>NC_051851.1:12870073-14177646 GCF_905115235.1 Hermetia illucens | reverse complement strand
CAATGAAAACATCTGTAGCGACGCTAGGAAATCTCAAGTACTCAAGTAGTCTTTCCTCATCCAGTTAAACTCGTCTCCACCTACAAACAACCTGGCCGTCGCTTCCATTGTAGATTCGGCAATCAAAGACTTACTTCATGAGCATTCCCCCTCCCCCCCCCCTTCCTTGATTATCCGTACGAGGTCTTTATGTCAAAATAGTGGATGTCTCCACAAGGCGTCGTAGTGTGTCGTTAATGCAATCTTTTTAGGTCCGACCATGATTATCCCCTGTATTGAAAAGTCCTCTTCAATCATGAGCTTTCCACGTACCATATTGATTCTCCCAGTTGCCTCACCACCTAGTCTAAGGTTTCCATAGTTTGTTATGAATAGTTGTACTTCACTCGCCTCGGAGGATCCCACTTCATGGTCATTTGATACCTCAAACGGCAGAAGAAATCTTTGCCTCAACGAATACTCACTTCAAGTGATGTTTTGCTGATTTGACGACTGGTTCCCAAAGGTCCCAAAAATTTGGCATGGTGACCGATATGAATTTCCAAGTGACACCATCTTTGGTCGTCAAAACTGCAATCTTCTTTCATGCTGCCATTATTGCCTTTTGCATTTCCTTGTCGATCTGTTTTTTTGGTTCAACAAACTCAGGTCCGTTATCGTTGTAGATCTCGGAACACAGGCCTCACCTTGCAAAGAACCGCTCAAACGCAGCAAGAATTGCCTCGGTCGAAAGATCGTCCACCAATTCAAGGTGTAGAGCCTTCGTAACAATACATCCAGAAGGCAAACTTTGACAGTCTGAACTCAGCCTTAGCGTCAACTGGGATCATATATTATCAATCTCCACGTATGTTCAAGCTCTTGACATATTTTATAATATTCTGCCCGATCTTCTCTCCTGTTATCTCTATGCTTCTCCTACTTGTCTTCGTTCCTACCCAACTTGGCTCACCACAGAGATCCTTAATAAGATCCGGATGACGCCAACCTTGCTCAATTCAAGGCTAAGCACTGTGAAGCCCATGATTAAAAAAATGCATAAGAAATACTTGTTGAGCGTTGAGGCCGCCATTGTCCGCGATAATCTGAAAACGGTTTGGTCCCACACTCGCCATTCCCGTATTCCCACCTAATCTTTCCCTTCTTCCATCAACTTTGCTGACCAACCTGCCAACTCCCCACAATAATCCTCCGACCATCTTTCTTCTTACTTCTATAATAATAATAATAATCGTTGGCGCAACAATCCATATTGGATCAGGGCCTTGAAGTGTGTTAGAGTACTTCCTTCAAGACCGTGACGGTACACCACAGTAGTACATTGTAGGAGGCAATGTGGTCAGTATTGCGCTCGTCCGAGATTATTACCCTGATTTGACTCAGGTACGGCCAAATCACGATACAAATCCCACTGTCACCAGTGAGATTTCAACCACGACCTTCCGTACGACAGCCTTGTGCTCTAACCACTCAGCTATCCGGGCACTTCTCCTCCGTGTTTACTCCTTCAACGCCTCTTCTTGCTCCAGACTGCTTCAAATCTTTTGCCATTCCTTTTCTCATGCGGATCAACGGAATGACACGATCGCATCCTTAATCGATGCTCCTCGTTCTTCAGATATTGATGAGGTGTGGCTTTAAGGTTCCCACCCTGTTTTTGTGAGTTTGGCGGGTTAAAGAGGATGCCTCTGTTTCCATCCGTACATAACTAATGCAGCATCAACATATTTGGCAAGCCCCAACAAACCTTCGCAAACGCAGACGTGTGGATGGAGCATTTGGCTTGGTTTGCGTAGGTTTATAAACGCTTGTATGTAAAGGGCTTCGCAAACCACACGTTCCCATCAAATTTCGTGACAACTGATCCAACTGTTTCTAAATAAATCGGATGTGACAACCGGACAGACAGACATCGACTTCTGTGAGGAGCTGCCAGATTTCCCATCAGGCGCAACCCCTTTGGCGGATAGGGGCATACCTATTGATATGTAAATATGTGTTCATGTACTTTCTATATCTTCCCCAATGTCAAAGACAGTAAAGACTAGGTTACAGGCATGGTCAATAGCCGAGCCCCTATCCCGAGGAATCATCCTTCACCCTTGGCATTGGCAAAAATAGTTGAGCTATCCGAGATTATCAAGGACAAGCACAACGCTCACCAAGCCATAAAGAATATGGTGAGGGCTACGCAGGAGGAACACGCTATTTATACCGACTTCGCCAAAGCCTTTGATACCGTTGACCACAATGTTCTAATTTCCAAACGCTCTCTACTCAAATTCTCAACCCCCTCAATTATCTTTTGGCTTTTCTCCTATCTCTCATTTATGTCATTTCCGCAGTCTCTTTTCATGAACACTCATCTCGTTCCTTCTCTCTCTCCTTTGGTGTTCACCTAAGGTTCCGTTCTTAGCATTAGTTCTTAGTTCTGGACAGCATTAGTATCGTCCGGTTGAGCAATGCACACCCCTAGAAAACGGGGCTACCCTTAGGTTTTTAGACGCCTTGCCGTACCGCGATTGGGGATTTGGGAATCCCCGTTTTATGTGATCCAGAGACGGCGATGATGCAGCACATTTTCGTTCCACAGTGCTCAGAGGATCCCAATTCGGCGTCATTTGATATCTCAACCGGCAGGAGACACAGGTTCACCGTTCTGACTAGTTTCCTCAAAGACCCGTAATACTGAAATGTAACTGTTCGGACTACGACATGTCGTCCCTAAGACGGATAGCGCAGATATGTACTAATGGTCATGATCAGTACCCACTGGCTAGGCTTTATATTCAGAATTTGATTGTTCCCTTTAGTCCGGATCTGTAAGTGGTGCAAATATTCCTAAGACATCCCAGTCATAAGCTGCTACCATCGTTCATGAAAGAGCTGCTGGGTCGATTGTGAAACTAAGAACTCGAAAGGAGTCACACATTCAGCGTCATCTGGTTTTCTAGGGAGCGAAACAAGCGGTCTGGAATTCAAGCATGCCTCGATCTGGTAGACCATAGTAGTAAATTTCTCGAAAGTTGGAGCAATCTTTGCCTTAACGAACACTCATTTCAAATTACGTTTTGCTCTTTTGAGGACTGGTCCTCAAAGGCCGCAAAAAGTTAGGTATGGTGACTGGTATGGATTTTCAAGTGACGCCATCTTTGGTCGTCACAACTGCAACCTTCTCTGATGCTGCTTTTATTGTCCCTTGCATTTTTTTGTTGATCTTGTTTTTTGCTCCAGGTCAGTTATTGCGGTATATCTCGAAGCACAGGCTTCTACTTGCAATGTCCCGCTAAAACGCAGAAAGAAATACGTCTGAAACTGGATATTAACGAAAATAAGACCAATTTCATGGTGGCGACATCAGAAACAGCCCCGAGTCGTACTGGAAACGAAAAAACTCGCATAAAACTGTTGGCAGCCAACAAAACCTAGTTAAATCTACCAAAATCCTCCCACTCAAAATTTCTTTCTTCTACCGTACAGCGGAGATCTTGCCAGATTTTATGTATTCTACAGAAGCGTAGCTCATAAGCAAAACCAGAGAAGTCCTACCCGCATCCGACCGGAAGATTCTCCGGAGAGTTTTTGACTCCCTAAGTCAGGTTCATCAACCTGACATAGGCTTGCTACGGAAGGTGATGATTTGGGTGAATAGAGGATCCTGATTCAGAAATCAAAAAAGGCAACGAAGTAGGCACTGCGTTCAATAGTCCGATGGCGTATACCAAAATGTCAAATGCTTATGAGAAGTAAGAAACAGGACGAGCTTCCCGGAAAAACGACTTGCTAGACGACGAAGAATTGGGTAAATGTTTCAATGAGGGGTTACCTATGCCTGCACCCAAGGTCTCACCGCTTCTAATGCCCAGAATTTCTCAGACCCCCAACGCATGTTCCCCACCTGAATCTTCTTGACCGTTCAAAGCGTTATCGCATCCGAAATTTACGCAAACTCCTAACAAGCCTGCAATTATTTCTCCACCAACAATGAAGTCCCCTTTTCCGTGAAAATCCATATTTGTTGGCAAACACTCCACCTGGCACCTAAGAGCAGACGGAGTAGATATTAGTTTTTCCTGATTTGAAAGGAGAAGCAAGCTTTGGTCATTAAAGTGCATTAATCAGGCATTATAGGCCACCTGAGGCTACTTCCAGTCCCCAATTCCCTCCTTCGGTGCATTTACATTTTGAGTGGTTGTAGAAGAAACTCTCTTAAGGAAGACAGAAAGGTGCCCATCTGGGGGTCCTTAACCAGCGTAACACTCACGGAAAACTACATGTTGTGGAGCCATGAAACGACGGACCCGGCATCGGAAAATGACGAACGATTTGCGCATTTTATTTTCCTGTGGAATCTGCACACCCCGTACAATAGCCAATACCCCCTCCCAATATAAAGCTGCTATCACAGCATTACAAGAGATGCGCTGGACAGGAACTGGTTTTCTGATAAACCATGTACTCGGAGTAAATCTCCTAGTCAGTCAAAAAAACGAAACCTGCTGTTATTGCCTCATTAACGTTCACTCCCCACAGAGGAGACTGCAGCTTCGGAAAAGGAAACCTTCTACGAGGCAGTGGGACGAACCCTTAAAACGTGGGCTCCCATAGTTTGCATAAAACTACCAATGGCAAGGACAGCAGATTAATCAATTCGCAGTGTCACACGAAATGGTTGTTGAAAGTACCTGATTTGCGCGAAAAGCGGTCCGCAAACATGGCCCTCAGTAGACCGAACCAATTTAAGCCAAATTGAACACGTGCTTTTCGAACGCCGCTACTTTGATGAATGTCGGGACATATCAGAGGCCAACAAAGACTTTGTGCAGCATCGTCGGCATGGTGCTCCGAGTTCTAATAACAACACCACTTCCAATTCCCTCTGACAATCAGGTGAAAGTGAATACTGAAGTCCTCCGTAGCACCTATAACGGAGAAATGGATGTCGCAATAACCACAACTGAAGGTGGTCCTACAGATGAAGCATCGACAACCGATCATTGTTACGGCCACAAGCATATTTGATCTCACTCACCCTTCAGAGTTGTATCCTCTATCTTTGTAACCAAAGAATGAAGAGCAGACTCACAAAAGTTTCCATGCTGGTAAGCATCTTGGTTTTCATTAAGTGGGTGCGGCCTAAGTGCGTTTCCACGAATGTGACGCTCCACCAGTCTCTCCAAACCTTTCAGCAAGAATGAAGTCAAGCTTGGATTAAAATAGTCAACTTTCCCACGTTTCGGTATGAAGACTACCTTAACCTCTTGCCGAAAAATATTTCTTAGAGGTTGCTCTAAGTGCTCCATAGCTTCCTTTAGCATTCCTGGATAGATACCATTCATGCCAGGTGTTTTGAAATGTTCAAAGGACAGTATGGCAGCTCTTGCCTTTTCATAGGTAACAAACGCTTTCGCAGTGTTTCAGTTCTTCTTGCAGCACTTGCGTGTTGAATGGGTTGCAAGAACCGTCAACTCTCTCCCTACCATTTCTCTCATCCGTTCTCCCGGATGGTGTACTTCCAGGAGGGTCTGTACTGATTCCAGTCTGGTCCTCGTGAAAGTACCATCGGGTTTTCTAAGAGAACCCAACTTGGCCGACTCATCTCTTTTAAAGACTCTGCGCAGCCTTGAAGTCTCTCTTTCGCCTTCCAGTTCCTCACAGTACGTTCTAAAGGAGTCTCGTCTCAAACACCTAATGAGTCTGTTATATTCACGCTATGAGTTCCGGACATTTAACTAGTCTTCGTTCTTATTACTTTTTCAAGCACGGTTCAGAAGTCGTCTGGTTGATTTCCTGAGTTTTTGCGGTTCCTGGTTCCACCAAGGAACCGGCCAAAGGGGTATGGCCTCAGGAAAGAGAACAAGCCTCTTCATAGCACTCTAAAAGTGTGCAGTTCAGAGTTTCCAATTCATCTTCCAGCGCCAAAGGAGTCCTTAGCCGCCTAAGGATCTGTACTTTATTGCCAAGAAGTTCATTGAACTTTGTCCAATCCGTTTTCCTAGGGTTCCGTATTTGTGCTGCAGTCTGTGCGCCGGCAAAAGTCAGATTGAATTCTAGCTATCGGTGATCTGACACTGAGACCTCGTCTAGCAGTTGCCAGTGTGTAATCAACTCTAACACTTTTGAGGGACAGATTGTTAGGTCAATTACTTCGCTTCTTCTCGGGCCCACGAACGTAGGGGCGCCCCTACGTTTGCAGTCATAAGACCAGCTGAAGTGATGAAATCAAATAGCTTGTATCCTCTTGGATTGCATTTGCTACTGCCCCAACAAATATGTTGAGCATTGGCATTCGATTCTGCATACGCTACCAGATCCCTAATTTCTAGGGTAAATAAGCGGAGGCAACTATGATATTATTCCTCCCGTCATTTATCTGATATTGTACGATGACTGTAACTAAGTCCTGGGAACAGAACTGTCTCAGCATGGTTGCCTCTAACCGTCTTGACATCAGGACGCAAGCTCTCGGTCTTATCTCTTTCATCGTCGAAGATCCTAGCCCCCTTTACTGATCCAATGCCACAGATTATATTAAATATTCTTGCACCAGAAAAATGTAGGGGTAGTCCTCGCCTCGGTACCAACAGATAGGAGGAGACTTTGGCATCCTGGAGATTAATTTGACCAATCTATGTTTTTCGGCATAAACTTAGTCTAATGTGTTATGGAAAATAGTTAGAAGCGCATGCCGCGGTCCGCGAAGGAGGAAGCTTCCCCCACACCGTGCCGCAAAAGACTCGATCCCCTCGTGTTTGATTTCTCTGAGAAAAGCCGCACTTGGAGGTACAGCAATTCCCATGTCCTCATCCATGAAAAATCTCATCTCATCTTGCAGAGCATTCATCTGTTTCCCACTTAGCACCTTGACTGGTTTGCAGTGACAGGTTTGCATAGGTTCGATCACTCGAACTGGCATCAAGTCAGTTCCGTTCACGTTTTTGGCTTCCCTTTCTTCCGCCTGTTCCTTGGAAGGGGTAGGAGAAGTTACTAGCGGGTAGGATTCACTATGTAGTCCCTTCACCAGTGCGAACCCTCATACGGGGGTTCTGCCACTGTATGCGCTATCCTCCGTACGCAGCTCCATTGTGGGAGAGCGCACCCAAGATGCTGCAATTTGCTGTATATTGCGTGAGTCGAAAGCCATCATTGTTCTTCGCTCTCAAAATCGAGATGATGTTCTACAGTTTCCTGATATGACTGAATTTCAATTTATCTAGGAAAAAATCAGGCAACATATGGTGACGCCCCTGAGCACATTCAGACTCGTTTGGTCCAGGTCGAATACTATTATAAATTGAAACCCTCCGCGTTTGTAGATTTGTCTTTCCTGGCATTCATGAACCCTCCAAAGTCCGAAGTCCATGCCCGGGTTCTATTCACCTACTGGAGCCACTTTAAGGTAGCCACGTTAGTTCACCAAAAAGAGGAGCCCATCGCAAAAACCTCGATTGTTAAATCTTGATTTCGTTCCAGGCTCCAGCATTTTTTTCTACAGACATTCCCGAAGGATGGTAAATTGTCCCTCTGAAATTGACTTGGAGGAAACTCCCACGGCAGCGATCAGAACCATACGTTCTTTTCCTTCTTGCCTTCGTGTTCGTATTCCTATGGGATTTGATCACCTCCGGGCGCACCCCACCTAATTCGCGCGGGACCCGTGGATGCAAGCTCTGGTGCGGAGCATAATAAAGCGTTGGCAACAACAGATGTGTTAGTTCTACGCTCTACAGAAGAGTCTGGTGCGTCCAGTGTGGATCTCACCGGGGTTACCAATTTATCCCCACCCCACAACTACTAGCCGATGCTGACCTTATTAACATTATGGAAACAAAAATCCGAAATATACAGTCTACTTCCATCCAAATTGAGCAGGCAGCGCGAGATTTTGGCTGCACATTGATGGAGGCAAGACGAAGTCCATGACACTGGTCAAATGAGAACGATAAAGATAAGAGAATTCAACTTTGAAATCGTTGTGTGTCACTTTAAGTGAACTTCGGTCCAGAAATTGATATGCTCAGTGACGGAATTTGTGTGGCCGAACTATACATCTTTTATCACAGAAACCTTTCCAAATTCTAGACAAAAAGGCTTGACAAGACCGAAGAGACCCTACTACCACGGCGAAAGTCCGTCGACCAATCCAAGATTTAGCCGCATTGGGGACTGATACCACTTCAAGTGAGAATTTATTTTCTTAGGTTTAAAGTTATCTAAAGTGAATCTCAGATATGAATCGATGATCAAACGTATGGGACTTTGAAAGATAGTTCTATGACAGTATTACTATTGCCGATGAGCAATGCTTCGCATATATTTTAAAAAATAACGGGTTTTCCCTGATTATGATGGATTGATTGTAGTATTATTTAGCCAGAATTAAAATCTTGTAATGAAATTCAAGTAAATTTCCCTTCTATTTGCCACAATTGACATTCTAAATAAAAGCTAGTCTCGGATTGAAACCCACATGAGTCTCAAGGTTTAACCTTTATTTCACCCGAAAGCTTTCTACGTAAAAACCGAAAAAATCCCAAAAACCGTAAGTGCCTGCAAACAATCAATATTTTCAAACATCTACGACATTCTACGCCAACAAAACACATTACCTACTCATCACTTGCGTTACATGTAGTGATATAACAACTTGAAATTATTTTTACTTTAGTTAAAAATCCAAATTGATTGGTCAGTAAAAGTTTTCTGATTGTTCAATTCTCTTCTGTCTACGATTTGAGATTGTTGAAAGTAACAATGCATCGGACAATGGTTAATAACACGTTATATAATGTAAAACATAAAAGATAGTTATTGTTAAATTATAGTTACTCGATGTAGCGGTGACGACTTGAATCTAGTCTTGCTGCGGTTTTAAATGGTCACTTCAATTAATATACCTTTCATTTTGTTAACTTTCTAACTATTGGATAGTGATTTGATGGGGTACACGGCAAGATAGAAAGCACGTACGGTGTAGATACAACGTGGAAAAGTAGCACGTGCGCAAACAAGCCCGAAATATCAAAAAGAGATTTTAAATTAAGTGATAATGCTGACAGGTAGAATTGAGGCGGCGTTTAGAACCTTATTAAGTGTTAAATCGTATACGGGTGGATCCGATCAAATTGAATAGAAAGCTATGTTTTATTGAATTCGGTGCAGTTGTATCTTGCACTTTTTTATCCATCTTTAACAATGTAGCAGCAATCAACGTCAAAAAAAGGGAGGAGATACATACATGTTTAAATTTACAGCTAGAGGAGCCACAAATAAGGCTTTAGTTTTAGTTTAGAGGCAATTGTTATCTCCAGTAAAAGCCATTGATCTGACCCCACCTAAAAGATCCGAGTGGAAATGTCAGCAAGATCCGAAGGACCTCGAAGGACGATCTCATATTTGGGCTGAAAATATCCAGCCAATCCAGGCCAAATTTAGCGGGACCGGCTGATTGAAAGACGGCTGATGGACCAAGGAGATCATTTTTGGTTTAGATTTCGGACATGTTGGAAGCGAATTGACAGTTCTGTTCTTTGTGCCGATAAACTTAGGAGAAGGATTTTGGACTGCGGTAGATCGAAATCGCGAGATTTTATTGAGAAAAGAAAGGAGGTGAGGTTTTCGCGAAGGATTCACATCAACAGGAGGACTGCTTTTGGTTTTTCGCGATTTTCCTTTTTTCAAACAAGGAAATTTTATTTAAAGAGATTGTAGCTCGGAGGACTTTTCCATAGTTAATTGTTTAGTGCAGTTTTCTCTGATTTTTGATGGATTTTATAGCCCGAAAACTTTCAAAGTTAGCAACCGAGCATGATGAAAAAAAAATAACATTTTCATCTTTGTCGAATGGGAAATTTGAATCCAAAAAAAATCATTTACAGTGTTGAGTCTGTTTCCTGCGTTAGTTTCATTTGAAATTGTGTGACATCGAGGATAGGCAATTTGGGAGAGGAGATGCTATCCTAGTTTCGACTCCAAGTGTTTTTATTGATTTTCTTTTCGATTTTTGGGAACTGATGTCTTGTACGATTCCGAAGAAATACTGTTCGTAAAGGAGTGTTGGCTGCACTGTATCATTTACCGGTTATAGTTAATGTATTTAATATTTAAGCGACAGCGACTTCGTGCGCCCTCAATAATTTGAGAATCTTATCGCTCAGTCCGATCTTGAAGCTGCCCGCGACTAGCGTGTGCATAACCCTGCAAACTCGTACACACAAGAGACATCCTCCAAAATAATGGCCGGAGGATGTCAAGAAAGGAAGGAAACCTCAGGGGCGGCGCCTTATTGAAAATCTGAGCAGAGGAAATAATGATTGAGGCTGGAATCCGTCATGGATCCCCCCCCCCCCCCCCTCGATCGCGACCCTCTGGTCCAGAGACTCACGCTCCACTTGCGTTCGAGCTGTTTTTATTTATTTCTTCCAAGTTTAGCGTTCTGGTTAATCCCGTTAGGCCGTCGCGAATGCTATTATTCATTTGATTATTTTTAGATCCGGTGCGGACCCATGCATCGGTATAGACACGTTGATTTGGTAAAAATGACATGTGAGAGATCGAAGCGTTCAAAGGATCCCTCACATTCCCTAGCCTGCCTAGCACAGGGGTGTGCAAGAACATGTCAATCGAGCGCTTTAATGGAGTTTCAGTATTTGCAGGTTTAGGGATAGCTCTTCTCTCTAGGTAGTCTTCGGCCCCTGAGGATGACTGTTTGACCACCCTAATCAATGATAAGTACATCATGATTGGACGCTTTGCGAAGGCATGCACCAGCGGCATTGATTGATCCGATCAATGCAGAAAGGGAAAAGGAACATATTGAGAAGGAGGGCAATAGGGACCCCAAATGCCTATTGTGCGAATGAAACGAAGGAAGGGATAACCGGCATATTGCCGGAAGTGATAGATGTCCGGAATTCAGGCAGGTGTTGACTGCAATGAAAAAATAGGGTTTATTCAAATAAACCTCAATAATTGCAGGATCGCTCAGTACTTACTTCAGCCGACCATTTATGAATTTCAGATGGAAATTGCCATCATAAATGAACTCTACAAAAACCGTGACGGCGGTGTATGGGTCACAAACTCGACTGATGCGCGACCGCCAAGCTATACAATGATCCATGATTCAGTCGGTCACTGGTTTCGTCTGGGCGAAAATAAGCGGTGTGTACGCATACAACTGCTAGGCCCCACCCAGTCTCATATTGTCTGATTTGAAGGTATGTTAAACAACCTTATTCTCGATGCAAGGGGACCAAGTCCAAAGGAGATTGCCTTCAACGCTTCGGTCAGCATCAGGGTGAATTCTGCAAGGGTCCGAAATCTATTAAAGGCTTTTGTCCAACTGGAGTTGATTTTGGGCAGTGAAGGTGATGCAAGCACCTTTCGCAAAGGGGGTCTTCCGCAATCATAGACCTTTATCAGCCCTGCACTGATACGTGGTATATCCTGGCACGTTAGTGAGAACTACATCGCCCAGCGATCACCAGGAAATCACCTTCGAACTCAGGAGGGAGCGACAGGCCACAGAAATAGGATACCTAAAGCCGAGAAGGACATCAGACTGGTCTGCAAAAACATTGACTGAGGGAAGCTTTTTTGAAGTGTGGGGAGAACCCCCCATGTCACACAATGTATCGCCAAGACATGTGACGTATCCATGCCTAGGAGGTGCATTCCCCAGTAAAAGACCCAACTACTGGTGGAATAATGAATTGGCCAACCTTCGATCAGCTTGCCACTGAACCAGACGAACAACTCAGAGGGCAGTAGAAAGGAGTCATCAGGGACAAAAGGAGCATGCTTATAAGGTAGCCCGCAAAAGGCTTTAAAAAGCTCTCCTCGGAAGCGGATGCAAATCCGTGAGGGAGCGCCTATATAAATTGTGATGGGACGGTTGAGAGGACAGTCATCACCACAGACCACGTGTCCTATTTTCTTGTTGAAATCATCCTGGTGTTATTTCCCCAGCAAAAGAGAGGCATTGATATATTCCAGAGATCTCTGAATATGACGCCAATTCCTGCAGTAACAACGGACGAGCTGTTGGAGATTTGTAGCAGAATAGATGAAATCAAAACTCCGCGCCTATACGGCATACCGAACAGAGCCCCTAAACTCGCCGTAAAATCCAGATTGGACATGTTCGCTGAATTGTTGGAAGCGTGCATGTCCGAGGGGATATTTCCCACAGCAGGGTGGTAGTAAACCTCGGGGGGACCATCCTCTTGTAGACCTATATGTCTTTTAGACACTATGTTGAAGCGAGTAACTTATATTATAGATCACTTCCGATCCCGAAAGAGGACATTTTCTCTGCTCGTTGGAAGGTGGCGATGCTTGCGCTGGTCAACAAAGGGAAAGGCGACCCCGAGTTACCGTCTTCATACCGCTCACTTTTTATACTTGGCACTGCTGGAAAAGTGCTCGAAAAGCTCATCAGACGCTGAAGCGATACATGCTTATCTCCACAGCAGTTCGATTTTAGAGCAGGGAAACCCACAGTTGATGGTATCATACAAGTCGTTGATGACGTTCGTCAAGTGGAGACACATAGCCGGCGAGCTCGTTTCGTTTGATGTCAGAAACGCCTTTAATTTCGTAAGATGGAGAGATATTCTGGAAACACTAGACAATATCTAAGTGTAATTATAGGGTGTTTCCAACGATTAATTATCTGAACTAATAAAAAACTTGTTGCTGTCTTGTTAGCACTGATGAAGGGAACAAGTGGTTCCCGAAATATCGATATTCGCAAGAATAAATATCTACACCAACGAAAAAGAAACAACAAGTTTTTTATTATTTCAGACTAGACAATACTTTCCACGTGCCGAACTATCTCTTACGGATATTAAGAGACCATCTGAGGAACCGCTCCCTGTGCTCTATGAAATGCTCTAGGGTTAGAGGAGAATGGAGGTCACGTCGGGGGTAGCGCAGGGATGAATCGTAGGGCCGAATCTCTGGAACTCTACCTATAATAGTCTACTTAAACTGGGCATGCCAGAAGAGTCGCACCTGGTCGATTATGCAGATGATGTCAGGGTGCTTGTTGCTGAGCGCACTGCCAAACAGGCGCAAAGCAGACTCGGCATATTGATGCCACGGGTAAGCGGATGGATGACTACTCATGGTTTTAACCTTGCACTGGAAAAAACCGAAATAGCCATTGTGACTAAAAAGACAATTCCGACCCTGCGTCCCATATCGCTCGGCGAGTCTACAATCGAGTCAAAACCAAAGGTAAAGTACCTTAGACTGACTCTTGACTCAATGATGAGGTTTTCGAGCAAATCAAAGCAGCAGCGAACAAGGTTGCAACTGGAGTTCCAACGTTAAGTAGACTAATAACAAACATTGGGGGTCCTATGTCCAGCAGGCGATGTCTCCTGATGAGTTAAACGCAGTCTGTCCTGCTCTTCGGCGCAGAAGTATGGGCTGACGCTCTTGGCAAAGAGGTATATCGTAAGCATTTCGCGCAAGTGCAGAGGCGAGGAGCTTTTCGGGTAGCGTCTGCGTACGGCACTGTCTCTGAACCGACTGTGATGGTGATCACGGGAGTAATCCCCGTTGTCCTTCTTGTTAAGGAGCATTAAGCCATATACAAGCGCAAGGGAGAAGAGCCAATGGAGGTGGTTCCTCGTGAAGAAGCGCAACGCATCCTAGATGAATGGCAACTCTCTTGACAAAATAAAACTAAAGGCAGATGGACTGCTCGGCTCATTGGCAACTTAGGTGCGTGGCTGAATCGGAAGCATGGTCAGACTGACTATTTCCTTACCCAGCTCTTAAGTGAGCATGCAAGTTTTTAGTCTTACTTGCGCAAGATTGGAAAGGCACGATCTCCGGACTGTGTTTTGCAATGCCCATCACATCTTTTTTTCCTGTGAATTGTGGTATGGGATTCGTCATCAGCTCTATTTAAACACAGGGTATCTCTCTCCAGACAACATTGTCGAGAAGATGCTGAGGAGTGCTGACAGATGGAGCTCTATTGCCCATTATTTTCAGATCCTTCTCGTTACAAAGAAGGTACGGTGGAGGAACCGGATGGCAGGGGTTCCTTGAGCTGACACTTCCCTTCCTCCTCTCCCCTCCCGTTGGTGAAAGGAATTTCCTGATTTGAAGGCTCCGTAAGGCGGGAGAGTCCGGAGACTAGACCGAAGTAATGCGACTAACGGTTCCAGACTAGCTCTCTGACGATAGGGAGATGTTTAGTTGGTGGTCCCACGACGTACCGTTGCGGGAGTCCAACACTCTATGCGTAATTATTTACTTACCCTACCCAAAAAAAACTCCCAATCCTCGAGAGTCAGGGAGGCCTTTCAAATCGACAGTATGGTTACTAGCTTAGCCGCAAATGCAATTCACGGAAGGGGCAGTACCAGTGAATATTGCGTGGTGGCGACCCTGGACGTCAAGAATGCATTTAATCTGTTACACACACAACCTTAAAAATACTGATCCTTGGTTTATTGGGGCATGGTTTCTTTTCCTTAGAGTATGTGGTTTTCCTTACCTTTGATGATATTATATTACTAGACGTGACTGATATAATCCTAACTGTCAAAATCTGACAACTATAAAATTTTAACGATTTTAGAGGTACATATTTAAAATTATGAGAATATTTATGGAAGAACTAGGTAATGCTGGAAGTTTTTTTAAAAAACACCCCAAAGATCATTTGACCATTTTAATTTTTCTATTGTTATTAGTATCTTTTCTACTATTATCTAAAATTTCTAGCACTTTTATTCATTGTATTATAACCGGCATTCCAAATACTTTTTTTTTCTTAGAAACAATGAAGTCCATGGTCAACCTTACACCGGTGAATATGCCTAGCTAAAAGTTGTAAGCTTAAGGATCGAAAGTTATGAGATATCAAACATAATCTGCGATTAGCCTAGCCAACAATTGTGTTCCATTAAATTTGTATAATGAATATTTTCACCCGCTAACAATTTAATTCAAAAAATAGAAATAAATACTCACGACCTCAACCAACTTATCTGTTCAGCAGACTTACCTGAAAGATAAAAATCCAATTAGTAAAATAACCGAAGAATCTTAAATTTTAAATAATTTTTCCACTAAATATAATCTACATGATCCCTGCCGACATCATTGGTGAGACAATTTCGTAATAATTGCTTCCCATTTAATCATCAATTTCCAATCTAACATTCAACTAAGAGCTACTACCCAAGTAATTTTATGTGCATTAATTAAATTACCAATCAATCTATATGTTCAATCTGAATTATCAAATTTGTTTAATCTCTGAACTTTATAACGTCGTCATTGCACTTTAGTGAAATCATGGCTGTCTGGTTTTTCATTCACTCAAAAAAATGGAGCAATGTTGCTCAACATAAGACAAAAGATTCAATTAAGTATCTTAGATATTTTTAGTATTTGCACAATTGCTGTTTTGTCACTGGAATAGAGATTCTTCTTTGTGTTTATATTTGATTATTTTTATTAGTGGTTTTGGTTGCTGATTATGTTTTCAACTAAGATACTGAAACGTCAAATACTCTTTTTCCAGGACTATTTCTGAAAGATTACCTTTAGACAGTAACGATGATGAATGACCGATTAAAATTGAACAGCTTTGTCGTGTATCAAATTTTATATGAAGATTTTTAAGGTACCAAAATGATGGTGCGAAACCTTATAGCACGATGACAGCTACAAAAAACTTGTATCTTAATCTTCCACCGATTTTACTTCCTTAACACTAAAACTATCGCTAACAAGGATTTTACAGTTGAGGACCAAGTTTTTAAAGGGATTTCTTTGAAAGTTTCAGAAAAGGATAATCAGACATAGTACAGGCGGATACTTCATCCTGACAGCGTCCCATATCGCAAGGTTATCTTTACTACAAAGTTTTTTATTTCAAAAGACAGAAACCACAAGATATGTTTCTAGTGTTCGACATCTGTACTGAGAAAGGTGACAAATGGTTCCTCAAATCAGGGGACAAATCGTTGGTAAAGCTACCACTCATCACGCACAAGTTTTTTCAAGAAAACTAAGCGGCTAAAATCCAAAGATCATCCTCCAAACATCGGAAGACCTTACTTTGAGATTATTATCCTCACATGACCTGCAAAGTGAATGAGCGTTAGACTCAAAGTGACCAGCAAGTTACCTTCCTCACACTTAAGGAAAGCGTTGTGGTGGTAGCCAGTTCATCCGAGGTTTAACGTGAGTACCTGCCGTGAAGGCATAATCCCACGGTCCTCTTCGGACGCGGATTGATTTTGTGACCACAATCAGATCCTCGCCATGCAAGCACAGCGGTCCTGGTTTATACTGAGTGCAGGCTCGGCATTCATACCAGCGGATGCGAGGCCTATCTAACCCCTCTGCCGCAACTAAGGAGTACGGCACCCGAGTTGTACAGCGCAACTCTGCCCGCGATGTAGGCATAACCACAACCACCATGAAACTCTCACTAGGGGACCAATCGCAAATAACCGGGCCGAGAACACATCCTCCAGGAATTCTCCTGGAGCATATTCTCTCAGAGGGCCATCCCGGTTCTCATGGTACCAGATAACCTCCGGTTAGTCCCTTGCAGACTCGGGTCTGATCGCCCTCCTCGAGTACGTGGGGACGGAACTCACCAACGGGTTAACTGGAATCAGCCCGAGGCGGGGAACCGCAACGGAACCTTTCACCAGCTAACTACCGCTCTGCGTACAATACAACACAAAGGACATCACAAGACAACACTAACACCAAACACACAAGACTGGTGGCTAACCACCCCGGCCACTAGGCCATTCGCCCATCAGCTGCAACCGAAGCAGCGTCGTCCGATATAGTGGAGAAAGATTCTTTCTACCAGCAATTACACACAGTTCAGGAGAGGCTTCCTAAAGGTGACAATGTAATCGTGGTGGGTAATCTGAATGCCAAGGCCAGGTCTGGCAACACCTTGCTCGAATATGTGGTGGTGGAAGGTTTGTGAGTTTCTGCTATTTCCACCACCTCGTCATTAACCACAAATCAGTGCATCTTTTCCCAGGTTTGCTACTAATACTAATACTAATTGCCTCCACCGTAGAGTGGGCACGTCAAAAACTAAACTGGCGTTCCGACAAACCATTGCTGGCTTCGGCGATGTAGATGATTTTTTCCAGCATTTTTCCCAATGTATCCAGCAGGCAAATAGGACGAATACGAAGGAATACTCCTTCTTATAGGCACAATTCGAAGGTATAGGCGAAAAAGTCGCTACACTGCCAGTTTCAATGCCCATTTGGGGATGCTATCCAAGCCTTGAGTCCCTCTTGTCACCGATCCTACCATATATTTCCTGCAGCTTCTTCACAGTTACTGGAGGTATTATGCTCTCATTTAGCTGGACAATCGTTTGCCCTCCCCTATTTCCGTGGTGACGGTACAGAGTTGTCACCTGGGGTGATCTCCGCAGCCTTTTCATTACCATTCTGTAGGCCTCGCCCCAAGGATTTATGTCGGCATGGTCGCACAGCTGTTTGAAGTAGTTCTTTTTGCTCCTCCGAATGGCTTCTTTTAGGCGGCCCCGCAGTTGCCTGAGAGCCTCCTTTCGACCGTCGCCACCACTCATGAGCCTCTGGCAAAAGCTTCCTTGCCCGGAAACATGCTGATCGCAAGCTTGCATATTCGTTGTTCCAACAGTAGTTGGGTAGCCTACTGGGGAACAATCGCCTTCTGGGCATAGTAGCATCGCATGCAACCATTGGGCGATTTGGATGGTTTTTTTCTCTAGCCATACCGTTCAGGAATATGTGGGGTTTGAGCCCCGCGGAAAACGTGTCCTCCTCAGAAGCTTTCGCTGTCCAGCCGAGCATACCACCCGGCATTCTGCGAGAACTCTTTTTCGAGCTTGATCCGCCATTGATTTGTATGCAGATTGTCTGATGGTCGTTGTGAGTATAGTCCTCACTGACATGCCAAACGACTCTACTGGCTAAAGTGGCACTCACGTATGTCAGGCCACTTTCCCGGAAAGTGTACGAGGCCCCAAAAGTCGCCAGTACCACATCTAGCCCCGCGAATAATTCAAGGATAGATTTGTATCAACCTCATCTGCGAGTTGTGTTAAGGACTCTCCTGTATACCGGGCATCTGCTACTGCTTGCAATGCCGATGGTCCACCCCCCCTCCCCCCCCCCTTCCTTTTGCACAGTAGGCAATTGGGATCTGCTCCACAGTCATTGCATCTCCAGCATAGATTCGACCTGTCATCGGCACTGGAATATGCTTTCGCGATATGACCGAAGCCAAGGTCTCTAAAGCACCGCTTCAGCGATACCTGCTCTCTAAGGCGACACATAATCCAGCCTATTTTAACTCTCCCTGCTGCCAACAGTTTGAATCCCACCGTGGGCTTTTCGTACCGTCTTTACCGCTAACTCTTGAAGTGCAATGAGGTTGAACTCTTTTTCCAAAGCCTCACGAATTTCCTTCTTCGTGATCACCTCATCTATATCCTATATTTCGGGCTCCTGCCCCAAGCGCTCTCCGATTTGCCTTAAGAATTTATCCGCCGTTATATCCTTGAAGTTCCTGAGCTCTAGCATAGAGTCTCCTTTCTGAGACCGTCCAATGCGGCTAACATTATCTCCCAAAGTGGTAAGTTCCAGATCTGCCTTCACTCTCTTGAGAATGTCAGCATATGACCCTTTGCCACGCTTGGAGATGATAACTTCCAGTCGTACCCACCTCCTATCTCTCTTTTTCGGAGGAGCCACCTTTCGTTCGCGATGCCTCCTCCCTGGGTTCTCTTCTCCCGAATTTCTTTTGGGCGTCACTTCACTCCTCTTTCACCCTGGGCCTTGCCGTACGCCAACCTAATGCCTCGAATCATGGCCCTTAGACTTTGACGGATATTCCAGTGTTCCTTGATGAATTCGCAAAGCTCTAGGATTTTATTACCTAGTGCCTTGCTACACTCTCCCCCTTGGGAGTGGCATCTTCATTCGCGGGGGCTTGTGCCTATAAGGATGGAGATATACGGAGAATCAAGCTTCTTCTGAACGGGTCCGTCAGTGGAACCAGTTCTACTCGATCAATCACGCTTGTAACATTTAATGCCACAGTAGCCAAGGTTCCCCCTACTGTGCCACCGCGGTCGTTGGATATCGACGGCCGGGAACCCGCTTGCCCACTCCCAATGATCGCCGGTACTAGCTTTCCGAAACTTTGCACTGCAATTTTCCCTCTTTTCTTTTCCTCCATGTTTAGTTTTATTTCTGGGTATCCTTCACAGAGCCAATTTTTAACCACGGGCGGACGTTTTTATTCCCTCCTACCCAACCTGCGAATAAACATGCCTATACACGCACATCTCCGGATGCGTGCATCTGCATGACACATCCGCCGAACGTGGTACATGAATATACAACGCTGAGATTAGTAGCCTCGTGTTCTACCGACCGAACTAGTCGGATTTTTCCATTTTCCTTTCTCTAATCCAAGATGAATAGAAAAGAGGGCTTACACAGTGAATAGTGTTTATATATTTGGAAGATCGGCGTATCAACGAACGTCTCAAATCTAAAATTTACTATTATACAATGTCGTCCGTCCTGTCGCCATCTATGGTTCTGAGTGTTGGTTGACTATAAAAGACAATGAACAGCGTCTTGCGGTAATGGAGACAAAGATGTTGCGTTGGACTAGTGGCGTGACACGTTTTGATTACATCAGAAATGAGGATATCCGCAGCGGTTATGGGGTTGCACCGATCGTGGAAAAATTGCGGAAGAGGCGTTTTCGACGGTATGATCACGTAATTTGGGCTAACGAGAATTCACTTGCCATTGTTGATCTGAACATCGAACGACCAAAAGGCAGGCTGAAACAACGGTGGCTTGATACGCTGGATGGTGGTTTTAAAGCCTCAAGATTGCACCGAGATCAGATATTCGATAGAGCCAAATGGCGAAACCGATCACGACGAGCCGACTCCGCTTGTGAACGGGACAAAGACTGACGAAAAAGAAGAAGAAGAATTCAGGCGGAGTGGGGTTTACCATTATTTCAATACAAGCTCCTATCGTGGAAGAAATTCTGGATAAATTGAGGAAGGTGGGCCAGATGGAATAACATAGAGGGCCAAAGTGGCAGTGTCTATCTTACGCCGAATGAGACGATGCCGGACTTTCGTCGGAGGCTTGATGCTTTGGAGACATCGAGGCGCGGCAAACCTTCCATGTATTGGTGGACAGTGGAAATCGCAGAGCTCCGGAAGGAGTGTCACAGGCTCCGCCGCTTAACACAACGTCTAGGCGACCGGGGGAGTTATGTACCATAATGATGGAGTACAAATCACCCAAAAGGAGACTCCGCAGCGCAATAAATAAGAGCAAAGCTCGCTGCTGGCAAGATCTGATCGACGAGGTGAATGGGGATCCGTGAGGACTCGGTTATAAACTTGTAACCCAAAAATCGGGGCTCTGCGGAACCCCTGTTCACTTAAGGCCGAGCAGATGGACCGCATTGTGAGGGCACTCTCCCTTGCACACCCCGTATGGGATGGTGACGTCGGCGCGGAGAGGGCAGAGGACTGTCCACTTTTCTCTATAAAAGAGTTGGAACAGGCAGTCCACTCTATGAAAAACAAGAAGGCGCCAGGACCCGATGGTATTCCAGCAGAGGTATACAAACTGGTATTCCAACACCGGCCAGACCTACTGCTCGGCGCATTCAACGCTTGCCTGAAAGAGGGCATTTTCCCTGCTCGTTGGAAAGTTGCGAGGCTTGCGCTGATCCCTAAAAGGAAAGGCGATCCCGAATTGCCGTCTTCATACCGCCCACTATATATGCTTGATACTGCTGGGAAAGTGCTCGAAAAGCTCATCAGAAGTAGATTCGCTGAAGCGAAACGCGCTGCCGGAGATTTATCTCCCCGGCAGTTTGGTTTTAGGGCAGGGAGATCGACAATTGATGCTGTCATGCAGGCCGTGGACGCCGTTCGACGAGCAGAGGCACATAGCCGCCGAACTCGACGGGTGGTGCTCCTCGTAACGCTTGACGTCAGAAACGCCTTCAATTCCGTAAGATGGATAGACATTCTAGGCACACTAGACAATACCTCCAACGTGCCGAACTATCTCTTACGAATTTTGAGGGACTATCTGAGGAACCGCTCCCTGCTCTATGAAACACTAGAGGGTCAAAGGTGGATGGAGGTCACGTCGGGGGTAGCCGGACCTCTGGAACGCTACCTATGACAGTCTTCTTAAACTCGACATGCCAGAAGAGTCGCTCCTGGTCGGCTACGCAGATGGTGTCGCAGCGCTTGTTGCTGGACGCACTGTCGAACAGGCGCAAAGCAGACTCGGCATATTGATGCGACGGGTAAGCGGATGGATGACTACTCATGGTTTCAACCTTGCACTGGAAAAACCCAAAGTAGTCATCCTAACTAAAAAGAGAATTCCGACCCTCCGTCCCATTCGTTCGGCGAGTCGATAATTGAGTCAAAATCAGCGGTAAAGTACCTCGGGTTGACTCTTGACTCAAAGATGAGCTTTTCTGAGCAAATCCAAGCAGCAGCGAACAAGGCTGCGACTGGAGTTTCGGCGTTAAGTAGGCTAATGGCAAACATTGGGGGTCCTACGTCTAGTAGGCGACGTCTCCTGATGAGCTCAACGCAGTCTGTCCTGCTCTACGGCGCAGAGGTATGGGCTGGCGCTCTTAACAAGGAGGTATATCGTAGACGCCTCGCGCAAGTACAGAGACGGGGAGCTTTACGGGTGGCGTCTGCGCACCGCACTGTCTCTGAACCGGCCGTGATGGTGATCGCGGGAGTTATCCCCGTTGCCCTTCTTGTTAGGGAGCGTCAGGCCATATACAAGCGCAAGGGAGCTGAGCCAAGGGAGGTGGTTTCTCGCGAAGAAGGGCAACACACTCTAGACGAGTGGCAGCTCTCTTGGCAAAATGAAACTAGAGGCAGATGGACTGCGCGGCTCATCGGCAACTTAGGTGCGTGGCTGAATCGGAAGCATGGTGAGACTGACTATTTCCTTACCCAATTTTTAAGTGGGCATGGAAGTTTTCAGTCTTACCTGCACAAGATTGGAAAGGCGCGTTCTCCGGATTGTGTGTTTTGCAATGGAGTCGCGCCGGACGATGCCCACCACACTTTTTTTTTCTTGTGGAAGGTGGGATGGGGTTCGTCAGCAGCTCTATTTAAACACAGGAGATCTCTCTCCAGACAACATTGTGAAAGAGATGCTGAGGACTGCTGATAGGCGGAACCGTGTTGCCCATTACGTTCGGGCCCTTCTCGTTGCTAAGAAGATAGAACTCGACTGGTGGAGGAGCCGGATGGCAGGGGGCTCCTTGAACTAACAACTCCCATCCACCCCTCCCGTTGATGAAAGGGATTCCCTGACTTCCAAAGCCCCGTTGATGAAAGGGATTCCCTGACTCCCAAAGCCGATAGAGCGGGAGGGCTAGCCTGAAGGAATGTGTCAAACGGTTTCAGGCTAATTCTCTGATGACAGCGAGGTGTTTAGTTGGTATTTTGACAGCGTACTGTTGTTGAACACTGTACATATCGAACGCTTAGCTTCCCTGGACCCACTGATTATCCCCGAAACCAATCTGGTACGTCTGAAAATTGTAATCTAAAGGAAAGAAGGTTGCGCACGATGAGTATGACTACGAGCTAACAAACCATAATGGAAAGATACAGAACGTGCTTTTCTACTTGAAACAAAGCATTATCTTTTATTCCCTAATTAAAAAATAATCAAGGAAACCTTTTTGGTGGTAGACCATATGTCGAAATGTGCTGAGTGAGATTCCTATATGAATATTAATCTTTTAAACAGAAACTCTATTCTACTAAGCATCTAAACGCTTGAAAAGCATTTTATTATTATGTGACAATAAAATGCATCTTTAAGCATCTCATTTTCTGTTTACGTTTCATCAAGCCCCGCATCTGAACATTAGGGCACAGTGTGAGATATAGAGTGGAAACTGTCCCAGCCTAGAGACGACTAATTGTTTTCCTTTCTTGGCTCTTTCAAAACATTTCCACGAAATGCAGCCAAGATGATGACCATAAAAACGAACAATATCAGTTCATAACAGAATCCAATGGAATTTTTTCGATGTCTCAAGAAACCCGGCCGGGAGGAGACAACTGAAGGGGTCCAAAAGTTCAAATAGTAAACATATGTTTAAATTTCAAACCCGGAGTCAGCTATCTGCCCGAAATATGAGCTAGTCTGCTTAAAGTCTTCTACATAATCTTTGGTTTCTTAGTCTACCATTTTTTATCTATATCTTCATATTTTGGTATGGTCTTACGAAGTTTCGGACCGTTACATAATGGCCTTGGTCAACAAAAATAGGAGCAGGTTCTTGATACAATACCCGTAAAAATACAAGAGACACAAGTATTGTTCAAGGTATGTGGTTCGGTATCTGGTATTCAAACCTGAAGTACTCGTTAAAATATAATTACACCAACTGTACTTCGAAAATAAACGTTTTTTTTTTTTTTTGACTTGACTTGGAGAAAGAAGAAAACCATACAAGATTGCTATAAGACCACGCAAGAAACCAGCTTTTTCGCAATGCATTTTTACCACTAGGTATTAGATATTGTTTGACTTAACCAGACCGGATTACGAGATTTTTTTGCTGACTTAATCCGTAATCATGAGGCATTTTAAATCTGAATGGAATCTGCGGAGTTTACCTGGCAGAGGAGAGTTGCCGATCTGAGAAATGGTCTAATGAAGCCGAATTGAATGATTGGCTCAAGGTCTGGAGATCTCAAGATCAAAGGCATACATTGGTAGACCCCATGATCAGACGGCTTGAATCAATCACATTCAGAGCTACCGACAAAAAGAATATGGAAAAGCCTCACGAAGAAGGTTTTGAACGTAGCATGAGTGCCACCGTCTTCTATTCAACCTCTAAGAATGGTACCTCCGAGAATACCTTCCCACCGCATTACGATCCCACAAAAACCCGCTGGCATTACAACCATTTACAGGGATGACGTAGCAGATAATGATGAGTCTGAAGCCATCTACATTTCGTCTGCCAGGTGATAAAAGATACACACAATAACGTTCAAGATGCTCAACAACGACATCATTACCATTGTTTTGGGGCCTCTTGCGTAGTAGTACTAATTTAAATCATGTGAAGATGACTCTTCTTCACATAAACCGTTTCTGTATAAATTCCCTTCAAAATTTACCTCCAGACTATGTGTTTAATGTTAAAGGTGAACCTATTTCTTAAGACCGTCTCTCGTTACTCGGTAGTTTTTCCTCTACAGCTCTTCTGGAAAATTTATCTGAACCGAAGCAACACAGTCAAGTCAAGCCCGCAAGTATCTACTGAACAAGCCCATTTTCAACATCTTACAGTTTCGTTGCGCAATCTTAAATTCTCGGTTTCTTAGGCTTGTGTCTGCTTCGACATCTTAGATATCCCGGGATATACTATACAAACATCCACATCTTTCTATCTTTGAAATGTTACAGGCAAAACTTCTACAAAGTGCAAGGTTCATTTTGTCAGGCCTGGCATACACGTGTATATCGATATATTCCACCCAAGTCAGGTCGAATTGGAGGAGAAAAACTTTGATTTTGATTTCGCTCCACTCACAATACCGCCAAGCCTTACTATTGTAGTGCTTCCATGGCATTCAGATTCGGATTAAATTCATGATTAAGATCGTGTAGGTCAAATGATATGGCCTTTTAGCTACAATTATGTTATTTAACACGAAATTTAGATCGGTTCGGTTAATTTTCTTGGATTGTGGTGGCCCATAAGGTATTACGAAACCCCCAACATTAATCACGATCATATCTTTGTATCTACAAAAGATATATGGATTTGAAATCAACTGACTGGAACTAAATTGGGAACGAAGTAATGAACATGAAACTTGGAGGGATCGAAAAGTGAAGGAATTGAACGAACCGAGACAGACAAATTGGGAAAATATCAACGTCTCCTAGTAAAAGTTGCAGGATAATGCGATAGTCATGTTGGTGGCAACACTAGTCTGCAGGAACCTAAGTCTTGATTGGTATTTTCTGGCTGTAAATGGTCAGGTATCACTCAGCAGACGCCTGTATTCTGCATTCCAATTGATCCCCAAACTAAAAACAATTGCCAAAACACAAAAAAATTGGTGACCATAAGTATCTTTTCGGAATACAAATATCTGATTATGGATCTATTCACCTCTATCTATCGAAACCAAAAGATAGCAAGTACCACAATTATCCACTTTCTGGAAGCACAAATTCGTCACAATATTGACAAGATAATCGATAGGTTCTCTGGGCAGACAAAGCCAAACTTGGCACAATAGTCAGGAAGTTACACAAAGTTCAAAGACTCCTCCAAAAGTTCAGCCAGATTACTACCGAGTGTAGTCTCTCGAAACCAGTGAAGCATAATGTGCAGCACCACATAAATACTACTGGTTCCCCGATTTTCTCGAAGGTGCGTCGTCTACCACCCCAGAAACTGGCTATTGCGCGGAAAGAATTTGAACAACTTGTTCAACAGGATATCTGCAGGCCCTCAAACAGCTGTTGGTCTTCCCCTTTACATATGGTCCCTAAGCCAAATGGCGAATGGCGTCCCTGTGGGGATTACAGAAGGCTAAACGCACAGACTGTTCGTGACCGATATCCGATTCCACTCATCCACGACTTTGCGCATCACCTCGCGAATTGCCGCATCTTTTCGACCTTGGACTTAGCCAAGGCTTACCACCAAATCCCAGTAGCTCCTGAAGACATTCCAAAGACGGCAATATGCACACCCTTTGGACTCTTCGAGTTCACCCGAATGACTTTCGGATTGTGCAATGCGGCGCAAACCTTTCCCTCGATTTCTGTTTCGTCTATTTGGATGATGTTTTGGTCGCTTCTTCCACTGAGTCTGAGCACTTAGCCCATCACGAGTGCATTTTTCAACGTCTCCTTGAGGCCGGTTTAGTCCTAAACGTTGAGAAATGCAAATTCCTTCAAAAACAGGTGAGATTCCTCGGCCACTCCATTTCCCCTGAAGGAATACAGCCCGACCCAGAGAAAGGTGCAAGCAATCACAAGCTTCCCGCGTCCAAAAACAGTGAGGGAGTTGAGGAGGTTCTTGGGCATGCTGTTTAGCAACTTCTACCGTCGTTTCCTGCTCAAGGCCGCCCATCACCAGTCCGTTTTGAACGCGTACTTGTCTGGCCCCAAAACAAAAGACACGAGAGATTGTGTGGTCTGAAGAGGCTGTCCGCGCGTTCAATAAATCCCGACAGCAACTGACTGATGCTACACTTTTGGCATTTCCTCAGCAAGATGCACCCCTAGCCGTTTTTGTTGATGCCTCTGACATCGCAGTAGGTGCTGCCCTTCACCAAAAGGTGGATCAAGTTTGGCAGCCGTTGAGCTTCTTCTCGAAACAGTTGAATCCCGCTCAACGGAACTACAGCACCTACGATCGTGAACTGCTCGCCACGTACTTGTCCATCAAATACTTCCGTTTCTCCCTAGAAGGCAGGCCGTTCACAGTGTTCACGGACCATAAGTCTCTCACGTATGCTTTGAAACAAAAGCTTCATAAGCCAGTTTACGTCAGACATCCAGCACGTGTCCGGCAAGGACAACATAGTTGCTGACGCTTTGTCTCGTGTCTCCGAGGTTAACATCCCCGCCTCACTCCATTTCTCGGCTATTGCCAAGGCGCAGGAGGATGACGCAGCACTTCAGAGCCTTAAGTCCAACCCCAAATACAAATTTCGGGAGTTGCCCATCTTCGGCTCAAACCTCCCGCTCTGCTGCGAAGACTCGGAAAAGGAAGTGTTTCACGTAGTTCACGACTTGGCGCACCCCGGCATCAGGACAACAAACCGGTTAGTCACTGGCAAATACTTCTGGCCCTCCATGAACAAGGATATCAATTCCTGGGCTAGAGAGTGCATCGCATGCCAAAAGTGTAAAGTCTCCAGGCATGTAAGGAAAGAAGTGGGCTCATTCCCCCGCACTACCAAGCGTTTCCACACGATACACCTCGACATAATAGGGCCTTTGCGAGACTCGCACGGCTACAAGTATTGCCTCACAATCATCGACAGGTTCACGCGGTGGCCTGAGGCAATACCTCTGAAAGACATTACGGCGCAATCTTGTGCCGAAGCCCTCTGCCGAGAGTGGATACCTCGCTTTGGCGTCCCTGCAGTGGTCATCACTGACCAGGGAATGCAATTTGAATCCTCCCTTTTCTCGGAGTTAGGTAAACTCCTGGGTTTTAAACGCCAGCGGACTACTGCATACCACCCGGAATCCAATCGGATGCTAGAACGTTGGCACTGGACGCTGAAAGCCGCCATTATGGCACGCGACGACCCGTCTTGGACTCAAGTCTTGCCTCTCGTCCTACTCAGCCTTCGTACAACCCGCCGAGAGGAATTTGCTGCCAGCCCCGCGGAGCTGGTATACGGGGAGAACCCAAGACTCCCAAGCGATCCGGTCTTCGACAAGAGATCGGGTCTCACGGAGTCGGGGTTGGTGCGTCTGCTGAGAGACAATCTCCGACGCATCAAAGCGCCACCACCCACTCGACACTCGTCCATACCTGCTTGTTCGCCCAAGGAACTGGACACATGCACGCACGTGCTGATCAGGACGGATGCCGTCCGGAAGCCGCTGCAGCCTCCATATGAGGGCCCGTACCGCGTTCTCGAGAGGGGAGAACATTTCTTCCAGCTCGAGATCGGTGGACACAAAAAGGCGGTCTCTTTGTCCAGGCTGAAACCCGTGTGCGCCCCGAAGCAGCGTCGTGTCCGCTTTGTGGATTAACGGGGAACGAAGTTCCGGGATCCGTCGCCGAAACCCCCTAGGTTTCGTCTGGGGGCGGAGTGATGTGGCGCGGCAGGATCTGCAGCATTCGAAATTTATTTCGAATGTTGCGGATGCGGACGAGTAGATGGCGCGGAACTCTCCACTCACGCATTTTAGAACGCACCAAGAGAGTGGAGAATTAGCGGTGGAAAAATGCCGTTGGTTGGGACAGTAAGGACCGCATGGAAATAAGCCGGTCTCTTCTGTTTCCAACCGCGGCGGTGAACACATTAATTTTAATACCGATCTTTGTTCTGTTTTGTATCGCCTTCATTAGTAAATTAAAATTTAAATATTCAGAATAGATTTGAAAATCTTCATTACTTGAAGAATAGAAACATCATAAGTTGGCAACGTGCTAAAAGTCCTTCTCGGATTGACCCCTCTCCATGTTCACATACAGAGGCAGGCAAGAAGGAGAAATCTTCAACCTGCACCCAGGTAGCAGTGAGGAGGAGAACTCCCTAAACCGATAGAAGATTAAGATTCTCACTATGCGGTATCCCGAATTTCTGATACTCAGACACCACTTTGGTGGGGGGTAGTTTACTACTACACTAAGAGTGTCCGCGTATCAATATGGAAACAGCGATTTTGGAGGCCTTACCACATTCATGCCTCCCTAAGGTTAAATCTGTGGGGTGGTCTTTCAGAGCGGCAATATGGGTTTCGGCGAGCCCGTTCTATGGTCGATGCAGTAGCAAAGGTCGTGGAATTGGCTCGAAATGCAATGGCCATGGGCAAATGCTGTGCTCTGGTGACGCTGGACGTCAAAAATGCTTTTAACTCAGCCAACTGGGGCTGGATTAAGGGCGCTTTGGCCAAACTGGATGTTCCTAGCTACTTGGCTCGGCTCATCGACAGTTACTTTTCGGACAGACTTCTCTGGTACGAGACGGACGACGGGCCGAAGGAGTACATTGTGACAGCAGGTGTGCCTCAAGGTTCTGTATTGGGACCGCTGCTGTGGAACATAATGTACGACGCAGTGCTTGGCCTTCGCGTGCGGGAGGAGACAACGCTGATTGGTTTTGCATCCCGAGGACGTGGAGCTTTATGCAAATGGAGCCATTCATACCATCAAGTCATGGTTACGAATGGCCAAGCTGGACCTGGCGGACGAAAAGACGGAGGCGGTCCTCATTACCAACCGTAGGAAGAACAACACGGTTACCATCCAGGTTGGTAATCGTGAGGTCGTCTCAAAATCGGTTGTCAAATACCTGGGGGTGATGATCGATGTCAAGCTGAGTTTCAAGGGACACTTGGATTATGCGCGAGAGAAGGCAGCAAATGCCAGCTCATCCCTTACAAGGATGATGCCTAACGTGGGAGGGCCGAAGTAGAGTCGCAGGCTACTCATCGCGGGAGTGGTCAGGTCGATCCTGTTATACGCGGCCCCTGTCTAGGTGGGAGCGTTGAACCACGCTGTCAACCAGAGGAAGATAAGTTCGGCATACCGGCCAATTGCGCTAAGGGTGTGCAGCGCATTTAGGACGGCGTCGACGGAGGCAGTGTGTGTCATCGCAGGAATGATCCCTATAGATCTTCTAGCGAGCGAGGCACACTGGCTCTACGAAAAACGGAAGGCAAATCCGGCCGAGGTGAATGCGGATTTCCGAAAAGCCATCAGGAGAGACTTGTATGGCAAGTGGCAACAACGATGGGATAACTCCGACAAGGGCAGGTGGACCCATAAATTGATCCCGTGTATCGAGAAATGGGTAAACCGAAAGTACGGAGAATTGAATTACCACCTGACACAGTTCCTTACGGGACACGGTGGCTATAGGAAATACTTGCATCGCTTCGAGTTGGACGAGTCTCCCAACTGTCCTGAGTGCGGTGCTACACCCGAGGACCCGGAGCACGTTATGTTCCATTGTCTCAGATTTCTGCAGCAGAAAACGAGGTTGAACAGCATCCTAGGGGCGGACATCGAGCCCTCCAACCTGGTGGAAGAGATGCTGAAGTCGGAGGAAAACTGGATGGCGGTAAATGAGGCAGTAGCCGTGGTGCAGACAAAACTTCTGGAGTTGGATCGAGCTCGGAAAGCGGCACGACGGAGACGTGACATGGACGAGCTGTTATAGCGAACCAGAGCCTCCCCCGCGAAGTAATACTTCACGGTGGTCCCGCGGGGAGGGGCGGAAGAGTGGGGGTGGTTTTAGTGGGTGCGAATCCCACACACTGCTGCAACCTGACGCAGCAGCGTCTTTCAAAGATTTCCACTTCCATCCATAAAAACAAAAAAAAAGGTTAAGTCTGTAGAAGGCATGCTTTCCGACTCAATGGGCCAAAAAGTAAAGTACGGAAACTCTTAACTTGAGAGAAACGTGACTGTACCACTAGGTGCGGTAATGTCCAGAGAAATCGGACGCAAGGAAACGGAATCTTCGGCGGAAGGCGGGGATAAACTGGTAATTCTGCTGAGATCCACACTGGACGCACCAGACTCTTCTGTCAGTGGTAATACCCTCAAGAAGCGTAAGACCAACACATCTGTTGTGGCCAACGCTTTTTTATGCTCTGCACCAGGATCTACATCTACGCGTTCCCCAAGGATTAGGACTGGTATGACGGGAGGTGATCAGATCAGGGAGAGAGATTTCAACGAAGCTGATCCCTCCCATAGGAATATGGGCACGAAGGCGGGAGGGAAAAGGACGTATGCGCAAGCTGCATCCGCAGTTCTGACTGCTGGCGTGGGAGTTTCCTCCAAGGAAGGCAAAATATCAGGTGGACAATTTACCAGGAATGCCTGTGGAAAAAAATGCTGGAGCCTGAAACGAAGCCATGATTTAACAATCAAGGTTTTCGCGATGGGCTTCTCCATTTGGAGTGCAATGATGAGGCTGCCTTCAAGTGGCTCCAGCAGGCAATCCTGGCTTTGAGTTCTGACGTCGACCCAACTTCACTATTTTGAACACTGAGCTGCACAAGATGTTGAAGGAAGGCAAAGGACATCACCTGCATGCTGGGTGAACAGAACCCGGGCACTGGAGGGTAAAGTTCATGAATGCGCGGAAGGACAAATCTATAAATGTGGAGGGTTTCAGCTTGGTATTCAAATTGGACCAAAAGGGTATGAAAGTGCTTAGGGAAAGTCACCATATGGTGCTCCACTTCTTCCTAGATATATTACAGTTCAGTTGTATCTCCATTTTGAGAGTGAAGAACAATGATGGCCTTCGGCTCACACAATATAGAGTGAATTGCAGCATCTTCGGCGCGCTCTCCCACAATGGAGCTGGAGTGCGAAGGATAATGTATACAGTGGCAGTATCCTACCTGTTAGTAACTTCTCCTTTTCCTACACCATTTACGGAACAGGTGACTTGATGCCAGTTCGTGTGATCGAATCTATGCAAACCGGACACCGTAAACCAATCAAGGTGCTAGGTGGAAAACAGACAAATGCTCCGCTGGATGAGATGAGACCTTTCATGGGAACTGCTGTACCTCCAAGTGCGGCTATTTTCATAGAAATCAAATACGGAACGATCGAGTCTCTGGTACGGTGTGGGGGAAATTCTAACAGTTTTCCATTATATATTAGACTAAGTTTATGTCGACTTAAGACCCCACAATTCTCAAAAAATATTTTCAGCTCTGGCCAAGCTCTGGTCAATAAGGCGGATTTGCGCTCAATAAAATCCGTAGTCATGTCGTGTTCTGCGAATTATATAAAGGAGCAGTCAACATCTGTGAGCCGCTTCGGTCACGCTGCTCCCAGGGCAGAGGTGAGGCAGCGTCCGACGATTTGCCTCTGCCCTGGTAAGAAACCGTAAAGCCGTCATCGCCTGGCCTTTTTTCTCAGATTCCTTCACAAAGATTTTCTGTGAAAGACAGGCTCGCCACTTCAATGGAAAATCTAGACCCGGTATCTACGGCGCTGTCAGTCAAAAAGGATAGTGTAGCAACTTCCTTAATGAGAGGAACTGGAAACTTGACTACGGCCGGCCTATCGGTGGCACTGTTGCCTAACTCTTCTAAAATACTGGAGAGGAAGGCTCGGCAGAATGAAACTTTAGCCACAAAGGAAAAGGGAGTACAGGCTTCCCTGTCAGAACCTTGTCCTCCGTCTGTATCCGGAAAAAAGGAAAGCTGGTAATGTGGACACAACTAAGTTTCTGGCTCAGTGGTATTGGATTAGTCAAGAGGACTAGGATCTTCTTCGATGAAAGATCCTCGAGACCGAGGGTCTACGTTCTGATGTCAAAATTGTTAGAAGCAACCATGATGAGACAAGTCTGTTCCCAGGACCTTGTTGCGGTCAACTTACAATACCACGTTAATAGTAAGAGGGAAAACGTCATAGTTGACCCTGCTTACTTACCCTATGATTCTTCCCTCCGCCGACACAAGAACTAAGGGATCTGGTTTGGATGGGTCTATGCAGAATCAAGTGACCTTGAACTTTTAATAGGTTGTGATGCAAACACTCAGCATATTTGTTGGGGAAGTGGCAAATGCAATCCTAGAGGAGAGAAGTAGTTTGATTTCATCAGTTTAGCTGGTCTGATGAACGCGAACGTAGGGTGCACCCCTACGTTCGTGGGATCAAGAAGAAGTGAAGTAATTGACCTAACAATCTGCACTTCAAAGTTGTTAGAGTTGATTAGTAACTGGCGACTGCTAGATAAAGTCTCACTCTCAAATTACCACACCGGTCTGACTACTGCAGGCGAAGAGCCTGTAATCCAAACACAGAATCCTAGGAAAACGGATTGGACAAAGTTCAATGAACTTCTCGGCGACAAAGTTGAGCTCCTTAACGACTAAGGACTCCTTTGACGATAGAAGATCAATTGAAAACTCTGGATCGCACACTTTTAGAGTGCTTTGAAGAGACTTGTCCTATTTCCCCAAGGCCAAAGTGGTAAAACGGTTCCATGGTGGAACCGAGGATTGTACACTCAGGAAATAAACCAGAAGACTAAATCGTGCTTGCAAAAGCAATAAAGATGAAGACTGGCTAAACTTCCGGAACTCACAGCGTGAATATAAGAGGGTCGTCAAACGTTCGAAACGAGACTCTTTTAGAGCATATTGTGAGGAACTGGAAGGTGAAAGGGAGACTTCCAGGCTGTGCAGAGTCCTTAATAAGGACGAGTCGGGCAAGCTGTAATCTCTTAGAAAACCGAATGGTAGTTTCACGAACTCCAGAGTTGAGTCTATAGAGACTCTCTTGAAAGTACACCCGGGAGAACAGGTCTCAAAAGTGGGAAGAAATGAATTGGCAGTTTCTGCAAGCCACGAAGGTGTTGGAAGGGGAATTGGGACACTGCGAGAACGGTTGTTACCAATGAGAAGGCGAGAGCTGCTATACTATCATTTGAACACTTCAAAGCACCTGGCATGGATGGCATCTACGCAGCGATGCTAAAAGAGGGTATAGTGCTCTTAGAGCAACTTCTAAGACATATTCTTCGAGGATGTCTTGCCCTGGGCTACGTGCCTTCCTCTTGACAGAAAGTGAAGGTTGTGTGCAGTGGGAAAGATAACTATTCAAATCCGCAGAAATTGCCGTGTGATGAAGTGGGTGTTGATCGCTACCTAACAACAGAAGTCACGAAAGGCTGCCCTCAAGGAGGTGTGCTATCGCTACTTCTGTGAAGTATGCTGATGAACTCATCAAAAATCTTTATGCACAACGGTCTTTCAGGCTGAAGTGTATGCGATCCCAAGGACGGTAAACTGAATGATTGACAAGCGGTTGAAGGGGAGGCGCATCGCAATCTGAAGCGATAATTAAGCAGCATTGAGGGCGTTAAGTAGTACTTTGATCACTTCAAAAATCGTCCAGGAATGTAGAAACTCTGTTTCTAGATTCAATACGGTGAAATTACTCTGGGTACCTAGCCACTGTGGTGTAGAGGAAAATGAAGCAAAAGAGGCTTCAACTTCCCCCATCCCCGGACCACAACCAGCAATTGGGGTGTCAATAGCATTGACTGATACTACTGTCAAAAACTGGGAACAAGCTTCCTATAATGACAGCTGACGGAACCTCAATGTTGCTAGACACACCAAACTTTTCCTATTAGAACCAAACAAACATACGCAAAATTTATCCTGTCAAAAAGCAGGAAAACTTGCAGAAGTATTGTGGGCATTCTGACTGGCCATAATTTTCTAGCTGGGCATATGTTTATGTACTGAGGAAGCGGAATCCACGGAACATTGTTTATGTAAGTGCCCCCGCCTATGGACGCATCAAAGATCAGATTTTTGGTGCTGATGTGTTCCAACTGCAGCGGGTAGCATCACATTCACTAACGGAAATCCTGGGATACAAGAACGAATCCGGGATATTCCTTTAGATGGAGGAATCGAATACAATGGACCACTAAGGTCTGAGTGCTCAGAGGCTTTGCCTCTCCCCCGCCTCAAACATACACACAGAATGGTATGACAACAAAAGCCGAGTCTTGTTCCATCATTGTTTCAACCTTTTTATTACCCAAATGAGGAAGCTTCCGTTACTATTCGATTTCTCTGAATGGAATGAAGCTGATTCAGAGGAAGGGCTACCACAGGTCTTTTTAAATTGTTACATCTAAGTGTCAATTTACATGAAACGAAAGTTGGAAAGCTTGGGTCAAACAGTATGTGAAATGTGTGGCTGTCAGAGAAAATTCCATTCCGGCTTTAAATGGACTTTCCCCTGACGGGGCATGGTAGCTTGAATGAGTTTCTCTTCTAGCGGAAGCTTGCCTCCATTCAGGATTGCGTTCTGCATGGGGCAAATTCAGAGGACCGGCTTCATATCCTATGTATCTGTGTTCAGCGACGACATGGGCTTAGCAAACGGTACCTTTGATTTTGAGCCAGTTTCTTGCTAGCGGTGATACATTTGCTGCCTTCCAGTGACGGAGGGAGTTCCTGGTAGTCATAGCGGCCGCGATGGTCTTGTATTTTCTGTTAGTGTAGTCTTGTCACGTATTATGTGTCATATTGTACGTAGAGCGGTAGTTGACTGATGCAAAGTTGTCCTTGTGGTTCTTCGCACAGGGCTGATTCCAGTCTAGACGTTGAGGAATGCGGTCTCATGTACCCGAGGGGGGCGATCACGAAATTTCACCCGGAGAAAGAAAAAAAATCTTGACTGACGGTTTCGTCCGGGGCAGAGGCAACTCATCAGACGCTGCCTCACCTCTGCCCTGGGAGCAACGTGACCGAAAGTGGCGACATTCCAGGATGCTGGTAGTCCTGAGTCCGCATCCACTTGATGACGGACCGAGCAACTTTTTTTTAACTTAGGCGTTTAACCCAAAAAGAAGAGTCCGTGGACCACAAGAGAGGAAGTAAGTTGTTTCTCAAGTGGTCCGGTCCGGCATCAAGTGAATGCGGACTCAGGACTCTCAACATCACCCGGAGATTATCTGATACCGTGGATACTGGGATAACCCTTCTTCGAGAGCATATTTCCCGGGAGAATTGCTGAGGGATATAGAGGAAAGGATTATGCCTACACCGCAGGTATTCACGTTAAATGCCCAAGAAAATGTGCTACTTCGAAGGATCCTTGGTCGCATTAAGGGCTAGAGGAAAGCAATTTTCTGATAGATTTGAAAATATCACAATGACCAATCACAATCAGCAATGGGTGCTATGAAACACGGTTAACATATTAACACATTTCGCTCAATTTAAAATGCAAATTATATCAATTCCATATGAGTAGATACAAGATAAGGTTTGGACTCGATTTCCCAAAAAAGTACCCACTTCTTCAAAGGTTCCCAACTAGTTTCTATTTGTATAAGAACCGTTTGCTTGATTCGTCATACAATTTAACCGAATCAAATTGTTTCCATCTCAAATCCTCACCTAATTAAATTAATGTTTTCCATCGTTTCGGGTATTCGTTACGCCCCATGCAACTCGACAAATAAAATCATTTCTGATATTTTCACGTGCTTAATTGCACCGATAAGCCGGAAACATGACGACATCCATGGCTCAATCACTCAGGAACGACTACAAATTTGGTTTGATACCGAAAATATCAAACACTCCATTGCTCGTTGCGCTCAGACCTGAAATTGGGTCAAGAGAACCACCTCTTCGTCTTCTCTCTGTCATTCCGTCGAACCTCCTTTTTGTGCGTTTATTAGAAACACATAAAACAATAAACCGTAAAAATGATAAACTTTCGACTTTTTCATGAAATTTCGAAAAGGTGTTTTCCGCGTTTTTTTGGTTGCATGGCTCATAATTTCACTAATTACCTCTGAGTGTGGGTGCCCCAGTAACGTCGCCCCAGCTCCAAGAGCCTCCATTGCCTGGGCTGCAAAATGTTACTTGGATATTTGGTGTAGTAAGTTTTGCAGTGTAGACCCTCGAGCGATTGGTTTCCCAAACGCCTATGAGGCTTTGGGCCCCGCAAGTAACAATGCTCTCATGAAATATGCAAAACGGAAAATGGATGAATCAAACACCCGCTCATGACCATGTTCACATTGGGTACCTGTGGCGGTGTTGCATTGTCTTTTTTAACCTGCGTCTCATTATGCGCCACTATAAATGGAAAGCCATGACTGGAAATGTAATTCGAAATGGTGATAAGTAATTTTCTCTTTAAAAACTAGTGGCTAAGGCCAGGCTACCGTACTGTATTGATGAGGCAGCGGGCGAACTTGCTTTATTGCCCACTGACATCGGGTGATAGATATTAATAATGGACGCTTGTGAAACAGAAACGAAAAATGCTTGTGAGACAATTTTATGTAGCATATTGTCTACGTTATTGAGCGAAAGTTTTGCAGTAGAGATTTCAGGTGTTATGCAAGTGAATCGCTTTCACGGCTGCTTGCAGAGAAAGTGTACACTCAATCCTCTGCTGACTACGATGAAAAATCGAAGTTTGAGTCATCTCTCCGTTGTTTTTTGATTAGTCCTCTTTATCGTGAACTTTTTTGGGAACCCAGATTATTCCAGATACAGTGCTTATTTGCTGGTCCCTAATTCTCTAATAATTTCCCTATATTCACCCCATTTTATGCGCATTGCATATCAACGCTAGTTCAACTAAAGGAGTCAACTTCCAAGAAGTGGCTCATTTCATGTCCTTTATCAAAAACCAGTACGAACACCAGTCCTACAACTTCAATTTCAAACATCACATCTTTCATGAAAAATTCCTTTTGAGTGGTTCAATTATCGCTAGCTTCCACTACTTCCAGGGAAAGTAAGGTCTTGAAGCAACATTCCACGTTATTTGGTCCTTTCCAACAATTGATGACTTATAATGTCATCCTCAATAAACGGGAAACATTGATTTTATTTATAGATTGAAGAAATTCTGAGTCCGCATCCATTTAATGTAAGACAGAATCAATTGGTCAGAAATTGTCCTTATTTTGGTTTTTAGACCACTCGTTTTGACCAAAATTTCCACTTTTGAAAAACACAGGCTGACAATTTCGTTCAGGGCAAAGGCAACTCGTCAGACGCTGCCTCATAATCTGGTTTAGGCATAAGTTGGTCGCAGCGGTTTTTTTTTCATTAAGAGTTCTTGGTGATAGACTGGACCACTGGCACCTGGCTGTCAGGCTATTGTCAGGGCAGAGATGAGATAGCATCTGATAAGTTGCCTCAACCATGGACAAAACCGTCAGACATCGTTAATGGAAACATTGCTCCGACAGGCCATGTGTTATCAATCGGAAAATTCGAAAATCTGAAAGAACAATATCTTTTAAATATAGCACGTGTGATAGGTTACTGCGAAGGTTCTCGGGCATGTTAAATTTCTATCGTCGTTTCTTGCCCAGGGCCGTTCATCGTCAAGCGATCCTGAACGCCTACTTGTCTGGGCCCAAAACTAAAGACTCCTGCGAGGTTGCGTGGTCTGCTGAGGCCATCCATGCGTTTGAGGCAGTCAAACAACAGCTTGTTGATACAACAGTGGAGGCATTTCCTCAGCCAGATGCACTCCTAGCTGTGTTCGTCGATGCTTCTGATACAACGGTAGGCGCCGTTCTTCATTCACTGTGTTAACAGACCCCAAGCTTACATTCGCAGTTAGACAAAAGCCTGACAAAGCGTCCCCTCGCCAACTTAGGCACTTGAGTTATATCAACCAGTTTACTTCCGATATCCAACATGTGTCTGGTAAAGACAATGTTATTGCAGACGCTTTGTCTTGAATTTCGGAGGTCAGAATCCCCGCCGCAGTCGATTATACCACAATCGCCGAGGCACAAAAAGACGACGCAAAGCTTTAGAGCTTGAAGGCAAATTCCAAATATAAATTCAAGGAGTTTCATATTTTCGGCTCAAACTCTTACTTACTTTGCGAGACCTCAATTAAAGGACCCAGGTCATTCATTTCGACCGATTTTCGCAAGGAAGTATTCCACACAATTCAAGATCTTTCGCACCCAGGCATCACGATGACAAACCGGTTAGTCACTGAAAAAAAATGTATGGCCGAACAAGGACGTAAACTCTTGGGCGAGACAGAAGTGCAAAATCAACAAGCACGTTCAAAAGGAAGTAGGTGTATTCACTCGATCAACCAAATGCTTTGAGAGATTCGCACGTATTCAAGTATTGCCTCACAATCATCTATAGGTTTACGTGGTGGCCTGAAGCAATACCTCTGTGACATTACAGCACAATCATGTGCCGAGGCCCTCTGTCGAAGTGGAATCAAGTCGTCATTATCACGGACCAGGGAATGTAATTGAAATCTACTCTTTTCGCGGAGTTAGGAAAGTTTTTTTGGCTTTAAAGGGCATAGGGCTACTGCATACTATCCACAGTCCAATAGTATGCTGGAACTTTGGCACCGGACGCTGAAGGCTGCTCTAATGGCTCGCGACGATTCGTCGTGGTCGCGGTCCTTATCTTTCATTCTTCTCGAGCTCCGCACAGCCCAGCGAGAGGAGTTCGCGGCCAGCCCAGCGAAGATGGTTTACGGGGAGAGTCTACGCCTCCCCGCCGATCCTGTTCTGGACATAAGAGCAAGGTAAAACGACTCTGGAATGCTGCGTCTGCTTAAGGACGCGGTTTCGAAGATGCGGCCGACTCCACCGTCCCGACACGCGACATCGGAGGTCAAAACCCCCAGAAATCTCGACACATGCGACCATGACCATGTCCTCATCGCTCCAACCACCATACAAGGGCCCCTTTAGAATGCTTGATCGAAGCAAGCACTCATTCAAGCTCGACCTACGAGGCGGGCCCAAGTGGGTCTCCTTGTGGAGGCTGAGGATTTTCGTCGGATCATGTTCGCCCAGTGACTTCCATTGGCGGGATTGCGCGGATGGCTTGGTTCGCTAAAACCGCGCAATTAGGGCACCGTTGTGAATTCGCATCCGGCGCTGTATTAATGGCCGCAGCAAAGTCGATAGATGGCCTGGTAGCAGCTGGAAGACAAATGTCAGGTATGACATTTCTTTGAATATTCTGAATGTTAGGTATGACATATGTCCAAAAAATAAAGTTTAAAATAATAAAAACTTGTTTTTCGTATTCGCTAGTATTGATTTATATTTTGCAAATACCGATATTGCGGGAACCACTAACAAGGCAGACTTATTAGCATTGATGAAGGGAACAAGTGGTTTCCGAAATATCAGCCAATTACCTTTCTACGGTATTTGCAAGAATAAATATCCACACCAACGAAAAAAAAAACAAGTTTTCTATTATTTCAGATAATTAATCGTTGGAAACACCGCATAATTACACTCAGACCAGCACGCTATCTTTCCACCGGATTATTAATACCTTCCGCCGCAGTGCACCAGGCAACAGTCGCCTTCATTCTGAGCTCCTCTCCTACGGACCCGGCAGGATCGCATCACCCCTTAAGCAACTTTTCGTTACCAGACTTGCCGATTTTACTTCTTCTGATGAAGTGCTTATTTACACCAGAAGTCAAGCTGGTTTATCTTCGTCGCCCTCTTCGTGCGTGAAACTGACGAAGGATGGCTCCTCCGACCGCATAATTGCATCCTTCAAAGTGAGGTATCCACGTGACTTCGATGTCGTCGCCCAACCCTCCTTTTAGCCGCAATGAGTATCCATTAAGGCTTACTAGCGAAATAAATTACTCCCTCTTCGTCCTCTCTCTCCCTTCTGAGTACTGTTTCCTCCGAATTTCCTGCCATTCTTCACCTTACTCCCTCTTTGATGGAATACTTCATTGATAACGTTGATGCCAATATCGAAACCGGCCCCGATGGTCTTCTCAACCTCTTCCTGATTAAAACCTCTAAGTTCATTTCCTTTCCTCTCTGCATTATTTTCAATAAGAGCCTCGAAGAGTGTCACTTTTCCAGCCTGTGGAAAGAAGCCCTTATTTTTTCCATACACAAGTCGGTGACCATACTCTTGTTGAAAATTACCACCCGATTTCGCTCCTCTCATCCTGCTATAAGATCCTTGAGAGGTACGTTATTGATTGGTTGACCACCCACTTCGGTCACCTTATAGCTAAGAAGCAGCACGGCTTCATAAAACGTCGATCCAGTGCTACCAATCTCCTGGACTGCGCCAACTTTGTGGCCAAATGCCTCAACTTTCGGCAGGAAGTCGCCGTCATTTACACGAACTTTTCTAAGGCCGTCGATTCCGTTAACCACGAGACAATATTGTCCAAACTCGCCTTTCTCAACATTCTACCATCACTCATTGTATGGCTTATCTCCTACGTCTTCTTCCGATCCTATAACGTCTCCTTTGATGGTTGTACTTCTAGTCCTTTTTCCCCTCCTCTGATGTGCCACAAGGATCCATTCTAGGATCTTTTTTATTTTTATTCTTTATTAACGACCTCCCCTCTGTCTTCACTTGTCCTTGCTTGTTATACGCCGATGACCTTAAGCTGTTTTCTGAATCAGACGGCCCCAAAAAAGAGATTTGATGCTGGAGTCGAAGAAATCTTCTGGTAAGAAGGCGGCAAATTTTCTCTGATAGCGGGAAAAACCTTTAGGAGGATAGGTTAAAGTACCTGCCAGAAGGCAAGAAATTTCTAAGTACTGCAAAGACGAAGTTGCAACGTAGTCTTCCGCGAGGCCTCGGGAGAAAAATCAGACCACTGGATTACAAAAATCTGCAGATGTCCCTCAAAAGCTGTTCCAGATGCTTTAAACTTGCTAGCACCGGAAATGTTTCCACTCTTCGGTGGATATACTTCAGCTCAATAGTTGATTGATGTATGAGTACTACATTAGCGAGAAGGATAGCCTGGTGGATTAGTTATACTATCTTCATCACGATCATTGGACAATTTTCCTCCGTTTACGAGGAAGATGTGCTGGAATCCGAAGTTGGTCCGTGAAAGCATTTGACGAAGATGTCTTCGCAAAGACAGGGCCAGCATTAAGAAACCCATGCAAAAGCTACATCTGCCCTATTTGTAGGAAAGAATGAATGAATGATATTAGCGATATTGCTGGCTCAATAATCCTGGGTCTGCCAGAGCAGATTCCTGGTTTACCAGGAGGAAATATGCGATTAATTTTGAATCCTTCTTGCGAAGACTCGAGAGCTTGCGCTTTGCCTAAATCCAATTTAATGTATTTATGTCATGTAGAATTCATTACTGCAAAGATTATAGCAATTCAAGTTACAATGGAAAAAGCCGGGAGGACTCTCAAAGAAATTTTGGGACTGGGCCACATCCTAGGAGACGATAACCAGATCCTACCGGAGTAAGTAAAAAAGTTGGTGTGATATTGTCTGGTGCTCTGCAGTGGCAGGAAGGAAGACGGGACCACAATCTCGTCAGCTGAACCAAAACCAAGTGTCCGAAGAGAACCTCCATGTGGTGGCACCGGTAAACGCTATACTCAATTTGACTTAGTGACTCGTGATGCAGTAGACGAATGCTCCAAGGCTTAATTAAGAGGATCAAACTCGAGTCTGCACGAGGCTTATCTGAGATGGCTTTGGCCACGAAACCTCACTGGTACCATGAGAACCAAGATAGTCTTTGCATGCATCAAGAGAATTCCTGGTTCATGTACTTTCAGCTCAGCTGTAACGGTTGGCCCCCTAGTGGGCATTTCATGGGTGTTGTGGTTACGTCGGCGGGCAAAGACGCCTTCGGGCGTCAAAAGTGGAATTACGTTTTAACTCGGGTGCCGTATCCTTAGTTCGATAGAGATTGAACTCAATATAGATTGGTACCGCTGTTCCTTTTCTCAGTGGGGCTCTGACTGTGGTTACAAAATTAATCCGTGTTATAGGAAGACCGTGGCGTTAAGTCTACGCGCCAGGTAATCGCGTAAAACACCAAGGACATCACTGTAGTATTGCCTGCACATACCCTATTTCTAAGAGTAAACACACCAATTATAAAGGTAAATGCCTTTTGAATTTATCCTAAATAATAAGCTACAAATTCATAATGTTTGAAGCACACCAACGTTCATAGCTGGTTTCAGGCAAGGGGTCCTAGACATAACGACGCTAAGGATTACCCTTATGAGTGGACTAGTTAGCAACTGGAGAGTACCAGATAAGCCTTCTACAACACGAGAGAATCAGAACTGGAAACAGATGAATATATGCATCCTGAAAGTGGTAAGAAGTAGTGTAGTACTAGGAGGCAAGCCAAGGACATGGAGGTGGGCACGTGTTGTTCCGAAAGCGAGCAAAACGATCCACGTAGTAGACGAGCTTTTCGGAGAGCTGACTTATACTGGGATAAGGGCCGAACCTCATGAATGAAATCGGGGAAAGCCAGAGGAGCTGACGACATCGTATCTGAGCTCTGGAAAGAGAAGAGCTGGGACATAACATTGTGGCTCAGTTAATTCTTTAATCGACTCACGAACTCATCTGGTATGCTTTACGACAACACTTGGTGTCAAAAGAACTCATGCGCTGGGTTCAAGTGCTCTACTACGATCCGAAAAGTAAAGTTCGAAATGTGGCGCTTCGTGTCTCCGTCGGTGTTCATCAAGGGAGCTCCTTCTCATCACTTCCCTTCGTTCTTATTATGAACACTGTCACACGGGACATCCAACGTCCAGCACCCTATACACTGCTTTATGCAGATGACGTTTTCCTAGCGTCTACTAGCAGAAATGATCTCGAGCAACTTATCCAAAAATGGAATGATCGCCTCATGCAACACGGTTTCAGATTGAATCTGAATAAAATTGAGTTTTTGACGACCGATCCACATGAAACAGACACAATCACTGTGAGCGGCAGTGATCTGTCCAGAACTGAGCGATTTAAATATCTTGGGTCAATGCTATCAGGCAATGGAGAACTGCGTTATGAAATTGCTTCACGCATTAACCCAGCCTGAATGAAGTGGCGTTCCAGAACTGGTGTTCTTTGTGATCGACATATCAACGAACGTCTCAAATCTAAAATTTACCGCAATGTCGACCGTTCTGTTGCTCTCTACGGTTCTGAGTGTTGGCCGACTATAAGAGACAATGAACGGCGTCTTGCGGTAATGGAGACAAAGATGTTACGTTGGACTAGTGGCGGGACACGTTTGATGACATCTGAAGTGAGGATATATCCGCGATCCATATGGGGTTACATCGATCTTGGAAAAACAGCAAGAGAGGCGACCAAAGGCCAGCCGAAACAACGGTGGTTTGATACACTGGATGGGATTTTAAAAACCTCGCGATTGCATCTAGATCAGGCATTTGATAGAATCAAATGGCGAAACCGATCACGACGACCCAACCCCGCTTGTGAACTGGACAAAGGGCGAAGAAAAAGAAGAAGAGCCCAAGGCCATGTTGAAGGCATTATATTTATCTATAAAAATGAATACGAGGGTGCAGAGGATAGAAGTTACCAACGTATAAGGCCATAGCCCATAGTTCCTTTATGTGGTTGTTTGGTGAGGTAGGCCAACCTAAAGGATTGTTTTCAAGTTTTCTGACAATAGGATCAATATTAGGGAAGTTGACCATCGAGTCACTGGTAGATAAAAAAACTGATCCCTCACAACCATTGCTAGATTTTAGTGGTGTAGTGAGCACCATGAGAATGTTAATGTATAACACCCGGATCAGCAAACTGTAACATTCGCGAACATCCGCCTGGGATACCCCTTTCCAACCCACTAATAAAAACAACTAATTACTTTCACACCTTGTTGTTAATTTCAATAAAACAACAGTGACAAAATCCCATCATTTCTACGTCCATCAAACCTCGGGACACCTTCATTATTTTCATTAGAGCCGTGATCGCACATCAAGCATATCAACACACATGCATGCAAAAGTCTCCGCTGATCATGCCATATATGCGCAATTGACTTAGTAACCAATTGCCATACTTTCATTAAATTGTGAGAAGTAACACCTGGAGAGGTGTAATAGCGAACATGATGATCCTCAGCCTCTCTATGGGCTCTGTGTCCATATAACTTTCATTAAGCAACTTCTTTTCATCCAGTCGCAGAAATGTGCGTTGATGGCGGCGGATAGCGGTGACGACGAGGTAACCGTGGATGCTTTCACATCACAATTTCATATGGTGGATCGTGTGATATGATAGCGCGCCTCAATTGATGCGAACATGAGCAATCTTTTCATTATACTCGTGAAGATTATTAAGTGTAATCAAAAATGAGCCGCATTGGTATCACATTTTACCTGAGTATGGTTGTTTGCATGGTTGGAAGTGAAAATGAGGCTCGTTTGCTGTAGGAGAGAGTGGTAGGAAAGTTGAAGTGTTAATCAATTTAGTTGGCCATTTGAAATCAATCGAAGATTTTAGATATTAAAATGGCAGATTAAAGAGGAGAGTTCCTGTTCCATTCAACCTCGTATGCGCATGAACCTATTAATGATTTTAGAAAATGTTGCTTGATAGCGCCTCTCCCCTATCAGCCTGTGGAAAACTCAATTGAATAAAGAAAAGTGCGTGCAACTACCTCATAACCAGATAATAAAATCTCAAACTGGTAAAAGAGAAACGATCTCATCATCATCATCGCCATCACCTTGCCGGGTGAAATCGAATGGGTGCAACAATATATGGCGGTTATAGTACTATGCCTCCACCCGGGAGGCTCGTTGACTTCCATTTGATCGCTTTCAATACCAACTTCCACCCACAACCCATCCCACAAGCACTCAGAATGAACCCTACGAATTTTCAGTAATTGCAGCGATTCAATTAAATCTCCGATAACCCATTTCCACTTTATCTTAATCCGTGGATTAGCCTTCTGCGGAGTGAGTGATAACGCGAACGAAATTACTTTGGTTCGCGGTTTAATTGAAAATGCGGAGAAAACTGTTGAAGCGTAACAAGCCCAACTAGTTTGACCACTACCTACCGTCTCTGTTGGTTATGCAATCACTTTTCCGGAAGCATTGATTGGAAGTAATGGCTTAGCGTGGATTTCACCTGTGCAAGAAATGTGAGTAATTGTTTTTTATGGAATCGAGTTTTTGATTGTTTATGGTTTATGGGGGTTATAGGGAGTGGCGTGTTTATTATTGTCAGTGATATTTCGTTTTGTTTCGAGCCATTCCAAATGTTTTCTGGCATCCGAAGTATTCGTATTATGAATGAGTCTCGGGGGTTTTTCATGGGGCATTAAGATTTAAGCATGCTTCAAACGACAAATAGATGAGTTGACAGTTTATGATGAACGCAGATACTGCACTATTATTCTTGGAACCGGAGCCTAACCTTAACCATTGGGTGATACATTGCAACCCAGTTGGAAGGTGTAGGATAGGACACAAGCTCCATAGCTAAGTGCAAAGTAGAACATACAAGGACTAACCCCGAACAAATCGTAATCTGCATTTTTTTCTTCATAGTAAAATGCGGCTTTCATGGGTCAGCATAATTTATCTACACCTCTCTCCCAAGCGATATGTGAAGACAGTGGACCACAAAGGTAAATTCGGAGGGCAGTATAAGTCTCGATCAGATACTGCCCAATCGATCAAAGCCTTGCCTGCTTATAAACGTCCTAACGCTCTAGGTTTGGCACTCTTAATCATGTAGCATATTACGAAATCCATTCCTAACGCTTGTTTCTGGCTAAAGCGAAATATTGCGCATGCGGATGCAAGGATATAACTGGACCGCGGCCTGATTGGAAACCTGTTTGAGGTCAATAGTTAAGGGTTGATGCGTGAATGAGTTTGTTTTGGGATCTTGCCTCCTATTCAGAAGGTTTTCGCTTATCACATTCCTTTTAACTTGGCCGTAACTGCTGCAGTCACTGAAAACTTTTAGAGGCAGTGTAAAGACCGATCCGTCACTGAATGGGTGCGGACTCAGAACTCCCAGCATCCTCAACAAAAAAACAGTGTAAAGACGTCAAAGTTTTCTGAGTATCCTAGCGGATTATGATTGGATCCGTTGTCGTTCTCGTCGAATATAGATCAGTTCCGCTGACAGCTCTGGTTCATGTTGTTTTTTCGGTTGAACTTTTAGGTTGTCCTGAGCACAATCTGTAAGCACTGAAGAACGAAACAATTGGCTCCCGAAATATCAATATATGCAAATAAATATATTAGGGTTGGCCGTAATTAAAAAACGATCTTTTCTTTTTAGACAGTTCTGGGTCCGTAAAAAAAAGTTATTAGAGCTGGCGCGTTTCACTTATCTCTCCCCTCTTCGTCGTCTCCAGCCACTCAACATGGTCGTTAGATCATCGCCAAACTGCAGTTGTTTGTCCTGAGGGGCCGTCAGCGACTTTTAACGGGCGTGACGTCCCCGAGGTAGTTCTAACCCCCTAGTTGGCAGTATACCTGCGTCCTAGGTAGTAGTCTTGAGAAAGTCTCTCTATGAAGAGCGAACCGCAAATGGCCGATACACGTCGGGGCACACCGTCGATAACTCTCTGTCGACGTCGATGAGGTGATGTGAGCCTAGCTCTACCAAGATGGTAGTTGTGGCGTGTATCAGGAGCCAGCCCCTTCGAGACCCTGGTCGGGTAGTATGCATTGAACCGTGTTAGTAGACCGTGTTGTCTCGAGCGAACGCTAATTCGTCCGTGAATACCGGGATCAGCTAAGCGCAGGTCAAGCGCTAGGGAACTGGGGTAGGGAATGTGTCCCCGGGGTACACCTGTTCCTGACTATTGAGGCCCGCTGCCTTGTACACGATGCGCTGGTAAATTTTCCATGGAGAATAAATCGAAACCAACAAAAAAATCGAATAAATAGCAGGGAAGGACGAGGACCTGAGTGCATTTGGGCGCAGCACAAAAGTGCGTCGTTTGCCGCAGCGATCAGCGAAAGCGAGGACTGACATATCAATATTTTACGATGTTCAAATAAAGAGGAAGCCTTACCAAGTGGCGCGATTGACGATGCGGGAACGACAACTCCAGTAAGAATCGCTAGTCAAGTGCAGTCGACCGTCCCAGCTAGAGTCGAGGAGGAAAGGCTCATCAGGAAATGCGCAGCAGTGGTGAAGCTTTTGCGGTCGGCAACGTTCCTCCAGAGGAACGTCAGCAAAGGCGTCAAAAACGGGGTGATGGAACTGGAGAAACTATTGGACAGCATCTCCTTCTATAGACGAACGTGGAGAGAAGCCGAAGACGATTGGAAAGCAGAAACAGCCGCACTCCCCGCTGAGAATGCCGCTTGCGCAAAACAGACCACAGATAGCAAAGCGACTGCAAAGCGAACTAGGCAAAAAGCGGAAAGAGGACTACGTGCATGAAAGAGACTTTATCAAAGTAGTTTCCAGGGTCCAAAAAAGAAGGTGAAGAAGGATTAAGAGGAAACAACTGACTACGCCTCCAGAGACCCGTCTGTCTAGTGAAAAGCAGACTGCAAACCAAATTCCAGTAGCAGAAAAGACGAGGTAGCGAAGAAAGATTAGACGGGAAGGAGGTTGGCTCTGCTGATTAAGTCGACGGTCATAAATTCAGTGATGAACCTGATAACGACAGCGTGCCCCGGAGGGGCATAGCCGCGACAAGCTTTCTATGTACTAGGGGACGGCAGAAATTGCTGACCTACGGAGGGAATGTCAAAAGCTCCGCCCTTTGACACAACGTTCACACGACAACGAGGAGGCATGCTCCATAAATTCTCAGTATAGATCAGCGAAAAGGAGAACCTGGTCAACGAAGTGAACGGGAACCCGTGGGGACTTGTCTATAACCTTGTCACCCGGGAAATCGGGGCGCTGCGGAAGCCCTGCATACTAAGTACCGACCAGATGTATCACATTGTACGAGCATTATTCCCCAGACATCCCGTACGAGTTAATGTCAATAGCGCAGAAAACGTCGAGGATTGCCAATTTTTGACAATGAAAGAGCTCTAAGAAGCGGTTCTCACTATGAAAAACAAGAAGGCGCCAGGTCTTGATGGCATCCCGGCATGTTCTACAATGAAGTGGCGAACTACGCTAGGTGTATTACCTTTTTGTCTTGTGAAAGGTGGGAGGGCTTTCGTCAGCAGCTTTATGCAGACGCAAGGGAGCTCTCTCCAAACAACATTGTCAGAGAGATGTTGAAGAGCGCTGGAAGCTGGAGTCGTGTTACACTCTTCTTATTGTGAAGAAGATTGAACTCGACCGGCGGAGGGACCGGATGGCAATGCGTTCTCTCAACTAACAACTCCCTTCCTCCCCTCCCCTCCCGTTGGTAAAAGGGATCCGCTGACTTGAAAGCTGCCAAAGCCGGGAGAACTGTTGGGAGGAATGTGCTCGAAAGGCACTACATTGAGAGAGAGAGAGGAATGGTAGAAGACCATTCCTGGAAAATCCCCCGTTGCCAGTTTACTCAAAGCATCTTTCCAGGCGCCATATCATAAGTCGCGATTTGTGCTACATATCATTGAAATACGCTGGCCCGATACAATTACAAATGAAAAACTTGCTCGACGCACAGGACTGGCACCCATACGCAATGTGATCGGAAGACGCTACATTGCCACCTACGCCATGCCGTAGAATCCAGTCTCAGACGGATGGGACGCCCCAAGGGCATTTGGCGCAGAACAATAGAGAAGGAGCGCATGTGTGTGGAAGTCGTGGGGGGAGCTGGAGCGCATTTCAGATAGCCCTGAACAAGGGGCAAACGGTAAGCATATATACATATAATATAATATGAGATATGCCATTTTTATAGTAACAGAATACGCCTACGGCCTAATTGTCAGTATTGGACAGTTCGTTGATTGTTGATGCCCTCGCCGACTTTTGGTATAAAGCCATCCACTATTCTTGACAAGGTAGCAAGAATTCGTAATAGAAAATCGTATATGGCAAAACCATGTTCACTTTAAAAAGTTGACTGACGGTTTCGTCCAGTGCAGAGGCAACTCGTCAGACGCTGCCACACCTCTGCCTTGGGAGCAGCGTGACCGAAAGCGGCGGCATAGGGAAATTAAAATGGTCACAAACAATGAGGGGAAGAGAGAAGAAAATTACAGTTAGGATTTCCGATAACTTGTGGAAGAAATCCTCGTACAGGTAAAAGACGTTAATAAAGGGAAATATAGGTGTAGACAGGGTATAACAAATGAGCGAAGAAATGCGTAAGATGATATAGTCACAAGGAAAAAGAAGGAGGAAAAAATGGTTTAGGCATCGAAGAGAAATTTAAGAGCGATCAACACATCTCCGCCAGTTCTATGTCACAGCGAAAGACAGAGTAGCCTTCAGCTCGAAATGATCCTCAACCTCAACCTTGTCTTTGGCAGAAACACTACCGCTGTCCTATGTGATATGTCACTGAAAACCCGTGGTCCCCAATTCTCTTTCCCGTGCCTGACAAACTCTCTCATAAAGTTCACCTGGTCATTGGTGGCTTATATCGCCACAAGGATTTTGTTACTGGCTTTATTGAAAACAAACCCTTTTTCAAATGGGTTTATTGTGTGAGTGTCCGTCTATCACACACACTTTTCCCAGAAGTGATTACACCTATTGATACGAAAGGTTGGAACTGTATACCCCTATGTATGCCGTGAATTACGTTGCTGAACTTGAGTTTAACTTAAGGGGAGTCCCCCCAAATGACATTAGTTGCAAAGAGAAGGAGTGGAAGGAAAGGGTTCAATTACTCCAAGGATTCGTTCTCGGAAACTAACCGTGTACTGCTTATTTCCTTTTAAAAACGCCACACTTAGATACATATTCACTAGTTTATAGCCAACGAACATGAGGAGCCATGTACATACTTCTAAAACATAAAGTGCCAAAGTACATTTAATAGTGCTATGTCTGCTTAGGATTTTCTGTGAAACAATCCCCTATTAAAATCGATTCACTGTCTGTCTGTCACATGCACTTCTCTCCAAAACGATTAAACCGATTCGAACTAAATTTGGTCGACATACAGGAACTATGAAATGCCAAGCATACAGTGACATACATTTTTTTCATCGATTATAGTCATGAAAGGTCTCGATTAAAACTTCCGAATCTGATATTAATTTTGGCGTTAATTGTAGTGAGCGAGTAAGGCATCAAAATGTGCGCATTTAAAGTGAGACAGGACTTATTTTCAGAAATCACCCAACCCAAAAGTTCGAAAAAAATCAGGATGATGCGCTTATATGAAATCTAGGCCTCAAAATATGTCCCATTCCAATATCTGCTTGAATATTACCAACTTTTAGAAGTTGACTGACCCCCTCCCCCTTTCTTTCTAGGAGCACCGACATAAAGGACAATATCTTGCATACGCATGCCAAGTTTCATTCATTAACGCCAAAGTTATAGAACTTCAAACTTATCAATTTCGCACGAATTTATTGTATCTGAACCCATGCAAATAACATGCTTCCTCATACATGCAAAAGGGGGGTGTAAAATTTTTTTTCATCAAATATAGTCATGTGGGGTATCAAAGTAAAGGTCTCGATTAGTACTTTTCAAAGCCGATCTTAGTTTTGACATTCGTTGGAAGGGTGGGGAGCGCGGGAGGTTGAAAGTGATCACTTCTTTAAGGGGGCCATTCTCAGAAACTACCGAACCGAAAAACCTGAAAAAAATCAGGAGGCTGCCACTATATGGTGCCTGGGCTCCGAAATACCTTCCATGCCGATATCTGTTTAAATAAAGTTAATAATAGTATATTACTACAATTTTTTGTAATTGGTTAGAAACCCCCGTTAAGTTCATCCTAGTACCGTGAGCAGCGAAATAGGCTATAATATAGAGCATGATCTTACCAAGTTTGGTGGAAATCGCACTATTACTAACAAAGTTATAATACCTCAAATTTGTTACTTCTTTGAAAATTGAAGACTATGAATGTCAATATCACCCGAAAGTGGATACTCTCACATAATATATGGATATATTACGTGCTACGTACTAAGAAATACACAAAACCTTTCGTACCTGAAGCGTCCAGCTTCCGGTTTCCCGACTTGTTTTAGGCAATTCTGGTTCCGTGAAGAAATTAGAGGCTGGCGCGTTTCGCTTGTTCCTCCCATTTTGTCATCTCCGACCACTCAACATCGTCGTTAGATCATCGCCAAACTACAGTTATCATTACATGATGAGTATGAAAAGTGATAAGAGCTGGAACTGTTAAATTAATTTATTGACGATTATTTTATGAAAAGCGTATTTCCCAGTAGATAACAAGTTAGAGGCAAGGATCACTTGATTGATTGATTTTTTTTTAAATATTGCGGGAATTTCAATCAATCAATATCAGAGAGAAATTCAGGATCTGCGTCTAGCAGAATGTTGTTTTCTTTTGCGGATTTAGCGAGCTCCGGGATCATTCGAGGAACAGAAAGAAAATGGAAAATGATTGCAGAAATTGAGTAATTGCCGAAAGGCATCTTCCTCGGGATCGAGTCGATATGTCCATGGTGCGTAAGCGGTTAGAAAATGAACCGTGCTGTCATTTGAATAGTGAACCTCAATCAAAAAATCGCTCGACTCCTTTTAATAGCATCACGGAAACCCTTAGAGACGACAATGTCGATACCATGTTGACTGCGCGTGTTACCCCAGTAGAGGAAATTACAGTGACTTTTACCGCGTTTATATTATGTCCTCTTCCTCCCCCGTTTTACACGCATTTATGTAGCTCCGACTCCTAGAGTAGTTTTATGTGGGAGCATAAAATTAACTGATCCAAACAGAGATATATTCAGAAAATTTCTTGCCTTCAATCTAAAGTTAAAACACCCCATTGAGCCAAGCCAAGGAGATAAACATGAGAAATCTGATTATCATGTGTGCGTACAGCAATGAGGATTACGCCATTTGTAACACTCAAAGCTACTTCCCAGCCACTCAGAGGTAAAGGGAAAAGTATCTAACGACGCGCATAAACGGGGTATTATTGTTACCAGGGAAAATGACCGACCATCACCAAGTGTCAAGTTGGCAAATATCATCCGGCTTTGATGTCAACATCATTTTGAAAGTCATCTTCGAGAAGACATGCTCTGTCATAATCAGCGAAAGACAGAGCCCAAGGGTAACTTCAGAAAACCCAAAAATTTAAATTGCTTAATCCCTCAGATAAAAAAGGGCCAGATATACAATTTTTATGGTACTAGAAAATGCCTTCGGTGAAACTGGCAGGAATAAACCATTCGAATGTGCTCTGAGGTCCTGCGTAAGGACGATTAACAAAGCCAAACTTTTCTGATTTAGTTTGTTGATCCCCTTGCCGATTTTTGGCATCAAACCATCCACTAGCAAAATTAGAGATCCTTGAAAGACACTTTCAAAGCATGAATTTTACGCAAGCTACTTGAACCCGTACGGCAACTTATGTTTTTGTTAAGAAACATTAAAAAAATGCAGACGTGTAGTGGATCGTCTAAGCAGGATAATTTCTTCTTGAAAAAAAAGAGGTATTGGATGAAATTACGTTAAACTTTTTCAGAGGCAACCACCATCATCACCAGGAAGATACCAAATCACGAAGCGATACTCAAGAACGCTTTGAGCGGGCGAGGAGGATTGGACTGTTTCTAAGTCGAAGGAGCCAGACCATCTGGAAATTCAATTATCAACATCATGTTTCGAAGCGGAATTTATCATTGAAATTTACATCGAGGTCTTGAGTGGAGTTCTGATATGATAAGGAGTGACCGCCAAGAGAGAAGCAAAATATAGTAGGAATGGAAAGTGTCGTGTCATTAACAGGGTCAAAGGCTTTAGTAAACTTCTTGTAGATAACGCGCACTTCCTCCCAAGAATCCAGATTGGTAACAGTGGAACGATATTTCACAAAACGTGTTGTTCTTCGCCTACAGGATAGCCAATCAGTTGATATATCCCCGAATAATATTGAACAGGAGGAAAGTTTAGAAAATAACCTACAAGACAAATTATAAAAAAAAAGTAAGGGAAAAGAATTATTTGATTTTTAGCAAAAAAGAATTAAGGGAGGCTGCCAAGACCGGGACTAAAATTGATTTCAAGGTTGCCAATAAGTTATCCGAGTGCCGTCCTGTCGCTCTCTATAGTTCTGAGTGTTGGCCAACAATAAAAGACAATGAACGGCGTCTTGCGGTAATGGAGACGAAGATGTTAGGTTGGACTAGTGGCGTCACACGTTTTGATTACATCCGAAATGAGGATATCCGCGATCGTTATGGGATTGCACAGATCGTGGAAAAGTTGCGAGAGAGGCATCTTCGATGGTATGGTCACGCAATTCGTGCTAACGAGAATTCACTTGCCAAGATTGGTCTTAACATCGAAGTCGATGGTAAACGATCAAAAGGCAGGCTTAAATAACGGTGGCTTGATATAGCCTCGAGATTACAACCAGATCAGGCATTCGATAGAGCCAAATGGCGAAACCGATCACGACGAGCTGACCCCGCTTGTGAACAGGACAAAGGCTGAAGAAAAAGAAGAAGAATGAGATACCCGAATGAAGATGGAATAAGGCGGGATATTGCAGAAGATCTGGGGCAGGATGCATCCAATTGGGAGTGATAAGAAAGAGGGAAAGCAATTACAAAGTAAATCACACGATAATTGAAGCCAGTCAGCAAAGAGGTTGCAAAGGTGAGACCAGAAGGGCTTAAAGGTCCCACATGTCAATGCGGCTCCGAAGCTGGCCACATACTTCTTGGAATTAATTCTCAGTAATTTTACTGAAGTTCGAAAATTTGAATTGAATCAACGCGACTTCCGCAAGAGATATTTTTTTCTTGCTGTATAATTCAGACCGAGACAAGATAACAGACCACGTAACCGGAGGAGAAAGGAACGTTACAAGCAAGCAGAGCTTGGTCACATGTTAAGGGCATAAGGATGAAATTTCAACACTGATTCAAATCTTTGAAATTTGCCCTTTGAAAGCTGAACTCTACAGGTTTGCACACAAGGCAGTAATTGAGACGAATGATTTGCGCATTGAATGCAAAAGCAGGTTGAATTGAAAAGCGGCATGGGAGTTCAAAAAAGAGCCTAAAGGGAAGAAGGAGAGGAAGGAGTTGCGGAGGAGTGATAGAGGATCGGGAAAATCAGACTAAGTGAGCATATGGAAATTAAGGAGTATGCCTACTTCCAACGTTAACTGTCGTTATAGCATGAAGAATCGCCAGTTACTTGCTGTATATGTTAGAACTAAAAACGTTTTTTCGAGCCTTGTGAGCTAGAAGAGGACAAAGTCTTTTCATATTCGAAAATTTACAGCTAGCACGACTACATATACAACAGGCTGCTCCCGTTCATCGAGCTTGCGGGTGGTCTTTCAGAGCGGCAATATGGGTTTCGGCGAGCCCGTTTTACGGTCGATGCAGTAGCAAAGGTCGTGGAATTGGCTCGAAATGCAATGGCCATGGCCAAATGCTGTGCTCTGGTGACGCTGGACGTCAAAAATGCTTTTAACTCAGCCAACTGGGGCTGGATTAAGGGCGCTTTGGCCAAACTGGGTCTTCCTAGCTACTTGGCTCGGCTCATCGAGAGTTACTTTTCGGACAGACTTCTCTGGTACGAGACGGACGACGGGCCGAAGGAGTACATTGTGACAGCAGGTGTGCCTCAAGGTTCTGTATTGGGACCGCTGCTGTGGAACATAATGTACGACGGAGTGCTTGGCCTTCGCGTGCCGGAGGAGACAACGCTGATTGGTTTTGCGGACGACTTGGCGGTAGTTCCAATTGCAAAGCATCCCGAGGACGTGGAGCTTTATGCAAATGAAGCCATTCATACCATCAAGTCATGGTTACGAATGGTCAAGCTGGACCTGGCGGACGAAAAGACGGAGGCGGTCCTCATTACCAACCGTAGGAAGAACAACACGGTTACCATCCAGGTTGGTAATCGTGAGATCGTCTCAAAATCGGTGGTCAAATATCTGGGGGTGATGATCAATGCCAAGCTGAGTTTCAAGGGACACTTGGATTATGCGCGAGAGAAGGCAGCAAATGCCAGCTCATCCCTTGCAAGGATGATGCCTAACGTGGGAGGGCCGAAGTATAGTCGCAGGCTACTCATCGCGGGAGTGGTGAGGTCCATCCTGCTATACGCGGCCCCTGTCTGGGCGGGAGCGTTTAACCACGCTGTCAACCGGAGGAAGATATGTTCGGCATACCGGCCAATTGCGCTAAGGGTGTGTAGCGCATTAAGGACGGCATCGACGGAGGCAGTGTGTGTTATCGCAGGAATGATCCCTATAGATCTTCTAGCGAGTGAGGCACACTGGCTCTACGAAAAACGGAAGGCAAATCCAGCCGAGGTGAATTCGGATTTCCGAAAAGCCATCAGGAGAGAGTTGTGTGGCAAGTGGCAACAACGATGGGATAACTCCGACAAGTGCAGGTGGACCCATACATTGATCCCGTGTATCGAGAAATGGGTCAACCGAAAGCACGGAGAATTGAATTACCACCTGACACAGTTCCTTACGGGACACGGTGGCTATAGGAAGTACTTGCATCGCTTCGAGTTGGACGAGTCTCCCAACTGTCCTGAATGCGGTGCTACACTCGAGGAGCCGAAGCACGTAATGTTCCATTGTCCCAGATTTTTGCAGCAGAAAAGGAGGTTGAACAGCATCTTAAATATTATACCATTCGTGTACGTAATAAACATGCACACTTTGAACAACATTTTAGATGAATAAAATCAATTTTTTACAAAGTAAATTTATTGCGTGAATTATCTTTTTAGGATTTTCTGTAAAACGGAACTTTATTCAAATCGATTCTCTGTCTGTCCATCACACGCACCTTTCTCCAAAACGACTAAACCGATCCGAGTTAAATTTGGTGAATATATGGGAACTATGAAGCCCCACGCATACAGTGAATGACACGTTTTTCATCGATTATAGTCATGTGGGGTATCGAATGAAAGGTCTCGATTAATTAATACTTGATATTAGCTTTGATGTTTATTGTGAGCGAGTAAGGAGTCAAAATGTGCACATTTAAAGTGAGACAGGACTCATTTACAGAAACTACCCAAACCAAAAATCCGAAAAAAGTCAGTTCCATTCCAATATGTGCTGGAATAAAGTTGCTAATAGTTTATTACCAACCTTTAGATATTAACTGACACCCCCCCCCCCCCTGTCATTAGATGAGGACTTTTTTGTATCTGTTTTTGAACTTGTTTAGGTATCTTTGATCCAAAGACAGACGGAGATTTAGAAAAAGTTACAAAAGAAAATACACATTTCAATCTCATATCTAATCACTTTAGATATTTCTCTAAAAATTTTCCGGCGAATTCAATTCATCCATCTGATACAACAACCCAGACGATTCCGCCATCTAGATTGCACTAGCCTCAACGGAACAGAAGCAGGTCAGCGCTAACCAACCTAACGTGTACATAAACCGACGACCAATTCGCCGCAAAAGCTCTTGCTAGAGTTTATTATCATCTCAACCGATTCAACACAGTTCATCTAACGAAAATTTGTATCACAAAACTTACCTGATAGATTATCCAGCATAAATGTTAGTAGCCGCTGCGTGCCATTCGGTTCATTGTAGATTGAAAGGAATTCCTTCCCGAGAGGATTCCCGTGCAACCCAAGTATGTTCAAATGGAAGAGTTTTCCAATTTCATAGGGCAATGCACGGAGATAGTTGTTGTTTAACAGTAGTTCTCTGAAAGAAGGAAAAGTTGTTGAACGATAAGAGAGGTCGTATCATGATAAGGAAGGTTGTGACCGCTGAACTATCTTTCCTGAAAGAGCTATCCTTTATGGAAATTGTCAAGGGCAATAATAAAAGTATTTCTCGTTGTTATTCTCCTAATTTTATTTTGAATATTTAACCTGAATAGGAGGAAGAGTAGATTTATAGGTTTCCGAATTTTTCCAACAATTTCAGATTTTTCCAAACTGATTTCAGATTTCCGTAGCCTACACAATGACGAAATCTATGAGCGATACCATGACCGTCCGGTTGTGGATAAAATCCGGCTCAATAGGTTACGGTGGGCGGGTCACTTAATCCGTATGGATGAGGATGATCCCACCCGAAAAGTCTATAAGGGCAATATCTATGGTAGAAAAAGAAGACGAGGCAGAAACTGCCTAAGATGGAGCGATGGCGTAGGTCAGGACGCCAGACAGCTTTTAGGGATATCGAATTGGTGGACCTCGGCGCAAAACCGGGATGTCTGGCGTTCCTCATTAAGGCAGGCCTAGACCAGATACCGGTTGTTGCATCGTTGATGATGATGATTTCAGATTTTACCAAGTCAATTTAAACGACAATTAAAATGTGTGTTTAATGAGGCAAAAATAGTCCCCACGTTCGCGGAATTTACTACGATCCTATGTGGTTGAGGCTTACTTAAATTCAAGACCACTGGTTCCTCTATCGAACAATCCCCGGGAGGCATTGACCACGAAACACTTTTTGGTATAACGACCAATAATATCATTACCAGAGGTCGACAGGTCGCAGCGAGACCTTTCATCAAACTTTCTGGAATAGGTGGTCCCAAGAATATTTGCACCATTTACAATCTAGGGCAAAATTGTCAAAGGAATCCCCAAACATAAAGGTTGAACAGCTGGTACTTATCCGAGATGGCGATATCACTCCTGCAAAATGGCAGTTAGCACGGGTTCGCGAAGTCCACCCTGAAAGCGATGGCAATGTTCAATATCACGGTGAACAAGAAAAATAGGTTGGAATCGTCAATTTATGTTCATTACCGATGGAGATTCTGACTGAGACAAATGAATCCTTTCTAGCGGAAAGATCGGAGAGATCAGAACGGAAAAGATCGAAGCGAGCAGAGCAGAAACAACTGACGGTAGAACCGATGCCAATAAAACGAAGCGCGAATTTCTCAACAGTTCCTGTCGCGCAGCGACCTGTGGCGCGGCAGGATTCGCGGCATTCGAAATTTATTTCGAATGTTGCGAATACCAGCGGACAGATGACGCGACCGGCGCTCTCCACTCAGGTTAGACCTCCCCACAGGAGTGGAGAGCAAAGTCCCATGAAGGGACGGCAGAATGTCATTTAAAAAAATAATTGCTGAACTTCGACTTCGACTGACGAAGGAACGACATCTGCATTCCGCTTACATTTTGAGATATAAGAAGTTTTTATGAATTGTGTTAGTTTATGAAATTAATTTTGTTTTTTAAATAAAATTAAGTTTAACAGAGATGTTGAAAAATGCACTCGAGATGGGCTAAGTGCTCAAACTCTGAGGAAGAAGCGACCAAAACATCATCCAAATATACGAAACAGAAGTCGAGGTTTCGCAGGACTGAGTGGATGAACCTTTGAAAGGTTTGCGCCGCATTGCACAATCCGAAAGTCATCCGGGTGAACTCGAAGAGCCCAAAGGGTGTGCTTATTGCCGTCTTTGAAATGTCTTCTGGAGCTACAGGGATTTGATAATAAGCCTTAGTTAAGTCCAAGGTCGAAAAGATGCGGCAATTCGCGAGGTGATGAGCAAAGTCGTGGATGAGTGGAATTGGATATCGATCAGGAACAGTCTGTGCATTTAGCCTTCTGTAATCCCCACATGGGCGCCATTCGCCGTTTGGCTTAGGGACTATATGCAGTGGGGAAGACCTGTTTGAGGGTCTGCAGATACCCTGTTGAACGAGTTGTTCAAATTCTTTCCGCGCAATAGCCAGTTTCTGGGATGGTAGAGGACGTACCTTCGAGAAGATCGGGGAACCAGTAGTGTTAATGTGGTGCTGCACATTGTGCTTCACTGGTTTGGAGAGACTACACTCGGTAGTAATCTGGCTGAACTTTTAGACTCTAGTGCCCGAACACGAGAGTCGGTAATGTCTACTAAAAGAACGGAAAGATTATTGCACGGGTGAGATACCATTTGTCCCGACGAATTAAGGTTGGTCGTGGAATCTATAGTGGCACAAGAAGTCTGCGCCTAGTATGGGGAAGCTGACATCCGCCAGGATGAAACCCCACGAAAATGTCCTACGCCAGCCAAGACTCATGTCTACTTGCCTATATCTGTAGTTGTTGATACGGAAGAAATTTGCCGCTGCTAGTTTCAGAGGCTGTGGAAATAGTTTATGGTGTTGGGGTACGGGAAAAACCGAAACTTCCGCACCAGTATCCACGAGGTAGTTGCGCCTGCTGAGAGGGTCGTAAATTGTTAGGCGACGTGGCACTGCATTCTAGGTGGCCGTCGCCAGGACCCCACGCGGACCTAGTTTTTTGCGGCAAGCGTGAATTTACAAGGGATCGTACATTTAGTGGCTTTCTCGCCGAATCTGCGATGGTACCAGCAAATCCCTCGGTCAGTGGACTGTCGTGAAGTTAGTTTATGAAATTAATTTTGTTTTTTTAAATAAAATTAAGTATAACAGTATATAATTCATTAAATACTAAAGACCCAAGAAACCACGTATCGCACATTCGGCATGACACTCTCTTAGAACATTTCCACCGAGAACTACGAAATCTTGAGGCTTCACACAGGTTACCATGTAGAAAAATTAGGCCAAACCCGAATCGTTGTGAAGTGAATTAAGGATTGAGGTGGATTTCTCGGTGCGTGAAATACAGGATGACCGACGAGACATCATGTAGGTCATAAATCAATCACGTACGATGTGCGAGGATACATCAAAATTATTATAGTCACGATAACGCCTTGTGATGCGCTGCTAAATCACCTCACTTTTAAATACAAGGTTATTATCCACGAAATTGATGAACTTCTTGACCTTTCGACAATAAGGTGGAGAAGGGGTCTTCTAGGCGGAGTTAACGATGAGGTCTACAGTGACATCGAAGGGCTCGGGCATGAGCAACTAGCGACAATAAAGACGATGACCCAGCAGAACGTATTGTTGAATGCAAGTATAGAGGCTTATCATTCTGCGATTTTTCATCGACTGAGGCAATTTACCGAAAAACTGAACCAAATTATCCAGACCGTAACTCAAATGAACAACCGATTTAACGAAGTGGATTAAGGTAGATTCAGTGTCCATGTTATGACAACGTATTTGGTGGCCGTAAACCACTATGACGAATTAGTCACAAAGTACAACAAAATCGCATCTGCTCTACATGGACGGGTTGATTTGTTGGGCTTTACTAGTCAGGAGGCAATGGCAAGCACGATGGCTAATGTAGGTGCCAAGCTAGGCGCGTTCTATCAAATTCTGCGAGTTCAGCAAGAGCGACTGTCATTGCGGAAGGAGGAAGACCAGATTCAGGTGTTCGGATATTTTTACATCATCGGCAGGTACCGGTATGACCTGGTGCACATAACGGCCATTCCTGACAGAAGCAGGGCGATATCTGATGCCGCAACTCGACATTTCTGATATTGCCGTTAACTTCAATCTGGCCAGGTATTTCGATCTCGATCCGGCCTTGTTGGCGTCATGCGTTAAGCAAGAAGGAGACTTTTTATGTTCCCCCAAAATAACCAAAGATATAGACGACATACCTAAATCCATACTGGATACAGTATATGATCGTTTTCAACATTTACTGTTACCGCGTTTTCAACATTCGAATGTTTTATCAAAATAACTTTTAGAAAAAACATCTTACATAGAAAATAAAGAGAAAAAGTCATGAAAAAAACGGCAAAGATTGAGGGAATTCTGTCTGGGAATGGCACCGTCCAGGACGCTTTCAGCCGTTTCATGCCTTTTGATAATACAACATGCAATTTTCGGATTCAATCCAGAGATGGGCTTCCTCCCGGGGCATGATAACTTGAATGAATTTTTTCTCTCGCGGAACCCTTGTCTCCAGTCAGAAGGAGGAAGGAGAGAAATAAAGCACCTGGCTTGTATAGCATCCCAAATAAAACTCACAAGGCAGCAGTCAAAATAGCTCCAAATATGTTTACCGAGGCGTTCACCACATGCCTTAAAGAAGGAGCATTTCCTACACAATGGAAGAAGCAGAAATTAATACTAGTCCCCAAGCCAAACAAACCTTTGGGGGAAGTTTCGTCCTACAGGCCGATATGCCTTTTAAATAATACTGGCAAACTATTCGAACGAGTAATCTATAACAGATTAATTCGAATTGCCGAAAAGGGTGGCGGTCTCTCCGAAAATCAGTTCGGTTTTCGAAAGACGAGGTAGCTAACACAACTAAGACCGCACTTGACGAGGGCAAATGTTGTGCAGTGATTACATTTGATGTGAATTCTTCTAGATGGAGCAATATATTTGAGTCCCTAATCAACCTGGGCGTGGCGAAGTACCTGGTGCATATCGTTGCCAACTTCCTAATAGATAAGATTCTGTGCTGCAAATCAGATGAAGGAATGAAATTATACCAAACAACATGCGGAGTTCCACAAGGGTTGGCCCTAGGGCCACTCTTGTGAATTATTATGTATAACGGAGTACTGGCACTAGACCTTCCTACTGGTGTGGCCTCCATTGGTTTCGCGGACGATATTGGTGTGGCGGTTATTGCACACCTTCTCGAAGAAATCGTTCTTTATGCAAATGAAGCAGTCTATGAGATTAAATCCTGGTTAGAGAATGTTGGTCAACAGATCGCAGAGTATAAGATGGAAGTAATACTTATTACCAAGCGGAGAAAGTGCACTTCCATGAAGATCAAAGTTGGAACGGAAACAATTCATTCCAAGCCTGCACTTAAGTACTTAGGCGTAATGATTGACCAGAGGTTAAATTTCAGATTGCATGTGGAGGATGCAGCAACTAAGGCATATAACATCGTAGCGCTGCTTGCGAGAATGCTACCAAATATAGGTGGCCTAGCCGTCGACTCCTTATTTCGAAGGTGGTCAGTTCAATCCTACTGTATGCAGCCCCAGTATGGGCAGAAGCACTGAAAAATATAGCAAATAAGAGAAAGATTGGAGCTGCGTATCACATAAATGTACTCCGAACATGTTGCGCTTACAGAATAATATCCAATGAAGCAGTTTGCGTGATAACAGGAATGGTCCCGATCGAGATTCTGGCGAAAGAAATGCAACGACTTTACAATCGAACGTATCCCACCGGAGAATCTCCTGTCCGTCGGCGACAGTTCGTACGAACTGAAACTGTCGCGGAATGGCAAGAGAAGTGGGACGAGTCAGAAAAAGGCCGCTGGACTCACAAAATCACATGGGATATCCGGAAATGGATCGACCGACCCCACGGCGAAGTAGGTTTCGACCTAACTCAATTCTTGAGCGGACACGGAGGCTATCGAGCATATCTGCATCGATCTGGGCGTGATGATTCGCCATATTGCAGAGGACGCAGAACACGTCTTTTTTCATTGCCCCAAATTCGAAGCCCAAAGGGCTACATTAGAAGCTGCAACCGAGAGCACTTTACACTCGAAAATATAATGGAACTTATGGTGAGAACAAAGGGGATATGGACCGAAGTCGAAAAGGTGATTGCAGCCATCGGAAAGAAGCTTAGGCAGAAAGAAGTCATCCGAAAGAATGAACGCGAGAGAAACACGAGCGCAGGATAAATTCTGATCCAGCCCCGCAATGTAATACCAAATGGGAGTCCCGCGAGGATAGTGGAAGAAGGAGGTGGGTTTACTGGGTAAGAATCCCACATAACCGTGTGGCAGGAGCCTGCGGTACCTTTTGAAGCATTCCACCTTCCATCGGCTGGACTGAGAGGACTGGTTCCATTTCCTCTGTGTCTGTCCAGTGTACTGTGACATCCGTAATTTAGACGCCATGGACGTTCACGTGGTGCACGGCCACTAGTCTTGTTTGTTTTCAGTTAGTGCTGTCTTATGACGTTTTTCGTGCTGTATTGTACGCGTTGACTGATGGAAAGGTGTCTTTGTGGTTCTCTGCTTCGAGCTAATTCCAGTCAACCCGTTGGGAAGTGCCATCCCCACATACTCGAGGAGGGCGATCGGACCCGAATCTGCAAGGGGCTCTTGCCACAAAGCCTCATCGGAGGTTATCTGGTACCATGGGAAACAGGATGGCCCTCTGAAAGCATGTGCTCCAGGAGGACGTGCTCTCGCCCGGTTATTTGCGGTTGGCCCCCTTGTGAGAGTATCATGGTGGTTATGGTTATGGCTATGTGGCGGTGCATCGGAAGCGCGAACCTAGGCGCCAACATGGATTCACCTCTGCCGCTGTATCAATGGCCGCAATATCGCCAACTGATGCATCAGCCGAGAGAAAACGTCAAAAAATTACATTTTGGAAAATAGAGTCGGAAGGGAGACATTCGGCAGAACTCTCGTAGTAACTCTCTGTAGCATAAATATATTCGCATTTTATAATAATAAGGAATAGTTTCCAAGGTGTGTTTTAATAAAGTCTAAAATTTACCAATTTGTACGGCCGGCGAACAGGGCGATAAGCAAATCGTATTTCTGATAATGACCGATTAACATCTGTTGGAAAATAAGTCGAGAGATTGCAGCTATGGACGGAATTTCGAGAATGTTTACGATCTAACACAAAAGCTGCCAAAAAGCCAGCAATAAAGGATAATAGCGAGCAACGGGCCAGCCGACATTAGCCAGTACCAAAGTTCACACCGAAAAACAATTCGTCAAACACACATTCGGCTTACACAACAAATCTGGTTGATCATCGAAACAGGCAACAATATTCATTTCATATTTTATTCAATTTCTTTCTTTTCGTCAATTCAATTTCATTTGCTTATTATATTTATTTTTTCGCTACGGTCGGTGGGACTTTCTCAGCTTTTTTTTCTTTTTAACATTTGCTTCCACCAGTCTTTGCCAGTCCGTTTTCCGCGTGTCAGTTTAAATTGTTGCTTCGGTGGACGCGAATTCTTGGGCTACAGCCGTTTTTCGCTCCGGCGTGTCATCTTTTCTCTTCTTTCCGCTCCTCCCCCTTGACTGTGCTAAGGTATGTCACGCTAGGAGAAGTCTTCACAGGGCGCGATACCACCGCCAGCAGTAGTCGCTGTCAGGGTGCCTCCCTTTTGACGGCGTAATCCGGTAGTATGGTTTCGTCAATTGGAGCCGCAATTTGCGCTGGCGGGCGTTACAACGGACAGCACCTGCTTTAATCATGCCTTAATCGGTCTCGACGAGGAGACCATAGAGATTGTTTCGGACGTGCTTGAGGAGTGCTCGTACGTCCGCTTGAAGGAGCAGTTGATAAAACGCCTTTCAACGAGTGAAGGGACAAAGCTCAATTATTTGCTGAATGAGCTATCTTAGGGCGACCGTACCCCCAGCCAATTGCTTCGAAAAATGAGGCAATTGGGTGGGGGTAAGGTGAAGTCTCTCTGGCTTCAACGACTCCCGGAGAGCACCCGCACCTTTTTGGCCTGCGTGGACTCTGGATCGCTAGAGGTGTTTGCCGCCATAGCGGACAAGGTGCACGAGGTGTACCCGCGCCCGTGGTCTCAGTTTTCCAGGACACGACTCGGGAAATTGGGGATTTAAAGTCGTTGGTGACGACATTGGCTAACGCGATCACCAAGCTCGCTGCGACGATCGGTACTGTGCGTACAGGAGGTAGATTTCGATTGCAATCACCGTCGAGGTCTGCTTCGAGTACCCGCGGGACCCTCATCGGCCTCGACGGTTTGTTGGTATCATCGGGCATACGGAGCTAATGCGACTAAATGTACCACAGAATGTACGTTTGGTTCAACAAAAAACTAGGCTTGCTGGGTGCCTCGGCGAAGGCTACCCGAAGCATAGTACCACGTCGCCCCCATAAGCAGACGTTGCTTCCTGGTCGACACGGGCGCTGAAGTGTCGGTTCTCCTTGCACCCCGTCCGAACACCCTTATTCCGCAAAACTTGCGTTTGGCGGCCTGAAACTTATCTCCCATCAGCACCTATGGCTGTAGGCAGGTGGACATGAGCCTCGGACTCCGCCGTACGTTTTCGTGGTGTTTCATTTTGGCGGACATAAGCATCCCCATATTAGGCACAGACTTCCTGTGTCACTATGGGCTGGTTGACTTACAGAAGAAGATCTTAATAGACCCGACAATCTCGTTACAGACATCAGAGAAAATTTCTACCTGCCGAGATGACACTCTTTCAATAATTTTCGAGGACTTTTCCGACCATCGCATTCGCGCACTCCTCTGAAAGTTTCGCAACATCACTACGGAAAGTAGTTTCTTCAAGCCGGTGAGTTCAAAAATTTGATGAAACAGGGTATCCGCAGGCCATCAAACAATTTTTTGGTCCACAAGCCAAATGGCGAATGGAGGCCATGCGGCGATTATAGGGGTCTGAACGCTCAGGCAGTTCCAGACCGTATCCCATCCCCCGCATCTATGATTTCGCGCACTCACTGACGAACTGCCGTATTTTTACGGCCACCTACATCGCAGGCAGAGCCCCTTGGGGTTAAGCGCTGTACAACTCGGGTGCTGTACCCCTTAGTTACGGCAGAGTATAAACCAGTATCGCTGCGTTAGTCATCACGGGGTTCTGATTTTGATTTTTAAAACAATCCGTGTCCGAAGTGGGTCATGGGTTTATGCCTACACGACAGGTACTTACGTTAAACTCCTTCTTCAGATCATGAAATCAAACAATGATAGAAAATCGATGAGTAGCTACGATTTTTCTCATTCCATAAGCTGCATCCTTATCCGGTGGTAAAAAGTTTATGAATTTGGAATGGAAAATTCCGAATTTTAAATGAAAAATTCTGAAATTGACTTGGAAAAATCTGAAATCAGTTTGAAAAAATCTGAAATTGTTTTGAAAATTCGGAATTTGAGTTGGAAAATTCTGAATTAGACTCGCAAAACCTATAATCTTTCACCATTATCATCTGATCAATAAATTCCTCACCTAAAATAATAAAGATATGTTTTTTTGTGGAAAGAGTAAATTCATCTGCTCTATTAACATAGCTGACAGTTTGATTGAAGCTGTCTAGCTATTAATGTTTCTTGGCATGGCATGTGACGTCACACGCTCTCCAGCGTGTTTGAATTTGAATTTAATTTAAAATGCTTATAGTTTGAAAAAGACAGTTATTTTTCGATAAGTTTTATTGAGAACTTTGTAAGATTGCTCTAGAGAAATGAATCATTTCTGAAAATAAGGCGAGAAGTCTATTGCTTTCTTTCTCCGAATCTCGAACCAAAAATGAGCGATATATCAGGAGGCTTGGCTCTAAGATAACCGCGAAAAAACCCACAATACTCACCTCAACTGAATCAATTCACCCAATTCGGCCGGCAAACTTCGCAGCTTATTAGAAGAGACATCCAATGTCCGCAGATTCGTTAACAGGCCGATATCACTCGGTAGCCTTGATAAGTTGTTATCGTTCAAATAGAGGGCAGTGAGATGAGTGAAATTCCACAGAGACGGACTTAAATTGCGAACATTGCCTAAAAACAAATTATTAACAATTAATCAACGATTCCCAATCGGTTGTATATTTAATTAACATTGCATTGTAAAGTGTTTTTTTTTTGTCTCTTACCTGTTATCTCAACTCCATGCCAAACAGGTTTTCGCCCCGATGCAAGCTCATCCGCTGATAAGAATATTTGTTGTCTCCTTGTATTATTGTTTTCGTACTTGTCTTTATTTCGAGACATTTTGTAAGAGTTCCCTGTGAAGAGCAATTAAAAGAAAAATTACATAAAAACATTGCACCAGCACACCATCTTACACAAATTATTCCAATGGCCAATAATTGAAATTTGTTGTATTTGGTGTGTGTTTTGTGGAAATGCATGCATGAAACAGAAACATGATTTTGAAAAAATAAAAAAAAAAAAACATAAAATACAAAAGGAAAAAAAACGACGAAATGCACGATAACAATTTAGTGTGATTCAGAGGTAAATGGAAGGGTAGTCAGCGCATTCGGGGAAATTGCGCTTGATTTGTTTACCCGGAATGGGAGTCTTCTACGCATTACAGGTGGAGCTGATATATTTGGAATGACAAGAAAGGGAAGATTAAAGAGGGTCATCGCTATCAGTAATTTGGTTCAAGTCATCTTTGTTACTCCTTTCCAACGAATATCATTTCGCAAACTTCCAAAGACTGTTCAATTGAGGTAAAAACGAATCACCAACAAAAAATTCAAAAATATTTCAACAAATTACCAATAAGCAAAATGAAAGTCAATTTAGATACTTTCACGTTGACTTCAACCTTTCATATTTTAAGCTGAGTACAAGAAAAAAGATGAGAAAGTAATTCCACTAGAAATTTCTTCCAACAATTAAGGCGCATTACTCTCTGAAGCAAAGATTGTATACCTTTAATTCAGTTGGATATGGAACCTGAATAGCAACCGCAACTTATTGCTAGTTTTGCTCCTTACTCTCCTAAAATTCTCGAATATGTTTAGTGTCTCGCATTATAAAAGTTTTGTTTTATTCAGCGAAAATGGTGATCACAATGGATCGTGGTAAAGCTTTACATTGAACTAAAGTAGCAACAAGCCTCCATACTAGCATAGACACAATAATAGAATGTTTCAGTATCAATTTCAATTTGTAGAGTATTAAGGGAAACGTAAAACAACATAAAGTAGCACAATGCGAATATTAGCCACTAAAAACAGCACTCAATAGCACAATATCAAATTTCAACGATGAGGGAGAATCGTATTTTGTAAACAGCAAGATATGGCACTGGATAAAAAAATTAACTACTTCGCAGATAAACTTGGAACCATATTCCATCTTAATACCTGGATTCATTTTGCTAGCCCGTTTGAGATAATGAATAAAGCTCTCTATCGTCTCCCCATACAAATCGTTCGAAAACGCTTAATAATACCTAAAAATACATTTCGTATTGACACTACATGAGTCCAAAGATAAAAAACCTATCGAGGAAAGCATATAGATTATATAGAAAGGTGGCCTAGTAGGGCTCCAAATCTCACTGTTTAAACACGGAGGGAATAAATCAGACCCCATTGATAGTGTTACAGAAAAGGAACAAAGCCCCCCAATTCCACAGGAAACTACAATACCAACGCGGTCAACGATCTACTTTGTAATGACTCCTGACACAAAGGATATAGGGCATCCACACTGCCTACAAAAGTAAACTAGAAAAACAGATCATTAATAATACTATCAACTCTGTTTACAGGAAATTAGACGACATAACTCTCCGGGCCTACCATCAACATCTAAAACTTGTCTGCGTTACAGAAGGAACCTATCAACGATGCGTGTCCAAATCTCCCTCGACCACCTACTTTGTCGTGGTGAGGGAGCTCAGCAAGGAAGTTCCTCCAGGAAACGGGAGGTGAAACCTGATGCCAAGCGTTAATCAAAACCCCGTGCCGAGGGCTGCATGGTCACAGGGGATAGGATGTGGCCGTAAACAGTGAACTCTGGGTACCAGGCGACCCCCAGTTTCAACTAGCCTTGTCTCGGTAAAAAGGGGCTTTGCCGAGATCGACCTACTTTCCCCGATAAAACGGAGACCATGGAAGCCAATTATGAAAAAACTAAGACCTTTAAATAAATACAATTAAACCTCGATAATGACGATCCAACCCCGAGTGAAGGGGCAACCCTAAGCTCATCGATGGAAAATCTCAGATTCTCCACTTACTCAGATGGGAACCAATCTAATTGGGACCCAGTCCTTAACGGACGAGCCGAAGCAGGCCCCTTCTGTCAGTACTCCTGACCCCAGGCTCCAATCGGCGCCACCTGCTGAGGCTAAAGTCTTGCCCATGGGTAAGCACCTGTTCAGGGACAGCAAACAGCCTTCGTGCAAACCGCCTCCGAGCAAATAATACTCCAAGGGCTGTGCCAAAGTTGATGGGAAAGGACCGCACCTGTGGCTAAATGGAAAACGAAGCGGCAGCGGTCCTCGGACGATCCTAACTCTTCGACACAAACGACAGCAAAGAAAGCTCGGCCGGCAACGGCTAAGCCTTCATTTGCAGCCAAAGCTATCGAAGCCGATGGATGGGTCCTGTATGACGACTCTAATCCATCCGGTTATGATACTGAGCAGTGCGAATGGTTTAGGGGGAAACTCCTCCTAACTGAAAAAACTGCATCATCACAAGGCATTAAGTCTTGCTTCAAGTCGGTAGGTATACATCGTAAAATGTTACGGCTAAACTTTGCCGACGAAGGCACGAACGAGTGGTTCAGGCAGTACTGCTCCTCCCTCAACGATGTGTGGGAGGGTGCACGATTAACGCTGAAAAGGATCTCTGAGGTGCCATCGTTAAAAAAATGCTTCCTCTGGCTTCCAGAAGCAGAACGAAATGGTGCTGGGGCTCTGGAACAAGTTGGTGTGCAGAATAATTTCAACATTTCCACCTGGATGTTGCTAGGTTGCAAAACAGGAGAGAGAGCCGATAGGTCGGGAACTTTTCTCACTATCGGCGTTCTCGAATCCGATGTTAAGAAGGTTCAGGAAAAATCGGGCTGCTGGCTCTACTACGGGCTAGGGACCGTCACGTTACAAGTGTTGGCTCCTAAGACCATTGAAGGGAAAGTGCAGCCCTCGAAATTTTCATCTGAAGCGTAGATGAGGTGCCACATTTCCCCCACATTAGCGGCATTGTAAAGCTGCCACTGCACTTATCAGTCGTCGGAATAGCTGCAAGACATTTATATACCTCATCCAAGAACCGTGGGTTGTTGAGGGGTAGTCAGGGGCCTAAACTTCCAGCATGCTGACCTGTTGTACGCCAATGGAAGTGATCGACCCCGCTCCTGCATGGTAGTCTCAAAAGACTTCCAGGCTAATTTGGTTAACGACCTATATGATGGCGACACCACATTGGTAAAAACTAACCATAAAAAATCAACAGGGAGATAAAGAGATACTATGGTGCTCTGCATATTTCCCCTACGACGCAGAAGACGTTTTCAGTGGAACATTCATCAGAGCTATCCAATATGCCAAAAGTAGAAGCATGGAGGGTAATAGCAGGATGTGATGTCAACGCTCACCACATATGCTGGGGAAGTTCCAACATCAATGCAAAAGGATCGAGACTACTGGAGTATCTAGTAGGAACCGATTTGCAGATCCTTAATTTGCGTAATGAACCCACTTTCTTCAACGTGGTCTGGCGAAAGATCATCGGCTTCACGGTGGCATCCCCTAATATCGCGGCTTTGGTCGGAGAGTGGAGAATATCAAACGATATCACACTCTCGGATCACAGACGCATTGATTTCGTAATGGGCCATTTCATTGGCAGTAGAAGAATGTCTGGAACAAAAATGGAGGGGTCGCAACATTCGAATCTGTTCCGACAGTAGGGCGGCTTTATCAGCACTAAACAGCAACGACATATCAAGCCAGTTAGTGTGGAGTTGTCATCAGGTGCCACTGAAACTTGGCCGACTGAACAAAACATTCCTGATATGGGTGCCGGGGCACTCTAACATCGCTGGTAATGAGAAGGCTAACAGACTGGTTCGCCGAGGATCTGGATCCACAATGGTGGGGCCCGAACCAGCTTTTGGAATCCGGCCATCCACTGTCAAGTCTACTCTGAAGAGTAAAATTGCAAGGATTCACGCAGTCGAGTGGAGAAATTTAAACCTTTAATTTACCGGCAGGCGAAAATCCCTATGAAAAAGCCTGGGGTCACTAGTACCGTATTTTTGTTGTTCCTTAAGAAGTGGGACATGAAAATCCTAGTAGGGCTTTTGACGAGACACTGCTCCTTAAACTACGATATGGAAAAGATCGGGGTGGTGGTTTCGACTATGTACAGCCAATGTGAGGAAGAGACGACCCTACGAATTTTGAAGCTCAAAAGCAAATACGTGGTGAAGGACAGTGAAGAGCACATCGAGCGAATCCGAGAAAACCTGAAGGAAATAGCAAACGATGAAATGCTATTATAGTTTCCTTCAATGTGGAAGCCCTATTCCCTAGCATCTCTGTAAAGGAGGCGCTCTGCAATCTGGAAGATCTTCTGAAGAGAAATTCGCCTGAGTGTAGGAAGGAGGTTCGCCTGAGTGGAGGAAAGAGGTTCGCTAATACATAAAACCCTCCCTCCCTTCTATGAGCGAAATCTATTTCTCCTTCAAGGGTAGATTCTACAAGACAACCTCAGGAATTCCAGTGGGAAACCACCTCTCATCACTACTCAGTGAAATCTTCATGAAAAAATGGAAGAGAGGATGGAAAAGGAGGGAATAGTCGCTCTTTTTTTCGGTAAGATATGTGGATGATGTCCTTGCTATGGTGAAGAGACAAAACGCAACCTCCGTGTTGGTAAGTCTCAACAACATCCACAAAAAGATTACCTTCACAATGGAGACGGAAGTGGACCACAGCCTACTATTTTTGGATGTCAAAATAATAAACATGTAGAGTTTGACATCCACAGAAAACCTCCCACACCCAACGAACCATCCCGATAACCTCTAACCATCAAAAAATGGCTCCTTCCAACTCCATGATCCATTGAATGTACACGGTCGCCTTAAGTGAGGAACACCTCGAGAAGGGGAAAGAATACATTGTCAGCATCGCTACAAGGAAAAAACAATGAAGCATCTAATGAGACGAAAGGAAAGACAAATGAAGAGGAGGGAACTAACGCATCTAAGCAGATAACAAGAAAACTTAGAGGAAATAGATTCCCTTGGATCTATTCAAGGACAACGCGAAACATTAAAAAATTAATGGAAAAAACAAACCTCTTGTCGATACCTACAAGCAGGAAACAACAACTAAGACAAAAACTGGGTTCCCCAAAAGACTACTTGCAAAAGAATGAGAGGAGTGGGATACATAAAATCGATTGTCCAGAATAGGACCAGGTCTACGTTGAATAAACTAAAAGACTAGCTGCCACCAGGATCAAAGAATATTTAGGGGAAGCACGAGCCGCCTTGAATTAAGTGCTCTAACAGACTTCAAGGCCCTGATCCAATTAGATTGTTGCGCCAGCGATTATTAATTGATGAGCCTCCAGCAGCGGCCCAAACACAAAGGCGAATATCAAGGTCCATGACAACCGGAACTTGAACTCAGGGAAATGAGGTAATTCTCAAAAAACTCAGCTAGAACAAAGTCAGAGTTTGTTTATCTTTCGATTTTGATCCACTGCTCTTCCCTCGCGATTGAAAACCCCTAGAAGAAAGGAATTCCATCATTGCGTTGGTGAGGGAAGCAGAAATTGACGCAAATAGCAACGATATCGCTACCATATACCGCATTACAAAGAAAATTGCCGCAAGCTGTTCTTCGGTCCTATCAGGCACCATTAAAGGTAGGCTTCCCATACACGATAATCAGTAGGTGAAGAGGTAGAAGGGACACTTCACCACGATTCTCAATCGTATCCAGTGAAGTTCCATCTCTCACCATCGCAATATCGACTTCTTCTCACAGACCTTTGGAAGAGTTACTGGGAGTACTAAATTCAGTTCTTACAATGCCTTTCGATTCTCGTATTCTTAAACATCTGTTTGGGAGAGGATATGAAGTTACCCTGAAACGTAGAGAGAACTGGGAAGTCCCAGAGGAATGCGTGGCGGGATAAACGAAAGTTTTCTACATCGATGACTCAAAAACAGAACAGGGTTCTGGAGCCGGAATCTTCCTCTCGAATAAAAACGACTTTTCGTTTGGGACAATATGCAACGGTTGTTAAAGCCGAAGTTTATACGATCTTGAGGGCGGCAAACTGAGTGATTGACGAGCGGTTAAAGGGCAGGCATATCGCAATCTGCAGTGATAGCCAAGCTGCATTGACGGTGTTGAGTAGTCCTTTCATCACATCGAAAATCATTCAGGAATGCAGATTAGATTCAATATGGTAGAACTACCCTGGATACATGCTCGCTGTAGTGTAGAGGGAAATGAAATCTGGGTGGCGTCAGCGGACGAACATTGGACAGCAGCGGGGTGAAGGTGGTAGCGTATGCCGACGACTCGGAAATATTAGTGTCAGGAATGTTTCCACCCATTGTGAGCGACATTATGGAAGGAGCGTTGCGGAAGGTCTGCTTGAGGGCCCCACGATGCGGACTCGGTATAAACCCAACCAAAACGGAACTGATGCTATTCACCACCAAGACAATTGGTTCTTACCTGAGAACTGAGGGTTAAGAAGGCCTGTATAGCCTTCTATGTCTGCAAGAGAACCTTTGCGAAGAAATGGGTTCTCCGGCCAAGGATGGTTCTCTGTGATGCGTCCAATCCTAACGTACGGCTCTATTGTATGATGGCAGGCTTTGAGTAAAAAATACAATAGGATGAAACTCAATAGAATTGAAAGAAGCGTATGTGCAGATGCTACTGGGGCTCAGCAGTCCTGCCCGGCAGATGATCTCAATGTACTCCTGCATCTCCTCCCCATAGACTTCCACATTAAATACATTGTAGCGTGCAGTGCCGTCAGATTACGTCAGTCCGGATACTGGGCAGCGAAGTCCTACGGCCACAACAACATCCAAGACGAAGTACCACGGGAAATCTCCACGGACTATGCCACACGTAACCTGAACTACACACAGTGTACCCAAGTCGTATGGTCTTCCAGGTTTCGCCAGTGTATTCCAAGCGGAAGTATTGGCGATATTAGAAGTCTGTCGATGGCTGGAGCGAGATTTGTGCCCCAAGCGTAACATAGCCATTCTGACCGAGAGCCAAGCGGCCATCAAGGCCTTGTACTTAGCGACGACATCTTTCAGGCTGGTGGGGCAGTGCAGAGACGCGTTGAACCGTCTGGGCAGCACGCTCAAGGTTATCCTCCTCTGGGTTCCCGGGCATAGGCACATAGAGGGGAATGACCGGGCTGATGAATTGGCCAGGCGAGGCCCCGCACTTGGGGACCATGCCGCTAGGCTCAGTATACCCTACAATTCGCATTGCCGAAGCTGTGGAGAAGGAAGGGAAACTCTCATGCACTTTCAATCAGGCTACGGACACTGGATAAACCATTCTTTGGGGACCTCAGAGAGATTTCTAGCTGCAGAGTGGGAGAGCTGCTTTCGTTCATGAATGCTACGGGCTGGCTCTGGAGATCCGAGCCGGCTGGACCCTGCCTCCCTGCTCTCTTAACAGCAATCACGGTATTAGGAGTTTATGGCATCAAAACGAGGTACCACAGCGCTAATTGGGCTCCCCGGAGCGGCCACTGATACCTACCTACCTTTCTGTTCCGTGACGTTTATTCCCGATTTACTGATTTAGGAGTTACCACCCCGTGTACTAATGCTCCCACCTGCTTGTGTGAGATTTGCTTGTACTTCTCGGACCAGCAAGCAGAGAATACGTCTCTCTTTTGTTCCTCGACCAATTAACATTGCTCTATAATAAAGCCACAATTTATTGTTCGTGCGCCACATATCTTCACATTTTCAGTTTGAGTTCCTTTTTCTTTACGATTTGCTTCTGATTTTCTAGAGCTATGGTCACTTGACCTTCAAGTTAAATGACAGGTTTGAACGAATAACGAAATTGTTTCCTAGCTGAAAAGTTACTGTTAGAATTAGAATCTACCAGTTCTGTAAATATCTCACTTCTAGGATGTTATTATGTGAAAATTCTCTCCTACCGCCACCCCCTTTCGCATCTTAACGAGTTTGTTTATACCCCGGCATCTGCGGAACAACATCATTTAAGCAATCGATTCCTCAATGTTTATGGATGCTCAATTATTTATGCGTGTATATAAACAAATCAACTGAAAACCTGAAACTCAACCCAATGGAAAATAAAACAGAATAAACAAAAACCTGTTTCCATTTATGATAAATTTATGACCATGTTGTGTTGTTATGGATCAACGACATTGTATGGTTAGATTGTCCACCTATGAAAGTATCTAATTCAGGAAATCAGTATCTTTTTGTTGAGTAGCGCGGAGTCGAAAATTTCCGCGATTTTTGGGGAGCAGGGGATCAATCAAGCTAATTTCAGACAATTTAGAATCAACAGATAGTTCATATGTTCTATATGGGATCTAAACATTGGACATATTGTACTAATGAAATTATTAAAAAGTAATTTGTATTTCTGAAGATACAAAGCCCTAAAATCTTGGTCAAGTTTAATTTTAATGGTTTCCACTGGCAACCTATACTCTGGTCTAGATAAAACTTTTCCAAAACAAAATTAAGATGTTCTCGGTAACTACAAAATAACGAAAAGATTTTAATTAAATTCCAACTGAGGCATGAAAGTCAGTTTGCGGATAAATTAAAACACATTTCGCATTGACCAGTACAAAATAAAAGCAAAATATCCATGGTAATATGTGGTAAGTGATGAGATAACACACTTCCAAATTAGCAATTAGCAACAGAACATTAATTTTTGATTCCTTGAAGATTACAGTGTAAAATATTGCATGGTATGGTAGGTGGATATGTTTCTGGGACATCCTCGTTTTTTTTGGCAATATTCTGGGTTCCAGTAAACTGATCAACGTCAAAATATTTCTTCTTTCTTTTTCTTTAGCCTTTGTTCCGTTCACAAGCGGGTTCGGCTCGTCGTGATCGGTTGCGCCATTTTATTTTATCAAAGACTTGATCTTTATTTTCGCATTTTTAAGAAGTAATTCATATCGTGTTTGACAGTTGCAATATCATGCTCATCGGCTGATGTACTGTTGACTCGACATGTGCACTTCTCGACAACTAAAGTACTGCCATCTATATTAAAACTTTTATAGGCAACTAGCAAATATTACCGAAAGGAATAATTTTTTGCCGAGAATCTTTTTAGGTTAATTGCAAATTTTCAAAATTTCGGTTTGAATTTTTATGAATGAAAATAATTTATTGCATTTCATTTTATTTTCTTGCTAACTCTGTTAGATCGACTTTAGTAGGTGGAAAATATAAATCGACTTTGCCTATAACCCTGAAGCACTCCAGCCAACCAACAAGAAAATCAGAGGAGTGTCGACCGAGCGCTCTGATGGAGTTTCAGTATTTGCGAGCGGACTTTCACGGTCAATTTCGCCAACTTTTTTAGGTTTTTGGGATAACTCTTCCCTCTAGGTCGTCTTCGGATCAAAATGGAGAAATTCATCGCCTTTGAGGTTGTAGCGCGCCAAAAACACTCAAGAAGACAGCACTCGATTCAACTTACGCCTGTTAGCTGTTTTGGAGCCTCAGAACCATCTCTGAGACAGTTTCCAATTTCCGAAGGTTTCTGTGATTGTTTCGTGCAGGAAAGATCTGTAAATTTGTAAAAATGCCGCAGAAAACTCATTCAACAATAATATCACGCTACACGCGGCCCAAACGTCGAAAAATCATTCCCTGTGGCCCGTAAGAGCCTCATTATACTTTTTTCTGGACATCAGGATCAAGGAAGAATATGCTATTTTTTCTTCACGCTGGGCTTCAACTGCATGTAAAAAACAAATCTTTTACTGACTGTGAACAAATTGTCATATACTTTACACCGTGTGATCATCATGCAAATTTCTCGCTCCGTTACAGTACCTCGGCCCAGCTGAAACCAAGCGATATTCCAGCGACGAAAGAAACGCATGGCTCCTTCAGTTCGGCTGCCACAAGTCTAAATGAACGGGTGGTGCTTCCCCCTTCGTGGTTATTTTTTTCCGGGGGAAAGGTTCTAGTTGGGCCAGGGTGATGCTCTTCAGTGACTCTGACTTCGAGGTGAAAATGGTGTGAGCCTCGCTCGAGGACCTCAAAAGGGCCCTCATAAGGCAGCTCTAGCGGCCTCGTAGTTATTTTTTCCGAGGGAAAGGTTCTAGTTGGGCCAGGGTGATGCTCTTCAGTGACTCTGACTTCGAGGTGAAAATGGTGTGAGCCTCGCTCGAGGACCTCAATAAGGCACCTCTAGCGGCCTCCTGGAGGTGTCCATTTTAATTAGGACGAAGATGGGAGTGGCACGCAGGTGGAAAATGAACAGCCTTCCTTTTAACACCCCTAGCAAATATTCAGGATCTCTCCCCGTAAAAAGTTAAAACGCCCTCAAAGTGGGACTATTTTGAAGTAAGCACAGTAAGGTTTAATTTTCGATCAGACGAGGTACTTTCTCTTCCATCTCGTTGAAAAATTGCGGCCATCACCCTCTTAGATAGTTAGGGTGGTTCCAAGGGGGGTATTTTGATACCATCATAGTAAAGTTTAATTTGTCAACTGGATTTGTCAGGGAGAAGGTAAAAAAAGGTATACAGGAAAAACAGATCCGCTAAAAAACAATTTGTAGCGGTTGCCCTCTTCTTATAAAACTACGGCGTCCCAACAAGGGGTTATTTTCAGGTCATTAATAGGCTTATTGTCAAGGCAATTATCGCCGTGATTTTGAAGGGGGCTGGAGAGGCGACCGCCTCCTTCTTCTGAATAGGGCATCTGCGCTGGTGTTTATTATACCTTGTTTAAAAAATATATCAAAAACGTAGCCTGATAAGTCCAATCTGATACGTATTAGTTTAGAAGATGGATTTTTATTTGAAAAAGTGACACCAATGGTCGATGGTTAGGAACTACTGTGAATTTTCTGCCGTATAGATAGGATCAAAGAAGTTAATCACTCAGTGGATAGCAAGTAATCCTTTCTCGATTAGTGGCTTGCTAAAGTCCTTTGAAATATAAGGCCTACAAATAAGTTCTGTCGGTTTTTTGTTTAACTTTGAAGCTTTATTTGTTGTGTTCAAAGTATTGCCCATCGCTAGCCACAACTTTCTTCCATCTTTTAGGCAATTCATAGATACCATCGCGTCAAAAATTGGCCGGCTTGGCCGCTATCCACTCATCGAGCCATTTTTTGAGTTCGTTGTAATTGGAGAAGTGCTAGTCAGCCAGGCCATGCTACATCGACCGGAACAAATAGTAATCAGAAGGAGCAATATCTGGGGAGTACGGCGGGTGGGGTAGGAGTTCCCATTTCAACGTTTCTAGATATGTTTTAACGGACTGTGCAACATGTGGACGAGTATTGTCATGTTGCAAAATAACTTTATCATGCCTTTGCTGGTATTGCGGCAGTTTTTTCTTGAGTTCGCGGCTCAAACGCATCATTTGACGTCGGTAGAGTTTGCCCGTGACCGTTTCGTTCGGTTTTAACAGCTCATAGTATACCACACCCAGCTGGTCCCACCATATACACAGCATGATCTTCTCACCATGAATATTCGCTTTGGCCGTCGATGATGAGGCATGGCCGGGGTATCCCCACGGGGGGGGGATTATCGGATGGATCCACTTTTCATCGCCAGTAACTATTCAATGCAGAAAACCCTTCCTTTCTTGTCATTGAAGCAGTTTTTCGCACGTGAAAAAACGGCGTTCGACGTCTTTTGGCTTCAGTTCATACGGAACCCAATTTCCGACCTTTCCGATCATTCCCATTGCTTTTAAACGGTGAGATATGGCTTGTTGAGTGACTCCAAGTATTTTTCCAAGTTCTTCTTGCGTTTGCGATGGATTTTGGTCGAGCAATGCCTCTAATTCTTCATCTTCAAAAATTGTTGGCCGTCCGGCGCGCTCTTCGTCTTCCAAGTCAAAATTGCCATTTTTAAACCGTCCAAACCACCTTTGACACGTTCGCTCAGATAGAGCATGGTCACCATAAACTTCCACCAAAATGCGATGACTTTCGGTTGCTTTTTTCTTCATATTGAAATAATGAAGTAGAACTTCCCGCAAAGACACATTATTTGGTACAAAATTGGCCATTTTCGTTGATGAAAAAAGTATTGTTGTTTACACTTCAATTAAATAATTTATACTGACGTTTGTGCCTATTGACAGTAGCTTTCCGATGAATGTTTGGAAATGTGCATCAATTGAATAAAAAACAAGCTACGCCATCTATTGTGAAAACCGACAGAATTTATTTGTAGGCCTAATAATAAAACTTATTTTTTCTATTCGCTAGTGGGGACTTTTATTTTGCAAATACCAATATTTCGGGGACCACTTGTTCCCTTGTTGTCTTGTCTTGTTAGCACTTAATTGAAAACGTTCTTTATAAAATTTGGCCCTTAGGCACTTCATCCTTTGTCAGTCGCCTCGACAGATTCAAGATATCTACAAGTTTTTGGATGCCGTTATTGATTTGGAAACGTAATCACTGAGTATGCTTAGTTGCATGCTCTTCAGAAACCTCACTAACCAGGTCGCAGGTTCCAATGCAGATCCTCATTTAGAAGTGACCAGGTAGCGTCTACCATACTTATTAGCACTTTCTTTTTAGAAAATTTGACAATTTTCAAGTTTGTTACTTTTCCAAGTTCCACAGCTGTATATCATACCTATACAGGTCTTAGAATCAGCAGCTGTATTTAAAGTCTTTCAAGCGGCTTGGGCACAATTAGAAGAAGCGACCGATACGATCAAGTTTATTTGACTCCTTCGTTCGTTTAGGGACCATTTTTACTTCCTCCATTTCAACTGACGGCGCCGTCCCCACGTACTCGAGGAGGGTGATCAGACCCGAGTCTACAAGGGACTCATCTGAAGTGGCTCTGCCACGAAGCCTCACCGGAGGTTATCTGGTACCTTGGGAACCGGGATGGCCCTCTGAGAGCATATGGTCCAGGAGAATTCCTGGAGGATGTGCTCTCGGCCCGGTTATTTGCGGTTGGTCCCCTAGTGGCAGTTTCATAGTGGTTGTGGTTATGCCTACATCGCGGGCAGAGCTCCTCGGAGCTCGAGCGTGGAATTGCGCTGTACAACTCGGGTGCCGTACTCCTTAGTTGCAGCAGAGGTGTTAGATAGGCCTCGCATCCACTGGTATGAATGCTGAGCCTGCACTCAGTATAAACCAGGACCGCTGTGCTTGCATGGCGGGGCTCTGATTGTGGTCCCAAAATCATGCGTGTCCGAAGAGGACCGTGGGATTATGCCTTCACGGCCGGTACTCACGTTAAACCCCCAGGACTTTCATTTCAACTGACGGCCCACGTACTCGAGGAGGGCGATCAGACCCGAGTCTGAAAGGGACTCATCTGAAGTGGCTCTGCCACGAAGCCTCACCGGAGGTTATCTGGTACCATGGGAACCGGGATGACCCTCTGAGAGCATATGGTCCAGGAGAATTTCTGGAGGATGTGCTCTCGGCCCGGTTATTTGCGGTTGGCCCTCTAGTGGCAGTTTTATGGTGGTTGTGGTTATGCCTACATCGCGGGCAGAGCTCCTCGGAGCTCAAGCGTGGAGTTGTGCTGTACATCTCGGGGGCCGTACCCCTTAATTGCGGCAGAGGTGTTAGATAGGCCTCGCATCCACTGGTATGAATGCTGAACCTGCACTCAGTATAAGCCAGGACCGCTTTTCTTACATGGCGGGGCTCTGATTGTGGTCCCAAAATGAATCCGTGTCCGAAGAGGACCGTGGGATTATGCCTTCATGGCAGGTACTCACGTTAAAACCCCCCCCCCCCCCGGGACTTTCATTTCAATTGACGGGTGGGCCAGTTGTGATGATTAAGCGCCAGCCCCGTTACCCTGGGTTCGAATCCCGGTCCTCTTGAATATTTGCGTTCGTATCCTTGCTGCCCCAACGCTTTAGGGTTGTCACTTGCACAGCATTAAATGTGCTAAAACCTGAAACTTTGTGGATGATTTATACTCCACAAAGGAGTGAACGAGTAAAAAAGCAAAATATATTACCATTGTCGAGATACGCAATTCGAACCGAGCGCTACGGTGGTTATTAGGATGATTATGCCTATTTCTGAATATATTTTCTCTGTAATGAGTTAGTAGCCAGGAGCATCACAAGGACACCAAGTGATCGATAGCGACCAACTTTTTGGAGTGTTGTCAGGTCTTTAAAAGCTTATGTATCCAGAAGCTGCAAGGTACTTTCTAGATGTTTCGCGAAGAGATCTGCCTTTTCTTTTTACAAATCTAATTCTGTTTTCCGGTTAATAGATGGTATTTATTGTCTAGGTCTTTTTATATATCCCATAGCCTTCTATATTGGTCTGTGTCTTCTTTACTGTAGGATTTTGAAAATATCCAGTGAAGGACTCATTCGTTCATTTGCTAGTTAAGGCTTTTAGTTTGTTGAGCAAGAAATTTAAGGTCCTTTTGTTTCCAAAGCGTCATGTTCATCAGAGTTTGCAGGCTGTTAGTTTTGCTGCGACTAATTCGTTGACTACAAGGCAGATAATATATCCTGTATTCTGTCCATGATGAACAGGATCGCTTTTTCTCTTGTTCATTGTTAACAGATCGATTTCTTCCTCCAGAGGTGTCTTTATCACGCTGATCGGCCAATATGTAGGCTATCCGCTGAGGTGAAATTACACTTTCGTGCTCACCTCCGAATAATTCATTGCTACCTCTGGATTTTATTAGCCTAAATACTCAGAGTCCATTCCAATCTGTTAAAATCGACTCCTAAAATGAAAGGGCCCCAAAAAGCTAAAAGAGTAAAGCAGGAAGTATATTGATGAGATCTTGACATTTCTGTAAACAATTGTACACTTTTTAGCCATAATTGGCATTTTCTCTTCTTCGACTTTCTGTTCTGCCACAGAATTGAACCCACTACACCAGTGGGCCGGCCTAGAGCTACATAGTACAGAACGATAGGAAAAGGGTGCAATCTTGATTAAACTCAAATCCGAGTCTTTGGAAGCCTCTGTCCCTAGATAGTACTAACTTCAAGTTGTTTTTCCCTAAGATTGGTTACTATTCTCTGATAACATTGTTCACCTATTTCAAGAGTTGAGTGATATGCGCCACTCTCAAAGTTGCTCTTCATCCTGTTCTCATAGTCCTATTTATCTAATGAAACCAGTGCATTTTCTTTGTCCATTTTAATATATTGTACTGATTTCTCTTCGAATTCCTAAATTGTTTTCTTCTCCCATATGCTGTTGCTGTTCCTGGTCTTACCAATGTCATGCTTCCTTTTTCTTCTGTTATGAACGGCGCTTATATGTCGGTGATCAATAGTGGGACGTTTGTTTGACTTTGGGTGGCAAAGTTCAGTAGTCTCATTCATTGTGAAACGAGTGCACGAATTCCACCCGGAATGCCGATCAATGTTAGGAAACAACAAACTGAAAGTATTCAATACAATACTACCTAGGATAAAAGGGGTTCCCAAGATCCATAAACCAGGGAAAGAGATAATTGAAATCGAGAACTTATGCGAACTTTGAGGATGGCAAAATCTTGATGTCCTTGACGGCAAAGTTTTTCCTCCGACCGATCCTCCCGGTAGAAAATTGGTTAAATCTGCCACAAAATGATCCACATCCCGTCGAGAACTTATGCGAATTTGGAGGATGGCAAAATATTGATGTCCTTTGGTGACAAAGCTCTTCCTCCGAGCGATCCTCTCAGTAGAAAATTGGCTACATTTGTCACGAAATGATCCACAATGGAAAAGAGATAAGGTATATATTAAAAGGCGGTCCAATAAGTACCCGAATTCTACGACAGAGGACATTCCTGAGGGAAGTTAGTGTTATCATCGTGTGCTGCCATCTATCAAACGACGGCAAAATAAATTTCAGACTTTGATAGATAAGTTTGGATTTGGCAGCCATTCGAGTAAGACGTATTGCATGATTTTCGCTAAGATGGGAAAAGAGCAGTATCTCTAGGTAATTCGTTTTTTGTTTTCGGATGGGGAAAAATGCGATGGCGATACTTCGCTATCTATGACCACAGTTAGATATTAGTTAAACCAACTTAAACTTGGACGAACATCTGTTTTTGATGAGGGGCGACCAGGACGCCCGGCAGATGTGGTTACCGAGGAAATCATTCAAAAAAGTCCATAACATCATTCTCGCTGATCGACAAACGAAAGTGCGCGAAGCAGCAGGGGTCGCAGGTGTGGCAACCGATTCCTTAGGAGCGACCAGGACACGCGCAGATGTGGTTGCCGAGGAAATCATTCAAAAAGTTCATCACATTATTTTCGCTGATCGACGAACGAAAGTGCGCGAAGTAGCAGAGGCTGCAAGTGTGTCAACCGGAATGTCAATTAAGATTTTACATAAGTTGGGAATGAAAAAATTATGGGCCCGATGGCTGCCGCAATTGCTTACACTGGCCAACAAGTGGTTGCAGCTGTTAACTTTGAAGCAGTGTTTGCAGCAATTTAAGCGACATCCGAAGGAGTTTTTGCGACGAGTTGTGACCGCTGATGAAACCTGGATTCATCATTACACACCAGAAACTAAGCAACAATCAAAACAATGGATTTCTCCTGGTGAACCTGCTCCAAAGAAAGCGAAGACGGCCCAATCGTTCGGAAGGGTCATGCCGACGATTTTTTGGGATACGAACGGCATCATCCTCATGGATTTTTTAGAAAAAGGAAGGACGATCTCTGGACACTACTACAGTGAAATTTTGGACCACTTCGATAAAAAATTGAAGGAGACATGGCCGCATTTTGCGAAAAAGAAGGTACTGTTTCACCACATTCATTCGGAATTGTCGCCTCAAAACTGCATAAATTGCAATTCTTGGTGAAACAGATCAAGCATATTCGAGAAGTTGTCAGACTTACTTAACAGGAAATCGCTACCAAATCACAAGATATACGAGTATGCTAGGATTTCATAATGGTGACTCGGTCCCCAAATGAAAGCTTGTCTCGCATTTTTTGATAGTATCTCTTGACCATAAGAATCAGCTGATAAGGTTATCGACTGCAAATAATTTTCACTGAATAATGCAGCAGATGGTCTACGCACGGTCTTGTTCATCTCCACAAAAAAAGATTAGTTTAGGTGCTCCAAAGTTCAATGCGCACTGAAAAAAAAGATAAAACGGAAACCTGCCTCATAAACATTTTTTAAATCATCCAACTGAGGTAAGTCAAACATGAATATTTATTAGATCTTTCATGAGTCATTGAAATGATTTTTTCTTTACTCTTTAGCCATTTTGCATTCTCCATGTTTATTAAAAAAAAAAAAAAAAAACTCCAATAAACCGCTATGACGATAAAATTTCGACCATTTTGTGTATAATAGATATCAACAAAATTCGCTTACAAATATAGTTCGTTGTCTGCTTTGTACGAAATAATCATGTCCATCTGTTAATTATTTGGGTTTTAGAGTGGTCAACGAACTGACAAATTTGGACATATTAAGTTCAGCAGCTTTTTTGAAATTCAACCTGACAACGGCCAGAAACTAGCTCAATCAGTGGTGCATTTATATAGATGCCAGTGATGACGAGGCCATCAGCCAATTTGGGTAGTTTTCCAGAGAAATTTCGAGTTGATGGGTAGAAATAGATGGGAAGGGCAAGTAATTATGATGAAGTTTTAAGGGATTAGCTCTGAAATTAACACAAAATCTCTTTCGTCCTTCACTTTTAGCCCTCCCGGGATACACTTTCTCAATATAATTCGCGCCTTTCTGACTGAAGAAGAATCGAAATGAGAGTAGACGTTGTGTATTTTATAGGAAACTTACCTAATCCTAATTAATCCTATTTAATTTTCCTTTTAAGACATAAGCTGTCAAATAAGAGCGAGGCAAGTCCTCTATATATTTCACTGGCCTTAGCAGGGACTTGCTTTGATCCCATTCTCTTTCACTTGAAAAATCCCATTAAAATTCAACGATGCTTTCGAATGCATTTAGCTTCCCTGCCTTCCAATTACACCAGGTGATTTTCACTCATTATAATTCATAATCAAATCATATTTACAAATGAACAAGTTGGAAACCGAAAACTTGACGCCACTTTAGGTATGCAGTGATTTGTGAATCTTTTTATGTAATATTTGAGGCACGTGTAAGCATTGAGTAAGCCAAACTACTTTTCGATATGATAACGATATTTTATATCTTTAGGTGCCGTAATTTCACACTTGTGGCTTATTATAACTTTATTAAAACTAGTACGGTTTCCACCAAACTTTCCAATATGATGTATCATACCGCAGCCTACATTAGAGTCATACAAAATTGTATGATTCTGGAATTCAGGAATCCAATGGGGGATTTGCAGTAAATTTACAAAATAGAATAATATACTATTATTAAATTTACTTGAGCAGATATCCAGATAGAGGTTCTTTGAGGTTTAGGTGTCGTACAGAGACAGCAGCATGTTCTGTTTGAGATAACTGGCTGACTAGTTTCTGGGAAAGTCCCCTTAAAATAAGTGAGCTCCTTCAAATTCCACTTCTTACACTCTTACTCTGCATCTAACTGCCGTAGTTGCTTTTTCTTCAGGCCCAAAAAATTGGACTGCACCCGGGCCTACCCAGGGAAAATTCTTATCACCGCTATCAACTACCAGCTTTTAGGAGCAGATATTTGAATTGCCGCCGGACGTTGTGACTCGTCAACAAAGTTTTAGGAACTCTGTGCCCACCAACTTTCAAAATGAAGTTTCCTTTTCTTTCATAAACTAAGAGAACGCTTTTAGAAATAGATTTTAGCAATTCCAGGTAATGAGTACGGAGAAATGCGGCCCTAAACACTGCAAAACCACCAACGATGCCCAGCCTATTAATGACGTTTCTGAGGATGACGTGCGGCGGAGTTATCCATGCCATCCGATGATAATGACTTCGAAAAATAGCAACAAAAACCCCTACCGAGGTCAGTGAGCTCGACGAAATGCGATCTAAGTATGATGACGTCCTACTGAAAAATGAAAATCAGCGTACTTATATCATGTTCATGTTGCTGACGAAAAGGAGCAGCGAACTTAGAAACGCAGTGAAATCCCTGCAATCTATGCTGGTGACAGTTTTTCACGCTATGAGCGTGGGACAACATGCTGCTGCCCTGACCAAGCCAACAAAAGTACCAGCTGACTATCCTCCAGGGCGCGAACCACGTCAAGCAGCGACTTCGTCAGCCCGTCCAAGCGAGCCAGAACCGGGACCCGAAGGAGAAAAGACGTGCCTTGAGGTCATGGAGACCCTTTCAACTCTGACTGTCTGCGAAAGAAGCCCAAAAGGCAACAGGTGAGTGCTGAGAGTGTAACTGCTGCCCATGCGCCAAGTGTCAGTGCCTCCTCTGCTAGTGCATAAAAGCCCAGGAGAAATGAGAAAATTCCTCCAATTACGGCAATATCAATGCCCCGCAACTACTGAAATCACTAAAGGGCAAAGGCCTAAAGGCGACCCTAAAAAAGCACGAGGGGTGATATAAACTTCATTTTTGCGAAGTCCACAAGGGACCATGGCAACATTTTTTTCGCTCATTAAAGAGCAAGGGTTTAGTGCCACCACAAGAACCCCTGCATCCCTTAGAACTCAGTCTGTAATTAATCCGCGGCCTCCACAGGGAAACTTACCCTGAAGAAGTTATGGCCGTATCCACTTCAGAGTACCCACTTCTGAAAGTTCGCTCGATTGCAAACTTTGTGACCAAACAAGATAAGGCTCCCCATAGGGAGAATCCTTCGCTCTCTATCAAATCACAATCTGGTCTTTTTATAGCCAATTTCAAGCCCTCCCAAGAGCTAAGTGAAGTTTTCATAGTGAAGTACATCCTTCATCATAAGATTACCTTCGAAAAGGTCAAACCAGTGGAGTGTTGCAACTGCCAAAACCTAGGGCATATCGCCCGAAACTACTCGATAGTGCACAGATGAGTTAAATGCGGAAAGAGTCATCCGTGTGGAGAATGCTCAAGACCCACGACGGAAGTTCCGCACTGGTGCAACTGTGACCAAACTGGGCACCCTGCAAGCTATCGTGGACGTCAAGCTTATATAAAGATGGTAGCCAGACGCGAAGCTGCCGAAACCCGGAAAGCAACTGAGAAATCTTCTGTCAAACAAACAGTATTCAACTTTCATAGAGTTTGACAAGCCCAGGCATATCATATCAGACAAAGGTTTCCGAGAATTGGTTGAAGCTCTCGCTTCTGTTCCCAGCAAGTAGCGTTAATTCGCTTCGATTAAATTTATCCTTAATTTATGGAATTAAGTATTATCATATTCAACTCCACGTCCCTAATCTCACACGCCCTACGTGTTACCGTCCAATTGTTAATTGACACTCTGAAGGCAGATTTCGACTGCATTTCGGAGACTCATCTTAAAAGCAGCTTTATGCCTGCCTTCACCGGATATCACATTATTCAGAACGATAATAATTCAGGCACTGCCATCCTAGTCCGAAAAGACCATGTTTTTGACGAGGCCGCCATTGAGAACTTGCAAACTTCTTCCGCGGCGGCGGCGGCAATCGTTAAAACTATCGATTGTAGATGGATCCTGGTACTCTGCGTTTACATCAAATGTAATTCTAAAACTGAGCAACTGGGCCATGACTTGCAAGTCTTGGGCAATCTCCAGTTAAAGTCAAGGTTGACGGGTAAGCACAGCAGCAAATTTCGTTCCTACTAATAACAGGGACCCTATCTGCAGTGACGCTAGAAAAACGCAAGAATTATTTGAGACTCAGTTCAATAACTTTCCGCCTCGAAACGATTCGGCCTTAACTGCGACTGTTGAAGCAACAATTAGAAAGTTTCTTTCCCATCATTTCAATAAGTTAGTGACTTCTCCGGCTATGAACACTACAATCACACCAATGGATTCGCACCATTTTTTGAGTCTTCCTCAACTCACCACCTTGACCCATAACCTAAACGGTAAAAAATCAGACGGACCTGACGAGATTACCAATTTTGTCATTAAAAATTTACCCATCTTGTCGTTCAAATTTCTTTGAGCAGTTTTTAATAACTGCATTAATAACGGCCAGTTTCCATCTACTTGGAAAGTAACAAAAATCATTGTGGTTCGTAAGAAAGGAACCTCCTCCGAACCAAACAATTTCAGACCAATTTCCCTGCTTTCCAACTTAGGAAAACTTATTGAGAGAGCCTGGACAACTACAGCATTGCAATCTCAAAAATATCATCCCCAATCACCAGTTCGGTTTCCGTTATAAACACGGATCACAGCTACCTTCACGACACTGTCGTTTCTAGAAAAGGCTTTTGCTTCTGTATGAGCAAACGGACTCATATACAAACTAATCGAAAACAACTCCCCAATTCCAATTATCAGAATTGCCATCAGCTTTTTCGAATTCTATATCAATGTTGGAAAAGAATTTTCCGATCTCTTGCCGGTATCATCAGGAGTATCGCAAGGATCAATTTCAGGGCCTACTTCATATACCATTTTTACAGCTGACATTCCCATTCCTGAAACCTGCACTGACATCCAATATGGCGATGACACCCTTACCTTCGCGTCAAACCCAACAAGGCCGCCAAAGCAATAGAAAGATACTTGGTACTTCTCTTCGAATACTTCCGCTATTGGGGCATCAGAATAAATGAGGCAAAAACGCGATTGTGTACTTTCAGTAGACAATCTAGATACTCAAGTTCAAGAAGTATCAATAAAAATACTAAACGCTTAAAAATTAAAATCAGAAATAAAATAGTGAGTAATTCACAGATGATCGAATTTCTCAAATTTAATCCGCACCTGGAGCTCGCTATGAGTAAGGCACACGGCGCAGTTAGTAAGATCTACTATCTTTTTCGAAAGAAAATAGGTCTTAGTGTCAAAGCCAAATTGATTCTCTACAAGACTCTGATAAGAACCATCATCTTTTACGGAAAACCTACGTAGATCACCTGCTCCAACCCTGCCATGAATAAATTTTCATAGATATTCTGTTAGCCATATCACTCGCCCCAAAGAACTAGTTCCATCAACCATCCCGAAGTCTTCTCCGTCGAAATTCCATTTCACTTCCTTTCAACTTACCTTTTATTGTCCTTAATCTTAAAATTACTTGCTTTTATAAATTTCTATTCAGATTTCGCAGTAATGGATGGTAAGCGGCTTATTGCGCAAGTACCGTATTTCGGGAATTAGTTGTTCCCTTCTCTAAGGTTTTCCTTTTGCGAAAGTAATCATCGAAAAAGATACTCTGAGGTTTTCGAGTTTTGGCTGCAAAGTTATTTCGCATTTGTACCGTACTTCTCGATTCAACTGTTCCCTCCTTCAAAGTTTTCCTTACGAGAAGGTCCCGTATATCAGGAATCAGTTTTTCCGATCTTCAGTGAATGTTTTTCAGTGTTTTCGTTCTCTGTTTATTCTTTTCGGAAGGTGAATCCTGAAAAAGGGAACAATCAACTCCTTCGTAGAAGGAAAACATTCATTCCCGAGAAACGATAGTTGCTTAATAAATGGCAGCCAAAAACGAAAAAAATCTTTTTTCATTTCATACATTTCTATTACTACACACTTGGCTGATGTCCTCTTGTGCCCCTACATCCAGTTTATATCCCATGATGATGTGAAATTCAACATTCTCGAGATTTTTCGTAATCACAACCAATACTATCTTTGACGTTACGCACTACCATGGTGTCTTGGGAGGTTGCGCAGTACAGAGCTCCAGAGTTATCGACAAACGCAACGAGGTAACCAAGAATATCAATCGTTGCTAGAGACCTTCCGACTTGGATCCAGCTAAACATGATGCATCCCTCGCGTTGACATATTTTGAGCCAAGCCAATAACCTACTTTTTGGTTACAATAGTAAGGTTCCCTTATATAAAACAAATAGCCAAAAGATTTTCAGCTGACTAGGAACCCAAAGCACTCACTATATGCTACAGATTTTTCTCATAGTGCCCAAAAGATGTATGGAACAAGTCTTGGGTACCAACGCAAGCTTCTGACATTTCCATAATGTAGAGAAGATTTTCTCTGCACAACATAACGAACGTTGTAAGTAGCCCCGCGGTAACTATTTAGAGACCCACCAGAAACTTATAATCGTCTCTAAGAAGAGTCCTTTCGAACATAACCCTTACTTCGCTATACATCTCTTTGAGTTTCTGTAACACTCCCAAAACTCGAGTCTTAACTATCTTCCCTTAGGCAATCGCTTAGCTCGATTACATTTCACCAGTAGCTAGGTCTTTTAATGGAAAATGTGGATGATGTCGGTTGGAGTTGCCCTCTTTCTGAATGCCTAATTTAGCCACACTGCAAAAAAAATTCCCCCACTATCGTTTAGCTGGCCAGCGGCCTACTCACTTTTGGGGTTGCAAAATTTTCTACAGACTCCCTTTCTAACTAGAGGTCTAAGGATGCAAATCCTAAGTGACTTTTTAAAAAATGACACCGAATTAGCAACTTCTTCTGCTCCAGTTGACACCTATTCCTCTATGAATTTGTCGCATATCATGGATTTGAAGCCATGATGCACTCCTTGGTGTTGTATCCTTCATCGTCGCACTTTCTCCACCCCACCAACCCATCAATCCCTACTTTGCATGCTTTCGTAAAGTATTCATACACTGTCAAAACCGTAAGAATGAAATTGTCACAACCTTCAGAATGAAATTGAGACTCAGAGTGAATGCGAACCTTTTTATATTATCAAAAAAAAAATGTATTTTTGTTGAAGTCTCTATGCGAACCGTTGAAACAATTCCGGGTTCGTTTAAAACCACCACCGTCTCCCTCTTCTCTTCAGGCGTTCTTATGTTGTCTAGGAACTTCAAATGGTTTGACTTGTAGCCTATTTCCTCAACATTTATTCACAGTTAGAAAATAGGTAAAAAGGCAACACCTATAAGCAAAATATCTTTCAATAAATTACCGCCCTCTGCAGCAATTTTCTAGGAAATACCAATCATTGTTGTGCAATGATTCCAATCATCCTCTCCGAATCTACAAATCTTGCTAGCCTAGTCAGCGAACAGAAATTCACAAGAACTCAAGAGCAACAAATCGTAGCTCCCCCCTGATATCTAACTATTGACAAATCATTCCTTCCTAAGATTTGATAAATGTTATTTCATCTTTGTGACTTGGACTAATTTCTCTGAATAGCGTTGCTGATTTTTTTGTGCTTAGCGTGGTACTGCTTAAATCGTATAAAATCCATACGTGTCATTAAATTTTGATCGAAAAGATTAGTAATCCAAACAAATACGTATTTCGGGGACCAACTGTCCCCTTCTTCAGTGATAATAACACTGAAAAAGGGGACAGTTGATCCCCGAAATACGCATTTGTTTAAATTAGATACTTGGCTAAAAGCCAATAAAATGGAAAAATATCTTCCAAGGCAATCTTTCATTTTGAAACTTTGGCTAACAAATTACCTTCTAATCCAAACCATTAGTAATCCATTTGTTACGCACCCCTCAAAATTTATATGAGCGGTCTTCGACATATGTGATCGCTATCGATTCATGGCATTCTGATTCAGCTCCTCCCACGATTTTCCGAGTAGTTTGCACTCTTCCTCCACTATTCTGCGCCATATAACTCTAGGGCGACAGCACCCTAATGACGTTGTCCGTTCAAAATACGCATTAAATAGAGAATCACTAAGCTTCTGAAACTTGTAGATTGGCATCATCCCCCCTCCATAATTTCGCTGAATAACTCTCAAAATATAGACATGTAAACCGAAATGGCTTTATCTTCTCTCTGTAGTTTGGTAGGTATTTTCTTCTCAATACATTTTCAGTTGGAAAAGTGCAGATTTGGAACCTTTGAAGTTGGATCAAAGAGTTGCAAAAAGGAGTTCATTATCGACTCGGTGGTTGTAGGACAAACAACTAGAGGCCAAAGAAACCTCTTTAGTTGCTATATCGATCGATTATGGCTAATCGATATCCTACATCTGTATCGCATTGATCCGAATCTTTGAATCCCCTTTGGTTTTGCATGGCACTGAACCCCCTCTCATGGCTACTGAATGATGCTAAAGGGCATGGTTTTGCAATAAAGTATGTTAAGCACGAACTAACACACTTGATGTACTTAGATGACATCAAGTTGTATGCTGATACTGACGACTACCTTAGAAGTTTGTTGCGAATAGTAGACATGTTCAGCCGTGATGTTCGGATGGAATTTGGATTTGACAAGTGTCCAATCCAAGCCACCCTCAAAGGTCATCACGAGCCGCACCCCGGACATGGCATTGGTGACCTCAGCCATTTGTCGATTTGCATTAATCAAACAAATGGCTGTGTGCTGGGGAGCTGTTTGCTGAGACGGAGAGATAAAAAGCTCATAATGAAAGAGCGGATAGAGAACGACCATTGCAGAATGTGTGGTTCGGCGTTAGAGACGTTGGACCATTCATTTCTGGCTGCACTGTAATGACATCGCAATACACAAAGAGGCATCAAAACCTTGCATACAAGCATGGGCTGATCACGGAAACATGTCCGATTTACCGACATAAGCCGCAGGTAGTACTTGATAGTTCTGCTTACAGCATATATTGGGACTGACAAGTTCTAACTGATCGCCATATTCCACACAACAAGCCTGACATGCTATTAGTTGACAAGTCGGGTCCATCCGCCTATATTATTAATGACGCTATCCCCCATACTAGCGAAATTGAAAGGAAATACGTGGAGAACAAGGTGAACTATGAGCCACTGCCTCGGGAAATCAAAGAAATTTGGTATCTGGAGCGGGTGGTTGTGGTTCCCATAATATTGACAGCTACAGATTTGTACCTAAATTCCTCAAAGCTTCCCTTGATGTCCTGGGACTCTCACATAGTCTAGTTCAAACCATGCAGAAGTACACCATTTTGGATACGTGCTCATTGTTGCGGGAAATTCTCGACAGATTCTCCCATTGACCTTCCACCGGCCACCACCACCAGCACCCCTTTATCTTTTAAGTAGGTAGGATCGTCTGGGCCTAAATGCTTGGCACTTAGTGCTAGTATGAGATAAAATCCGGCATCTGATGAGATTGTGACAACTCGGAACAAAATTTTTCATTGCAATTAGTATTTTTCAGTACCCTCCATATGGATATATGTTAAAATAAAGTTAAAAATTGTAAATTATTGTAACATCTTATAATGGTTGTATGATACAGAGCATGATCTTACGACGGTGGAAATCACACTATTACTAACAAAGCTACGATGTTAGACAATTAAGTAATGAGACTGATTTTATTGCTGCGCTTGTGGTAAAACTGTAACCTTCAAATTCCCTTCCCCTTCCCCGACATCCTTCCCCTCTCAATTGATATATTCGTAATCGTTCTAGCTTGTTTAGTTCTCCTGCTGTGTCGTGTTGAGTAGATGTGTGTTGGTGGTGCTCATCAAGAAAATGAAGAAACGATCAACGCGTTGCGATAAAATTTTGCGCCAGATTGGCCGAAACAGCTTCGGAAACGGAAAAGTTTAAGGAGGGGTGTGAAAGCGTGGAAGACGAGGCGCGGAGCGGGAGACTAGTCGAGGTGCGGACTGGCGCGAATGAGCAGCGTGTGCGCGCCCTAATCCCTGAGGATCGGCGTTTAGCAATTCGAATTTTGGCCTCGGAACTGGGTATGAATCGCGAAACAGTCAGACAAATTTTAACAGACGATTTCGAGATGAAAAAGTTTGCACGAAGATGGTTCCAAAGGTTCTGAGGAGAAAAAGCAGCATCGAATGACCGTCGCAGAAGACTGTTTGGAACAAGTGGAAAACGATCCCACGCTGCTTGATCTATATGATATGTCACCCTGTGACTTTTTTTTTGTTCCCTAGAACAAAATCGGTGGTCAAAGGAACCCATTTTAAGTCAATTACGGACATCCAAGCGGCCGTGACGGGGGTACTCGTGGACATCCAAGTCGAAGCGTTCCAGAAATGTTACGAAGAGTGAAAAATGTGCTGGAATCGCTGAATAACTGCCCAAAGAGACTACTTTGAAGGGGATGGCATAGTTAGTTTAGTTTAGTTAACTGGGGGGAGCCGCAGCTCCGAGCACTCAGGCCATTATTAGGCCCATTGTACTATCTCCGTAGTTGCCTATTCAATGGCTACCCGCCTACGGTGTTCGCAGACTTTAGCGAATCTGAGAACATTCTCCAGAGGCCGAGAGTGTGCAGATTCTTCATTGAAGAAAACCTTGCCAAGGTGTCTTCGTCTGAGATCTGAGGATGCCGGGCAGCTGCATAAAAAGTGCAGGGCCGTCTCCTCTTCCTCCTCACATTGGCTGCATACAGCCGAAACCACTACCCCAATCTTTCCCATATGGTAGTTGAAGGGGCAGTGTCCCGTCAAAAGCCCTACTAGGGTTTTCATGTCCGACTTCTTAAGAGACAACAAAAATGCCGCTCTAGTGGCCCTAGGCTCCTTCACAAGGATTTTCGCTTGCCGGTAAGAGTCCAAATTTTTCCACTCGGTTGCGTGAATCCTTGCAATTTCACCCTTCAGAGTAGACTTGACAGTAGATGGTCGGATTCCAAGAGCTGGTTCTGGACCCACCGTTGTGGATCCAGACCCTCGGCGAGCTAGTCTGTCAGCCTCCTCAATGCCGGCGATGTTGTGCCCCGGCACCCACATCAGGAATGTTTCGTTCAGTTGGGCAAGTTTCAGCAGCACCTGATGACAACTCCACACCAACTGGTTTGATATGTTGTTGCCATTTAGCGCTGATAATGCCGCCCGACTGTCGGAACAGATTCGAATGGTGCGACCCCTCCATTTTTGTCGCAGACATTCTTCTGCTGCCAATGAAATGGCATATATCTCCGCCTGGAATATGGTCGTCATTTTTCCGAGGGGTCGGGCCAGTTCTATAATCGGATTCTCCGAGAACACCCCTACACCCGATCCATCCTCCATGACTGACCCGTCGGTGAAGATTATTAGGTCTGTAATCTGAAAAGACTCATGGCCACTTGTCGACTATTCTTCTCTTTCGGTGATTACGACAGTGAACCATATGATCGGTCGGCATCAGGGCTACCGGATGTTTTTCAAGGAATTTCCAGATAGACGCATGGCCGTTGGATTGGCCGCCTTTCCACGCCCCAATGGTATCGAGCCTATATGCGTCGTTAGCCGCTTTCCGTTTCACCTCCAAGTGAATTGGGGGTAAATTTAGGATAGCTTCAAGTGCCGCAGTCGGCGTAGTACTCATTGCTCCAGTAATACTTAGGCAACCAAGTCTCTGAATCTGCGTTAAAAGCTTCCTGCTGTTAGCAAAGTTCAGTCTTGGCCACCAGACGATGCATGCATACATCAAAATGGGTTTTATTATGGATATATACATCCAGTGTATCCGTTTGGGTGAAAGTCCCCAGGTCTTACCTATCGCATTCCTACAGCACCAGAGCAATCTGCAGGATTTCTGATATTGTTCCTGGATATGATGCTTCCACGTTAACTTGGAGTCGAAATGTACTCCTAAGTACTTGACTGTTTGTGCCAGCTGGATTTCCGCCCCTGCTAACGTGGGTAGCGTATAGCTACCCCACCTGACGTTCCTAGTGAACATAACTAGCCCAAGCTTCCTAGCGTTCACCGTGAGTCCATTGCGGAGGCACAAGCTGGGGATTACATGCAGAGTTGCATTCAAGCGGTCACATACTGTGTCCGCAAACTTGCCGGTAATTATTACAGCTAGGTCGTCCGCAAATGCTTGCGCGAAGACTTTTTTGTCCTTCAGGAGCCACAGCAGGATATCCATCACCAAGAGCCATAACAGTGGAGAGAGAACCCCTCCCTGTGGGCAGCCCCTGAGATATCCTGCTTCAATAGACTTCTGGCCGACCGATATGTGGATTTTTCTCCACTCTAGCATGTGAAGGATCCAACTGATTAGCAGCGGTTCGATTCCATGCTGTCTTGCCGCATCACAAATTGCCGCGAATGAAGCATAATTGAAGGCACCTTCGATGTCCATGAATGCGCCTAAGGCGTATTCTTTATCGGACATCGCCTTTTCAATTATTGCCGTAAGTTCATGGAGTGCTGTCTCCGTGGATTTGCCTTTCTGGTAGGCGTGTTGCCTATGGTGAAGAGGCCATTTAGGAATGTGTGTATCCCTTATGAACCGATCTACTAGTCGTTCTAGTCCTTTTAGCAGAAAGGACGTTAGGCTGATCGGTCGAAAGCTTTTTGCGTCTGTGTAGGTGGGTTTTCCTGATTTGGGAATGAACAACACCTTCACATCCCGCCATTTAATTGGAATATAAGCGTGTGCTAGGCATACGCGATATATATTCCGAATATGTAGACCCATGGCATCCATTCCTTCTCTTACTAGCGCAAGGATGATGACATCCGGACCTGCAGACTTGTATCTATGGAACGAGTTAAATGCCCATTTCACTCGCTCCAGTGATACTACTTTGCATGCCAGATTCCAGTCTCTCGGTTGAGGGCTGTAGGCAACTGTTAGCACCGAGATTAGATTTTGGATGCTGCCTGGGAATTGTACTTCAAGCAAATGATTTCCCGTTTCTTCATCGCTTTCTGTGCACTTCCCATTCTGTAAACGTAAATAACCCAGTTTCTGGCTACGTTCTTTGAGCAGAATCCGCTTCAGCTTTGAGGTTGCCTCAAGAGAGTTAGTCTCTTCGCAAAAGCGTCTCCAAGATGATCGTTTAGCCGATCTTATGCTCTTCTTTAGAGCCTTCTGTGCCTCTTTATAGCGATTCCAGCTAGTGCTTGATTCACCCTTCAGAGCACGATTGAGGAGCATCCTTGTCGTTCTCCTCTGTTTTGCCAAATCCGAGTTCCACCATGGTGTTTTACCCTTCTTTGGCATCTTGGGTGGACAGCTTTCTTCGAAAGCTTCTCTCATGCTAGTTGTGATCATCTGGGTTGTCTTTTCAATTCCAGTAATGGATTAGATGCGCCTCCCAGGGATCGTGACTCGGGCGCTCAATTCTGTTTGATACATTACCCAATCTGTCTTCCTCGGATTCCGAAATGGAGTGGGTGGAGGTGGATCCATGCCCATAACGAAATCAATGCGTCTGTGATCCGAGAGTGTGATATCGTTTGATACTCTCCGATCCGATCTCCGATATCAGGAGATGCCACCGTGATGTCGATGACCTCTCGTCTGACCACGTTGAAGGAAGTGGGTTCATTACCCACATTTAGGATCTGCAAATCGGTTCCTACTAGATACTCCAGTAGTCTCGATCCTCTTGCATTGATGTTCAAACTTCCCCAGCATATGTGGTGAGCGTTGACATCACATCCTACTATTACCCCCATGCCTCTACTTTTGGCATATTGGATAGCTCTGATGACTGTTCCACTGGGAACGTCTTCTGCGTCGTAGGGGAAATATGCAGAGCACCATAGTATCTCTTTATCTCCCTGTTGACTTTTTACGGTTAGCTTAGCCGATGTGGTGTCGCCATCACATAGGTCGTTAACCAGGTTAGCCTGGAAGTCTTTAGAGACTACCGTGCAGGTGCGGGGTCGATCGCTTCCATTGGCATACAATAGGTCAGCATGTCGGAAGTTTAGGCCCCTGACTGCCCCACCAACAACCCACGGTTCTTGTATAAGGGGATGGCGTAGTTGTAGAATAATTTTTAAATATACCGTTTTTACGGAATCAGTCTCATTACTTAATTGTCTAACCTGATATGATATGTCAAAGTTGTCGTTTCTATGTAAATTCAAGGATGAATGTCATAATGTGATTTAAATCGATCAACCCTGCGTTTCTGATTTTGACTCTATTGAACCCTCCTTAACAATCCTCATCTTCTCATTTGCCTTACCCAAAAACCATACAGAACCTTCCTCCTCATTTAACCCTGTACCGACTTGTTGCACTGTTCCGCCTCTAATGGTATCACCTACCATAGGATTTCGACATTTTTGAAATACCTTTCGCATAGTTCATAGGGAAGAACCACCCGAGATGTACAAACTGCCTTCATCCAGATCGAGCAGGCGGCGCGAGATCTTGAGCTGCACATCAATGAAGGCAAGACAAAATATATGGTGGCAACGTCAGCACCGAAGACGAACCAATCAACAACATCAAACCGCACTGGCCAAACAGGAAGAATAAGGATAGGAGAATACAACTTACGTTGGCACTTTCTCCTATCTAGGGTCGAAAATCACAACCGATAACAGCTACGATGATGAAATCCGCACACGGTTGTTGTCAGCCAACAGAGCCTATTTCAGCTTACAAAAACTGTTCCGCTCAAAATGTCTCACCATAGGTCAAAACTCTTACTGTACAAGACAATCATCGTACCAGTTATCATGTATTCCTCGGAGACTTGGTTTCTTAGCAAGAAAAATTCCGAACTTTTAGCGGCGTTCGAGAGAAGAATCCTCCGAAGAATGTTTGGCCCCCTACATGAGGATGGACGCTTCCGTAGCATACATAACGTTGTTGATAAAATCCGGCTCAGTAGGTTACGATGGGCAGTTCACCTAATCCGGTAATATCTATGGTAGAAAAAGAAGACGAGGAAGACCCTGCGTGAGAGGGAACGGGGGACGCCAGGCAGCTTTTAGGGATATATCGAATTGGAGTTCCTTATTAAGACAGGCCTAGACCGGATACCGGTTCTTGCGCCCTTTATAATCAACCCTGTGCGTCTGACTTTGACTCTATTGAACCCTGCCTAACACTCCTCAACTTCCTCGTTTAAAACATCCTTGAGTCCTACCCCGTGCTCTTTTCATTTGCCTTGCCTAAAGCCACACAGAACCTTCCTCGATATGTGTATTCCCTTTAAACTCTGTAACGACCTGATGCACTGCCCCGCCTCTAATGGGATCACCTACTACGGTTTCTACATTTTTGGAATGCCTTTCGCGGAGCTCAAATTTTACTTCCTCTTCCCGATCCTGAGGCTATGTCGGTACTGCATCGCTTTGCAGCTTGATCTGTTAGACTTTGCCTCCTAGTAGGGAGGGTAAGCCTTCTACTATCTCCTCTTTCTGGGGACAATACTCATCTGGATTCTCTTCGTATATTGTTCTCCTTGAATTCAGTTTCTCGACACTCATGTTAGCTAAGCTTTCCTCGAATTCTTATAACCCAGAAAGCATACAATCTAAGTATAGATTCTAGTGAAACCTCCAGTTTTCTCACGAAAATACCTAGTACGATCTCTCCCAAGGCTAGGAAAGTATTCAAAATTTGTTGACAATAAACTACCACAATGAGGTCGAAAACGTATACCCAGCAAACAGCATATCTAATCTAATCGTGGCTTCAAAACAATCTATAATACATAAAGTCGAATAAGTTGTTTACCCTCTTCTATGTAACACTCAAGAAACGTATTAGAAAAATAGAGAGGCTGCCCCCCCCCCCCTCTCAACCCGCACGTTTCGTGCTTCAAAACACTAAAGTGGCGCTAAAATTGCACTCCGCACGTTTCATGACGACTATTCATTAGTCATGAGAAAACATTGAACCGATGATAAGTGGGGTACGAGCTCCTCATGCTAAATTCAAGTGACCTAAAATGCAATTCCTAGAACTAGAAATTATCAGCATCTTTGCAAATGAGGAATATTAAGTCTTGACCTACATAAAATGTGGATGACCTATTTTTGGTTTCTATGTCGGGTGGATCTTCCAAATATTCCGCTCAGTTGCCAAGGGTGCATATTTAGAGAATTTACCTCCAGTAAGACACCTATCATCCCAGCTCTCCTCAGTTGTCCAACATTGCCTGAAACACTTCCGAGACTTCTTGGTGAATGTGTGGAAACTTCGTGAACTCTCTGCAAACTTCAATTAGTTTTATGTTTTGGAAGTGAAAAGATGAGTGTTTGGAAACTTTCACTTGTTTCAAAATAGACCTCGGGCCTTCAATTCGATTTATTAATAAGTGGAATAGAAAACGACCGTGTGCATACATGGACACCATTTAAATCGTCATATGCGTTGCAGATTGCATACATCTCGTGCTCAACCTCCACAGTCGGTCCCTGCTTGCTGGTAGCTCACATGCGACCATTCATACTAAACCGCTCTCCCATGCAGACCCTCGACACGTCTCCACCATTTCATAGAAATAAATGAAACGAAAATAGTAAAACTATCGTTATTGCTATTACAGCAGAAAGTAAACGTTTCGCACTTGATAAAAAACTATAAAAATGCTCAGCAATCAGTTGAATGTTTCAATGAGAGAGGCATGACTACCTCCGCACGATAGGTGAGTTGATTGCCAAGCGCTTTTGCTCGCTGGAATTGTTTTGCCTGCCTAAGTACGTGTTCTTGGTCTTTATCATGAAGTAGACGTCGCTGACCTTAGTTGCGATTATGAATTCTAATTGATAGCCTTTGGGTTCAAACTGTTTTGCGTCATCACGTACCCCAGTAATGAGCCTAGGTTCAAAAGCGTTTTTCGCCCCAAATCAAACTTATCCCCCCGAGAAAACTTCAGTTAATTCCTGCCCAAAATCGCGTCTATAACGACTAAATCTTAAATTTTAAAACACATCTGGTATTCGCCAGCAAAACTATCTTTTTATTTATATATCACCAGTATCTGATCTTGCCTCGAAGATCATCGAAATGGGCTCCAGTCGAAGCGTGTTAGACCTTCAGGCAAAGTTATTTTTGCAATGATAACTTATGGATTAGACGGCGAAAATCTTGATTACTCTGTTGTGAACCGAGTTTTTTGCATAATATTTAAATTTATAAATATAAATAAAGCAAGTTCACTGAACTAGAAGAGGAGTTGAGTGAAAGATTGAAAGACGAGCCCACATCCAAAATGAACTTCACATAATATCGTTGTTGTGTTCCTGACATTGAGTTTAAGAAAAATGAGTAACAAATAACGGAATAAGGCACCGAAAATCAGTGTCAAACCAACATTAATGATGATTCAGTACCTTGTGGTCGTGACCGAAGCACAGACTTTGGAGCCCTCACCTAATTCACACTTCAATGGAAAACCTACTCCCAGTGTCTACGGCGCGGTCAGCCAAAAAGGATATTACAGCAACTCCCTTAAAGAGAGGTACTGGAAACCTGACCACTGCCGGCCTATCAGTGACACTGTTACCTATCTCTGGTAAAATACGGAGGAGAAAGGCTCGGCAGAAGGAAACTTCGGCCGCAAAGGAGAAGAAACTACAGGCTTGCCTGTCAGAAACTTCCCCTCCGCCTGTACTCGGAAAAACGGAAGAAAGGGATGCCGGTAATGTGGACACAACTGGCCTAACGCCGGTATGGGAAAATAAATCCATGCAGCCCGGACTCCGTGAACCTGGGAGGGCTTCTAGCCGACGACAACGGAAGGCACTGCGAAAACAGGTTAAGCTTCTTAGGAATGAGGACATGGACGTTGCTACACCACCAAGTATGGCGATATCAAGAGAAAACGGACGCAAGAAAGCGAAACTTTCGGTGGAAGATGAGGACAAGCTCGTAACCCCGGTAAGATCCACACTGAACGCAGCAGACTTTTCAGTTAGCGGCCGTTTCCATATTAGACTGCACTTATGGCTACAAACATAAGAATTAGTCAAATCAACCTGCAGCATGACAAAGCTTCTTCCTATCTACTGACGGCAAAGCTGGCAAAGTTGCAGGACTGTCTTTATATATTTCTGGTTCAAAAGCCATGGTTTCGTTTTAACAGAATCTGTGGTATTGGAACAGTTAAGGGAACCAAGATCTTCTTCGATGAAAGATCCTCGAGACCGAGGGCCTGCGTTCTGATGTCAAAATTGTTAGAGACAACCATGCTGAAACAATTCCGTTCCCAGGATCTTGTTGCGGTCAACTTACAACACCAGGTTAATGGTAAGAGGACAAACGTTATAGTTGCCTCTGCCTTCTTACCCTATGATTCTTTGTACCCTCCGCCGACGAGGGAACTAAGAGATCTGGTAGTGTATGCAGAATCAAGTGGACTTGAACTTTTAATAAGTTGTGATGCGAACGCTCAGCATATTTGTTGGGGCAGTAGTGCAAACTGCCTTCATCCAGATCGAGCAGACGGCGCAAGATCTTGGGCTGCACATCAATGAAGGCAAGACAAAGTATATGGTGGCAATGTCAGCTCCAAAAACCAACCGACCAACAACATCAAACCGAAAACGACTACAACTTTGAGACCGTTGATAATTTCTCTTAGCTAGTGTCGAAAATCACAACCGATAACAGGTACGATGACGAAATCCGCGCACGATTGTTGGTAGCCAATAGAGCCTATTTCAGCTTACAAAAACTGTTCCAATCGAAACATCGCACTGTACAAAACGAAGTACAATGAAGCAGACCCTGCCTCAGATGGAGCGATAGCATAGGCCAGAACGCCAGGCAGCTTTTAGGGATATCGAATTGGTGGACCTCGGCGCAAAACTGGGATGTCTGGAGTTCTTTATTAAGGCAGGCCTAGACCGGATACCGGTTGTTACGCCGTTGATGACTAGTGTTACACCACTGATCCCACGCAACATCTTCATCTAACTTTCTTTGTCAGTCGGCCAGCACTCAGAACCATCGAGTATGACAGGGTGGCTGCCACTCCGGTTGATTTTGTGTTTGAGACATTCGGTCATGCGTCAATCACAAAGACCGCCACTTCATCCGTATTATGCTAGATGATAGCATTGATTAGACTTAAGTATGCCTCTCTCGCTGAGATAGTGATAGTGCCTGCCTGCTTCGGTTTCATTGAGATTCATTCAGAGACCATGTTGCATAAAGCGATCCTTCCACTCTCAATTGAACATTCTGCCCGACTGCATTTCTTTGACACAATCGTGCTTTTCTATGATTTCATTTGTCCTTTCAGCTTCCGTCACCTTGACATGAAAGTCCTGGTGGTCTCACGTCCTCTTCGGACACGGATTAAGAAACCTCAATCAGAGCCCCGGCGTGAGTAGCACAACTATAATCGCTTTTTCTGACTTTACTAAGTGCAAAAGTTGAGTTTAATTAGGGGAAGGAGGGATTTACCCCCTTTTCAAAGCCGATGAAAACTCGAAGAGAGAAGCTGTCACTATGCTACGCTAACTATTGGCCAAAAAACCTGTCATGTGTTACGGGCAAGTGGATCTAGCCGGGAATGAACTGAAATAGTAGCGCGGGGGTCTTCCCTGCACTGGAGAAGGTGTGACGTGCCAATGGAGAGCTTGGCCGTTAGTATGTCCAGTCTGAATACCTTGGGTACCTTCAGTTCCAAATATGATCCTAACCTTGGTGACCGGACTAGCTAGGGTGGGCATTCTTCCGGGCAAATAAAAAACACAAAAAACAGACGATGGAAGAAGAGGTGGTAATGCCAGCTGCATCCTCGGAGGACAAGCTGCTGGCATCCAACCAGAAGACAGTGGCCTTTGATTGCAAAGAATAAGGAAGTCGGTTCTATCGACGAGTGGAATGAAAAGGGCCTCGTTAAATTCCGGGCGATTGTTGAAAAATATAACAACAAACGCCTGGCAGGCGAGCACCACCGCGTGGATCTCAAGATCAGCTCCAACAAAAACACAAAAGGAGCAGAATGTGCAAAAGCCTGGACACAAAGCATCCTTTGCAAACAGGTAAGCAATAACAGCCAGCCAAGGACGATCTGCGAAACCCTTCAACGACATAGCGAGGAGTCACTTAAGTAACAGATATCATTTATGTTTGCGGCAAACTAGCGCCGGACATGTGAACTAGTATTGAAGCCAGTCATCGGGCATTTACTGGACGACAATGGGGAACACACAGGATTCATTCCCTAGTTCGATTCCTATCAGGAGGTCCATGCATTCCACGGAGTAGCATGCCAGGACTAATTCTCCAAGGACAGCGTAAAGCTCAAAGTCATTCCCTACGACAAGATCCCCAGGATACCAGTCGCTGATATCTTGTCGCCGAAGATCCGCATGGTTAAAGAGAAACTAGTCCAATTCATGCGCCTTCAAATCCTCAGGATTCCCAGGAGATAGAACCTCTTCTACTCCTTTCAAATGGAGAATGCCTCGAGGCTCTGGGAAAGGCAGATTCCAAAGTGCGATTCGGAGTCCGAATGTCAAGGTGAAAGGGTTCTGATCTGCAAAACCGGACAACCCAGATCCAGTCGACAGCACCTACGAACGGTTAGAGGAAATAAGGATCGACGGTCCGACGAGGACTGAAGAATTCCCGACGCAAGCAAAACATACTGAGGTAGCGAACAAAAATCTGCAGCACTCAAAGTGCGTCTCAATTAACCTGCTAGTCTTCCTCCTAGTGTAAGTCATCTACGTCACATTAATACAGGAGCCCTGAATCAAAGGCAACTGAACCATAGAAGAAGAAACGCTCATCGGGACAAATCTAGACCATTTATCCTCACAGTCCAGCCGCTTTCCTGTACCCGGATCTGAGTTCCAGCGACCTAGTCATGTTCAACCTGCAGCAGGCGGGAACGGCTTACATAGCCCACAATCGATCAGCTACGCCTAAAAAATTGCACATTTAATGTTACTCAGAGGAGCAAAGAAGGCCAACTTGCAGATAGGCTGCAACGACAAAGCAAAAAATGCGCTTTGGCGCAACTCGGAAATCAAAGAAATAGGTGTTGTCTCTCTTCAATTTTAATATTAACACAAATTAATCGGGCTGTAACAAGGACAGTACGCCAACTTTCCATTTTCTCAACTTGGAGAACTGTAACGGTTGGGCAGATATCCTTGATATCAGAGTAGTTAGAGAATTGAAGAGTGTCAGACCAGAGATCCTCGACGAGATGACAGACAAACTGGAGTTAAAGTCGAGGCTCTTGGAAAAGCATTTGAAACTGCCTTTAAAGTCTCGTGCCCGGGTAAACATAGCGAGAAGATACTAGTGCTGTGATAGAATGAAGATCTGTCCAGCCTCAGGACGCTGACCAGAGATAATATTGACAGCCACATAAGGACAGCTTGACAGAACACTGTTAAGAGGCGATCCTGGTTGGACTATTGTCAGAACATTGAAAGCACCAAGCATCAGCTGAATTTGTGGGGCTCATGTTCTGCCCAAGAAATATAGGATCATCCTTTCTTAAAAAGTCGGAAATCTTCTGGTGATACCCTGGAGCAACTGATTCAGACGCATTTCCCCCGCCAGCGAAAACGACTGTAAGTCAGAGCCTTGTTTGGAGGATATGAAGCCGCCTTAGCCGTCCGAGACTATCAAATCGGTAATTACAGAGGATAAAATAGGCTGGGCTAAACTCCGCCATACTATTAACATAGTATGCTGGTCCCAAGCCCAGGTAAAGGAGGAGGGTTTGAGGCAACGTACTCTGTACTATCCTCAGTAAAACAAAAATAAAATGCTGAGATCAGGGAAAGAGATAAATAGAGTATAGTTGGAGTTATTCTACTATGCTAAATCCTACCTGATCTCTCTTGGTGACAGGCCCCGCGACAGGTCGACCAAGAAAATGCATACAATGTCGTTACAAACATGATGATCGAATTAAGTCACAGGCCTCGGAGAAATGCTAAGGCGTCCACCTCAGTCAACGCGCCAGGACGGGCCCCGGTCCTGTCGAGAAATGGGCAAGGGTTCTTGACGCATGGACGGCGTCAGGACGTAAGCAAGTTAGTCCGCACACAACGAACAAAACAAATACGTGTCTGCACGCTAAATGTTGATACCCTAACTGGAAAGACCGAGGAACTCGCAAGAGCCCTTCGAAAAAGGTGCATTGACATCTGCGCTCTGCAAGAAACCCGATGGTCTGGTTCCAAAAGCTGCGACATTGAACGCGAACGCGGTAAAAATGGCTACAAACTTCTCTATTTTGGTAACCCACACACTCAATATGGTGTTGGCATTGCCATCTCAGAGGGTTTCCGTGATGCCATTAAAGAAGTCGAACGATTTGAGGATTGGCTGATCAAGCTCACCATTATATCAGCTGATCGCACTATTCACTTCTTCACCGCGTATGCACCACAGACAGGCCGACCTGATGCCGAGAAATATGCCTTCTGGCAACTTCTCGATGAAAAGACTTGTCATGTGCCTGCTGACGATTACATAATCATTGCCGGCGACCTTAATGATCATGTGGGTGAAAAGGCAGACGGTAACAGGTGCCATGGGGGAAAGGGGTTCGGAGCGCGCAATCAAGGTGGCGAGCGTATAATCGATTTTGCGGACACCCATGACCTTGTACTTATGAATACATGGTTCATCAAACGATTGTCTCATCTTCCCACATTTTGTAGTGGGAACAATAAAACGCAAATCGACTATATTCTCATAAGACGTCAACATTTTACCACTGTCACTGATTGCAAAGTCGTTCCCTATGAGACCATCGCACCTCAACATCGGCCGTTGATTGCCGTCCTACGAATTAAGCCACCGATAAAACAGCGTGAGGAACGCACTGGCCCGCGGCGCATTAAATGGTGGCGATTTGGTGAGAAGAAAGAAGAAACGGTCTCACTCACACGATTGCCGACCATTACGAATGTGGAAGAATCATGGAACCAAATGAAAGACACGATCCACAAAGCGGCCTCTGCAACCCTCGGGGTCACCAAGCCGGGTAAGCGGTACATCAACCGAGATACTTGGCTTTGGAATGATGATGTTGAAATGAAGGTCTGTGAAAAGAAACGCCTCTACCACAAATTTCTCGACGATAAAACGCCTGCTAATTGGCAAATTTATAAGAATGCCAACCGGGAAGCAAAGAAAGCGGTCGCTGTCACCCGAGCGAACCATTTCAAAAATATTTACAGTAAACTGGACACTCGGGATGGTGAGAGAGATCTGTATCGACTTGCTAAAAGCCGTGATGAACGCACACAGGATATCGAACACTTCTGTTGTGTTAATGACAAGAACGGTACTTTGCTTACCAACCGTCGAGCCGCAACGGATAGATGGCGAGAATACTTCGAGCAGATTTCAACTGAAGAATTTGCTCATCCTCCACTTCCACAATCATTGCCGACATCTGGAGCAATTCCACCAGTCAGCGCAACTGAAGTCGAGGAGGCAATAAAACAAATGAAATCGGGGAAAGCAACAGGACCTGACGACATCGCATCTGAGCTCTGGAAAGCGAAGAGCTGGGACCCAACACTGTGGCTCAGTGAATTCTTTAACCGGGTTATTCAGGAAGGAAGAACACCATCTGACTGGCAAGATAGTACCACTGTTCGAATATGGAAAAAGAAAGGTAGCCCAGCAGAATGTTTAAATTACCGTCCGATCCGGTTACTTTCCCAAACCATGAAGATTTTTGAACGCGGGCCAACGCTATCAGTCAATGGAGAACTGCGTTATGAAATTGTTTCACGCATTAACGCAACCTGGATGAAGTGGCGTTCCACAACTGGTGTTCTTTGTGATCGACGTATCAACGAACGTCTCAAATCTAAAATTTACCGCAATGTCGTCCGTCCTGTCGCTCTCTATGGTTCTGAGTGTTGGCTGACCATAAAAGACAATGAACGGCGTCTTGCGGTAACTTGCGGCACCCAGATCAGGCATTCGATAGAGCCAAATGGCGAAGCCGATCACGACGAGCCGACCCCGCTTGTGAACGGGACAAGAAGAAAAGAATAGGCTGGGCTACAAACAGCTTCTCCGGATATAAATTTATTTATTTGTTTATTTAATTTAGAGGACAACAAACAGAGTAAACTCCAATTAATTATTGTCCTCAGGAGGAGGAGAAAGCAAAAATCTTATCCTACGTTTAAAACTACTTAAAGAAGAGAAGTTAAAATTACCAATGTAATTTCGGCAAAGCCGAAGCCGGGGAATGAAAGTAGACTTCGAACTCTACGGAGGGCACGTTGAAAAGGAGGGCAGGTGATGCTGTCAGCGGCGGCACAGTCCATCAGACCCGAGTAAAGTTTAAAAAATGTGCATAGATCCAGATAGGATCTACGCTGTTGTAGGAAGGGAAGGTTCAGAAAGCAGAGGCAGGAGGGTTAGTCCACACGAGGGAAGCTTTTCTTGAATAGGGAACGGGTGAATTTACGTTGCACATTTTCAAGGGCAAGACAATCACAGTTACAGGAGGGTGACCAGATCACGGAGCAATACTCGAGGGTATTCCTCACGAGGGAATTGAAGAGAGCTAAGGATGGTTGGATGGAGTCAAAATCAGAAGAGGAGCGAACTATAAAGCCTGACAATTTTGCAGCTCGATTGATGACATCGAGGCAATGAGTGTCAAAGCGGAGCTTATTGTCGAAAGTAACTCCGCGGTCTTGAGTGGAATTTAAGGAGGATAAGGAATGACCGTTAAGAGAGTAGGAGAAAGAAGTGGGTGAGGATTTTAGGGAGTAGCAAGCACTAAACCATTAGTCGAGCACCAACGAACCAAAGTGTCCAGGTTAGATTGAAGGGAAACACAGTCCATAGGCGACGATATAGCGGAAAACAGCTTAAGGTCGTCTACGAAACCGCCATGAAGGAAAGTCTTTCCAGAATAACATTAACGTCGTCAACTCGAAACTAACCATAAAAAAACTCAAAATTTATTCGAACCAATCTGAAAGCCCTGAAAATATCTCTTTCTTTCAATTGGATTTTAAATGATTTTTTTGGCCTTGGAACAGAATTATTACAAAAAAAAAGACAAATATGCAAATCAACTCCAATTGGCAGACAGCAAAAAATAAACCGACCACGAAATATTGGAGAAAATATGACAAAACGGGACAGGAATTGGGGGAAGAAATAGAGAACAAATGAGAGAACATCAGACCTTCAATTTTAAACCAATTTTTTCGCCTCAACCACTTCAGCAAACATGAACAAACCGAAAATCCCGCAGGAATGGTTGATTATTATTTGCTCGAGGGCAATCACAAGGACTACAGACAACACAGCCATGCCACAAAAACACTATTCACTCAACATATCGCCAAACAACCTGGTCCGCAGGATTAGTACAAACAAAACAAAAAGAAAATTTCATATAAATAAAAATAATAAAAAAGAAAAATGCATTAACCTCTCATGATTGTGCAGGTGTTTGGATTGGTGCAACCCACAAAAAGCAAAACTTAAAGCAAAACCGAAGTCGTCCTCGAGCCAAACTCATCCAATTAATTCGTTTGCTGTCTGTCTGTAGCGGACAGATGGAGACAGGTTGCCGGTGTGCCGTCGTGCGCGACCGTTTCAGCAGCAAGTGATGGACGGACACGTTTCAAATTTCGATTTTGCAAATAATATGATCCTGGCCCGACTAGGGTGGTTACGAACGGCGGTTACTTCCTGTCTGTCGTGTTTGGCGCGTCCTCCTTTGCCACTGAGAAGAGCAAGGGGTCGCGGTTGAGTTGCACAACGTTCGTTTGTGTATCTGCGACCGGGTTGGGATCGCGAAAATGCCGCCTGTTGATTGCAGTCAGGTTAATCAACAAAACAAACAAACAAAGCACAATCAAAACTCTGGGGATGGACTAGCGTGCTCGGAGCTATCTATCGTTAGTCGTTCAGGCAGCAAAGCCGAGCAACAGCGCAAAAGTTAGAATGCGATCGGGACGTGTCCTGGGACGGAATAGAGTGGCGGTCGGCAGCTGGAACTCTACCGATCGACGCAGGCGCTGAGTTAGAGGCGATTCGGAAATTAGTGTTGCAGTGAACGCTAGATGCGGATGACTAATGTTGAAGGCGTCAAAATGAAAAACAGGAGAAATGAGTGAAATTTCTGAATATTTTAGGTTAGTGCAAACCTTCATCGACTTCTTCAATAGTTTTCGATTTTACGGGAATGTTGGTCGCCCCTAAAGTTCCGATTTGTGAAGAATTTGATTGCGATTGATTGCACTGCGCTGTCCTTTCAACACTTTCTCGACACTCTTGATCCGGTGCTGCTCCCAACACTGGAGTTCTCGTCACGTCTTGGGTTTCTTGGTCCGAATTCAGGTCGGTCGGTCGCGGCAAACCTGGCCAATAACCAAATGAACAGATCGACACGCTTCCCGTATTTTTCTCACATTACACAATTGGCGCGTCCCGGTCCCGGCTTATTGATTTTGTACATATGCAGCCAACTGAGGAATTTGCACGTAGCACAAAACTACTTTTTTTCTCTCGACAAAAACTCCACTCGTCCCGGGTGTTATGACTGAACGCGCGCGCCGATTTTTACACAGAAAACCATTGAAATCACACGCGTTTAACACACATCAGCCGCGCAAATACAGACTCCAGGGATATGTCGCGATTTAACGGGAAAATTAAATAAAAAATACACAAGACAGGATGAAAAATTCGCGGCGGGGCGACGACAGAAATCACAGAAAAATAAACTTCACGACGACGTTTGCTTTTCACCACACACTCGAGCTTGCCGTCGTTCTCGTCGACGTTTCGGCCTAAACTCACCACATTCGCACATTCAATGGACAGTTGTGCCGCGCACGCTCGCACACAACCGCAACTCGCATACGTGTACGTGTGTCACGGCTATTCGCTACACATCGCCGTCTGCCCTATTCCAAAACGCCAAATTTGTTCGACTTTTCCCGTTCGTCGGCTCCCAAAAAAATGACACACCAAAGCCGTTCCGATCGAAAATCTGAGCACACTTGGCAGCGCGGTAGCGTCACAGGCCTGCCAGCTACTCCCGCCGGGCACCGTTCAGTCGAATTTTGCACGGGGCTGCGCGCAATGGGGTCGCCAGTCGCCGCGAACGTCACCTCCGCAGCACACCTTCAACACTTCCCGATTTTCCCAATTTCCTCGGTACTTCCTTATTTTGCAAGCACCCACACTACGCCACGCGGCACGCACACTCCTACACTGCGGCCACGGCGAAACGACACTTTCCTCACCGTTTTTCCGCCGTCACTTTCCACACGAAACGCTGGCCAGGACTTGATTGGGCTCCGCTCATGCACCGCCAGCGCCGGTTCAACGCACAGAAATCACGCAACGGTTGTGCACGCTACGAACTGATTAGGACAATGTCGCTGCGAACGACACAACAAACGGAACCTTGGACTTTTCACTGTTCGGCGACTTCAACTTTTTGCTCTGTCTCTGCACCAAATCTGATCGCGCGTACTGAACGGGGCTTTGATGGCTGACCGATTGGCGGCTGGCTGCACTGGTGTGTTCGGCGAGCGTGCTGGACGAGTGTAGTGGTGCAGAATTTTCACCACCGACTTGCCATTTGACGGATATCATCGTCACCGTAGCGATTGCAGAGACTCCCTATTGCGGAGTTGTAGGGAAACTACTAGCACTTTTTGAGAATTTCGTTACGGATTATAACCGATTTTTGGAGAAATTTTTGTAGGTTGTTGACCTACTTGGAGACAGCTTGTGCCATTAATTAGGAACGCGTAATCTGCGAAAAAGTTGAACTGGTCTGTTATTCGTAAAGCTGCTTAACTGAAAACGGAAAAGTCTTTATACTGAAAAAGGGCGGATGGCCGCATTGCGCTCTATTAAAACGTTAATATTTCCTTTAAAACTCATATACCCCCATTATTTCCTATTTTGTAACAAAATATCTTAATCTATGGGTTCGATTCGCTCATCGGGACCCACCTCCAGAATAGCTCCTCTTACCCACAGCATGCTTCTGTGTTTCAAGATAATACGACAGTTTTCCGACCCAGACTTCATGTTTAAGTACGAATACCGGCCACAATCGGGGATTTATTTATTTAATGAACAAAGTAAATTTCTAACTACGTATTTTCCTTAGAAGAAGGAGCAAGTAAACAACGTAACTTACGCTTACAACTAAGAAAGGAAGCAATGCCAAAGGACCTAAGTTGTAGGGCATTGTAGACCGGCATAATCTCGGGATCAGGGAGTGAAAGTGAATATCGAGCTCCGCAAAGGGGACTTAAAAAATATCTGAACTACGTATACTACGCTCCCCCTAGGACACCACCTTGTCGTGGTGGGGGAGCCTATAGTAGTTTACTACTACACTAAGGGTGTCCGAAATGTGAATATGGAAACGAAGGAACGAGTGGTAAGAAATCACAGCCTTTGACACCACCCGCGACCATGAGCAATCATGTCGGGGCCAAGGCGCGGATTTTGGAGGCCTCACCACCTTCACACCTCTCTATAGACAAATCTGTAGAAGACATGTTTTCCAACTCAGTGGAAAACTTGCATTTAGTGCCTACGGCGAAGTTAGCTACAAAGGAAAGTACGGTAACTCTCAACTTGGGAGAAACTGGAAATCCGACTATTGCCGGCGGTACTACAGCCCAAATCTACCCGCAAACGGAAGAGGAAGGCTCGACAGAAGCGAACGCTGAATCCTGCCTGTCAGAACCATCTCCTTTACCCTTACCGGGAGAGCGAAAGAAAGGGAAGCTGGTGGCGTGGACGCTACTGGTTTAACACCGGTATGTGGAAATGGATCCAAGCGGCCCGTATACCGTGGACCTGGAAAGGCCCCAAACCGGCAGCAGGAGAGCGCACTGCAAAAGCAAATGAAGCACCTTGGGAATGAGGACATGGATGTGGCTGTACTACTAGGTGCAGTAACGTCTAGTGAAATCGGACGCAAGGAAGCAGATTCTCCGGCGGGAGGTGGAGATAAACTGAAAACCCCGATGAGATTCACAGTGGACGCACCAGACTCTTCTGCCAGCGGTAATGCGCACAAGAAGCGTAAGACCTACACATCTGTTGTTGCTAACGCTTTATTGTGCTCTGCATCAGGTCTTACATCCGCACGTCCCGCGGGGATTAGGACCGCTGTGCCGGGGGGTAATCAAATCAGCGAGAGAGATCTTAATGTAGCTGGTCCCTCCCATAGGAATACGGATACGAAGGCGGGAAGAAAGAGGACGTATGCGCAAGCTGCAGCCTCGGTTCTGACTACTGCCTTGGGAGTTTCTTCCAAGGATGGCAAAATGTCAGAGGGACAATTGAGGGAATGGCTATGGAAAAAAAGGTGCTAAGTAGAAAACAGATGAATGCTCTGTGGGATGAGATGAGACTTTTCATGGATGAGGACATGGGGACTGCGGGACCTCCCAGTGCGACTTTTCTCAGAAAAACCAAACACGAAGGGATCGAGTTTCTGGCGGCATACGCTTCTAACTGTTTTCCGTAACACATTAGACTAAGTTTTTATCGAAAAACATAAAGATTGATCAAATCAATCTGCAGCATGCCAAAGCCCCCTCCTATCTGTTGGCAGCGAAACTGACAAAGCTGCAAGACTTCCCCTATATTTTTTTTGGCGCAAGAGCCGTGGGTTCGATTTAACGATTGCAAGACGGTTCTGTTCCCAGGACTTAGTTACAGTCATCGTACAATATCAGATTAATGGCGAGAGGAAAAATATCATAGTTGCCTCCGCTTATGTACCCTATGATTCTTTGTATTATCCACCGACGCAAAAGCTTGGGGATCTGGTAGTGTATGCAGAATCAAGTAGTCTCGAACTCTTAATAGGTTGCGATGCGAATGCAGTTGAGGTAGTAGCAAATGCAATCCAAGAGAAGAGAAGCTATTTGATTTCATCACTTCAGCTGGTCTTATTACTACTCTTATTATTAGTAGGGTGCGCCCCTACGTTTGTGGCACCGAGAAGAAGCGAAGAAGTGTCCGGCGCGACGGATCCCTAGCAAAATATCTTACGGGGCGCCCGACATACATTCCATCGATGGCCAGGTTTTCGACAGTTTCAGTACAGTAGAGCAAGCATTATACTCTCCAGCTATTTATCAACCTCTTCGACGCTCAAAGGAGGAAACTTCGGATCATTGGAGACCTCACGGTGGGTCTGAGAGCTGGACGGAAAGAAGGATGGAGTGAAGGGTTCGGTCTTCGGAAAGTTCCAAACCTTCCCCTTCAAGAACTCCACTTCTCCAGCTGGTGTCCAGCTCAAGAGCCAGTATCAGAAGGCCATGCATATTTTCAGCAAAGTTGCTAAGAATAAGCCGGCCGGTACTGTCGACGAACGGAATCCAGAAGAGGTTCCATCTTCTGCTTTGATTCCTGCCAGGTGGTCCGTGGGTTATAGCTTGCGAAGACCAATTCGCCAGGGACTTCTTCGGTTCGTGCGTCGCTAAGATGAGCAACACCTGGGGAGGGCGTAGAGCTGGATAAGGACAAGCTTGTCAAATTCCTGCGCCCAGGATTTCTATGGACGACTGGGTTGTTATCGAGGAGGAGGAACCCCAAACAAACAGCCAACCTTATCTACTCCGTACAAACGGAGTGCCCGGAGGCACTGAAAAGGTTTGATTATAAAATGCGGTTCGGAGTCAGGAACGTAACAGGTGTTCCGCGGACGGCGACCTAGAACCAATCGCCACCAACCAGCTGTTGGAGGAGATGAGGATCGACGGTCCGACGGGAACTGACGAACGCAAGCTGATCATGCCGAGGATAACGAAGATAATTCTACAGCACCGTGGTGGAATGGAGATCTCGCCAGCCTCACCAAGCTGACCAGGGAAATCTTCAACATCTGCTACAGGTATAAATATTCGCAGCCATCATACAAGGATTGCCTGAAGAAGTACAAGTCGGCCATCAAGACCGCCAACAGGCTATGCTAAATACCAGGACAATCCAGTCGGATCTGGAAGGCAACCACTTGACTAGAGCTGTGAACAGAGGCACGCCCCAGGGTGGCGCCATCTCACCGGTGCTCTGGTTAATAGTAATGGACGAAATTTTACGTACATTACACAGTAGCGGGGTGCATGTGGTGGCGTATGCCGACGACTTGGTGATATTAGTATCAGAGATTTTTCCGTCCATTATGAGCGACATCATGGAAGGAGCGTTGCGAAAGATGTGCCTGTGAGCCGCAAGATGCGAACTCAGCATAAACACAACAAAAACGCAACTGATGCTATTCACCACCAAGGCAAGGATACCTGAATTCCATCTAGCACGACTGAATGAACAAAGATTGGTTTTTCCTCTAATGTAAAGTATCTGGGTATAATCCGGGACCGAAAACTAAATTAGAGATTGAACATAGAACTGAGGGTTAAGAAGACCTGTACACTTTTCTATGCCCGCAAGAGAACCTTTTCAAAGAAATTTCAAAGGAATAGTGTCTCCGGCCGAGGATGGTTCTCTGCACATTGCTGTGGTGCATCCTATCCTAACGTACGGCTCTATTGAATGGTGGCAGGCTTCGAGAAAAAAATACAATAGCTTAATAGGATTCAAAGAACCGCGTGTGCGGGCGCTACTGAGGCTCTGCAGTCCTGCCCGGCAGATGCTCTCAATGTACTCCTGCATCTCCTCCCTCTAGACCTCCACATTAAATACATTGTAACGTGCAGTGCCGTCAGACTACGTGAGTCCAGATGCTGGGCAGCGAAGTCTTACGGCCTCAGTATCATCCTAGACGCAGTACCTCGGGAAATCTGGGCATTCCCCACGGACTATGAAACACGGAAGCTGCACTCCACGAGAAACTTTGCTGTGGACTTTCCAGCTAGGGCAAAGTAGAAGACCTGTGGCATATTGCAAGGTTATGACATAGTATTCTTTACCGATGGATCAAAGATGGTCTGTAGAGTCAGCGCGGGCGTTTTATCGAATACACACAGTGTATCCGAGTCGTATAGTCTACCAGGTTTCGCCAGTGTATTCCAAGCGGAAGTACTGGCGATACTGGAAGTCTGTCGATGGCTGGAGCATGATCCAAGCCCCAAGCGTAACATAGCCATTCTGACCGACAGTTGAGCGGTAGATGACGAAAGTTTACCAGCTGTGCCAAGTCAAGGAGGATTTCGTCCGCTTATAACATAGCCCGAACACAAGAGCTCTTGTGCCAGATGCGTGGAAATGCATTTAAGATTACGGCGGTCTGCACGGGGTACTGGCCCATAGGGGACCATACCGCCAGGCTCGGCATATTGTACAATTCTCATTGCCAAACCTGTGGAAGAGACACTGGATAATTCATTCTTTGGGGATCTCAGAGAGTTTTCTATCTGCATGATGGGAGAGCTGCTTTAACTCCGCCATGCTATTAACATAGTATGCTGGTCCTAAGCCCAGGTAAAGGAGGAGGGTTTGAGGCAACGTACTCTGTACTATCCTCAGTAAAACAAAAATAAAATGCTGAGATCAGGGAAAGAGATGAAAAGAGTATAGTTGGAGTTATTCTACTATGCTAAATCCTACCTGATCTCTCTTAGTGACAGGCCCCGCGACAGGTCAACCAAGAAAATGTATACAATGTCGTTGCAAACATGATGATCGGATTGAGTCACAAGCCTCGGAGAAATACTAGGGCGTCCACCTCAGTCGACGCGGCAGGACGGGCCCCGGTCCTGTCGAGAAATGGGCAAGGGTTCTTGACGCATGGACGGCGTCAGGACGTAAGCAAGTTAGTCCGCACACAACGAACAAAACAAATACGTGTCTGCACGCTAAATGTTGGTACCCTAACTGGAAAGATGGAGGAACTCGCAAGAGCCCTTCGGAAAAGGTGCATTGACATCTGCGCTCTGCAAGAAACCCGATGGTCTGGTGCCAAAAGCTGCGACATTGAACGCGAACGCGGTAAAAATGGCTACAAACTTCTCTATTTTGGTAACCCACACACTCAATATGGTGTTGGTATTGCCATATCAGAGGGTTTCCGTGATGCCATTAAAGAAGTCGAACGATTTGATGATCGGCTGATGAAACTCACCATTATATCAGCTGATCGCACTATTCACTTCTTCACCGCGTACGCACCACAGACAGGTCGACTTGATGCCGAGAAAGATGCCTTCTGGCAACTTCTCGATGAAAAGACTTGTCAGGTGCCTGCTGACGATTACATAATCATTGCCGGCGACCTTAATGGTCATGTGGGTGAAAAGGCAGACGGTAACAGGTGCCGTGGCGAGCGTATAATCGATTTTGCGGACACCCATGACCTTGTACTTATGAATACATGGTTCATCAAACGATTGTCTCATCTGCCCACATTTTATAGTGGGAACAATAAAACGCAAATCGACTATATTCTCATAAGACGCCAACATTTTACCACTGTCGCTGATTGCAAAGTCGTTCCCTATGAAACCATCGCACCTCAACATCGGCCGTTGATTGCCGTCCTGCGAATTAAGCCATCGATAAAACAGTGTGAGGAACGCACTGGCCCGCCGCGCATTAAATGGTAGCGATTTGGTGAGAAGAAAGAAGAAACGGTCTCACTCATACGATTGCCGACCATTACGAATGTGGAAGAATCATGGAACCAAATGAAAGACACGATCCACAAAGCGGCCTCTGCAACCCTCGGGGTCACCAAGCCGGGTAAGCGGTACATCAACCGAGATACTTGGCTTTGGAATGCTGATGTTGAAATGAAGGTCCGTGAAAAGAAACGCCTCTACCACAAATTTCTCGACGACAAAACGCCTGCTAATTGGCAAATTTATAAGAATGTCAACTGGGAAGCAAAGAAAGCGGTCGCTGTCACCCGCGCTGCGCGGTTACTCATGGAGAAACACCGTGAGAAGCGTCGCCCTCTTTACATTGCCTTTCTGGATCTAGACAAAGCGTTTGACCGTGTACCACACGAACTCATCTGATATGCTTTACGACAACACTTCGTGCCAGAAGAACTCGTGCGCTGGGTTCAATTGCTCTACCACGATCCGAAAAGTAAAGTTCGAAGTATGGCGGGTGTATCAAAACCGCTTCGTGTCTCTGTTGGAGTTCATCAAGGAAGTGCCCTCTCACCACTCCTCTTTATCCTTGTTATGGACACCGTCACACGGGATATCCAACGTCCAGCGCCCTACACACTGCTTTATGCAGATGATGTTTTCCTAGCATCTGATAGCAAAAATGATCTCGAGCAACTTGTTCAAAAATGGAATGATCGCCTCATGCAACACGGTCTCAGATTGAATCTAAACAAAACTGATTTTTTGACGACCGATCCCCATGAAACAGGCACAATCACTATAGCGACAGTGATCTGCCCAGAACTGAGCGATTTAAATACCTCCGGTCAACGCTATCAGCCAATGGAAAGCTGCGTTATGAAATTGCTTCACGCATTAACGCAGCCTGGATGAAGCGGCGCTCCACAACTGGTGTCCTTTGTGATCGACGTATCAACGAACGTCTCAAATCTAAAATTTACCGCAATGTCGTCCGTCTAGTCGCTCTCTATGGTTCTGAGTGTTGGCCGACCATAAAAGACAATGAACAGCGTCTTGCGGTAATGGAGACGAAGATGCTACGTTGGACTAGTGGCGTCACACGTTTAGATCACATCCGAAATGAGGATATCCGCGATCGTTATGGGGTTGCACCGATCGTGGAAAAGTTGCGAGAGAGGCGTCTTCGATGGTATGGTCACGCAATTTGTGCAAACGAGAATTCACTTGCAAAGATTGGTCTGAACGTCGAAGTCGATGGTAAACGACCAAAAGGCAGACCTAAGCAACGGTGGCTTGATACGCTGGATGGGGATTTGAAAGCCTCGAGATTGCACCCAGATCAGGCATTCGATAGATCCAAATGGCGAAGCCGATCACGACGAGCCGACCCCGCTTGTGAAGGGGACAAAGGCTGAAGAAAAAGAAGAGGATGGCAGAGCTGCTTTCCTTCGTGAATGCTACGGGCTGGCTTTGAAAATCTGAGCCGGCTGAACTCTGCCTCTTTGCTCTCATAACAACAGTCACGGTCTTAGGAGTTTGTGGCATCAAAACGGCGCACCACAGCGTTAATTGAGCTCCTCAGAGCGGCCACTAATACCTACCTAGCTACACTTGGCTACTATAATACTTAATGGTCAAAAGACAGATCTAATGAGTTGGCTCTGTCCTGATAGGGGTCAGTTTACCAAAAACGTGGGATATACTTTTCCGTCTCAACCTAATGCAGACTCGAGGCCCTCGAGCCATTAATAAAAATAAGAAAAAAATCTCTGGTTGCTCTTCCAATTTTCCCCTCCATCAACTTTATGGATTTACATCTTCCTAAGAATTATTGGAATCTAAAATACGAATCCTCGCAATCCAATGATCAGCCGTTAACTATCCTGGCAAAAGAAAAAAACTACCTTAATCAGCTTCCTGGCTAGAAACGTGCCAAGCCAACTTTTATCAACCTCCCACCAACAAGAACAAGCGATTATGAAGAAAAAGACCTGACGGCACCCTATTTGCAAAAACGAAATTGGTCGGCTGTCAGTCGTAGTAGAAATGACAGGTTTTCCGCGTAGTAGGAGCAAAACGGGCAGACCAGGATACAAATCCAGGATATCAGACACGGGCGTGCACGCAGTAGTTAATAAAATGCCAAAAATTAGTTGTAATTCCCTATTTCTAGTAATTAGTCTGCTTTTATCGTTTTCATTATCGACTAGTGCCCAGTACAGTTCAAATGACTATTTGAAGCGCGAACATTCGCTAACGCGGCCATTTCAAGGTAATTGCAATCCTTCCGTCATGCCCGCAAGGACTCTGCCATCCTTGGGCAACAGTTTTTCCAGGAAATCATCAGCTGAGCTAATTTCATGGCATGTTTTTTTTTGTACAGGCGTCGGAATGAATCTTCCATTCTGGGACTTTCTCGGCGATACTTTCGTGACGAGCAATTATATTCGATTAACGCCGGATCTTCAATCGAAAAGTGGCGCAATATGGAATCAAGTGGTAAGCGGAAATGTTTTAAGCCAATTATTGTTGGGTTTCATGGGTTTTTCTGGTTTTCAGCCTTGCAATTCCAAGAACTGGGAAGTTCATGTGTCATTCAAGGTGCACGGAAAAGGAAACTTGTTCGGCGACGGGTTCGCTGTTTGGTATGCGAAGGATAGAATGGCCTCCGGGTCTGTGTTTGGCAGCAAGGATCTGTTCAGTGGATTGGCGATCATTTTGGATACATACAGCAACCAGAATGGACCACATAATGTGAGTATTTGGTTAAGACGGGTATTGGGAGAGTCACTCGGTTTGAAGTAGTTTTCCGCTGAAATTAGGACGAAAAATGATTGGAGCCAGTGATATTTAGGCCGAAGTTTGAGTACAGAGCAAACCGCTTCAGACTTTAATAGTTTAGTCATTCAATGTTGAGGCGTAATTGAATATTAAATCCACAACTTCCGCGTAAACCGAATGAGTCACTTATCATGTTCAAAAATCGCTTCAGGTCATCCCAAATGCTGATCGAACTAAGTGAAAAGCTAAATGCATGGATACCTTCTGACCTTGGCTGTTATTCACAGCCTGTTGCTCCTAAAATTCATTTGAAATTTCAATTAATTCATTGAATCAACACATCAACCTGTTTGATATCATGAGTTGTATTCGCCACACTACACCGTGTCTCTTATCACCGTAATTGGAATATTAATCGACAGGTTAGTGTGATATTACCTTTTTTGCATGAGGTTCCGGTCGCAGTGAGACGACGCTTATCGAATTAGAAGTGGAAATTGTTCGCCGATAGCTCCATGTTTATGGAGAGCGGAGAATGAGCTTTAAACTCGACATCGTAGGTTATTCAAAACCACAAGTTGCCGGTCATGTAGTCTTATCTGCGGCGCGTAGAGCAAGCACGCCGATAACTAGAATTGTGTGAACTTTTTGATTGATTATGATTGAGATTAGGTCTGTCGATAGTGATCTCCGGCTATGCATAAGCGACAAGCTTCAAGGCGGCGGGTAATCGCCGAGATGTTTATGACCCAATAATTGTGATGGAACTCATGCTGAAAACGAACGCAATACCGCTGATCGCCCAATTTGCGGAAGCCCGTTTCGCAGGGCGGGTGATCTTTCCCAACGTGTGGAAAAATGGAGATGTTTGTTAATATTCCGAAAAATGTCTAACATTTTGAGTGCTACAAACGATGAGGACTACGCTTCTTGCTCTGCGGCAGAGCTTGATAATGAAACAATAAAAGAAACGAGTGACCATCAATGTTTTTCTATTCACTTGCGCCACAACTAGGCTGGATGCAGGTAAGTCGGTCGGTATTAGTGACCGTTCCTAGGATTCTAATTAGGACTGTGGTGCGCAGTTTTTATACTAAAAACTGTTAAAAGCGGGACTGCAGTGGGAAAAACAAGGGAACCAAAATCTAACCGAATCTAGATCTTCCAAGCCAGTCCGTATATGGTTGCTCATTACCCCTTGGTGGGTTGGGCTACGCGCCGTCGCTCGCGGTTACCTGGATGCGTTCTAGCTCCTCCCACGACTTCCCGGGTCGTGCGTATTCGTTCTATGTTGTTCTACGCCAAGTGCCTTTTGGGATCACCCGATGGCAATGCCCGCAATGCAATTGTCGCTCCTCCTTAATTTGTGACCTATCCACTGCCTCTTCCGTCTTCTTGTCACATCGCGTACGAGTGCCAAGCCTGTGTGCCGATCAAGTTGTTCATTTGAAATAGTGTCAGGCCAACGTAGGGTAGGTAGGCAGGTATCAGTGGGTACTGTGGTGCGCCGTTTTGATGCCACAAACTTCTAAGCCAGCATCAATGGGTCAATAGGGCCTGAATGCTCAGAAGTTATAGCTTCTCCCCCACCACACACCACACCCAACTCCTAAGGCCATGACTGCTGTTATGAGAGCGGGGGGCAAAGTCCAGCCGGCTCGGATCTTCAGAGCCAGCCCATAGCATTCACGAATGAAAGCAGCTCTTCCATCCTGCAGCTAGAAATCTCTCTGAGGTCCTCAAAGACTGGTTTACCTAGTATTCGCAGCCTGACTCTAACTAGAGCTGGGAAGTGGCAGAGAAAGTGCATCAGAGTGTCCCTTCCTTCTCCGCAGGTTCGGCAATGCGAATTGTAGGGTATGCCAAGTTTGGCGGCATGGCCCCCTCTGGACCAGTGCCATATGCAGACCATCGTATTCTTGTATGCATTTGCACGCGTCTGGCACAGGAGCTTTCGTCATCAGGCTATGTTATAAGCGGGCCAAATACTCCTTGAATTGGCACAGGTGGTAAGCTTTCGCCGTCTAAGGCTCGCGACTGCTAAGTAGTATGAATAGACTCCACCCTTGACAGTTACCAGGGAGACATCGACTGTATCCCTGTGTCCAATCCGTTAGCCTGCTTCTTCCTCTTTCCGGAAACCCAGAGACTGTTCAGCGCGTCTCTGCACTGCCTCACCAGCCTGCAGGATGTCGTCGTTGAGTACCTGAGTAGGCCGCTTGGTTGTTGGTCAGAATGGCTATGCTACGCTTTGGGCTCGGATCACGCTCCAGCCATCGACAGACTTCCATTATCGCCTGTACTTCCGCTTGGAATACACTGGCGAAACCTTAGAGACTCGGATACACTGTGTGTATTCGAGAAAACCACGCGCCGAGACATACAGAACATCTTTGGTCTATCGGTAAAAAATACTGTGTCATAACATGCCGCCGGTCTTCCATTTTGCCTTGGTTGGATAGCAAAGTTTCTCGTGGTTCAGCTTGCGTGTGGCATAGTTCGTGCGGAATGCCCAGATTTCCCGAGGTACTTCGTTTAGGATGTTACTGCGGTCGTAGGACTTCGCTGCCCAGCACTGCACGCTACAACGTATTTAATGTGGAGGTCTACGGGGAGGAGATGGAGGAGTACATTGAGAGCATCTGCCGGGCAGGACTACAGACTTCATCTCCTCCAACAGCTCGCTGGTGGCGTCGATTGGATCCAAGTTATCGTTAGGTTTTGCAGAGCGGAACATTTTCACTTTGGCGTTCCTGACTCCGAACCGCACTTTATATTCTACCTTTTGCAGTACCTCCATGCACTGTCCGTTTATACGGAGCAGAAAAAAGGTTGGCTGTTTGTCTGGCGTTCCTCCTCCTGGATAACAACCCAGTCGCCCATGGAAACCGACGATAAGGCTTTCAAGGCGCAGTGATTGGGCGAGCTTGTGTTCATCCATGTGGATCTTCGGCCGCCAGATGCAAGCGACCGGTCTCCTGGGAATCTCATCGTAGGGGATGACTTTGAGCTTTACACCATCTTAGGCAATGCTAATTTTAGCGACGCACAAACCGAGAAGGTCCATGCAGAATTGGTCCTCGCGAGCTATAACGTGGAACCCAAGGTCCACCTGAGAGGAATCAAAGCAGGGGATGGATCCCATTTGTCCGCCTTTGGTGTCCAGGAGATGCTCCGACAGCCTGGCCTCAACACTGGTCCATACCTCCATCGCTAATTGGCCTCTAGCGGAATTAAAGGGTTTCGCAGTTCGTGGGTTGGCTGTTGCTGCTTACTTTTCTCCAGGGGTTACTTAGCGTCCGAGCTCTTGCCCACTCTGCTCCGCTTGTGTTTTTGTCCGACCTCATCTTAAGATCGATTGCGTTTCAGAGCGGTAGGTTTTGCATTCTATTCGTCTATCAGACGTTTGCTATTATATTCCTCAAGTACCTCAGTACCAGTCTCCTTATTCTTAGCAGTCTTGGTGAAAATATGCATGACTTTCTAGTACTGGTTCTTGAGCAGGATACCAGAGGATCTTCGCTTCGTAGCTGGTTTCCGGTGTCCGGCGTTCTTGTCGGCCTTTACTTTTGAGGGATCCCCGCGGTCGGCGGTTTCGGGTTAGTAGGACAATGCCTGGTACTCACTACACCCAGCTTGACGGCAGTGAATTCCAGGCTGGAAGCCACTAGTCCGTCTGTCGGCTCGCTCCGGGAGGCCCTGGCGGTTGGTTTCAGCACAACGGTGCTACGGCTGGCACCGATTGTACTATTCTCGACGGCTATTGTCTCCTGGTTGGATGCCAGCAGCGCGTCCTCCGATGATGCACCTGGCATCACCACCTCTCGCCGGTTTATTTGTGTTTTTGATCTCACAAGTAGCCACACAAGTGTCTTGATCTCACAAGTAGCCAGGGAAAAATGTCCATCCTGGCTAGCCCGGCCACCAGAGTAAGGGTCTTATTTGAAAATGAAGGTGGCCGAGGTATTCAGAGTTCGCATGTTTAGGTTCAGAATGAATCATTAGGTTGAGGCTGACACCTTTCAAGGACGGACTCGCCGCGTTAAACACATTTCGTATTTCAGTTGTTGCTGTTGCATTCTGCCTTATCACATTTGGTTGGGGAATATAACGACTTTCCTGACGCCAGGGGATTGGAACCACATATCTTCCTTCTTGCGCCCGATAATGACCCTCTGAATAAAGCTTCTGCACTTCTGCTTATCCAAAGCATTACTGTCGTCCTTATTCAGTGGGGTCGAGTTCCAGTTCCTCTAGCGAGACTTGAGCGGAAGTGTAACTTTGATCTGGATTATCTATCCCCTGGCCCTGAATAATCCACCCAAGCTTGGTATTTTGGAAGAGAAAACTGTCTATAATTTCGACTCCCTCTAGGAACAACTTGGGCAAAATGTTTGGCTCGAGCAGAATTGGGACATGGGTTGCGAATGCTGTGACTGGATCCTCCTCACTCGTTGAGGGAGTTGCAGGAGTGTCCTTTTATTGAATCTTTTCACAACTAAGGATTTGATTTGAAGGGTTGAGCCTTCCACTAGATAAATGTGTAAGTTTACCAAGGTGAAAACCCTCCCCTTCTTTACCTTCTTTACCAAGTCTTCCACAATGACACAATCCCTTTGACCAAAATATTCAAAACAGCTGAATACTTTGATCAAAGGGACACGGAACTGCAACCTTTCGGCCATCTTCTGCCTCTATCTGAACGACAGCTTTGGGAACAATTTTCGAACAAGCTAATTTCGATGAATTCCCTGCATGATGTAACGCAATTCCATTATTGTTTTCAACCTACCTTTGATCCTTGCAAATATCACATTTAAGAGGCTTTCGTTTATTGCAAGCCTCTCGCTTATACAGGGTGCGGCAGCATAACTTCCTTTTTTCAAAACTCAATAAAAACTATTGTATGCATAGCAGGTGTTATGTTGGCAATTTCTTCTTGGATGTTCAAATGGTCTTCAAATCTTGTAGGGTTCTTGGACGGTTCACATAAACACGGGATTTCAAAAAACCCCATAGAAAAAAATCACAAGGGGACAGATCGGGAGAGCGTGCCAGCCATTCCAAATCGCCTCTAATTGAGATAAGGCGCTCTGGAAAGTGTTCCCTCAAAACAGCCATCGATGCTCTTGAAGTGTGTGCTGTTGCACCGTCTTGTTGGAACCAAGTGTCCACCAAATCCAAATTTTCTAGCCGTGGGAAAAAAAAATTCTGTAGCATGTTTACCTACCGGTCCGAATTCACTGTCACTGTAACCTCATTTTCCTCAAAAAACCAGGGACCAATAATTCCAGCTGAGGAAATTGCACACCACACTGTGACTTTGGGTGAATGCAAAGGCTTTTGATGCAATTCTCGAGGGTTGGTGTCAGCCCAGTAGCGCATGTTTTGTTTGTTAACCGACCCACACAAATGAAAATGGGCTTCATCGCTAAAAAAAACAATTGCACCCTCGGGAACGACATCAAGAAGAAGCTCACACGCGTTCATACGAGAATTGAAGTCACGTTCTGAAAGTTGCTGCACTATAGCCATCTTATAGGGATGAAAATGAAGATCATCACGAAGAATTCTTCTCACAGAACGATCGGATAGTCCAAGGGCAGATGCGTGTTTGCGCGCAGAACGCCGTGGCGATCGCAACATTGACGCTCTCGCTGCTTCAATTTTCTCAGGTGATCTAACGGGCCGAGGGACTCCAGTGTTTCCTTTTGTCGCACTTGCAGTTTGTCTGAATGTAGTGACCCATGTAACAATTGATTTGCGGCCTGGGACGGGAGCCAACGGGGCTAACTTAAAGCGATTCCGAAATGCACGCTGTGTTGCAATAATCGAACATCCGCTTGAAAAGTAAACCTCAACGGCAAAGGCATGCTCCTCACTATTCCAACGCATGATGGCGACTGAACCGTGTCGGGACAAAACTTGACAGTATCCCCTCTTGAACGAGACCACTAGCGCTCCGCTATGACATCAACTAACTGAGTGGCGCGCATTTTAATAAAGGAAGTTATGCTGCCGCACCCTGTACTTCTTCAGGCAGTCCTTATATGGCTGCCAATATTTATGCTTATAGCAGCTGTTTGAAGATCTCTCTGGTCAACTTCCTGAGGATGGATAGATCTTCATTCCACCACGGTAGCAGTGTCTTCTTGTTGTAAGTAGCAGGGCTCGGAACTCTAAAGGCGATATCGAATTTGTGCATCCGAGAATTTGTTCTTAATGACTTGAACAAACTTCCTCCATTCTGGAATATCTGAAGGATTTGGAAACCTCTGCGGTAAGATCTAGACCGAGAAGTATCCAACTATGATTTGAGAAGGATCTCTGTTCAGACACTCTCCAGTTCTCCACTCTAAGAATCCCAGTGTCGGTTAGTAGGTGGATCTGAAGGACCTCCTCCCAACCATCACAGTTCTCCAAGCTGGGGAAATGGAAGGTTAGTGTACTGCCACTATTACTCACCTATAGATTTGTTTTAATAATAAAATCAAACAATGACTCACCTCTCTTGTTGATTTGCGAGCTGCCTTACGTTGCAGCCTATCCACAGGTTGGCCTTCTTTGTTGCAATGTTGTTCATCAAATGTTGTAGCTCTTCTGGTGGAGCAGAACGGTCATGAGGCACGTAAGCTGAGGAAATATACATTTTTACACGTTCTCTGCCCCCACCTGCTCCATTTTGAGGTCGCTGGAACTCATGCTCGGACACAGAAAAGCGTGCGAGGATATATGCTCTAGGTCTGATTAACGTCTCCTTTGCTGTGGAATAAATTATAATATTTGCTTTAGAGCCCTTTGGTGGTTCGGTCGCCTCCGATCCAAGGCTACTCTAGGAGGAAGACAAGCAGATTAGCAGCGTTACCGTCAACATTATCTGCTTACGTGGGGGATTCGTCAGTCCCCGTCGGACCGTCAATCCTCATTTGCTCCAACGGCTCGTTGACGGTGTCGATTGGATCCAGGTTGTCGTCCGATTTTGCAGAGTGGAATACTTTCACCTTTGCGTTCCTGACTTCGAATCGCCCTTTATAAACTACCTTTTCAGTGCCTCCAGACACTCTCCGTTTACACGGAGCAGAAAAGATTGGTTGCTTGTCTGGTGTTCCCTTTCCTTGATAACTACCCAGTTGTCTACGGGAATCCTGGGGTCTTGAAGCCGCAGGGATTGGACGAGCTTGTCCTTATCCATGCGGCTCTTCGGCAAACAGATGGGAGTGACCGGTCTCCTGGGAATCTCGTCATAGGGGATGACTTTGAGCTTTACACCTACCCAGGCGTCGCTGATCTTAGCGACGCACGAACCGAGATATTCCTTGGAGAATTGGTACTCGCAAGTAATAACGTGGAACCCAAGGACCATCTGAGAGGAATCAAAGCAGGGGCTGCAACCCAGGTGTCGCCTTTGGCGTCCAGGAGATGGGCCTCATTGGTCCACACCTTCGGCACTAGTTTGTCGCTAGCGGAATTACTATCTGCCATCGCCACACGTAAGCGGTTCCTGGTCACGTCGCTGAAGGGTTTCGCAGTTCGTGGCTCGTCGGGTTGCTGTTGCTGCTTACTTTTTCCCAGAGGTTGCTTAACGTCCGAGCTCTTGCCCAATCTGCTGCGCTTATATTTTTGTTCGACTTCTTCTTGAGATCGATTGCATTTGAGAGCGGTGGACTTCGACTTCTGCTCGCCTGCCTGCTGTTATATTCCTCAACAATCGCCTGGTATTTAGCGGGGTTCTTTCCATCCAGCTCGTCGACAGTACCGTCCTCATCATTCTTAGCAATCTTGCTGAGAATTTGCATGGCCTCCTGGTACTGGTTTTTGAGCAGGACTCCAGTGGACCATCGCTTTTCAGCCTGTTTCCGGTGGCCGACGTTCTTGTTGGTCGTTGCTTTGAGGGATCCCCCGACGCCGATGGTTTCGAGTTAGGAGGACTATGCCTGGTACTCACTACACCCAGCTTGATTTTTTTTTTTATAATTGAGTCAATGTCTTGGTCTCTCAAATAGCCAGGGAAGAATGTCCACCCTGGCTAACTCGGCCACCAGGGTAAGGGTGCCCAAGAATTCAGACTTCGCATGCTAAAGACCAAAATCTTCATTGGCCACACAACCATGGGCGTAAGCTGTTCCATCTTGGCTTGAGGTCCTATTAGCACTTTCCCCAGTGCAATGAGAACGATCCCCGGGCTATTGCTTCGGCTCATCTCCCGCCAGATCCACTTACCTCTAACACCTGACCAGCGGGCAAACAGATTTTCCCCAGTTGGATGAGCCTACTCCCAGCCCGGCACTACACACTCTTGGCCCGTCCGAAGACGGTTTCCAGTGACCACCGCGAATAGGTCGTGTGAGGACTTGTCGAATTATGCAACTTTGAGGCATAATTAGCCCTAGCGAGAGAAGACGGACGATCCTGACTGGCCGCCGAAACATTGCATATATGGCTTCGTACGGGAAGTAACCAGCTTATTGGGTCGTACAGTGATGCAGTAATACTAAGAACCTTACTTTTGGGGTATTGTGTAATCAGTACAGGTTTGATTTGATGCAGTAAACAGTCCTCTTGGGAGATTGCAGTGTATCTCCAAAATTTTGCAATTTTTCTTGGCGTAAACATCTACATATAAAAAGAAGCTATACGTTTATGTTGAAAGCAGATTTTCATACTTGACGATCGCCGGATTGGAACCACATATCTCTCCTCTTGCGCCCGATAATGACTTCGTACGTGGATCCGGTGTTTAGAATTACCAGTCCTGTTCTCGCCGCAATTTCCAGAATTCGTTTCCCTCTGGAGTCAGTGTGAGGCATGCCTCATTCAAGTGCCCTGGCATTAAAGTCACCCCCGAGCAGGATCCGCCCATCTGTGCCTAAGATAGCGTCCGCCAAAGCATCAAGCCTACGCCGAAAGTCCGGCATCATCTCTTCGGCGAATCCAGACAAAGCCGTCCCCTCGGCCTTGGGTAAGAACCCTAAGGAGGGTGCCGTCCCGAACCCAGATGGCAGTGATATCTGATATGTCAAGGTGCCATGAAACTGGGTCGTTGTTTTCGCACTGTTCACTGATCAGTACTAAATCAGCTTTGGTCTCAGCAGTGAACTACACTCCGGTGCATATTGATTTGTAGGATGCGAATCATGTTGACCGTGGCCTAGCTCTTTCCAATTCTGCTTTGAATGCATGATGTAATGCAATTCCATCATTGTCCTCAACTTTCCTTTGATCCTTGCAAATATCACATTTAAGGGGCTTTCGTTTATTGCAAGCCTCTTGCTTATACTTGTGCGAGGCGCAATAAATACAAACGCGCAACCGGTGCAGCAAGTTCCGCAAGTTTGAATGTAGATAAAACACTCAACCTATTTCTCCTTTTCCCCGTCATGACTTGCTAACTGCGTGATTTCTTTTCGAAGTTTGCATTTAGTGCTTACTTTGGCCACACCTTCGGGACAACTACTTTGCTGGCCATGCCATGCAGTCGGACCTACTATCCCAGAGTGACCCTCAAGTGGGTCGCCCTATAAACGCATTGCAGAACAGTTCAAGAGAACTATAGGCTTCTCGTAAAGACCTGAGAAGAAGCGCACTTTGGCTAATCTGGATATTTTTACTTTGCGATCTGCTTCCCAATATATGAGCACTTTATATTTCAACCAAAAGTGAATTATCAAACGCAACAAATAAATCCCATTTCTTTGCAGCATCAACATCCATACGTCAGTGCAATGGTCAACAATGGATCCCTTAGCTACGATCACGATCGTGACGGAACCCATACTGAACTAGCTGGTTGTGAAGTGCGCTTCCGCAACACAGACTACGATACCATCATCCGCATAAGATACGAGAATGACATTTTGAATGTGTCTACGGATTTTGAGAACAAAGCTGAATGGAAGAACTGCTTCACAGTTACAGGCGTCCGATTGCCCACAGGATACTTTTTCGGGTTATCAGCAAATACTGGCGACTTGTCCGATAACCACGATATACTCTCATTCAAATTTTACGATCTGGATCCAATCACAGATGTAAGTTGATTCATTCAACATATGTTTCTGTAAAACTGTTTTTGTTGCTGTTTCCTGTAAAAAAAATGTTTTTTTTTTGTCATTTGATAGCACTCAGACCACAGTGATCGGAGGAATATAATTCCAAGCGCTTTAACATTCGAACCGCCCCGAGAACGAAGTGAAGACCCGAAACCAAGCATGTCTAACGTTAAAATCTTCTTCATCATTTTGTTCGGAATGATCTTCGCCGTTGCTATCACGATTTTCGGTATTGCATACTACAAAGAGAAGAACGCCAAGAAGCGATTTTACTAGACATGACGACCATGTGAAATTTGATGAATAGTGTTTGTGTCCTTTGACGTCCATAGATATTTGTTATAATTATTCATTACGGTATATTCACACTTATGATTCCTACTTTTGGTTTTTCCATCGTTTTTTCTTGATTTCTTCACAAACCTGATTTTGTTGTATCGGAGGATATGGGAAATTGGGTTTTTTCTTTTATCGTGACTGGCATTAAGGCTGAAAAGACAAACAGATATCAAAGACGAGAGATAAGTCAAGACATGTTTACAGTGATTTCTCTAAAGATGACAATTTATTTTTGTCTTATGCCAAATATTTTCTTTCATGTCATTGTACATTTATTTTTAATGTATTTCGCATTTTTTTATTTTAATTTAAATTATGAAATATGAAAAAAAAGAAATCATTTATGAAACTCAACAATTTCATTCCCATCGCTACTGAAAAATGACTTTCGTGGATATTAATATTTAAAGAGAAATGGAACTTGATATTTCTATAAAATAAATGTTTGTATAAAATGGGTCCAAAGTTGATATGATTATTTACTGTGTATGAGTGGGGAGTTTGTATTTCAGCTAAAATTTATGTCTTTATTTATTATCCATGCGGATAACGTATTCAGCCGGGCAAGCAAGTAAGTAGCTACCCTTCAAACTAAGAAGTGGGAGAGAATTAAACCAACCAAGCTATAGGGGATGTTTGACCCACATAACCTCGGGATCGGAGAGAGAAAGCCGCTGTCAGTCCCCACGAAGGGAATTTCAAAAACATCCGCGTTACGTGTGCTACGGGAAACAATTTTTTTTTTTGTTTTTTTTTTTGGGGGGGGGGGTAGGGTAGGTGAATGCATTTACGCACACAGTGTTGGACTCCCGATTCGGTACGTTGTCGGACTACCAACCAAACACCTCCCCATCGTCAGAGAGCTAGCCTGGAACCGTTTGTCACATTACTTCGGGCCAGCCCCCGAACTCTCCCGCCTTGCGGAGCCTTCAAATCAGGGAATTCCTTTCACCAACGGGAGGGGAGAGGAGGAAGGGAACTGTCAGTTCAAGGAACCCCCTGCCATCCGGCTCCTCCACCGGTCGAGTTCTATCTTCTTAGCAACGAGAAGGGCCCGAACGTAATGGGCAACACGGTTTCAGCTGTCAGCAGTCCTCAGCATCTCTTCCACAATGTTGTCTGGAGAGAGATCCCCTGTGTTTAAATAGAGCTGGTGACGAACCCCATCCCACCTTCCACAAGAAAGAAAAAGTGTGGTGGGCATCGTCCACAACTCCATTGCAAAATACACAATCCGGAGAACGCGCCTTTCCGATCTTGTGCAGGTAAGACTGAAAACTTCCATGCCCACTTAAAAATTGAGTAAGGAAATAGTCAGTCTCACCATGCTTCCGATTCTGCCACGCACCTAAGTTGCCGATAAGCCGCGCAGTCCATCTGCCTCTAGTTTCATTTTGCCAAGAGAGCTGCACTCGTCTAGAGTGTGTTGCCGTTCTTCACGAGCTACCACCTCCCTTGGCTCATCTCCCTTGCGCTTGTGTATGGCCTGACTCTCCCTAGCAAGAAGGGCAACGGGGATAACTCTCGCGATCACCATCACGGCCGGTTCAGAGACTGTGCGGTACGCAGACGCTACCCGTAAAGCTCCCCGTCTCTGTACTTGCGCGAGGCGTCTACGATATACCTCCTTGTTAAGAGCGCCAGCCCATACCTCTGCGCCGTAGAGCAGGACAGACTGCGTTGAGCTCATCAGGAGACGTGGCCTACTAGACGTAGGATGTTTGCCATTAGCCTACTTAACGCCGAAACTCCAGTCGCAGCCTTGTTCGCTGCTGCTTGGATCTGCTCAGAAAAGCTCATCTTTGAGTCAAGAGTCAACCCGAGGTACTTTACCGCTGATTTTGACTCGATGATCGACTCGCCGAACGATATGGGACGCAGGGTCGGAATTCTCTTTTTAGTCAGGATGACTACTTCGGTTTTTTCCAGTACAAGGTTGAAACCATGAGTAGTCATCCATCCGCTTACCCGTCGCATCATTATGCCGAGTCTGCTTTATGCCTGTTCGACAGTGCGTCCAGCAACAAGCGCTGCGACATCATCTGCGTAGCCGACCAGGCGCGACTCTTCTGGCATGTCAAGTTTAAGTAGACTGTCATAGGTAGCGTTCCAGAGATCCGGCCCTAGGATGGATCCCTGTACTTCCCCCGACGTGACCTCTATCCACCTTTGACCCTCTAGTGTTTCATAGAGCAGGGAGCGGTTCCTCAGATAGTCCCTCAAAATCCGTAAGAGATAGTTCGGCCCGTTGAAGGTATTGTCTAGTGTGCCTAGAATGTCTTTCCATCTTACGGAATTGAAGGCGTTTCTGACGTCAAGCGTTACAAGGAGCACCACCCGTCGAGTTCGGCGGCTATGTGCCTCTGCTCGTCGAACGGCGTCCACGACCTGCTACGGGAAGCAATGGCAGAGGTAGAGCTGCCCATAAGGAAATTATAGAGTTTGAAAAGGATACACATATCAAGTAAGATTCGGCTTTGTTATAAGTAACGGAGATTAAGAGAGAGAAGATGGGAAGGTTTGTTCACGGGGGAAAAGTTCTTTTCAAAAATGAAGGATCTGGCGAATTTGCAAAGTACAGCGTCAAGAGCGAGGTAGTTACAAAAACAGGGACTAACGGTTTCGTCCAGGGCAGAGGTAACTCATCAGACGCTGCCTCATCTCTGCCCTGGGAGCAGCGTGACCGTAAGTGGCAACAGATGCTTAGGCTCAAACTATTGCCGGTTTCACTGGATATATAAAAATTCGCACCCTTGGCATGTTTTTGCGAATATATAAAGGCACGTTTTTCATATGTTGCCACTTACGGTCACGCTGCTCCCAGGGCAGAGGTGAGGCACCATCTGATGAGTTGCTTTTGCCCCGGACGAAACTGTTAGTCCCTGTTTTTATATGTTTGGGTGCCATGCCCCAAACGAGGGATCCGTGGGCCGAAAAACGTGAGAGTAAGTTGCTCTCCATTTGGTCCGATCCAACATCAAGTGGATGTGGACTTAGGATCCCTCACTATCCTAAACAATGAGGTAATGACAGTTACGGAATGGAAACCAAATTACAGAGCAATATTCAAGGATATTTGTAACGATGGTGTTGAAAAGTGTTAAGGCCCATCCCAGTAACAGTAAGGAAACAGAAGTCTTTAAAAAATGAGAATAGTAGTTGGTCTAGTATAGAACTTTGGGGAACCTCAGAAGAAGGGACGGGATGGGCATCCATTAAGAGAAACTCTGCAGGCATGATTAGAAAGATAGAAGGCGATCCATGTGATAATTGAGAAGGGAAAGTTGGGAAGAGAGTGTTTGGAGAGAAGTATATTGGGTTTGTGGTTGGCAGAACAAAAGGCTTTAGAGAAACTCGAATAAGTGACGTGTATTTTCTGCCCTTAATTAAGTCATTTATTAACGAAGTTGGTAAAGCCCAGATGGTTAGAAGCAGTAGGTCAATGCTGCTCTTTCACTATTAAAGGGCTGAAATGTGTGGTTAACCAGTTGTTGGCATATCTTCCGAGAATTTTGAAGCAAAAGAAGTGGTGTGTAGTAGGACGGTAGTTCACACTTAGAATAACTTCTCCGCTTCGGAGAATATGGACAATAATTGGCTATTTTCAAAGGTGAGGAAAGTAGAATTCTTCGAGACTTTTATTGAAAATTATGCATAAAGGAAGGAAGATTTATTATTTATAGTTAAATAGGAAGAACTTAGGAACCCATCGGGACCGGGTCCAATATTGGTGTCAAATCTTTCAATATGGAACTCAATCAAGGAAGGAGCAAGGGAATATGTCCAAGAGCTCATAACAATCTGCACTTAGAAGTGACGTAGACGAAGTAACAGGCAAAGAGGTAAACACGGACGAAAAGTAAGAAAAAAGCACGCCACAGGATTGTTTTGTAGAATTGGCAGTAGAGCCAACAAAATTGATGGTCCTAAGGGAAAATTCAGCGGGTAGCTTTTTCTGTTTAGAAATAGAGTGATCTTGAGTTCACCATCTTTTTGGACGAAACACCAACTTTTCAATAAAATTTCCTGATAATTTCGTTCGTTAGGGCTGAAGCAAATTCATCAGACGCTGCTTCACCACTGCATTGCGGATTTTTTTTTTGGGAGTAAGGTGGGTGAATGCCTTTACGCACAGAGTGTTGAACGCCCGCAACAATACGCCGTCGGACTACCAACTAAATACCTCTCTGTCATTAGAGAACAAGCCTGGAACCGTTTCACACATTACTTCCAGCTAGCCCTCCCGCTCTCCCGGCTTTGGGAGCCTTCAAGTCAGGGAATCCCTTTCACCAACGAGAGGGGAGAAAGGGAGTTGTTAGTTCAGGGAACCGCTTAACATCCGATCCCTCCGCCGGTCGAGTTCAACCTTCTTCGCAATAAGAAGAGCCCGAACATAATGCGCAACACGATTCCAGCTGCCAGCATTCCAGCATCTCTCTAACAATGTTCTCTAGAGAGAGTTCCCCTGTGTCTGCATAAAGCTGCTGACAAAAGCCGTCTCAAGAGAAAAAGGTGTGCTCAGCGTCGTCCGCCACTCCATTGCAGAACACACAATCAGGAGATTGCGCCTTCCCAATCATGTGCAGGTAAGATTGAAAACCTCTATGCCCGCTTAGAAGTTGGGTAGGGAATCTCACCATCTGTTCGGTTCAACCATGGGTCTAAATTGCCGATGAGCCGCGCAGTCCATCTGCCCCTTAGCTCATTTTGCCAAGAGAGTTGACACTCGGTAAGAGTGCGTTGATGTTCTTCACGGGCAACCACCTCTCTTAAGTTCTCGCCCTTACGGCGGTAGATTGCTTGGCGCTCCTTGGTGGGAATCACTCCCGCGATCACCATCACGGCCGGTCCGGAGACGGTGCGTTAAGCAGACGCCACTCGCAAAGCTCCCCGCCTCTGCATTTGAGCAAGGCGCTTACGATGCACCTCCTTGTAAAGAGCATCAACCAATACATCCGTACTATAGAGCAGAACCGACTGCGTTACTCCCATACGGGGACGTCTCCTAGTAGATATAGGGCCCCAACATTCGCCATTAGCCGACTCAAGGCCGCGACTCCAGTTGCAGTTCTGTCCGCTGTTGCTTTGACTTGTTCGAAGAAGCTCATCATCGAGTCGAGCATTAAACCAAGGTATTTAACCACAGGTGTTGACTCATTGCATGAACGAAAGCGATTATAGATGGGGACCACAGAGTCCCGCTGTGAGAAATCCAACGAATCTCCCTAATATCGAGCGACAAAGGGGAACTTGTTATTGCGCTGCTCAGGGAAGCGGAAGATGCCGCCGAACGCGATGATTTCAGAAGTGAATACCGAATCATGAAAGAATTTGTTTGTGGTCGCAAATCTTTCGATGGTCCTGTGAAGGACGTCAACTTCTCATTCTCGACGACGAATAGTTTAAAAGGTGGAAAGAACATTTCACCACGATTCTTAATCGTATCACAATCATTGTATCAATGCAGTCAAATGGAGTAAAGTCGCTAGGCTTGACGGTCTCCCCGCCAAGTTATGTATCGGTGCGCGTGCAAATACTGCAGATCTGCTACTTCTTTTCGTACGGAGATCTTGGGAATTCGACACCTTCCTCAGAGAGTGGAAGAAGGGGATAATCGTTACGATTTCAAAGAAGGGCATCCGTTTTGAGTATGAAAATTTTAGGAGTACCTGCGTGGTCTCTGCTGTTGCAAAGATCATAGCTAAGATAATTCTGGAACGCATCAAATCTCGAAAGTTTCATCGACACAGAGCAGCCTGTTTTCCGTTCTAGAAGTCAAAACCCTACGGATAATTTTGGAATAGTGCTCATAATTCACCTCTTCGTTTCACATGCTACACCAAGGTAAAATCTCAAAAGAATTCGAGGTCCAACGTGGGGTCCGCCAGGGTTGCATCTTGTCTCCTATATTAGTTCTTCTTGTTGTTGGTGACATTCTTCATACTGGTTTGCCCGGAGGGGGTGGAGGAGCTCAATAAACGATATCTTTCTTTAAAAATCTCGTATACGCTGATGCTCTCTCACCGGATCATGGACCTTGGAAAAAAGGTTATGGATTTGGAAAGAGGAGCGGGTAGAGTTAGACTGAAGATAAACACCAACAAAACCAAGGTTCTCAGTTCGATGGATGATCGTAGTCTCCCTATCTGGGTTTATGGACACTTGGGGCAGAACGGTGGACTAGGAGTGCGGGCGGGAAGTTCCGGGAGGAGCTGATGCGCATTTCACCACCAAAGAATAGATGGCAACCGCCCTCGGAAAAAGTGAAAGAAATGGTTATGAACAATCGCCGAGTCACAATCAGAGAAGTTGCTGATGAAGTTGGCATATCGATTGGCTTATGTCATGAGATTTTTTCGAGTGTTTTGGGTATGAAACGCGTGGCAGCAGAATTTGTTCCAAAATTCTTGATTTGATCAAAAGCAACGGCGGATGGAAGTTGCGCAGGCTTTACTAAATGAAACCAACGACGATCCACGTGTTATAGCAGGTGACGAAACATGGGTTTACGGATATTACGTCGAAACTAAAGTTCAATCGTCCCAGTGAAGGTATTCTGGATCGTCATGACAGAAAAAGGCTCGACAAGTGCGGTCGAACGTGAAGGTGATGGTCATTGTGTTCTTCAATTTGAATGGCATAGTGCAGCATGAATTCTTGCCACGAGGTCAAACGGTTAATAAGGAATACTACCTAAAAATTCAACGTCGCTGCCTGAATCATGACTTACATCATGATAATGCAATTCTGTTGTTTCGTGTAGAACTTCATTAATGTCCATTGACAACCGAGAAGACTTCCCCAGCATTAAGAATGATGAAAATTACAAGCGAAAAGCTGGGAGCCATCTTAATTGATTTCAGTAGTTTATTTTCTACAAAAGTTGTGACTCAATCCGATCATCAAAACCGCTTCGTGTCTCTGTTGGTGTTCATCAAGGAAGTGCCCTCTCACCACTCCTCTTTGTCCTTGTTATGGACACCGTCACACGGGATATCCAACGTCCAGCGCCCTACACACTGCTTTATGTAGATGATGTTTTCCTAGCATCTAATAGCAAAAATGATCTCGAGCAACTTGTTCAAAAATGGAATGATCGCCTCATGCAACACGGTCTCAGATTGAATTTAAACAAAACTGAATTTTTGACGACCGATCCCCATGAAACAGGCACAATCACTGTCAGCGGCAGTGAACTGCCCAGAACTGAGCTATTTAAATACCTCGGGTCAACGCTATCAGCCAATGGAGAACTGCGTTATGAAATTGCTTCACGCATTAACGCAACCTGGATGAAGTGGCGTTCCACAACTGGTGTCCTTTGTGATCGACGTATCAACGAACGTCTCAAATCTAAAATTTACCGCAATGTCGTCCGTCCAGTCGCTCTCTATGGTTCTGAGTGTTGGCCGACCATAAAAGACAATGAACGGCGTCTTGCGGTAATGGAGACAAAGATGCTACGTTGGACTAGTGGCGTCACACGTTTAGATCACATCCGAAATGAGGATATCCGCGATCGTTATGGGGTTGCACCGATCGTGGAAAAGTTGCGAGAGAGGCGTCTTCGATGGTATGGTCACGCAGTTCGTGCAAACGAGAATTCACTTGCCAAGATTGGTCTGAACATCGAAGTCGATGGTAAACGACCAAAAGGCAGACCTAAGCAACGGTGGCTTGATACGCTGGATGGCGATTTGAAAGCCTGGAGATTGCACTCAGATCAGGCATTCGATAGAGCCAAATGGCGAAGCCGATCACGACGAGCCGACCCCGCTTGTGAACGGGACAAAGGCTGAAGAAAAAGAAGAAAGATTTTCTACAAAAGTTGGCTTTCACCAAAAAGTTATTTAATTAAGACGGACGTAGACTCAATGAGGCGGCCGAAATTTCAGGGTTGAATCCGAAAGCGCTTATTGCATTTTCCAAAAGTAGGAAACGGCTAATAGCATCCTCCAGGACACCATTGGACTATTATGTTCCCAGACCAAGTCCAAGCTAATGGTTCATTAAAGCAAATACTGATAGAAAATTGAATCCACTCCATCTAATGGCAAAAAATTGATACAAAACTTTATAGTAAAATATTGAAAAAATTTTGAATTTGGTTTGGAAGATTCTGAATTAGACCTGTAAAACCTATAAATTGCTGGCAGTAGATATTCAAACCAATCGTTGCATCAGACGGCATTAGCTCATCATGAATGATATCCTTCCAATCCCCGCAAATTCCTTTTCCGTCGATCTTGGCATTGCTACCATTTGAGGAGCAGCTTCATCATGTTTTCTCTTTCAAGACCACTTTCGAGTTTTGTCCAGCCTTTCCTATTTGTTTTCTTTGCAACAGCACTTATTGATGGTAATGCCGTAAACGTTTAATTGGTGCGTGTTTGTCTCTTCACGGGCGGTGACCTTAATAATCTCAATATTACTGAGCAATCTCCGACCAAAAACCTGTTTTCAGATCTCAGTTTTACGCCAGGTGTAGCCTAGTGTATTGAATTATCCCAGTATTTCGGCAACCAGTTATCAATGACCAGGTCCCATCATTCATTCATTGAGACTATCAGCGCTCGAAATCCCTGCATTGTTTTACTACTTTGGCGCCTTTCCCTGCACAGTCCGCAAATCACAACTTCGTGCTTGTTACAGGGGCTCCCTTCAATAATCAATAATAGAAACATCATCTTTTCTCTCTCAATTTGAATTAAAAAACTCGTTATTCTATTAAATATAGTCAAAAATATATTTCCACAAAACAGACCAATTGCAAAAAATTAGTATATCATTTTCTTACATTCTCGTCTACCATAAGTTAAATATAATACGCAAATTTTGGTTATTTCTGGAAATGTCAACTTAACCGAAGGAACTTACTGCATCGAATTACTTAAACTTAGAAAAAAACCATCTGAGATAGGCGCAAATGAAGACAAATGGGGAAAACCCCTCAACATCGATAGTACAATCCAGTAACATTCAGCGTTATTAAGGAGAGCGAACAGTTGCCCCCGGCATTTGTCACATAAATTTACTGAAGCGTGTATGGAAGCGTTTCTACTTTCAATCAGCTCAGGTTAACAATGGATTAGCAAAACAGAAAAATTATTGCTTTACACTTCTAGGAGCAGTGTTCCAGTCAATTCAACATATAACGACGTTCAATATGTTCAAAAGTCATTCCAAAATACTAAATGTCTTTCTTTTCAGTGGTCCGAAAAATATTCTATGACAATTTATTTCCCACCCTTTTCTTGTTAACTCCAAACGCAGTCTTCAGACCAACTAAATAAATAAAAAAGGTCTCCACGACGTTTACCTCTTACTAAAGCAAAAACGCTTCAATCTAAACATTTACTCAAAGCAAATTTCAAACTTTCTCATCGCATTTATACGTCTCTTGTGGGTCCTATTTAAATGTCAGCAAAGGATTAAATATAACATTCAACAAATACTTAACGCCTCGCATCAGGTCTCGCAATCGAGCGTGGAGGACTACACTATTCGAATCTGTTAACTGGACCGAAGTCAAATCCTTGTTGTGGCACATTAAGCATCCGATGGATTCGACTTCAATAACTGCTTGCCCGGACCCCAGAGCCATTTCACTGCGGACGTCCCGCATCACACGCCTCACGTTAGACAGCTTCCCTTTGAACCATATCCGATCCGAGCTGGTTAAACTCTTGGTGAAATTCCCGAAAAAGTCCGATGTCTTCAGGTAGACTTCGGCAGGCTTACTTAAAATTCCCGAATGCATTCTCACCCTTATTTCATATTCGTAGAGATTCCATTTGTTGAGGTTGCAACGTTTCTGTTCACGCAATAAACTATCAAAGTTTTCACATGTCTCCTCTCCCTCGGAGCAAACTGCTTTGTTCTTTTCACCGTACATGCAAGCTATCATGTTGCCCAGCCATTGAGGGAAGTAGTTTCGTATGATTTTCGCGCGTAAGTTATAAACACGGGAGATTTCCACATTTGTAACGATTCCTTCCCATTTGATGATGGTTTGTTCGAGTTGGGAACAACGTATTTGGGTTTGGATTCGATTGGAATGGTCCCATGCCGGCTGGCCACAATAGTTATAGAAAGACTCCCATGTGATTTGGCTGGAAGATAGGTCATCGTCGACAATTACCGGTTTATTGTGGAGGAGATTTTCGTAGAGTGATGAATCCGTGTGAGATGATTGGAAATTCGATGTCATGTATGGCAGTGTTAGGAAAGCTGCGGCGATGACACAGACTGTGACCTGTGGGGAAGTTAAACTTAATTTTAAAGTGAGGCCGAACTGAATTTCAAATGGAGTTTTTAATAATATGATAATAAAAAGTTTTATTTCAGACTGACTGACGCAAAGATTAGTTCATTGGAAGCTTCAATTCTACAAAAACGATATCAAGCACGGTTCACGAAAGCAAAAGGTTAACCGCAGGGTAAACTTATGCGAAAATAGGTTTCCGCGAGTTTCAGTCTCGGGTTCAACAAGACCATTAGCTTTCGGGTCGAAAAACACCTCGCTCAGCCCAGAGTGCTATGGGAACCGTGCCCATCGGTTTTCTGACTGTATTCGAATGAAGCGTCATTGGCATGTGACCACCTCTGTAAGTTTGACTGTGTCGTGTTACTGGAGATACGGCACGATGGAATTCTAGATATTGCCCATGCTCGTGGAAATAAGAATGGGCAAATGAGAAAGCAAAAACAGAAAAAACAACCTTTTCCAGTACAATTAGAATACAATTCCGAAGAGAGGGGAACTGGAAAGTCAGGCCGCGGCGCAATCAAAAACAAAAACCTGTTAAACAAATACAATTAAACCTCGATCGTGACGATCAAACCTCGAGTGAAAGGGCAACCCGATGCTCATCGATGGAGAACCTGAGAGAACCTCAGATTCTCCACTTCCTCATGTGGGAACCAATCTAATTGGGAACAGGTTCTTAACGGACGAGCTGAAGCAGGTCCCTTCTGTCAGCACTCCTGATCCCAGGCTCCAATCGGCGACACCTGCTGAGGCTAAAGTCGTGTCCATGGGTAAGCATCTGTCCACGGACAGCAAACAGCCTTCGGGCAAGCCGCCTCCGAGCAAAGAACAACCCAAGGGCTGTGTCAAGGTTGAGGGGAAAGGATCGTTCGGGGCACCTGTGGCTAAGAGGAAACCGAAGCGGAAACGGCCCTCGGACGATCCTAACTCTTCGACACAAAAGACGGCAAAGAGAGCTCGGCCAACAACGACTAGGCCTTCATTTGCAGCCAAGGCTATCTAAGCCGATGGATGGGTCCTGTATGATGACTCTAATTCATCCGGTTACGATACTGAGCAGTGCAAACAACTTAGGAGGAAGCTCCTCCTAGCTGTAAGGGCTGCATCATCGCAAGGCATTAAGCTTTGCTTTGAGTCGGTAGGTGTATACCGTAAAATGTTACGACTAAACTTTGTCGACGAAGACACCAACGAGTACCCCAGGCAGTACTGCTCCTCCCTCAACGATTTATGGGAGGGTACGCAACTAACACTGAAAAGGGTATCTGAGCTACCATCGTTAAAAAAGTGCTTCCTCTGGATTTCAGAAGAAAAGCGGAATGCTGCTGGAGTTCTGGAACTACTTGGTGTTCAGAATAATCTTAACACTTCCACCTGGGTGCTGCTAGGCAGCAAAACCGGAGAGAGAGCCGATAGGCTGGGAACTTTTCTCAGTATCGGCGTTCCCGAACCCGATGTTAAGAAGGTTCGGTAAAAATCGGGCTGCCGGGTCTAGGGACTGTTACGTTACAAGTGTCGCCTCCTAAAAGCATTGAAGGGGACGTGCAACCCTCGGCATCTTCGTCTGAAACGTTGATGAGGTGCCACATTTCCCAAATAAATTTGCAGCATTGTAAAGCGGCGACTGCACTTATCAGTTGTACGCAAATGGAAGTATGCACTTGCATGGTAGTCTTAAAAGACTTCCAGGCTATCTTGGTTAACGACCTATGTGATGGCGACACCACATCGGCCAAACTAACCATAAAAAGTCAACAGGGGGATAAAGGGATACCATGCTGCTCTGCATATTTCCCCTATGACGCAGAAGACGTTCCCAGTGCTATCTAATATGCCAAAATTAGAGATTTGGGGCAATAGCAGGATGTGATGTCAACGCTCACCACATATGTTGGGGAAGTTCCAACATCAATGCAAGAGGATCGAGACTGCTACAGTATCTAGTAGGAACCGATTTGCAGATCCGAGAGGTCATCAATATCACGGTGGCATCCCCTAACATTGCGACTCTGGTCAGAGGGTGTAGAGGATCAAACGATATCACACTCTCGCATCACAGACGCATTGATTTCGTAATGGGCATGGATCCATCTCCACTCACTCCATTTCGGAATCCGCGGAAAACAGGTTGGGTGACGTATGAAATAGCATTGAGCGCCCAAGTCACAATGGGATCAAATACATTGCTGTAATTGAGAAGACAACCAAGATGATCAAAACTACCATGAGAGAAGCTTTCGAAAAAAGCTATCCACTCAAGATGCCAAAGAAGGGTAAAACACCATGGTGGAACTCGGATTTGGCAAAATAGAGGAGAACGACAAGGATGCTCCTCAATCGTGCTCTGAAGTGTGATTCATCCGCTAGCTGGAATCGCTATAAAGAGGCACAAAAGGCTTTAAAGAAGAGCATATGATCGGCTAAACGATCATCACAGAGACGCTTTTGCGAAGAGACTAACTCTCTTGAGGCAACCTCAAAGCTGAAGCGGATTCTGGTTAAAGAACGTAGCCAGAAACTGGGTTATTTACGTTTACAGAGGTACAGAGAAAGCGATAAAGAAACGGTAAACCATTTGCTTGAAGTGCACTTCTCAGGCAACATCCAAAATCTAATCTCGGGGCCAACAGGGGTATACAGCCCTCAACCGAGAGACTGGAATCTGACATGCAAAGTAGAATCACTAGAGCGAGTAAAATGAGCATTAAACTCGTTTCATAGATACAAATCTGCAGGTCCGTATGGCATCATTCCTGGCTAGCAATAGATGGAATGGATGCCCTAGGTCTACATATTCGGAATATATATCGCTCATGCCTAGCACACGCTTATATTCCAATTAACTGGTGTGATGTGAAGGCGTTATTCATTCCCAAACACAGACGCAAAAAGCTTCCGGCCGATCAGTCTAACGTCTTTTCTACTAAAATGACTAGAAAGACTAATAGATCAGTTCATAAGGGATACATACATTCCTAAGTGGCCACTTCACCATAGGCAACATGCCTACCAGAAAGGCAAATCCACGGATACACCACACCATCAAAGATTGAAAAGGCGATGTCCGAAAAAGAATACGCCTTAGGCGAATTCATGGACATCAAAGGTGCCTTCAATTATGACTCACTCGCGGCAATTTGTGATGTGGTAAGACAGCATGGAATCAAATCGCTTTTAATCAGTTGGATGCCTTACATGCTAGAGTACCACATCAGGACATCAAAGTGTCAGACAACAGGTTCGAGTACGTTCACATTGACATCATGGGCACCCTGGCAGATTCGATACATACGTCTGATCATGACGGCAGATACGGTAACAAATACTTTCTTTGCTGGGTCTCCAGATTTGGAGCACCAGCGATCAAGGATTAGAAGCAGAGTTATTTAAGACGCCCACGAGGCTGGCAGAATGCGAGAAAACTCAGACTATGGCATCCAACTCCGCTTCGAATGGGATTTCGGGATACTAGCACGGGTTACTGAAAGCAGCGACAATGTACCAGGATAGGAGTCAGACAGGTCCAGAACCCTTCCGATGATATTCCTGGAACTCAAGAACGTTATCAGGGAAAATTTAGGGACATCATCAACAGAATTGGTCTACGGATCTACCAGAAAAATTGACTGACGATTTTGTCCAAGGCGGAGGCAACTTATGAGACGGTCTCTCACTTCTGCATTTGGAACAACGTGACGGAAAGTGGCAGCAGGTGGTTACATATAATCGCATAACGACATTGGTGCGAATTATATTTAAGTGAAATCCGTCGTATATTTAGACTTAAACTAGACCACAGTGACCTACGCTGCGGATGTCGCGGATTTTTCTTGGCAAAGGCACACTGCCAAATTCTCAATTATTCCTGGAAAAGTTTAAAATTCAAATGAAACGGATGCATCCAATACCGACGGTGTGCCGCCACCACGGTTGAAATACACAAATTGGTTGATGCCGAGATCGAGCAATTGTCCCAAGTTTCAGCGGGTCCCCAAGGGAAAACGTATTCGGCATCGAAGGTAAAGAAAGTACCCTTCACATATTCAGTAGTCGAAGCATCGGCGAAGATATCATCACGCCTCTAACCTGCTTTTTCCGTGGGGAGAGACCAGCTTGATTACGAATCAACAACACCATCATCTTACCACAGTCAGTCGTCAATTAATCAGTTACATGTCCGTCGCCATTCTCGATTCAAATTTCAGATATGGGAACCGACATGACCTCAAACCGTTGATCAGTCTCCAAAATATCACCCTTGATGCTTCTGCAAAATTTTGTATTCTTAGGATCAACTTGAAGGAGTCTTTCTGTCAATTCAATATGGTATTAACTTTATTTGAGCAGATATCGGAATGGGATCTATTTTGAAACCAAGATTTACGAACATCTCAAATCTAAAATTTATCGCAATGTCGTCCGTTCTGTCGTTCTCTGTGGTTCTGAGTGTTGGCAGACTATAAAAGATAATGAACGACGTCTTGCGGTAATGGAGAGGAAGATGTTGCGTTGGACTAGTGGCGTGACACGTTTTGATCACATCAGAAATGAAGATATGCGCGGCGGTTATGGGGTTGCACCGATCGTGGAAAAATTGCGGGAGAAGCGTCTTCGATGGTATGATCACGTAATTCGGACTAACGAGAATTCACTTGCCAAGATTGGTCTGAACATCGAAGTCGATGGTAAACGACCAAGAGGCAGGCCTAAACAACGGTGGCTTGATACGCTGGATGGGGATTTAAAAGCCTCGAGAATGCATCCAGATCAGGCATTCGATAGAGTCAAATGGCGAAACCGATCACGACGAGCCGACCCCGCTTGTGAACGGAACAAAGACTGAAGAAAAAAATAGTGGACTTTTTCGTTTGGGTATTTTTCGAAAATGTGTCCTGTGTTTTTTGACCCCTCGTTCTCCTACCTTGTAGGTGATATCAAATCTGCTTTGTAAGTACTAATCATAGCCTTTGATACCTCAGAAGGCTACATTAGGAGAAACAATTAATATCTCCCTCTTGCATGTATGAGAAGCGCCTCCTTAAACTTAATTCAGATCATTGCCACTTGCCGTATGCCTAGTTGCCATCGACAAGATTTTCGAGAAAAGTGGGTGTGAAAAACAGACAGTAAACCGATTTTAATAAGGTTTCGTTTTAAATAAAACCTTAAAAAGCCCGTTTTGTCTAATAGCCTACTACTACTACCTACACCACTTTTAATTAACCAGCACTTTGCCTGGGTCGGGCTGTACCCCGTCAGGGGAAATGAAGTGGCTGAGGAATCTCACCTTTGTCTGGAGGAACTTGCATTTCCCAACGTTTAGGACTAAACCAGCCTCAATGAGACGTTGAAAAATGCACTCGAGATGGGCCAAGTGCTCAGACTCTGAGGAAGAAGCGACCAAAACATCATCCAAATATGCGAAACAGAAGTCGAGGTTTCGTAGGACCGAGTGGATGAACCTTTGAAAGGTTTGCGCCGCATTGCACACCCCCGAAAGTCATTCGGATGAATTCGAAGAGTCCAAAGTCTTCTGTAATCCCCACAGGGGCGCCATTCGCCATTAGGCTTAGGGACCATATGGAGTGGGGAAGACTAACAGCTGTCCGAAGGTCTGCAGATACGCTGTTGCATAACTTGTTCGAATTCTTTCTGTACAATAGTCAGTTTCTGGGGTGGTGGGGAACGTTCTTTCGAGAAGATACGGGAACCAGTAGTGTTAATGTGCTTCACTGGTTTAGAGAGACTACACTCGGTAGTAATCTGGCTGAACTTTTGGAGGAGTGCCCGAACACGACAGTCGGTAATGTCCTCTAAAAGTATGGAAAGATTGTTACTTGAGTGAGATGCCATTTGGCCCGACGAATTAAGGTGGGTCGTGAGATCTATAAGAAACTTGTTTTGCAAGTCCACCAGCAACCCATAGTGACACAAGAAGTCTGCGCCTAGTATGGGGAAGCTGACATCCGCCAGGATGATTCGTCATGAAAACATCCTACGCAAGTCAAGACTCACGACCGCTTGCCTATATCCGTATGTGCTAATTCGGGAGGAATTTGCTGTCGCCAGTTTTAACGATTGAGGAAATAGTCGATGGTGCCAGGGTACGGGAAGAACCGAAACCTCCGTATGCCTGCTGAGAGGGTCATACATTGTTAGGCCACGTGCCGTTGCGTTCTGGGTGGCCGTCGCCAGGACAACCCGCGGACCTAGTTTTTTGAGGTAGGCGCGAATTTACACGGGATCGTACATTAGGTGGCTTGCTCGTCGAATCTGCGATGGTATCAACAAATACTTCGGTCCGTAGGTTGTCCTGACGACCTTCTACCCGATCGCCCTTTTCGAGCAGAAGACCGCGAGCGAACTCGCGACCTGGAGCCCGAACGCTGAGCGTCCAGCGTCGCCCTCATTTCAGTCATACTGGCCACTAGCGCGGCTATTTCACGCTTCAACTTGCCAACTTTGTCAGAAGGCCGCTGAACGGCCGCTATTGTTGGACGCGCGTGCACCTTATCGGCCGCAAAGAACCGGAGACGCACGCGAGAACCGCCTGGGTGCCCTCCGGGAATCGTCGCAGCCCGAGTGACTTTAACAAGTCGTCGCCGATTTTGCTCCCACCCAATTGCCTCACAATCACAATAAAACATGTAAATAAATGATCAAGTTGAAAAAATAAATCAAGGAAATTTCACTCACCTGTAATAAAGTAACATATTTCCGGGTCGTCTTATTGACCGCCATCAAACATGAGCAAACTATCGCTATGGCAGCTGCAACGAGTGAAATCAATAATCGCGTCTTTGGGTCCGTCAAGCCGAGCCACTCCACAGTCAGGAATACCGGAATCATCAACGTAATGACTCCAAACAGCGGCAAGAATAGCAATATGCCAGCCAATCCCAGAGTTGACCTCACCAAACCGAACATTGTGGCCGATTGCGAGCTACCAATGAATATTTGCAGCCATGCCAAAGTAACGCAATGCGGAATCAAACATTTGTACGTCCCATGCCACCTGCATCGCTTCGCTATCTGCAGTAGAGCTCCTGGAATCAACAGATACAAAATTGCTCGACAATTCAGACAGAATTCAATGCCGTTGCCAATAACAAAGGATGGAAATGTGGGAACTTTGAGATCAAGGAACCGCCACCCTGTGGTCACTACATCATCCATTTCGTAGGGATATTTTGCTAGAACGTTCACTCCAAACGAAAACAGAACAAGGAGATCCGGGAACGGTTCTGGCGAGGTATACATAAATGCGAACAGAGTGACGAATACGAGTACAAACGCCATTACCGTGATCTCTGAATGTGGGAGCCATTCATTGCTTATGATTGGATAGACAACCATGTTCGTAACGAATGCTGCGAAGAAGTAGAGATAAGGTTTCATGTTATTCCTCAAGAAGAGATTTTCTGACCCCCCGGCGTCGACGTTGTGATCGCCGTAGCTAAGAAACAGACCCGACCATATTCGGAAGTCGATGAAATCATGCTTAGTTTTTAACATTTTGAATGACGACCAAACCATCATCGCTAAGCTCATGTAATACGCAACCATGGGCAGGACAAGTGCCGAATTCTCGCTCGAAATGAGAGCGTACAAAAGGAACAATATAATGTACTTGAAATGAGCAATTTGATCAGGTAGGGAGGAGATCACTGACACAAATCGGTGGTAGAGCAGCGTGAAGAACACGACCGGGTGGAAAATCAATCTATGAAAACACGGAACATGGTCTAGAGTAGTTGGATGAGGAACGGAGAGTGTCAGGACATCATTCACGGCTGGCAGCCGCCCGTGAGAGTAGTTCACGGCTGCCGTTAACAAATGCGCTTCTGTGATGATGTCTTGTTCGGATAAATCCAGCCGATTCCTGTTGTGGCTAGGCGATGGGTAAATGTCTCCATTAGTTGCACGATTATCACTTTCATCACCGTCGCTATCATCGCCACCCCGCCTCCTTCGTCGCTTTTTCTGAAGATTATATATTTCTCGCATTCTACGCTCCAACTGAGCTGGTGTGATGTGTTCGCCGCCATTTGATAGACATTGGAATAGTTCTCGCGCCGCCTTCCTTGCCGCTCGTTCACCTGAACTCATTGAAAGACACGCTTTCACCTCTATTTCATTTGATTCTGTGATTCCACGTCCTTTTGCATAACAATCACGTAGCATCGCCAGGGCTTCATCGTGTCCTTGTTGCGCAGCACACAGCAGCCAGTGCACACCCTGGGCTTGGGCCGTGTTTTCATCAAGTTCTAGAAGAAATTCCAAATTAAGTCGCGATTAAGTAATCATTGCACGGAAGTGCCGCCCACCTGAATTGCTATCCAAAAGTTGTCGAGCCAGGTCATATTGCACTTCGGAACATCCATCAGCGGCAAAGTGATATTTCAAATTGTTTAGCGATGCCCGGTCTGGGGAGGTTTTGAAAAACATAAGATTCCTTGCCATCTGTTGCGAAATTGAAAGGATACTCACCTTCCAGGTTCCATTTGCGGCGGCTACTAGACCCGACAGGCGTCCTTTTCGTCCAATTTGCCATTTTCACGCAGATTTCGACAATGTTTTCAGAGAATTGTTTTTCTAGCCGCCCACCCTGTACATAACAAATTTCTCAATGAGCAAAGGCAGCTGCACTTTGATGCTTGCTGTCAGTTACAATCGCCCGTGGTGAAGTGACGCGGGAGATGTTGTTTATGTGGTGAATTTTTCCTGAGCCCAAAAGGGAACCCCAAAGTGGAGTTTTTCGGATTAGATTGCAAGGCAGGAGGATGTCTTCTTGCCGAGCGTGTCCACGTAAAGTAGGTCCCTAAATTCATTCATAGGACACTGAAATCAGGGCGCAAATACAACCCTCCACGGATCAGCTGATTGTTCCAAACGTCAGAAGTGGTTGCAGTTGCCTGGAAATTTCTGAATTCTCGAAGTTGAAGGGAAAATCAACTGTTTTCTAACAATGGTAGACGAAAGGAATTTCCGCTCTACTTATTACGAAAAAGTCGGCTGCCGGAGTGTCGAGGAGAAGAAGTCGTTGAACATCCTTCTCAAAGACCGCCCCCTGAATCGTATAAAGTTGAAGCAGTTCTGCCTGAGTTTCACAGTTCCTACAGCTGAAAGGAGTCTACTATGGAATCTGATTTTAGGTACATGGCGATAGTGAAGCCTTTGAAGTTTTGTTGAACATGTTTTGGTCTTGCAGGGATTATGCCAGTGTATACGAATTCGACTAAGTATGTTAAGGACCAAAGGGAGGAGGCTTACGAGGATGTCCTGCGGGCTGTGAAGATCATGCGATACGTTGATGAGAAAACGCCGAGATCCAGGGTGTTTTACGTAATGTGGTTACTGGAGAATAAAAAGCTTCATAGCGACGTTAATATATATGTAAGTATAGTATAAGCTGGACGTCCTTAGAAAACTGGTTGCTGTCCTGCGTACAGCAACGCAATCAAGGAAGCAAAACGGAACGGGGTGGCAAGCGACAACATTTTGCGTGACACCCAAACAACGAATAAAAGGGGAAGAAATGAGAGCTGGAAACAAGCAAAAGAGGTATGCTTAGAAACTGGGTAAAGGTGGGCAGTGGGAACTTTTAAACCACTGAAATCACCCGGAGTAGATGGCATTTTGCCAGCACTGTGGCGCAGCAGGGTTAACAACATTCGAAATTTAACCTGCCAGCAAGTGATCCAGCTTAGCTGATTTACTTACCGACAGGCGCTTGATCAGCTCTCGTTTAGCAAGTTGTAGGAGGTGGTTTTGACTATGTCTGCCACCAGGAGGATGGTCTCCTCATCAGGCGCACAATGGCGTAGCTAAATTTTGGTCGCGTCCGCTGTGATTCCGGACATCTGAAATTGCGCTTCCAGATGGACGAACCACAGCTCGGGGTTCCTTCGCCAAAAAGGAGGGACGCACACAGCGAAGGTGGTCACTTGAGGGTCCGATGGGCCCGCCACGTCTTTGTTGTCCTGAGACATGACAGTTTAACGATGCGAGTTGAGTCGAGGACGCGGCTATACCGAATTTTAACAGACCCTAATTTAACGACGGCGGACCGCACCCCCAAATGACCGTCCGAAAGAGAAAAGAAAAACCACCGACGCACTCCAGAGCGGACGCTTGAAGCGCAGACCAAAATAAAACTCGACCACGAGAGCTGAACTCCAACGATGAATTTTTTTAAAAGAATATCGTTGTCGTCTCCTGCGGCGTTTCAACAATTATTACTAAATATTCTTTCCGGGAATGTTCGCATGATCATGGCACCCTGGCCCTCGTCGACGGAGCTGTCGGGCTGGTGCTATCTGCTGGGGATCGAACTGCTACTGTGTTCCTGGCGGCAAGCCGTGTCTTCGACTTTTCCTTTGGAGACTGCGCTGAGCTGAGGACCTATATCAGGTTTCCGCTGTGTGCCCGCGGGTCGGGAACGACGGAGCACTCGCACTTAGGTTCTGACTGCTGGGCTGGGCCTCGAATGCCTCGAATTCAGCTGCATGGCTCTGCCTGATCAGCTTCTGTCTTTCGATTGGGGTGTCGCTTGAAGGTCAATAAAACCACGGCGTGGGATCCTCTCGAACTTAAGTCGTTTGCCAACCCAGCAAAAAAATTATCCCCCCGATCACCACGAATACGTAGTTTTGATATTCTGATGGAATAATCTCAGCAAAATTAATTTTTTTATGTGCAGCAACGCTCCAACATTCTGCTTATTATCAAAACAAATCGATTCGATCACCTCCGCTACATGGAAATAACCGCACGCGGTCGCTCTGCTTTGATTTAGGATATGCGAACTTGACAAGCACTCAAACGTGGTATTCCACAGGGAAAAAATTAAAGCAATTACTCGACTGATGGTCGATTGTTTGTTTGCCCTGAAACACGCTTTCACAGCTTCGGTAGAACAGATGTTTCGACTGTATCTCGCATGGTGCAGCCCGCCGTAAATTTCGTAGCTTGTTGATGTTAATAGCGTATTTTTTAATGCACCCGGTCGAGGTGCTGGAAGCCTTTTCGCAGAACTTGTCTTTTTCCGCAAAAATAACACTGTTGAACTTTACACTGAAATTGTTGTGCTAGCTCAGCATTTCGTCGTGAGTACTGAACTCGAAACTTCTATTTCAGAAGTTGTGAGAGACGTTCAAAACCAAAAATGGCCAAGAATTACTGGTTGGCGTATTACAAGCATTTCACTCGTCGTGTTGGAAGTTAAAATTCGGGGTCACCACTTTAGGTATTTACCTATTTATTCCGTGTTTATTTTAGCCCAAAACGATTACAAATTATTTTTTTTAATTTCACTTCAAATACTAATTGAATAAATTGGCCACGTAAAAATGAAAATGTGACCGGCACGGCCAACGGTTCTGAACTGAGCCATTTTTCAAAATGCGGTTGCTTCGCAAAATAAATTTTTCCAATATTGGTTTTCCCCTCTCGCCACGGAGAGCACCGGTGGTGGCATCTGTAAATTTCGAATGTTGTTAACCTGCTGCGCCACAGCACTAATACAGAGAGACTTAGGAATCATCTTAGAATCTCTTCTGAGGGTGGTATGGGGCAGCATAGCACTGGTATATATACCAAGGGCATAGAGCATTCCAAATGGAGAAGACCATCGCGAAAAGCTCGATTATTAAATCTTGGCTTCATTCCAGGCTCCAGTATTTTTTCCACAGGCAATCCCGGAGGATGGTAAATTGTTCCTCTGACATTTTACCATCCTTGGAGGACACTCCCACGGCAGGCGTTAGAATTGAGGCTGTTGCTTGCGTATATGTCCTCGTCTTTCTTGCCTTCGTGTCCGTACTCCCATGGGAGGGACCAGCATCATTGCGATCGCTGATTTGATCAACTCCCGGCACACCGGTCCTAACCTCGCGGGACGCGCGGGTGTAAGCCCTTGTGCGGTGCACAATAAAGCGTTAGCCACCACAGATGTGTTGGTTTTGCGCGCATTGTCGTTGACAGAAGAGTCTGGTGGGGTTTATCCCCACCTTCCGCCGAAGATTCCGCTTCCTTGCGTTCGATTTCTCTAGACATTACGTCTCTTGACATTACCGCCCCTAGTGGTTTAGCCACGTCCATGTCCTCATTCCCAAGGTGCTTCATCTTCCTTCGCAGTGCCTTCTTCTGCCGCCGGCTTGGGGCCATTCCAGGTTCAGGGTGTCCGGGCCACTTGGATCCATTTCCACATACCGGCGTTAAATCAGTAGCGCCTACGTGATGACCTTTGCGGATGGCTTAGATTCGAAACTTGTCTAATTCAAATTCCATTCGAATATCACAACTGAACATGTCTATTATTCGCAACAGGCTTCTAAGATGGTCGTCAGTACCAGCATACAACTTGATGTCATCTAAGTACATCAAGTGTGTCAGTTCGCACTTAACACGTAGGCCATACTTTATTGCAAAACCATGCCCTCCAGCTTCATTCAGTCGCCGTGAAAGGGGGTTCAGTGCCATGCAAAACCAAAGAGGACTCAATGAATCCCCCTGGAAGATGGCTCTCCGTATACGGGTGGGCTCTGATGTATTAGCACCCTCAGATGTACGCACTGATAAAGTGGTATGCCACGTTTCCATGACTGTCGCCAAAAACTTGATTAGTTTGGGGTCAATACGATGCAGATGTAAGACATCGATTAGCCAGGTATGCGATACACTATCGAAAGCCTTGGCATAATCGATATAGCAACTAAAGAGGTTTCTTTGGCCTCTAGTTGCTTGTCCTACAACTACCGACTCCTTGACCCAACTCGGCAGCCTTTCTGCTCCTCGGACAGAATGTTGGTCTCGAGGTGCGCATTAACCCTTCCACTAATAATGGACGTTATGAATTTGTAGAGGGTTGATAAGCAAGTAATCGGTCTTGTGTCTGCAGGGTGCTGCACCATGTCCTTTTTGGGGTAAGGTAGGTAATCCCCTCAGTGAGGAAGGGTGGAAATTCCTAAGGCAGACTCATAACTTAATTTACGCTGTGTGCCAATCGACTGGGTATGCTGGTAAATTTCTTCGACCAGAAATTCTACACCCGATCCAGACCTGTGCTCCTGCAGCTGTTTATGGCTCGTCGAACTGTCTCTTCGGTAACATTACAGCATACTGAAGCTGGGCGGGTAACCCCCAAAAGTCCACCCCAGTATTCTTTCACTTCCGTTACCGAAAACTGCACTGTCTGGATGTTCTGTTAGGATTCGTTGAGTGATCTGAAAAAACTCCGCTGGTTAACCGCCTTGGTTGCATTCTGGACACGACTGTAGTGACTTTCGCCATCCCGTCGTAATCGACTGCATATGACAGAAAGTTTCTGCTTTAGTGTGTCCAGAATTTCAACTGCGGGTGTCTCACTGGGTATGGTATAGTTCCTGTAAACCCTTTGCACTTTATTTCTCACCCACCTGCTGGCATTGCCAGTGTTGATTTGAATCAGCCTAGCAATGTCCTGCCTTAATTCTATACAGGCTCTTTGGAATTCGTCCTGAACCTCAGCGGAAAGCTCGCTGCGAGTTAAAAAACGGTACTGATCTGCGACTCGCCGCACAATCACGTGCTTAGCGCACAAAACTCATGTTTTAGAGACATCCTCCAAAATAATGGCCTGAGGATGTCAAGGATGGGTGGAAATTTCAAAGGTCGCGCCTCATTAAACATCTGAGGCAGACGGAACAATGATCAAGGATGTTATCCGTTGTGTATCCTTCCTTTCGGTCGCGGCACTCGGGTTCGGAGATTTACGGCTCCTCGCGCACGGCCGAGCCGTCTTTTTTTATGTTTGCTTCAAGTTTAGCTCACGTGTGGTTATATCGTTAGGTGCACGCGAATCCCTGCGTTTGTTCTGAGTATTTTTCAGGATCTCCCACATTCCTGAGCCTGGCTAGCAAAGAGGCGTGCAATTATGTAGCACAGAGCGTTTCGATGGTGCTTCAGTATTTGCGGCAAACTTTCACGTTCAATTTACCCGATTTTTTTTAAGTTTTGAGATATCTTTTCCCTTTAGGTCGTCTCCGGCCTCATGATGGTCGGCCGAACATCCCAATTCATATTAGTCATTACAACATATCTATCCCACGTCGTTCCATTAGTTACTCCAGGCATGTCATAAACATTTCGCTTAATAGTGGGGAAAATGGGTACCCATTGCCATGCCTGCGGTGGTTTCATAATTCTAAGCCGACTGGATACAATAGTTGAAATGTTTAGTATTAATTTGCTAACAGATATTGTTTTATAGTTTCAAGGGATCTGACTGAAAATCCAGCTTTTATGGTACCCATTTAGAAACTGTGGGTTCAGTAAATGATAGTAGGCAGCCTTGTCCACTTCAATGGACTTCTGAGCTGGTGATTGGTCTGCAAAATTGATATTTGGTTAGTGGTGGAACTCTTGCTCCAAATTGACCTTCTATTCTCAATGTTGTTTCCAATCAATCAACGAAATTTGCGCGAGGGTCCCAACCGACAGTTCGGGGCAAGATCTCTTTATTTAGCCTTTCTGGGCAGTTGGCTTTGACTGGGAGATACATTCCAAACTCGTAAGGATCCATGCGATTTGTTGCGCTTGATCTCTTTCACCACCTCTCCCTTCTATGGTCATGTTGTACAATATGCCGGGCGACTGCAGAATTGATGTTTTTCTGCCATGTTTTATTAGCTCAGTCTTTTCTAAATGCTCCTTGACCCGAGTGTTGACTAGCCGTTTGGTTTGCCCTACGTAGGTACAATCTAGGTCTGCCGTTAACATTTCACTTAATAGTGGGGATACCCATCGCTGTCCCTTCGGTCGTCTTATAAAATTTATCTCGAAAAGTAAAATAATTTTCTGATATACATGTCGCCGCTAGTTTGGTATATAGTTTGGCCATTTTTTACTCTCCGGAGTACTATCGTGCTGTTCGAGAACATTCTTCTAGTTTTGGTGGGGCTACTTTCGGTGGAATGCTCGAAAATAGTGCCTGTACTTCATATGAGGCCAAGATTTCGTCGTCCTCTATACGGCACTCCTTTAATCTCTCCACGACTTCTGTTTTGTTTCTTACTGTTGTGGTGTTGTAAATGCTACCAATTTTCTGCATTACAAATATCACCCATTTGGCTATGTTGTACATTGGCAAGTTGGTATCTGCTATTGCCTCCCCCATTTCTTCCCTTTCTTTGTGAATCATTGCTTGGCATCTTATTCTCGGAAGGGCCGGGTTAGACATTCTAAATGTGTCATGTTTAGTATAATTGATTTGCACTCCTTCAGTGCCTTTTCCACTCGTTTAATCGAATCCGGCAATGAATTGGTTTTTATAATTCGAAATATCCTCCAGATTTTAGTTTTTCGAATACTCGTCTGTCTCGTTTGTCCATGACTACCAACGCGTGACGTTTGTTCGCTTTTGAATAGTATGCGTCCTTTTGCTTAAGTTGCTTGACCAGCTTCATTTCCTTGGAAAAGCGACTGGCCTTACTGTTAGCTACTGATTTTACAACTTTGGCCACTTCTCTCCTAATGTTGTATTTTGTCTCTGCTTCAAAATGTTTTATCTTACCCTCAATATTTATTATTGAAGTTGGTGGTACAGGTCTAACAGCGTAGCTCATCCCTTTGTTGACCAATTTTAATTCGTCTATTGTAAATTGGGCAGTCGATTTATTAACAACGTAGTTGGGTATCGTTTCAATGGAGTATTTGGGGGGATCTTAATAGGTCCGCTAGTTTTTTGTCATGGATACTTATTTTTTTGGCTCTCGTATATTCCAGGGCTCTGGCTATTTTTGCCAATTGGACCAATATCGGTTCTCCTAATTTCTCCGATTGGCTGGCTAATTCTAGGTGCGCGTCATATGCTATTAATGTGATTTTGTTAAGTCTATATTATTTTCCTTTTAGACATTGAGGAGTCTTAAGTCCGCATCCATTTAATGTCGGACCGGACCAAATGGAGAGCAACTTGCTCACACTCTTTATAGTCCACGGACTCCTCTTTTTGAGTTAACACCCGAAGTTCATAAATGAAAAGAGGGACGGCTACAGTTTCGTACCAGGGCAGAGGCAACTCATCAGATGCTGCCTCACCTCTGCCTTGGAAGCAGCGTGACTGAAGGGGCTCACCGGTGTTGTATGCTCCCTTTTATAATTCGTAAGACACAACAAGGGTAAGAATTATATTCAGCGTAAATCCGCCTATAGTTCGGACCAAAGCTTGGTCGAAGCTAGACAACTTATTTTTAGGGATTAAGGAGTCCTAAGTCCGCATTCATTTAATGTCGGACCGAACCAAGAGTATAATTTTCGAACAAGAGAGGGTGCAGATGGACACGGGCGGAACACGCAATACCACTAATTTTTTTGCTTGGGATATGGGGGATCCTAAGTACATCTAGTTGGAGTTGGATCGAACCAGATAAAGAGCAATTTACTTTCACTTTTTTGGTCTACGGTCACGTTTCTCCCAGGACAGAGGCGAGGCAACGTCTGATGACACCTACGTTGCAGTATAATTTGTGAATAAACTTTGTACGCAATAAACGTCTAACATGTAATCGGATTAGTTCTAATTGCCTTCATAAAGCATTGCGAACCTGCTTCTTTATAATTATTTCATCGACTTCCTTGCATTCGATGACAATCGCTTGTCCGCTAGGCCTTATCCCAACATCTTGTCCTTGTATTAGCATAACGCTCCCTAATATAGCTGGCGACAGATGTCGGCATGTTCTCCCTTTCCTCGTTTGAAGATGAGGATTACCTCCAATCGTATCCTCCTGTACTAGCAGCTCTCTGCTCTTTCCTATATAGCCAATTCAAGTTATCACAATTTCCATGAAAGGACACATATCAGAAATGTTGAGCAATTTTCATTAACAGTCCTCAGTCTTTCATACCATCATCATTACCATTTCCATACATTTCTTCGACAGCAAGACAGCAACTTTGTCAACATCGTGGAGGTCCTACTGCAAACATTCGAGTCTGATTATGAAGTCTACTGGGTGGCCAAAGAGTTCTACGCATTCACGGTAGAGATACAAAACGATTTCCCAAAACTAAAGGAGTTGACTTTTAATCTATTGGAAAAAGAAGATGCAGAGCTGTATTCGTGAGTATATGCCAAACACCATTTAAACTTTCAGATTGAAATGGTCAAAACTCGACTCTTTCCAGACATTTAGAAAAACACGATATTCTCCAACACATACCTCTAGAGAGTTGGTATGCAAATTGTTTTGCGAGCACGATAAGTGAACCGGCACTAATTCGCATTTGGGATAAAATATGTGGGGGGTCGAGAAAGATTGTAGTTTTCGTATTTCTAGTCCTTTTAAAAACATTGAAGATGAATTTCATGCGATGCAATGATTTGAAGCAATTCTGTGATCATATGGAGAAGGTAAGGTGGCGCTAAAGTTTTCGGTTTCCCTTCAATGACTCTGTTTTTTTGCAGAAAACTGAAGATCAAGACGATTTAATTGTTAAACAAGCAATCGAGGTTTGGCAGAATAATAAGAATCATAACGAGTTCATGGTGCATCATAAGAATAATTGACATTTTAGCTGTAAGTTCCCAACTTGCTTGAAGCAAGCACCATTTATGTCATTAATCATACTCAAAGTGAAATGAATCCTGTTTAAAGTTTATACGATGAAATGCTAAATAAAACACGTTTTGTACCTAAATCCGATTTATATTTTCGTCGAGCGAGCTTGACTTTCATGTTGGGCCTTCATCTCGAGTTGCTTAATCCTAGTGTAGGCAGCGCTGCCAGCTAAAACTATGAAATTGGATAGCCACCAAAGGAATGATTTCGTCTCGTGGAACCATTGTGTGGCCATGACCGTTTGTGCACATGCCTTGGCGGTGCCAGATATATTATGTGTTAATGGTGATGTTACCTAAAAGAAAGCAAATGCTCAGAGCCTTATTTTGGTAAGAAAAGGACTACCATTTAATATGCTTGTTTAAAGCTCTATCGGTTGTCCTGATTAAATCTAATTTATATAAATTTCCTACAATTCACTCACCTTAATCTGTAATGCTGTTACGAATCCAATTGAAAATCCACAAACGCCGCCCACGACCATAGCGAACCAGAACCACGACTCATCCAAATTAGGATAATCAAAAATAACTGGCACTTCGCCGTTAATCACAATCAGCGGAATAAAAAGGATACTTGAATAAAAGTTATTATAGTAGCTCAGCAACCAAACTTCTTGGTTAACAAATGGCAAAATCTTTTTGGTATAAATCGAATACATAGACAAACTTAATGATCCTAGCACTCCGAAAATCGTACCCTTCCACGAAAATGAATCTGAAATTAAATGGAAAAATTACTTCCTGAAATGGCAAGATGTTTTCTCCTTTTTTTCTATACTTGCCTGTCAGGCTTTCTTGGTCAACTCCTAGCCAGAAGCCAAAAACTATTGCTGCGCAACATAAGATGCACTGGAAGCTTGTCTTTTGTCTTAGCAATACGAATGTTAAGATTACGTTAAAAACGGTGGTTAGGGATCGTCCTACGTAGTAAAATGCCACGCCAACGTATTTCAAGCATAAGTTATTCGTGGATATCATTGCGGTGAATAGAATTGATAGTGGAATGACCTAAAAAAAATATTTGAAGACACTTAGTTTTTTTGGGATGAAATATTCTTGCAATCAACTCAGCAAGCGCCCCATGACTACAGGCTTCAGATACACTCAAAGTATTCCCTGCTTGTTGTAAAAGGCGACTGAAACGGAGAGAAATCTATGGACTAGCCTAACCTGCAAATTTCGGAACTATACCGCTACCGAAATATTAAAAAAACTTCGAATAGGAACTAACTTCAGGGCTGTGACTTTTAGCTATCGAAAGTGGACTATGATTGGTTTCTGGAATGTACGCAAAGTTCACTGATAATGGTATCGTACGTCTGCTCACTTGCTCAAACCCGACCGAAAATTTCTAGCGATAAAAGCTGGATATTCTGGACCTAATCAAAGTAAAAATGTGGGACTCTGGAGAGTATTTCCGTCCCTCTTGCCACACTTAGGTGGTTTTGTACTCTGGAAAGCCAAGTGGCAGCAGACATGAATCCGGTGTCGGATTGGCACCTTTGTCGAACATGTGATGCGGAAGCAAGCTTTGGTCACGATAGTGGTGAAAGGTTTATGGATTTCTGCAATTTCGGGTAGGGCTATCATCTGATAGTCGGTTACCTTCTTTTGCGTGTTGTGTCCGCCATTTGTCACATATTCGGAGAACTCCTGCCATAAACAGAAGAGAAATCATTTCGGCCATCAATACACTTAAACGGAGTAGAGCCACTGATTTATGCGGGCAGAGTTGTTAATCGTTGCTCCTGCAATTTCTGCAGATTTGCTACTTCCGCTCGTACGGAAATCCTGGGAATCCGAGACCTTTCGAGAGTGGAAGAAGGGGTTGATCGTTAAGTTTTCAAAGAAGGGCATCCGTTTCACGCTGTGAGTTCGGCAAGTTTAACCAGTCTTCATCCTTACTGCTTTTGCAAGCACGATTTAGAAGTTTTCTGGTTGATTTCCTGAGTCTTTGCAGTTCTCGGTTCCACCATGGAACCGTTTTACTGCGTTGGCTCCGGGAAATTACTCTAAAAGTGTGCGATTCAAAGTTTCTAATTGATCTTCTATACACAAAGGAGACCTTAGTCGCCTAGAGAGGTCCACTTTGTCGTCAAGAAGTTCATTGAAATTTGTTCAATCCATTTTCCTAAGATTCCGCCTTTGTATTACAGACTGTTCGCCTGCAATCGTCAGACTAAATTCTAAGTAACAGTGATCTGAGAGTGAGACTTCACCTAGCACTCGCCAGTTTCTAATCAACTCTAACAACTTTCAAGTGCAGATTGTTAGGTCAATTACTTCACTTCTTCTTGGCCTCAGGAAGATAGGGGCGCACCCTACGTTCATGGTCATCAAACCAGCTGAAATGATAAAATCAAACAGCCTCTCTCCTCTAGGATTGCATTTACTGTTGCCCCAACAAATATGCTGAGCGTTCGCATCACAACCTATTAAGATTTCGAAGCCACTTGATTCTGCACCAAATCCTTTAGTTCTTGCGTCGGCGGAGGTCATCTGTTTCCACACACCGGCATTGGACCAGTTGCGCCCACATCACAAACGGAGGAGAATGTTCTGACAGACAAGCCTTTAGTCCCTTCTCCTTTGCAGCAAAAGTTTCCTTCTGACGAGCCTTCCTCTCCCGTATTTTGGAAGAGTTAAGCAACAGTGTCACCGACAGGCCGGCCGTAACCAGTTTGCCAGTTCCTGTCATTAAGAGAGTTGCTGTAGTTCTGGCTTCCACTGAAGTGGAGAGCCTGTCTTCTACATATTTTTCCGTAGGGGAACATGAATCTAGTGAGACCTCCTAAATCCGTGCTTCGTCTACGACCTGATTTCTCAAAGTCGTGGGTGGGCTCAAAATCTGTAACTTCTTACCACTTGGAGAGTTACTATACTACCACAGGCTCCCCCACCATGACAAGATGGTATCGGAGGGGAGTACTGTGGTAACTTTGAACTCTACCATGACAGGCAGCATCATTTTTGCTGGCATTCTTTTGCGCAGCAACATCTCTCCCGCTGTTGTCGATCGCCAGCGTTAGTGGTCAGTAGTTGTTTTTTTTTGATAATTGGCTAGTTGGGCGTGCCCTCGGATGATGAGGATTCCGCAGACGTAGTAGAAGGAAGCGGTGAGCAGCCACACTCCACGATCCACTCCGTCGCAGCGTTCGAGCTACCGCCATTTAGGTCATCTAGACTAGTTTTGGTTCACACGAGTCGAGGTGCAATTCCGGACTCCTCGAATCGCGAATGATTTGGCTCGGTTCGATAAGGTTGTTTCCGGCGTCGACCCGGAGTTCTTATCCAAGTTATGGATTTAATTGAAGTTCCGCCCACCGCCGGAAAGTTTCAGGCACTAAAGGAACGCTTGATAAGTACTTTTGCCGTGTCGGAGAAGGAGTTGCAAGAGTTTCTGAATGGCCTTGAACTCGGCGACCAGTGTCCTTCGATCCTTTCGCGCGCATTGCAACTGAAAAGCGCCTCGATGGTTTCGGAAGCGTTCCTGAAGTCGCTTTGGTTACGTCGATTGCCCGAAGACGTTCGAAAAATTTTAAGCGCGACGGAGATTAAAGAACTCTCACGGTTGGCCGACATGCACACTTTATGTGTCCGAAACACGAGATTTAGCTTACGTAGCCGCAGTTGAGCTCCCGAAGCCACCTTCGCAGTTGGATGCTAAGCAGAAGGAGCTGCCCGCTTGGAATTTAGCAAGGCTGACGCTGGGGTTCTCGCTCATCTTTAAACCGCAGTTCACCGTCGCCTGATAGGGTCTGGTTTTATTATGCGCGGTTCGGAAGTCGTGCTCGCAAATGCAGGTCGCCGTGCAGATGGGCTACGAAGACGAAGAGATCGGGAAACTAGTACCGACGCCGTGAAGAGAGGCAGCGTCCAGCAGCCAAGCCATCTTCACATTCGCGACGAGTCAACGGGTCTCCTATTCCTCATCAACACCGGCGCCGACATTTTTGTGGTTCTCTGCAAGCGTAATGCCCGCCATCCCAAGCCGTTGACATACGAGCTTTATGCAGCAAACGGGTCGAGAATTAGCACTCTCGAGCAACAATTGCTGTCGTTCATGCTAGCTTTCCAGTGGAGACTGCCTTGGAAGTTTTGGCAGTCGCTACGATCAGTGGACAAACGCGATATCACTAAATCCTGAGGTAATTACCGGCGTTTCATTAGCCCCAAGATTTCAACACCACGGCCATCGGTGGAACATCACATCATAACAACCGGCTCACCAGTAGCGCCGGCTTACTCCCGAGAAATTGACCGCAGCAAAGTTAGAATTCGAGTACTTGTTGAAGATGGGTCACTGTCAGTCAGTGGGCGAGCCTGCTGTACCTTGTTCTCAAAGAGTGGTGCCTGACGGCCCTGCGCCGATTATCGTCGCCTTAACGCGATCACACGGCCTAACCGAAATCCCATGAAACACATCGAAGACGTTTTGGCAGGACTAGCGGGTAAACGCATTTTTAGCAAAATAGACCTGTTAAGGGCTTTTCATCAAATTCCCATTGCGGAGAGCAACTTACCAAAAACAGCGGTCATCACCCCGTTCGGTTTGTACGAATTTCAAGCGTTGACGCCCAGTCTTTCTAACGTTTCATGGACGACATATTAAGAGGACTCGATTTTTGCGTTTCGTACGTCGACGACATTTTGGTTTCATCAGTGTGCTCGGAGCAGCACGAGCAACACCTACGCAATTATTTGGTGCGATGTTTCCCTTCCAGCGCCCAAACCTAACGTCCCTAGGAGTATACGGAGCCGCGCAATGGCTGCGGTCGCTAAAAGCATCCCCGGTGTGCCATTAAGACAAAGGGTCGCTTCGTCGAAAGGCTAACTTCTACAGTCTACACAGTCGAAATTAACGGTAGGCGTGTGAATGTGTCGACTGAAAGGCTGAAAGTAGCGTTCCTTCCGGCCGAGGAGTTTGGCCCTTATACGACACCGTTTCAATCATCTCCGTTTGCTATCCGCGAGAGGCAGCCTGCTGGGTTATGTTAAAATCGCGTCATTCTCGTTCCAGGCGGTCGTTAGCTTAAATTACGGGTTTGTTGGGGCAGGGTAGGTGAATGCATTTACGCACAGAGTGTTGGGCTCCTCCCCATCGTCAGAGAGCTAGCCTGGAACCGTTTGTCACAATACTTCGGGCTACTCCTCGAAGTCTCCCGCCTCGCGGAGCCTTCAAATCAGGGAATTCCTTTCACCAACGGGAAGGGAGAGGAGGAAGGGAACTGTCAGTTCAAGGAACCCCCTGCCATCTGGCTTCCCAACCGGTCGAGCTCTATCTTGTTAGCAACGGGAAGGACCCGAACATAATGCACACCACGGCTCCACCTGTCAGCACTCCTCGACAATGTGGTCTGGAAAGAGATCCTCTGTGTTTAAATAGAACTACTGACGAACCTCATCCCATTTTCCACAGGAAAAAAAAGTTTGATGAGCGTCGTCCACAACTCCTTCGCAAAACACACAATCCGGAGATCGTGCCTTTCCAATCTTGTGCAGGTAAAACTGAAAACCTCCATGTCCACTTAAAAATTGGGTAAGGGAGTGGTCAGTCTTCCGAGACAGCCACGCCATACAATTTTGCCAAGGGAGCTGCCACTCGAGTGTGTTGCCGTTCTTCACGGGCAACCACGTTTCTTCGCTCTTCCCCCTTGCAAGAAAGGCAACTGGGATCACTCCCGCGATTACCATCACGGCCGGTTCAGAGACAGTGCGGTATGCAGACGCCACCCGCAAAGCTCCCCGTCTCTGTACTTCCGCGAGACGCTTACGATATACCTCCTTGCCAAGAGCGTTAGCCCATACTTCTGCGCCGTAGAGCAGGACAGACTGCGTTGAACTTATCAGTAGACGTCGCCTGCTAGACGTAGGACCCTCAATATTTGCCTGGACTGGACACTGCCTGCAGTTTACGCAACGTTCTCATCAGTCGCGCCACGGTCCCTGCATAGGACGCAGCTTTCCTTTTCATTGCAGGTGTTCGCTTTAGGTACTGCCTGGCACATTTACGGCATGTTGCCCTTCTGTCAGGTCCCCGACAGGTTGCAGAAGTGTGCCCATAATCCAAACATCTGCTACATTTGGTTGGGGCCGCCAGGATTCGTATCCTACGTACTACCCAACCAATTCTTATTTTCCCGCTGTTTAGAAGCTTCCTCGCGTATTGCTCGGCAACTTCCACCACAGCGAGTTTTTGGCCTCGGGAGTTCGCAGAGGTGAAACCAATTCGAACATTGGTTACCTCCGGACATTCACGTCTGATGGCCTCTCTTCTACCTCATTCTTTTCTGCGAGGCAGTCAAGGTCTCGGATTTCCAGACAACACGTGGATTCCAGGCTGGAAAGCTTTTTCTCCCAGAAGCCCCGTGACTGCTTTACAGAACGTAACTTTATTTATTGTCCTCGGGCTTAGGTCGACTAGGACTTCACCATTCTTCGCTTTAAGTATGAAAAACACCTCTGCTATCTTCGGGTTTGATCTTGTAGTGAATTTCACTGAGGACTTCCGCAAAAGTCTTACCTTCCGTCGGCGTAATAAGTAGAGTTGGCGGTCTAGTCCTCCTTTGCCTCCCCACCTTTTCGTCTGGTGTTCCGTCCTTCGTGTCCGCCTTAATTTTAGGCAGAGGTTTTCCTGAAGGTGCGATGTGTTGTTGTTTCCTGTTCCTCTTTTTGGCTACCTTCTTTCGAGGACCGGAGAGTACCTGAATGAAGTCTCCTTCAGATGTCCCTTCCTCCTTTCGTTTTTTCCACAGTTCGCTCTGCAATGGGCTGTCTGCGATCCGTTTGTGTGTGTTCTCGTCGGGAGGCGCGGTTATTTCTGCCTCCCGCGGATTTTCTCTTACTCTCCATCTTCTTCTTTTTCTTCAGCCTTTGTTCCGTTCACAAGCCTATAATATGAAAACCTCTCCAGGAGCTACTCCAGCTCCATTAGCCCGTTTTTCACCTCTTTGCTGACATTTTTCTGGAGGAACGTCGCAGATCGCATGCGGTTCACAACTGCCGCGCATTTCTTAATAAGCCTTTCCTTTTCAGCTTGCACCAGAGTAGCCGGCAGCCCTCCCACTCGGCTTATATTCGAAACCGTTTGAATAGTTTAAGCAGTTTCCACTGTGCCTCTTTCCGTGATTATAGCACTGCGTGATAAGGTCTGGGTTCCTATCCCCGTTGCAAGAGCCACATCACTTTGCGAGTCCTTCTCTCCGTCTGCGTGTCCCGATGCCTCGTCGGGTATTTCAGCCCTTGTTGCGTCTTTCGCTGGGTGCTGGGGCGAGCGCCGCATTTTCGAGCTGCGTATAAATGCAGCCAGCACACTCTTCACTTCCACTATCTCGTTTGATTTGTTTTGGTTCGCCAGTTAAGTTGTTTACCAGCGCATCGTGTGCAAGGGAGCGTGCCGCAATAGTCAGGAACAGGTATATCCTCGGGGACAAAGCCCCTACCCCAGTTACCTGAGGGCAGACCTACGACTAGCTGTCTCGGCACTCACGAACGGATCAGCGCTCGCTCGGGGCAACGCGGTCTACTAATACCGGTTCAATACACACACCCGACCAGGGTCCCGAAAGGGCTGGCTCCTGATATACGCCACAACTACCACCTTGTCAGAGCTAGGCTCACATCACCCCATCGACGTCGACTAGGAGTTGCCGACGACTCCAGGGACTCCCAGTGTGTCCGGGCGTGTATCGGTCATTAGCAGTTCGCTCCTCACCGAGAAACTTTCTGGAGTTTGCCACCTAGGACGCAGGTATGATGTCAACTAGGGGGTCAGAACTATTTGCTCGGGCACCTCGGGGACGCCACACCCCGTATCGTAAGCGACCCGTTAAGGATCGTTGACGACCCCTGAGGTTGACGAAACCTGCTTATCTCGAATGACTCAGCCACCGCAACCACTGCCTATCGATCTACAGCTGGCTCCACCAGTTCTTCAGCACTTTCCTGATGATAACTGCGAAGTGTGCATGCTGGCAAAACCAATTATCCAACTGGATGGCATCTTCTAAGCGTTGGGTAGACGTTGCTTCACGCCCAGTTTCACTCTGGCTTTAATCCAACCCCTAATAGCCTTAAATTACGCACAATTGTAACTCATAGTCGTAGCTAACAGTTACTTCTGTGGATTCTGAGTCATCCATCGAACAATTGAACATACCTTAGCTGCCACATAGCCGATATTATCACATTTCTTATCAAATTTATCGCTTGTCGGCATCATGTAACTCTCATCAAAAATTGAATTTTAACTCGCATTTCGATCGCATTTTATCTTCATGTAGATATCAGATACGTCAAGATCTTACTTACATTCCTAATCGTATTCCTGTCGAGGGGATTCCCTTGTGGAAAAGACACCAAATTGGGAAATAATTTTGCAACTCTGCTCATTGAGTAGCAAATGGCCGTTGACACGAGGCACTGAAACCATGTTACAAACAGCGGCGCATCCAAGTTTACATCAGTTCCACTCAGCAGAGCCTTGTTCACGAACACCGTCAAGATAGATACGCACCTAAAAAAAGGAAAATTACTTGCGTGTAATACGCCGAAAGGAATCTTTTCACTTAAAACTCACCAATAGGCGCCAACTACAAGGAATATCTGGAAGTACTTGAACGCTAGACTGGGCTCTGTCAGTGGTCTGTACATTTTGGAGGTGTTTGAGTCAGTGCCAGGTGTTCAATTTTTGGAAGTTTAACGCCATACTCCAGTGGAAGTCGCTCGACAATGCACTTGTTTACTCTACGGTGGAGCGGCGATGCTACATCGGCTTAGTGAGTCGTGGATTGGGTTGACGTTTCGTGGTTGTAAACAAAGCTCAGCTGATTGTCACAATTATTCACCACAGGTGATTGTCAGTGATTCGTTTACATCAGGCTGGGGGACATTGGGACATTGTTGAGTAGAATTTGATTGTATAGTTTACGTTATTTGAAAGTTTTTAGATAGCATTTGCTTGCTAATTCCAAGCCAATTGTAGAATAATTATCGTGGAAGATCGGCATGTGAAGAGGTTGATGTTAGACTGTCATTTTGATTACCACAAGTCGAATTGGATCTGTCTTCCATAGTTTATCACTGGACATGTAAACGTAGCAAGTGTCTGTAAATTGGATCCAATTCGGGAAAATCGATAGTTTTCCAGTTTTCGAGTTCGCTTGTGAGAGGTGACGTTTTTGGATTTGCGGATTAAGGTGTTTTTACGGTGAGTTGTTTTCTAAGAAATGCCATAGACTCCAGTTGGAAGTGCAGCGGGAGCAGATTACTTAACAATTGTGTCAGAATTGCATCGGAAACGTAAACGTTTCAACGTCAAAAGTGAAATCTAATTGAATTACACTTTCGGGAGGAGGTTCCCGAGCTGACCTGGTAATCTGTCTCCTGCGTGCAGCGCAAACATTATTCATCAGTCGCGAAAGTAATCATAGAAAAGCGACATTTAATCCTTTGCCTGGTTGAAATGCGGCTGAACCGCTCTTGTTTTTTGCAGGTCGCCGGGCGGGTACAGTGCGAAATTCTACTGCAGATCCCACTTCCGATAAGAGCCATTTGGGTCGCCCTCGTCTGTTTATAAGGAAATCGCTTGTGTTGGGCACAGTTGGCGTGAAAGATGGCACCTGTTCGAGGTGATGGAATGCGAGGACTGGCCGTCTTCATATCTGACATCCGAAATTGTAAGTAGCAAAGCCTAAATTGATGTAAATTGGCAAGACGGCGGCATCGCGGCTGGCGCGACTCTCGGCGACCTTCTTCCATTCGATGATATGGAGAAATTGAGTGATGTACTCGAGGGTGCACAGCGGAAGACGGCATTCTTGTGATATGAATAATTGGTTGGTGTAAATAGACGTACGGCTGATTTGGGAGGCGTATCGTTCTTGAAGACGTGATGTGTTCTCTGGCGCTCGGGCTCAGCATATCAGTGGAACGTTCCCACACGCGCGGCTTTGTGTGGTGATAAAGCGGGGCCAGGTCTTATTTTGTGTTCATTGCGAAGTTGTTGTTTGTGTTTTCACGGAATTGGGCCCGTTGAAGGCGGGTTTGTGGAGGATTCTTGCAGAGAAAAATGATTTTGCTTGTACTCGATTACTTGTCTAGGAATTGGCCCCCAAATTGCTTAGGAGAGCCGGTGTGCATCGCTGAGTTCGTTGACTCTTTGCCGTTTGATGTGGCTCATCCAGAAAATCCGAGTAAACATTTATTTCTGCATTAGTTCTGCATCCGCGCTGATTATTCTTATCAATGGAGGGTCAACCATAATACATGAATATGAAGGGGGAATGAGAGCAAACTCACATTTAAAGTATGCAAAGGACTGCATTCATGTTTTTTGATTGTCCTGGATTTCACGACAAGGACCAACGTCCCTTAAATAGGTCATTTATACAAGAGCTTGCAATTTGTAAATTTAAACGAAATTTTAGTCGTACAACTTCGCTCCCACCGTTTTCCAATAGATGGCTTTTGCCGTAAAGAATGTCCAAAATAAATAGATCATAAATGTCATGCACACAATAAGTTTGGGCATTTGCCAACATAACCTCGTAAACGATTTGGGTCTTCATCATAAAGTTGTCCTCAATTGAAAATTTACGAGCTAAAATCTTGTCATTTGTCTACTTCAACATGTTGAAAACTGTTGTTGGTGCTCATAAAATACTCTGAAATGCATTTGGTGAGGCTGCTATTAGTGAAAGAAGGCGTTGTAAGTTGTTTTCGAAAATGCTGATTGACGTCGAAGACCGGCATGGCGATGGAAAAAGGAAGAATTTCGAATATGCAGAATTGAAGGCATTACTTGATCAAGATTTGTGTAAAATAAAAACAAGGATAATTGGCGACTTCATTGGGGGTGATTTAATAAGGGAAAACAACATAAAAGGAAATATTATGACAACTGCAAGAGTGGAAAATCAAAAGGAGGTTCCCAGCTACCTTCGACGTCAGTAACCATAATAGTCTTAGCCCTGATTTCTCTGACTTTGGACTGATACGGTGTTGTGTATTATTAGTAATTAAAAACGACTGAAAAACAACGATGGATACAGTAAAGTGGTTTCGCAAAATGAAAATCCACGACTTTATGTCGGAAAAGTAGCGAAGTCCTGCTCTATCCCCTTTATTTTCCAGAAGCTACTTCCCCAGACTACCGCTTGTTACCATCAATGGCATCTGCTTGTTTGACAGGACAAGAATATAATGGCTGGTGATAGACAATTCTTTGAATCATAAATGTGTAACAAGCTTTTTGCAATAAAGTTTCGAATTTAGGTTTTGTGTATTTCTTATGTAAAAAATAAGTGCCTATTCCACGGATCAATTTGAGCATAACCCGTAGCTCGTAATATGTATTAATAATATTGGCTAATACAATATAATTTACCATCAGTGTGCACCTTAGAACCACTTTCCTAAAGTGCAGCAGTACATTTATGGTTTCGCTTGCTTCTCTAGCTTATATATTTGTACTGGTAGCCCCTGCTTGCCCTGCAACTCTGCATGTAATCCACAGCTGGTGCCTCCGCAATGGGCTCACTGTGAACGTTAGAAAGCCTGGACTAGTTATGTTCACTAGGAACGTCAGGTGGGGCAGCTATACGCTACCCACCCTTTCGATTTCAAGTTAACGTGGACGCATCATATCCAGGAACAATATCAGAAATCCTGCAGATTGCTCTAGTGCTGTAGGAATGCGATAGGTAAGACCTGGGGACTTTCACCCAAACGGATATACTGGATGTATAATCCATAATAAAACCCATTATGATGTATGCATGCATCGTCTGGTGGCCAAGACTGAACTTTGCTAAAAGCAGGAAGCTGCTAACGCAGATTCAGAGACTTGGTTGCCTAAGTATTACTGAAGCAATGAGTACTACGCCGACTGCGGCAGTTGAAGCTATCCTAAATTTACTCCCTATTCACTTGGAGGTGAAACGGAAAGCAGCCAATAACGCATATAGACTCGATACCAATATGGCCTGGAAAGGCGGTTAACCACACGGACATGCGTCTATCTGGAAATTCCTTGAAAAACATCCGGTAGCCCTGATGCCGACCGATCATATGGTTTTTCAGATTCGTCTTTGAAAAGACATACACTGTCGTAATCACCGAAAGAGAAGAATGGTCGACAAGTGGCCATGAGTCTTTTCAGATTACAGACCTAATAATCTTCACCGACGGGTCAGTCACGGAGAATCCGATTATAGAACTGGCCCGACCCCTCGGAAAAATGACGACCATATTCCAGGCGGAGATATATGCCATTTCATTGGCAGCAGAAGAATGTCTGCGACAAAAATGGAGGGGTCGCACCATTCGAATCTGTTCCGACAGTCGGGCGACATTATCAGCACTAAATGGCAACAACATATCAAGCGAGTTGGTGTGGAGTTGTCATCAGGTGCTGGTGAAACTTGGCCGACTGAACGAAACATTCCTGATGCGGGTGCCGGGGCACTCTAAGATTGCCGGTAATGAGGAGGCTGACAGGTTGGCTCGCCGAGGGTCTGGATCCACAACGGTGGGGCTAGAACCAGCTCTTGGAATCCGACCATCTACTGTCAAGTCTACTCTGAAGGGTGAAATTGCAAGGATTCACGCAACCGAGTGGAGAAATTTGAACTCTTGTCGGCAAGCGAAAATCCTTGTGAAAGAGCCTAGGGCGACTAGAGCGGCATTTTTGTTATTCCTTAAGAAGTGGGGCATGAAAACCCTAGTAGGGCTTTTGACGGGACACTGCTCCTTAAACTACAATATGGAAAAGATTGGGGTAGTGGTTTCGGCTATGTGCAGCCAATGTGAGGAGGAGGAGGAGACGGTCCTGCACTTTTTATGCAGCTGCCCGGCATCCTCAGATCTCAGACGAAGACACCTTGGCAAGGTTTTCTTCAATGAAGAATCTGCACACTCTCTGCCTCTGGAAAATGTTCTCAGATTCGCTAAAGCCTGCGAACACCGTAGGCGGGAAGGCATTGAATAGGCATGGGATAGTACAATGGGCCTAACAATGGCCTGAGTGCTCGGAGCTGCGGCTTCCCCCAGTTAACTAAACTAACTGGTAGCCCGTAGTCTTACTTGGGTTTTACTCCGTAATGTCACTGCTTCTAGACCCTTACTGGTGTATTTTGCCCCACTGTGGGATGTCGGGCCCGGTACTGGGCTAAAGCAATTGCTGTCTTTGGAAGAGGTCCGGCCGCTGGTTTTCGACTGGTCCTGTTCTAGAAGGGGCTGGCAACTGTCCAAATATGTAGATCTTGACCGTCAACCAGGCCACTTTCCCTATCCTCGACTCGACTTTTATTTGAATTTTGTGTTTGCTAGAATCGGCAATAATCCATAGATGCCGATTCTGCAATTGAGTAAAGTTCAGACATCGATTTTCCATAGCAATAAAAAAATGCAATTCATCAATATGCAAGAAGTGCATAACAAATATATACACAAACTACAGCACATGGTGAGAAATGGTGGGTATGCAAGTATTCGGAGCAAAGCAGCTTGAGAGATTCATTCGCTCTCTGTGCTGCTTGGGGATTGTACTACTGCTACGTCATCACCGTCCAGTATATCAAGCAATCGTTGTTTCGATTCATGTAACCCCATATCGGTCGCGGATGCCCTCATTTCAGAAGTGATCATGGCCATTGTCTCAGTATAACATTTTTGTCTTGGATTACCGTGAGAATGCTGCTCAGTATTTTTTGATAATTGGCTAGCACTTAGACGCGATATTCCTGTTTTTTCATTTTCTTTACGAAAGCGAGGATAGCGATACTCAAACGACTGTAGCTTCACACAAAACACAAAAACTTGTGGCAGATTAACCTCTTGAAATTATAACGACATAAATGGGATTTGGTCATTACAAATGGTGCCCAACATAGAGCGCCGTTTATAATGATATAATGCGGTTGGTTGATGGTCAATCGACCATCCTGAGGGGCCGGAGACGATCAAAAGGGAAGAGTTAGCCCCAAAACCTAAAAAAAATTGGCGAAGTTGACTGGGAAAATCCGCCCCTAAATAATAATATTCGTTGGCGCAATAATCCATATTGGATTAGAGAATTACAGTGTGTTAGAGAACTTCAATCAAAACCGTCACGGTACACTACAGTACACTGTAGCATTCAATGTGGTCAGCATTGCGCTCGTCCGTGGTTATTACTCTGATTTGACTTAGGTTATCATTCGCAGTTTAGTTGACTGCTCTTCGACATCCAGTCAGGACAATAAATCCCTCTGCCAGCAGAGATTTGAGCTGTGAGCTCAAGCTACGATAGCCTAGCGCTCTAACCACTTGATCCATCCGAAGGCTAAATACTGGAGGTCAATCGAAGTGTTCTGTCAACACGTGTTTGGTTTCCTCTATTCTATGCCAGCCAGGCACCGGAATGAGTCCTTTATCCGGTGCGTGAGCCTGCACCAGACAGATGGCGAAAATACTTTGATCAAATTTCAATCAAATATTTTGTCATTCCTCCAATTTCCACGTCATCGCCGCAAAGCTGAAAGGGCAATCAAACGAATGAAACCCAGAAAGAAACAGTAACGGGCTTTAGAAAACGAACTCGTAGGCTCAATGGGTTGTTTAATTGCATTACTGAGGAGGATGAAACACCATCTGACTAGCAACAAACACGACAATTTCATTATGGAAAAGCAGAAGAATGTTCAAATTACTTCCGATCCGGGACATCCCAACCATGAGGATCGTTGAATGCATTCTTGAAAACGGCAATTAGTGATTTCGTGTACTTCAAGTGGGTCATACAAGCGTCGGAAACCCACCCCGCTCTGGAAGGCTAAAAGGGGCCATCAGTGCGGAAATTGTAAAGCAAGTGCATCGAATGATCCTAAGGTGAAATTGCGCGAATAAGTTGAAGCCGTTGGCACTTTAAAAAAGTGTCTGGGATATGTTTTGGACAGGCAAAAGCTATCCGTGCGATGGATGTCGCGTTTGCTGGCCATTAACCAAAAATAGCGCGTTGGTGATTTAATAGTCGGTTCGGTATTGTTGTAGCATAATTGAGCAGACGCCTAGGTCCAATAGATAGTTTATTGGTGTTCCGCAATGTCGTCCGTCCTGTCGTTCTCTTTGGTTCTGAGTGTTGGCTGACTATAGAGACAATGAATGGCGTCTTGCGGTGATGGACACGAAAATGTTGCGTCACATCCGAAATGAGGATATTCGCGATCGATATAGGGTTGCACTGATCGTAGAAAAACTACGAGAGAGATGGTATGCTCACGTAATTCGCGCTAATGAGAATTCAGTTGGCAAGATTGGTCTGAACATCGAAGTCGATGGTAAACGACCAAAACGCCGTCCTAAACAACGATGGCTTGATACGCTGGATGGGGATTTAAAAGCCTCGAGATTGCATCCAGATCAGGCATCTGATAAAATAAAATGGCGGAACTGATCACAACGAGCCGAGCCCGCTTGTGAACGGGACAAAGGCTGAAGAAAAAGATGAAGAAGGATTTCGAAGCCTTTTCTGAATAATCTGCAGTTGCCGTACATCCCTTTCCTCTATATCGGAAATCTTTGTTGCTGTGTACTGCACAATTGTTATGCTCTCTATCTTTGACTGAAATCTTGCAGTCAAAATTTTATCAAAACCGGTTCCCAGGTCCATGAGAAAGCCATCAAAAGCGATATCGGTTTCGCGTCTGCTACCACTTGGCGTTTCAGACTACAAAAGTACAGTGCCGACTGTTAGAAGGAGAGGAGTACTTACCAGAGCCTCACCATCTCACTTCATCTAGGTCCAGAATGCCTAGCTTTTGTTACCGGAGTGTTCGGTCAAGTTGGAGAAAGTGGGCATTTGAGAAGCTTCAGAATCGTTGCTACGCATATTCCAGACACCAATCATCATCATGGATATCATCGATATCCAAGGTCGTAGCGTGAGGTCAGTCCATACCCGAGACTCCTTCGTTTTCCTTTTCACTTGCGGCATGGATTGAATTAGTGTGAGCCATATAATGGCTGTAGTTGTAATGGTTGCTAGAGAGCACGGTGCCAATCATCACCAGGTCTGCACTCTATTATGACAATTCGCAATGCCGGTACTCGAGAAGTTATCGGTAGTCTTTACAATTACACATTCACTGGTCCGTATCCTGCTCTGAACATGAACGATCATATGGGCAGATATTTTCGGTAGAAGGGTTTTTATAGACGGTTTTGGTTGCCACATACTTTCAACATAAATTGATGAACCGATTGATACAATTTGTCACCACCGCATTTTATTAACTCTGCAAATATATCGAGATGGGACTCACAGACAACTGCGGGCCGAATCGCCCCCCCTCCCCTCCTTTTTGGCGCTGGATATCAAAAACCTCTGAGAGAACTTTCTGGTAAGGGACGGATAAGGACCCCAAAAAGTTCATTGTCCCAGTAGGGTTACCTCATGGCTAGGGCCCTATTGTGGAAGGTCGTGTATAATGGAGTATTTGTGCTTCCTATTTGCATTGGGACAAAGGCTGTAGAAAAAGAAGAATACATATGGATGGGCACTCAGAACGTAGGAATGCGGTAAGGTCAAAGCCGTATGATCTTTGGCAATGCAGATGGGATGACTGTTCGAAGGATTGGTGAAGGCACAGACTCATTTCGAAAGTAGGGTATAGCTTGAACAGAATCAGGGAAAAAAACCAACCACAACATTATCGAGTTCCTCACGGGAGACGGCGGTTGCTACAGGCACTATTTGCATCGCTTTGGGCTAGATGATTCGCCGAATTGTCCTGTATATAGTGGCACATCGAAGGATCCAGACGATGTGATGTTCATTATTCAAGCTTCGCGATAAAGAGAAGGAATCTGAATTAAGCTCTGGAAAGCCTGGAGAGTATACTTGCAGAGATGCTGAGCTCGAAGGAGAGCTGGCTTACGGTTCCCTTCGCAATTGAAACAATATAGAAAGGAGGTAAGGAAGAGAAAAACTCAAAGGACGAGAAGCAGCAGACGTATCTTTCGAGGATTTTTACATGCACGAAAAAAAATGTGATGAGTGTGAGGCTGGTGATTCTGTATGCGGAAATCGGGGTCTTACTGGTTGCCGAAAGCTCGACCGGTGTTTTGTAATATGGCCCTTGGTGTTTGTACCGCGGTTGGCTGTGTCTACGAAGAACAGTGCCTTCCTTTTCTTGAATTTTAAACGACTGCATGAAGACGGCGAAATGGAGTTCACTCTCAAGGGCATTTTCCGAAGTACAGAGAGGTCTGACTCCTATGTCCCTAAGAATTCACGGAGTGGGACTTCTGCTTGACCGCTTACAGTTCCGTTCGAAATTCAGCAAGTTGGTTTGACAATTGTTGGATTAGCTGCGTTTCTACTGTTGATGGCGGCGAAATTGGGGTCACAAGTAGTGTAAATGGTTTCAGAAGCTGACCCTCCGCAGACAGGGCAATTGCATCCCTTCTGAATTACGCCCTTTTAACTTAAATTTTATTTATTCATAGATGATAGCTCCCAACATTTGATCTCTCCCTAACAACTTCAAAATTTCTTTGCAGGTAAAAGTAAAGAAGCGGAAATAAAACGCATTAACAAAGAACTGGCCAACATTAGAAGCAAATTCAAGGGCGACAAAACTTTAGATGGCTACCAGAAAAAAAAATACGTGTGTAAGCTGCTGTTTATATTTCTACTAGGCCACGATATAGACTTCGGGCATATGGAAGCTGTGAATTTGCTGTCTTCTAACAAATACTCAGAGAAACAAATTGTAAGTGAATAATTTTGTTTATACGATTTAACTAGGATTATTGGTTGAGCCTCGATTTTTATCAATGAAGTTAGTCCAGTGCTTTGGAATGTATTTGGAAAAAATCAGAAATTTACTATATTTTCCGTGTTGTGTAGGAACTAACCATTTTTTTCTCAGGGATATTTATTCATTTCGGTATTGGTCAACACAAACAGTGATCTTATTAAGCTGATAATTCAGTCTATCAAAAATGATCTTCAGTCTCGCAATCCAGTCCACGTGAATCTCGCATTGCAATGCATTGCAAACATTGGCAGCCGCGATATGGCTGAAGCATTCACTAATGAAATACCAAAGTTGTTAGTCTCTGGGTTAGTAAAACTTGGCAATCGGCTCTATTTCGTGGAGTTTATTTTAAAATATCTTACAGAGACACAATGGATGTTGTGAAACAGTCAGCAGCTCTTTGTCTACTGCGATTATTCCGTACTTGCCCTGAGATTATTCCCGGGGGTGAATGGACCAGTCGCATCATTCACCTATTGAATGACCAGCACATGGGCGTCGTAACGGCAGCGACTTCCCTGATTGACGCGCTGGTAAAGAAGAATCCCGAGGAGTACAAAGGATGTGTGAATCTCGCTGTTTCTCGACTGTCGCGTATCGTTACAGCCAGCTATACTGATCTACAAGACTACACGTATTATTTCGTCCCGGCACCATGGCTTTCTGTTAAATTGTTACGCTTACTTCAAAATTACAACCCTGTCACTGAGGAGCCAGGAGTTCGAGCACGCTTGAATGAAACACTCGAAACGATTCTGAACAAAGCACAGGAGCCTCCTAAGAGTAAAAAGGTTCAACATTCAAATGCAAAGAATGCGGTGCTGTTCGAAGCCATAAACTTGATTATTCACAGCGACAGCGAACCGAATTTGTTGGTTCGTGCTTGCAATCAATTGGGACAATTCTTGAGTAATCGCGAAACAAATTTGCGCTATTTGGCGTTGGAATCTATGTGCCATTTGGCTACTTCAGAATTCTCCCATGACGAAGTGAAGAAACACCAGGAAGTGGTGATTTTATCAATGAAGGTATGTGTGATAGCTTTTGGGTGTAGTTTTTATCCTCAACTGTTAAATGCTTGCTTTGGTAGATGGAAAAAGACGTATCGGTTAGGCAGCAAGCAGTAGATCTTTTGTATGCAATGTGTGATCGTAGCAATGCCGAGGAGATTGTTCAGGAAATGTTAAACTACTTGGAAACGGCTGATTATTCTATTCGTGAGGAAATGGTACTCAAAGTGGCTATACTTGCTGAGAAATATGCAAGTGACTTCACATGGTAGGCTTGGTTGATTACTTAAGTTCGATAGGGAGAGCTGAACGTTATTTTTATGGGACAGGTATGTTGACGTGATATTGAACTTGATCCGAATTGCTGGCGATTATGTATCGGAAGAGGTTTGGTATCGTGTCATACAAATCGTCATCAATCGCGAAGAAGTGCAAGGATACGCCGCTAAGACGGTTTTCGAAGCTCTCCAAGCGCCTGCATGTCACGAGAATATGGTTAAAGTTGGTGGTTACATCCTAGGTGAATTCGGCAATCTAATCGCAGGTGATTCACGGTCCGCACCACTGATTCAATTCAAACTGCTCCATTCAAAGTATCACTTATGTTCACCAATGACGCGTGCTCTGCTTCTGTCCACATACATCAAATTCATTAATCTATTCCCTGAGATTCGGACGAATATTCAGGAGGTGTTTAGACAACATAGCAATCTACGGTCGGCTGATGCCGAGCTGCAACAACGCGCGAGTGAATATCTTCAGCTGAGTATAGTGGCATCGGCTGATGTTCTAGCAACAGTTCTGGAAGAGATGCCTTCATTCCCGGAAAGAGAAAGTTCGATATTAGCTGTACTGAAGAAGAAGAAGCCAGGAAGGGTGCCTGAGAATGAAATCAAGGAGTCGCGTAGTCCGTTACCAATTGGTCAACAACAAAATGCTCAAACGAATCATAAGTAAGTATAAACTTTTAATGCACTTTAGCTATTTCTCAATGTCGAAATAATACGTCGGTCAATAAGTTCACAGGTTATTTCCGTAAAACAACACTTTTTTTTCCAAAATTCGGCTTAATTCGTCAACGTAGTCGCCTTCAAGAGTAATACAATAATTACAACGCTTTTCCAATTTCTCTATACTAGCAGTGTAAAACGATTTTTCAAATTTAAAATTTACCGCAATGTCGTCCGTCCTGTCGTCCTCTATGGTTCTGAGTGTTGGCCGACTATAAAAGACAATGAACAGTGTCTTGCGGGAATGGAGACAAAGCTGTTACTTTGGACTAGTGGCGTCACACGTTTTGATCCCAACCGAAATGAGGATATCCGCGTTCGTTATGGGGTTGCACTGATTGTGGAAAAATTGCGAGAGAGGCGTCTTCGATGGTATGGTCACGTAATTCGCGTTAACGAGAATTTTGTTGGTGAACAACTGGTAGTGGCTGAGGACTTGCTGTGGTGAATATGATGGGTCCGTCTAACTGCATGGACAGGATAGCGAAGAAAAACGATGCTTTCGATTATGTTGTGCATGAGACTGTGTGGAGGCGCGAACCTAAACACCACTGCGCACTGACCGGCCGTGGAAACAGCTGATGACCTGACAGGAAACCGAGGCGAAAAATGTCAATATGACAAGAAAAACTCTCGGGTAGACGGTCGGCGTGAAGTTGGGCGGACGCCACCAAGTTCAACCACTCTCGAGGAGACCATTGAAATCGTCACGGATGAGTTGGAGGAGTGTTCATACGTCCGCTTGAAGGAGCAGCTGATTCGGCGTCTTTCGGTCTCTTCGAGTTCACTAGGATGATTTTCAGCTGCGCAGATTCTCCAGAGGCCGAAGGCCACCCCTGATAGCCCCACTCTCCCTTACGAAACTTGAACCTTTTTTCGTCTACATGGATGATGTTTTCGTTGCTTCCCCTTCAGAATCTGAGCACTTGGGACATCTCGAGTACATATTTCAACGTTTTCTTTATGCCGGACTTGTCCTAAACGAGAGAAATGCAGATTCCTTTAGAGACAGGTAAAATTTCTCGGCCACTTGATAACCCCTGGCGGATTCTAACCTGACGTAGACAAGGTTGAGGCCATAAAGAGCATTCCTCTACCAACCATGGCAAAGGATCTGCGAAGGTTCTTCGGCATGTTAAATTTCTATCGTCGCTTCTTGCCCAAGGCGGCTTATCACCAAGCGCTCCTGAAAGCCTCCTTTTCTGAGAATAAAACTAAAGACTTCCGCGAGGTTGCGTGGTCTGCTGAGGCCGTCCATGCGTTTGAATCGGTCAAACAACAGCTTGTTGATGCAACACTGCTGACATTTCTTTAGCCAGATGCACCCCTAGTTCGTCAATGCCTCAGATACAGCGGTAAGGGCCACTTTTCACCAACGGGTGAATCAAATCTGGCAACCGTTGAGCTCCTTTTCAAAACAGCTCAACCCAGCCCAATGCAATTACAGCGCCTATGCTACTCGGCGCGTACCTCGCCATAAAATACTTTCGTTTCTCCTTTAAGGGAAGGCCGTTCACCGTGCTCGCGGACCACATACTTCTTACTTTCGCGCTTAGACAAAAGCTCAACAAAGCGTCTCCTCACCAACTTCTGATATCCAACATGTGACAATGTTGTTGCAGACGCTTTGTCCCGAATCCCGGAGGTCACTGTCTCCATCGTGGTCAATTATACGGCAATCGCCGAGTCGCAAAAAGACGCCGGAGAGCTTCAGAGCCTGAAGACAAACTCCAAATATAAATTCAAGGAGTGTCCTATTTTCGGGTCAAACTCTTATTTACTCTGCGAGACCTCAGATAAAGGAACCAGGCGATTTTTTCCGGCCGATTTTCGCGGGGAAGTATTTAAAGCAATACACGATGTTGCGTATCCACGCATCCGGACGACGAATCGGTTAGTCATTGGTAGATATTTCTGGTCGTCCACGAACAAGGACGTAAACTCTTGGGCCAGACAGTACATCGCGTGCCAGAAGTGTAAAGTCAACAAGCACGTTCGAAAGAAAGTAGGTGTATTTCCTAGGTCAACTAAGCACTTCCACACCATCAATCTCGACATCATCGGCCCTTTGCGAGACTCGCACGCATTCAAGTATTGCCTCACAATCATCGATAGGTGACCTGACCCAATACCTCTGTCTAACACTGGAGAGTGGATTCCGGGCTTTGGTGTTCCAGCTGTGATCATCACGGACCAGGGAATGCAATTCGAATCTACTCTTATCTCGGACTTAGGAAAGCGCCTGGGCTTCAAACGGCATAGGACTGCTTCATACTATCCACAGTCCAATGGTATGTTGGAACGTTGGCACCGGACGCTGAAGGCCGCCTTAATGGCGATCCGTCATAGTCACGGTCCTTGCGTCCTCCTCAGCCTCCCTGCAGCCCAACGAGAGGATTTGACGACCAGCCCCGGTGTACGAAGTGAATCTGCGCCTCCCCGCCGAGGACGCTGGACGTCAGAGCAGGGTTAAGCGACTCTGAAATACTGCGTCTGCTCAGAAACGCGGTTTCGAATTTGTGACCGACTCCACCGACATGCGACAACGGAGGTCAATACCCCCAGGGACTTCGAGACGGGTTCAACGGTCCTCATTCGGGTGGACGCTCCTCGGAGGTCGCTGCAATGACCACACGAGGGCCCCTTTAGAGTTCTGGAACGAGGCGAGCACTAGTTCAAGTTCAACGTGCGGTTCGGACCCAAGTGGGTGTCCTTGTTGAGATTCACCCGGTGAGCTCAATTAGGAGCTCTCTTGCGGACGGGTGGTGTGGATTTCATACTCCATTTGAGACTGTTCCGTTGGTTTCGCTTTACTAAATTGGGTGATCTCGCAAAACTTTTTAAATAAATTGATTGACAAAGTAACGTTGAATTAACCACTCCCACTATTGGCTCGACTTGCGTTTTGGCATCGATTGGTGGCCGCGTAAATCGACTAGACTAACGTAAAAAATCTGCACCGATTATCGGCCAAAATCGCGAAAAAGTTGCGGATGGCATGCAACTCACAAGCATCTTCATCGATGTTGCCGGTAAGACTCCTCTAGCACGGATCGACTTTATAATCACTCGCGTCGGAAGTAATCAATATGGCGACTGGTATTTTGTAGGACAATATGGTAGGTAGGTAGGTGTCAGTGGCCGCCTCACATGCATGCATTTGCTCGCGTCTGGCACAAGAGTTCTCGTGATCGGGATTATAAGCGGGTCAAATTCTACTTGACTTGGTATAGCTCCTAAGTCTTCGCTATCTAAGGCCCGCGGCTGCGAGGTAGTGCGAGTAGACTCTGCCCCTGACAGCAGCTAACACCGATGGTATTCACCGAAGGGCTGCCAAGAGCAGAGCCTCGCCTGGCTAATTCGCCAGTCCACTTACTCCCGGTTCGAATCTTCACCCCGCTGCTGTGCAATGTTCGTAAAGTTTCGTCCATTGGAGATTTATATGTGGAGAAGCTGTTTATAGCCCAGCCAATCTTATCTTCGGTAATTACCGATTATTTGATAGTCTCCCACAGCTGAGATGGTACCAAACCCTCCAAGCAAGGTTCTAACTCATAGTCCTCCTCGCTGGCGGGTATGAGCGTTTGAACCAGCAGCTCCAAGGTTTTACTAGAAGATTCCGTCCAGGACCCTTCCGACTTTTTAAGAAAGGATGGGCTTTTATGTTCCTTGGATAAAATCTTACTGAGCCTCGCGGATTGACTGGTGTTTTCGATGTTCTGACAATAGTCCAACAAAGACCGCCTCTTGACCGTCCTGATGGGCGACTTGTACTTCTTCAGGCAGTCGTTGTATGACTGCCAATATTTATGCCTGCAGGAGAAGTTGAAGATTTCTCAGTCAGCTAAGACTGGAGACATCTTCATTCCACCACGACGGCAGTGTCTTTTTGCTGTACTTAATGGAGCACGAGACTTTAAAGGCGGTATCGAATGCCTTTTCCAGAGCCCCGACCTTTGACTCCAGTTCGTCTGTCGTGCCAATGTTACAAATTTGCGCACCGGAGAGTTTTTTGTTAATTACTTGACCAAACTTTCTCTAGTCTATCCTCCTGGGGTCTCTGAAGGGTTTGGAGACCTCTCCGGCGAGATTTAGACTGAAAAGTATGTGTGATCCCGGAAGGATCTCTGGTCAGACACTCTCCAGTCCTCTACGCTAAGAATCTCATTGTCGGTTATTAGGGTGATATCAAGGACTTCCTTCCAACCGTCACAGTTCTCCGAGCTGGGGAAATGGAAGGTTGGTGTACTGCCCCTGTTACACACCGCTTGAAGTAACAACAAAATCAAAAAATGATTCACATCTCTCGTTGATTTCCGAGCTGCCCTAGAGCGTATGCCTTGCATTGGCGTCGCAGCCTATCAACAGGTTGGCCTTCTTTGTTGTTATGGTGTTCGTCAGATGTTGTAGGTCTTCTGGCGGAGCTGGTTGGTCATGAGCCATGCAAGTCGGGGAAATATACACGTTCTCTGCCCCCGCCTGCTCCAACTTGACCACGACTAGGTCGCTGGAGGTCCGGACACAGAAAAGCGTGTAGGCCCTTCCTCGCGAGAATATACGGAGAATATACGCTCTGGGTCTGTCCTGATCGGCGTCTTCTGTGCTGTGAAATAAATTAAAATATTTGCTTTGGAGCCCTTTGATGGTTTGGTCACCTCCGACCCAGGGATCCTGTATTAGTGCGATGTCGATGTCTTCCTCTAGGAAGAAGACAAGCAGATTAGCTGAGGCGCACTTCGAGTGCTGCAAAATTATCTGCGTTACCCTCAGCATGATCTGCTTGCGTGGGGGGTTCGTCAGTCCCCGTCGGGTCGTCGATCGTCATTTCCTCCAACAACTCGTTGGCGGCGTCGATTAGATCTAGGTCGTCGTCCGGTTTTGCAAAGCGGACCACTTTTACCTTTGCGTTTCTGACCCCGAACCGCACTTTATAGTCGACCCTTTCCAGTGTCTCCAGGCACTCTTCGTTTATACCTAGTAGAAAGGGTTGGCTGTTTGTCTGGGGTTTTGAAGACGCAGGGTTTGGACGAGCTTGTCCTTATCCATGCGGATCTTCGGCAACCAGATGCGAGCGACCGGTCTTCTGGGAATCTCGTCGTAAGGGTTGACATTGCGCTTCACGCCTTCCCAGGCGTTGCTGGTCTTAGCAACGCACGAACCGAGAAAGTCTATAGAGGATTGGTCCTCCCAGCTATAACTTGGAACCTACGGACCATCTGAGAGGAATCAAAACGGGAGGAAGCGGCCAAGGTGGTAGCTGAAGTCTTTCTTGGAAAACCAACACAATTATGATTGTAGCAGCCGTCTAGGCGGTGAGAATTAGACTTTTTGAACTATAGGGTTGCCATACTTTATGTTATAGTGGGATCATTTATGTGTTAGCCTCCTGACTTATTGGCCGATATATTGAACTGTTTCAAAGTTTCTATTCTATAAACATTTTCTGTTCCATCTTCCTAGGACAAGTAATAACACAAACGCTGATCTATTAGGACTCAATACTCCGCCATCGGGAGCGAACAACACAACCACATCAACACTAATCGATGTCTTGGGCGATATTTACAGTGGCACAAACAACACAGCGAATGCTGCTGTGAGCAATTCAAAGAAATTTATCTTTAAGAATAACGGGATTCTGTTCGAAAATGATTTAATACAAATCGGAGTGAAGAGCGAATTCAGACAGAACCTAGGTCGTTTGGGGCTTTTCTATGGAAATAAAACCCAAGTTCCACTTCAGGTAAGTCGCCCCTTATTGCCTAACACGTCCTATGTCTCCTGATGTTGAAAATCTGCAGAACTTCTCTCCGAAACTCCGTTGGGCACCTGAGAATGCTGTGAAACTCAATGTTCAGATCAAACCAATCGAACCAACTCTAGAGGCCGGGGCTCAAATCCAGCAACTTCTTACCGCTGAATGCATCGAAGACTATCCAGATTCGCCATCAATCGATATTGAATTCCGCTACAATGGGGCACCGCAGAAGATTAGTGTAAAACTACCGCTGACTATCAATAAATTCTTTGAACCAACCGAAATGAACGCTGAATCTTTCTTCGCACGATGGAAAAATCTAGGAGGGTAAAATTAGGTTGATTTCAATCCCAAGTTTCTGTTCGATTGATTTTTCATTCCAAGTAGTGAGCAGCAGCGAGCACAAAAAGTATTCAAGGCACAAGTTCCGCTAGATTTGCCTGGTGCCCGGAATAAGCTTCTTGGCTTTGGTATGCAGCTATTAGACGGGATCGATCCAAATCCAGACAATATGGTATGCGCCGGAATCATACATACGCAAACGCAACAAGTTGGTTGCCTATTACGCTTGGAACCAAACAGACAAGCTCAGGTTGCTCTCGGCTATTGCCATTGATCATGGAAATGTTGCTAAGTTTCATCTCATTTCAGATGTTCCGCCTAACGATTCGTTCCAGCAAAGAATCAGTGACTCTGGAGGTTTGCAATCTACTTGCAGATCAGTTCTAAGACGCGAACTACACTCGCAGAAAATCGGATTTAGTGCTATTTTTTTATTTCGCCTCAAGTTGTATAGTTGGGACAGTTTCGATTGAAGCGAATGAATGAGGTGTTCTTTTGTTGATTTAGGGGATGTAAATTTGCGTGGGTTCTGTCTGTTCAATGTTATGCGTGTTATGTTAAAAAGTTCGATTTGATTGCTGAGAGCTTCAATAAAATTCTGACCTCGTTTTTTATACCTTTTTAAAAGCTTCTCCAAACATTATCAAAGATGCATGAATGAGATCAATTGGAAACGCGGGTGTTGCATTCAAAGGACTCATTTTTTGTTATTCATTAAACGCCAATCGTTCGCTAAATTCGCACTTCGTGACTTATGATTGTCTGTTGTTGGAGTAAAATTGTTAGCTTCCAATTATCATTCTTCCGGAAGAATCTCATTCGTTCGTTTTACATCGAGGTGGACCAAAAGTATTGAAAACTATCTGTAAACAAGGCTTATATCGTTTATTCTTGATTATGAAAATATGATTAGTGAATATAACATGATGGAAAGACACAAATTGAAAATTTGAAGTCTGTAGGAAACGTATAACGCGAAGTTATATTGGAAAAATAATGAATTTGAACAAATTTATCTTTACACGTATGTGAAAAATAAATAAAAAATAATATAAATGAGATAAATATTGTAATCTAGTATGCTAAGATAAGAGAAGCAACACACACTTCGAATATATTGAAAACAAGTTATGAACTTTTTTCCTTACTGTTAAATAAAGTAATAATGTGTATCAGAACCATCTGCTTTTATTGCTCGTTATCAGTTCCAGATTTCCGAATTACTTTTCGTTTAACTTAGGCTTCGAATTTGGCTCAAAAACTACTGTCTACGTTTTGCTGGGACAAGTTATTTTTTGATATGCTCCAGAAAAAGGCTGATCCAACAATACCTTTGGATCTTATAGTTACGTTTGGAACTTAAAGCTTTCGAAATTATATTTTCTGGCCATTAACCACCGAACGACAGAATCGTCATCCCTTAAACATTGAAAAACTTCTCTCTTTTATCGTCTATAGCTTTTGCCCCGTTTCGGAATGCAGCTTGCTTGTCTGGGTCGGCTTTATCATTTCTATCAGTCGTAAACTTGGCCCGGTTGGAAGTGGTCTTTGGGTCGTGCACCTCGGCTTAGATTTCTGGCATGTAGATAACTATATCCAGGGTGCAAATGTCTTGATTTCAGACATACTCGTAATCATAACGAGTTAAGTCATGGATCTAGCGCAGGTGTTCAAAGGGTAGTATAGGTCCCAGGGCGAAACGTGGATTGGTACACACAATGGAGCATAAAACCTGGGAAATGCCTGCTGAACCAACACCAATAGCTCTACTACCAAACCCTATCTCCACCTCCACGTGGTGACCGCTGGGAGCTCTTTCTTAACGAAAAGCTGCAGACGGAGAAGGATGAAGGCGAGTCTCCCGCGCCTAAAAACGGGACAAATTGTACCAACTGGTCCTCCAGGTTGGGGGTTGGGTAGGGCTGACAACCCTACACGGAAAACAACTTGTTACGAAGCCACAACAGGAGCCTCGGACAGGACGTGTTTTAAAACGACGGACCCGGCAACGAACACGGAATAACAATTTGCGCATTTTCTCATGGAACGTGCGCTCCCTGTACAGAGATGAAGCTGATGAGCAGCTAGCCGATACCCTGTCCCAATATAGGGCTGATATAACAGCGTTTCAAGAGATGCGATGGACAGGGACCGGTTTCCCGGAGAAGAGCCATTACACCATATATTATAGCGGTCATCCAGTAAACCATGTGCTCGGAGTAGGTTTCTTAGTCAGCCAAAAAATGAAACCTGCTGTTATCGGCTTTGAAAACATAAGCGAACGGCTATGCATTCTGCGCTTGCGAGGCAAGTTTAGAAATATAAGCCTCATAAACGTTCACGCCCCTACAGAGGAGACTGCAGAGTCGGAGAAGGATACCTTCTACGAGGCATTTGAGTGGACCCTCGAAGCCTGTCCCAGATATGATATCAAAATCATACTTGGGGATTTTAACAGCCAAGTAGGGAAGGAACCCATATTCAGGCGATACGTTGGCTCCCATAGCTTACACGAAAAAATAAATGATAACGGACTGCGGATTATTCAATTAGCAGGGTCACACGAAATGGTTGTTGGAAGTACCAGGTTTGCGCGGAAAGCGGTCCACAAAGATACGTGGGCCTCTCCAGACGGGACCACTTTCAACCAAATTGATCACGTGTTGATCGAACGCCGCCACCTCTCAGCCTTGATGAATGTCAGAACATATAGGGGGGCCAATATAGACTCGGATCACTATCTCGTTGGCATGGTGCTCCGAGCTCGAATAACAATACCACCTAGAATCCCCTCTGACAATCAGGTGGGAGTGAACACTGAAGCCATCCACAACACAACTCTCCGGGACACCTATAAGAGGGAAATGGATGCCGCACTAACTGCAGTCAACAGAAGCCCTGGAGATGAAGCATCAACAAATGATCTTCACAATCACCTGAAGAACATTATCATTGATACGGCCACAAACATACTTGGCCCCAGCCGCAAAAGGAGTCGGAACGGCTGGTTTGACGATGAATGTAAGCAAGCAACGGAACGGAAGAATGCCGCATACCGAGTAATGTTGCATTCTCAAAGAACGCGGGCACTCGCAGAGACTTATCACGAACTCCGTCGAGCGAAGAAGCGACTTCACAGACGGAAAAAGGAAGCCTGGGAGAACCAACAAGTCTGTGAACTAGAAAAGTACAGGGAGCCACCGCACCAGGCGCGCAAGTTTTACCAACATGTCAGCAGGATGAGCCCTTACAGACCTCGATGTTCATCCTGCCGACAGAAAGAGGGAAATTTGATTTCCGACAGAATGGGCATATTGGAGCGATGGGTTAAGTACTTTGATGAACTACTGGACAACCAGATCATCGGCGAGTTGGAGGTCCCGCCAACTCAAGACGACGGACAAATACTGCTACCGCCAAGTATAGGAAAAACAGTCCGTGCAATTCATCGGCTTAAAAATCATAAGTCGCCAGGAGCCGATGGAATTACATCCGAATTGGTTAAATATGGAGGCGACCAGTTACACCAAGTGGTTCATCAATTTGTGCTCAAGGTATGGGACAGCGAATCAATGTCTAACGATTGGCAACGAGGCATTATCTGTCTCATACATAAAAAGGGAGATGTCACACAGTGCAGCAATTATAGAGGTATCACGTTGCTGAGTACCATCTATAAGATATTCTCCTCTATCTTGCTAGGCCGGATAGCCCCATACGCTCAGAACATAATTGGTCCATACCAAAGACGCTTCACTCCAGGCAAATCAGCAACAGATCAGATTTTCTCTCTGCGGCAAGCCATGGAAAAACTGTTGGAATATGGACAACAGTTGAAACATCTGCTCATCGACTTTAAAGCCGCCTATGATAGCATAGCCAGGGTAAAATTGTACCCGGCCATGAGAGAATTCGGTATCCCGACGAAATTAATAAGACTGACTAGGCTGACCATGACCAATGTGCGAGGATAGATAAAAGCAGCAGGATCACTCTCAAGACCATTTGACATCAACAACGGTCTACGACAAGGGGATACCCTGTCATGCGTCCTCTTGAACCTGGCCCTCGAGAAAGTGATCCGTGATGCTGAGGTAAATGCAAGAGGTACGATCCTCTTTAAGTCCAGCCAACTACTGGCCTATGCTGACGATATCGACATCATGGGAAGAACCACCCGAGACGTACAAACTGCCTTTATCCAGATTGAGCAGGCGGCGCGTGATCTTGGGCTGCACATCAATGAAGGCAAGACAAAATATATGGTGGCAACGTCAGCACCGAAGACGAATCAACCAACAACATCAAATCGCACTGGTCAAACACAAACACGAAGAAGAATAAGGATAGGAGAATACAACTTTGAGATCGTTGACAATTTCTCCTACCGAGGGTCGAAAATCACAACCGATAACAGTCACGATGATGAAATCCGCGCACGGTTGTTGGCAGCCAACAGAGCCTATTTCAGCTTACAAAGACTGTTCCGCTCGAAACGTCTCATCATAGGGTCAAAGCTCTTACTGTACAAGACTATGATCTTGCCAGTCCTCATGTATTCCTCGGAGACTTGGGTTCTTAGCAAGAAAAATTGCGAACTCTTAGCTGCGTTCGAGAGAAGAATCCTCCGAAGAATTTTTGGCCCCCGACATGAGGATGGACGATTCCGTAACCTACACAATGACGAAATCTATGAGCGATACCATGACCGTCAGGTTGTGGATAAAATCCGGCTCAATAGGTTACGGTGGGCACTTAATCCGTATGGATGAGGATGATCCCATCCGGAAGGTCTATAAGGGCAATATCTATGGTAGAAAAAGAAGACGAGGCAGACTCTGCCTAAGATGAAGCGATGGCGTAGGTCAGGACGCCAGACAGTTTTTAAGGATATCGAATTGGTGGACCTCGGCGCAAAACCGGGATGTCTGGAGTTCCTTATTAAGGCAGACCTAGACCGGTTGTTGCGCCGTCGATGATGATGATCTAGCGCAACATCTTCCCACAACCGTGTAGTGACGCGTTTATTACTGTCATGTGAACAGGATTGGCCGCCAGACTGACTGCAGGCTCAATTCGATAACTTCTTCTTGTTAAAATAAAAGATTTGAAATGAAAAATGATGTTGAAAGCAAGATACAACATGACAGAATAGGAATTATTGCTATCTGATACGAACATCGTCACAAGCGCAATTGAGGAGTTATGGTATTCAGGGTAGGGAGGGATAATGACCAGTCAGTGTTAGTGTTTGGTAACTGACGTGATTAGAATTTTTTTCTGATCAGCTGCACTTTCTGAATCTTGAGTTTCTAAATATAAAAAATGACCGTAAGTTATATTGGCTGAATTTGACGACACCATGCCGAAGCGGACTACGGACGATCGCTCTCTGCGTTCCCAGGAATTGGATCCTGATAACAAAAGGATCCATTTCTTTGGGAAAGCGAAAGTGACACCTAGTCTAGTGCGGATTGCTGTCTTCAGACTAAAGTTTGAAAAACGGACTCTGGCGTGGGACGAGATACATCCGATTAACATGACAGGACACGTGTAAAGTACTTAATTTTTCTTATCGTAATATAAAGTAACACACAAAATGTAAAATTTATTCCTTCCAAATTTTTGGTACATGCGTCGTATCTATTGGACTGATTTCTTCTGGATAAGTGGATGAGTTTCGAGCTAAACCTGTTTTCACACACAGATTCACCCTACACATGTATTTTCTTGTCTCTGTAGGATTGGAAGCTATAGCAACAAATTAGTGCGTCAACTAATTGCATGTTACCATGTTCGTCCTACACGTTTAGTTGAAACTCATCCACAACTTCTATCTTCTTTTTCTTCAGTCTTTGTCTCGCTCACAAGCGGGGTCGGCTCGTCGTGATCGGTTTCGCGATTTGATTTTATCAAATGCCTGATCTGGATGCAATCTCGAGGCTATTAAATCCCCATCCAGCGTATCAAACCACCGTTGTTCCGGCCGGCCTTTTGGTCGATTACCATCGACTTGGATGTTTAGACCAATCTTGGCAAGTGAATTCTCGTTAGCGCGAATTACATGACCATACTATCGAAGACGCCTCTCTCGCAATTTTTCTACGATCGGTGCAACCACATATCGATCGCGGATATCCTCATTTCGGATGTGACCAAAACGTGTCACACTAACACGGAACATCTTCGCCTCCATTACCTCAAGACGTCGTTCATTGTCTTTTATAGTCGGCCAACACTCAGAATCATAGAATGCATTGATAATCAATGAGTCGGAAAGCTTTAATACTTTAATTCTCATAGAACATTTCAAATGCCAAATAAATGAGAAATATAAAGTTCGTATTTTGTTTCAATTGTAGCTTTTTATATATTTCATTAAACAACAACAAATAAACAATGCATGAGAAAATCAATTCAGCTCGACAAGTACAGCATAAAATTCAAACGCTCAATCCGGTTCAGGCACTCTCACGAGCCCCTCCAGAGGTAATTGAAAACCCGTACAATTAGTTACCTTCCTACCAACATTTCAACATTCAACTCTCACCAAGATTAGGCGATGCTTAGTTAAGCAGTGGGAAGTGCGTTAATAGGGCTTACAGCATCTATCTGAAACTTAAAATATCGTTGCATTAAATGTAAAGCCACACAGGGCTCGCCCAAATTGCAAAAAAAAACGGACAACTCCAGTTGCATTAGCTGCGAATCCAATACACATCCAGCAAGTTAGCGCTATTGTTCATTCTTCGTTGAGACTTGCGTGCGTCAAACTGAAATCCCCTGGGCGCCCAACAGATTTTTGTCCCTACCTCTATTGCACCAATTCTCGAATTAACAGTCGTGTCAATCATCACCGAATTCTCCATTATATTTCTCGGTAGCCTCTATTGTCTTAATAAATCCCTAGATCCAAGCGACATGACCAAATTAGTGCAAGGTCCCAAATCCCTCCCGTCGACTTGGAACAAACGAGCTTTCCTTATACTTGGCGGCGGCCTAAGCGACCCAAACATGGTTCGTAGAACAATACTGGAATGAATACAAACGACAATAGGTGGCACTTCCGAAACTCACACTCCCTTCAACTAACCCACCAGCCTACATTGCACTGCTTAAATACTCACTCATACATTGACCTTTTCCTCGTGAGTAACAATTTCTGTGCCCAGTACAACCTTCTAGCCGCCCCACAGGACCATTCACAAGTTTCTGGCCTCAGCGGGTACGATCGTTTACTTATCCGACTCAAACTCCATCCGGACTACGAATCGTTAAACTGGAATCTCTTCAAATGCAGACTGATAGATAAACTGTGGGCTATCGACCTCCAACTCGCCCCATCCTCTGGACAGATTGAGGAATCTGTTCTGAACTTGATGGAAGCAACTCAGGCAGTAGCCCGTCAACTCATTCCACTCATACATCTGAACTACCAATAAATAATCGCCCATCCTTTCCAGATCCCCAACCAAATCAAAATTCCGCTATCAGTTTCATCGAAATAGATACGCACCTCAATATAACTACCTTAAATCCCGAGTATATTCCTTGGCACAACTCATACGATCCCTTATCTAATGCCTCTATCTAAAACACTATACCGTTAAATAATCAGGTATTTCTTTCAACTACCAGATTTGTAGCGAATTGGGTTGGATATACCTTTCTAAAAGTCCATCAAACCACCTTGAACATATCTGACCTAATCACCGAAACGTCTGTCCGTCATCATGTCACAAACCTCACAACCAACCATCCTGAATTCCTACACTTTTCGATCACGCCTCCCGCGATCACGCCAGCAAATTGCTCCCCCTTCCGAGCCACTACTCCCCAGGAAGTCGAGTCCGTCATATTTTCCCGCAACAATTAAAAATCAACTAGCCCAGAAAAATAGCAAATATTTTTTTCAGTTTGTGTACTAGCAAGTCCATAGCGTTGGCCATGTTCTACTCATTCTTAAAACCGATTTATACAGAAACCTTAACAGCATCTCGACAATCGCCTGTCTATTCAACATAGCCTTCTGTTGCGTTTGGCATCTACACCTCTATAACTTGTCCTTAGTTAAATATCCTATCGACAATCACACGTCAGCATCTACGATTCTCGCTCTAATCTCTGCAATCCTCCAACAAGCATCCCACAAGAATCAGTCCTGTCAGCAACCCTCTTTTACCCATCCACAGCCAATATCACTTTCCAACAGCCTCCCACACACCTTACGCCAGTATGCTGATGACCTGATTCTATATACCTCTCCCCGGAACATTCAAGCTGCTCGAAACTGATTTAATGGAACTATTCAATCGCTAAACTCATTCCTCGTCTTCTATCGTTTTTCAAGGCGGAGCCAAATCTACCCGCAACGTGTTAACCCAATTTCTCCCCTCCGCTGGTCTGCCCAATAATGTAAATAGGGGCCTTCAGAATGAGAACCTTGGTTTTGTTACTATTTAGCTTAAGTCTGCCTTTTGCCTCACTTTCCATATCCAGAGCTAATTGGCCAAAGTTCATGATTCTTCTTTGGAATCTTAACGATCATTCCTTACTTTCACTCTTTGCCAAAGGTCTCGGGTTCCCACGATTTTGGTAAGAGTAGAAGTAGCAGATCTGCAGAAACTGCAGATGCACCGATGAAAGACCGTCAAGCCTTCACTCCCCTTGAATGCATTAATGGCCGAAATAATTTCTCTTCTGTTTGGAGGAACATTCTGTATCCGCTTGTTTCAGTGACCAGCGACTTCATCCACAGGAGAGGGAACTTAATCAGATGTGATCATGTTAAAAACAACGGTAAAGTGTTCCTTCCTGATCGGCTGCATTGGATTTTTCTCACACGATTAGTGCATGGAGTTCTAGCTCCGCTGAGTGCTTTCGAAGCCAACAAAGTATGCCCTGAGAGTCTGTCCAATATATGGACGACGTGTTAATGTCAGCCTGATTTGGGTATCCGTTGAATCACGCTAATGAGGTCCATCCTTGTATATATTTCGATAGAGGTGAACGTAACCGTCACAGTCATGAGTTCGCGCGTGGACAACCGCCGCACAACCCTGTGTGCTATGTTGCAATAAGGAATCATGCCTGATCATTGTGAAATGGATTTGGTCGTCCAAAATATTGGGAACAGTGAGCCACATTAGGAACGTTGCATCTAGAAGAGGCGTCTTCCAGTTCAAGCCCGCTACCCAGAGAGACTGGATAATGATAATAACTTGAACAGCAATGGGTTTCACGAAGCCAACAGGATCAAAAAACCTGAACACCTCACTAAGCACCTGCCATTTGAACGCAAGTAATGTCAAGGATGGGAAATCTACAGGATCTCGTCAGAAGCTGGATCCCATCGTAAGCCATGCACCGACGTGGGAGGTTGGTCGATATCTAATTGGGTACACAAGGCAGAAACGCAAATATCGTTCGACTTCCATTTGCGCAGTAGGAAATGCCTCGCTTAAAAGATATGGTTGATGTCATATACCACTCGTTTTATCAGATGCTCGATATTGAGGCTTATTAAGAGATCGTTTACACAGAGCGAAGAAAGGGTAGAGTTTCATCAGGCTGTTGCCCAGCTGTTACGCATTCTCAATGTTCTCGAGAGTACACTGTTGGACTCAAAGCCAACCCATAGACAACGCTCAGTTGGTTATGTCCGCGAGGTTCTCCCAGATACCGGCACTAAATCCGCTGATAATCGCAATGGTTGGGTTCCATCTAAATCTGTTTGAACATTTTCTCGTTATTTGTAAATAATATCACTAGGAATTGGTTGAATTGTTAAAGGATTTGACGCAGAGGAGGCTGGGCCGCGGGTCTATTCCGCTGCGCACGATTCAATAATTTGCCGTTAGAAGTTGGCACCGAAACAGGAGAACTCGAAACTTCTATTGCATAGTTTGGCGTGGGATGTAGTAGTCAGGGAATCTGCCTGCGAGGGAATCGGCGCACAGCATTCGTTTTAATTTCTCATTTACCCTCATAAAAGCCGCGTATTTTCCCGGGAATTGGTATTGAATGCCAAGCACCACTTGAGCCGTTGAAATTGGCGTCAAGCTGTTGACCAGGAGTCGTCCAATTCTGGGTCCTATGTTCGAAGTGGGATCTGGACGACATAACTTCCGTCCTTAGCACATAAGGCTATCGCACGGAAGGTCGCGGTTGTATCGTGATTTGACGTCGGACACCAGTCGACTCAGCTGTGAATGAGTACCTGAGTCAAACCACATTGCCTCCTAGTGTATCGTTACGGTCTTGAATGAAGTGCTCTAACACACTTCAAGGCCCTGATCCAACATGGATTGTTGGGCCAACGACTATTATTATTAGCACATAAATAAGTGTTGGTTGCAATATAGCGATAGTTCTTTATCCTGATGACGTTGTACAAGGTTCGCCGTTAAACTGCATACTGGACGATTCTAACGAAGTTGGATCTAATATGAATCAAGTTGCTTTTGCGTAGCGAGTTACGTATCCGTCTGCACCTGACCCATTAGAATATGAAACCGCAATGTGCAACATTAGACAATTTCTTGAAAACGTGGGAAACACAAAATGCACATCAGCAAATACTTCATTCCAAAGTCCAGACGCAAGATCAGCAAATTATGTATAATAAATATAGGTGGAACGTAACCTCCGGTGACCAGTCTCTACAATTCAGTCAGATAAGTTACGTTTAGTTGAATTTTGTGTGTAAAATAAAGTTTTATAGTGAATAATAAATCGTGTGTTTTTAAAAACCTTCCCGCTTGGTCCGAACACGTAATTAGCGCTGATCAGGTTACGTACTATGAAGTCCGGGCTCCGCTAGTTCGTGCTCCTAGAGGGATGTATCTAGATTCTTGTTGATGCTTATATCACTTGCACTTCCGGAAACGCCCGAGTAATCGTCGCCGACACCACCACCTAGGTTAAGTGAAAACACCGTGCACAAAGAGTCGAGGGCGATGGTAGTTATGCCGAATTACGAAGGGTGGCCCAAATACCTATCACGTCGAAATTAGTATAAGTTACTCGTAATGACAATTGCAAAGTTATAAAACGATGGTCAGACTTACCAACGCTGCTGGCTGGCAGAAAGGAGGTCTAAAATTCCACTCAGAGTGGTGGAGTCCTAGGTGTGAGGGGGCCCGTTGGAAAGATTTGTTATTGCAGGGGAGTCGGCTGTTGCAGCGGGACGAAGTGCGGCCGAACGTGATTTGATGAAGCTTCGGAACAGCTAATAGCCAGCTGATGAATACTCCTTAGACAGATACTCCGGCCTAAGGCAGATGAAGCAGGGAATCGAACCTAATTGTGTTGCTCCAAAGAGCGTTGCCTACTTACGGTTACTTGGTTTAATGACCTGATTGCCTTCGAAACCAGGCTATGCTCATGCTTCCTTAAAACTTTTGCAAATCTCGGTGATTGGGGACCTCGGAAGGAGACGCTACCTCCCCAAGGGCGCTGCCTTTAGTTCGATAGTGTCGTCACGACATCAGACGTGCGTTACAGTGGTCAAAGAAAGGTCCAACGGTCTTTCATGTAACTCCTCGATGCGGTCCTCTTTGAAACCGTGTCGGAGGTGGTCAGTCGCTGCCTAGTGCGGATCTAAGTTCGTTTGGTTGTTCGCGTGGTAACGTGAGGAAATTCAAAAGTTTTCCCCTACTCGACGCGGATTAAACAGCAGTTGACTGTGGACTCAGGATTCCAAACACAGTCTCAACCTTTTCTTTTGCCATTTGCCCTACTCGATAGCGTTTATTGTCTTTGGTGGGTGTCCAGGATCAAAAACTATTTAAAGTTTGAACAGAATTTTCTAATTTTATTAATCTTAGAAATACACAATGTAATATTAGCTTAGTTAACCGCAGCTTCTTGTTCCTCAAGCTGCTCCTCATTTTTGGCTGCTGATTTCTTTGAAGCCTTGTTTGAAACCTCTTCGGCTATGTGCAAGAATGGATCGATTTTGAATTGCTCTTTACTAGGTGGGCTTTTGAGGAGCACCCTGTAAGGGACAGATAAATTCACAAGAAAATTAAATTTGGCTTTTGTAATAGAAATGAAGGTAACGAAGGGAGAACCAGCTGAAACGGTATTTCCTTACCTGGTAATGAATTTTCCTTCCCGTTTCGGCCTAACTGAATCAATGTCTTTCAATAGCGCTATGAGGTTCTCCTCTAAATGTTTTTTGTCCATGTCGAGCTGAAAATTGGTTTTCGTTATATTATAAATGCATTCCTCGAAAACTTTTGTAGATCCGTAATTTATTCCAATTTACGAAAGAATTACATAACTTACCGTCCCAAAGCATGCATTGATCAACCCAAAATCTTTTTGATGTTCATCTTTAACCGCGGAATAGCTTACACCGTTTGAAAATTTCTCGATCATCTCTTTGAGATTTGTGCCTAATGTACCGCTTTTAGGATTGGGGAACTTCTTCCTCATGAGACCACGTAGCACAACCAAATCCGGGAGGATGTTGGTGTGGGCAATCACATATTGGTAGTCAGTGAGAAGTAGGTCTCCATTTTGGATGTCCTTGATTAGTTCCACTCCACCAACGAGGGTTCCACCTGCAGCGCGGGCTTCAGGATAATGCTCCTGTAATGATAGTAGAAATGAGGACATAATTTTATGGGTATATGGATATTAGGCAGGGTTGATAGATTTAATGAGAAGAAGTGACTTAGTGTCCTGGACGTCGAGAACTATGGTATTTCCCAGATGTGGACCACTATCCAGACGTAGCCTTTCTTTAAATTTTTAGATTTTTTTTCGCTATCGTGATGTTTGTAGAATTCTCATAAATCACTTTCATTTTGTTAAAATCAGAAAACTTACATTGTCCTTAGAAAAGACCAAAATCTGCCTTTGTTCCCCATGGTCGAATTTATATGGGATCATTGCCATTCGATTGAAATTATCAACGAACCGAGTGGACTTCTCGGCTTGCATATTGAGTTCAACGTGTGCATATATGTTAGCATCTGGAACATCATACATTGTAGGATGGTGCGTTTCCCGATGACTTTCGATAGCTTCCGCAATGCTGTAGACCTTCCATCGGTAATACCTGCCTACATAGCAATTGTCTGTGGGAATCTGCTTCCAGGAGTCATCAACATGCTTGTTGACTCGCGATACTACAATTCTACGAAGAAAAGTATTACAGAAAGGTTTGTTTTACACATTTTCATAGTACGAACTTTTTATCACGGAGGTTGTGGGGAATGAATCCAACCTTCTGGACTTCCACTTTAACCTTTTTCTTTCGCGCCTTCTCACGGGTTCCCTTACGAGCGGCATCTGTGACAGCGGAAAGATGTAGGAGACGCACGCTAGCCCCGTAATTTGGTCTAGTTATCACTGTTCTAAGTGAAGATATTGCCGGCAACATAGTTGTTTTCCTGAACCACACCAACCTATGGGAATCCAAAATATAACCTAAGCTAGTGCTGCTTTGACAATCAGCTGATTGGGAAGCTAGTGAGCGCCAGATGGCGCAGGAAGTGTTTGGAAATAGTGACTTGCTATTTCCGGTCGTTTGTCCGTTAAGTGTTAATTAAACGCAGAAAGTTTCTTACCCTAAGTGACATTTCATTATGCGTATCGTAAATTTTATTATGCGTATTGTAAATACAACCTTGGATTGGATAAAATCCGGCTCAATAGGTTACGGTGGGCGGGTCACTTAATCCGTATGAATGAGGATGATCCCACCCGGAAAGTCTATAAGGGCAAGATCTATGGTAGAAAAAGAAGACGAGGCAGACCCTGCCTAAGATGGAATTGGTGGACCTCGGCACAAAACCGGGATGTCTGGAGTTCCTTATTAAGGCAGGCCTAGACCAGATACCGGTTGTTGCGCCGTTGATGATGATGATGATGAAATACAACCTGCATAGTTTAAAGAATTCGCTTCAATTTCGTGACAATTGATCCAATCATTGTCGAGTAAATTGTGTGTGGCAGCAAATTAAGAGATAATCGTTTTGAGTAGGCTTGAAAAGGTATAAATAACACGATCAAAACTATGTAATGTTGACAATGACCTTTTCGATAGGTTGGGTTGTTTGCCACGAACGCCACACATTTCCTATGTTTTATGAAATTTTAAGAAGTCAGAACTTATGGAAGTTTCTATTTTATATTTTCAATACAGTGGTAGCAACAATTCTCACATAATAACAATCGTAGGCGAGAGAATCCAATTGGATCTTAAAGTGTGTTATAGTACTTGATTCAATACTATAACGATGCACCACAGGAGGTCAGCATTGCGCTCGCTTGTGATTATTTCCCTGATTTGACTCAGGTACTCATTTATGGCTGAGTCGATTGGTATCCGACATCAAATCGCGATATAAATCCCTCTCCCTAACCTTGGGAAGTTTCCTTTCACATGATTGTCAGAAGGTCATATGGTGGGTATAATCCAATAACGCCACTTAGTATGGCTTACAAATGTACATAACGGCGAAATGAAACGGGTAATTGTGACAGGTCAAAAAGATGCAGAAAATGTGGGGGAGAAGTTCATATGTTCAGGGAGTGCAAGGATGAGCCTGAATGTATGCTTTGGAAGGGGAAAAAGGGCGTCGACTGTCGGCACCTTACAGGCAATGACCAGTGTTTAGGAGAACCTTGGATGCAGTAAAGAAATCAGGTTGATACAAATCAACTTCAACCATTGCGAGGCAGTTCAAGACCTTCTCTCGCAGATCATCTATGAAAAGCGAATCGAAGCTGCCATAATCAGCGAGCCTTATCGCAATAATTACCGCGATGCCTGGATTACAGATGTAACTGGCAAGGCGGCAATATAGGCGTGTGGAAATCAAGCAATTCAAGAAATTGGATTCGTCATGGCAAAAATAGCTGGACTGGTTTATCAGCCTATTTGAGACATGTATGGTAGAAGGAGTTTTCCCTCCAGTGGAAGAGGCCTCGAAGCCAAATAAGTACCCAGGACATTCATTATCATACCGCCCGATGTGTCTCATTGACACGGTAGGAAAGATACTCGAAAGAGTCATCTACAATAGACGGCTCCTTATCAGTGAATATAAGGATGGGGTATCGGAGCGACAATTTGAATTTCGACAAACCCGCTCAACGATCGGTGCCGTAGATCTTGTTTTGAAACTGGTTTGAGACGCGATGTCGTCTAATAAACACTGTGCCGTGGTGACGTTGGACATAAAAAATGTGTTCAATTCTGCCAGCTGGGGGTGGATAAAAGGCTTACTGGCTAAAACGAGTGTTCCTAGTTATTTGACTAAGCTCCTCGAAAGTTGTCTCTTGGAGAGAACACTTTGGTACGATACGGATGAGGGATTCAAGTAGTACACCAGCACCGCACAGGGCTCAGTGTTGGGTCCTCTCCTGTGGAATGTGATGTACAATGGGGTTCTTGTCCTTCCCGTGCCAAAGGAGGCCACGATGATCAGTTCCGCTGATGATTTAGCCGTGGTTGTCGTCGCGAACAAACTGAAGACGTTGAAGTGTACGCTAAGTACATTAGCGCCGCGAAAGCGTGGCTGGAGATGGTTCAGCTTGATCTTGTGAAACAAAAGACGGAGGTGGTTTTGATTACCAACCGTAGGAAGAGGAATACGGTTAATATTCGTGTTGGTTGTCACATCATCACTTCGAAACCGATTATCAAATACCTGGGGGTGATGATTGACGCTAAAATCAATTTCAAGGGACACCTAGACTATGCCTGTGAGAAAGCGGCAAAGAGCAGTGTATCATTAGCGCGGATGATGCCTAACATTGTAACATTGGAGGTCCAAGATACAGCCAGATTACTTGTGGCCGGAGTGGTTTGCTCCACACTATTATATGCGGCACCAGTTTGGGAGGAAGCGCTAGCGCGTAAGAGTAATAAGAGGAGGGTATTGTGCTCCAAATCTCGCCAAGAATTCCCGAGAAGTTTGAAGTTTTCCTATAGTATTTTGCGCCATGCAGTTCTAGGGCGACCTATTCGTTGGTCATAATGGGACAGTGATTGGATATAGAGCTAGTAATGGAAATTCTCCTCCTCCTTTGGTCGAAGCGTGCACTAGTATCTGGTTCGCATTTTGATAAAATTTTGCGCTTGCTATTGTATCAGGATAGAGTGCCCGGATGAGATGATGTAGAGATGAGCTGATGTAAAGTTGGAGCTTCCGAGCAGCAATGGCGGCCACATACGATAAGTTGCTTCCATTCAGCAGAATAGAGAGAGCATTGGTGTCTTAATTGCATGATGATGGTTTTGAGATTGCTTTGTTGATGCAATGAACAGCATCAGTTTCAGTGTCACCATTGGCAGAAATAACACTTTTCAGATATATAATTTTTTTATTAATAATCGTTGGCGCAACAATCCATATTAGATCAGGGCCTTGAAGTGTGTTAGAGCACTTCATTCAAGACCGTAACGGTACACTACAGTATACTATAGGAGGCAATGAGGTCAGCATTGCGCTCGCCCGAGATTATTACCCTGATTTGATTCAGGTACTCATTCACAGCTGAGTCAACTGGTATCCCACGTCAAATTCCACTGCCATCAGTGAGATTTGAACCGCGACTTTCCGTACGATAGCTTTGTGTTCTAATCACTCAGCTACCCGGACACTACAATCTTTTTATTGTCCTTGATAAACAGTATCTCCACCAACGCAAATAGAAAGAGTGAGATGGGCTGTCAGTGGTGAACCCTGTTTTTTTTTACTATTTATTTTCAGTCCGATTCCGGTTGCCTCCTTTTCCAAATTCAAAGCAATTTTGTCAAGGTTCATCACTCGATGTACTTGAGGAAAGGAAATAACCTCTATGCCATGCAGTCTAATGGTCCCCAAGTGATCAAGCTTGAGTTTCTTAGTGACTAATACTGTGGCCGTCTTAGCAAAATTGATAGTCTGCCCCACCCTTTTTGTTGTTAACAAGACTTGTTCAGCAAGTCTTAATTATTTCAAACAGTGCTGGGAAGACTTCAGTGGTTTAAAAGTTCGCACTATCTACTCTACTCTAGCTTCCAAGCATACCTCTTCTCAATAAACGTCTCATCTTCCTTTTTCAGGAAGACCAAGGAAATTGCTCTGTCCTTGCCTACGACCTTATACATCATGGATGTTTTTGCAGCAGTGGGGGATTGAGCGACCTTTGGAGGGTTGTCTGATGCTATTTTGCCCCGGTTTGCTTCGCCCGTTTGAAAAGTTTCTGGACTACCGTACTCACCCTGGCTAGATTTCGGTTCCAGCAGGGTACGCCGTTTAATGAAATGACGGCCTCAATCAAACGGCTGGCTTCGTAGGCCTCAATTAATTGAAGGAGATACTCATATCTTCGGTCGCTATTTTCCCAAATTTCGAGTGTGCGTTGGAAACGTAGGCCATATGAAGTCATAGTCCCTTCGCCTCACTCTATCTCATTAGTCTAACTACTTGTTTCGGTAGAATCCGGGTGTCGTCTCTTGGGAAGTATCCAGATGTCATGATTGCCTTTCGAGTTCTCCCCGTGGTTTCCAAAGGAACTTGAATATCCATGTCGGTCAGACGGCCAGGAGCTCTGAAAGAGATAAATGTTTCAATTTGAATTTAAGAATGATACAAACTCTTCATTTTTCTCAAGAAGAATTCCAAGTTTCCTGTATGCTTCCTTCTTGCAGACTACCCCTGGTACAGTTCGAGCTATTGAGAAGGAACTGGCAATGGCACTTTGAAAAATTGTATGGTGACGGTTTACCTGGGCTATCTTAGTGCTGGCCATGGGCTCCATTAATGTTTGCAGCTTTTTTCTAGTGTCAGAGTATAGTTTCTCTCCTCTGACAGGATACTTGGTTACGACTCGCTGCCCGTCTTGAGTTTCTCTTTCTCAAAAGAAAGCAGGCTCACTTTTTGACTCGTTTTTTCTTTTTGGCCTTAATAATATCTACTTGAAAAACATACCTAAATTTGACAGTATTGAAGTCGTGAGTTTGGAGCGTTGGAGCAGGAACAATGGCCTGAAAAGGGGTGATACGAATTGAGCTCTGACTCGAGACATTGAAAATATTCCTGAGTTTCGTCGTAGTTGCTGATGACAATAATAACCATGAATATGGATGCAATTCCGTATGCAGATTCGACATTTGACGCATGAGTGATGCAGTGAGGACTTAATTCGTTCAAACAGATGTGAAGGTGAAGGAAGTCAAATAAGAGGAAAAGGAAATATGCTGCATACAAGGAAATGAATATTGTCGTAAGCCTGTCACAGGACATGCTGCGAAGTCACGGGCATTACAAACCTCAAACGTACTCTTGCTCGAACCTGCCTTCTGATCATCGATTTTTAATGGCAGTGATCTTCAAGAAGGCCAATGTTTTACTTGGTCCCGTTACCTGAATTCTCAACTTTTAACGTCCTGTTTTTGTTATTGGTTTCGGCACTTATATGGATCTCATTAATATACGGTTAGTGAGATTCTGTTCGAATAAACCCAGTTACCCCCGACTACAAACTATCTAATAAGCGCAGTTTGCATAACACCCTGCGGCTGTGTTTTTTAACTTCGTAGCGTTTTGTTAATAGTAGGGTCTCCTTGTATAGGGTGTCGCTATCACCATGTATTAACGGTCTTAGTAGACGAGATGTTTGATTTCTGCAGAGCCACATATTGACCCCCGGAAACGTCAAACCCTGAAAAATAATTCAGCGGCTATAGCAAGCAGAGTGCTGACAATTTCATTATCACGACTCTGCCTAGGTTAGATACCGTCGGATTCAGCAATAGCAGTCCTAGTAGATTATTGAGAAGTTGCATAATGCGCTTTACTTTGTCAAATTCTACCTTTATTATCGCACAATTCAACTTATTCAACGAATCAAATAGGCTAGACGGTTCAAAACTTGATCCATTTTTTTGCGTATTGTTTATGTTGTAAATTTTAGTCTGAAAAGAGAATTGAAAATTTGAAAATTTGTTTCCTTCGACTTATTTCAATGTCTGTTTTCCACTCATGACTTTAAAACATCTAATCAGAAATGCATTTATACATTGAAAGATATTCACTACAAAAGTTTTCAACAGAAAATAAATAAACATTTTTTTTTCAAGTTTGGTAAATTTTCAATTCTCTGCTCCCACTCGTCGTTCTACGTTTTTGCTGGAGCAATGAACGGAAAATTCAATTTTTTTTATTCATATGCTCGTAATTTGGTCAAATATTTATGGTTTTGGTGGCTTCAGAATCAGATATGCCATTACGGATGGGTCTGACAGACATGTAACATGTTTATTGATGTTAACAGGTAAAAACATCAGAACAATTAGAGGAAAAAATTAAAATATTTACTTCGGGAAATATTGTATTCTTTGGTGAAAATATGAACTCTGTCGTTCTGAAATTCGAGGAAATTCAGCACAACATGAGTTTGGTGGAACGTTTATGTATTCAATGAACGATATTTCTTCCATATGTTTACCAGAAATATGTGCACATGCACCTTCTGTCTTTTACCTGCTTGAATTGCATAATTTGTGCAATTAAAATGTGTTTACTTGTGCCTTGCATCATAACGTTCACGTATTGTCCAAATATGAAAAAAATGAGTATCTGATCCCTAAATTAAAAAGATTTACTTTCGCATTTTTCCATCCCCTAACGTTCTTTTCTCCCGCGAAAATCTAGCCTTGCCATTATGTTTACCAACTGATCCAAATTCTTGATTTAAACTTTGGAAAAAATATATGGGATAATTACTCAGAACCGCATTTAAGGGGGTCTTCCCGTATGAAGGCCGCATTTTTTGCCTTTTTTTGAAAAATTATTTTGGAGGACTGGATAAAGATAGAAACGTGATTTTTTTACCATATGTTTATTGATATCTCTAGTATATGTGATAAATTCATTCATTCATTCATTCATTAAGCTTGATATCGTAGCTAGTTTTTGGAATACGTGTCAATTTATGCACCCATCTCCAAAAAATGGTGTTTTTCTGCTGCCACGCTGGAGGGCGTTGTGTTCATCTGAGGGAAAAAAACTAAACGGCATTTTAATGTGGAAAATATTCCACGGTCCGCAAAGTAGGATAATTTGAAAATATTAAAGCTAAATTTTTGGTGGGCTTTTAAACTTAATTTTTTGGATTTTGGTGTTTTTTTACGGCTTTTTTTATGAATAAAAAAAAACGACCCGTCCGATTGCAATTATCCTAGTTTGCGGACCGTAGAAATAAGTATTAAAGAAGTCGTGAAAATTTCAAAGAATTTGGTTGGATAGATTTTGAATTACGGTGGCAGCCGATTTTCAAGATGCTGTTTCGAGAAAAACCCATTTGAAAATTTAAATGTGATTATCAACAGTAAAATTTTAACTCACCATTAATTTGCTATACCTGGTCCATAGAGAGCACCCTCCGTTTGTTCAGAAAAGTCTTGTAAGGCCGATTGTTGCTCTCTGGTTTCAATTCTGGCTCTTTTAGCGAGGTCAGTCGATCGTCGTTCGGACCGCCAAATTCGCGCTTCATTACGGGGGTCGACATAAACCTGACATATGTGACCAACTTGACATCCCATTGTCACTAGGATTTTGAGAATGCCATTGAATCCCATTTCTACGACCCAGACGCCCCAGAATGAAGGTGTTTAGGAGCGAAAGTCCAGATCAATGCATTTAACGACTGATTCTTATTTTGGGTCTCTGTTCCTAAACATCTGTTCAAGAGATCATCTCGTGACAAATCTTCGTAGACTGGTTTGATGACTGTTTGAACTTCTTCAGTTAAAGGTGCCTTCTCGTGGTGGAAACTATCCAGTTCCCCTTTAGCTTCCGCTTTGCGCCATTTGCACCAACTGTCCTCGCTTGCTGGACAATTTTGATGCTGAGGATTTTCGTCTGTAGAACATATATGGAAGAAAGTTGCCCAAATTTCTTGCTTCATTCCTTTTATCGAATTTGCGTGTCGACGAATAGCTAGCCTAAAAAATGTAGTGAGGTCGTTAATAACCTTATCAGTAAGTTTTCCAGCCCCTTTTCCACCAATGGCCTTGTGATTCTTCTTTGTATTTCTAAGCCGCGTTCCCATTCTTTTCTCGACATGTCCTACGCATTCCTTTTTTACTACTACGTATGTTTTATTATTTGCAGAAATACCGGAGAAAACTCCAGCAAAATCCAATATACAATATACAAAACTTGTCACAATTGGAACATCCATATTCATGCTTGCTAAAAGTTTCCTGCTTCCTATTTGCCGCGGCTGCAAACTCCTTACTTGTTTAACACTGTAATTTCTGAACGACTCGGAATATCGAAAAATCCCTTTGCCCACATATTCTCCACTATATATAGATACAATTCATGGAAAACCCGACACACGGGATGACCCCCTTAAGATACACTAGATAGGAAAAGAGGGACGAAGAAGGCTACGGTTTCGTACCAGGGCAGAGGCAACTCATCAAACGCTGCCTCACCTCTGCTCTGGGAGCAGCGTGACTGAAGGGGCTCGCAGGTGTTATACGCTCCCGCAGCGTCTGATGAGTTGCCCCTGCCCTGGTAGGTCCTTCTTTTCATTTTTGAACCTTGTGGGTTAACCCAAAAAAAGGAGTCTGTGGATCATAAAGAGTGGGAGCAAGTTGCCCTCCATTTGGACTGGTCCGACATCAAGTGGACGCGGACTTAGGACTCCTCAATCCCTAAACCAAAAAGAAAAACTAGATAGGAATTCCGATAAACGGTTTTAGTAAACTTTATGGTTAATTTCTCTTGAAAAATAATCATATCTTCTTCATTTTTGACCTAAAGGATCTGAGTAAGATTTAACATTCAAATGTCTGGGAGTTAGGATAACTCCACCATACTGTATCCTACCTGATCACACCCCTTCGTCAAAGAAGTCTGAAGCAATTAGACTGGTCGTCCCGGCAACGTTAATTTACTATAACTTCCTTAATAGTCGATTTTTATCAAACTGCATATTAAAACTTATAATAATGCAGATTACGGATGTAGGATCAATTTAAGGGGGGTTTGCAGTAAATTTTCAAAATATAAGATTATATTATTATTAACTTTAGATACCATGTGCCTGGACCAGCATAATTTTTTTTCAGATTTTTCGGTTGGTTTTCTCTGAGAACGCATCCTTGAAGTAATTGACCCCTTTTGGACCCCCGCAGTTCCCTCCTTTGCAAACAATATCAGAACAAGCTTCGGAAAGTACTAATCGTGACCTTTCATTTGATACCCTACATGGCTATATTTGGTGAAAAAAATGATGCACCCGTATTTTACGTGTACAGGGATTCCCACCACCTCGTGAAGTTCAATGTAGAGCAATGTATTTCACCGCATGAACCAAATTTCGTGTCAATAGGTGTAACCGTTTCTGAGCAAAGTGCGTGTGACAGACAGAAAGACAGACGGACACATACTATTGAGAGGCCATGATCCCGATGATACGGCGTCAGAAAAGGTGACAGCGAAGATGAGGCGCATAAAGATAGCATGCAATACTGCCATACGGAGGCAGTGAATCCGCGCCAACAGTCCATTGAACTATTCGTGGAATAAGGAAATCATGGAGTGTCGGGCTACAGGCTTTCGAGCAAGAAGGATATGGCAGTAATCTGGAGGAAGACCAGACTTCGAAGAGAAACGGGAAGTATACGCGAATCTTCGAGGTATGCATAAGCAGGTTATACGCACCAGCAAGTGAAAATGTTTTAAGGAACTTTGTGCGGAGGCAGACTCCTGGGGAACAGCGTACAGGGCGGTTATGAAGGAGATAAGAGGGCTGTCACCTACATTGACCTGTCCGAATCTTTTTCTCGATATAGTGACCGGGCTTTCCCCCCGCATAAAGGGGAGTGCAAAAAATATGAGCAAGTTTTGCACATCTTCACCATACCTGTGGTAACTTTAGAGGAGATTTGCTGGAGAATCGGTAATAAAACTCCCGGTTTGGATGCTGTTCCCAATAACTATCTTAAACTCGCTTTTAAAACCAAACCCGACTAGTTTATCAACGTATATGAATCGTGCATGGGAGAAGGAGTTTTCGCCGCTTGGTGGAACAGACAAAAACTAGTCTTGCTACCGAAGCTCACTATGCAACCGGAAAATCTATCATCATCATCTATCCCGATTTCCCTTATAGACACTGTAGAAAATATGTTCGAAAGCTTCATATACAATAAATCTCTCTCTACAATGGAATATAGGATGTCCTATCGGAGCAACAATTTGGTTTTCGACAAGACAACTCCACGATCAACGCTGTAAACGTGGCTTTGAAGCTGGCTCGGGCCACAATGTAGTGGTAACAATGGATGTCGCAATCGCGTCCGATTCAGCCAGCTGGGAATGGTTAAGAAGCTCATTGGCTAAAATGAGTGTCTCTAGTCACTTAACTAAGTTACTTAATAGTTACCTCTCGGAAAGGCCTTTTTGCATGATACGGATGAGGGACCAAAGTAATACACCGTTACGATAGGAGTACCAAATGGCTCAGTGCTGTGTTTCGTCCTGAGGAACCTGATGTACGATGATCCTTGTCCTTCCGGTTCCAAAGGAGGCCGGTATCGTTGATCAGTTTCGCAGATGATCTAGCCGTGGTTGTCGTCGTGAAACAACCTGAAGATGACGAAGTGTACGCTAATGATACCATCAACACCATAAAAGCGAGGCTTGAGTTGGTTCAGTTTAACCTTGCGGAGCAAAAGGTGCAGGCCGTCCTGATTACCAACGGTAGGAAGAGGAATACGATACTTGTGGCTGGAGCTCCGGTCTGGGAGGAAGCACTAACGGGTGAAAACAATCTGAGGAGGGTAAACATGACTTATCGCTACATGGCAGTAAAAGTGTGTAGGGCCTCCAGGACAATCTCCCGCGAGGAAGCATGTATTATCGTGGGAATAATCTCGCTGTTTGTATAAGAAAAGGGGAATGAATCTACCTAAATACTAAACAGCGACAAGGTGGAGTCACTGGAAAGTAGCAGTGGGATAACTCGCAGAGGTTCCGCTGCAGCTACTCATTGATTCCTCGAATTGAGGAGTGGATTCAGCGACGACACGGCGAGATTAACTAACAGCTGACCCAATTCATGTCAGGGCATGGTAGTTACAGGAGGATCTGGTCCGATTCACGTTGGATGATTCTCACTTTTGCACTGATTGTGGTTGTATACGTGAACATACGGTGCATGTTGAGGAGCCTGGAAGTCTATAAAAACCTGCGTAAGCCCGAGGAACAACGTCGGGGGAATGTTGAGGTTAGAGGTAAACTGGTGCGCCGTGAACTTGGAAAAGTGGAGCATGCAAGAGGGAAGCGAAGAGCATTGGGCTTGATCGTTTAAAGCCCAGTCCTCCTCACGAAGTAATGTTTCGGTGCGGTTCCGCGGGGAAAGAAATAGGGAAATGTGGGGATGGTTTTAGTGGGGGAGAATTCCACACACTGCTGAAACTTTCTAAGATTTCCACTTTTAGGCATTAAAAGACAGACGGATAGAGAGACAGTCAGCCGATTTTAATCAGGTTGTGTTTTCAACAAAACCTTAAGAAGGAAGAGTTTGCTCGGCTGTTTTAGCTTATTGAAAGCTCTTTCATTTTAGGAATGAATGAAAAATGAATTCCGAGGATCCAAAATAACAACAACCAGAGGCAGGATATTATTTGAAACGGGATGAGCACCAAACTTCGACATGTTATGTAAATACCATGCCGGTCTCAAGCCCAGGAAAAGGAGAAGCGTTTGACTCAACGTATTTAGTAAAATCTTCAATAATGCTATTAACATAGTATGCTGGCCCCAAGCCCAGGTAAAGGAAGAGGGTTTATAGTTGGAGTTACTCCACTATGCTAAATCCTACCTGATCTCTCTTGGTGACAGGTCCCGCGACAGGCCGACTAAGAAAATGCATACAATGTCGTTATAAACATGATGATCGGATTGAGTCACAAGTCTCGGAGAAATGCTAGAGCACCCACCTCAGTTGACAAGGCAGGACGATCGAGGAACTCGCAAGAGCTCTTCGGAAAAGGTGCATTGATATCTGCGCTCTGCAAGAACCCCATGTCAGGTGCCAAAAGCTGCGACATTGAACGCGAACGCGGTAAAAATGTCTATAAACTTCTCTATTTTGGTAGCCCATACACTCAATATGGTGTTGGCATTGCCATCTCAGAGGGTTTTCGTGATGCCATTAAAGAAGTCGAACGATTTGATGATCGGCTGATGAAGCTTACCATTATATCAGCTGATCGCATTATTCATTTCTTCACCGCGTACACACCACAGACAGGTCGACCTGATGCCGAGAAAGAGACCTTCTGGCAACTTCTCGATGAAAAGATTTGCCACGTGCCTGCTGACGACTATATCATCATTGCCGGCGACCTTAATGGTCATGTGGGTGAAAAGGCAGACGGTAACAGGTGCCATGGGGAAAGGGGGTCGGGGCGCGCAATGAGGGTGGCGAGCGTATAATCGATTTAGCGGACACCCATGAGCTTGTACTTATGAATACATGGTTCATCAAACGATTGTCTCATCTTCCAACATTTTATAGTGGGAACAGTAAAACGCAATTCGACTATATTCTAATAAGAAGCCGACATTTTGTCACTGCCACTGATTGCAAAGCCGTTGCCTATGAGACCATCGCACCTCAACATCGGTCGTTGATTGCCGTCCTGGAATTAAGCCAGCGTGAGGAACGCACTGGCCCGCGGCGCATTAAATGGTTTCGATTTGATGAGAAGAAAGAAAAAAAGATCTCACTCACACGATTACCGACCTTTACGAATGTGGAAGAATCATGGAATCAAATGAAAGACATGCAACCTCTGCAACCCTCAGGGTTACCAAGCCGGATAAACGATACATCAACCGAGACTGACTGGTAGAAAGATTTCGTTGCGGTTTTCCGCTCCGAGCTCATTCTAGTTAACCTGTTGGGGAGCGCCGTCCCCACGTACTCGAGGAGAGCAATCAGACCCGCGTCTGCAAGGGACTCATCTGCAGTGGCTGTTTCCATAAAGCCTCACCGGAGGTTATCTGATACCATTGGAACCGGGATGGCCCACTGAGGGTTTATGATCTAAAAGAATTTCTGGAGGATGCGCTCTCAGGCCGGTTATTTGCGGTGGGCCTCTTGTGGCTGTTTCATGATGGTCGTGGTTATGCCTACATCGCGCAGACCTCTTTGGGGCTCAAGCGTGAAGTTGCGCTATGCCGTACTCTTTAGTTGCGGAAGGCGTGTTAGATAGGCTTTGCATCTACTGGTATGAATGCTAAGCCTGCACTCTGTATAAGCCAGTCATGGGGAGACTCTGATTGTGGTTTTCAAACCAATTCATGTTCAGCGAGGACCGTGGGATTATGCCTACACGGCAGGTACACACGTTAAACCTCCAGGACCTTCATGTCAGCACAACTCAAGTCGAGGAAGCAATAAAACGAATGAAATCGATGAAAGCCACAAGACCTGATGACATCGCATCTGAGCTTTGGCATGCGAAGAGTTGAGAGCCAACACTGTGGCTCAGTGAATTCTGTAATCGGGTTATTCAGGAAGGAAGAACACCATTTGACTGGCAAGAAAGTACCACTGTTCCAATATGGAAAAAGAAAGGTAGCCCAGCAGAATGTTCAAATTACCGTCCGATCCGGTTACTTTCCCATACCATGAAGATTTTTGAATGCATTCTTGCCAATGTGAATCAAGGTGAATTTGTCAAGAACTGCGGAACTATTGACGCAATACACGCTGCACGGTTACTCATGGAGAAACACCGCAAGCATCGCCCTCTTTACATAACATTTCTGGATCTAGAGAAAGCGTTTGACCGTGTGCCACACAAACTCATCTGGTATGCTCTATGACAATACTTAGTGCCAGAAGAATTCGTGCGCTGGGTTTAATTGCTCTACCACGATCCGAAAAGTAAAGTTCGAAGTATGGCGGTGTATCAGTACCGCTTCGTGTCTCTGTTGGAGTTCATCAAGGAAGTGCCCTCTCACCACTCCTCTTTGTCCTTGTTATGGACACCGTCACACGGGATATCCAACGTCCAGCGCCCTACACACTGCTTTATGTAGATGATGTTTTCCTAGCATCTGATAGAAAAGATGATCTCGAGCAACTTGTTCAAAAATGGAATGATCGCCTCATGCAACACGGTCTCAGATTGCATCTGAATAAAACTGAGTTTTTGATGACCGATCCTCATGAATCCCCGGCACAATCACCGTCAGCAGCACTGACCTGCCCAGAATTGAGAGATTTAAATATCTCGGGTCAATGCTATCAGCCAATCGAGAACTGCGTTATGGATGAAGTAGCGTTCCATGACTGGTGTTCTTTGTGATCGACGTATCAGCGAACGCCTCAAATCAAAAATTTACCGCAATGTTGTCCGTCCTGTCGCTCTTTATAGTTCTGAGTGTTGGCCGACTATAAAAGACAACGAACGATGTCTTGCGGTAATGGAGACGAAGATGTTACGTTGGACTAGTGGCGTCACACATTTCGATCACATCCGAAATAAGGATATCCGCGATCGTTATGGAGTTGCACCGATCGTGGAAAAGTTGCGAGAGAGGCGTTTTCGATGGTATCGTCACGTAATTCGTGCTAACGAGAATTCACTTGCCAAGATTGGTTTGAACATCCAAGTCGGTGGCTTGATACGCTGGATGAGGATTTAAAAGCCTCGAGATTGCACCCAGATCAGGCATTCGATAGAGCCAAATGGTCCCCGTTTGCGAACGGAATAAAGGCTGAAGAAAAAGAAGAAGATGGTTAGTTTAGACGATGTGGTGTCGTCATCACATAGGTCGTTAACCAAATTAGCCTGGAAGTCTTTTGAAACTATCATGCAGGAGCGGGGTCGATCACTTCCATTGGAACTCAGCAGGTCAGCATGTTGGAAGCTTAGGCCCTTGACTACCACGTCAACAACCCACGGTTCTTGTATGATTTATATAAATGCCTTGCAGCTATTGATCCGATCCCAAATTTATTTGGGAAATGTGACGCCCCATCTACGTTTCAGATGAAGATGCCGATGCTGTACGTCCCCCTCAATGGTTTTAGCCCGTAGTAGATCCGGCAGCCCGATTTTTTCCGAACCTTCTTAATATCGGGTTCGGCAACGCCGATAATGAGAAAAGTTCCCGGCCTATCGGCTCTCTCTCCGGTTTTGCTGCCTAGCAGCACCCAGGTGGAAGTGTTAAGGTTATTCTGTACACAAAGTAGTTCCAGAACCCCAGCACCATTCCGCTCTTCTTCTGGAAGCCAGAGTAAGCACTTTTTTAACAATGGTAGTTGAGAGACCCTTTTCAAGGTTAGTCGTGGTTTGCTGTCCGTGGACACCCATGGGCAAGACTTTACCCCCAGGAGTTGGCGCCGATTAGAGCCTGGGGTCAGGAGTGCTGACATAAGGGGCCTGCTTCGGCTGATCCGTTAAGGACTGGGTCCCAATTAGATTGGGGAGTAAGTGGAGAATCTGAGTCTAGACTCAGGTTCTCCATCGATGAGCTTAGGGTTGGCCCTTCACTCGGGGCATCTTGGGTAACTTAGGTGCGTGGCTGAATCGAAAGCATGGTGAGACTGACTATTTCCTTACCCAGTTTTTAAGGGGAAACGGGGGTTTTAAGTTTTACCTGCATAAGATTGAAAAGGCACGATCTCCGGTTCGTTGTAATGGACGACGCCCATCACACTTTTTTTTGTGGAAGGTGGGATGGGATTCCCTGATTTGAAGGCTCTGCAAGGTGGGAGAGTTCGGGGACTAACCGAAGTAATGAGACAAACGGTTCCATTTAGTTCCTTTGTGAATATTAATAATAAATATTTTCATTTATTTGCAGATACATTAGATGAACAGATCAAAAGATACAAGACCTCACATTGTTGGCGAGAAGCTTCTGGTTTCCCGATTGTTCAGATTTTCCTAAACAAATTACCGACTAGGAACCATCAGACAAATATTTTCTGTAAAGAATGATAAATTGATTCTTCTCTAACATTTTCAAATTACTACGAATTGCAATGATTTCACACAAAAAGCATCAAACTTTTCTGCTAAAGTATCTTTTCAAGACTCTTCCAAAATCGAGAGAAAGCCACTCTATTCGCCGAGCCAGAAATATGTATTTTATGCGCAAATATCTTGGAAGCTTCTTCTGAGAGATCGAGGAAAAGGAGGAAAATCTTTTGGGAAAAAGCATTTTCCCGACACGTTGACTGGCTCTTTTGGTTAGTCTATCTAAAGTTTTGCCTGAGCTAAGAACGAGTTTCGGGGTGGCGCGTGTGAAATTGAATGAGTGCGTGGAAAGCGCAGGGCACAGTATTCGGGCCGCTGCTATTATGGTGAAGAAAAGTCCATCTGTATCGATATTTGTTCCCAACGATCAATCTGTCTGTCGATTTTGTGGGTATTAAAAAAGAAAATCTTAAGATTGTGTTGAGATTCGCTGTGTTTTTTTTTCTAGAGCGATTTGCCTAGAACGAAGGAAAATCGGAGAATTATTCGATAATCTAAAAAAAGATTTTGAAACAGTTTCTCGGATTCTCATTTGAGATTTCTACGTTTCGATTCCAATGGTGTTATGTCCGCGGTTTGGAGTCATTCAAGTTGATCCCAGGTTATCCAGTCTAATGTGTTGTCAATTCGGATCTTTCGTAAAAGGATTAAATCGGGGTTATCTACTGTATCTTTCGGTGGTGCTGAGATTGGCTCATAAGACATAACTCAAGGAAATCGGTGCGACGGAAATTAATCGTGATCGTCTATCAGTCTATAATTCAATCTATTTTCGTGTGTATCTGTATCTTCGCAAAGATTCAAATGAGAAGTTTCAATACCGATTTGAAACCTCGTGAACATCGATCTCTGGGCGAGCCACCTCTCATAAGTGAAAATACATATTTTCCTGAATTAAAAGTGATTTTCCGTTCTATGTCCAACGAATTAAGCCCGATACTAGTGCACTTTATTAAAAAGTATCTTAATTCCCATAATTGAAACAGTGGAGCGGATCTAACGGCTAGTGATGATCTAACAAAAGTGCTGCCCCTATTTTCGGATGTTAGTTTGCTTTTCGCCTCACGTAACGCTCCTTTTTCACGAAGAAGTGGAAGATTTCGAGAAAAGTATTCACATTGCTTGTTGATGTTTTCACGCTAATTGAATTTGTTCCAAGCCAATAAAATAATTTAGTGCATGTCGTGGTGGTGGGAAAATCAAAAGGAAAATCAATAAATATTTAGAAAATTAGTTTCCGAGGATCAAGTGAAGAAAAAGATAAATATGTGACCAACCAATTCGTTGAATCTAAGATTGTGCTTCGAGTGCATCTCAAACATTCAAAGTGTAAAGTTCGCGGACCTCGTTGGGAGTTTTGAATTCCTTAAGGATACCTAATGATGTAAAGAGGAAAGCAGAAGAGAATACTTTCATTCAACCATGGATAAAGAGAAATTATCAAAGAAACGATCATCAATTGAGGCAAAAGATACATTGCCCTCTCCACCGCCAAGTCCAGATTCACAAATGCGATCTCCGGGAACAGTTGCACTAATTCCAACATATCCAGAAGCATTTAAGCGCATAGTTGAATACAAGAAGCGCGAAACGGAATTCATGAAGGTGCTCGACGAAGCCATCGCACTGGACAGCAAAAAAGTCAAAATCGACCAACCAGATAAGATGAACCAACAAACAACAGACCCTGAGGGTGAAGTTCGTGAAAGTATTCAGGCACGTCAGGACTCTCAGCCGAACACCCCCGACTCAACGCGACCAGACAGCGAAGTACTACGTGAGGAATGTGATACCTATCTCCTACCCTTACTCAATCGAACCGGACCCTCCATATCAGCAGCATTGGTCACTTACGATGCTTTCGATCAGTTGACCAAATTACATGGACTCCTGAATCAGTTGATTCAGGTGCGAAACCAGAACTACCAGATGCAAAGGCAGATAAGGGATGTAAGGACTCTATGCGACCTTAAGAAGCTGCAGAAGAAAGTAAGTGTGGAAATACCTATATGTGACGAGGAATATATTATCGATTGTTTTTCCTGATGTTCATAAAGGATTCACCGGAGATGCCAGATGAAATCGAGATTTCAGATAATGAACTTGATTTGAGCGCCATCCTTGCAGCTGGTAATAGTGCATCTACTAAAAGAAGCACTGCTAAAAGGTGATGGTTATAGAACCAATGTGCGGAAGAATGTTTCACTTTTTTATTGGCAATTTCTACGTTAAAGGATCATGAAGTTCTTGTTTTTAAGGTTTCGCGTAAAACAAAACCTTATTAAGATCGGTTTACTGTCTGTCTGTCTGTCTATCTTTTTGTTTTTTTTTTGAGGAAGTAGAAATCTTCAAAAGACACTGGCGTGAACGGGGCGGGATTCTTACCTATTAAAACCACCCCCGACTCCCCCAAGCCCCGTGGAACCACCGTACGGTATTACATCACGGGGCGGAGTCAGCTCATTTTAGCTTGGTCCTGTTTCGTCTCTACGCGGGGTACGTAACCGCGCTTTTCTAGTCTCCTCTGCCTTTCGCAGTTTCCTCTGGATAGATACGACCATGGAGTTGATCGCATCCCAGTCTTCCTAGCATGTTAACATTCTTCGCACCAGATTCTCTGGTACGAGCACCTCTCCTAGAGTCTCCTCTAGGTTCTTAATTTCCTCCACGAACCTTGAACAGTGGAAGAATACATGCTCTGGGTCCTCTGGGACTCCATCGCAGTTTGGTTTAAACCTGAACAGGTATGGCGATATCCTCCATCATGCCCCGTGAGAAACTGAGTAAGATTATAATTAATCTTACCGTGCTGTCTCTTCAACCACTCCTTGATGGCAGGGATGAGCCTGTGTGTCCACCGACCCTTTCCCGAGCGTTCCCAACGCTCCTGCCATCTATTTAGAGATCTCCCCCCTTTCGGCGTTCTTCGCTTGTGATAATGGAGAGATAGACTTCGCATTGTATATATTCGTCATCTCATCTGCCAGGATGTCAATGGGCATTATTCCAGAGATGACGAATGCCGCATCATCTGAGACAGTCCTGAGTGCCGAGGACACCCTTAGGGCTGTTCTTCTGTAGACTGAACTCAGTTTGTTAGCATTAAATGCAACCTGCAATTCCCCAAACTGGAGCTGCATAGAGCAGGATCGAACACACTACCTTAGCTATAAGCAACCTGGAAGTGGATGCTTTGTCATAAACATGCTGCACGTGTTAATTATAGCTAAGCTTCCCGTCTATCACCACTCCCAAGTATTTGATGGCAGGCTTAGAAGTGATGATATGATTCTCAATTTGAATACGGGCAAAATTTCTTTTACGGCGCTTGGTGATGAGGATCGCTTCCGTTTTTTCCTTCGCAACTGTCAGGACAGAACTCTCTAGCCAACCCTTAACAGCACTGATCGCTTCGCATGGGTATAACTCAGCATCTTCGAGGTGCTTGCCGACCAAAACCAGCACCATATCGTCGGCGTAGCCCGCCACCGTGGCTTCCTCCGGAAGGGGAAGATTAAGTACATCGCTGTACATGATGTTCCACAGCAGTGGGCCCAGTACGGAGCCCTGTGGGACACCCGCGGAGACAACGTACTCTTTAGGTCCATTATCGGTATCATACCAGAGTGTCCGCTCTTTCAAAGCTATCGATAATAGCGGCGAGGTAGGTGGGAACACCAATCGTCGCCAGAGACTTTCGTATAAGGTTCCAATTGGCCGAGTTGAATACAGTCCTCACATCCAGGGTCACCATCACACAATATTTGATTGTACAACCCCTTCCGTGAATTGCATTTTCAGCCAAGCCAGTAACCATTTTGATTGCATCAATGGTTGATCTGGCTTTACGGAATCCATACTGCCTATATGAAAGGTCCCCTTGGTTCTCGACGACTGGGAGTAATCTATTATTAATAACCCGCTCCAACATTTTCCCCATAGTGTCTAGAAGACATATAGGTCTATAGGAGCACGGTTCTCCTGGAGGTTTGCCCGCGTTAGGCAGCAACACCAGCTTCTGCCGCTTCCATGGTGCAGGAAAGATACCCTTGGACATGCACGTTTCGAACAGCTCCGCGAACATATCCGGTCTACATTTGACGGCCAGTTTGAGGGCCTTATTCGATATGCCGTCTAGACTCGAGGCTTTGCTGTCGCCTATTCGACTGCAGATTTTCAGCAACTTATCCCTGGTGGCTGATGGAATCGGCGTCACATTCAGGGGACGTTGGAAGGTGTCAGTACCTGCCTCTTGCTGGGGAAGTAACCCCTGGATTATTTTCAACAAGAACATAGTGCACGTAATCTGCGGAGATGATCGGCCTCTGAATCGTCCTGTCACGATTTTATAGGCACTACCCACGGATTTATGTCTGCTTCCAAACAGAGTTCCTTAAAACATTCCTCCTTACTCCGCTGGATGGCGAGCTTGAATTTCTTGCAGGCTTCCCTATAGGCATGCGTCCATGAAAAAGCAGATAACTTCGGAACTTATTCACCACACTTGCTGAATTCATTTATTCATTCACATACACCCATTCGCGCATTATTCGCGTATCCTTACCGTCACCCATTCCCAGTCTTGTGATGTGCCACGAAGCATTCGACGAGCTAGCCAATATGCGATTGCATACAGGACAATTCGGGGAATTATTCGCCACCACCAATACTCACGTTGGTTCACACCCTCAGAGCCATCAATCAGCTTCTTTCTCTAAGGGTTTTCAAGTGCCTCCAGTCACGCAGATGACGAGCAAAGCAGCAGTGTCAACATTCTACAACATTTTTGTAAATAACGCGGTGGCACTAGCTGCCTTTTAACGCGCATACCCTAAAGCCCAATTTTGCGTCAATAATTAGCCCCAGGTATTTGATAGCCAGCTTAGAGATCAGCGCATGTCCACTTTGACAGTGTTCCTCTTTCTGCGGTTCATTATTAAGATTGCTACCGTTTTCTCGTCCATCAGGGTTAGCCCGGTCTTCACCGCTACTGATCGCATAGACCTCCACATTCTCTTAAATTAACTATAGCCTCTACTCTCTGCAACAACTGGTGTCATACCAAAGCCTCCGTTCTTGTAAATAGCTGTTGACAATAGCTGCAAGATAAGTGGGAATACCAATCTTCGGCCAAGCCAGTAACCGTTTTGATAGCATCAATGGTAGATCTGGCTTTACGGAACCCATACTGCCGATCTGAGAGACCACCCTGGCCCTCAACAACCGGGAGTAATCTATTATAGGTTACTCGCTCTAGCATTTGGCCCACATTGTCCAAAAGACAAATAGGTCTGTAGGAGGTTGGCTCACCTGGAGGTTTGCCTGCCTTAGGTAGTAGCACCAACTTCTGCCGTTTCCATGATGTAGGAAATATCCCCTTGGGCATGCACGCTTCGAAAAACTCAGCGAAAATGTCCGGTCTGGATTTCACGGCGAGCTTAAGGGGCCTATTCGGAACGCCATCCAGACCCGGAGCTTTGTTATCTGCTATCCTAGCGCAAATCTCCAGCAGCTCGTCACTGGTGATTGGTGGTATTGCCGTCACATTTAGAGGTTGCTGGAAGTTGTCTGCCTGTCTGCCTGTCTGTCACACGCACTTCTCTCAGAACGGCTATACCGATTGACACGAAATTTGGTGAGAAGGTGGGACCTGTGAACGCCCAGACATGCAGTGAGTGATATCCTTCTACGTTGAGATTTAGGGGGGTACATAATGGACTACGTACAAATGGGGTAGTTCTACACTCAAATATACTCACAGAAGAAACAAACAAAACCTTTCATACCTGAAGCGCCCAGCTTCCGGTTTCTCGACTTCTTATTTAAATATATCAACGACAATTGAGATTAATAGATTTGCCAATTTTCTTTCTTGATAAAGAAAAACAAATTTTTGTCAAACTTGTTGGCATTTAAAGTTTCTTAATGTATTGGTATTGTCTGCGGAACGTAAAACCTGGGGAACACCTGCTGAACCAACATCATCATCTTTGCTACCAAATCCTATCCTCACTTACACATGGTAATGACTGGCAGTCCTTCCTTAACGAAAAACTGCAGACCGAGAAAGATGCAGGCTAGTATCCCTTACCTAAAAATGAGGAAAACTGTCTTCACTGGTCCTCCAAGCTGAAGGTTGGTTTGAGGCTGACAACCGTACCCGGATAAACTATCTTTGACGACACCACGGAAGGAGCCTTGCAACGATGGGCCCGGCAAAGAAAAAGGACAAATGATTTCCTCATCAAATGTGCCTATACATACAGAGCAGTAGCTGCCAAGTAGCAAGCCGATATTCTATTCCAATAAAACTCTGAAGTCACTGCGGACCAGTTTCCTGGAGGAAACCAAATATACTGTGGCGGAGAGAAAAATGAGAAGTTGGTCCCGAAAAATTGACCAGGACATCCAGCAACTGCCGGGGCACGCTGGCACCATGGCAGGTTTGGTGAAAAGGCCACAGTGTGTATTAGGCCCTGCACTTTTTCTTTAAAAAACTAGACTCGCCGGTAGCTTTGGCGACGGCTACCCGAAATGCAGCACCACGTTGTCTCACATTTTAATATCCCTTGAGCTGGCGCCACTACCATAATTTAATACCGCAGTGCAGTCGTTAAAACTTAAGGCAGTACATTCATCGTCGTTCCGTATATATGGCTACCAACGCGGTCTATAGCCTCTGAACACTTAGGCCGTGGTGGCTTATTGTACTCTACACCCCCATCTAAGGGAATATCCTGGATTCTCTAACGTATCGCAGGATTTCCGCTTGTGGATGTGATGCTACCCGTCGCAACTGGAGAACATGGGCACCAAAGATCTGATGTCTGACGCGTCCATAGGCGGGGCATTCACATAATCAATGCTCCGTGGATTCCGCTTCCTCATTACAAGAGCGACACGTATCATCTTAAAAAATTCCTATACTTAACATATCTCTAGCTATTGAGTTGTGGCCTGCTAGGATGCCTACAATATTTCTGCAAGTTCTCCTGCTTTTCGACAGGTTAAACATTGCGGTACGCATGTTCGGTTTTGACAGGAAAAATTCGGTGTGTCTAGTAGCATTTAGGCTCGGCCAGCTGTCATTGTGGGAAGTTTGCCTCCAATTTTTGAAGACAGTCTTAGTCAATGCTACTGGTACTCCAATTGCTGGTTCCGGTCCTGGCATAGGGGAGATTGAACCTTCTCTTGCTAGAGCATTGGAGATTTCATTTCCCTCTACACCACAGCGACCAGATACCCAAAGTAGTTCCACCGTATTGAATCTAGAGAAACGGTTTCCTGAAGAATTTTCGAGATGATCAAAGAACTACTCAACGCCCTTAATGCAGCCTAGTTATGACTGCAGATTGCGATACGCTTGCCTTCAATCGTTCGTCAATCACCGCCGTTAGGATCGTATATACTTCGACTTGAAAAACCGTTGTAAATTGTCCCAAAGGAAAAGCCCACTTCTTGGTTTTATTCGAGAGGTAGAGTCCCGCTCCAGACCCCTGTCCTATTTTTGAGCCATCAGTCCTCTGGGACTTCCCAGTTCTCTCAACGATTCAGGATAACTTCAGAATTGTAAGAACTGGATTCAGTACTCCCAGTAACTCTTCCAATATTCTCCGCCCATTACATCTCTTGTTTCCCCATAGATCTAATCGAATTATTCTATGAGCTGCTCCCATTGCAGTGCTTTTAATAAATATATCCAGGGGCTGCAGATTGAGTAATGCATTTAGATCTGGCGCAGCTCTTATGGTACTGGTAATACCCAGAAACACAGTTTGTTGCAGTGCGGCTAATTTACGGTGAAAACCTTTTTGCCTCACCTTAACCCATCACAAGCATAAGCGAACATCGGCCTAATGATAGCAATGTATATCCAGATTACCACATGAGGCCTAAGTCCTTATATCGAGTCAAAGGTTGGTCTGCACAGCCCGTAAACTGTGAGAGCTCGTTTCAACTGTACCTCTACATATTTGTTCCAAAGAAGCTTTTTATCTAGAGTGACTCGCAGATATTTCACTTCTTCGGAGAATTGAAGGGCAGTACCCCGCATCTCTGGGAGGTCCATCCAGTTTTCTCCTTTTTGTGAATAATACCATTGTGCTTTTATTTGGATTAACTGAAAGACCATGCCTGAGGCACCAATTGTCTATCAGATCAACGGCTCGTTGTATATTTCTACACACACTTTCAAAATCCCAATCAGCAGCAAGCAAAGCCACATCATCCGCATAAGCTTGAGCGTGTATTGCCAAATTTTGCAGTTCTCATAGTAGTGAGTCGATCAGCATACTTCACACAAGTGGTGGCAGCACACCTCCTTGGGGGCAGCCTTTCGTTGCTCCTCCTGTTAGGTAGCGATCGACACCCACTTCAGTACACAGCAACTTCTGCGTTAACATAGCATGGGTCCACTTAATTAAAGCATCATCAACACCATGCGCTCTGGCGGTATTACAAAGTTTTTGAAAAGGCACACAGTCAAACTCCCCTTTAATGCCCATGAACCCCCTCGTCGCGAACTCAGCCTTCAGAGTTGCATCCTCCATCTTTGAAACCAAAGCATGAAGAGCAGACTCACAGGACTTTCTACGCTGGTAACCATGCTGGTTTTCACTAAGTGGGTGCGACCTAAGCGCCTTACCATGAATGTGACACTCAACCAGTCTGTCAAACCTTTCAGCAAGAATGATGTCAAGCTGACCTGTTTGAAATTTTTTGGATTAGAATTGTCATCTTTCGCAGACTTCGGTATGAAGATTACCTTAACCTTCTGCCAAGAGGTAGGCACATAGTCCAAAGCAAGGCTTGCTAGAAAAATATTTCTTAACAATCGTTCTAAGTGCTCTATACCCACCTTTAGCATTTCTAGATAGATGCTATCCATGCCAGGTGCTTTGAAATGTTCAAAGGATAGTATGCAGCTCTCACGTTTTCATAGGTAATAACTGCTTTCGCAGTGTTCCAGTTCATCTTGCAGCACTTGCGTGTTGAAGGGGTTACAAGAACCGTCAACCTTCCTCCTCTACCGGCAATCAACATCCGATATGTTCTGTCCTGCGCAGATCAGTGTTCACAATGGTGAACTTAGGACTCTCCCTGGCTGATTTGATACCTCCTGGCACACCGGTCTTAATTCTCGTGGGACGCATGGATCGGGAATGTAGCAATGCATTTTTCCAAGGGGTTGATCAGGAATAGGGATCGCCAATTTTTTGCTAAACACTAGATAGTCAAGACTTTTTAAAATAAAATCACACATTTTGCATTTTTCATTCCCTACTTGCCATTCTAGAGTGTGAGAACCTATGAGAGCAAAGGGTAATTTGTTGGTCATGTCAGAGTGTCAGAGCGTACCTCATCATTAATTTGGCAAATAGTTTTGGGAATGTTGGAAATACATATGTTCTGGGGATGCCCAGTGTATATAGCGGATCTATTCTCATTCCAGCAATAATAATAATAATCGTTGGCGCGACAATCCATATTGGATCAGGGCCTTGAAGTGTGTTAGAGCACTTCATTCAAGATCGTAACGGTACACTATAGCACTATGTTGCACTTTAAAGGCAATGTGGTCTGCATTGCCTCACCCGAGATTATTACCCTGATTTGACTCATGTAATCATCAACCACAGCTGAGTCCACTGGTATCCAATGTCAAATCGCGATACAAATCCGACCGCTCCCAATGAGATTTGAACCGCGACTTTCCGTATGACAGCCCAGCGCTGTAACCACTTGAGACATTCCAGCAATGCTTCTTACAATTGGGTGTGTTGGATGTGTTTAACCTGTAGGACGGAGTTATTAACCGCAGCATTTTCGTCCTGATCAATCTTTGGCCTTCATTTTGTTTTGCAAAATTGTGTTGCTGCAAGTGAAGGGGCTAGTTGAAGAAGAGGATAATTTTGTCAACCCATTTTCTCTCTCTTCAATCTTGAGGCTCGAGGCCCCATCCAGCATATCAAGCCACTGTTGTTTCGGCCTGCCTTTTGGTCGTGGAGGAAGCATGATCAGTTGGGTTGAAAGATAGAGGGAAGCCACAACTTCAAGCAATGGGACCTTATATATTTGACTAGTCCTTGAAACATTTATTCAGAGGGCCTTCATTGCCTGGGAATATGAAAATATTTGCCACAGGTGAAGACTGCGCAGATCTTTCATGGAAGAAAATCTTTCGGAGGTATTCATGTCTATGTAGGGTCATTTTCCAATCTTTTTCTCACAGAGCGTCTGTAGATCCTTGGTAAGGACTCTCATCTAGTTCAAATTATTCCATTGCGCTGTGTGGTATCACTCACCTTTAGATCTCTGCTAATTCAATGAGCAAACTTTCCATTTTCAGGGATGTTCCAGTGCGTTGACATTTACACTAGGAATATTCCGTTCACTTGATCAAGTTTAACTAGCAAATGGTAAGCTACCCTCGTCTAGCTTAATATGGTGTTATGATTTAGTGCTAATAACGCTGCTTGACCGTCGGAACAGATTTGAATTGTCTAATGGCGTCAGTTTTGTCGTAGGCAATATTTTATTCCCAATAAAATGGCGTAAATCTCTGCCTGGAGTAAGATCGTATTTTTTCGAGGCATTGGGTCGGCTTCTCCTGAGAGCAGTTCTAAGCCTGACCTCTCTTTTATAATTCTTCTTCTTTTTTTTCAGCCTTTGTCCCGATCACAAGCGGGGTCGGTTCGTCGTGATCGGTTTCGCCATTTGGCTCTATCAAATGCCTGATATAGATTCTCACTAGCGCGAATTGCATGAACATACCATCGAAGACGCCTCTCTCCCAATTTTTCCACGATTGGTGCAACCCCATAACGATTGCGGATATCCTTATTTTAGACATTCGTCTCCATTACCGCAAGACGCCGTTCATTGTCTTTTATAGTCAACCAACACTCAGAACCATAGAGGGCAACAGGACGGTTTCAATTTTCAATTGTTCGGTCTTGATGAATGATTTAAGCGACTTAAATCTCCCCTTTTCATCCCTGGGGATGATTAAGTTGGGCTCATACATTTTTACAAAGGTTGCAATGCCCTTTCTATTCTATGTCTTTTTTAACATCTTCCTCCATCCAGCTTAGTTGTTCCACTAATACTGGTTGTCCGAGGTTGTAGAGCGTCATATCTTTTGATGGGTCTAGCTTTCGTATTCTTTTTGCGTCACGGATGCTTGTGTTTCTGTTTGTGATTGTCCTTGCTTTTGTAGGGTTATGGTTGTCATATTTCATGACGATTTGGCTAGTCATCAAATAGGCAGGCCTAGACCGGATACCGGTAATAACCTGTTGATCATGATGGTCAAAGAAATAATATCATGTCAACATACATCAAAATGCGTTATCAAACTGGCAGTACGGTTTTGAATTTCCTACCTTCCTTTTGGTTTCGCCTGACAACTCTTTTGGGTTTACCATAAGGGAATGTTTGCTTTTTGGCCCAGACAAGTATGCGTTCAAAATCACAAAATAGCAATACCAACTGAGTTCCGCAATCTGACTGTAGCCTGACGCAGCTACTGCATTCACCGCTACGCGAATTATCACTTCGTGAATTTTGCCTATTCCAACCCTTCCAAAGTGCTGGTAATATAAGCTAATGTTGCCTAAGTGTTCGGAAAGTCTCTGCAGGCAAAAAGGCGTAAGCAACTTTATATCCACCTAGACTACCTAGCGAAACTTAGTTATTTTGACAGATAGTGAGTCTTCCCTCAAAGCTGGCGGTTACTTCTTTCAAGTTCAGATGCAACGGGTGGATTAGGGCCTGCAAATAGATATAAAGGCCGATAATTTGTCAAATTGGAGTTCCACTCTTGGCAGCTTTTCGGCGGACGTAATCTGCACTCTGTTGGCTGCTGTGGAAGTTGGAATCTATCCCTATGACAGGTGGTGGTCAGCTGCTGACTCCAGGAGGCAGGCTTACTACATGTGGTTGATCGGGAAACATTCGGCCCTTCAACAGTAAAATCTCATCATGTGACTCTCCAGGTGGAATATATGTACAGAGCATTACAAGGGTATGCAAGGACCATGGGCACGAAAGTCCTGGGGGTTTAACGTGAGTACCTGCCGTGAAGGCTTAATCCCACGGTCCTCTTCGGACACGGATTGATTTTGGGACTACAATCAGAGCCCCGCCATGCAAGCACAGAGGTCCTGGTTTATACTGAGTGCAGGCTCAGCATTCATACCAGTGGATGCGAGGCCTATCTAATACCTCTGCCGAAACTAAGGGGTACGGCAACCGAGTTGTACAGCGCAACTCCACGCTTGAACTCCGAGGAGCTCTGCCCGCGATGTAGGCATAACCACAACCACCATGAAACTCCCACTAGGGGGCTAACCGCAAATAACCGGGCCGAGAGCACATCCTCCAGGATTTTTCCTGGAGCATATGCTCTCAGAGGGCCATCCCGGTTCTCATGGTACCAGATAACCTCCGGTGAGGCTTCGTGGCAGAGCCACTTCAGATGAGTTCCTTGCAGACTCGGGTCTGATCGCCCTCCTCGAGTACGTGGGGACGGATCTCCCCAACGGGTTAACTGGAATCAGCCCGAGGCGGAGAACCGCAACGGAACCTTTAACCAGCTAACTACCGCTCTGCGTACAAGGAGCATGGGCAATAGGAGATAAAGCTGCTAAATTTGGCACTTTTTGTACGTCCTGCCGTAGTTGTATAGAAACCTTTTAACACTCTTGTGCATTTCGCCATTGCTTAGCTCCAGCTACAATTGTTCCTTTGATACCTCGAAAAAACTATTAATTGCATATTTTTTAGAATTCTACTGACTGAATCTAAGGTTTTTGATTCCGCTTGAAGTAAATCGCAGTTTTCGGAGACTTGGTAGCTAATGGAGCAATATAGCATTAATTGTTTTCCTATAAGCAAATCACCACTTATACCCAAAAACCAATTCAATTTAGTCAACCTCCAAAGTTCGACAGCTGACCCGCTGCTGATACTTGGCAAGCAACTCTAAATTCCATCTCGCTAATGTTATCAAACTTCCCTCTCTGTTATCTCAGAGAGTTTAGGCCTAATGATGTTGCTAGACCGGACTTTATTTTGTTATAGGTGAATTTTCTCGATGGTGGAAGAATTTGAATATTTTTGGGTCACAGTATCCTTCAGGGTTTGAAAATGTCTTCTCAGCAAAAGTTCTTGTTATCTCAGCAATTAACCACGGGGCCCTAGTAAGATATAAGTTACTTTCAATCTTCTTTTTCTTCAGCCTTTGTCCCGTTCAATGCAAGGTTGATATGTTGATTGAAATTTCCAGATTGCTAAAATGTCAAGGTTACAGCTGACTTCAAATTGCTGTTTATTCTGTCTCATCCTGTATGAGCTTTGGTATAACAGGGTCATCTGTCCCATACAGAAAAAGGGGTTGGAATATGGACATCAGTTGCACCATCTTTTCATCGACTTTTAAGCCGTTTATGACAGCATAGCTAGGGTAAAAATGAGAGCCGGCTATGAGAGAATTCGGTATCCAAACGAAATTAATAAGACTGACTAGGTTGATCTTGACCAATGTGCGATGCCAGATAAAAACAGCAGGACCACTCTCGAGACCATTCAACATCGACGACTGTCTAAGACAAGGGGATGCCTTGCATTCTCCCTAACCTGGCCCTGGAGAAAGTCATTCGCGATGTAGATGTCAATGCAAGAGGCACCATCTTCTTCAAGTTCACCCAACTACTGGCCTATGTTGACTATATTGACATTATGGGAAGAACAACCCGAGATGTACAGTCTACCTTCATCCGGATTGAGCAGGCAGCGCAAAATCTTGGGTTGCACATTAATGAAGGCAAGACGAAGTGGTGGCAACGTCAGCGTCAAAAACCAAGGAACAAACAACATCGAATCGTACTGGTCAAACAACAACAATAAAGACAGGAGACTACAACTTTGAGACCGTTGAGCATTTTTCTTATCTCTTATCTAGGGTCGAAAATCACAACTGATAACAGCTATGACGATGAAATCCGTGCACGGTTGTTGACTGCCAATAGAGCTTACTTCAGCTTACAAAAACTGTTTCACTCGAAAGGTCTCACCATAGGGTCAAAGCTATTACTGTACAAGACTATGATGTTTCCAGTCCTTATGTATTCCTCGGAGACTTGGGTTCTTAGCAAGAAAAATTTGTGAACTCTTGGCCGCGTTTGAGAGAAGAATCCTCCGAAGAATTTTTGGCCCACCACATAAAGATGGATGATTCCGTAGCCTACCTAACGACGAAATTTATGAGCGAAACAACGACCATCTGGTTGTGGATAAAATTCAGCTCAACAGGTTGCGGTGGGCGGGTCACTTGATCCGCAAGGATACCTAGAAAGTCTATAAGGGCAATATCTATGGTAGAAAAAGAAAACGAGGCAGAGTTTGCTTGAGATGGAGCAATGGCGTAGGTTAGGACGCCAGACAGCTTTTAGGGATATCGAATTGGTGGATCTCGGCGCAAAACCTAGGTGTCTGGAGTTCCTTACTAAGGCAGGCCTAGACCGGATGCCGGTTGTTGCGCCGTTGATCCAATTGGATCTAGGAAGAAGCTATTAGACGGTAAATCGCTTTCGATTCTACACATAATTAGGTCTTTCTTGGAGTTCCATGAGTATACCGTTTACCGTCTAGGATGTGGGATGTTTTCTAAATAGCCACTTCTTCAGGTAAATGAGCACCTCCTCTGCTGGGATGGTTTGAACCAGTGCTTCCACGACCAATGGCAATAATCCTTCACCCGGTGACGTAATTTCTACGTCCTTTAATTTCAAGATGAGGTCTTCCCTATTCCGCATGGATCTTTTAGAGCCCAGAATTCTTGGCGAGGTTGGCCATTCTTAGCTTGGCTGAATTCATCATGATGTAGTAGCACTTAGTGAAGACTTTTTTTAAACTTTTGATTGAATTCGGCGAAGGATCTTTCTTGAATTCCCGATATTCTCTCTTTCGAAACTTTTATATAAAGAGTTGGGTTTTCTTGTAGCTCTTTGATGATTTTTATTCGTAGTTTTGTTTTCTTTAATTCCCCGATGGCCGGTTTATTGCATGAGGAAATGATATTTGTCATATTATTTCGAGTTGTTTAATTCAATTCAGTATTTTCAAATTGAATGCCGGCCTAAATATCGATAATAATCTCTTCCTTCAGAAGGCATGGTTGCTCCAATACGAAGTTTACGTTCATGTTCAAAAACTCTTCCTGGCCCCAAGTGAAAATATCTTTGGTTTTGTTAACCACAAAACCCGGAAGTATTTCTGGTTTATTAGGAGTAGCCTTCTCACAAGGGGTCAAGTAGTTTTTCTTCTTCTCCAAGGTTAATTTTTTTCGGGTCTGTTTCATTTGAAAAGCTATTCAATTCTGTCTACACTACTGATCGTGTGTTCCAGTGCTTTAATACGATGACACCGAAGACGAGTCGAGGTATCTTTCCTCGGCTTTTCCCTGTGCACATGCATGGGTATGTTGCCAAATCGGTAGTTGATATGGCAACTCCGACGTTTGATTGCCTCCAGGGATCGGTCATCTACCCCGATCTTGAGGAGTTTGCCCTCGCCCTCCTTGCTTCTGAAGACTCTCCATAGTCGGGTATGGAGATCTTTATTCTGGGCAATTGGGAGGCCCATAAGGGCTTCCGTTTCTACTGTCGCGGCTTTTGGCACAAAACTGTCACCATGTTGGCTCCTGGTATGTCATCCCCAGCACATGTTGACAGTCCACCCCTTCCCAGCCTGGCCATCTAGGAACTATGGTTCTAATCCGTTCTGCAGTGTCCTCCGTTGCGCAGACCACCAGTATAAGGACTGGTTGCGGTGAACACAAGTTTCGAAGTTCACTCCTTGCACATGTACCTGACGACAAGGTCCTCAATGGTTTCCTGCTCCTCACGAGTGAGTATTTGCTCGGCGGGCTTTCTGAGTCTTGCCTTCATTCCTTACCTGCCCGGGTTTTCTCCCCCCTTGGGTTCAGGTTTGGATTTTTTGGGAGCATTCCCTTCATGTCCGGACAGCTACGTGGTTAGAACACAAGGCTACGTGGTTAGAACACAAGGCTGTCATACGGAAGGTCGCAGTTCGAATCTCACTGGTGGCAGTGAAATTTGTATCGTGATTTAACGTCGGATACCAGTTGACTCAGCTGTGAATGAGTACCTGACTCAAATCAGGGTAATAATCTCGAGCGAGCACAATACTTACCACATTGCCACCTACAGTATACTGTAGTGTACCGTTACGGTCTTGAACGAAGTGCTTTAACATATTTCAAGGCCCTGATCCATATGGATTGTTGCGCCAACGATTATTATTATTATCATTCCCTTCATGCCGGCTGATATCTGCTGCTCCCCGCTTTCTCGGCTCCGGTAGAGATGGCTTAGGTTTGTCCTGAGCCTTCTTAAGGGCCTCTTCTGGTTTCAGGCCTTCCTTTAGATAGCGCAGGTACCATTTAACACCGGCGCCACTGAGACCAGTCTCCTTCCTGATGTCTGTTATACTTATCTCAGACGTGCTTTTGCTGGTTCCTGCTCTTTGAGCAGTGGCGTTCGTTGGTTGTTGTCCACGCAGTATACCAATGTTAACCTTGGATCTACTGCTTGACGTCCCAACTTCTCCCTCCTTGTGTGTAATCACCTGGCTTTCAGTAGTTCGGAGGTGTGCCTCCGCCTGATTAACCAGTTTGAGTGCGGTACGTGGCCTCGCTTTATTGGTTTTCGTTTTCTTTTCTTTGTTGTTTGTACTCATTTGATTCCCACGAGTATGGGGGTTAAGAGGTCCGTCATGCCATAGCCCCCCGTAGCACGGTAAGGTCCAACTTACTCACTGAGGCGACCAGGTATTAATGAGGCTCCGTTCGAATACAGTCAGTTACCCCCGACTGCAAACTATCCAATGGGCACGGTTCGCATAACATCCTGGAGGGGGTGCTTTTCGACTCGTCAGTATAGATCCGTAGCGTTTTGTTAATAGTAGGGTCACTTCGTACAGGGTGTGGCTATCACCACTCACTAACGGTCTTGTTAGACGAGAGGCTTGGCCCCTGAAAAGCCACGCACCGCCCCAGAGGAGAGACAGCTCATCTTCAGAGAGAGATATGTTGGTCTCAGGGAGCTATGTTCCGCGTCAGTCTATCCTGCAGTGCACTGCTTGACCCCGGCAGAAATCTAAGAACTTTCCTTCGTTGTTGTTACGGTGATCAAGACCATGCCTTCCCATCACAGGTCCGAGCAAGGTGTTGTCAGAGTCCACCTTGGAATTAAGATTACTCATTACGATCAAGGCTTTAAGAAGCCTCTCCTGAGCTATATAGAAAGTATCCTTATCCTTTGCATCGGTAGATTCCGTTGGTGCGTAGCATCATACAATTTTGATGTTCCTTAATCTGGATCTGAATTGTGTGATCAAGATCCTATCTAAAACCCTCCAGGTCATAAGAGAGTACAAAAGCACAGAACTACAAGAAGGAGAGGAGTACTCTCTCCAGAGTTCCATCATCTGCCTTTCTCTTGCCCCAGTTGAAGAAAACGAGCGTTCTGGGGTTCCTTGACATTGTTGTCAATTTCAGAAATCTGAGGCCCTGTTGACCTTCCAGAAGCAGTAGCCTTTTATGACGCATCTTTAAACCCCAGCTTCAAGGCAAAAGGTTTAAGTTGGCCAATATTTGAGGATTTAGTGCGGGGGCCATCGCCCTATAGACATGGGAGTCGCACGATCGCAATCAGCTGATAAGTGGCTTGCCTTCGACTCCTCCCCATATTTACCCAAAATAGTCTCTGCCAGAACATTCACAAATATGTATGAATCGAAAATCTTTGCAGCATCCACTTTGATTTATCACTTGCAATGAATACTATTTCCACTGCTGTTTATTTCCCCAAGTCAAACCAACCCCCTATTAAGGAACTTGAAGTATTACAAATTCCTGAATGTAGAAATTGCCAATAAAACTTGGAAATGGCCTTTGCATGTGGCTCTAAAATAATAATAATATGAAAACAAGCATCTAAAACGCAGAACAACGAAATAATTCTTGTAGGCAACGTGAGCGCAGTAAATCTGTTATGGCTGATGATATCCAAATGTTCACGACAGAAAAAGAGAAAACTTCATCGCTGAGGCGTCAGAGTCAAAGTGCATTTTCCGATAGTAAAGCGAAAGTATCGAAATGGACCAAAGTTAAGGCCGCCTTCAAGTGGGAACGAGCGAATGTGGCCACGATGAACGAGGGGAAAAGTTTGGATTCAGGAATAAGTTTAGGACCAATAAATCATGAGGTGGCGAGGTGAGTATTCAATGGTTTTTTTTTAATGGTGTGGTTAATTTGGGGTGGAAGAGGATCATGAATCAAGTTAGATCATTCAGTTGAGCCCATATTCGGAAATTGTGTGTGAAGATTTGTTATTGGTTGATCAAGGACTAAATTTCATCTCTGGGATTGTTCTAGGTGAATTTTGAGAAATAAATTATGCATGTCTCTTATGAACTCCATTGGGGACCATAGTCCACCTATTTCTATTATATTTTGTTATTAGCGGGCTCACCAAGAAGGCATCACTTACAGCTGGGATTCGAACTCATGGTCAACGAGACTGAGGGGCTGGTGCTCTACCCCCTTTAGCATCGCGCTTTCAGATTAATTATGGGTGGCTCATATTCATTTAATTCGGGAGGTGTTCCAGAATTCAGGATCGTAAATAAAGAGAGCAGCGCAAAGTTTTGCTTGGAATGACAGTAAGGTCTTGTGGCGAATTGAAAGGCAGATGTCTGTTGATTGTAAGCAATGTATGGGCCTCTCCTTTATTTATTTAACTCTTTAAAAAAATAACAAGTTTTATCGAGAAACGAAGCGGAAATTATTCGGTGAACAACACACTCAGCCTTGTTGGTACTTCAGCTAAATCGATTACCTTAACAGAAAGTACAGTGAAAATTTCTAACGAAGGCTTCCCATGTAGAGAGCGCAGAACTCAGCCTGAAAAATCGTGAAGCAAGTTTGGACCTTTTCGTCGGTAAATTCGTTAATTCCATGGTCTGAGTCACATTCAGTCTCTCCCTTGAAGATCACCGCTGTTTCCCAAACATCTGTTTTGCCTGCAGAGAGCAAATATCTACCACTAGTGCTTCAACCAGGTTCTTCTGCATATTTCGTTAGAAGGAAGCCAGAAAACGCACCTCACTCTATATCTACGGACATAACCAACGTGTATGGAAGGACAAATCTGCCCCATCTGAAAGGCATCGTGTTCGACTTGAATATACTCTCCGCAATCATAATGTGGATGCAGACAGTCATGGGAATTAGAAACCTGAATTTATTACTTCCAAGTATTTCAATTTGACATCTGGTATCAAGTGAGCCGCCTCGACCTACTTTGCACAAGTATCGGATACCGTTCCAGAACGTGTATGGAGGTTTCGGCACGCTCATGCAGGCAGTGCATATCACTAGCTTCCCATGGTGTCATTTTATTCGGCAGTGACCAGTGAGTATTCCCACTATAACCTGGAGTTCTTTCTCTTTGAGGTAGTAGGGTATAGTTCCCTCAACCGTCTCTCTTCATTTTTTAATGTCATAGCCATGAACTCGTTTTCGATTCTACAGAAGAGTTCTGGCCCGTGTTGACGCATCCCTGTTCCATTCTTGCCCAATTCATCGGCTGCCTCATTGCCTTCCAACCCAACATGGAATGGAATCTAGAGTATCCAGACCTTATTGTGTGAGTTGAGCATGTCCAGTCTCTCGAGGCATTCCCGTTCGAGTTTGTACTTTACCTGGTTGGACTTGATGAATGGACTTGATCGCCGCTTGACTGACCGCCAGAATAGTGATGTTCTGCCCCTATAGTTCCTTTCGAGGTTGAAGGAGGCACATCTGCCTATGGCATATATTTCTGCCCCATTGGTTCAAAGTATATTTTCCTTGGACCAATGTCTCCGGCCCCCTTTCCTCTCCTGTGAGGAATCCGTCAGTGTACCAAGTAATCATTCGTTGGTTGAAGCCGTACGTTATTATCACACATGTCTTGAACTTCTTATCGAAGTGAAACCTCGTTTTCCTGTTATCCCTTGGTAACAATAACCAGGGGTACCGCCTTGAAAGAATATCAATCTTCTTTCGATTTAGGCAACTCCCCGGCTCATCGATGCTTCCGGCCATCGTTAAGATCGCCTTCTTGCCTGCATCTGTATGTGCAGATGGAGAAAGTTAATCCTAAAAGGAACTCTAGAGATGTCGCTGGGCATGTTCTTATTGCTCCCTGATAAATATTCAAACCAAAGCTTGGCAAATTGGTCTGAAAGGTTTAGGGTGAAACGGAACCTTTTTACCCGCTTTCGGAGTAAAAACCGATTTTATCCGTCACCATGCCCTTTTTGGGGGGAGGGGGGGGGCAGTATGGTAGGTGAATGCATTTACGCACACAGTGTTGGACTTTTGCAACGATACATCGTCGGACTACCAACTAAACACCACCCCATCGTCAGAGAGCTAGTCTGATACCGTTTGTTAAATTAGTTCGGGCTAGCTCCCGCCTTGTGGAGGCTTCAAATCAGAGCATTCCTTTCACCATCAGGAAAGGAGAGGAGGGGGAAGAAAGGAACTCCCTGCCATCTGGCTCCACCACTGGTCGAGCTCTATCTTCTTCGCAACGAGAAGGACTCGCACGTAATCAGCAACACGGCTCCACTTGCCAGCACTCCTTAGCATCTTCTCGACAACCGGAGATCGTGACTTTTCAATCTTGTGTTGGTAAGACTGATAACCTCCATGCCCACTTAAGAACTGGGTAAGGAAATAGTCAGTCTCGCCGTCACGCCACGATTCAGCCACGCACCTAAGTTGACAATGAACCGCGCAGTCCATCTGCCTCTAGTTTCATTTTGCCAGGAGAGTTGCCATTCATCTAGGGTGCGCTGCCGTTCTTCATGAGCAACCACCCCTCTTGGCCCCCCTTGCGCTTGTATATGGTTTGACGTTCCTTAGCAAGACAGGCAAGAAGGATTACTCCCGCGATCACCATCATGACCGGTTCAGAGAGAGAGAGAGTGAGTTGCTTACGATATACCTCCTTTCCAACTGAACGCTCATACCTCTGCACCGTAGAGCAGGACAGACTGCGTTGAACTCATCAGAAGACCTAATATTTGCCATTAGCCTACTTAACGTGGAAATTTCAGTTGCAGCCTTGCCCCGCTACTGCTTTGATTTGCTAGAAAAAGCTCATCTTTGAGTCGAAAGTCAACCCGAGGTACTCTACTGCTGGTTTTGATTCGATTATCGACTCGCCGAACGATATGGGCGCAGGGTCGGAATTTTCTTTTTAGTCAGGATGACTACTTCCGTTTGCCCGTCGCATCAATATGCCGAGTCTACTTTACGCCTGTTCGACCGCGTGTCCAGTAACAAGCCCCGCGACATCATCTGCATAACTGACCAGACGCGACTCTCCGGCATGTCGAGTTTAAGCAGACTGTCATACTGAGCGTTCCAGCGGTCCGGCCCTAGGATAGATCCTTGCGTTACCCTCGACGTGACCTCCATCCTCCTCCCTCTAGCGTTTCATAGAGCAGGGAGCGATTCCTTAGGTAGTCCCTTAATATCCGTAAGAGATAGTTCTATATATGGGAAGTATTGTCTAGTGTGCCTAGAATTTCTTTCTCTTCTACGGAATGAAAGGTATTTCTGACGTCAAGCGTTACCACCCATTGACATGCATGATAGCATCAGCTGTGGATCTCCCTGCTGTAAAATCGAACTGCTATCGCGATAGGTTTCCAGTAGCCCGTATCACTTCATGCCTGTTCCAACGCTTTTATTGAGAAAGGTGGGCAGCTCTCCGCATAGACATCATCATCTCGTACGGGGTGCGCAAGGAATAGTGCTCGCACAATGTGGTCCACTTGTCCGGCCTTAAGTGAACAGGGTTTCCACAGAGCCCAGATTTTTCGGGTTCTAGTTTGTAACCGAGTCCCCACGGCTCTTCATGCATTTTGTTGACCAGATCCTGCTAGCAGCGAGCGTTGCTCCTGTTTACTGCACTGCGGAGTCTCATTTTGGCTGATCTGTAGTCTCTCATTAAGGTGCATGCCTTCTCCCGTTCGTTCAGATGTTGTGTTAAGCGGCGGAGTCTGTGAAACTCCTCCCGGAGTTCTGCAATTTCACGTTCACCAATACATAAAAGGTTCATAACTGAATTTACGACAGTGTCAGCCGCAGTGGCACCACTCCCAGGAGAGCCCTTCAGCGTAGCCCCACCTGTTCTAAGAGTTTGGACACCTTCGCAACGTTCCAGGCACAGAAAGAGTGCTGGGGTGATGCACACCGAGAGTTTGTGTTAACCATTTCGAAGGCAATATATTGATGGTCGCTTGCCGAGAAGTCTTCCAGAACTCACCACCGACGGGAATGTTACGTCTGGAATGCTTCCCTCGTAGTCTGGGCGCCCGAAAGTGGGGATGGGTGTTTAAAACTACCAGTTCTGTTCTCGCCACCCTTTTGAGAATTCGTTTTCCTCTGGAGCCTGGGTGGAGCATGCCCCATTCAAGTACCGTGGCATTGAAGACCCTTCGGATCAGGATCCGGTACTCTGTGCCCAAGATAGCGTCTTCCAGAGTACCAGGCTTGCTTGGAAATTTCGGCATCGTCTGTTAGACAGACACTGAAAAATGTTATCCCTAAACACCAAATCCAGACAAAGCCATCGGCTCGGTCTTGGGCAAGAATCCTAAGGAGGATGTCGTCCCAAAGCTAGATGGCAGCGGTACCTGATACGTCAGAGTGCCATGAAGCTAGGTTCTTGTTTTGGTGCTGCTCATTGATGAGCATTAAATCAGCTTTGGTCTCCGCAGCTCCCGGATGCACTCCGGTGCATATTGATTTGTATGATGCGTGTTGACTGCGTCCTAGCTCTTTTCAGTTTTGCTCTGAAGACTGGACGCCCCGGGCCCGCAGTGCGTGCAACATTCTCATCAGATGCGGCACGCTCCCTGCATAGGATTCAACTCTCCTTTTCGTTGCAGGAGTTCGCCTTTATGGCCCGCCCAACCGCATTTGCGGCATTGTGCCTTTCTGTCAGGTCCCCAACAGGTTGCAGACCTGTGCCCATAATCCAAACATCTGTAACATTTGGTTGGGGCGGCCTAGATTCGTATCCTATACACTACCCAACTAATTTTGATTTTTCCGCTGTTTAGGCGCCTCCATGCCCTTGGTATATATCCCAACGCTATGCTGCCCCTACCATCTTTAGAAGACACTGTAAAATGATTTCTAGACCTCTCTGGAGTAGTGCTGGTAAGATGCAATCTACTCTGATTTCAGGGGTTTCCACTACCCACATTATCTTAGCTTCCGAGCACACCTCTTTTACTAGTTTCCAGTTCTCCTTTCTTCCTGTTTTGTTCGTTGTTGGAGTTTCAGGCAGAATGTTGTTACCTTCCGTTGTGGAGTAGGAGCCCGGCAAATGAGTTGTGAGAAGCCGGTGTACACTGTCCTCCTCATTCTCGATAAATGTTCCATCTTCCTTCTTTAGACAGACAGAAGATATTGCCCTGTCTTTGGCTATAGCTTTATATAACGTGGTTGTTTCTGTGATTTATTCGATCCCTTTACAGAATTGCCTGAAGCTGTTTCGATTTGGTTTCCTGATGGTATTGGTATTTTGTACCTTGGCCAGTCTCCGGTTTGTTTTGCCCGGTTGAAGAATTTTCGCACCTCTGTTCTCAGATGGGCAAGGTCTCTGTTCCATCGAGGTATATCCTTTAATCGCTTGATTGTCTTAGCTGGTCAGCTGGTCTCATATGCGTCAATGAAAACTTTGTTGAGGTCTTCCACCACTGTTTTCACTTTGAGTTCGCTCCAGATATTACCACTCCTTTGTAGGTGAGCCATGTTGTTACTTAGGTGCGTTACATGGGAGCCCCAGTCCGTTCTCCTGGGATCTCTCATTATTCCATTTATTTCGGGGTTACCCGCAATGTCGAATCAGATTATTCTGTGATATGACATATAAGGCTCATCCGACACCCTCCAATTCCTAACCAGCCCGTTCGTCAGAGATTTCCTAGACTTATGTCTGGGGCTTCTCCAAGAAGAATCCGGTATTGGTTTAATTTTCTCTCGACTTCTATCTCGTGGATTGCATGACAGAGTAGCCAAGCTTTCGTCTACTGAGGTCTTAAGGTTGATCTAAGTTGACGCCCACTCTCCAAATGCGCCGGTACTGAGTTTCCGAGTTTAACATACACCATAGGAATTGCTTCTCTTCCATATTTGGTATGGTGGTTTTTGGAACACTCTTCGTAGCCCTTTGTTAACACCAGCCTGCGCATAAGGATGCCTATGAGTGCATATCTTCAGATGTTCACATGTGTATGTTGATACGGAATCCGCTAAGATTACCTTTATCTGTACGAAGGGACACATGTGATATGAAATTTGGCAATTCTACATAGGTATGGGTGGGATTTGATGACTGCCTAATTTCGAGTTTCCTTCCTAGGTGGTTGCCTAGTTGAGATTCCCACTAAACCCGCTATCACGGTAAGATAGGTGATTACAGGACGGAAAAGAATCGGTTGATATCAATGATTATCAATTATTAGGTTTTGTGTAAAACCAAACCTTATTAAAACCGATTTACCATCGGGATGGATAAGGGGTTGAGTGAATAGGGTTAGGTTGGGGCTGGGTTGGTAAAAAGTTGGAGTGGATTGTAGTTTTCCTATGGATTCGCTCACAACACTTTCGAAGTGTTGATCGCGAATGTGGAGGGTGCAATGGTGCGCTTGAAGGAAGTGATCGGCTAGGATGTTCACCTTTTCAGGGGTTGAAATGTTCTGTGGGAGGATGGTGGTTTGCTGGGAGGGCTTGCCTAGACGGGGGCAAGTTTTTCTGATTTCCCTGAAGGTATCAGGGTTCAGTTCGATGTTGGAGAGGCGTTTGTGGAGGTGGTTGGTGTAGAGGGTTAAAATTCTGTTGCGGATTGACCTGTCAAGGGAAAGGATTTCGTTACGGAGAGGAGAGGATTGCGAAGAGTATCTATTCCTAAATAGCCTCCGCCTTAGGGTACGCTTGTATTTGATATCTGCGAGGATATCGTCAGGGAGAGAAATAAGGTTGCGGTAGTTAAGGGACCGAGAAGGTATCAGCTCGTCACATACTTTTTGAATTGCTTCAGTGTACTGACGGACTGTCCAATCTATAGTGTCGTTGGAAACTGTTTCGTTGGTAGGGAGGAGGAGAGGTTCAAGTCTGGATTTAAGGGTGCGGTTGATGAGTTTCCAGTTCGCCTTCTGGAAGTCAGGGACTAAAGTGGGTGAGGGCCTAGTGGCTCTGTCGGGGAGTGAAACTTCTAAGACCACGGCATCATGGTCACTGATACCGGGGGCTGTTTCTAGGAAGGGATAGGTATTGGGATTGGGTTTGATGGTGAGGTTGCTGCTGATTAGGAAGTGGTCAAGGTAGGAATGGTAGTACCCTTTATTAAATGAAGGGAGGACAGGGCTGAAGTGGGAGAGGTTAATATTGGGATTAGAGGTGGTTAGGAAACGGTGGAGAGTTTCCCCGTTCTGGTTCGACCGTACATCGAACCATGACGGGTGCCTGGCGTTGAGGTCTCCCCCTATAATTATGTACCAGGACTTGTTTGCTCTCGGTTGAGCGGCACAGTAGGATAGGATCGAACGGATGTCATGGGTATCAAAGGATTGGTCGGGACAGTAGACAGCAGCTACGAAGACCAGGGCTGATTGAGTTTCGAAGGAAATAAGGGTAACCTCAATAGATTTGAAGCTATTGGGCGGTGGGAACAGTTGTTTGGAAAGGAATTTATCGGAAATAAGGATGGCCGTTCCACCACAGGTGCCTCGGCCTAGTGGATTGGACTGTGGACGGTCAGTTCTGTACAGTTGAAATTTGGGAAAATGGGGCTATGTCTATAGTTCAGCCTGGTTTCACACAGGAGAACTATGTGGGGCTTATGCTCGCCAAGAAATAGCTCAAGTTCGTGCCTGCGGGCACGGCCGATGATCGAGTTAATGTTCAACTCGATGATCTTAATGTCCATTATTGGACGTTAAAATACCGACCATCGCGTTGAACATTTGCAGGAATTCCTGCGATTTCCTGGCGAACTCGAGGAAATCGAGGTTGGAAATGTTCGCGGGCTTTGGGTGTTGGGATACTGGGGCGGACGGGTGTCTGCGAAGGACACAGATGGCCGTGTGAAAGCAGGGTTTCCGATTTTCCTGGGAATCGGAATGGGACGGGTGGGTGGTGCTCGTTTTTGAGCATTCTTCCTCACCACAACTCGGACGAACATTGGGCAGTTTCTATAATTTGCGGGGTGGTCATTGCCCCCGCAGTTCACACACTTTGGTGCCTGCTCAGGTGTTTTTGAGCACTCGCCCGGACCATGAACTACGTCACACTTCACGCAGCGGTACGTGAGGTGACAGTTTGTTGCTGCGTGACCCACTCGTTGGCAGTTCTTGCATTGCAAGACCTGCTTGTTGTTAATTTGTTCGAAGCACACCAGGGTATGTTGGATCGTCCTGATGCTTGAGATCTGTTGCTCCGAAAACGAGGAGTCGAATGCGACCAGCCACAGATCTAGCTGCACATTCATGGTTTTCGCCCAAGTTGTGACGAAAGGCTTCACACTTATTGCACTGGAGGCTCCTTGTGCCTTCAGTTCTTCCAGAATCTCGGCAGGCGAGAAAGAAGCGTCCAGGCCCCTGAGGATGAGGCTCGTGGTTTTTTCTGAGGGAAGGGTGTAAGTAAAGAACTTGTTCTTGTTCTCCACCAGGATTTTTTTGGCTATAGAGTAGTCTTCAGGCGTTTGAGTAATGATTTGATGGGAGTTCCCTGATTTTTTAATCAGATAACTGTTAGGTAGGGCACGCGCAATTGAATCTTTAATGGTTTTAAATGATGTTAACGGCTCAACTACAACTAGTGGAGGAATCTTTCGACTTACCTCCTTTTTGGATGGCACTGCAGCAGATGGTCTCGGCTGCTGTTGTCTGGTCGTCGGCTGTTTAGGTGCACTGGCTGGCTGGTGTTTCCTAAAGTGGTGACAGGTTGTAATCGCTCCATTTATATATAATCACAAACACGACATGAGTGCGAATTATATTGAGAAGAAATCTGTTAGTATTTTCTTAGGGTTTTGGCTACGGAGATATATTGCATTCATTAACCGTGTCAGCAGCCATTATCAGTTCTAGAGTTGGTAGGACTCGTATCTTTCTGACTAAGGTATATATGATTATTTACAAACAGACGTTGGGGAGAAATAAACTTTCTTCACTTGTTTAGGGAAAGTATATCTTAAGGATCAATTTAATAACCTTATTCATGGGTCCAAATCTGGAGTATTCATGATCTGTAACCCAGCTCAGCCTGCTTCTTCTCCCTGTTGGATCTTGCATTTAGGCTACACACCTTAATATCTCTATGATAAATAATTAAATACTTATAATTAGAAAATCTCTCATTTTCCTAGATATTTGCGTGTACCATCAGTACCATGCGCAGGAAGCTCGGCAGACAGTGTCTTAAGTTCATCATCAGGTCATTTACTTAGTGGCGGATCAGTACCTGCTACACCCGGTACAATTAGCTCAGCAAGCTCCATTGAGGATGTTGGCGGGGTGTCTGAGGAGAATCGTAAGTATTAGTATTTATTTCTTCCTTTGCACTCATAGTGCTGAACTAACTCGGTCTATTTTTGGGCTAAAGAGAGAAATGCTCTTCCCATTTGCTAGCATGCAAGCTAGAATCGGTTGAACCGCCATAAACATGGGGTTTACACGGGTTGCAAGAGTGCAACAGCATTTCTGGCTACTGAACTTAATCGGTAGAGCTTGGAATTCTTAGAAAATACTAGCGAAAGACTAATGCATATTTTTTTTTGATTACGCATGGTATACATCCCAGCAGGAAATATTATATCTTGCAGGGAAGATAAAGCAGCTGCGAAGCAATATTTCATCCAGAGAGTGGGGAAGAATCACGTGCCAGTGCGTTGGTGCTCCTTTGGTGAACCCACCTTTTTGCTGCTTTGGAGCGATAGGCTAGTTATAAATCTTTTGGGAAATATTTCTCATTCAGATGACCCCACCCCCTGCAGTGAAGTTTATTTAATTTTTGCGATATCCGGCTTGGCTCCACATAAATTGAGCGAATTCCAGAATGAAGGGTTTCCGCATTTTTTTGACATTTAGGTGTACTGGCTCTAGTTTGTTTAGATATGCAGTTGGCAGAAAGATTAAACAGAGAACCATGAAAAGCCGACGCATGCCATTTTTAAGCCCCAGGCTATCATGGCTCAAGTGGTCCCTGTATTTCCCACTGCAACGTGTGTCCCCCTTCCAAGATCCACACGCAAGGTGTACGAATTGTTCAAAAAAAAACTTTCTATTTTTAATTCATTTTAAATGTTTCTAAAATGTGAAGAAAGTGCGTTTTTTCCAAAGGAATGAGAATCGTGTGCCATTTGGAATCTCGATAATCCGTCGAGAAAAGTGGAGCAGATTTCACTAATAGATGACAGTCTTGCGGGGGGGGGGGGGGGTGACCAACAATTTTTTTCACGTTTCATTTCATCTGACGAGATAATCTCTGAGAAGACGCATAGATGTGGGGTGGGTGGGGTCGATCCCAACCGGCGGCGATCTGAATTCGAGAAAAGTGTGTTGAGATGGATTTTGGCATTTTCATCGCTGCTTGTGTCACAGATTTTACGATAATCATTTTTTTCAGTGGATTATGGCTTTATCAGGTTGACTGCAGCCGTTTATCGTGTCGTGATGATTCCACGTGGCTAATTTTTTTATGTTAAATTTTAACAAATAACCTAATTATTGAAATTGACTAAGAAAAATTGGAGATTAAATGGGTTACTGACTGAGTATCTAGATGAAAGGTGTATTTTCGGATAAGATTGAAAAAGTTGCGTTTATAATTTAATTCACTAAGTAATCGAGTAAACATGCGTTGGTTGTGGTAATTCGTTTGAGAAGAAGGGAAGACAAGTTACCATAGCCTGACCGTGTAACGTCCATGCAGCTCAGGGAGTAGATGACGTACTCCTCGAAAACGATATTGAGGGCCCTCAGAACGTTCGTTTTTTCCAAGTCGACCGAGATATCCAGCGTTGCAGGTTGGATATTCTAGGATTAAGTGGGGTTATATATTGGGACTTTGGAGAGCACTCCTTCCCTTTTGCGGTACTGCGTTCTCATTACTTGTCTGAAGAGGCTTTCTAATGGTTCTAAGGTAAGGTTGTGATAATAATGGGTGATATGAATGTCAAGGAAGATCTTGAAGTCATCTTGCTCGACATGTGATGCGGAAACACGATTTGGTGGACCGCAGCAATAATATGGATTCCTGTTGTTTCTACCATCTTGTCATTTGATGTCATATTGTTTGAGCACAAGGCTTGCTATAATGTCAGTTGGGTTTCAACTGACTAGTAACGTACGAGCAATTAGACTGACCACTTTACAGTCAGCAGTAGGTTTAGGAGAGAAGCCTGCTCCTTTGTTGTGGATAACAAGGGAGGCGCTCACATCGAACTCGGAAGGGATCATCATCGGATGGTCGTTTCCCTTCGTTTGGATGTTGCCTTTGAATCGATGAACAGAAGGGATTGAAGGTTCCATTGATAGGTCATTTAACATCTGCGAGTGAGGCAGCGTCTGACGATTTGCCGCTGCCTTGGTAAGAAACCGTAAAGCCGTCATCGCCATTTATTTTGAAAGTTTGGGTGCTAAGCCCTAAACGAGGGGTCCGTGGACCAAAGAAAAAAAAGAGGGAGTAACTTGCTCTCCATTTGGTCCGGTCCGGAATCAAGTTGATGCGGACTTAGGACCTCGCAATTCTCAAAAAAAAAATATGCTTTGCCATTTCAGCGGGGCTGCCACTTCCATTTAAATATAAATCATGGGAATCAGAGATTTTTCCTAGACAAAGGAAAAACGGAATGATCGGGAGGTTTTAGAAAAAGGAACCTGTCTTGAGTGAAACAAGCATTACAATAGCTAACATAATCCTGAAATGTATTAAAAAACATCTTGACAGCTTGATCAGCAGAGAGCAGCCTGGCTTCTGATCCTGTATTGACCACATCAATTCCTTGTGAATTATTTTAGAACAGTGCACAGAGTTCAGGCTTCCGCTTCATTTAGTTTTCATTAATTTCTAGAAGGCATGCTACGGCGTCAACAGGAATTGTATCGGTAGTAACCTACGCAGAAGGGCATTCCAAAGAAACTAACAGCTGATATCAGACTGACATATAATGTGATGTGCTGCTTTGAGGTAAAAATGAAGGTCTAAAGGGAGTCATCCCGTGTGAATGCTGTTTTTTCCGTCTTTTTGTAAATTTTCTTTGAAGGTCTGAATAAAGATACTTTATTCCCCTACGCTTCACCCGATATAAAATATAGGACCCGTTTCCAAAAGTACTAACTGAACCCTTCATTTGATACCCTATGCGGCCATATTCTGTGAAAAACTGTTTGTACCCCCCTTTTGCATGTGTGGAGAGCCCGCCCTTATACTCAGCACAAAACGGTCTAAGGAACTCCAGACATCCCGGTTTTGCGCCGAGGTCCATCAATTCGATATTCCTAAAAACTGTCTGGCGTCTCGACCTACGCCATCGCTCCATCTCAGGCAGGGGGTGGGGGGATCTGCCTCGTCTTCTTTTTCTACCATATATATTGCCCTTATTGACTTTTCGGGCTGGATCATCCTCATCCATACGGATTAAGTGACCCGCCTACCGTAACCTATTGAGCTGGATTGACAAGCCGACGGTCATGGTATCGCGCATAGATTTCGTCGTTATGTAGGCAGTCCATTCGATCGATCCATTCTCACGTACGGGGCCAAAAATTCTTCGGAGGATTCTTCTCTGGAACGCGGTCAAGAGTTTGCAATTTTTCTTGTTAAGAACCCAAGATCAGATTTTCTCTCTGCGGCAAGCGATGGAAAAACTGTTGGAATATGGACAACAGTTGCACCACCTGTTCATCGACTTTAAAACTGTACACGGCCATGAGACAATTCGGTATCCTGACGAAGTTAATAAGACTGACTAGGCTGACCCTGACCAATGTACGAGGCCAGATAAAAGCAGCAGGATCACTCTCAAGACCATTCGATATCAACAACGGTCTACGACAAGGGGATGCCCTCTTTAACCAGGCTCTCGGGAAAGTGTTCCGTGATGCTGAGGTAAATGCAAGGGGTACCTGCTTTTTCCATGCTTAGTGGTGGCAGTATTTGTCCGTCGTCTTCAGTTGGGGGACCACCGATGTTCTGGTTGTTGAGTAGTTCATCAAAATAACATACTTAACACATCGCTCCAATATGCTGATTCTCTCGGAAGTCAGATTTTCCTCTTTGTCTCGGCAGGATGAACATCGAGGTGTGTAAGGTTTCATCCTGCTGACGTGTTGGTAAAATTTGCGCGCCTGGTGCGGTTGTTCCCTGTACTATTCGATTTCACAGACCTGCTGGTACTCCCAGGCTTCCTTTTTCTGTCTGTGAAGTCGCTTCTCCGTTCGCGAAGTTCGTGATAAGTCTCCACGAGTGCCCGCTTCCTTTGAGAATGCAGCGTTACTCGGTATGTAGCATTCTTCCGTTCCGTAGCTAGCTTAGATTCATCGTCAAACCAGCCGTTCCGACTTTTTTTGCGGCTGGGGCCAAGTATGTTTGAGGCCGTATTTATGATAACGTTCTTCAGGTGATTGTGAAGATCATTTGTTGATGCTTCATCTCTCTGTTGACTGCGGTTATTGCGGTATCCATTTCCCTCTTCTAGGTATTGCGGCGGGCTGTGTTGTGAATGGTTTCAGTGTTAACTCTCAGCTGATTGTCAGAGGGGATTCTGAGCGGTGTTGTTATTCGAGCTCGGAGCACCATGCCAATGAGGCAGTGATCCGAGTCTATATTGGCCTCCCTATATGTTCTGATATTCATCAAGGCTGAGAGGTGGTGGTGTTCGATCAGCACGTGGTCAATTTGGTTGAAAGTGGTCCTGTCTGGAGAAGCCCACGTTTGCTTGTGGACCGCTTTCCGCGCAAACCAGGTACTTCCAGCAACGTTTCGTGCGATACTGCTAATTGAATAATCCGCAGTCTGTTACCGTTGGTAACCCTATGTAAGTTATGGGAGCCAACGTATCGCCTGAATACGGGTTCCGTCCCTACTTGACTGTTGAAATCTCCCAGTATGATTTTGATATCATACTTGGGGCAGGCTTCGAGGTTCTGCTCGAGTGCCTCCTAGAAGGTATCTTTCTCCGACTCTGCAGTTTCCTTTGTAGGGGTGTGAGCGTTAATGATGCTACCATTTCTAAATTTGCCTCGCAAGCGTAGTGTATAGATTTTGGCTTATCTTTTCAAAGCCGATACCATCAGGTTCCATTTTTTGGCTGACAGGGAAACCTACTTCGAGCGCATTGTTTATTGGATGGCCGCTATAATATATGGTGTATTAGCAGTTCTTCAGGGAACCGATAGCAGGGTATCGGCCAGCTGCTGAGCAATATCCGGTCCGGATAGGGAGCTCACGTTCCATGAGAAAATGCGCAAATCCTTATTCCGTTTTCGTTACCGGGTTCGTCGTTATGTTGTCAATCCAGTCCGAGGCTCCGTTCGTGGCTCCGTAACAAATTGTTTTCCGTATAGCCCTGTCCCCTTTTCAGGCGCGGGAAACTTGCCTTCATCCTTCTCCGTTTGCAGTTTTTCATTAAGGAAGAACTCCCAGCGGTCACTACATGGAGGTGAAGATAGGGTCTGGTAGTAGAGCTGTTGGTGTTAGTTCAGTAGGCGTTTCCCAGCTTTTCTGCTCCATCTTGGGTACGAATCTACGTACTATACTACCCTTTGGGACGCCTGGACAAAATGGTTTTGACTAATTTGCTTTAGTTCCCTTCATCAGTGTTAACAAGTCCAGTTGTTAGCACTGATGAAGGGAACAAGTGGTTCCCGAAATATCGGTTTTTGCAAAAATAAAAATATCCACACTAGCATTCGCTACAAAAAACAAGTTTTTTATTATTTCAAACATCATAAGGTATTACATCACGGGGCGGAGTCAGACCACTCTAGATTTGTCACCTTTCATGTCTACGCTGCGTACGTAACCATGCTTTTCTCGTCTCCTCTGCTTTTCGCAGTTTGCTCTAGGTAGATGCGATCATGGATTTGATCGCATCCGAATCCTCCTCACATGCTACCATTCTCCGCACCAGATTTTTGGGTACTAGTTCCTCTCCTAGAGCCTCCTCTAGGTTTTTTCATCCACAAATCGTAGATAGTGGAAGAATACGTGCTCTGGGACTTCATCGTAATCGGGTGGTGTCCTGTTTAAACCAGTTTGGACAATTGGGTGAGGTATCCTGTCTAAACCTGTACAGGTACTGGTGATATCCTACGTGTCGCCTGAGAAACTGGGTCAGACTATAATTAATCTCACCGTGTTACCTCTCCAGCCACTCCTTGATGGTAGGGATGAGCTTGATGATCTTTCCTTTTCGATGTTCTTTGTCTGTGATAAATGAGAGATAGGCTTTGCATGTATACGAATTGGGGGGGGGGGGGCGCTGTTACAACATGCTCCTGGGGTCCGTCATTGGTGTCATACTAAAGCCTCCGAATACCAATCTTTACCAGATATTTCCGTATTAGGTTCCAATTCGTCGAATTGAACGCATTTTTCACCACCCGGGTCACCGCTACGCAATATTTGTTGGTACTGCTCTTTCTATGATACTGGAAAGTTTGGTAGAAATCCGACTATTATTAACAAAGTTATTGGCGTTGCTGTAGGGAGAGGAGATTGAGGGTGCGGAGTCGTGACGGATAATCAATCCGAGGAATGTTCTTCTTGTAAAAGAGGGTCCGGGTGAATTTGCGTTGTACAGCTTCATGAGCGCGGTAGTCCCAAATGCTGAAGGGGGACTAGACTACACAGCAATATCCAAGGATGTTTCTGACAAGGGAATTGAAAAGTGTTATGGAGGGCTGGGTTGAGGTAAAGTCGGAAGAGGAACGTAGGATAAAACCGGACATTTTGGAAGCTCTATTGATGATGTCAACGAAGTGGGAATTGAAACGAAGTTTGCCGTCGAATATTACACCCCGAATACCTTTGTCCACTGAGAGAATAGGAAAAGGATGTTGGGAGGGTTTAAGCGAATAGCACATCTAGTGGCATTTGTTGACATTCAGTGTTAACTTGTTGACCGAATACTAACGGAATAACAAAATTGGACTGTAAAAGAGCACAGTCCAACGGAGACGAAACAGAGGCAAACAATTTAAGGTCGTCTGCGTAAAGCAGATGCGGGCAAGTGAGGATGGAGGCGAGGTCGTTGATAAAAAAACAGGAAGAGTAGCGGGTCAAGTATAGAGCCTTGGGGAACATCAGAGGAAGGAGAGAAGCACCGAGAGAAGTAACCATGAAAAGAAACTTTGCAGGAACGGTATGAGAGATAGGAGGAAAGCCAGGAGATGATTGAGGGAGGAAAGTCTAATAGTGAAAGTTTAGAGAGGAGAATGTTATGGTCAACGGTATCAAAGGCTTTGGAGAAATCGGTATAAATAGCATGTCTCTCCTGTCGTGAATTCAACCATTTAGCAACAAAGTTGGTAAAGACCAGAAGGTTTCAGGCCGTAGATCTATATTTCACGAAACCATGCTGCTCTTTGATAATGAGGTGACCGAAGTACGCGGTCAACCAGTCGTTGACGTATCTTTCGAGAATTTTGGAGCAAGAGAGAAGAGAAATGGGGCGATAGTTCACAACAAGAGAAGGGTCTCCGCTCTTGAGGATAGGGATGATAAGGGCGTCTCTCCAGAGACGGGGAAAGTAGCATTCACCTAGACTTTTGTTTTAGATTATACTCAGGGGGAGGGAAATGTGTTTTCTACAGTTAAGGAGGAAGACGTTAGGAAGTGCATCGGAGCCAGGTCCGACATTGGGGTCAACGTTACCAATGAGGAACTCAACCAAGGAAGGCGTAAGGAGAGGAATGGCTAGTGATTCGGAGGAGTCTGTGGTTATGAAAGGTGTAGAGGATGAAGGGCTCGAGGGAGAAAACACTGAAGAGAAGTAGGTGCAGAGAAGGTCGCAGGATTGTTGTGGAGAGTTGGCAGTGGAGTCAGCGAAGCTGATAGAAGAAGGGACAGATTGAGTTGGATTACGAGGGTTGCGAGCGTGAGACCAAAAGGGTTTTAAGTTACCACGGGCAAGGGCGGCTTCGACGCTCAATAGGTACCTTTTACGCGCTTTTCTGACCATTGACTTCACAGTAGATCGTATAGCTTTAAAGTGAGCAAGGTCGGCGTCATTTTTAGAAGCCCGAAACTTCTTCCTCAGTGTATGTTTCAAGCGAATGTTAATATGAAGTTCCGTTGTGAACCAAGTTGGGTACGAACGTAGGCAGGGAGGGGAAGAAGGGACATAACAGGAGAGGAGATCAGAGAGGATATTGTAGAAGGTGTTAAGAGCTTGATCACACGATGAATTACTTAATATGTGTACCCAGTTGAAAGACGCTAAAGCTGAGTTCAGACCATCAAAATTGGCTTTGCGGAAGTTGAACTTAGTGGGTTTACGCTTGGTTTTGGGTTTTGAACGAGGGAGCTCCGTTTCAAATTCAACCGCGGGATGGTGAGCGTCGGTTTTTACATACGGGGATGTGCCAGGAAATAAAGAGAGGTGGCGCTCGGGGAGGTTGGAAAGGAAGAGATCGAGAGTGCGGCCCAAGGAGTTTTTGGTGGTATTGAAATTAAGGGCAGAGCAAGTATACATAAAGGAAGAAAGTGCGAGGGAAGAATGGGAGAGGTTGTTGGAAGGAATTGGAAGACTAGGATGATTAGGCCAGTTGAGCATGGCGAGGTTGAAATCTCCACAACGGAAGAAAGGGAGGGAGGGGAATCTGACGGTAAGGAGTTCAGACAAACTGTCAAACAATTCTTCATACAGGTGAGAAGGGCTAGCACAGGGGACATGTACACAAGAAACAATGAACGGGAGGAAGTTGGGCGGGGAGACATGAAGAGCAACACAATCAAAAGGAAAGCCAGAGGAGGAGAAGACGAGTTCAGCGGGGAGTGAATCTTTTATAGCAATTAGGACTCCACAGCCAGTGGACTTACGAGAAGCATCCCGGTCCCTGTCACAACGGAAAGTGGAGTACCCTTCGGGGAGCTCGGAGTATAATATGGCATCGTCTAGCCAGGTTTCGGAGATACAGATGGCATGGTGTTGCTGAGCCAGCGCGGATAAATTGAAGGCCCCCAGCTTGGTTCTTAAATCCCTGATGTTCTGATAAAACAGACGGACAGTGAACATGGATCCAGTTAGGCAGGCGGGTTGCCCTGAAATTTACCCGCGAATTGGGGCGCTTATACGGCTCTATGAATACACCTTCAGGCCAGAAAGAAGAGTTGCCGAGGACATCAACTAACCTTGAAAGATGTAATGACCTGGTCGGTGTTGTCGTCTTTTGTGAGTTTAATGCAGGACAGAGGAGGTTATGAGGGGTGTAGAGGATGGAGGGCTCGAGGGAACTTGATGGTGGACTGGACGAGTTGGGAAGCAACTTACTGGTCCACAGACCTCTCAGGTTTGACAAGCATCTAAGTTGTAAAATTAGATGTGTGGTTTCGTCCAGGTGCAGGCACGTGCTTTCCTCGAAATGGGCGACGAGAGAGTGACCATTACTTCACCACCTACCCCTGATCGTCAATGGTTACATAATTGAATAATTTCAAAGAGATCTTTATCTGTTTTCATCAAGTTATAATTAACCATTAGACACGATATATTTTACAGACATGTCAATAAATTCATCTAATGACTTGATTTTATGTTGCGAGTCTCCTTGTGATTCCGACGGCCATGATCCCCGCGACTATTTTTAACGATCCGCTGATCCATTCGTCTACTCATCCATTCGTTAAGTCTCCCATCTCAACAGGTGTTTCCAATCGAATTGATTGCAAAGTTTCTTTTATTTCTCGGAATAAGAAAAACATACAAATATACACAAGTAACGATGTCGGGCCATCTTCTTCCAAAAATACATTTTTGGGGGCAATGAAGAAGTGATCATTTCTCATCACGTGTGTACTCGTTTTTACACTCGAATTTCGAGATGAAATTTTCAAAAATTCTGTAAGGAAAATGGAGAACGAGACGTTTTTGTGTGTAATGTTTTTCTCATGCAGTTCAAAATTTTCTATTCGGCACACGCTTTGTTTCGTTTTTTAAACAAAAATCACTTTGGCAACAGTCACTTCTTCTCGGGGGGAGCTTTTATGGTTTTTTTTTTGGACTGAATTTTCCGAAATTATTGAAGGAAGTTTGGCCACTGCTGGCAAACGCTTTCCTCTCTTGGAGGCCGAAGTGCCCTTGAAATAATTTTTTTTTGATTTGAAAATGGTCTGTGATCGAAATTTTTCTTTATAGTCATCATTAATTTTTGATGATCAAGAAATATCTTTGAGCGGTTTGCGAGCACATTAAATATCTTATCGACACTATGGTCTCGTGTGGGAGGAAAAGTTTAAGGGCGTGCTCGTATCTGTTGCTCTAAAAATCAACCCTTAGCACTCATAACCCACATCCTTATAAAGCCTCCTCATTGACTAATCGCAATGATTTCCAAAAACTGGGAAGGCAATCTCTATCTTTTTCCTCAAATAATTTTTAAATTTTCATCGAGGACCCTCCCTTAACCCTACTCCCGGCCTTCTTGCTGTATTTCTATTAACAAAGCAATATTTCAACTTAACATGAGAAAAACTCTTCTTTTGGTTCTTTCCCTCTGCCGGCATAAAAGACTAGATAAATTCGAGTTTGAGAAAAGATTTCATCGATTGTAATAAAACTTTTCCGAGAGATGGTTAAGTGTGAAAATAATTAGCCATAAGGAAAAATCTAAAATTAACGTTGGAAACGAGACCACCGAGAAGGAAGCCAGGCAGTACTCGTATATACAAAAGCCGCACTCGTGCTACTTTCGTGGAACCAAGCAGCTTCCAGTGTACTTTAGTATGACCCAAGTTCAGCGTCTAGCAAATGTGGTGGTTTTTGACGTGGAAAAACTGAAATTATGACGCAATATTTGTTTATAATAGTTTCTGATTTATGCTTGATAAGTGCTATACGCATGAGTGATCTTTTTTTTATGAATCAGGGATATTTGTGGTGGTTTCCTGTATTACTCAAAGTGTTGGATGGCTATCTGCCATTGTTGTTTTGTATCTAGGTGAGATTGACAGATTAGTTCGATTTTACTTTTTCTATTAAGCCTAATGAGCTCCATTTCTTCTTCTTCCTTACATTGGTCCGTTAAAAGCCCAGCTTCGGCTGCCTGAACACTTGACAGTGGATGGCCCAACTCTAAATGCTGACTTTTGTCCTACCATTGTGGAGCCAGACCCTTAACGCGTCTATATACTAACCTCCTCCTTGACAGCGATGTTCGAGCGCCTTGCAACTGTCATTGACTGGTGTCGACCATACTTGACTAATATGACAGAGTATGTCTTCTCAAGTACCAATCTGGGATCACATAATTGGCACATATTAGGGTAACCTGCTGTTTGCCTAGGATGTGTGCCAAAGCTATCGAAACTGTATGTGTCATTAGCTGCTTTTCGGTTCATCTGCAAATAAATGGCAACCAGATTTAGAACAGCTTTTAGTTCCGCGGACGGCGTAGCTTTCATACTTAAGCAATCTAAGTAACCAGCTGCTAGCATAGTTTGGCCACCAGACGACGTATTTTTTCGGGTAGGGAGATGAAATGCATTTACAAAGTTCCGGATTTCTTTCCCTGCTGCGCCTAGGACACCTACGCAATATCGTTTGATACATTTCCGTAGGCGCATACTCCTAGGGTCAGGGAACCTCAGCTACCCTGCCGTCTCTAATATTCATCTCTCTCTTTTTCGGCTTAAGAAGGTCTTGGGTGTGAGGTGCCAATTTGCTTTAGGTGTCCTCGCCCAGCAGGATGGCAGAAGAAAAAGGTGTGGCAAGCATCATTTACCATATCCTTGCAAGGGCGGGCTATAGTGATTTCTCGATTGTATGCAGGTAAGATTGAAAATACCCACGCCCATTGAGCAGCTGGGTTAAGTAATACTCAACCTCACCGTGCTTTCGGTGCGGCCTCTCTCTTCATCAGCGACGGCTGCCTATTTCCCTCTTCTTTTCTGATTGTACCGTACCTATCAGCAAACGACGCTTACTGGATAAGGGACCTCCAACATTGACCATCGGCCACCATCTATCTGGTACCTCGTTGCATTAACATTCCCAGGGTACGCTGAGCTTGTTCGACTGTGCTGGCGGCGCCGCAAAATCATTCTCGTATCCGACCAATTTCGGTTTGTCAAGCATCTCGAGTCGTAGGAGACCATCGTGTGAGGCACTCTTAAAGTGTGGATCAATGATAAATCCATCGGATAAATTTAACGTCTTTTGGTTTGGCTTTTTTTTGTTTCGTTTTTCTCTCGTTTTGGTAGCGATTTGTTTTTTCCTTAGATCCTTTTTAGGCGGTGTTCCGGAAGCTTCGCTATTGTGTGATAAAGTCCAGAGATTCCTTGATCTTCATTATGCCATATTTGACATTCATAGCAATGTTACGCCGGCGATGCTAGCAGCCTTCATTTTCCGTAAAACCGCTCCGCCCTTCTTAGTAGACTTCTTTCTCTGCCCTTGTCTTCCGGATAAGGTCTATTTTCTCCAGTGAGATGACTTGCATAGTATTGCTCAGACTGTTAAATAGTAGATGGGAGATAACATTTCAGCTTTTTATCTAGGTTAGGTTAGAGTGAGAGTTTAGGGGAACCGCAGCTTCAACCATTTAAGCAGTTTATTAGGTCCACTCTACTATCCTCCAAAATCGCTAATTCAACGCTTTCTTGAGGTACTTCGTGTGAGGTTTGAGAAGGCCGGGAATTTGCTTATGAAATGCTGCACCATTTTCTTCTCTTCCCTACATTGGCCCGTTAAACGCCCTATTAGGGTTTGTATGTCGTTCTTCGGCTGTGAGAACGCTTGCAAGTTCACCTTTCAGAGTAAACTTGACAATGGATGGCCTAACCCCAAATGCTGACTCTAGCCTCACCATTGTGGAACTAGACTCTTAACCCGTCTGTATGTTAGCCTCCTTATTGACAACCATGTCCAAGTATCCTGCCAATTGTCATTGATATTTGTCGAGCGTACTTTACTGATATGAAAGAATTGATCTTTATTAGGAGCAATCTGGAAATCATATGATCAGCAGGTATTAGATTCACCTGATGTTTGCCTAGGATTTCCGTATGACCGTGCGATTAGTTTTTCTGGTCGTGCCAGTGGTAACGACACCATATGCATCATTAGCTGCTTTTTGCCTTATCTGTAAATAAGCAACCGAGTTTTTGGATCTGTGCTAGCAGCTTCCTGCTGTTCGTAAAGTTTGATCTCGGCCACCAGACCACGCATTCCCCCTTTCCCTCCTAGGGCAGTACCCAAGAAACGTTTGACACTTTACCTCAGGGCAGGCCTATTTATTGTAGGAACACACTCGGTGGTTCAGGTAGCTTCAGTTATTCTGTCGTCCTCCTACCCATCTCCATCTTTTTTTTAGCAGAAGAGTAAAGTGCAGCAAGGTGACCCCAATTCTTTGATTGTATTCAGGTAAGGCTGAAGTATTCGTGCTCGCTGAGCAGTTGGGTTATTTAATAGTAAACCTCATCATGCTTTCGATCGAAAAATGGTTGCACCTCTTTGATGAGATGCGCGGTCCATTTGCCCCCCGATTCTCTTTTACAGGATTGCTGCCATGCGCTGAAATTGCGGCTCCCTTTTCACAAGCGATGATTTTTTTTATTTCCGTTTTATTTTCTGAGGTATCTAGATCTTCGCTCCATGTCTTTTTTCTGCAGATCGTGATCATCATCATCATCAACGGCGCAACAACCGTCCGTATCCGGTCTAGGCCTGCCTTAGTAAAGAACTCCAGACATCCCGGTTTTGCGCCGAGGTCCACCAATTCGATATCCCTAAAAGCTGTCTGGCGTCCTGACCTACGCCATCGCTCCATCTTAGGCAGGGTCTGCCTCGTCTTCTTTTTCTACCATAGATATTGCCCTTATAGACTTTCCGGGTGGGATCATTCTCATCCATACGGATTAAGTGACCCGCCCACCGTAACCTATTGAGCCGGATTTTATCCACAACCGTTTGATGTTGTTGGTTGATTCGTCTTCGGTGCTGACGTTGCCAGATCGTGGTCCTTGTAAAAACCTGGCATTTCGCTTTGTACCCGCAATGAAGAAATTGGCTGGATTTCGTGGCAGAGTTCCTTTTTCATTTACGTGGTCAAAACAACTAATGATTCAGTCGCTGTTCTTTTATCCGCATCCGCGTTCGGATCTGGTGGCTCATTCACCTCCTCCAACTAGAACTCTCCCTTCCATATTTGCATCTCGTCCTTCTATAGGGCGTCCAATCAATTCCGAAATGTGGGCATAGATTCAATTCGGTGTATGGTAAAAACTGAAGAAAGTCACTTCGACACAACGATCCTAGATGAAGCCGCCTTCTCTACCTGATACTCAAAAGTTGACCGTATCTTTCCCTCAGATGGCAGCGGTGCCAGATATATTGGTATACCACGGTGGTGGACTCTTATTTTGGTACTGCTCGCTCTTATACTATTATTGGTCATCTAAGTGGTTTTTTGATTTCGGAAATGAATTTGATACCCCATTTAGGGGTCGTAAGTCGGACGCACAGCACTGGTCTGTATGTTTCTCAATCTGACTTCCGCGGACCCCGAAATGGAACGGCTGGAGGCATTACAAAATCAATATATCTGTGGTCGGGCACCGTGCTAACAGGAAATGCCATCTTGGTATCCATGACTTCTCGTTTGATCGAATTCAAGCCCTCATCTCAAGCTTCTTAGCATATTGATACCTTTCATTATCCAGTTCACGGATGTTGATAGAAAGGAACGTTTCCTGTTTATCCGCTTTTTCTGATGCTCTGCTGCCTAGCAGCACCCAAGTGATGGTATTCAGCTTCTTCTGACCAGTTTTTAAATTTAGTCGCTGGTCGATTGGTGTAGTCATATAAGGCCCATTCGCTGGTGTCGATAGTCCTGACGAAAAGTTAAGTTAGTCCTTGCTTGCTGAAGGTTGTTTGGTCCCATTTGGGTTGACGAACTGAGATCACCAGAGAATTGCTGCAACTACGGTTCGATTTTATCTACCTTGAAAGACCTTTCCCTCGACTGGAAATTTATGCTTTGCTAGGAGGTGGTTCGCCTGTAGATATTGTTTGCTCATTGTTAGTTTTTTGTTGGAAGGTAAATGTTTTCCTGTAGGTGTGGTTTTGCCCGGAGCCAACTGAAACCTGAGAACAGTAGTGTTGATAGAAGTGACCTCGGCTGTTACAGCCCAATTGGATTGGCTCCCTGGTTGTCGATTGATGAGCCCAAGGCTGCTCCTGACTTAGGGTTGGATCGTCCTAAAAGAAGTTTAAGTCTTGTTTTTTATTGGCAGCCATGGCAGTCTTCTAACAGTAATGAAGTAGGTTGATATCGACAAGGATCAGATATAGCTGATTGAAACTGAATATTAGTGTTGACCATTCGTGGCCGCATCTTAATCCCTCTGGTGGCTTTGACTGTGACACAAAAAGAGGCGTTTCACCAATTAGAAAAACACCGAAGTTTTCTTGAGCCATGTCCACCCCGGGAAACAAAAAAATGGAATGCAAGTCCATACCGGCCAATTAAACTTGGAAAATACGTCCGAATCTCGTACAGACTGGCGAACAAAACATTGGATACTTGTTAATATGCGCAGATCTATCCTTGAAGAAGACGCCTAGGGCCTTAGGAAGCTTCCGTGTAGGCTTTTAGGAGGCTTGCGTGTAGAGTCACTTCCTCTCCTTCTTAGAGTCGATGGAAATAGTCAAGTGACTAATGCAACCTTCGGGAGATGACCGAAAATACTATCGGTAAGTGGCAGAGGATATGCATTTTTCACCATGACCTTTGTTGGGAGACCCGCGAAGTCCTGTACAGTTTTTGATGATTCTCGTAAATAGAGTCCGCTCAACTTGGGTATTGGAGATTTCTTTCATTCAGAGTGGGGAACAAAAATGCTTTTACTTAATCAGTTTGTGGTTCCTGACAGCAACGCAGGCCACCCTAAGCTTTTATCGTTGAAGGATGCGAATGCCTCGGGTTTTGCTCGCTGGTGCCATGTTAACTGGTTTTGGTTTACGTTGGTGAAATTTTCGATACTTCGAATTCGGGACCAAAGTGTGGCGCACATTCCGTCTTATTTCTGGGGATCGAACCAAATAACTGATATTGGCTTCGTTGCAGATGAGGCCTGCGTCAAGGGTGCAGGTAGTCTGCATATTGAAAAATATAGAGAAGTTAACTTCACCGTTGCTGCGTTTTGCATTCTCTCCTATGAGTCTTTCTCTGGAGTCATTTCTCTGCCACTGTGTACACGCTCGACAGAGTATGGCGTCCAAAATATTGAGAATCTTTCCGAGAGGATGAAAGCGAATCCCTGAAGTTTTCCGCGCGGAGTTTACCAGTCTCCTGTGAGGTCTGAACTGGGTCATCAGCTAGCGGGACGAAGTCTGGTATGTCATTTCTTCGGAAGGTGTAGTTTCCCTTCCCTACTTGCACGAGTATGAGGCTCGAGGGGGCCCAAAGGAGCAGCTCCCTCTGTAATCCCTTTGCACATCGCGCCGATGATTGCCTTACTAATAAGTGCATAAATAATGTACTCCCTTTCGGGGGTGGGGTTGGCAAATTCAACTTTACCATAATGATATCAACATGCACCTTTTTGAAGAGTCATATATTTTTAAGGGGGGAGGCGGAGGATGACTGCTACGAGCTTTCATTGATCTTTGCTGAAGATGAGGTAAATCAAGTACAAACTCCTGCGTTGACGATAATGGTTTTGAAGTCAAACTTTTCTTCGCAAATCAATTTAATATCATTTTCAATAATAAATTACAGTTCAAGCCCCAACGATTCAGTAAACCAAACAAGATTGACTGAAAAATGGCTCATATTTCGTAGTTTAAATGAACCAGAATTTCAATTGCTCTGTAGTTTCCACAATGTTGTCTCATCTCCTTGACATACAGAACAATTAATGACCAATCTTGCTTACTTTTTATTATTTCACTACTTCCAAGAATATTCACTCAGATAAAATGTTGTTTGTGTGAAAATATCTCATCTGATTTCATTCAAAAATATTCGTAGCTCTGTTGCCAGGAAATCCATCCTATAAATTCCGTTTTCGATAAACAATTTCGGGAAAGTCATCAAGATGAGTAAAAAATGTTTTACAAATATTTTCTACTACGATTATATCCTGTCCAAAGATGTTTATCTTTTGTTTAAATGATTCTGTGAAAAGTATAGTTGTAAACATGTTGATTTACACAAACACAGTGGGTGGAAGTCTGAATGAGTGTTTATAATTTTCAGGTGCAGTAAAAACACGACTGTGTCTATATTGCTTTTAATATAATTCCTAAAAACGCCAAGTTGCCTGTACTGATATATTACTCGTTAAAAGATGGTTCCATGGATACGGCTGAAGTTTGGCAGTTGGATTTGGTCAAGTTTAAATAAATCAGTTGTTCCAATTTTTCACCGAGGGGAATCCCAGCTTCATAAATTATGCGAAAAAAGCACATAAGAGAACTGCCAAGAGCAGAGCCTCGCCTGGCCAATCCGTCAGCCCGCTTATTCTCCTTCATGCTCTTATGACCAGGAACCCAGAGGAGGGTGACCTTGAGTGTGCTGCCAGACTGTTCATTGCGTCTCTGCACTGCCCCACCAACCTGGAGGATGTCATCGCTGAGTATAAGGCCTTAATGCTCGCTTGGCTGTCAATCTGAATGGCTATGTTATGCTTGGGGCTCGAATCATGCCCCGGCAATCGGCAGGGTCCCAATATCACCAGTACTTCCGCTTGCAATACACTAGTGAAACTTGGGAGACCATACGACTCGGATAGACTGTGTGTATTCGAGAAAACTTCCGCACCGACTCAGAGCATCTTTGATCCGTCAGTGAAGGATACTGTGTCATAGCCTTACAATATACCGGCGGTCTTCCACTCTGTCCTGGTTGGAAAGTCCACAGCAAAGTTTCTTGTGAAGTTCAGTTTGCGTGCGGTATAGTCTATGGGGAATACCCAGATTTCCCGAGGTATTTCGTCTAGAAGTTACTATGGCCGTAGGGCTTCGCTGTCCAATATCCGGGCTCACGTAATCTGACGACACTGCACGCTACAACGTATTTAATGTGGAGGTCTAGGGGAGTAGATGCAGGAGTACGTTGAGAGCATCTGCCGGGCAGGATTGCAAAGCTTCAGTAGTACCTGCACACGCGGTTCTTTGAATCCTATTAACCTTCGTTCCATTGTACTTTTTGCTGAAAGCCTGCCACTATACAATAGAGCCGTATGTTAGGCTGGGACACCACAGCTGTGAAAATTCAGAGAACCGTCCTCATCCGGGGACCTCTTTTCTTTGCAAAGGTTCTCTTACAGGAATAAAAGGCTATATATGCCTTCTTAACTCTCAGTTCTCTGTTCAATCTCCAACTTAGCTTTGGGTCCAGGATTACACCCAGATATTTTACATTGGAGGAAAGAACCAATCTTTGTTTATTCAGCCGTGGTAGGTGGAATTCAGGTACCCTTGTCTTGACCAGGAAAAGCATAAGTTCCGTTTTGGCTGGGTTTATGCCGAGTCCGCATCTTATGGCCCACAGGCACGGCTTTCTTAACATTCCTTCCATGATGTCACTCATAATGGAGGGAAACATCTCTGACACTAATAGCACCAAGTCGTCGGTATAGGCTGCCACCTTCACCCCGCTGCTGTCCCAATGTACGTTAAATTCCGTCCGTTACTATTAACCAGAACACCGGTGAGATGGGGCCACCCTGGGGCGTGCCTCTGTCTACAGCTCTGGTCAAGTGCTTGCCTCCAGATCCGACTGGATTATCCTAGTTCCTAGCATGAATATAATATAATGAGTAAGATAATCATCCAATCCAATACTGGGCAAGGCTTTCTTGATGGCGTTGGTACTAACATTGTTGAATGCTCCCTCTATATCCAAGAAGGAAGCTAGAGTATACTGTATGTACTGTAGTAACCACTCAACCGTGCCAATTACCTCGTAGAGAGCGGTTTCTGTGGATTTGCCTTTGAGGTAGGTATGCTGGGATTTAGGGAAAGGCATTCTCCCCATTATCGCTCTTAATTGGATGTCTAGGACGCGCTCTAGGGTCTTGAACACGAAAATAGTAAGGTTCTTTAGTCGAAAATCATTTGCGGACTCATGGTCGCGCCTGCCAGCTTTCGGTATGAAAGTCACTCTTGTGCGTCTCCAAGACGCAAGACGCTCCGCTAAATTTCGAAAGGGGAAAGTCCGCCTGAACCGGTAGTTTCACTGGAAGAATTCGTCCAAGAGTCTTCTGACTTCTTAAGAAAGGATGGGCCCCTATGTTCTTTTGAGAGAATCTTACTGAGTCTCGCGGATTTGCTGGAGCATCCGATGTTCTGACAATAGTCCAACCAAGACCGCTTGTATTTCTTCAGGCAGCCTCTTTATGGCTGCCAATATTTATAGGTCTAGCAAATGTTCAATATTTCCCTGGTCAGCTGCCTGACGTTAGAGAGATCTTAATTCCACCACGGTGACAGTGTCTTCTTGCTGTATTTGGCAGAGTACGAGACTTTAAACGTGGTATGGGGAATGCGTTCTCCAGAGTTCCCACCTTTGATTCCAGTTTGTCCTTTATGGAGGCGCGTGAGCAATCGGTCTCCTGGGAATCTCGTCGTAGGGGATAACGTTTAGCTTTACGCCCTCCCAGGCGTCGCTGATCCTAGCTACGCACGAACCGAGAAAGTCCCTGGAGAATTAGTCCTCGCGAGCTTTAACGTGGAGCCCATGGAGCGTCTGAGAGGAATGAAAGCAGCCAATGGATCCCGTGTATTCGCCTTTCGAGTCCAGAAGATGCTCAATGACTATCTCCGACACTGGCCTCAACACTGGTCCACATTGAAGGGTTTCGCAGTTCGTGGTTCATCGGCTGGCTGTTGTTATTTACTTTTCTACAGAGACTGCTTAGCGTCCGGGCTCTTGTCCACCCTGCTCCGCTTGTGTTTTGTTCGACCTAGTCTTGAGATCGATTGTGTTTTGTTGTTATATTCCTCAAAAGTCGCCTGGTATTTACCAAGGTCCCTTCCATCCCGCGCGTCAAGAGTACCGACCTCCTTATTCTTAACAATCTTGCTGAGAATATGCATGGCCTTCTGGTACTGCCTCTTGGAGCAGAACACCAGTGAACCTCTGCTTCTTAGTCGGTTTGCGGTGACCGACTTTATTGTCGGTCTTTACTTTTGAGGGGTCCCCCGACGTCGACAGTTTCGAGTTATTGGTACTATGTCTGGTACTCGCTACACCCACCTTGACGGCAGTGGATTCCAAACCTGGAAAATACTAGTCCGTCTGCTGCCTCGCTCCGGGATGTCGTTGGAGTTAGTTTCGGCACAGCGGTGCCAGGGCTGACACCGATTGTACTGCTCTTGTCGTGATGCGCTTGCCAACATCGCCTATTATTATCTCGTCGGTTTGTTATGTTTTTTGATAATTAAGTCCATGTTTTGGTTCCACTTTTAGTCCGGGAAGAAAGTCCACCCTGATACCCCGGCCACCAGAGTAAGGGTCTTATTTAGAACTGAAGGAGCTCAAGGTATTCCGACTTTGCATAAAGACCAAGCTCCCGATTGGCCACGTAGTCCTCGGCGCATGCTGCTCCGTCTTAGCTTGGGGTCCTATTAGCACCTTCTCCAGTGTAGGGAGGGCGATCTTCCGTTGTAGTAGTTTTTATGTTCTCATAATGACTTCCATCTAGGCATGGTTTGGCCAACCCAATCTTTTCTGGAATTTACTTGATTTTTTTTTTGTATTTACATATTGCATCGATCTTAATATTTTTTATGTAAATATTGTTATCATTTACCCTTTTCTGGGGTATAGCGCATAAACCACTCGTACACGTCACCGCTCGCGATACGTTGAAATATGCTTCAGTTCCCCCAAGCCTTCTCGAGATGCCTGGACTCCTTTTCTTCTGTTCTGCACCAAGTGCTCTTGGGGTGACCCACTCATCGGGAGGTGAGTTTCACTGCATAGTGTACACCGCAATACAGCTGTCGCCCCTTATTAATTTGTAACCTTTCATTACCAATTCCGCCTTTAGGTCACATAGCCTACGGGTGACAGGCCTCTGACCACGTTCCTTGTTTGAACTAGTATCAAGTCAGCGTGCTCCGATGATACGACGCTGTCATGTGGTTAGGAAGCTTGGAGCCTTCGAGTGACAGTGGCCACTTTCCATGTGATACTACTATATAGCAGCACAGAAAGGATACTATCACAGAACAGCTGAAATTTTATGTTGGTGTTGAGATAACTTAATGTTAATGCAGCGGGCTACATGCAATCTGGTGCAGAAACCGTGCTTGATCGACGCCTTCCATGCTCTGCTCAATAATGCAAATAGGGAGAGTGCGAGGACCCGTCAGACTTAGAACCTTGGTTTTGTTAGTATCCCCCTTCAGTCCAACTTTACTTGCCTCTCTTTCCAAACTTATAGCCATTTGGCGAAGGTTGATGAATCAGTGAGAGAGTAAACAGATGTCATTAGCGTACTCGAGGTGTTTGAGAATAAATGTCATGGTCGGGAGAAGTCTTCTACGTACTCCGGATTAGGCAGCATGAAGAAGGTCATCGAGAATAAAAAGTAATAATATCCATAACAAGATGCAACCTTAGTGGAATTCGTTTAGTACCTCAAATTCCTCTGAGATTTTAAGTGACATTTTGCGTGACATTTTATGTCGCCCTGATAATAGCTATTAGTTCTTTCAAAATCGATGAAGAGCAAGTAAACTAAAGGTCTAACCCCGAGAGCTGTTCCAAAATGATCGTTGATATGGTCAATACAAGCGGGCCTGGAACTCTTTATTCATCAAGGTTTCGAGAAGCTCTTTGATGCGTTCCAGGATTATTTTAGTTATTACCTTCTAATTGTCATGCTCAAAATGGGTGGTCTTCTTTACAATCTCAACGAGCTCTGGAAAGTGGAAAACTGGCTCGGGTTATTAAGGTTGGCAAAATACCATCTAATTGATTGATAAGAAAGCAAGACCATTTGCATATTGAAAAAGAAAGATAGTTCAGCAGAATGTTCAAATTGCATATGATCCAATAGCTGTCATATACCCAGGAAATTTTTGTACGCATTCTTGACAATCATATTGGCGACATCGTTTAAATATGTAACTGTGAACTAAGCTGGGTTTGTCAAAAACCCCAGAACTATTGACTCAATATACGCCGCGCGGTTACTCAAGGAGAAATTTCCTGAGTAGTATTGACCCCTGTAAACGGGAAAAAGGCTAAAGAAGAAGAAGATCTAGAAGTCGCATTTGGCCCTCTGTAAATTGTTGAGAAGGAACTTTTCTCGAAGCTCAACCTTGGGATGCTTGGGTCGGTGTGATCGTTGCCTTAAATCCTTTAAGTTTTTGGTTCGTGCAGACCTTTTCACCTTTTGTGTAAACACAAAACCTTATTAAAATCGGTTTACTGTCCGTCTGTCTATCTGTCCGTCTCTCTGTCTGTCTGTCTGTCTTTTTTTTTTTTGAGGAGGTGAAAATCTTCAAAAGACACTGGCCAGGACACGCCAGCGTGTGGGATTCTTACCCACTAAAACCAGCCCCGACTCCCTCCAAGCCCCGTGGAACCACCGTACGGTATTACATCACGGAGCGGAGTCAGCCATTTTAGCTTCGTTCCCTTTCGTCTCTACGCGGCGTACATAACCGCGCTTTTCTGATCTCCTCTGCCTTTCGCAGTTTGCTCTGGATAGATACGACCATGGAGTTGATCGCATCCTAGCCTTCCTGAAAAATTAGCATTCTTCGCACCAGATTCTCTGGTACAAGCACCTCTCCTAGAGTCTCCTCTAGGTTCCTCCACAAATCTTGGACAGTGGAAGAATACATGCTCTGGGTCCTCTGGGACTCCATCGCAGTTTGGACAGTCGGGTGAGGTATCCAGTTTAAACCTGAGTAGGCACTGGCGATATCCTCCATGCCCGGTGAGAAACTGAGTAAGATTATAATTAATTTCACCATGCCGTTTCTCCAACCACTCCTTGATGGCAGGAATGAGTCTGTGTGTCCACCACCCTTTCCCGAGCGTTCCCAACGCTCTTGCCATCTATTTAGCGATCTCTCCCTTTCGGCGTTCTTCGTCTGCGATAAAGGAGAGATAGACTTCGCATTATATATATTCGTCATCTCATCTGCCAAGATGTCAATGGGCATCATTCCAGAAATGACGAATGCTGCATCATCTGAGACAGTCCTGAATGCCGAGCACACTCTTAGGGCTGTTCTTCTGCAGACTGAACTCAGTTTGTTACCGTTAGATGTAATCTGCAATGCCTTTCCCCAAACTGGAGCTGCATAGAGCAGGATCGAACTCACTACCCTAGCTATAAGCAACCTGGAAGTATGCCGTGGCCCTCCCGCGTTCGGCATCAATCTTGCCAGGGCCACACCCGCAGTGGATGCTTTGTCATAGACATACTGCACGCGTGCCTTGTAGCTAAGCTTCCCATCTATCATCACTCCCAAGTATTTGATCTGTCTGTCTGTCTGTCCGTCACACGCATTTTTCTCGGAGACGGTTATAGCGATTGACACTAAATTTGGTAGAAAGGTGGGAACTGTGAACGCTCACGCATACAGTGAATTACATCCTTTTACGTCGAATTTAAGGGGGGGTTCCCATACATGCAAAAGGGGGTGTAAAATTTTTTTTCATCAAATATAGTCATGTGGGGTATCAAATTAAAGGTCTCGATTAGTACTTTTCAAAGCCGATCTTAGTTTTGGGGGTGGGGAGCGCGGGGGGTTGAAAGTGATCACTTTTTTAAGGGGGCCATTCTCAGAAACTACCAAACCGAAAAATCTGAAAAAAATCAGGAGGCTGCCACTATATGGTGCCTGGGCTCCGAAATACCTTCCATGTCGATATCTGGTTAAATAAAGTTAATAATAGTATATTACTACAATTTTTTGTAATTGGTTAGAAACCCCCCTTAAGTTCATGCTAGTACCATGAAATTTTGCAGTGATATAGGCTATAATATAGGGCATGATCTTACCAAGTTTGGTGGAAATCGCACTATTACTGACAAAGTTAAAGCACCTCAATTTGTTGCTTCTTTGAAAATTGAAGACTATGAATGCCAATATCACCCGAAAGTGGATACTCTCACATAATATATGGATATATTACGTGTTACGTACTAAGAAATACACAAAACCTTTCGTACCTGAAGCGTCCAGCTTCCGGTTTCTCGACTTGTTTTAGTTTTCTCGCATTCGCAAGTTCTAGTTGGGGCCCTTTGATTTTCTTAGCTAGTTTCAAGTGAGATTTTATTTTTTCAGCATTTTCAGAGATTTTTAGAGCTATGCTTGGGCGGAATATTGAAATGAAAAAAAAAAATGTAGTTCACCTCTTTATGGAGGTCCATGTCCGCCGACAGATCCCACAGCTCGGCGTCCTCGGAAAGCCCATATCTATTAACTAAACAATTTTTAAGAGTAGCGTATTTACGCTCGTCGAGCAGGGATGTCCTGATCCAGTTCGCTGACGACGCGATCGAACCTGCCTGTATCGCTGTTCACTTTATATGTGCGAAACTGCGCTTCCGCTCGAGCGAACCATAACGCTGATCGAGCTTTCCAGAATGGAGTCAATTTAAATGCTATTACGCAGCCTGAAGGAATTATTTCGAATAGCAATGGGTATTTGTATTGAGGCTTTATTGATGTATTCCGCGGGTCACCAGTATAGAGTATTGTAGGGAATATGAAGAGAGAACCATATCTTGTATTACGGGAAAGTATAATAATATCTTTATTGAGAGACTGAATAAAGCGTGATATAGGATATAGCTGATAGCTGATATAGGAAAACTGACTGACATTTGAATAATGCGTACGTTGAGTAGATCCGATTACGACGCTATTGTGGTTGACATCGAAAGGAGAGCATTGCCATATTTACGCCGTTGCCATGTTTGGGAAACAATACTATGTGGATGCTCTATACTCCACAAAGGAGTGAACAGAAAACAAACATGAAATCCGTGTTTATTTCATAATTGATGTAATTTCTGGATATCTTGCCTTGTGTTTGAAAAATTTGAATAAATTTCGAGCAGTTTATCAAAGATTCCCTGCATGATCATTCATTCCTGAATTTCCAAAAGATCAATGCCTCTACTCAAGCTGGAGTTTCATTCTGAGTTCATTCTCAGTGACCTAAATTTCCTGAGAAAATGAAATCTTTTTTCTATTTTATTACGGAGAATCCAGCAATCCATGTCAAGGTGAGAATCATTTTCGGGATTTTTTTATAAAAAAATAAGTTCACACATTGTACAAAATTATGCATCGTTTTGAATTAGAACAACTTTACTGGCTGGCAATGTTTCAATATAACTTTTTACTTTCTTTTTGGAAAATAATAAAACTTGAATCTTTGCAATCGCTCAAGTATCTTATTTTCCACATGCTATTGGTACATGGATTTCGGATCGTGTGGACGAGAGTATATTTATTATTTTCGCTAGGTGATAAATTGCCAAATAAACAAACTATTAAATTTTCGATTGAATTCTGCATATTTCACAATGTTGATGTATTCCCGGAAAAACAATAATAAACAGAGAGACATGAATAGATATTTGTACTCTGGTGATAAATGTTTTCTAGATGCAATTGATCTAGATTTCTCACTAATATCTGCTTACATTCAGAGATATCTGCACCAACAAAAGTAATCAACTTAAGGGGGTCATCCCGTGTGATGGCCGTTTTTTTTCGCTTTTTTTTGGGATTTTTTTGTGAAGAACTGGATAAAGATACAAATACCAATTTTTCACCATATATTTATTAATATCTTCAGCATGCGTATTAATTTTTCCAGCCCGATATCACGGTTCGTTATTGAAGTGCAGAGTAATTTATACACCCATCTCCAAAAAGTGTTTTTCTGCTGCCACGCTAGAGGACGCTATACTCATTTTAAAGAAAGAAAGTAAGCGGGAATTTGTGCGGACTTAACCACAGTCCTCAAACTAGGATTATTAAAAAATATTGAAAGGTAAATTTTTGGTGCCCTGTTAACCTTTTTTTGGAAATTTTGGTGTTTTTCATGGCTTTCGCATGTGTGGGGACCCGCTTTAATTTCAACGTAGAAGGATATTATTCACTGCAAGTCTGGGCGTTCATAGTTCCCACCTTCTCACCAAATGTCGTGTCAATCGGTTTAGCCGTTTCTGAGAAAAATGCGTGTGACAGACAGACAGATAGAGAGATAGGCGGACATTTAATTACCATTCACCCAGCTTAGGGCAAAAATAGTTGAGCTGTCCGAGTTTATCAAGGACAAGCACAACGTGCAACAAGCCACAAAGAATATGGTGAGGGCCATTAGAGTCCTCAATAATAGATCGCAGATGGAGGAAAAGAGTAATAAGGATACGCCGAACCTCGCTGTGCCAACAGTGTCATAAGCGATTCAAGTGATGCCTAACCGTACTACCATCAAATTCCAGCGAAATAAGCGAGTCCGTGAAAAAGAGGGGGATCCTGTAAATAATCAACAGGCGCCTACGAGAAAAAAAGGGGGACAGGACACTCTGAAAACCAGCACCAACAGTTCAGAAGGAGGAAAGCGTATAGCGAATGTAGGAAACTCAACCAGCGTTGCGAAGCCGAAGACGAACGAAAACGATGGATGGACTAAAGTTACCAACAAAAAAGCGAAACGAAAAGCAAAAGTGCGAACTCGTCCAGATGCGATTGTTATCTTCAGTAAGGGCGGGGCCTACGCAGAGATACTCAAAAAGGTCAAAGCTGATCCCGACCTAAACGATCTGAGCGGAAATGTGAACAGTATCCGAAGAACCCAGAAAGGGGATCTCATGTTCGAGCTGGAAAGATCCAGCGTGGGCAAAATTGATGACTTTCGCACTCAAGTCAAAAACTCACTTGGGGAGAATACCGCAGTGCGTGCCCCAAAGCATGAGATTTATACACAGTGTAAGGATCTCGATGAAGCGACATCGAAAGGAGAAATTTGTACTGCTCTGAAGGAGCAATTCGAGTTGAAAGAACTTACCGAGGAGTCTGTTGTGGGCTTACGAAAAGCCTATGGTGACACTCAAACGGCCACAATACGAGCACCAGCAGACGCAGCACAGATGTTGTTAGCTGCCGAAAGGGTTCGGATTGGATGGGTTGTCTGCGGTTTAAGAGAACAAACTTCACTAAACAGGTGCTTTAAATGCCTCATGTTTGGACACTTCGCAAAGGCATGCACCAGTAGCATCGATTGATCCGATCGATGCAGAAGGTGTGAGGGGAAAGGCTATATTGACTGAGAGTGCAATAGGGACCCCAAATGCCTATTGTGCGAAGTAAAAGAGAAACAGGATAACCGGCATATTTCCGGAAGTGGTAAATGTCCGGAATATAGGAAGGCGCTCACTGCATAAGAAAATGAGGTTTATTCAAATAAACCTGAATCATTTCAAGGTCGCTCAGGATTTACTTGAGCAGACCACGTATGAATTTGAGATGGAAATTGCCATCATAAGTGAACCGTATAGAAATCGTCATGGTGGCATATGGGTCACAGATTCGACTGGTGGAGTGCGATATGGGCTTGCGGTCGACAGGCCATACAATGCACTGCAAGTCAGGCAACAGTTACAGTTGCTACGTCCCACGAAGTTTGACACTGTTTGAATTCGAGCAAATGCTAATCTTGTTCTCGACGCAAGGGAACGAAGTCCAAAGGTGATTGCTGTCGATTTCAATGCTTGGGTTCTAGAGTAGGGTAGCAGAGAATCAAATGCTAGGGGGCGCAGTTTATTAGAAGCTTTTGGGCAGATAGAAATAGTTTTGGCTAACGAAGGTGCTGTAAACATCTTTCAGAAAAGGGGGTCAGGCTCGGTTGTAGACCTGACCTTTGTCAACCCTGCGCTGGCGCATGGTATGTCGTGGTGCGTCAGCGAACACTACACCCACAGCGATCACCAGCCAATCTTCTTTGAGACATGTGTTGAGCCACAGGGCAAAGAGCTATCATACTCGAAACCGAAAAAGATTTCATGCTGTAAATATTTTGAGAATGATGGGCTCTTAAGTCCGCATCAACTTAATGCGGGATCGGACCAAATGGGGAGCAACTTACTCCCTCTTTTCTGGTCCCCGGACCCTTCGCTTAGGGCTTGCACCCAAACTTCACAGAAATGTCAAGCGATGACGGCTTTACGGTTTCTTACCAGGGCAGAGGCAAATCGTCAGACGCTGCCTCACCTCTGCCCTGGAAGCAGCGTGACCGTAGCGGCTCGCAGATGTTAAATGCTCGTTTATATAGCGTCTGACGATTTGCCTCTGCCCTGGTAAGAAACCGTAAAGCCGTCATCGCTTGACATTTCATGCTGGTCTGCAAAATCTTTAGATGAAAGAGAGGTATGGTTAGATCAACCTAATAAAGCAGGCGCCTCTACGGAAAGAGCCATCCATCTCGCTCAATGCATCGCCAAAGCATGTGACGGGTCCATGCCTAAGAGGTGCTCATTCCCCAGTAGAAGACCAAATTATTGGTGGAATGATGAACTGACCGGTCTTCGGTCAACCTGCCACCAAGCCAGAAGAGCGGCTCAGAGGGTGGTAGGTAGAGTCGATCAGGGGCAAAAAGAGATCACGTGTCTCACCCTCTTGCTGAAAATCATCCAGGGATTATTCCCCCAGCAAGAGGAGAGCACCGACACATTTCAACCAATTCTGAATGTGACGGCAATTCCCCCAGTCACCAGAGACCAACTGCTCGAAATTTACGGTAGAATAAGAGACAATAAAGCGCCGGGCCTGGATGGAGTACTGAATAAGGCTCTTAAGCTTGCCGTGAAATGCAGGCCGGACATGTTCGCTGAGTTGTTCGAAGCGTGCATGTCCGAGGGGATATTTCCAGCGGCATGGAAGCGGCAGAAGTTGGTACTTCTGCCTAAGCCTGGTAAACCTCCACGTGAGCAAACCTCATACCGACCCATATGTCTTTTGGACACTCTGGGGAAAATGTTAGAGCGGGTAATCTATAATATAATAGATTACTCCCAGTTGTTGAGAGCCAAGGCGTCCTTTCAGATCGGCAGTATGGGTTCCGTAAAGCCAGATCAACCATTGATGCCCTCAAATTGGTTACTGGCTTGACCGAAAATGCAGAGCGGTGGGTGTGTGTGTGTGTGTGTGTATGGTGGGGGTGAAGCTACAGCTTCTGAGCACTCAGACCGTGTTGGCCCATTGTACTCGGCTCCCTCGTCTAACGGGATATTCCGGATTCGTTAACGTATCGCAGGATTTCCGTTAGTGGATGTGATGCTACCCGTCGCAATTGGAGGACATCGGCACCAAAGATCTGATGCCTGGTGCGTCCATAGGCGGGGCATTCACATAGGAAATGCTCCGTGGATTCCGCTTCCTCATTACAGGAGGGACACGTATCATCTTCGGTAATTCCTATTATGAACATATGCCCAGCTAGTGAATTATGGCCTGTTAGAATGCCCACAATACACCTGCAAGTCCTCCTGCTTTTCGACAGGATAAACTTTGCGTTTGTTCCCAGTTTTTGAAAACAGATTTAGCCAATGCTACTGATACCCCAATTTCTGGCTCCGGTCCCGGCATAGGGGAGATTGACCCCTCTTTCGCTAAAGCGTCCGAGATTTCATTTCCCTCTATGCCACAGTGACCAGGTACCCAGAGTAGTTCCACCGTATTGAATCTAGACATAGAGTTCAAACGGTTTCTGCATTCTTGAACGATTTTCGAGGTGATCAAAGGACTGCTCAATGCCCTCAGTGCAGCTTGACTGTCACTGCAGATTGCGATGCGCCTGCCCTTCAACCGCTCGTCAATCACCCAGTTTGCCACCCTTAGGATCGCATAAACTTCGGCTTGAAAAACCGTTGCATATTGTCCCAAAGGAAAAGCCCACTTCTCGTTTTTATTCGAGAGGTAGACTTCGGCTCCATAACCCTCTTCTGTTTTTGAGCCATCGATGTAGAAGACTTCCGTATATCCCGCCACGCATTCCTCTGGGTCTTCCCAGTCCTCTCTACGCTTCAGGGGAACTACATATCTTCTACCAAACAGATGTATGGGGACACGAGAATCGGAAGGCATTGTAAGAACTGGATTCAGTCCTCCCAGTAACTCTTCCAATGCTCTGTGCCCCCCACATCCGTTGTTTTCCCATAGATCTAATCGAATTAGCCTATGAACTGCTCTCATTGCAGTGCTTTGAATAAATATATTCAGGGGCTGCAAATTGAGTAGTGCATTCAGAGCTGCGCCGGATGTCGTGCTCATGGCACCAGTGATACCCAGACAAACAGTTCTTTGCAGTGCGTCTAGTTTACGGTGAAAACCTTTTTGTCTCACCTTAACCCACCACACTACGGATGCATATACGAACATCGGCCTAATGATGGCAACGTATATCCACATTGCCACATGAGGCCTGAGTCCCCATGTCGAGGCAAAGGTCCGTCTGCACAGCCCATAAGTTGTGAGAGCTCGTTTCATCTTTACCTCTACATGTTTGTTCCAAAGAAGTTTTTTATCTAGAGTGACCCCCAGATATTTCACTTGTTCGGAGAGTTAAAGGGTAGTACCTCCTTGGGCGCAGCCCTTCGTTGCTTCCGTAGTCAGGTATCGATTGACCCCTACCTCAGCGCACAACAATCTTTGCGTTAGCATAGCATGGATCCATTTAATTAAAGCATCATCAACACCATGCGCTCTGGCGGCATCACAAAGTTTTTGAAAAGGCGCACAGTCAAAAGCCCCTTCAATGTTCACGAACACCCCCATCGCGCACTCACCATTCAAAGTTGCATCCTCTATATTTGTGACCAAAAAATGAAGAGCAGACTCACAGGACTTACCACGTTGGTAAGCATGTTGGTTTTCACTAAGTGGGTGTGACCTAAGTGCGTTTCCACGAATGTGACGCTCCACCAGTCTCTCCAAATCTTTCAGCAAGAATGAAGTCAAGCTGATCTGTCTGAAGTTCTTTGGATTAGAATAGTCATCTTTCCCAGGTTTCGGTATGAAAACTACCTTAACCTGTTGCCAAGAAGAAGGCACGTAGCCCAGAGCAAGACATCCTCGAAAAATATTTCTTAGAGGTCGTTCTAAATGCTCCATACCCTCCTTTAGCATTGCCGGATAGATGCCATCCATGCCAGGTGCTTTGAAATGTTCAAAGGACAGTATGGCAGCTCTCACCTTTTCATGGGTAACAACCGCTTTCGCAGTGTTCCAGTTCCCCTTGCAACGCTTGCGTATTGAAGGGGTTGCAAGAACCGTCAACTCTCCCCCTACCACTTCTCTCACCCGTTCTCCCGAGTGGTGTACTTCCAGGAGGGTCCAGTCTTGAGCTCGTGAAAGTACCGTCGGGTTTTTTAAGAGAATCCAACTTGGCCGACTCATCCCTTTTGAGGACTCTGCACAGCCTTGAAGTCTCCCTTTCGCCTTCCAGTTCCTCACAGTACGCAAGGAGTCTCGTTTCGAGCACCTCAAGAGCCTCTTATATTCACGTTGTGAGTTCCTGAAATTTAACCAGTCTTCGTCCTTGTTACTTTTGCAAGCACGATTTAGAAGTCGCCTGGTTGACTTCCTGAGGTTTTGCAGTTCTCGGTTCCACCAAGGAACATTTACCGCTTTGGCCTTGGGAAATACGACAAGCCTCTTCATAGCACTCTAAAAGTGTGCCGTTCATAGTTTTCAATTCATCTTCCAGTACCAAAGGAGTCCTTAGTCGCCTAGGGAACTGTACTTTATTGCCAAGAAGTTCATTGAACTTTGCCCAATCCGTTTTCCTAGGGTTCCGTCTTTGTACTGTAGACTGTTCGCCCGCAATAGTCAGATTGAATTCTAGATATCGGTGATCTGACAGTGAGACCTCGTCTAGTACTCGCCAGTGTGTAATCAACTCTAACAATTTTGGGGTACAGATTGTTAGGTCAATTACTTCGCTTCTTCTCGGTCCCACGAACGTAGGGGCGCACCCTACGATTCTATATACGTCACCAGATCCCTAAGTTCTTGCGTCGGTGGAGGATACAAAGAATCATAGGGTAAATAAGCGGAGGCAACTATGATGTTTTTCCTCTCGCCATTTATCTGGTATTGTATGATGACCGTAGCTAAGTCCTGGGAACAATATTGTCTCAGCATAGTTGCCTCTAACCGTCTTGACATCAGGACGCAAGCTCTCGGTCTTATGGATCTTTCGTCGTAGAAGATCCTAGCCCCCTTTACTGATCCAATGCCACAGATTCTGTTAAATCGAACCCACGGTTCTTGCACCAGAGAGATATAGGGGAAATCCTGCAGCTTTGTCATTCTCGATGCCAACAGTTAGGAGGAAGCTTTGGCATGCTGCAGGTTGATTTGACCAATCTTTATGTTTTTCGACATAAACTTAGTCTATTGTCGCTGACAGAAGAGTCTGGTGCGTCCAGTGTTGATCTTACCGGGGTTTCCAGTTTATCCCAACCTTCCGCCGGAGATTCCGCTTCCTTGTGTCCGATTTCTCTGGGCGTTACCGCGCCTAGTGGTACAGCCACGTCCATGTCCTCATTCCCAAGGTGCTTCATCTTCCTTCGAAGTTCTCTCTTCTGCCGTCGGCTTCGGGCTTTTCCAGGTTCACGGTGTCCGGACCGCTTGGATCCATTTCCACATACCGGCTTTCCGTTCTTCCGCTCTTCCTGGTAAGGATGAAGGAGAAGGTTCTGACAGGCAGAATTCAGCCGTAGTCGGATTTCCAGTTTCTCCCAATTTGAAAGTTTCCGTACTTTCCTTTCTGGCTAACTTCGCCGTAGGTACCAAGTGCAAACTTTCCACTGAGTCGGAAAGCATGCCTTCTACAGATTGATCTGTAGGCGAGTATGAATGTGGTGAGGCCTCCAAAATCCGCGCCTCGGCCGCGACATGATTGCTCATGGTCGCGGGTGGATTCGAAGTCTGTGACTTCTTACCACTTGGAGAGTTTAAATCCATCGTTTCCATATTCATATTTTTGGATACCCTTAGTGTAGTAGTAAACTACTACAGGCTCCCCCACCACGGCAAGGTGGTGTCCGAGGGGGAGCTCGGTGGGAATGCTCGGGAAAGGGTCGATGGACTCACAGGCTCATTCCTGCTATCAAGGAGTGATTGGAGAGACGACACGGTGAGATTAATTACAATCTCACCCAGTTTCTCATGGGGCATGGAGGATATCGTCAATACCTGCACAGGTTTAAATTGGAAACCTCACCCGACTGTCCAGTTTAGTTTAGTTTAGTTAAATGGGGGGAGCCGCAGCTCCGAGCACTCAGGCCATTATTAGGCCCATTGTACTATCCCCGTAAGTTGCCTATTCAATGGCTTCCCGCCTACGGTGTTCGCAGGCTTTAGCGAATCTGAGAACATTCTCAAGAGGCAGAGAGTGTGCAGATTCTTCATTGAAGAAAACCTTGCCAAGGTGTCTTCGTCTGAGATCTGAGGATGCCGGGCAGCTGCATAAAAAGTGCAGGGCAGTTTCCTCCTCCTCCTCACATTGGCTGCACACAGCCGAAACCACTACCCCAATCTTTTCCATATGGTAGTTTAAGGGGCAGTGTCCCGTCAAAAGCCCTACTAGGGTTTTCATGTCCCACTTCTTAAGGGACAACAAAAATGCCGCTCTAGTGGCCCTAGGCTCCTTCACAAGGATTTTCGCTTGCCGGCAAGAGTCCAAATTTCTCCACTCGGTTGCGTGAATCCTTGCAATTTCACCTTTCAGAGTAGACTTGACAGTAGATGGTCGGATTCCAAGAGCTGGTTCTGGGCCCACCATTGTGGATCCAGACCCTCGGCGAGCCAGTCTATCAGCCCCCTCATTACCGGCGATGTTAGAGTGCCCCGGCACCCACATCAGGAATGTTTCGTTCAGTCGGCCAAGTTTCAGCAGCACCTGATGACAACTCCACACCAACTGGCTTGATATGTTGTTGCCATCCAGTGCCGATAATGCCGCCCGACTGTCGGAACAGATTCGAATGGTGCGACCCCTCCATTTTTGTCGCAGACATTCTTCTGCTGCCAATGAAATGGCATATATCTCCGCCTGGAATATGGTCGTCATTTTTACCCGACTGTCCAAATTGCGATGGAATCCCAGAGGACCCAGAGCATATATTCTTCCACTGTCCGAAATTTGCGGAAGAAAGGAGGAATCTAGAGGACACTCTAGGAGAGGTGTTGGTACCAGAAAATCTGGTGTCGAAAATGCTAGCACATCAAGAAAATTGGGATGCGGTCAACTCCATGATCGCATCTATCCAAACCAAACTCCGAGAGGCAGAGGAGAGGAGAAAGCGCAGTCGAAATAGCTCTGCTTTTGACGAAACCATTAACTATTTTTTAATTTAAAAAATAGGCGTCTTCTCCAAAGAAAGTGTGGAAGCCAGTTGCTCCTCAAGTAATATATCCCGCCATGAAGTGGCTGAAAACTTAGAACCAGCTAAACGCCTCCGAAAAGTATATGTATTATTGAAGCAACGAAATGGCTGAAATAACCATAGTAACTAAATCAAATTATTTGGTTAATTTTGGGCGGCTATAAAGTCCAATTAAAACTGCAAAATTCAAAACTATTTTATATCCCAATTTTCATAATATTTATGCATAAATTCCACTCGTATTACCTGTTCATGCGTGCATATGCATAGCGTAACTTAAAATCCAGCTCTTTAATTCATCGAATTAATTACTCGTTAAAATAGATTTTCTAACAATAACATGTTGGATTGGATTTGTTCTAAAAACCACTAGAAGTTCATGAAATCCGCAATAAGATTCGCATATTCATATCTAAATGTAGGTTAAGTATTTTACGGAGTTTGTTGTTTTCAAAATTCAGATTATCGTTCTAGAGCTTCCTCGATATTGTCTGAATATAAAATTCTTGTTATGGACAGAATATTATGGGGGTTGATAATGGATATTGTTACGAATTTGCTTCTACGTAATCCTAACACTGTCATCAATTGTTACGTATTTCCTATACGTACTTCTACCGTTGTCACCAATTGTTACGATTTCCTTTATGTAATCCCGTCGCTGTCACCAATTGTTACGTTCTTAGCTTTACGTACTCGTCGCTAGTTACGTTACTTGCTTTACGTAGGCTCGTATCATTGGATTGCGTAGCACTAAACAAAAACAATTCGAGGCGTATTCATAACCGACGCAATCCGTTCTAACTCTAGAACCAGACTGACTTCGTGGACGGATTTCTGGCCTTTTTTATACCCCGCAGAACATTCCAAAAAGACATGTAAACACTTTACTAAAAAGCTACTTTGCGCTTTTGACTAGGTCTCTTTACTGGCACTACGGTCATCTGTTAACAATTATCCTAACTAAATATTCGCCCTACTATTATACAATTTTGGTGTCTTGGCTAAGTGTCATTATTACGATTAACATTGACGTCAGACATAATTTTTCAAAGTGATTTGCGTCATAAAAATGGATTGGAACTCTTTTTAGATACAAAGCAGATGGATATCATGCTTATCTCAGAAGCCAACCTCACAACCAAGAAAAATTTCAAAATCCATGGTTTTACGTACTACAATATCACCCACCCGAAAGATAAACCACATGAAGGCGCGTTAATCCTTGGGAGAAACCGAATTGAACATTTCCCAACTCTCTGCAGACAGCTGCAATATATTCATTATGCAGCAATTAGCGTACAGGATTGCTTGTATCAATCTTCGTCGCCGCAATCTATTGCCCTCCCAAGTACAAAATATCACCGGAACAATTCGGTGAACTGCTCAACTCACTAGGAACTAGATTCATTGCAGCAGGAGACTCTAATGCCAAATCCCTCCACTGGGTCTCCCGACTATTCACCCCTAAAGGGAAAGAGTTCCTTAAATCAATATTTAAGAACAACTGACGTTGCATAACATGAGGCTCGCCCACCTACTGGCCTTCTGACCCCAACAACATTCCCGATATCATCGACTTTGGAGTTGCAGAAAACGTCACTCAAGGTTGTAACAACCAACGATCTCTCATCGGACAACTCTTCTTTTTCTTCAGCCTTTGTCCCGTTCACAAGCGGGGTCGGCTCGTCGTGATCGGCTACGCTATTTGGCTTTATCCGGGTGCAATCTCGAGGTTTTTAAATTCCCATCCAGCGTATCAAGCCACCGCTGTTTCGGCCTGCCTTTTGGTCGTTTACCATCGACTTCGATGATTAGACCAATCTTGGCAAGTGAATTCTCGTTAGCACCAATTGCGTGACCATACCATCGAAGAGGTCTCTCTCGCAATTTTTCCACGATCGGTGCAACCCCATAACGATCGCGGATTTCCTCATTCCGGATGTGATGAAAACGTGTCACGCCACTAGTTATACACGGCATCTTCGTCTCCATTACCGCAAGACGTCGTTCATTGTCTTTTATAGTCGGCCAACACTCAGAATCATAGAGGGTGATAGGAGGGACGAAATTGCGGTAAATTTTAAATCTGAGTCGTTCCTTGATACGTCGATTACAAAGAACACCAGTTGTGGAACGCCACTTCATTCAGGTTGCGTTAATGCATGAAGCAATTTCGTAACGCAGTTCTCCATTCGCTGATAGCAATCTCTCATTGGATAACTTGCCAACAATAATAATTCTGAGAGATGCTGCTGCGCTCACCTATGCGAAGCCAAGGCTAGTGAACACTGGGATAAATTGGGTCAAATATTGCCACAGCTCTGATAACCCTTTTTGTCGAAAATTAGATTGAAAACAAACGAGGATATAGGCAAAGCGATAGACTATCTTGTAGCGACAATTAAAGAATGCGCGGGATTAGCCACCCCAACAGCCCACAATAGGGAAGTTTTTCAAGGAGAATACATATAAATTAATTAAAAAAATCGATGAAACAACAGAGAAACAGCCTCACTCTCCGCTAAGAACGCTGCTTGCGTGAAACGGACCTCAGATAGCCTACTGCAAAGCGAACTAGGGAAAAAGCGGAAAGAGCACGACGTACCTGAAGGAGATTTTATTGAAGGGAAACAACTGACTACGCCACCAGAGATACGTTTTTCCGAAGACAAGGAGGCTGCAAACCAAAAGCCAGGAGCAGAAAATACGAGGAAACGAACAAGGACTAGACCGTCGGCTCTGCTCATTAAGCCGACGGAAGGCAAGACATTTGCGAAAGTTCTTAGTGAAATCCGCTACAGGATCAAACCCTAAGGCAACGGAGCAGAGGTGTCTTCCATACGGAAAACGAGGAGTGGCGGAGTCCTTGTCGAACTGGGCCCAAAGACGACTAGCAAGAGTACGTTTTGCGAAGTGGTCAAGGGGTTATTGGGGGAGAAGGCTCTTGTTTCCAGCCTAGAGCCCATGGGGTCTCTAGAAATCCAGGATCTTGACTGCCTCACAGAAAAGGTCGAAGTGGAGGAGGCGATAAAGCGTGAATGCCCAGAGGTAATCAATGCCCGGATAGGTATCACCTGTGAAAATGCTTGAGGCCAAAAACTTGCCGTGGTGGAAGTCCCCGAGCAATATCGCGAGGAAACTGCTTAGTAGCGGGAGCATCAAAATTGGATGGGTAGTATGCAGGGTACGAATGTGGATCGTCCCCACCAAGTGTTACAAGTGTCTGGACTGTAGATACACGTCAGCAGCTTGCAAGAGACCTGACAGAAGGACAGCATGCCATACTTGCAGGCAGCTCATAGCCAGGGTGGTGAGCTCTATCATGCTGTATGCAGTCCCAGTTTGGGGAAAAACACTGCAGGCTTTAGGCAATACACATAAACTTAGTACGGTTTACAGAAGAACATCCTTAAACGTGTGTTCTGCCTTCAGGACCCTCTCAGACGATGCAGCGTTCGTCATCTCGGAAATGATGCCCATTGACATTTTGGCAACCGAAATGATGAACATTTGCAACACCAGGTCCATCTCTCCCTTATCTCAGGTGGAAAAAGCCGAAAGGGAGAGATCCATAAGCAGATGGCAACAGCGATGGGACCGGTCAGAAAAGGGTCGTTGGACTTACAGGTTGATCTCTTCCATCGGGGAGTGGCTGGAGAGAAAGCATGGGGAGATCAATTATAATCTCACCTAGTTTCTCACCGGCCATGGAGGATACCGTCAATACCTGTACAGCTTTAAATTGGACACCTCGCCTAATTGTCAAAACTGCGACGGGGTCCCAGAGGACCCAGCGTACGTATTCCTCTAGTGTCCTAGGTTCGTGGAAGAAAGGAGGAACTTAAGGGAAACTCTAGGTGAAGTGCTATACCGGAGAATTTTGTCCGGAGAATGGTAGCCTGTCAGGAAGAATGGGATGCGATGCCATGATCGTTGTAATCCAGGAAAAACTGCGAAAAGTAGAAGAAGTGAGGAAGGCGCGGTTACGAACCCCGCGGGTAGACGGAAGGAGACCTAGCTAAAGTAAGCTAACTCCGTCCCGTGATGTAATATCTAAAGGTGGTTCCACGGGGTAGGGGGGGAGTCGGGAGTGGTTTTAGTGGGTAAAAGTCCCACACTCTGGCTTGCCTAGGCCAGAGTCTTTTGAAGATTTCCACCTCCTCAAAAAAAAAAGGAGGACAGCATGCCGGAGATACGGCGAAGTAGGTCATCAAGCGAAGATCTGCAATGAAAGCGAGAGTTGCGTTCTCTGCAGGGATCGTGGCGCGTTTGGTGAGAGGGGTGGGGTGATCAATCTTCAGGGCGGAATTGGAAAGGGCTAGGGTGCGAATGGCATGATCCGCATTTTACAAATTATCATGCAAACGCTCACCAGTTGCTAGCACAGTTGGCTGTGAAAGTGAATGCTGATCAAGTGCAAATTAGCGAGCAATACCGAAACAAGGACTCGACCCCGTGGCATCTCGACTTATAGGGCACCGCTGCTATCTGGGTTCGGGTCGACGTTTAGGCATAATGTTTTTTAGCGTTTACCTGACGCCAAACGAGACGATGCCGGACTTTCGGCGCCGGCTTGATGCTCTCGAGGACACCGTTTGAAGCACGGAGGGACGAATCCTGATAGGTGATTTTAATGGCAGGGTCCTTGAATGGAGGATGCCTCAGTCAGATTCCAGATGGAAACGGATTCTGGAAATGGCGGGGAGAACTGGGCTCTTAGTTTTAAACACCGGATCCTCGCCAACGTTTCGGCATTCAGGCTGTGAAAGAAGCATTCCTGACATCACTTTTGCGTCGGAATCTTTGACATCATCGGTGGACGGGTGGTAAGTTCTAGAAGACTTCTCGGCAAGTGATCACCAGTACATTGCGTTCGAAGTGGTTAACGCAACTTGCTGGCGTGGGGACTTGGTTATAAGCTCGGGGCTCTGCGGAGGCCCTGGATACTAAGTACCGACCGCATTGTACTGTATTCTCCAGACATCCTGTACGGGTTGATGTTAATAGCGCGGAAAGCGTCGACGATTTGCCCCTCCCATCCTATGGTGAGAGACTCTTGACTCTCTTTTGTCCTGTTTTAGTTTTCTTATTTGTGGCCTTTTGTGGTTTTGGATTGGCTTTGTTTAGAAATTTTGCGGAGTTTTATTCTGAACAACTACATATATTCTATTACTCACCATAGGGATCAGATGAGTCTAAAAGATCAAGTGGTAGTTTTTTTTGTTCACCTTGTTTATTTTCTTTCTGTGAGTTAATGCTTATGGGCCCTAGTGATGAGTTTTCCAGCTCTGTACTTCCCGGATCTAGTTCTCCCAAAAAGAGGAGTAGATGCGGGGATTTTGTGGACTAAAATGACAACTGGTATTTACACATTCTTCGTCTGGCTGGCCCAAATTGGTAAGCCCTTATTGGATGTCCATAGATTAGTCTTTATCTGGATATCTTGTTTTTTAAGTTAGGGATTTCCTATAAACCTGTTCTGGTACTGGTAATTTTAGCACTTCCCTCAAAGACCTTGGTATTTCAGTTCGTGTGATTTTCGTAATTACACTATTCCATTAATATTATTTGCTGACATGAATTTCATTTGCTTCCCAAATTTTTGGTGACTCAAATATTTTACTTAATAGCATTTCTGACGCTTATGGACCAGAATGAATTGCTCTAAAGAACATCAAAGAAAAGTCGTATGGAAACTTACTCATTCATTTACATAAACAATTCCGAGAGAGGAAAATATTCACTGCCTTTTATGTGACTCCAATGAAATACTTGTGATGTTTCAAATAATAATTATCTTTTTCATTCTTTTCAAGTTGTAATTTCAACTATTTGATTGATTGGTGTTATAATGTGTGATGTCCATGAAAAGAATGCTGATGTAGAAGGAAGGGGCTGAATAAATATCTTTTCGGATAAACGGAACTAACATGAAAAGATTTGATTTATTTTTTTAAATTTATTTCATGGAATATGTTTGCGATACAAATGGATGGTTGTTTACGTTATTAATTGCATCGATTCTGTAGAATTCGTCATTTTGGGGTATATTGGGAATTTTCGTTGATTTTTAATTTAAGACAAAGAATATAATCTACTAGGCAGAATAAAGCTTTTTATCTGCTTTATATTTTATACCAATATACCCTGAAGAGTCACTGAAAAATGTTATTTCAAATAAGATAGTTTTATGACTTCGGTTTTCGATGTGTGTAATATCACAAAAATGGTATCACCTTAAATTGTAATATCACATTAATATCACCGAGCGCGATTCAAAAATTATCAAACATTACAGAATCGACCAACATCACTGCATTACCTAATATCACCATATTACAGAAGGATGATGATATTACTTCTGTGATAGGTGATGTTTTGCAATGTGATAACACATTGCCTATTCTTTTGACTGGCTTTGGATTGCGTTTGGCTTTGGGTTGGCTTTGGGCTGGACAGGTTTTAGACTGACTTTGGGCTAGAAAATGATTTCAGATTGCATGTGAATATGGGGATGAAAATATTTGGCTTTGAGTAATTGGTTTGTAATGTTATGGCTCGGTAATGACTATCGGTTGCTAATTGATATGTGTATGGCGTTGGTTGAGGTTGAGGCGACTATCGAGTGTGGATGTTGACTGTCGGTTGCGAATCTATTTTCTCGGCTGGTTTGGGTGTCAAAAGATTCGATTTTGTGTGTGAAAGAAAAACTTTTAATTATGCCAAGCAAAGAAAATTAACTCTAAGTCAAGTAAAGTTCGTTTGAAAAAAATAAGGTTCTCCGTTTTTTGCATCTGAAAATATTGCAAGTACTCTACTATCTAAGATCTTTTGTTATTTTTCTTCCCTTGCATGAAAGGTTCGTTCTTAATCAAAATACTCACCATGTTTTGATTGGTTAAGTATCGAGACGCAAGAGTAATGGACAAAAATGTTTGATTACGTCAAGGTCATGGAAGAAATATCTAGTCTCGAACGACTATGAGGCAACTGAATACCTTCCGCCTAATGCTGTTCTACTCACGTACCATAAGAATTGGCAGCGGGTGGTTTCCAATGCCTCTTAGATGCAATGCGATGCAATACGAAATCGCTAAACGGTCACCTTCTGGGGTCTCAGCTCGGAGGAATCGAACTCTGCACCATTAATTGCTAAACACCATGTGCTTCGTATTTGCTGCTACTAATGCTTCAGTATCCGGATAGCTGAGCGGTTAGAGCACAAGGCTATCGTACGGAAGGTCGCAGTTCAAATCTCACTGGTGCAGTGGGATTTGTATCATAATTTGACGTCGGATACCAGTCGACTCAGCTGTGAATGAGTACTTAAGTCAAATCAGGGTAATAATCTTGGGCGAGCGCAATGCTGACCACATTGCCTCCTACAGTATACTGTAGTGTACCGTTTCGGTCTCGAATGAAGTGCTCTAACACACTTCAAGGCCCTGATCATAATTTCATCATAGTAATATCCAAAAATATGCGCCAACGATTATTATTAATGCTTCAGCAACTTGCACTTGATGAGGAACAAAATTTTGCGACTGGTTCCAGAATTTTGATAACGAATATGTACGTCCACGGTGCTCTGGCAGTCACCGAGGTCGGAGGTCATGAGACATAATCAAGCTTTTTGGAAATTTTACTGAAATTTCAACTCGTCTGGACGTTTTTTATCTCCTACACTCAGAGAATCATCTGCCTCTAATTCCCTACAAAAAGATTAGCATCCGCTCAACTACCCGGCAAACATCTCTGTGAGTCTTAATGCAGTTCAGAAGAGGCTTCCTAAAGGTGGCATTGGCATTGGATCTGACAATACCTTGCTTGACGTGTGATGGGGAGAACCGGTTTTGACGACCGCAACGATATTTGTGGGAGGTTCGTGGATTTATTCAAGCACAGAGCCTGCCATAAGCTCATTTAAGTCTCAACTGATCGATACCGTACGAACGATCAAATCGACCACTTTGCGATTACCAGTAGATTTAGAATTTATCTCCTGGATGTGCGTAACAAGAGAGGCGCTGACATCAGCCTCGAAAAAGTACAACATCTGATATTCGCCTACGTTCGCTTGTGCTGCGTCCGCCTTTTATCTCAAGGTTGTGGAGCTACGACTCCCCAAAGATCAACTTCGACTGCTTGTATGTCCCAGCTCTAGTTCGACTACACAAGTCGTCGGCTTCGTTTCGGAGGGGGATCATAAGATCTGCCTGACTGCGGAATCTTGGAAGCGGATCGACGAACGGAAAGGGTTGAAGGCTCCACTGACCGCTGCGAGTGATGGCGGACGTAACGCGGTTTCAAAGGAGCTTGCATTTGGTTTAAAATCTTTCGTTGGCCTTGTGAAGGGCGTCAACGGTCGACTTCTCATCCACGATGACGAGCAACTGAAAAGATAGAAAGAACACTTCACCATGGTTCTTAACCGTATCACTTCCGGGGAGATTCCACTGCTTGTGGGGATGAAATGGCTAGTTATCACAGGTCAATCCGCGAAAGAATCCTAACTCTTCACACCAATCACTTTCACAAACGCCTTTCCAATATAGAACTGAACCCCGGTACCCTCGGAAAACTCAAGAAAAGTTGCCCTCGTTTAGGCAAATCGACCCAACAAACCACTATCCCTCCGCAAAATATTTCCACTCCCGAAAATGTGAACACCCTAGCTAATCACTTCCGTGAAGCGCACCACTGCACCCTCCACAACCGTGACCAACGCTTCAGAAGTGTTGTGAGCGAATCCCTAGACCAACTCCAAACTTTACTGACTTTTTAACGTCCTAATTCTAGTCGAAACCTTTCCTCCCAACTTCTCTTTCCATCCCGATGAACATGTTGACGTTCCTCCCATCCACTTTGTCAGGCCAAGTACGGTGGATGCTGTGATGGCAGCCTCCAAAAACAATAAGTTAGTGGGCCTTGATAAGATCCCTTCCATAGTTTTAAAAAAATGCGCTCCTAACATTTCCACCTCACTTACCTCTACCATTAACCACTGCCTCCTCAACGCCCAATTTCCCACGGTGCTCGCATTTTTCCCATCCCAAAAAAGAACCTTAATCCGTTTCATCCTGATAGCAACAGGCCTATGTCAGTCCTATGTTCCTCCACCGAAATTTTTGAGTGAGCCATTAAATCCCTGATTGACGAGCACTGTGATTCTAACAACACTCTTTCCCACAACAATCGGTTGACTACGCACTTCTTGACCTCAAGACTGATATTCTTCTAGGTGTCAATCGGAGGACACTCACCATAGCTTGTCTCCATGACCTAAGGAAAGCTTTCCAAGATCCTCAATTTGCATCCACACCTCTGTAAACTAATTCTTAGCTTCCTAAACGGGCGATAATCCGTGGTCAATATCCAACAGCCCCTTTCCTCATCCTATGCTTGCCCCCCCCCCCCCCAAATTTCTTAGGGTTCAGTCCTTTCTGCTACCCTTTTCTCCCTTTTCATCGCATACATCCGGAAATCAACTCCACACCTGTATGCTATCTGAATCTTTCAATACGAGAATGACTTCATCCTTTATACTTACACCAAGGACATCTCCCACGGTGAAGTTCGTCTGAATTCTTATTTAGATGAGCTTTACCATTATTTCGCCCATTGGAAACTTCCCTGAAATTCTGACAAATACGAGACCATCGAATTCCATGGAAACATGAGAATGACGCCGAAAAGGTGGAGTAACATCAGAACTTTGTCACTCAAAATCCACGATGATCCTATCTCTACTGTGAAAGAAGTCACATACCTCGGGGCGACAATGAATTCCCGTCTCTCCCACGTCCCTCATATAACGAAGGAACTAAACCGTGCAAATGATGCCATCAGGTCCCTGTATCCTATCCTAAAATACAATATCCTTACTCCCAAAAAAATTAAGCTATAACCAGCTTATCCGACAAATCTTCATTTTCGGCTTCATTTTCTGGTCCGATAGCTCCCCATCCCAAATAGAACCACTCCGCCTAAAATAGCGCAGAATCGTTCACCACTGCGCCAATATTTTCAGAAAGGAAGACCACACAGTGTACTGCGCGACACACGTCGGACCCTCTCCAGAAGTAGATTTTTACGCGACTTCCCGTACGCACGCCCTCCTGCACAACACCTTTCACGCACCGGACTAGTCATCATTGCCACAACGATCAACAACAGCAACAAACGGACGTCCCCAGCATCGCCAACGCCGCAGCTACAGCCGACAAACTCGACCAGCGCCGCCGTCAAGGAGTTGTACTTAAGTGAAATTATTATTCATTTATATATAATATTTATTTATTTATTTAGTTAAAAAAAATAGTAATAAAAAAATTGAAATCGCTGCAAGAGACGGCGTGCAGGTATTTAGCATCGCGAGTCCTCCATTCTCATTGGTGGTGTTTTTGGTCTGCGCTGGATAGCGTCCGCTTCGTTTTTTCTCGTTTCGTGCGTGCATTTGTGGGTGCGGCCTGCCGTGTCGGTGTAAAGTTCACCGTGATTCAGTATAAACTCACCGCGTCTACATCTCGTACTTAAGAAAAATGTCGTTTGACAATAAAGACGCGCCAGGCCCATCGGACCCACAAGTGACCGCCCTCGCCGTACGCGTTCCTCCGTTTTGGCGGCGGAACCCCGAGCTGTGGTTCGTGCATTTGGAAGCACAATTCCAAATGTCCGGCATCACATCGGACGCGACCCGCTTCAACTACGCGGTGGTCGGCCTGGACGAAGAGTCCATACTTCTGGTGTCCGACGTGGTGAAGTCGACATCGTACGTGCAGCTCAAGAGCGAGTTGATCAAGCGCCTGTCGGCAAGCGAGTCGGCAAAATTAGACCACTTGCTGGCGGGTTTAACGTTGGGTGATCGAACTCCCAGCCAATTGCTTCGTGAAATGAGGCAATTGGGTGGGAGCAAGATCGGCGACGATCTCATCAAGTCGCTCTGGCTGCGTCGGCTCCCGGAGGGCACCCAGGCGATCCTCGCTTGCGTCTCCGGTTCCTTGGAGGAACTGGCAGCGACGGCCGACCAGGTTCAGGAGGTGTACGTACGCCCAACCTTGGCGGCCGTTCAACCACCGTCGGATGACGACCCTCTCAGCAGGCGCAACTACCTCGTCGACACGGGTGCGGAGGTTTCGGTCCTTCCCGTACCCCAGCATCATCAACTTTTCCCTCAACCGCTCAAACTTGCGGCAGCAAATTCCTCCCGCATAAACACGTACGGGTATAGGCAAGTGGACGTGAGTCTTGGCTTGCGTAGGACGTTTTCGTGGCGTTTCATCCTGGCGGATGTCAGCTTCCCCATACTAGGCGCAGACTTCCTGTGTCACTATGGATTGCTGGTGGACTTGCAAAACAAGTCTCTTATAGATTCCACGACCAACCTTAATTCGTCGGGACATATGGTATCTCATCCAGGCAATAATCTTTCCGTTCTTTTAGAAGACATTACCGACTCTCGTGTTCGGGCACTTCTCCAAAAGTTCAGCCAGATTACTACCAACTGTAGTCTCTCCAAACCAGTGAAGCACAATGTGCAGCACCACATTATCACTACTGGTTCCCCGATCTTCTCGAAGGTGCGTCCTCTACCATCTCAGAAACTGGCAATTGCACGGAAAGAGTTTGAACAACTCGTTCAACAGGGTATCTGCAGGCCCTCAAAAAGCTGTTGGTCTTCCCCACTGCATATGGTCCCTAAGCCAAACGGCGAATGGCGCCCATGTGGGGATTACAGAAGGCTAAATGCACAGACTGTTCCTGACCGATATCCAATTCCACTCATCCACGACTTTGCGCATCACCTCGCGAATTGCCGCATCTTTTCGACCTTGGACTTAACCAAGGCTTATCACCAAATTCCAGTAGCTCCTGAAGACATTCCAAAGACGGCAATATGCACACCCTTTGGACTCTTCGAGTTCACCCGAATGACTTTCGGATTGTGCAATGCGGCGCAAACCTTTCAAAGGTTCATTCACTCAGTCCTGCGAAACCTCGAATTCTGTTTCGTATATTTGGATGATGTTTTGGTCGCTTCTTCCACTGAGTCTGAGCACTTAGCCCATCTCGAGTGCATTTTTCAACGTCTCCTTGAGGCCGGTTTAGTCCTAAACGTTGAGAAATGCAAATTCCTTCAACAACAGGTGAGATTCCTCGGCCATTTCATTTCCCCTGAAGGAATACAGCCCGACCCAGACAAGGTGCAAGCGATAACAAGCTTCCCGCGTCCAAAGACAGTGAGGGAGTTGAGGAGGTTCTTGGGCATGCTAAACTTCTACCGTCGTTTCCTGCCCAAGGCCGCCCATCTCCAGTCCATTTTGAACGCGTACTTGTCTGGCCCCAAAACTAAGGACACACGAGAGATCGTGTGGTCTGAAGAGGCTATCTGCGCGTTTGACAAATCTCGTCAACAACTGGCTGACGCTACGCTCTTGGCATTCCCTCTGCAAGATGCACCCCTAGCCGTTTTTGTTGATGCCTCTGACATCGCAGTAGGTGCTGCCCTTCACCAAAAGGTGGACCAAGTTTGGCAGCCGTTGAGCTTCTTCTCGAAGCAGTTGAATCCCGCTCAACGGAACTACAGCACCTACGATCGCGAACTGCTCGCCGCATACCTGTCCATCAAATACTTCCGTTTCTCCCTAGAGGGCCGGCCGTTCACAGTGTTCACGGACCATAAGCCTCTCACGTTTGCTTTGAAACAGAAGCCCGACAAAGCGTCCCCTCGTCAGCTTCGACACCTGAGCTTCATAAGCCAGTTTACGTCGGACATCCAGCACGTGTCCGGGAAGGACAACATTGTTGCTGACGCTTTGTCTCGTGTCTCCGAAGTCAACATCCCCGCCTCACTCGATTTCTCGGCTATTGCCAAGGCGCAAGTGGATGACGCAGCACTTCAGAGCCTCAGGTCCAACCCCAAATATAAATTTCGGGAGTTGCCCATCTTCGGCTCAAACCTCTCGCTCTGCTGCGAAGACTCGGAAAAGGGACCTCGGCCATACATTCCGGCCACATTTCGCAAGGAAGTGTTCCACGCAGTTCACGACTTGGCGCACCCCGGCATCAGGACAACAAACCGGTTAGTCACCGGAAAATACTTCTGGCCCTCCATAAACAAGGATATTAATTCCTGGGCCAGAGAGTGCATCGCATGCCAAAAGTGTAAAGTCTCCAGGCATGTTAGGAAAGAAGTGGGTTCATTCCCCCGCACTACCAAGCGTTTCCACACCATACACCTCGACATAATAGGGCCTTTGCGAGACTCGCACAGTTATAAGTATTGCCTCACAATCATCGACAGGTTCACGCGGTGGCCTGAGGCAATACCTCTGAAAGACATTACGGCGCAATCATGTGCTGAAGCCCTCTGTCGAGAGTGGATACCTCGTTTTGGCGTCCCTGCAGTGGTCATCACTGACCAGGGAATGCAATTTGAGTCCACCCTTTTCTCCGAGTTAGGCAAACTCCTTGGTTTTAAACGCCAGCGGACTACGGCATACCACCCACAATCCAATGGGATGTTGGAACGTTGGCACCGGACGCTGAAAGCCGCCATTATGGCACGCGACGACCCGTCCTGGACGCAAGTCTTGCCTCTCGTCCTACTCGGCCTTCGTACAACCCGCCGAGAGGAATTTGCTGCCAGCCCCGCGGAGCTGGTTTACGGGGAGAACCCAAGACTCCCAAGCGATCCGGTCTTCGACAAGAGATCGGGTCTCACGGAGTCGGGGTTGGTGCGTCTGCTGAGGGACAATCTCCGGCGCATCAAGGCGCCACCACCCACTCGACACTCGTCCATACCTGCTTGTTCGCCCAAGGAACTGGACACATGCACGCATGTGCTGATCAGAACGGATGCCGTCCGGAAGCCGCTGCAGCCTCCATATGAGGGCCCGTACCGCGTTCTCGAGCGGGGAGAACATTTCTTCCAGCTCGAGATCGGTGGTCACAAGAATTTTCAAAGAGGTCATAGTTGATATATGGAGTAATTTTATGGGCAATCTCCGATTTAGATAGTGCATCGGACTCAATTGGTGTCCGTTCGGAGTTCTGATTCGGTAGAATAGGAAACGGGCAAGCCTTCTTGATATTACGTTTCTTGAAAGGCCCTTCAGGATCAGTTAGTTCGCCTTGAGGGACTTTCGTGCTAGTTGTGGCTTATCTGTCGCCTACATAACGACGAAATCTAGGAGCGATACCATGACCGTCAGGTTGCGAATAAAATCCGGCTGAACAGGTTGCGGTGGACGAGTCGGTTCAACCGTATGGATGAGGATGATCCAGTCCGAGAAGTCCTGAAGACAGACCCTGCCTGAGGTGGAACGATGGCGGAGGCCAGGACGCGAGACAGCTTTTAGGGATATCGAATTGGTGGACCTCGGCGCAAAACCGGGATGTCTGGAGTTCCTTATTTAGGTAGGTCTAGACCGGAAACCGGTTGTTCCGCCGTTGATGATGACTTGTTGGTAAAGCTTGCGCGCCTGGTGCGGTTGCTCAGTATACTTTTCGGGTTGCTCCCTATACTTTTCAGGTCTGTGACTGTTGGTTCTCCCAAGTTTCCTTTTTCCGTCTGCGGAGTCACTTCTTCGCCGGAGTTCGTGATAAGTCTCTGGGTGTGCCCGCGTCCTTTGTGAATGCAACATTATTCGGTATGCAGCATTCTTCCGTTCCGTTGCTGGCTTACATTCATCGTTAAAACAGCCGTTCCGACTTTTTTGAGGCTAGGGCCAAGTATCTTTGTGCCCGTATCAATGATGACGTTCTTCAGGTGGTTGTCAAGATCATTTGTTGATGCTTTATCTGCAGGATCTTTGTTGACTGCGGTTATTGCAGCATCCATCTCCCTCTTATAGGTGTTGCGGAGGGCTGTGTTGAGGATGGCTTCAGTGTTAACTCTCACCTAATTGTCAGAGGGGATTTTGGGTGGTGTTGTTATTCGAGCCTGGAGCAGCATACCAACGAGATAGTCAACCGAGTCTATATTGGCTCCCTGTATGTTCTGACATTCATCAGGGCTGCGAGATGGCGGCATTCGATCAACTCGTGGTCAATTTGGTTGAAAGTGGTCGCTCTGGAGAGCCCCTCGTATGTTTGTGGACCGCTTTCCGCGCAAACAATGTACTTCCAACAACCAGTTCGTGTGACACTGCTAATTGAATAATCCACAGTCCGTTATCATTGGTATTTTGTTGTAAGCTATAGCTCCCATAGCCTGAATACGGGCTCCGTCCCTACTTGGCTGTTAAAATCCCCAAGTATGATTTTGATATCATACCTGGGGCAGGCCTCGAGGTCTGTTCAACTGTCTCGAAGAAGTTATCCTTCTCCGATTCTGCACTCTCCTCTGTAGGACGGTAACCTCAAGGAGGCTTATATTTTTAAATTTGCCTCGCAAGCGCAGAGTGCATAGTCTTTCGCTTATGTTTTCAAAGCCAATAACAGCAGGTTTAATTTATTGGCTGACTAAGAAACCTACTTCGAGCACATGGTTCACTGGAAGGCCGTTATAATTTATGGTGCAGCGGCTCTTCTTCAGGGAACCGGTCCCTGTCCAACGTATCTCCTGCAACGCGGTTATATTAGCCCTATATTGGGACAGGATATCGACTGGCATTCGGTCTGTACAGGGAGCGAAAATGGAGGACTAGTTCGCACACTTGTCCCGTTTTTACGGGGGAGACTTGCCTTCATCTTTCTCCGTGTGCAGCTTCTAGCGGTCACCACGTGGAGGTGGAGATACGGTTTAGTAGTCGAACTGTTGGTGTTGGTTTAGCAGGCGTTTCCCAGGTCTTATGCTCCATCGTGGGTACTAATTTATGTTTCGCCCTGGGACCTATACTACCCTTTGACCACCAAAGAATCATTGATTAACGTAAATAATTAAAAAGAAAGAAACCCGTCACACCATTCCTCTCACTAACGAACTACCTAGACACCTCTGAAGATGGGAATGGCTGGGTGTGTACAATGTCCAGTTCAGTGAAAGTTGCAAGTAGGATTTGGCCCCTGGTGTACATCTCCCGGTTTTCCTATTCCAAGGTCCATGCGTTAAAATTGGCGGGATTAATTTGAGGTCTGTAGTTTCTAGCGTACAACACCCAGCCGACTAGCTTTTCTTCCTATCACGCAATTGTTGACCTGGGGTCAGCGCAATAGCTTTAGATACGCCTTTAGGATGCCGTTGGCTTTACAAAGCTGATTCCCGGAAGTGGCATTGTTTGTTAAATGGCTTGCTTTCCGCGTCTACGTAGCACTACCATAATTTCGATAGATTACCGTCGCGTTCTCATATGCCTTTATCTTCCTCATTGCAGTCATAATAACCTCCTATTACTTCTGCTTGCGCACCTAGCACCTTTTCCAGCTAGCCGTGAAAGCTATCCGACAACTGCTCGCTGAACTTATCTAGCTCCAACATTAGATCCCCTTTCGAATGCGTCTATTGGGATTAACCACCTAAGTGTGCCATTTCTGGTTCCGCTTTTATCTTCTAAAGAATATCACCGTAGGACATTTCCTCTTTCTTTCTTGGAAATAATGATTATTCCCATATGGATCCTCTCAATGCCCTTTTGCCGCTTTCTACTGTCCACTTTTGTCAACTGCATGGATTTACGAACCGCCGATTCTTCCCCTTTTGTCAATGCTAAGACCTTAATCGTAGAAGTACCAACTTTTTCAAGAATTTTCGCGGGCTCAGCCTTCATCGGCGGAGAGGCTTTTTTCTTCTTGCAGAGCACCTAAAGGTCCACTAATGCTGTCTTTAATCCGAACACAGGAATTCTCACCTACCTTATGTTGAGGAGGTGTCACCAGCGTTTCCCGTTGGACTTGGCCACATCCCGCTTGGACATTTTTTTCCTCTTTTGTTCTAATATAGGGATACGTAATTCCTTGTATAAGAGCCCTGATACTTTGGTAGATGTACTATCACTGGTGAATTCACAGAGTTCGTTTATCCGTTCTTCCAGTAAAGGGAACGCTATTTGACAGGTAACGTTGCCCTCGGTGGCGACCATTCAAGCCTCGAGCTCTTGCGAAAAGGATTCGGTGTGGATTTGATTTCCACTCCACTATTATCTCTCGTACGTAACGACGAAATCTATGAGCGATACCATGACCGTCAGGTTGTGGATAAAATCCGGCTTAACAGATTGCGGTGGGTGCGTCAGTTAATCCGTATGAATGAGGATGATCCAGGCCGGAAAATCTATGGTAGAAAAAGAAGACGAGGTAGACTCTGCCTGAGATGAAGCGATGGCGTAGGTCAGGACGACAGACAGCTTTTAGGGATATCGAATTGGTGGACCTCGGCGCAAAACCGAGGTGTCTGGAGTTCCTTATTAAGGCAGGCCTAGACCGGATACCGGTTGTTGCGCTGTTGATGATGATGATGTGGCTATTATCCTGACTGGAGCGGAGAACCGATTGATTGGGCTTCTCCCATCCAGTTTCGTATACAGGACGACGTTAGAGATGTAATGAATGAAAAGCGTTCCCTTTGAGGTTGGGGAGTCTTGATGGACGTTTCCCCTTTTCTACTTTTTGTCGTTTCCTGGGGAATCAGTTCTTCTTCTTTTTATGCCGAGTCCATCTCAAGGAGTTTAGGCTTTTCGGGAAGAGATTTAATTTATTTTTTTAAATTTATTTAATGGAATATGTTTGCGATACAAATGGATGGTTGTTTACGTTATTAATTGCATCGATTCTGTAGAATTCGTCATTTTGGGGTATATTGGGAATTTTCGTTGATTTTTAATTTAAGACAAAGAATATAATCTACTAGGCAGAATAAAGCTTTTTATCTGCTTTATATTTTATACCAATATACCCTGAAGAGTCACTGAAAAATGTTATTTCAAATAAGATAGTTTTATGACTTCGGTTTTCGATGTGTGTAATATCACAAAAATAATATCACCTTAAATTGTAATATCACATTAATATCACCGAGCGCGATTCAAAAATTATCAAACATTACAGAATCAACCAACATCACTGCATTACCTAATATCACCATATTACAGAAGGATGATGATATTACTTCTGTGATAGGTGATGTTTTGCAATGTGATAACACATTGCCTATTCTTTTGACTGGCTTTGGACTGTGTTTGGCTTTGGGCTGGACAGGCTTTGGACTGACTTTGGGATAGAAAATTATTTCGGATTGCATGTGAATATGGGGATGAAAATGTTTGGCTTTGAGTAATTGGTTTGTTATATTATGGCTCGGTAATGACTGTCGATTGTTAATTGATGTGTGTATGGCGTTATTTTCTATTTTCTATTAGTACCTGCTCTGGACCTTTTGGTAGAGAATCACTTTTGGATGTTGTTCTGGACCTTTCCGGGAGGATTTGCTTTTGATTGCTTTTCAGACCTCTTCGTTGTGATTTTTTCGGTTCAATAAATTTGTGTGTAAATATTTTCCGTAAATCCTTTCTGCCCGTAATAATTGAAAAGTTATTACATGAGAAAACTGCGAACCAGCGGAACAATGAAATTGGCGGTTCGCCTGTTTCTTTGTTTTTAACCTGAAATGGACATTCAGACGTTAAAAGCAGCATATTGTCGTGACCCCGAGAGACATTCTTAGAAGTTAAAGGGGTTCCTTCTAGTGTAATAAATGTTTAAGTTTGTTTTAGCTCACCATGTTTTGACTGGCTATGTATTGAAACTCATATTACTCTTTTGGACAAAAATGTTTGATTATGTCAAGGTTATGAAAGAAATATTCTGTCCTGGACGACTATGAGACAACTGATCATCTTCCGTCCAATGTTGTTCTACTTCCGTACCTTAAGAACTAGCAGCGAGTGGTTTCAAATGCCTCTCAGATAGAATGTCGTGCAATGCGAAATTGCTAAACGATCACCTTCTGGCATCTCAGTTCGGAGGAATCGAACTCTGGGCCATCAGTTGCTAAATACCATGTGCTTCGTATTTGCCGCTACTAGTGCTCTAGTAGCTTGCACTTGGTGAGAAACGAAATTTTGCGATTGGCTCCAGAAATTTTATAAAGACTACGTGCGTCAACGGTGCTCTGGCCGTCACACTCGGAGAATCATCTGCCTCTAATCTCCTACAAAAAGATTAGCATCCGCTCAACTACTCGGCAAACATCTCTGCGAGGCTAAATGCAGGCTTCCTAAAGGTGGCTTTGTAATCGTGATGGGTGATCTGAATGCCAAAGAGGGATCTGACAATACCTTGCTTGCACATGTGATAGGGAGAACCGGTTTTTGCGGCTGCGTGGATTTCTCCATCTTCCAGCGTCTCTTTATTGGTGGTGCACTGTTCAAGCACAGGGCCTGCCATAAGGTCATTTACGTTTCACCTTACCAACGCCGTACGAACGATCAGATCGACCACATTGCCATCAGCAGTAGATTTAGAATTTGTCCCCTGGAAGTGCGTAACAAGAGAGACACTGACATCGGCAAGTTTGAGAAGCTACGACTCCCTAATGTTCGCCTGAGAATATCGATGAGCAGGAAACTGCCATCAAAAATGCTCTTTTTTCGCAGCCGACGGCCTGCTTTCTTTCAAAGGGGCGTTTTAAGATCTGGCTAACTGCGGAATCTTGGTACCCCATCAATGAACGGAAGGGGTTGAAAGCTGTCTGCTAACACGCTCGAAACGTATTACGGAAGAGTTTGCATATGGTCGCAAATCTTTCAATGGTCTTGTAAAGGGCGCCAAAGGTCGACTTTTCATCCACGATGACGACCAACTGAAAAGGTGGAAAGAACACTTCACCTTAATTCTTAACTGTATTACTTCCGTGGAGGTTCCTCCGTTTGTGGATGAAATGGTTAGTTATCATAATATGTGGAAACGTACTGTTCATCCAGGCAGAAGAGAAGTCAGTTCATCCATGAATGCATTCAAACGGAGTAAAGCTGCTGGGCTTAGCGGTCTCCCTACTTTTCGCTGCACCCGCAGTTATTTCAGATTATCAACTTCCACTCGTACGGAAATCTTAAGAATCCCTGACCTTGCTTAGAGAGTGGAAGACGAGGATGATCGTCAAAAAATTATCCCTTCCATAGTTTGAAAAAATTCGCTCCCAAAATATCCATCACACTTACTTCAATCATTAACCACTGCCTTCTCAACGCCCACTTCCCCGCCGATTGGAAAAGTCCGCGCATTGCTTCCATTCCAAAAAAGAACCTTAACTCGTTTTATCCTGATAGCTACAGGCCTATCTCAGATAGGATATCTTCCCCCACCAAACATTTTTGAGCATACCATTAAATCCCTCATTAACGAGTACAGTGATTCTAATAGCACTCTTCCCGGCTTCCCGCCAACCGACCTAAACAATCGGTTAAAAACCCATTTTTTGTCCTCAAGACTGATATTCTTCTAGGTATCAATCGGAGGACACTCACCATAGCCTGTCTTCTTGACCTAAGGAAAGCTCGCGCATAAGCTTTCCAAGGTCCTCAATTTGCATCCGCACCTCTGTAAGCTAATTCTTAGCTTTCCTTGTCCTATACTTGTCCCGTCGACATTCCTCAGGGTTCAGTCTTTTCTGCAACTTTTTTGTTCCTGCTTACCGCAGACATCCAAAAATCACTCCACACCCGTGTCCTTTATACTTCTACCAACTACATCTTCCATGGTGAAGTTCATCTGAATTGTTATTCAGATAAGCTTTACCATTATTTTGCCCAAAAAAAGTTCCCTGAAATTCTGACAAATACGAGACCTTCGAATTCCATGGAAACATGAGAATGACGCCGGAAAGGTAGAGTGACATCAGAACTCTGTCACTCAAAATCGACGACGATCCTATTCCTACTGTGAAAGAGGTCATATACCTCGGAGTGCCAATGAATTCCCGCCTCTCCCACGTCCCTCATATAACAAAGGCACTAATTCGTGCAACTGGTGCCTTCCTATCCGAAAATATAATATTTCTACTCCCAAAAAAATTAAGCCGTTTTGTTCTCATTTTCGACTTCATTTTCTGGTCCGATAATTCCCCATCCCAAATGGAACGACTCCGCCTGAAAGAGCGTCCCATCCCAATCCTCTTGTTTCCAAGGACATGAAGTTTGAGATCGTTGAAGATAATCTCCTTCGGACTCATCTGTTTCCCAAGATCCTCCAATCCCTCTAATCAGAAAACCGTCTGTTTGATTCCCAAGGTAGACCGGCAGTTACTCCGACTCCCAATTTTTTATAAATCTTCCTATTTCTCGCCCCTCCTAGCTTCTGATCCCCATCCTTCTCCACCATGTCACCCATCCCACTCCCCCTCCTTTTTCCTTCCTCGCTCCACCCTGGGGACTGGATAAGTCACATCGTACTGAAGGGGGATTTTTTTTATTGCGGATTGTGGAATTTACTTCGGTAGGAAAGGCGACGAAAGTGTACCAGATAAAGCTGGTTGCTCTACTACTACGTATATGGCTCAGAAGGTCATAGTTGATAATTGGAGTTATTTTGTAGACAATCCCCGATTTAGATAGTGCATCGGACTCGATTGATGTCCGTCCGGAGGTTTGATTTGGAAACGGACAAGCCTTCTTGATGTTCAATCTTTAGAAAGGCCCCTTCCTGTGATTGATCGACTTCCGTGCTAGATGTGATTACTACCCCGATTGAGGTGGAAAACCGATTGATCTTATCGTCGAATTGGGCTTCTCCCATCCAGTTTCGAATACTCGACGACGTTAGAGATGAAATGAGGGAAAAGCGTTTCATCTTGAGGTTGGGGAGTCCTGATGGACGTTTCCCCTTTTCTACTTTTTGTCGGTTCCTTGGGAATCAGTTGTTCTTATTTTTATTTCGAGTCTATCTTAAGGATAGATATGTCCGGATAGCTCAGTGGTTAGAGCACTAGGCTGTCATACGGAAGGTCGCGGTTCAAATCTCACTGGTGGCAGTGGAATTTGCATCGTGATTTGACGTCGGATACCAGTCGACTCAGCTGTGAATGAGTACCTGAGTCAAATCAGGGTAATAATCTCGGGCGAGCGCAATGCTGACCACATTGCCTCCTAGTGTACCGTTACGGTCTTGAATGAAGTGCTCTAACACACTTCAAGGCCCTGATCCAATATGGATTGTTGCGCCAACGATTATTATTATTATTATCTATCTTAAGGAGTATAGGCTTTTCGGGAGTTTCTGGGAAGTTGGCATCATTCGCCATAGCCAGGCTTGACGAGAGAAGGGTCCTCGGGCTCGGAGTTTTCTCGGGGATCCGAAAAAGACATTTGTATAAAAAAGGAGAATAGGTGGGCTTGTATCATTTTCTCCCTAGATCCGTATAATTTTCACCCCGGGTCGGGATTTTCTCCTTAAGGCCCTAAAGATATCGTACTCATGGATTTTACCGTTTCAAGTGGTAGTATTATGTCTCCTTGAGGTGCTGACACCTACCTTATTTGAGACTACATTCCTTCCACCTTTTTATTTAAAGAATATTTCCATTCCAGCTGTCCACTTTCAATAATATATTTCCTGCATAAATTGAGGTGATAATTAGTAAAGTAATTTTTTGTCTTTATATGCAATACATGTCCCCCATTTGTACGATTAATTCTGCCATATTTCGAGGCAATTACATCTGATTTATGAAATCTTCCTCATTACTATTTTTATCACCGCCATGGACATTATCTGTATTTTTACCATATCGCAAGTGAATCCTATTTTTAGTTCATCTTTTTTTTGAATCTCTGAAGTAAGAAATTAATGCTCCAGAAAAACACGACATTCAAGACTCATTGGTCTTTTACAATAATTTATTTTTGAATCATCCCCATTTACACACTCCCCCTTCGGGAGCTACACATGTCTACCGTGCAAAATATTGCTGTATGTATTATATCTTCGTCTTCGTCAGATTTATGAGATATACGCGGCGAAAGTAATCAAGCAGTTTGTAAATTCCTAGCAGGATGTTTGGATTTGCCAGTCAAGAAGAATAATTATTGATCATTTGGATAATTTGTTCGTGCCATCAGAAGCCACTTTCCGGGTACTGTTTCGTTGATTCAGGTAAATATACTATGGATGGATGCATGACCTGGCGCAATAGTGAAAAGATGCAGTTGGTGGTACTTTCTTGGAACGGGTTTCGGTGTTTTGACGACTTTAAAGATAGTGGGTAGATTTCTTGGTACTGTTTTGCAATCCTTAGGGGATGATCTCTTCATCGGTATGCAAACAATAACATGGTTTCTTGGTATTGAATTTGATCATCGATTTTCACTTTAAATAAAAACGTATTGAAAAATTGTTGTCGAGTACTAACTGGGAAATCCTGAAATGTAACTCTTCTCTATTCTGAATATTTCAAGAGTTTATGGAAACTAGAGATGCGTGAAAAAAGGGCAATATCACTGCACTTTCTGGAAAAAATGACACCTGACATGATATCACATCCATCAAATTTCATTACTCTAACCGTACATGTGATATTATATCACCAGCATCACATGATACACTCATCAGCCGATATCACCAAATATTACTTACCACTAGAGTGATAATCTCTGCGTCTACTACGTTTGTAGAGTAAAATGTGTCAAGCAGGTAATGAATGGGGAAGCATTGCTAACCTATTACGAAAGTAATATCATCATCACATAATGTTGTGGTGTTGAGTTTTTAATTGGTGTTAGTTAAGTGATGTGATGTCAAGTGATGTTTGAATATGTTTGGATCGCGCTCGGTGATGGTGATGTGATATTAGATTTTAGGGTGACATCATTTTGTGATATTACCTTTAAGCTGAGTTCATTTTCACGCAATTGAGCCGAAGTATATAAAGAAGCTTCTCTTAAAGATTAAGTCACAGATAAATAGTTGAGATGGATACCTTTTGAATAGGTTTGATTTTTAACTTTAATTCAAAAATAGAAAAGGTGAACAATTACAAACTGAGGGCTAAGGGGACGATGGGAAGACGAGAAGGAACAAGGAATAAGAAATCTATCCAAAAGTCAACAACAACATGAGAACAAGCTTAGAATTGGCAAGCACATTATCTTCGATTGAAAAGACGAAGAAGCGGAAATGTTATACTTCTTAAAAGCGAAGGGGATTCACATTAAGAACTAGGGGAAATCGTAGGTTCCGCCGGGTGAGGTTTCCACATCCGTGTGAAGAACCAATCGCTTTAAGCAGAAGGCGATATTGTACACCTGGCTGACCAGTGGGGTGTAGTGTACCACGAGCTGCTGAAACCTGGTTAGACAGCCATGGCTGAGCATTACTGGCAGGAACTTGCTTATTTGATACAATGAGCGCAGCGACACGGTGAAGACATTTTTTAAGAGGACAACGCCGCCGTCCATTAAACGACTTTGAAGAAAAACACTAGCTCTTGGTTGGAAATCGTTCCCCTACGCGCCTTATTTCCTGGACTTCCCTCCGTCCAATTACTACTTGTTTTCAATGCACGAACTTTCGTTGCAGCAGTTTACCACGCACGGAAAAATTAAACAATGGATGGAGGTGGAAGGGCTACGGGTGTGGTAGATGTGAGACCAGAAAGGCTTGAAGCTTCCGCATGTCACTGCGGCCTCAAAACTGGGCAGATATTCCTTTCTGGACTAAGTAATCAGTGATTTTGCTGAGGTTTTGCGGAGCTTTAAAGTTAGTGAAATCAATAAAGTTTCCGTTTCCGCCAACTGCCTTACCTAGGCCTGCCCAGGGTTTGATACACCGAAAGGCGGGATAGCTAAGAATCCAAAATCTATCTAGTCAGGTTTAGAAACGCAGAGGGCATGTCGTTGGAAAGCCAGGGTGGGTTAATTGAGGTAACTCTAATTTTGGTTGGTTTGGTTTGTTAGTCGCCGAAATAAGCGGGCGGGACAAAGATTTTCTTGCAGTTTGTTCCTTTGATACGGTCTGATGAAGCTTCCCTGTGGCCTGCAGGAAGGTTACGCGATAGTCTCGAGGTCGTAGGTATATGTACCTACCAGAACACGAGATGATACATGGTGGTAAAGTGGCTTGTAGCAGTGGACCGCTGGAGTAAATTGTTCCCTTGTCGGAATGATGGCAGGTACAGCTTACGATGTTGCAGTGACCGCCATCGGTGAGAGCCGTAGGGGAAACGCGTTGGAGTCGAGCCAGGAACCTCATCAGGATGATGTGAGGTGCTGCGTAGCACCTCTATCATCGGGTGAAGGTTATGCCTCATTCATTTAGAAAGATGTTAGACGAAGGTAGGTTTGACGGGATAGTTAGATCGGCTTCAACTTTTGAGGTCTCAACGGAGCCGTGTTGAGCAGGCATGGATTGTCTACGCTACTGTTAGGCGCAGATTTCCAAGAATTGAATTTATTCCTTTGAAAGAGCTGTTTTTGAAGGTCGACCAATGTAATATTTTCGGGTAGTTGATATTCTACAGAAACGGTGCATTTTTGCAATTTGCCACAGGGGGACGGGGAAAAGGTATACCTGTTGAGCATCAACATTAAAGACGGTTACGTGAGTGGTGTTGGGCAGTATAGCCTTACGCCAGAGACGAAGTACCTCGGGATCTCTAGCCATTACTAACGGACTAGACCGTACAACATTCTTCTCCGGAGGGTCAGAGAGCATCTGCGGAGTCGGTGCGTTTGTTTTCTCGGATACATACAATATGACCATATCGTATGGTTCCCCTGGATTCGCCAATATATTCCAGCCGAAATTAATAATGATAATCATCGTTGGCGCAACAATTCATACTATATCGGGACTTTCTAGTGTGTTCGATCACTTCATTTAAGACCGTAACGTTACACAACAGCACACTGAAGGAGACAATGTGGTCAGCATTACGCTCGCCCGAGATTATTACCCTGAGTTGACTCAGGTACTCATTCATAGTCGAGTCGACTAGTATTCGATATCCAGACACGATGAAAAATCAGATTTGCATTGCTAAAGTTACGGAAAGGAAGGACAAACCCTCAGGCATTTCCTTTGCGATTGTCCAGTTCCAACTAGAGCCAAGTTGCGGCGCTGGGTAAAAAAGACATCAAACATTTAGTTGGAACGTTTCGTCCAGGATAAAGAGGGACAATTCTCAGTCTCTCCCGCTATCGAGAAGCTCTTCTATGAAGAGATTAATCAGATGTTGGCTCTGGGAGTCAACGAGGAATCGCGAAGCATCTGACCTTCGCCGGTCACCCCAGAAGTGAAATCGGGTAAAGTGTCTTTTTGCGGGTAAGATGGACAGTGTCACAGTGAAGGACGCATATCCTTTACATTTCATCGAGGGAATTTTCTGTCGTCTGCTGAAGGCACTGGATGAGGCATCCAGTGGAAAGACTGCCTTTACAGTTCCAGGGCGACCACTCTATCAGTTCGTGACCATGCGGTGTGGGCTTCGCAATGCGACTGATGGACAAAGTCATCCTTGCTCACATCAAGTCTTTGTGTATTTAGATGACTTGTTGTTCATCACAGAGACCCTCGACCAGCACTTGTTCCTCTTAGTCGAAGTGGTTTTCTTTATGAGACGGGCTGGCTTGACATTTAACACCGACAAGAGGAAGTCTGTTATCAAGGAGGTTCGATATTTGGGGTACATCATTGGTAATGGGCCGATTTGTACTGATCTCGACAATGCACTTGCCATCAAAGATTTTCCGCATCCGAAAACCGACAAACAGCTACTGCGATTTCTTGCTGGTCTGAGGAAGCCATTTCGACCTTCGACGCTCTAGAAATGAGTCCCTCTTCGCTTCGGTTTTGCAAAGCTCCGATTTCTCCAAACTTTGCCCCAATCTCACTTTGTCGTTACAAATTGGGTTTAAGAATGAAGTGAGCTCTTGGTTTTTTGCAAGAGGGATCCAAATTATAAATAATTATGGGGGCGGTTATGGGGGTTGAACTCCGGAGATACTGGTGCTTAGGTGTCTGCAGGTGTGTTTTATGTTCTCAGCATTTTTGTTGTTACTGCTTTTATGCTTACCTTGAACCCGGCAATTCTCCTTTTGAATTCGCGGTAATTATTTTGAGAAGAGTTTCAGTTGCCGCTACTTCTCCTGACCAATCCTCAAAATGTAAATTTTCTCTCGGCATAAAGGCTATCCTAACAAAAAATCTCTTCGAAAAAATTTCAGCATGGAATTTAGTTTATGACTGATAGTTTCGCCTAGGGTAAAGATAACCTGCCAACTGCGAGGGGGTAATCCCATAAGTATTTGCAGAGATGCCATTGGGCATGTCCCCATTACTCCACTGATACTCACTCAAGTCAATTTTCGTAGCAGCAGATTACCGCCCCATAGTTAATCGTTGACCTTATTTTGCAGTGTGTATCCAATGTAGTGTTTTCGGGGTGCATCTCTATTCCTGATATGGACGTGCGGGTCATCAGAGCTCTTGTAGTTATCTGTCATGTTTCCAACATGTATCTTTTAGAGTAGTTTTGGTTTAGTGTAATTCCCAAATATTTCAACTCTGCGTCATACTTTGTTCAGGTCTTCCACCACTGTCTCCAGTTCCAATTATTGTTCAGGCGTCTTCCATAGAAGTCTCAATCTGCCCCCCCCCCCCCCCTGGCATTCCTTACTATTCTTTTCACTTCATAGTCAATCTCAAAACTGATTATATTGTGATCCGTTATAGAGGGCTTATTCGACACCTTCCGATTCTTGATCATCTTGATCGCTTATCAAAGTATTCCGTAGAGCTATGGTTAGTACTTCTTACCTAGTGCATGTCACGAATGTTGGTGTGCTCCCTATATTATGTATTTGTTAATTCAAGGAGATACTTGTTTCTTCGATTACTGTTGTCCTCCCCCACTCTCGTGATGGGTATTGGTATCGAAGCCAAAGAGAAGTGGTGGTGCCTTCGTCTTGCAGAACTTCACAGGTTCAATGATTAACTCCGGTGATATCCGGGTACCTAACGAGTTCTTCCAGTTTCCAATGAAGATTGGATAGCCACGAGGTCTCGAGTTAGGAACTCTGAAAGACATAGATACATATTTTAAATTGGATTGAAGAATGAAGCGAGCTCTTGATTTTTTCGTAAGAGGGATCCAAATTACCTGCAGCAGGGTTCCTCTTTGTAGACCATGAATCTGCCCCCGGTATGCCCAAAGTTCTTGAGCCAGCGCTATTCCAACATTATATTTGGAAGTTATCCTCGAAGTAACTGCATGGCCATTGGTTCCATTAATGCCTAGAGCTCTTTTCCAATGTCAGAGTATCCTCCTCCGGCATGACAGTTTCTGAGTTCTACAAGATCCAGGTCTAGGTCGTCGAGTTTCTCTTCCTAATTGGATGTGCCCTCCGAAGTACCTTTCCTCGCTTTCTCCCTGTGTACATACATATCTATAACTGATAAGACACTCATGTCATTTAATTGCCTCTACGGATCGGTAATTTACCCTGGTCGCGAGGATTTTGCTTGGCCTGCTTCTAATTTATTTTGAACAATTAGTAGACTTGGGAGATTTTGTGTCTACAGTGTTGCGGCTTTATCATGTGCGCCCCTTCCGCCAGCAGGCCCGCCCCTAAACCATGCTGTCATGTTCTTCTTCATCCAGTCTATTGGTATAAAACCTGGTCGAAAGGGTATACCGTTGGACATATCCATCCCTCACAGATCCCCAAGATGATGAACACCTCAGTTTCCTGCTCTGAAAATTCTTTTGGCACTACGACCAGTCGGATTCTCTTTACCGGATTAATATAGCTAACCATGGGTCTGTCAACTTTACCCCTGATCTCCGCTTTGGCTTTTTTGGAACCTTTCCCCTCTTGTGGGCTGCCCTCTACTCGCTTGGCTCCGATAGTGAAGGTTTAGATCTGTGCTGAGCCTTCTCAAGAGCCTCGTTTGGTTTCAAGCCTTCCTTCAGATATTGCAGATACTGTTCAGGATCTGCCCCACTGGGGCCTCTCTCCTTCGTCAAGTCTGACCTCCTGATGGTCCTTGCCTTTCGAGGAAGGACCTTTGTGGGTTGTGGTCTTTGCAATGTTGAGCTTGACCTCCCAACTCCTCCCTGTGTCCGGTGCGGGCTCCCGCTTGTTTGTTGTTGGTTATGTTATACCTGTTTGGACTGCAGTATTTTAAGGTCCTCTCAAGGACCTTCGTTTTTATCCTTATTGAAATATTTCATACTTACCACAAAATTTTGGATTGAAACCTCATTTTCCCAATATTAATAAAATATATTTATGATCCATAAAATATGGAAACGTTGAAGAATGAGTTTATTTCAGAATAACTACTTCACCGCGAACGTGATTTGAAGAAAAATTTTAGACACCCTTGAGGCAACATTTGGTGGTTTATATAAATGCACGATTGCTTGCAGTCATGCTTCAAGAGTTTTCCGCACATAAAATCTTCCTCCGAACGAATTGCATTTCCATCAAAAATCACCATCTAAATTTAGATGGTAGAACTGCACATTTGCGATTTCTGCATGGTGATTTTATAACGCCACTTCAAAAATATACAAGTTTATCTAGCCTGAAATTTTTGTTTAGTTTAGAGAATTATGTTGTTGCCGGACTTAACGCTTGATCGAACAACAATTTTATTGCAAACATGTAGTGAAAGGATGATGACGGGATGCAGGGTTTTTGCATTGTGGAGTTGCTGTGCAGATGGAAGGGATTAGCTTCTGCGTGGGACCAGGCCAGGCCAAGTAAGCCCCATACGCGTTCTGCGATATTTTTGCCTAAGTGACCTCCCATGACTTTCCAGAAGGAGTATCAGAAGCTCATTCCTATCTTTATCTTTTGACATCATCCCATCAATAAGGACATCTGTAACCAACTACTTGAAGCAATAATGCGGCAGTCTAAATTGGGCATACCACTATCTATACTTCCCCTACACGCAGTAATTATGCTTCGGAATCCAAACTCATCTCATGCGATGTATCTATATTCTGCACGCGCAGTATCTAAACATTCGATGTGCATTCAGTGAAAGTTCCAAGCCCTTTGGCACTTCGCCGCGATCCTTCAGACAAGTGATGACTTCTAACCATATGCCTTCAACTATTGCAGTGGATACTTCTCATTCCACGAAATATTTATAGATTTTTGAGTATCATATTTTAAAGATACGAGTCTGTTCTATATTTTCGGCATGACATTTAGTAAGATATTCAGTCTCAGACCATTAATTTTAATTGCAAATTCCTCAGTGAACGCATATGGATGGTCAATGATCCCAGGAACGTCAATATTGTGATCGATGATGAATCGTTTCTGTATCGAAACAATCTAATTCCGAAAAGATATTTCTGTTTGATAATAATTATGATATTTGAATGATGTCACGGAGGATATTTATGATGAGATATAATTAGGTGATAACGACGAAAGAGATTTTTTAGTTTATAATCGTGCCATTTATCATTTTTCAATTTATCTCAATTTTTTTTCTTATCTTTGAGAAAAATTATTTAAGATATGGGACTTACAATGCTTTCGTTTTGTCAGTATTTCGGGAACCAGTTATTCTGGCGAAAAAATCATGAACTCGATGATTGAAGGAATCAACTTGAATTTCTTTAGTCGTTACAGTCATAAGTCAAATCATTTGAATACAAAGGTCTCTAAGTTCGCAAAGGCTCAATTTTCAACCCTATCCCTGGAGGGAAGGACGTGTTCCCTCTTCAAAACCGATGAAAATTCATGATAGTCTCCGCCCCTTAAAAAGTTGTGGCCCCACAAAGTGAGGTTTTTCCTACATCAACATGTTCAAGTTTGAATTTTCGAATGTATCCCGAGAAGGGAAGAGAATGGGGAGGATATGAAGAAGAAAGAGGTAGACCCCCCTTAAAAAGCCATCAAAGAAGGGCTATTTTCATTTCAAAGCATGATGTTTAATTTTGAACAGTATGGGAGTAGGAGCAAGGAAGGGTATGAAAGGAGACGCGGGGTTCTCTCTCTCAAATGCCGTTAAAAGATCGGGGTGGTACCCCCCTTAAAGATCTATGGTGTTGCAAAGAGGGGGGTTGGGGGTATTTTGATATCATCACTGTAAACTTTGATTTGTCAGCCCCATCCCCGGAGAGGGAGGGAAAAAAGAGGATATATAGAACTAACTAGTGGTCAAAGCGTATCCTCAAGAGATAGCTTTACACGTGGAATGAATTTTCTAATGTGCCTAACATATCTGTCCATCTTACGAAATTGAAGGCATTTCTGATATCATGCGTTATAAGGAGCAATATCCGTCGAGACCGGCGGCTGTATGCTTCGGCTCGATGGACCGAACCACGACCTCCATAACAGTATCCATAGTGTATCTCCCTGTTCTGAACCCGAACTCCCTTGGCAACACGCATCGCTTCAGCAGGTCTACTGCTGATTAGCTTTTCGAGCGCTTTTCCGGCCGTGTCAAGCATACCCAACGGTCAGTAAGCAGATGGCAGTTCCGAGTCTACTTTTCCCTTGCTGATCAGCGCGAGTCTCGCTACCTGGCAGCAACAAGGAGAAATGCCCTCCTTCAAGGAAGCTTTAGACGCCCAGAACGGCAAGTCTGGCAGTTAGCACAACACCAGTTTGTAAACTTCCACCGAGATGCCATCAGCACTTGGCGCCTTCTTGTTTTTCACGGTAAGGACCGCTTCTTCGAGCTTTATATTGCGAAAAATTGGCAATCCACGTCGCTTCCCGCGCCATTGACATCCACCCGAAGAGCCCCGAGTTGTGACGAAGTCCCTGGGGTCCTCATTCACCTCGTTGACCAGGTTCTTCCTCCTGTTCCTAACCAATTCTCTGCCTTTATGGTGCATGACTCCACGCTGGCGTGTAAAATTTGTGCCAAGCAGTGGAGCTGATGACATTTCTTCCGTAGGTCCGTTCCGTCCACCAGTATATAGACAGCTTGTCACAGCTGGGGCACTGTCGATATCACATTCACTACTGTGTCAAAGGGTAACATAGGTCCCAGGGCGAAACGTGGATTGGTATCCACGATGGAGCTAAAACCTGGGAAATGCCTGTTGAACCAACACCAACAGCTCTACTACCAAACCCTATCTCCGCCTCCACGTGGTGACCGTTTGGAGCTCATTTTTAACGAAAAGCTGCAGACGGAGACGGATGAAGGCGAGTCTCCCGCGCCGAAACACGGGACAAATTGTACTAACTGGTCCTGCAGGTTGGGGGTTGGGTAGAGCTGACAACCTTACACGGTAAACAACCTGCTACGAAGCCACAACAGGAGCCTCGGACTGGACAGATTACACAACGACGAACCGGGATACCATGACCGTCAGGTTGTGGATAAAATCCTGCTCCATGGGTTACGGTGGGCGGGTCACTTAATCCGTATGGATGAGGATGATCCAGCCCGGAAAATCTATAAGGGCAATATCTATGGTAGAAAAAGAAAAAGAAGACGAGGCAGACCCTGCCTAAGATGGAGCGATGGCGAAAGTCAGGACGCGAGACAGCTTTTAGGGATATCGAATTGCTGGACCTCGGCACAAAACTGGGATCTCTGGAGTTCCTTATTAAGGGAGGCCTAGACCGGGTATCGGTTGTTTTGCCGTTGATGATGATGATGATATAGAACTGAGGAGAAGGGCACTCCTTTCTAATACTGTTAAAGAATTGTAGCGGTCATCTCCCGTTGGAAGACTATGGTGCCTTGAAAGGTAGGGGGTAAGGGGCAGTAAGCCGCCTTGCATATCGCGACGATGATTTTCTGTCAATAAAATTATTAATGACGCAAAAATAGCCGGTTTTTGGAGAGCCGTAATTTTTTAAGGACCAGTTTCTGCTATAAGTTTTAAGTAGGAGTAGAAAGGGGGCAGGACTTTTTCCTTTCTCCTACATGTTCTCTTTATCGTCCCGCTCTCTGGGCCACACCCAGGCGGTTGATTGGTTGGCGGATCCAACTTTCCCATGAACAAAGGGGACGACTGTTGCGATTTGCTAATGGGATTTAAGAGAAAGAACCCTCCTTGACCTCTGGGAATCGGGTATAAAATTAAAACCTGAAATGAAAGTCGCTGCATGTTGAGGCGCAGTGGCGTTTTACGAGGGGGGGGGGGGGGGGGTGACCGAAACATTTCTCTAACAGGATTAGTAGAGGAGAAGGAACTTTCTGTTTTTTTTGAAAATTCAAAATTGACCATGATACCATGATGATATCAAAAAACCTTACTTCGACGACCATACCTTTTTGAGGTGACCGCCACCAGCTTTCATTGGCTTTGAAGAGCTTTCCCTCTGGCGATGGGGTTGAAAATTGAACTTCTACCGCTATAAACCCCAGAGTACACCGCATTGACGATACCTACGCACCAGCACCTTCGGGTTCATGCTTCAACTCCTTCAAGTATTTGTCGCGAAGTGTGCATTGTTGCTCTACTGTCCCACGCCATGTACCAAAGTTATGTGGAAACACCCTCGCGGCCATCTTGGGATATTGGGTTTCACTGTATAATATAACCCGCGATGAAGTTGTCACTGTTTTTTAATGTATAACCTATCCACTAGTACGCCCGCTTTTTGATCAACAACTTTACCAAGTTTTCTCATGCTCACCAAAGGTTTTTCGCCTGTTATTGACCAGGATATTCTGATACGGAGCGGCCTCAACTTGTTGTTAATATTGAGGTATTTGCATTCCCAGGTTTTGGATATCAAAGCGGATTTAATGTTGTTAATGCGTGGACCCCATCAAGTTTGATGTGTCGCCATCAGATAGTGGTCCCTTTCAAGACCGATGTCAACAGAGGGATATAGAATATATTTAAACCAGATCGCGGTATGGTCGGCCGGTTTCCCCGTGAGCTGCTCGGCGTATTCTCCGCCAATATTTCATTTTGCTTTGGTCCTGAATGTCTACCTTATATCGCTGGGGTTTTGGGGGTCTCGATACCGTTGTCTGTGCACACATTCCGGAAAATAATCGTAAATCATTTGCGATAGTCAAAGGTCGTAGTCATGTGGTTAGTTTTTATCCGTGGCGTTGTCGGGGGAATACTTTGGGTGTATTTTTTTACCCAAACTAACAAGGTCATGTCAAGTTGAGCATTTAGCTTTAAAGGCAGTTTCTCGTGTTTGCTGGGTGCTGACATACTTTTTATATTTGAGAGTGGTACTCTGAGGTGACGGTAAGGAAGACGGGCCCCTGTCGGCCAAACCAAACCCATAATCCAAAGGCCTAATTAAGGCGATTAAACCCGAGTTTGCACGGGGACTCATCTGAAGTGGCTTCGGTCAAAGAGCTTTGCCAGGGGCATATTGGTAACATGGGAACCGGGATAGCCCCTGAAATCTTCTAGGATTTGAATTCCGCTTGGTTGTTTGCGGTTCGTCTCCTTGTGCGAGCTTTATGGGGGTTGTTAGTTACGTTCAAGCGAACAAGAGACCTTCGGGACTTAAACGTGATGTTGCGTTTCAATGTGATTGTGGTCACAAAATCAATCCGTGTTTTAAGAGGAGCCTGGGATTAAGTCTACCAGAACGCAACTGTATATAGTAAGTAACCTTCTCCCTACGGGGGTAGATAGGATAATACTTGACCTAGGAACCTCTTTTTTCAATATACCCGTTTCCTTTTTAATAAAAAAAATCATTCTGAGTCAATAACCAGCTTTTTCAATATTTCAGGTAATAACAGAGACTCATCCAAAAGTGATTCAAGATGTGACTCACGAGCAAATGAAGAAGACTCCAGAAGAAGTCGATCCTTAGATGGGGATACAGTGATAAATAGTAACTCACTGACTCGAGATGTAATCCCCAAATACCCAGCCCTATTTAAGTTCATAATTCACTTAATAGTATCATTTCAGGGAAAAAATAAAACGCCTTGGAAGAAAGTCAAGGATATAATTCAAACTCATCGTGGGTCGTTTAAAGGTAAATCAAGGACGAGAAGTGTCAAATCGAGTGGAACTTGTAGTCGAGAACATAGTCCATGTGAATCAATCGATGCGCTTAGTAATACTGAGGTAAGAAACATGTTTTGCTGGCTTCTTTATTCTTTCTTATCCTATGCAGTCAGCCCTGGAATTCCATAAGAAATATAAGTGAGCGCTGAAGTGCCATCACTGAGCCTACTGGTCAGACTCCATACCAATTAGACCGACTTCACAGCCAGACCGCATGTATTATGAATAAAATTACCGGACTGGTGGGTGGCCTAAAAAAGTTAAAATTATTGAGGTCCGAAGCTGAAGTCGTTTCAAGAGTGTCAAAAAAAAAAAAATTAAACCACTTTTTCAGACCAGCAAAGCTGACAATTCTTTAAAGAATACTCGAAATAGTGTAGCCAGGAAAGCATAGTTGGGTACCATCCACGTCATTACATTCCCAAAAGTAGTTGAAGAGCGCCATGGTGAAGTTGTTTTACTTGATGTCTCATCAGACTGGCGGGTGATGACCAAAGGTGTCCGTACAAATTAGCATGAATTGATAAAAGCTATTCAGATATACGGAAAAATGAAACCGTAAGTGGGCAGGGATGACCTTATCCGTTGTATACTTTGAAGTGCAAATCACAGGGGATGCACTAGCGCTATGGAAGTTTTCTTATCCTGAGACGATTCATTAATCGGTTTCTGCCTGGACTCATACTTCAACTAATAACTTGCAATGAATCTAGTTTTAGAGGGAGGATAAAAGGACTTAAGGATAGGGAAAGAATAAGTATCCTTCATTTTGACACTATCAATCTTAAAATTGAAAGTATCCGTTTCCTTGGTATGTTACGTGGCAGGTTTAACTCCGGGTCAGTCTTATCGGTTAATAGACCTATTAGTCTCTTCATTTTAAGTTTGCTTTGCACTTCAATATCCATTTTGTGGCGTCCCAGATAATCTATGCATCTTACCCAGTCTTGTATCTAAGATCCATTTGGGTACCACAGTGTGTGGTTTCTTCTGGTCTTGACTTTGGAATCGAAGCAGTATTTCAACGACGTAAAATCGCTACCGATTTTCAGGGTTGACTTTTTGATTTCATCGGTAATAGTATGCCACAGATATGAATGTGCTACAAGCCTAGTTTTTCCCTTTACTACTTTAAGCTTCATCATGAGATTCCCTTTTTCACACCGCCCATTTACTAGACTCAGAGCTTGCTATATTAGCTCTGAGATCGTTTGATATCAATCAGTCTTCCATGTAGTAGGACTAGCAGCTCGCTCAGAACAAGGTCCCACAGTTGAGGTAATAGGACTACCATTGCGGACATCCTCTACATAAGGCCGCGTAGAGAATTTTACCGTGCAGTTGCGGTTGAGCCAGTCTATCTTCCTGCCCTCTATATGGTACTTTCTTTACTACTACTACTACTTTATTATCGAAGACGCCTGGCAGGACTACGATAGTCACCCTCTTTGTTGTTTGTTGCCTGTGTGGGTCTTTCCAGTTTCACGACGGAGCCTTTGGTGACACATTGATTCTGAAAGTGTTCCATTTCCTTTCGGATTCTTCTTCATGAGTTCGCCTTAGTTTTGCGGATTTCTTTGTAATACTAAGTAGGTTCCGGTCATTTTTGCCCAACTGAGTGTTCAGCGTGTTTTCTGTCGTGCAAGCTTTGCAGGATTATGATTTCTACATCCTACAACTATTCTCATACGAGGTGATGACTGTGGTGCTTAGGTCACCTACGTCGACCTCGACCACAACCCCCATCTCAGCTGCTAGGTTCTACCTGTAGCACACCCAGTTCATGTTACGATTCCATTGGCTGCAACATTTATACTTTGGATTATAGATTTTTCCGGTTTCCTTGCGAAGTTATCTGTTGTCTCAGAGCGCTGGTCCCAGTGAAGCCGTTGGGAAGTCCCGTCCCATGTACCCGAGGAGAGTGATCGTACCCGAGTCTGCAAGGGACTCATCTGAAATAGGTTTTGACAAGAAGTTTCACCGAAGGTTATTTGGTACCATGGGAATTGGGATGGCCATCTGGATTCACGGCCACATAGTTTTGTTTTATTTTCGACGTTTCGTGAGCCGTTGTCAGGGTATACTGATGTCAGCGTTTATGTCTGGGCCTATGTTTGATACGTTTCCTAATTGTAAGTTGCTGTCTGAATTTGTGGTATAACTCAAGTCCCTGGTCCTTGCTGTTTAGCTATTTTTTACCTCAATGGCCTCATGAAGTTCTTGAGGGTAATGTGGGGAAGTTTCTGACAGTACTTTAGCTCTGCCGAAGGCAAATTATTGCCCCAATACCACCAAGGTTGACTCTGTAAAGCGGTTGTGTTTTACATAGGTTTCGTGCTTATGCTCCGTTGTTGTATCGTTCTACCGGTCTAGCCTATGTAGATTTCTCTGGAGGAGTGCGGACTTTTATATCCCTTTATGTATGAAGTTGCACCTTTTTGTCCATCAACTTGCGTCCGTCGGCTTTTGACATCATGAATCAAACTTACTTCTTTCGTTACCGGGCTCTTATAGACTGAAGGGTTATTTGGATTAACTTCAGCATTGGTTGGCTGCTTGCTCATTTTGGTGAATGTTAGCTGAGGCAAGTCTCTGTCAACTAATGTTTCTAAGCTTTCCTCATCGATTCGTAAGACAAGGGTTACCCGTTTGTATTTGGAATCGATTACATCCCATTCTTCGCTTTTGAGACCCATATTTGTAATTTTCAACATAGCGATTGGTAAGGCTCAATAGGTTACGGTGGCCGGGTCAGTTAATCCGTATGGATGAGGATGATCCCAGGGCAATATCTATGGTAGAAAAAGAAGACGAGGCAGACCCTGCCTAAGATGGAGCGATGGCGTAGACCAGGACGCTACACAGCTTTTAGGGATATCGAATTGGTGGACGTCGGCGCAAAACCGGGATGTCTGGAGTTTCTTATTGAGGCAGGTCTATACCGGATACCGGTTGTTGCGCCGTTGATGATGATGATGAACATAGCGAAGCTTGTCTGGACTGTCAGCATCCAAGATTTTATATTTGGTGTTTACAACGCCAGCCGGCACAATGAGATAATGAGCGGTATCATGGAGTACAACCAATTACCCCGCTGATTTGTGTGAGCTCTAATTAGAATTCCTCTAAATAGGTCCTCGTATTCTGAGGCCCTGTGGAAGGTTTACACCTCCACATTATACGTTCAGACTTTTTGCTTTTAAGTTCCCCAGGTGTTGTTGATCTGCCGGGTCTAATCTTTGGGACATCCTATTGGGATGTTATTGTTGCAGGATCGTTCTCATCTTCCCGCTTCTGAATATGGTTGTATCTTTGGATTTGTTTGCAAAATTTCTATGTCTGATGCTCTGTTCCGCTGGTGAGGTTGTTGTCGTCTCATTTTAATCTGTGTTTGGGTTCCCATTTCCTTGGGGCCTCGTATTCCTCCATGTTTGTGTTTATTCATTGGTTTATGTGTGGTCGCATGATTATCATCATCATCATCAACGGCGCAACTACCGGTATCCGGTCTAGGCCTGCCTTAATAAGGAACTCCAGATATCCCGGTTTTGCGCCGAGGTCCACCAATTTGATGTCCCTAAAAGCTGGCGTCCAGGCCTACGCCATGGCTCCATCTTAGGCAGGGTTTGCCTTGTCTTCTTTTTCTTCCATAGATATTGCCCTTATAGACTTTCCGGGTGGGATCATGCTCATCCATACTTATTAAGTCACCCGCCCACCGTAACCTATTGAGCCGGATTTTATCCACAACCGGACGGTCATGGTATCGCTCATAGATTTCGTCATTGTGTAGGCTACGGAATCGTCCATCCTCATGTAGGAAGCCAAAAATTCTTCGGAGGATTCTTCTCTCAAACGCGGCCAAGAGTTCGCAATTTTTCTTGCTAAGAACCCAAGTTTCCAAGGAATACATGAGGACTGGCAAGCTCACAGTCTTGTACAGTAAGAGCTATGACTTGTCAGTGAGACGTTTCGAGCGGAACAGTTTTTGTAAGCTGAAATAGGCTCTGTTGGCTGACAACAACCGTGCACGGATTTCATCATCGTAGTTGTTGTCGGTTGTGATTTTCGGCCCTAGATAGGAGAAATTGTCAACGGTATCAAAGTTGTAGGTATCAGTGGCCGCTCCGAGGAGCCCAATTAGCGCTTTGGTGCGCCGTTTTGATGCCACAAACTCCTAAGACCGTGACTGTTGTTATGGGAGCGGGGAGGCAGAATCCAGCCGGCTCGGATCTTCAGAGCCAGCTCTCCGACCCTGCAGCTAGAAATCTCTCTGAGGTCCCCAAAGAATGGTTTACCCAGTGTCCGCAGCCTGAGTGCATGAGGGTTTCCCTTCCTTCTCCGCAGCTTCGGCAATGCGAGTTGTAGGGTATGCCGAGCCTAGTGGCATGGTCCCATATGGGCCAGTGCCCCGTACAGACCGCCGTAATCTTGAAAGCATTTGCGTGATCGAGATATGTTATAAGCGGGCCAAATTCTCCTTGACTTGGCACAGCTTGTAAGCCTTCGCCATCTCAGGCCCGCGGCTGCTAGATAGTGCGAGCAGATTCCGCCCTCGACAGCCACCAGCGGAACACCGACTGTATTCGCCGAGGGACTGCCAAGAGCAGAGCCTTGCCTGGCCAATTCATCAGCCCGCTCATTCCCCTCTATGTTCCTATGCCCGGGAACCCAGAGGTAGAGTGACCTTGAGCGTGCCGCCCAGATGGTTGAGCGTTGTATTCTCCTATCCTTATTCTTCCTGTTTGACCAGTGCGGTTTTGCGGTCGCATGAGTATGGAAATAATTTATGGTCAATTTGCCTGATGACCTCTATATACATCCGAGGTTTGTTACTCTTAGGGGGTCCTCGGGTAATTCAAGAGGTTCGTTCACAACCTTATTTACCCATCAGCATGGGTCAGAGAAAGCTTTGGGTTGGGTTTTTTCGGTTATCGTATGGCTTTGGGGTGCTCGTGGTAACCACGAATGAAGGATTGTCGATTGGGTTATGCATACATATGTATAAGGTAACCTGGGCTTACAATTATATTCTTATTGTTCCTATAATGTTCCCTAAGGCCGCTTACTTGAAGGTCTCGCTGGGAAAGTAGGTTCCATTGCGTAATACAAACAGGATCTGTGCTCACTGGTTTCTGCTTTCTATCTTTTTCAAATCCGCGCTCGGAAGTAATCCATCATTTCAGATTGCGTCAAGGAAGGGTACCCTGATCATAACAGTTAAGGGAATTTTTAAGGAATTCAGAGGCAGTGACAGATTTTCGAAACCCTTTTTTGCGTCGATGGCTTTATGGGTATCAATAGAACAGTAGGTGTCTTTCGAAAACTGAGAGCCTTTCACCTTCAACGTCCTGAAGCACAAGAGTGAAATGTACCATGATGTAAAGGAGTACTCCATTGAGTCCTGTTTAGAATGGCTTACCAATATTGCTGGAAGTTGATACTTCATACTGTGATGGAATAAATCTTGTATCTTAGCGTACCCAGGCTCTGTCACAAGAAAGATACATTGAAAAGTATATTAAGACTATGTTTTGCTTGTTTTTTTCTAACAGGAACGCAGCCAAGACCACGGCACGTCAATCCCTACATCCCCTGTTCGGAAAAACATGCCATCTGTAAACGTATCAGGCGAAAGTAGTTCCTTCTCATACTCGCCTTACGGATCGTCCTCCGGTTTACATACCAAAGATGATTCTGATGGGAAACCAGTGAAAGCGTCATCGAAGTCAAATCGCAGAAGTAAAATTTTAACGGATTTCGAAGTTTTACCGGAGGATGTGATCGTTGATTCAAAGTCAACAGGAACAATTCAACGTGGTAGACCACCACCGAGTCCTTTGAATTTACGTCAGGTATGCCTGAATGTATGTATGCAAAGCCGTTGTAATATCTTTAATTGAACAGCTTCGGTTCGTTTTAATATTAATAAGGATACATTTCAAAATCTTTCGAACAGGACTCCAGTGATGCCGAGTATGGAGAAATGGGTCATTCACCAACATTCTTCGGGAAAACTCCTACGAAAATCTTTAAGTTAAGGAAACCGTTAGCTTCAGGCAATTCTTCAGTTCCTAGCAGTCCTTCTCGACATTCCGAGTTTTATGGCGAAAGCGGTAAGTGATACTTATGTAATTTCTCCAGGTTCTTAATGAAAAAGGCGTGGCCTAGCCTAGGTCTAGGTTTACAGGAATAAAACCAAGATGATAGGGTTATTTTTTTCTCATGCCAACAGATAACTTCTTCAGATTCCCGGATACAAGCTTTCCTAGTGAAGATTTCTCAAGTGGTGACTTCTCCGAGCCTTCCAGCCCGAATCGAAGCCAACATAACAAGCTCTCTCCCAAGTCGAGCTTCATTGTTCAGCAGAAGGAAATTAATGAAAAATATTATGAATTGTGTGAGCAACTGGCACAAGAATTTGAAGCGAAGCAAGAGGAGTGGAAAAAGATTCAAGCGGCCTGTACAGCGACAGCGTCGACAGGTAAGTGTACCAAACGAGAAGTAGGAGGGGATAGTGTTAAAGTTCTTCTCCCTTAACTCCCACCAGCTTACCAAATCATATCCAAGGAGGAAGGCTCACTATCGAACAAAAACGTTCCTGCCACTCTGCTTGAGGAGAATCTTTCACCAGATTTCAAAAAGAAATTGCATAAATGGCGTGTGAAGGTATTTAAATATTGAATTAGATATTTTTCCATAAGTTTATTTCGATTTCTATGAAACTTTCCATTTTTCAGAAACAAAATTCTATTAGCAATCCAAAAGATCCTCAGACATCTCCAACAAAAGAGAATGAACAGAAGAAAATCGATTGGAATCTTTGGAAAACGGGTCAACTCAAGCTTGAAGGACAAGGACTCACTCCCATGCCTGACCAGAAAGACCTCTCCGAAGATTTTCAGAAGAAATTGGGTAAATTTTATGTTTTCACAGTATATTTGATAAAATTTATCAATTAAATTTTTTTAAACAACATTTTTTATCATCATCAAAGATACCTTGCCTAATAGGAACCTTTGTAGCTAAATCAACCTAGGTTAAGCCTATAGCATTGTGAATCGTTGATGTGGATTCCTGGAGGAAAGTTTACAGAAACCTCCAATTATTGCTGTTAATTTTTTTAACATAGGGTTGGTGAGGCCGGATAAGGGTGAGGGCAGGATATTTTATTTGGGTAGGAGTCCCGTCCTGTCCTAGACAGACTACTGGCTAAAACATTCCCCTGGAGCATCTACAACTCTTATCCGAACCTGTTTGACACATAGTTTCACCCCAGGCCTATTCAGTATAGGAGCAATACCCTCAGCGAGCCTCAGCTACCCTGGCATCTTTCCTCTCAATCTCCCCCTTGTACGGTTTAAGAATGCCTTGAATGTAACGTGCCACTCGGCTCCACGTATCCTTGCTCTGCAGCATGGCCTTAATTATGGTGTCCGGGGACGCTTGACACTTTTCCATTGAAAGGTGATGGCGATGGCTCTCCCCCCTTCAACGGAAGGAAAAGGTGTGGCAAGCATCATCCACCCCTTCCTTGCAATAAGTGCTGTCGGACGACCGTGATTTCCCAAGTGTGGGCAGGTAAGGCTGAAAATATCCATATACTTTGAGCCAGTTAACTCGTTGGCGAGTTCCGTCCCCACGTACTCGATTAGGGCGATCAGGCTCGAGTCTGCAAGGGACTCATCTGAAGTGGCTCTGCCACTAAGCCTCACCGGAGGTTATCTGGTACCATGGGAACCGGGAGAGCATATGCTCCAGGAGAATTCCTGAAGGATGTGTTCTCGCCCCGGTTATTTGCGGTTGGCCCCCTAGTTGGAGTTTCACGGTGGTTGCGGTTATGCCTACATCGCGGGCAGAGCTCCTCGGAGCTCAAGCGTGGAGTTGCGCTGTACAACTCGGGTGCCGTACTCTTTAGTTACGGCAGAGGTGTTAGATAGGCCTCGCATCCACTGGTATGAATGCTGAGCCTGCACTCAGTATGAACCAGGACCGCTGTGCTTGCATGGCGGGGCTCTGACTGTGGTCCCAAAATCAATCCGTTTCCGTGTCGTGGGATTATGCCTACACGGCAGGTTCTCACGTTAAACCCCCCAGGACTTTCATATCCCTTGAGCAGCTGGGTTAGGTCAACCTCAGCGTGCTTTCGATTGAACCAAAGTCGCATGTCTTTGATGAGATGCACGGCCCCTCTACCTCTCGATTCTCTTTCTCAAGATTGTTGCCATGCGCAGAGAGTACGGGCTCTCTCTTCACAAGCGGGGACTTTCTTACTTCCCTCGCGTTTTTTAAGGTATATAAATCTCCGCTTGGCAGCATAGACAGCGATCGAAATAACTACAGCTCGCATTACTACTGGTTCCGGATACAGGTCGCATAGCCTTTGGTTTGTGTACTTGCGCTAGGCGCTTGTGGTACATTTCATTACTGAGGGAGTCAGACCATACTTCGGAGCCGTAAAGAAGGATGAATTGAATGGCACCGAAGCGATGCTTGCTGGATAAGGGCAAATCGTAAATATTTCAATCGTCTGCCTTGTCTGCTGTGATGAGAATGTGCTCGAAGAAGCTGATCTTCGTGTCCTTTATGATGCTGAGGTATTTCACCGCCAGGTTCGACAAGACTATGGTTTCACGAACCTGAATAGGGAGCGATATTGGAACCCTCCCCTGGGTCAGAATGATGACTTGGTTTTTCTACAGAAATCCATGTGCAGCTATCTATCTGCTTATTCGCTGCAACACCATTCCCAGTGTGCGCTGAGCTTGGTCAACCGTGCGTGCGATAATCCGTGCCACGTATCCGACCAGATGCTGTTCGGTAGGCATTCCGAGTGGTAGGAATCTATCATATAAGGCGTTTCAAAGGTCCGGGCAAAGGATAGAGCCTTGAGCCGCCTGAGATGTGACCTTAATTCTGCGCTGTCCTTCCCAAGTCACGTACAGCAGGACACAGTCCTTTAAATAGTCCCTCAATATTCGCAAAAGGTAGCCTGGAGTATGGAAACTATTTTCTATTGCCTCGAATATGTGGCACTACCTCGCAGAGTTGAAGGCGTTTCTTAGGTCTATAGCGGGGGCTGTGTGCCTCATCCAGTTACACCGCTTAGATAACCTCATCAATTGCATCAATAGTGAATCGTCCCGCAATAAAACTATATTATGTTGGTGAGTAGAGTAGTATCCCGTAGCACGCATTACATCAGTCAGTCTTGATCTGATGAGCTTTTCAACTAACTTCCCTGCTGTGACCAATATATTGACTGCGAGTCGGGGTCGCTTTTGCCTTTGCTTATCAGCACACGTCTCGTAACCTTCCAGCGGGAGGGAAAAATATCCGTTGTCAAACATGCGTTGTTGAATGCGTTGAATAGCAAGTTCGTCAAGTTTTAACACTGCGCTGGGAATACCATCCGGTCTTGGTGCTTTTTTGTCCTTCATGGAAAGGACGGACTCCTCCAGTACCTTTATAGTGAAGAGTAGGTATTCCTCAGTAGTTATTCCCTCATCGACAACTTCAGTTCGAGTGGGGTGGAAAGGAAACTAGAACTCTATCTCCGACTAGAACTCCATCTCCCGTGTTTCTAATCTTGTCCTTCCTCTTTGTGAGATAAACGCTGGAAAACGCCTCACAACGAACCCAAACAAAGCCATCTTTTCGGCCATAGGCCCATACTCGCTGTGAAGCAACTAGTCAGCTCTTCTTTCTTGCACAATCTGCCTCAACAGGTTATGAGCAGTTGCAATCCTATGTATATCTACTTGCCGGATGTGGATCATGGTACCTTCTGTAACTCTCCTTTTAAGACCTGGCACCACCTGGAACCGGGAATATGAGCCACATTTTCTCTCTGCAGACTGCGGTCTTTGCAAAGCATGTAAGTCTCGTAACGGATGAGTGAGTACTATACTTGCAGTGACCATCAGGCCATTTTTCTTGACATCAGGAACGGGGGAGGCGTCAGTCGAGTGAGCATCAAAAGCGAAAACCAGGATAACTAGGTGGTCCACTGGAGTTTTCGAGAAAGAGAAAGAGACGACGGCTTTAGAGGGAGGTTCCGACCGACGGGGATGGCGCTGGAAAAAGTGAGCCAGTTTTGTCAACGGATAACTGAAGAAATCGCGCTGTTGCGAGCATCGTTTGCTTTGCCGAAGGACCAAAAGGAAGCCACAACGTCAGTAGTCGGAAAAAGAATACCGCGATCTTCGAAATAGCCTTAAGAAGGCTATACGGGAAAGTAAGAGGAATTGCTACAGGCAGTTATGCCTTGAAGCAAATACGAACCCCTGGGGCGCTGCTTACAAGGCAGTAATGAACAAGATTCGTGGACAAAAATCACCCCAAGCGACGAGCCCCGCGACTCTTGTTCCAAATAATCGTAATCATTTTCCCACAACAGCAAGAAAGTGGACCTCAACCAATGGTGCAACAGGACGCCTTCACAATCCCAGCGGTTACCGAGGAGGAACTACGGAAGATCTGTGAACGGATTGGGGATAATAAGGCTCCTGGATTGGATGGGATTCCGAACAAAGCCTTGAAAATGGCAGATAAAATTAGGCTCGCATGGTTCATAAGTACCGATGAATCATGCATGGTGGAAGGAGTATTTCCCGCACAGTGGAAAAAGCAAAAGTTGGTTCTGCTAGCGGAGCCTTAAAAACAACCTAGAACACCATCTTTATATCGCCTTATCTGTCTTTGAGACACTATGGAGAAGATGTTGGAGAGGGTAATATACAACAGGCTGCTTTCGTTCGTTGAACTAGCGGGTGGTCTATCGGAGTGGCAATACAGTCGACGCCATTGAAACGGTCGTAAACCTGGCCCGGGAGGCATCGGCTGCTGGTAAGTGCTGCGCGGTGGTTATGCTGGATGCCAGGAATGCCTTTAACTTGGCCAGCCAACTGGGGTTGGATTAATGGCACCCTGGCTAGACTAGGTGTCACCAGTTCATCATCAACGGCGCAACAACCGGTATCCGGTCTAGGCCTGCCTTAATAAGGAACTCCAGACATCCCGGTTTTGCGCCGAGGTCCACCAATTCGATATCCCTAAAAGCTGTCTGGCGTCCTGGCCCACGCCATCGCTCCATCTTAGGCAGGGTCTGCCTCGTCTTCTTTTCCTACCATAGATATTGCCCTTATAGACTTTCCGGGTGGGATCATCTTCATCCATACGGATTAAGTGACCCGCCCACCGTAACCTATTGAGCCGGATTTTATCCACAACCGGACGGTCATGGTATCGCTCATAGATTTCGTCATTGTGTAGGCTACGGAATCGTCCATCCTCATGTAGGGGGCCAAAAATTCTTCGGAGGATTCTTCTCTCGAACGCGGCCAAGAGTTCGCAATTTTTCTTGCTAAGAACCCAAGTTTCCGAGGAATACATGAGGACTGGCAAGATCATAGTCTTGTACAGTAAGAGCTTTGACCCTATGGTGAGACGTTTCGAGCGGAACAGTCTTTGTAAGCTGAAGTAGGCTCTGTTGGCTGACAACAACCGTGCGCGGATTTCATCATCGTAGTTGTTATCGGTTGTGATTTTCGACCCTAGATAGGAGAAATTGTCAACGGTCTCAAAGTTGTATTCCCCTATCCTTATTCTTGTTCGTGTTTGTGTTTGACCAGTGCGGTTTGATGTTGTTGGTTGATTCGTCTTCGGTGCTGACGTTGCCACCATGTATTTTGTCTTGCCTTCATTGATGTGCAGCCCAAGATCTCGCGCCGCCTGCTCGATCTGGATGAAGGCAGTTTGAACGTCTCGAGTGGTTCTTCCCATGATGTCGATATCGTCAGCATAGGCCAGTAGTTGGGTGGACTTGAAGAGGATCGTACCTCTTGCATTCACCTCAGCATCCCGGATCACCTTCTCGAGGGCCAGGTTAAAGAGGACGCATGATAGCGCATCCCCTTGTCGTAGACCGTTGTTGATGTCGAATGGTCTTGAGAGTGATCCTGCTGCTTTTATCTGGCCTCGCACATTGGTCAGGGTCAGCCTAGTCAGTCTTATTAATTTCGTCGGGATACCGAATTCCCTCATGGCCGTGTACAGTTTTACCCTGGCCATGCTATCATAGGCGGCTTTAAAGTCGATGAACAGATGGTGCAACTGTTGCCCATATTCCAACAGTTTTTCCATCGCCTGCCGCAGAGAGAAAATCTGATCTGTTGCTGATTTGCCTGGAGTGAAGCCTCTTTGGTATGGGCCAATGATGTTCTGGGCGTATGGGGCTATCCGGCCTAGCAAGATAGTGGAGAATATCTTATAGATGGTACTCAGCAACGTGATACCTCTATAATTGCTGCACTGTGTGATATCTCCCTTTTTATGTATGAGACAGATTATGCCTCGCTGCCAATCGTCAGGCATTGATTCGCTGTCCCATACCTTGAGCACAAGTTGATGAACCACTTGGTGTAACTGGTCGCCTCCATATTTAACCAATTCGGCTGTAATTCCATCGGCTCCTGGCGACTTATGATTTTTTAGCCGATGAATTGCACGGACTGTTTCTCCTAAACTTGGTGGTGGCAGTATTTGTCCGTCGTCTTCAGTTGGCGGGACCTCCAACTCGCCGATGTTCTGGTTGTTCAGTAGCTCATCAAAGTACTCAACCCATCGCTCTAATATGCCCATTCTGTCGGAAATCAGATTTCCCTCTTTGTCTCGGCAGGATGAGCATCGAGGTGTATAAGGCTTCATCCTGCTGACTTGTTGGTAAAACTTCCGCGCCTGGTGCGGTTGCTCCCTGTACTTTTCTAGTTCACAGACTTGTTGGTTCTCCCAGGCTTCCTTTTTCCGTCTGTGAAGTCGCTTCTCCGCTCGACGGAGTTCGTGATAAGTCTCTGCGCGCGCCCGCGTTCTTTGAGAATGCAACATTACTCGGTATGCGGCATTCTTCCGTTCCGTTGCTAGCTTACATTCATCGTCAAACCAGCCGTTCCGACTCCTTTTGCGGCTGGGGCCAAGTATATTTGTGGCCGTATCCATGATAACGTTCTTCAGGTGGTTGTGAAGATCATTAGTTGATACTTCATCTCCAGGTCCTCTGTTGACTGCGGTTATTGCGGCATCCATTTCCCTCTTATAGGTGTCGCGGAGGGTTGTGTTGTGGATGGCTTCAGTGTTCACTCTCACCTGATTGTCAGAGGGGATTCTAGGTGGTATTGTTATTCGAGCTCGGAGCACCATGCCAACGAGATAGTGATCCGAGTCTATATTGGCCCCCCTATATGTTCTGACATTCATCAAGGCTGAGAGGTGGCGGCGTTCGATCAACACGTGGTCAATTTGGTTGAAAGTGGTCCCGTCTGGAGAGGCCCACGTATGTTTGTGGACCGCTTTCCGCGCAAACCAGGTACTTCCAACAACCATTTCGTGTGACCCTGCTAATTGAATAGTCCGCAGTCCGTTATCATTTGTTTTTTCGTGTAAGCTATGGGAGCCAACGTATCGCCTGAATACGGGCTCCTTCCCTACTTGGCTGTTAAAATCCCCAAGTATGATTTTGATATCATATCTGGGACAGGCTTCGAGGGTTCTTTCTACTGCCTCGTAGAAGGTATCCTTCTCCGACTCTGCAGTCTCCTCTGTAGGGGCGTGAACGTTTATGAGGCTTATATTTCTAAATTTGCCTCGCAAGCGCAGAGTGCATAGCCGTTCGCTTATACTTTCAAAGCCGATAACAGCAGGTTTCATTTTTTGGCTGACTAAGAAACCTACTCCGAGCACATGGTTTACTGGATGGCCGCTATAATATATGGTGTAGTGGCTCTTCTCCAGGAAACCGGTCCCTGTCCATCGCATCTCTTGCAACGCTGTTACATCAGCCCTATATTGGGACAGGGTATCGGCTAGCTGCTTATCAGCTTCATCTCTGTACAGGGAGCGCACGTTCCATGAGAAAATGCGCAAATCGTTGTTCCTTTGTCGTTGCCGGGTCCGTCGTTTTAATATCCGTCCTATCCGAGGCTCCTGTTGTGGCTTCGTAACGGTTGTTTTCCGTGTAGGGTTGTCAGCCCTACCCAACCCCCAACCTGGAGGACCAGTTGGTACAATTTGTCCCGTTTTTAGGCGCGGGAGACTCGCCTTCATCCTTCTCCGTCTGCAGCTTTTCGTCAAGAAAGAGCTCCCAGCGGTCACCACGTGGAGGTGGAGATAGGGTTTGGTAGTAGAGCTGTTGGTGTTGGTTCAGCAGGCATTTCCCAGGTTTTATGCTCCATCGTGGGTACCAATCCACGTTTCGCCCCGGGACCTATACTACCCTTTGTGTGTGTCACCAGTTACTTAGCTCTTATAATCGAGAGCTACCTTTCGGGGAGACTTCTTTGGTACGAGACGACCACCGGGCCCAAGGAATATATTGTGACAGCAGGTGTTCCCCAAAGTTCTGTACTGGGGCCCCTGCTGTGGAACATAATGTATGACGGAGTGCTTGACCTTCGCGTGCTAAACGAGGAAACATTGATTGGTTTGGCAGACGACTTGGCACTGGTAGTAGTTGAGAAACACCACCAGAACGTGGAACTGAAGGCAAGCGAAACCATTCACGTCATAAAAGCATGGCCCCAAATGATGAAATTGGACCTGGCGGAAGATAAGACGGAGATTGTCTTTATTACCATTCGCAAGAAACACAACAAAATCCGCGTTGGTAATCACGAGGTCGTTTCAAAACCAATCATTTGATACCTGGAGGTAATGATCGAAGCCAAGGTGAAATTCAAGGGGCACCTGGTCTATGTAAGGATTATGATGAAGCCCAATATTGAAGGGCTAAAATCTAGTCACCGACAGCTTATCCGTGGTGAAATCCATCCAGCTATTCGCGACTCGTGTATGGGTGTGCGCGCTGAATAACACAGTGAACAGGGTAAGTTTGGCATACCGACCAATCGCGTTGATGGTGAGCAGTCATATAGGACGGTATCTGGTGAGGCAGTGTGTCTCATGGCGGGCATGATTCCTTTTGATCTTCTGGCGAATGAGGCACACTGTCTCTATCGGAGAAGAAGGGCGCATCCGGCCGAAGTGACTGCATGCTTCCGAAAGGCCTCTAGGAGGTGGAAGTAATGGTGGGATAATTCCGAAAAAGGCCGCTGGACCCATACATTGATCCCGTGTATTGAGAGATGGATCGAGCGCAAGCATGGAGAATAAAATTACCACCTAACGCAGTTCCTTACGGAAAACGATGGATTAAGGAAGTACTTGCATTGCTTCAGATTGAATGAGTCCTCAGACGGTCCCGAATGCGCCGCTACATCCGAGGACCCCGAGCAAGTTATGTTTCATTTTTCTAAGATTCGCGACTGAAACAGGGAGGTTAAACGACGCCCTCAACCCAGCTATGGGACCCCATAATTTCATCGAGGAGATGCTGAAGTCCATAGCAAATGCGATAAGCGGAACAGTAACTACGATACAGGAAAAGCTGCTGGAACTGGAACGAGCCCGGAAAGCATGACTTAGTTGTGATGGTGTAAACCAGAGTTCTCCTGGCGAAGTAATACTTCACGATAGTCCCGCTGGGATATGGGCGGAGAAGTGGCGGTGGGTTTAACGGGTGAGAATTCCACACACTGCTACAACCTGGCTCAGCAGTGTCTTTTTAAGAGTTCCACCTCTACCCATAAAAAAAATAATTGTATGAGCGCTGAAGGTCTGAAGGCCTGATCGCAAAGGGATCGTCAGGTACGACTTAAAGTAAATGGGAAGGAAATTTTACTCCGAGCCTTGAATCAATTGGTACTACTAGTATCGGATGACCTAAGCGCAGTATCTTGAAATATACTCCAGTACGTGTTTTTTTGCCAGCTAAACTAGCTCCTGGAGCACCTCCGCGTGCTGGACCGTCACATTATGACAACTGATAATTTTAGATTTGGTCGCTACTACCGCATCAGTGAGGCTAAACACGTAGAAGATACTTTCTTGTATTGACTATAAAAGTCCTTTTTCATCGGTTAGAGTTTTATCTATACCAAGGAGTAAATCTATTGCATTTTTGTATCTAAACATCTACATCTTTGCTTCAATAATTTAATTAAATCACATTTTGTCCTTATTTTATACAGAACAATGGCGAAAGTTGAAAGAGTCAAACACTGTGCCTCCATATAACAGTCAGGATTCATTGAAACGCTCTAAGAAAACCAAGGACGATTCCGAAAAATACGATCGTGACAAAAATCGACCAGATCGGGAGAAACTTAAGGTTCACGAAAGAGATAAACTTGAAAAGTATTAACCAAAAATAAAATCCAAATGCTGTTTCCTCTGATTTCATTTTTCGTCCTTTTGTAGATTATCCAAATTAAAAGCAATGGTCACCGATCCTCCAGCCAAGGAAATCGAAGTGAAGACATCGAAAGGCGTTATGAAGTTTGAAGGAATATCCAGGAAATTCACAAGAAAACTATATGAGTGGGAGAAGGCTAAAGGTATTGGGCCGGAGTCTTCCACCTTTGCTCTTCTACATCCAGGATATAGACCCCTTGACGTTGGCAATGGAGCGCAAGAAAATGCGCCACGTAAGTTGTATATTTGATCTAGATCCTTCTTTCCTTTAGGTTTTATAAATTCTCCTCTTTTCCCTTAACAGAGGAAAACTCTCCCGTTCTTGGCCGATCCTTATCATTGGACAGTATTTCGCCGAATCCCTCGGTTCCGTCAATATCACATCAACCCTCAAGTTTGTCACTCAATGACATGAAAGAGTCAAATAGCGTTCCGGAAGGTTTGGAGGAAGGTGAAAATGCAGAGTTTGACGGTAAAATGGGAGGCAATCAGGAAGAACCGGAAGCCGTTATTGTGGAAGTTGAAGACGACATAGTTGAGACAGCAGCACCATTGGTTACAATGCACCCCATCATTGAGTGTCAGACTCCTGTATATAAATACGAAATCCCGTGTGCAGAATTATGGTGAGTATACGCATCATGGGGAGATTGTCCCTTGTTAGTCCCTAAATGCATTGAGAGTAGGAGAATTCGTTTAGGGGTTGAAGTTGGTATCCATTTGATCTCGGACCGGATTAAATGGAGAGTAACCTACTCCCAATTCCCTTTTTGATTCAAAGCCCCCCTTTTTTTGGGCAGCACCTAATTAAAAAGGCGAAAAGATTTGCGGTTTCGTCCAGGGCAAAGGTAACTTATCAGAGGGCGTAGGAATTACTAAGTAAACGTAGCTTCATATTTACTGCCTGGTGGGTTTTCGTTGTGACCGCCATTCGAGGAGGCAAGCAAAACCGAACTAAACGAAATCCTTATTGGGTCAGCGATCGAAATGACAGTACAAATGTCTCATAAGAGATTAGTACAGACATGAATCAATTCACAAATGCTTGCAATATTTGGATTCTATGTTTAGTGGAGATAACAACCGAAGCTTTCAAAGCATTCTATGAATAATAGTTGATAGATGAAAAGATTGATCGCGTTTGTGGGTGTTCTGATTTATGTATTTATTTGTGAATAAAGGTGATAAATATAATAATTGTGACTACTAATGACCTCAGAGCGAGATCTTGGGCTGCACATCAATGAAGGCAAGACAAAATCCGGCTCAATAGGTTACGGTGGGCGGCTCACTTAATCCGTATGGATGAGGATGATCCAGCCCGGAAAGTCTATAAGGGCAATATCTATTGTAGGAAAAGAAGACGAGGCAGACCCTGCCTACGATGGAACGATGGCTTAGGTCAGGACGCCAGACAGCTTTTGGGGATATCGAATTGGTGGACCTCGGCACAAAACCGGGATATCTGGAGTTCCTTATTAAGGCAGGCCTAGATCGGATACCGGTTGTTGCGCCGTTGATGATGATGAATGACCTTAGGGGAGGATATGAGAAGCCTAAAATGTCCTCTCGATTGCAACATCCGGGTCATGAATTTTTCGGTTTCTGGTTTTTAGCCTCGCGTACATTTGGTAACTTCCCTCCCCACTTAATATTTCGGATTCTGGTGTGGTACCAAAGGACCTGATTAAGGACGCGTAACAGTTTGTCAATGTTCCGCGCCTGGTTAGCATGGAGACAAGTGCGTGGTGACAGGACACTTCAGAGGAGTTGTAGTTAGATGTTGGTGGACCTGTACGGTCAATTTCGCCACTTTTCTTCAGTTTTTTTGCGGGGACTTCTGCCCTCATAGTTAACCACAATCAATTCGAACTGCTAGCATTCGGATTAGCTCCAACACGTGCCGTCTGGTTCCACATATTATCTGGCGCAGTCGGTGTTCACGACTGGCAAACCTATTAGGGGAGTTTAGTTGGTTCACAGCCTTGGTGACTGTGTTGGTGCTAAGGTGATGCAACACCCAGCTCTCATTGCAACTGAGTTGGCGCCCAACGCGGGGCCACAGTTGTTCCGTAGGTAACAGATGCGTTTGTGATCTGTGCAGATCGTGCATGATAGGTCCTCAAGGATCTTCTGTAAGTATTTTATTACCGCGTAGATCGTCACAACCTGGCGATTGTAGTTGACGCACCACTCTTCGATGCCGAACAGTATTTCGAGAAGAAAGCTAGCAATCTCCCCACCACTAGGTGGTCTTGTAATTCAAGACCCGCGCCGATGGGGGAGTAAAAAGTGTGTGCACATAGAGCCAATAGGGCGTCAGGTGGTGTTTACTTTGATAGGGAGGCAGAAAGCGGAGAGGGATTCCTCCGGGCTTGGGGTTTTCTTGGGGCGCGGAATAGAAATTTCAATGAAAAAAAAAAAAAGATAATCGGAGGGCCCGCTTAATTTTCTCTCCAGATCCGTAAAATCTTTACCTCGGACCTCGTTTTTCCGTATAGTTTTCATCTCAAGCCCGCATTTTCTCCCTACGGCCCTGAGTCCAGGTGAGACCTTTATTTCCTCTTAGGCATAAATTGTTCGACAAATTCTCAGAGTGGTGGCTGCTAGTTAGATGTAGATATGAAGTAAGTTCCATAACAGTTCCAGGTAAAGATGATGTTTAGTGGGCGTCGGCGTACAGGGAAAGATCATGATAGCCTTGAATTTGTGTGGTGGGGGCTTGGTGCTTTCGGTGCAGATAGAGGATCTCAGATATCTTACCTGATCTATTCCGATGGAGTACTTCTTCGTATCCATTTGAAACTTAGTGTCACACATAACTTCAAAGAGCGGACGAAGCTATTAGAAATATTGTTCTTGGTCACTGGGAACGATGATGATTCAACTGCCAAATCGTCTGCCCCCTTAAGGTTGATGAATTCTTGGAAAATACTCTGATGTTCGACATCCATTAGTTGAGTTAGTTATGAATTTCTTTGAAGTGAAGTCAGTAGAGGCATTGGTCAACTGTTGACGTCGATGAGCGACCTGCAGTATGAGAGGAAATTTGCGCCTACAGTAGTCATGCAAGCGTGTCAGATATGGTTTAAGTTTAACTGAAGACCAAATGTAAGCGTTAGTTTATCTGTACCCCCTGAGTGCTTGACGCGGTTGCTTTTGTATTAATACCCCCTGGTTCACTGGTGTAGTACCGGCTTGTTGAACTCCAGGAAAGAGGACATCGTTTCGAAGTTGAGAGTATGGTTTCCGTAGGCATGACGGTAATAGTAAAGTCTGTCACTCTCTACCCTAGAAACGATCTGACTTGTGGTTTTCCACCTGCTTTAGATTGAGGGAAGTCAACTAAACCATGAAGACATATATGTGGGTACGGTAATTTACTAGGAGAATGTCAACAAGGCGGTGGAGACGAACATGAGCCTGGGGAACATAATTGGCGAAAGTGAATTGACTTGAAGTCGCCTCTACACGGTAAAGAGAGAAAATAAATAGGCAAAGGGAAGAGAGCTGGAAGAGTTGGAAAAGCTAAGGTTTAGTTTGGTAGGTAGGTATCAGTGGTTGCTCGGAGGGCCCAAGGGCGCTCTGGTGAGCGGTTTTGATGCCACAAACTTCTAAGCCCATGACTGGTGTGGTAAGAGCAAGCGGTATAGTTCAGCCGGCTCTGATCTTCAGAGCCAGCCCGTAGCATTCATGAAGGAAAGCAGTTCTCCCACCACACAGCTAGAGATTTCTCTGAAAGAAGGGTTTATTTAACGTCCGTAGTCTCTAGTTAGAGCTGGGCAATCGCTAAGGAATTCCTGACGGTTTTTTCTTCTCTTCCGCGAATTACAGAGTTGGCTGGGTCTGGCGGCATGGTTCCCGAAAAGACAGTGCCCTGTGTAGATCGCGGCCAAACCCTCCTCGACTTGGCACAGGTAGTGAGCCTTCGCCCTCTGAGGTCCGTGGCTGCTAAGTAGGGTGAGTAGATTTCACCCTTAACAGTTGCTAGCAGGACACAGACTGTATCCACACAAGGACTGTCAAGAGCAGCGCCTCTTTGGCCAGTCCGTCAGCCCGCTTATTTCTTTCTATGTCCTATGAAAGGGAACCCAGAGAAGGATGACATTAAGTCTGCCTCCCAGACTGTTCAGCGTATTTCTGCACTATCCCACCGTGGATGAAAAGGTTGCGCTGTTGAATGAGTGGATGTGTAGCGTCAATGATGGCTTACGAAGCCCGAACGAAGAGCTCGGAAGCATGTCGAATGCTCTCCGTATTAAGCGGAGGGAAGTCCGTCGCCTGGGGAAGAGATTCCAAAGTTCGCGCCTTCTAAGTGTTGTCCGTCTTGATATTGATGTTGACTCACTTATAGGCGAGGTATCCTGTCTTATAAGGATCGGTTGAGGCAGTCTAAGGAAGAAGACTGGAGGCGATTCGTTGGTGAGCGTTGTGATGACCCTTGGAGTAGGGTCTACCGGATCTGTAGAGTGAAACGTAGCCATGACATAGCCAGCATCAAGGTGAACGGTGAACCTTTGCCGACTTGGCGTGATAGTGTTTGCGCTTCGCTGAGTGAACTGTTTCCGAGATGTGAGTCTTCGGTGTCTCTTGACGGTCTCTCTAAGGGAGGGAAAGAATTCCCTCCCCTGAGGTGTTGTGAGATTGAGGGGAGTATGGCAAGGCTTAGGTCTCGGAAGTCACCTGGCTGGGATGGGATGACTGGCGAGATGTGCAAAGCCATTCCATCTCATGTCCAGTGTTTGTTTGAGTGTTGCTTTCGGGAGGGGTATATTCCTGCATTCTGGAAGACTGCCAGGTTGGTTGTGCTCCTGAAGTCTCCAGAGAAGGATAGGAGTAGTCCTCGATCGTACAGGGCGATATGTCTTCTCCCGGTCCTTGGCAAGGTCCTGGCGAGGATTATGGTCCAGCGACTGGGGGTGAAAACATCTCATCTGATGTCTGACAGACTGTATGGCTTCCGTACTGGTAGGTCCACCGACGATCCCTTAATGTATATGAAGAACTTTATTGTCCGTTGTCATAGCAAATACGTCTTTGGAATCTTTGTAGATTTCAAAAGGGCATTTGATTACCTAAGCTCAAAGCTTTGTGAGTGTGACTGCCAGAAATTAGCTCTGTGGAAGAACTACTTCCATGGTAGAAAAGCATTCATCCAAGGTGTCAATGAGCATGTGTGGGTGAACGTGGGGCGCTGCTGCCACAGGGATCTATCGCAGGTCCATTTATATGGAACCTGATGATGGATGAACTGTTGGATGAGCTTTCGATCGTTGCTGAATGTGTTGCCTACGCGGATGATCTCCTCATTCTTGTTTAGAGGAATTCTCGGCTTGAACTCAAGAAGCAGGGTACTGAGTACATGCGCATCGTTAACGCGTGGTCTTTGAATGTCGATGTCACGTTGTTAACGGAAAACACTGTTGCGATGATGCTGAAAGGCTCTCTACGTCGTTCGCCATGCATTAAACTCAATGGAGTTCCATAGAAATACCGGCAGAAAGTGACATACTTGGGAGTCACGATCGCGGAACGCATGTCCCTGAGTCCGCACCTGCGCGAGCTCAAGTCAGGCTTGACTAAATGCGTATGTTGAGGCTTGTGATGAGGTGTGAATGGGGTCTAAGCAAAAGAGCCGCTAGATCCATTTATGTGGGGCTCTTCTTTGTGTTCGTATGGGTCTCCTATGTTGTGTGATTTTGCGATGACAGTGCAGGGCAGGAAACTGTTCTACACTTGTCAGCGAGTGGCGTTGTTATCGTGTCTTCCTGTATGTCGTACGGTCTCGACAGACGCCATGCAGGTCTTGTTGGGTGTTCCTCCTCTTGATCTGGAGGTAGTCCGGCGTGCGACACTCTATAGGATCCGAAGGGGCGTACCTTTGCTGCAAACCGATTTAGTGAGTGTTGGTCAGGTGGAGGAGCTAGGACCGCTTGCAGTCAAAAGGGTGTTGACGTGAGTGTAACATCTAAGTGACAGCTTAGATGAAACGAATGTGGGAAAGGTCGGATCACGTATAAGTACGATACATTTGTCTGCCAGAGGAAGTTCCGTCGTGGACTTGGGGCTTGAGATGGGCTTCTTCCTGACGGGGCGCGGTAGCTTGAATGAGTTTCTCTTCAAGCGGAACCTTGCCTCTAGTCAGGGTTGTGTTCTGTGTGGGGTAGACTCAGAGGACTGGTCTCCATGTCCTCTGTGTCTGTCCGGCGTACTGTCACATCCGTAATCTAGACGACATGGGCGTTCGTGTGGTGAACGGTATCTTTGATTTTAGCCAGTGCCTTGCTAGCAGTGAGACACTTCGATGCGCTAATATCTCAGCGCTGCTTCCCCTGCAGTATGATTCACCAGTTCTGTGTGTTAAAACACACAGGACATAAATGTTAGTGTTGTCGTGTGACGTCGTGTTGTATTGTACGCAGAGCGGTTGTTGCCTGGTGGAAAGGTTTTGATGCGGTTCTCCGCTTCGAGCTAATTCCAGTCAACCCGTTGGGGAGTGTTATCCCCACGTACTCGAGGAGGGCGATCAGACCCGAGTCTGCAAGGGACTCATCTGAAGTGGCTCTGGCCACGAAGCCTCACCGGAGGTTATTTTGTACCAAGGGAACCGGGACGGGCTTCAGGAGAATTCTTGGATGATGTGTTCTCGGCCCGGTTATTGTCGGTTGGCCCCCTTGTGGGAATTTCATGGTGGTTGTGGTCGGCGGTCAAGCCTGGTGTTGTGCTGTACAACTCAGGTGCCGTACCCCTTAGTTGCAGAGGTGTTAGATAGGCCTTGCATCCACTGGTATGAAAGCAGAACCTGCAAAACCAGTACCGCTGTGCCAGTCATGGCGAGGCTCTGATTGTGGTCCCCAAATTAATCTGTATCCGAAGAGGACCATGGGATTATGCCTACACGGCAGGTACTCACGTTGAACCCCCAGGACTTTCATGCACTACCCCATGAGGATGTCGCCGCTGAGTACAAGATTTTAATGGTCGCTTGGCTGTCAGTCAGAATGGCTATGTTGCGCTTGGACTCAGATCCTGGTCCAGTGATCGACATGCTTCCGGTATTGCCAGTACTTTAGCGTCTGATGTCAGAGCCATACCAGCCTCTATCCTTGGCCACACAGCTCTTTGATAATATGATCTCGACTTGGTTTGCTCTTCTCCCTGTTGGCTTATTAGTACAATGCAAATGATTCCCGACTTTAATGATTGGTGTTGTCTAGGAATATTTGGATCATAATTATTCAAGTTTCTTCCAAGCCATGTCTTCTTTGGATTCGATTTTGAATTTTTCACAAAAAGGTTTTCCAAACTTATTATTCATGGTCATTTTTCTAGCTCCGGATCAGCAAACTTTCCTTTCAACGAACCTTCGGCCTCACCAAAACAAAGATCGACTCAAGCGCTACAAAATGTTAGTAATCTTAAACGTTTACAAAGCCAACAAGATGATGGCTATAAGGAGCACATCCGTCACGTTCAGTCTGTATTGGATTCCTTGAAGGAATCCCTACCAGACTTGGAACCATTTATTCGAGGAGGAAGTACAAAAGAAGGTCTTGAAACTTTCTCGACAATTAGACGGCAAATTAAGGAGCTAATGGAGATGGTAAGTTGCTGTTGAATTGGTGGGAGTGGTTGATTGAGTTGGTCCTTGATATTTTAGCTTGATTCACTCATGATGACTGAATCTTTCAATAATGACGAGTTTCATGAGAGATCCCGAATAATCGATACTAAATTGTCCAGTCTTCAGAGGAATATTAATTTGGTTTGCAAAATTATCGGTAAGTGAAAAAATAAGGTACCAAATTTCTGATGGGTTTAATCCCTTTCCCTGTTTTTTAAATTTTTAGAAACTAAAAAAGTTAACGAGCCAATCCCAGAAATAAACATTATTTCTGAAGAAGCAAATGGAATTGGACGTGCCATTGTCTGTACAACCCCCACAGTCTTCCAGTCGGAAGTGATCATCAATCAACCACGTATTATGATCGATAGTCCTGTAGTTCAGGAAGCGCTTTCTTCCGTCGACCAATCACGATTAGATCCTGGAGAAGGATGCTCCAAGAAAGTTAATCGAACTGTTAGTAACGGAAGCAAGAAGAAGATGCGATTACGAAAAATGGGATCCCGACAAAATAGTAAAACAGAAAGTGATAGCGATGAAGATTCCATAAATGTAACCCTTGAGGCACCCAGGAGAATTAAACGAAAGACCAGCAGAGCTAAACGAGCTACTGAAGAGGAAAAAAGACCAAGTGCTGAAGACAAAAAGGAGGAAAATTACGGAGGCGAGGATATTGTCTATATATTGAAAGTTAAACCCGGTCAAAAGATTGAACAGGAGGTGAAGCAGGAATGCTCTGCAGAAAGAAATGTTCTCATATCTCCCAAGGAATTATGCGTTGAATTATTAGAAGCTTCTTCGGAGCCCCCATCAAGCTCTGCAAATATCTTCGTGAAAACCAAGCGTAAGGTTTATACCACGGTGGACGAACCCACGGGGAATGACGCAAGAGTTGCAGTCGCTAAGGACATTGATTCTAGCACATCAGAGCGTACTAGCCGGGAGAGTAGTATATGCGACAGTGAAAAATCAAAAACTCCAATTTCTTCGGCGCTTCCGCCCATTCCACAATCTCCAAACGCACATCGGCGACTGGATGTTAAGACCAGTCCCATTAAGGAACCTTCGCCATCAATCCGCAAAATGATTCAACGGTATAACCAAACCGTGGAAAAATCCAACAAAAATACATTCAAATCTGGATCAGTCTCTCCAATAGTGTTTAGGTCGCCTGTTTTGGAAAGAAGGATTAAGTCAAAGAATGACAAATTTCAAAATAACTCCGAGAAGGTGGTGAAGTCAGTCAGCGCTAGTAACATTCAGGGGAATGAATTGGTAGTCATAAATATTAGTGACGTGGACTATCCCTTATCTGGCACTAAAATGTCAAAAGCGTCCAGCGCAGAAGTTCTTCCAGCAGACAGAAAGGGGTCTTTACAAGGAAACGATGAAGAGTGTCCAATTAGTTCATCCCTAGCTTGTGATAGTCTCAGAGCAATAAAGGTTCCTTCGACTCCTATTGAACCACCTGTAACACCTCCAGAGAGGGAGAAAAAGGAACATTTATATAAAAAGAATAAAGAAAAGCCCACAAGCCTCTTTGGTAAAACTGGAGCAGTTAAAAAAATGGGATTAAAAACAGGAAAAGCCAGTGAGAATATTTACCGAAGAAGTATGTCTAGTACTCCTAGCGAATCCTGGTCTCTCCCAGATAAATCGGACAATACTGTCCCGAAAATAACAAGGAAGTATGAGAACATCGTAGACGTGTACTCACATTCTGCACCGTCTACCCCAATGACGGAAGTTGCAGATCGACCAAAGACTCCTCTGACAGAAAGAGCCCTGAAAATACAACGGGCGAAAGAAGAGTTCCTGAAGCGAGACATCCAAAGAAGTTCGACTTGGGAGGCATCCAGCATCAAAGAAAGGAACTGGCATAATCGTTTGAGCAGTTCCAGTTTCGGTAGTACGGCCAGTAATAACGTCCACGAGGGACCCCTTCTGAAAAGTGCTAGTGTAGGCTTTATTGGTTCCGTTCCAGATGACGCTCTTTGTTCTGAAGACTATGTCCTTTCGCTTCCTCCACCATCGGAGAAGACTTCAAAATTTGGATTCTCCTCCATCGCTTCGAAATTTCGAAAAGTGAAAATGCGTCGTGGTGTAAAGGAGCAGCCACCCAAGTTCAGCGCCGTTTCTGCTCTATGTCGTCAAAGCCTGGCTGTTGTGGATATTCATGCCGATGCTATGGCCATTCAGGATCAAGTGAAAAAAGAAGAGGATGACAAGAAAGTTCAAAAATCAAGTAGCTCACATAGTAGTTTAGGATTTTGGTCGGGATTCAAAAAACTGTCTAAATCGAGAAGTGCAAATATCTTGCCGCAAAATGAGAAAGATACCAAAGAAATGTGAAACAGATAATACTGAAACGAATTTTATGGATAGACTATATTTATTTTTATTGAGGTCATGTATCTGTTATGGTTTTTAATGTAATTTATCGATTAATATTTATTCATGTGGATGGATTTATGCCAAATGAGAAATATGGTATTTTCGGTAGAATAAACGATAATTTTAAATTGGACTATGGACGTTTTTCTCCCATTTTGAAGTCAGTTATTGGAAGCTTTTAGGAAGATCTATGTATCTGTCAAGGCAGTTGATTCTGACAATTCGCTCCACCTGTTTTAAAAAATACTGGCCAGGTCTATTTCCGGGTTTCGTGGTGCATATCCTTCTCTAAACCTTAGAAGCAATTTATTGTCTCTTACTTCTGCTGAGACCTTTCTGCCCACCCGAGGAGTGCTTTTCTGGTTTTGGCTTCTCTTGCCCAGTTTCCAAACGTGCCTTTTGTATCCTTTCTACTACAGATCGCGGCTCAAGTAGACTCCGGCTAGTGGAGTCTGTGAGTTTCTGACCAGGCAGCACGACGGACCTCCTGCAGGCCTCCAAGGGAGGGGCAGATATCTGTCCTCGTAAAGGTGAAGCCTAAGAAGAAAATGAATAAGAAGGAAGATTTTAGATCAATCAGAGGTAGATCCACAACCTCCCACAAAGAGACAAAGTTCAACCTCACCTTGGCCTAAAAGAGGAATACTGAATACTGAAAGGTGACTTTCTGAAGTTTCTAGAAAACTGCCAACCGGACGAGATGATTTACGATCTTGAAACGCTAAAGAAAAGGCAGTCTGTGCTGGCAAATAAAGTCACATCGAGGGTGGCAGGAGAATGAATTTGAATTAACTAGGAGCCTCAAGATAAAATGCATTCGGGATGTCAAAAAGACTGGCTTCACGAGGGTGAAACTGAAAACGCAAATAATTTTGCCCAAAACTCTAAAATCAAAGCGCTTCTTCTAAACCCCTTTATACCACAAAACTTCGTCTACCAATTCGGAATTCGGAAAGAGTTCCCCCATGTTTTCACAGAGGACGAGATCCGCAAAATCCTGAGAACTCCCTAGAATACATTGCGTGCACCTCAGTAAAAATGGCCGCGTTTGAAACTGAATTTCCGCGCCGTCTTCGAGTACCCCCGGGGGTGCCCGTTGAATACTTCATTCCAAAGGCAGCAATGCCGAATCTGGGCCACACCACTAAAATATGCAAATCCAATAATGAAAGATGTTTAAGCAGCGGCAAAGAAGGCAAATGTGAAGAGACCTGCCAAGGGAAAGTCCCTTGTACAGCAGCCCTGATCGCAACGTTAGAGAACGCGCATGCTCGAACTGAGAAAAACATTTCAAATTAGTTCAGCTAGCACCCATTCAAAACACCACCATAGGAAACCAATTTCTCCAAGGACCTTAACTCAGATAAATGCTCAAACTCTACATTCTCATTCCTGGGGCTCACGGAAGGGATACATTCGAAGAACTCTTTAGCCAGTGCTAACCAAGTGTTGCGCGGTACTAAAACCTTTTCCCTAATCGTAGCAATAAAATTACCCCAAAAAAAAAAACTAAGCACTAGCAAGGAATGCCCGACAGCCTATCCTAGGCAACAGGGTATTCTACACATCTATGATAACCTCGCTAGCACTATCAACAATCTAAACACCAACAGCAACTTGCACCTCATCAAGCTGGCAAATGGTACGGATTTTACAATACAACATTCAGAATCTGCCGAAAAATAAATCGTCTCTAGAATTTTATGCCAAAAAGGGAAACTGACGGTTTCGTTCAGGACAGAGGCAACTCATCAGACTCTGCCCTAGGTCCAGCGTCACTGAAAGTGGCAACTGGTGGAAAACGGTCCTTTATTTGATTTGCAAAAATACCACAGTGGCGACCAACTGACTCCTACGTTTTTTGGTCTACGGATCCCTCGTTTGGGGCGTACCATCTAAGCATTAAAAAGAGGGACTAGGGGTTTCGTCCAGGGCAAAGGCAACTTATCAGACGCTGCCCCAGCTCTGCGCTGGAAGCACCGTGAACGAAAGTGGCAACAGGTGGTAAACGCTGCTTTATACCAATTCTAATAACATTGTCATCATAGCGCTTGAAGAAACTTTTAAGCTGAACTTAAACTCCTCCCAATACCGGATTTCAGTATACAATATAATAGGCAAGTCCAGCAAAAACGGGTAACGTGGAGTTGCCATCATTTTCAGCAGGGATATCTGCTTTAGTAAAATCAAATATCATATGGAAATGGACGCAATCATTGCAAAAACAGCAAATCTTAATCCTAATCTGACGACAGTCTTTACCAATTTCTCTCCATTCACTGATGGCAATTTTTTCACCGGCGTACTCAATAAACTAATCAATTTTTTAGATATCAGACAAAATGTCCCTCTAGCAGGGGAGCTGAATGTCCGCGCTGAATTCACTGAGAGCTCCATCATGCTGGGAGCACCGTAGCAACCCCCCTAAGGATCACACCCTGGAGGAAATTTTTGGCAGCTCCAAATTGCGTCTTCTAACCAATGGTGAAGCTACATTTTTCAAATCCCTTGCTGGTCCCCGACATAACCCTGTCAAATTCAAGCTTGACCAATTGGCTCTGGGATGCTCAAGAGGAAGATCTCAAATAGCCACTATCGGCCAATCTTCGTCCAAAGCAGCAAGGTTACCCAAATCAAAGCGTCCAGAATCCAGACACTCTTACTTTCATTATGGGCCAACTGGCTCTAGGTTGCACTAGAAGAAGACCACAAACAGCAACCATCGGTCAATCCTTACCCACAGGAGCAAGGTCACCCAAATCAAAGCGGCCAGCATCAGACACTGTCACCTTCGTCATAAGCTTTTTACAATCACCCTTCCCACCGGAGGTCGATCCCTGCTGGAGTATGTACTTAAAACCTCTCTTTTGGGCAGAGTAGCTGGATTTCAGGAATTTCAGAGCGACTGCGAACAGGAACAATTTCCTAAGCCTCGTCGAGGCAAGCGACAACTGGACCAGTGAAGGAAGCCAATAAGGCTTCAATTCCTTTAAAGAATTTTTGAAATTTTTCAAACCGCTCCAGGATCTAAGGTGCTCCAGATGCCTGGGGCGACACGAAGTGTCTCTACTTCCTGAACCTCGTAGAAAACCATTACCACACCGGTTCTAACGTTTTCTATTTCTCACAGATATCCCCTTATGTCACTCAATCATCCTCCTCTAAGCAGTTTAATGATGTTGATTTTTCACTGTGCCTGGTACGGATGGTTGATCAGTGCAGTGCAAGAGGTTAACCTTGAGGCGCTGAATGATATATTCAGATGATTCCACTCCTAAATGTGTTTTATAAGCTGTTAAACTCCGTGATGAAAGTCAGGCTCAACTAATGCCTTGAGGACTACCACACTCTCTTTAAAAACTACTTCGCCCATAGCAGGTATGCCTCAATCATCTTCTTATATATCTCTATCGAAATAAGCCATAAAAAGCATATCCTCGACTCATCCATTGATATTAGGGAGGTTTATGAGAGGGTGGATGAGTACCTCTCCATGAAACTGATCTCAGACATGAAACGACATGAAAATAGTGTGTAACAGGAAATTGTCTGCGAGCGTTGATCAGATTTCGGTAAACAATAGCGGATGCTTTGTGGATTCGGTATTCTTCGATATCTAGACTTCCGCCCTACATGAGAAGTGCTCCAATGAAGAAGAAATCTTCCACTATGCCGATGATTTTCTCATCTTAATAACATGAGATTCCAGGGAGGAGTCCCAAGACATCCTTCGCCAACAGGTACATCCCTTCACTGCATCATCGCCTTCTCAAGGGTCCGCCCAAATGCATTTAGGCTAAGCATCAACAGCGCCTTCCTCGAACATAAAAAATCAGTTAGTTTTTTGGGGAGAACGATATTTGCTTGCCCGGAAGTAAAACACCATATTGACTGCATAACTAACAAATTGAAAAAGGATCAAAGGAGATCAGTTTTGCAATGGCGGCCACCTAGGGTCTCCACCCGAGGGAGCCCCTCAAACTATATTTATGGTTGGTCAGATGCTCCTTAACTATGCCTCCTCAACAATCTTTCAGCCCAAATAACCTAAGAATAAGAATAGAATCTCTTACGGCCTCCACCCTGAGCCGATGTTTTGGCTTCACTAGACCCCTCCCCCAATTCAAGTCCTCCTTCGAAGTAACCCTACTGGCAACGAGGTAAATTCTGAATGCTAAAGTCTTCATCCCTCATCTCTATTCTTTTAGTAGAGGCAACCAATTTGCCAGTAAGATGTTAACCACGGCTTTCAACAAATTCCATACAAGCATAGAAATTACTGTTCCTGATAAAACAACCAGCATTGTCAAAAACTTCACCGTGATAAATCCATACGTGGAGGAAGTCTCACATCACATGACCTTGCCTCCCGCTGTGAGGAGGAAGCCCACAGATGGGAAGCCTTATGTTTCGCATTTTTGGAAAACGATGCTTTAGGTGACCTCTTGGATTTCAGATCACGCGGCTTAAAAAGGTCCTTACCTTCTGATGTCCTGGGCACAACGGTAATTTTTAAAATGAAAAGACACCTGTTGTTTGGACGATTGCAGAGTTTTCCGCTATACTTGTAGGCCTTCGAACACGACGAAGCTCCTTTGCTCAAAATGTTGTATTTGAGAGTCCAGCCTCAGTCATCAGGACTTTCCTGCTTTGGACGTGCTGAGTGCCCACGAGCTTTGTTCTTCTCATATTTGTTTATACCATTGTTTTAAAAGAGTTTTCTCTGACTTCCAAAAAGAGCGTAATGTTGCTGAGGTCCTAGAACAGCTTGGAGTCCAGAATAACCTCGAAACCTCCACTAGCATGAGTGAAGCTTTCGAATAGAGCCCACGATGCCAAAGATGGGTAAGAGACCATGGTGCAACTCGAGGGTGCTCCTCAACCGACCCCTAACGTATGGCTGGATTCGGCACAAAGGGGCTCAAAAACTTCTAAAGAAGAGCATAAGGTCGGCTAAATGATCACCATGGGGGCACTTTTGCGAAGAGACCAACTCTATTAAGGCAACCTCAAAGCGAAAGCGGAAAGAACGTAGCCAACAGTTGACCGATCAATCTAAATTCCTTTTTACTATATCCTTAGGTGGCCAGCTTATTGTAGGCAACATGCCTACCAGAAAAGCAAATCTACGGAGATAGCACTCCATAAGCTAACGGCAAAAATTGAGAAGACGATGTCCGATAAAGAAGATTATGCTTTATGCGGCAAGACAGAATGGAATCGACCCGCAGTTAATCAGTTGGATCCTTCGCATGCCGGAGAGAGAAAGGTCTACATATTGGTCGGACAGAAGTCTAGTGAGGCAAGGTGTCTTAAAGGATGTCCACAGAAATGGGTCCTCTCTTCTGTTAAGGCTAGAGGACACAAAGGTCTTCGTACAAGCATTTGGGGACAATTTAACCGTAATAATTATCGGCAAGTTTGCGGGCATGGTATGTGACCGCCTGAATGTAACGCACAGTTGGTACCTCCATAATGAACTCATGGTGAACGTTAGGATGACTGTACTAGTTATTACTAGTGGGCCAGCTGCACGGTACCTACCTTAGCGGGGGTGTAAATCCAGCTGGTGCACAAAGTTAAATATTTTGGAGTACATCCTGACTCCAAGTTAACGTGGAAGCACCACATTCAAAAACAAAACCAGAAATCCTGCAGGTTGTTCTAATGTTGGAGGACTGCAATAGGAAAGACCTGGGGACTTTCACCAAATAGGATTCATTGGTAGTATATATGCATAATAAAACCTATTTTGATGTATACATGCATTGTCTTGTAGTCGAGGCTGAACTTTGCTAATAGCAGGAAGCTGCTGATGCAGATTCAGAGGCTCGGTTGCCTAAGTGTTACTGGAGTAATGAGTAGCACGCAGACCGCGGTACTCGAAGCTATCTTAAATCTACCCTCAATCCATTTGGAGGTGAAATGGAAAGCCGCTAAGCATATGGGCTTGATACTTTTGGTGCGTGGAAAGGCGGCCAATCATATCGCTCATTTGGAAATTTCTTAGTAAACATCAGGTGGCTTTGGAGCCTGCGAACGCCGTAGGCATGCAATGATACAAGCAGGCTAGGCTGTATTTACAAGACAGGGAAAGATGTTTTACAAACTAACCATTCTCCAGCTCACAGTTTACTGACTTCACCAGGTCAGGAGATATCTCAGGAACTAGGCTGCAACCATTTAGGAGAGATTGGATGATACTGATATACACCAAAAGGCAAAAAGTCTAACAAAATAACTAAATTTGTAGAAACAGCGGCGACAGCTTCAATGAATTCAAGATTCCAAAAAGAACCAAGGCATCACGGATCATCTATTATAAGACATACGCCGATATTCTCAGGAAGGTTAAGGTCGAGAAACTGATAACCCTGGAGAAGTCTCAGCTGAATCGGACGTTCCCAGAAAGAAGATTTGATGTGGAAAGGTGCAAATATGGGTCAACAAACAAGAGATTGTCTTAGATTGTGTAGACATTCATGAAGTCACGACCAAAGATAATCAAAGATCAAAAATGGGCCATGCCGTGGTATGTTTTCTTGCCGAGGGCTAGTCCGTTCGATAATGCAGCTTCAGAAAAGTAGCACAAATGTTGAGACCCGTAATGAGAGCATGTGATGCTGCTATGCCGAGGCCGTGTTTCTCCAGCTTACCCGCCAACGAAAGTGAGATTTGGTTAAATTCGAAAGCTGTTCTCCATTTGGACTGTTGATCCGGTGTAAGCTTGGTGAGCGCTTGCCACAGAAGAGTCCTGTTCCGTTTACTGATTAAACTGCCGGCGGTCTGGTTAGCGTATTCCTTCATTCTGGTGGCATAAAAAATGTGCTTGGTTTCTTTCACAACGCCATCCGAGGTGGTCCAAAGTGCTGCGGATGATTTGCTTCGAGCTACCAACTTCAGTTTCGTCCTTGCTTGCTTTAACTTTGGTAACACTATTAGATATTCTGGTTGATTGATACCGGAGCCACTATAAGTGGTTTCGCTCCGGAGTTTGCGCCGAAAATAATTAAGGACGACGATTCGAGGGAAAATCATGAGGATGTCAACCAACATCCGTTGACGATACACCACCTACCGAGGGGGTTTTCATCCGCCTGAAAGCAAGGATGAAGGATGCGTCCTGGGAAATTACACTGGATGAGACGTCGAAAGATAAGAGTGCCTTCAAATAGTCCAGGGAGGTTATATGGAATAGTAGAATGCATTTCAAACTATGAGATCAGACTTTGTCTATAACCTCGGCTTTGAGTAGGTGTTTTCAACTGTTGAAAGCACACTGAAGAAGCAGCAAAGTGCCATAGTCTGCGATACACGGTGCTGTGAGAACAAATTCATTTTCCTGTGATTAGCAAAATCTTAACTACATTTTTCTCCTATGGGTTCCGATTTGCTTTTCTTCAGGAGAGCCATTGGCGCTTCCAGTTCACCTGATTGCAAGCTTCTGGAACCAGGGTTCATGCTTCCGAAGCGAAGGTGTCAGAACAAAAATTATAGCATATGTAACCATTCAGAGTAGCATATGACGCAACATTATTGTATCTTTTCATAAAACGAATCCAGAAATGGGTCCTAAAAGCAAGGAAATAATCAGAAATACAACATTCCTATTTTTTAGAGGAGTTGCTTCACAGGAACGTAACTTAGGATGACGTAAAATAAAATATATCCAGATTCCAACCATCCATAGCCATATCCTTGATGTCTGGTCAACTTCGAATATCTGTCAATCAAATCAACCCTCTTCTGCGGGTCATCCAGTTCACCGTTCTGTTTGGTCACGTCTACTACCTATTTAACACCTTCAGCGAATTCCTTTAAGAAAAGTCAATCAACCGTGAAATTTTCGATGAAAGTATTTTCACTTGTTTTACGTTGACTCCTAGCGTTTAATTTGTGTGTTCCTCGAAGATACGTAGGAGCCGTTTCTTCGGAGTTTTGAATGGTGTGCTCAGCCAAAAGTGCAAACTACCGTCATAAATCTTCCGATGTTGGACGTTTTTATGCAAATTTTTGGGCATGTGCCAGCGATAAACAGGTGCAAAACGATTTCCCATTTTCAAAATACAAAGTGGCTAACAATAAGTGATTGGTCAATGTTTTTTGATTCAGTTGTCAAGGGTTGAATTTTAGGGGAAAGTTGAAGAGTGATATGGGCAAAGTATCGATACTATGTAAGTAGTTTTCTTAGTGATGAAGCCTCCGTTGTAAACTTTTTTATGGCATACATATCTATCTATTTTTTTAAAGCATCTTTTCTCCCTACAACATGTCAATCATTCTTGCTTTCCTTGCTTAGATTCCAGTCGTGGTGAGTTGCGCTACTTTGGTATGGAGCTCGGACCAACCACCACTGAGCGACCCCAAACTACCCCACCCCCAGCTGATACTGGGTTTCAGCGACAAAACCCAACTCCTGGTCCGCCAATTTTAGGGGCACAGATCGAATCTCGCGCGCCGTACACCTTCCTTCCCCGAGACCTCAGCCCAGGAGACAAAAGGCCTTAACCTTGGCACGGAGACGTTTTTGGGCCTGCCATCAACGTTAAGCCTAAACAACTTCTCCCCTCTGTTCAATACTTCATATGGGCCCTTATATGGTGGATGGAAGGCCTTTCAGGAAGCATCCACGCGAAGCTAGACATGTGTGCAGATGTCCAGGTCCTTGGGGGTGTTAGCCTTCGTCGAAAAATGACGGGATGCGGAGAGGGGGCGGGATGGTGATTTTATCTTGGTACGGCGGCCCGGAGCAAGTATAAAGGCCTAGTGGGTGAAAGGACTGACCTGGTATCGAATACAGGATCGCTGGGGAGTCTCAAATTCTCCCCATATACTAGCTCAGCGGAGCTGGTGGCAAACTCTTCTCGATGTGCGGTACGCAGAGCAAGCAGAACAAAAGGCAAGACTTGCGACCATGAACAGTCATGGTTTGCATTATAGCGGCCTTCAGTGTCCTATGATAGAGATCCAGCATTCCCTTCGATTGTGGGTGGTACGCAATCGTCCAATCGCATTTGAAGCTTAGGAGTTTGCCAAACTTCGAGAATAGGCCAGACTCGAACTGCAATCCCTAGTCAGCAGTGACTTCGGCTGGAACTTCAAAGCCTGGGATCCGTTCCCAACAAAGGGCCTCGACACACGATTGTGTGGTAATGTCGACTAGAGGAATTGCTTTAGGCCACCGCGTGAACCCATCTATCTATGAGTATGAGGCAATTTTTGAAGCCATTCGAATCTCGCAAGGGGCCAATGACGTCATTGTGGATCGCATAAAAACGCTTTGTTGACCGAGGGAATGAGCCTACTTTTTCTGTATGTGCTTGGCGACTTTACACTTCTGGCATTCGATGCACTGTCTTGCCCAGGAGGGCCAGAAATATTTGCTGGTGACTATTAGATTCCTTGTCCGAATGCCTGGATGCCCAAGATTGTGTAATGCATGGAATAGCGGTTCTTTCTCAGAGGTCTCGTAGAGTATTTCGAAGGTTGAACCGAAAAGGGGAAATTCCCAAGATTTATATTTGGAGTTGTCCCTGAGGCTTTGAAGCAATGCGTCATCCTTCTGCGCCTCATTAATTGCCGAAAAATCGAGCGTGGCATAGAAACGCGTGACAAAGCGTCTGCAACTACATTGTCCTTGCCGCACACGTGCTGGACGACCAAAGCAAACTGGCTTATGAAGTTTAAGTGCCGAAGTTTGGCGAGGGGACGCTTTGTCGGGCTTCTGGTTGAAGGTGAAGGTAAGAGGCTTCTACTCCGTAAACACTGTGAATGGCCTCCCTTCCAGGGAGTATGAGAAGTATTTTATTGCCATATAAGCGGCAGTTCTGCCGTTCTGTTGAGCTTAATTCAATTTCTCGGAAAAGAAGCTCTATGAATGCCAGATTTGGTTCACCTTTTGGTGAAGGGCAGCAACTACTGTGATGTCTGGGGCGTCGACGAATACGACTAGGGGTGCATCTGATTGAAGAAATGCCAGGAGCGTTACCTCCGCCAGCTGTCATTTGGGAAGTTCAAATGCCTAGATGGCATCTGTGGAATCACGCGTGAGTCTTTGGTCTTGGGTCCAGACAATTAGGCGTTAAGGATCGCTTGATGTTATGCGGATAAAAGTTTAACATGCTCAAAAATCTTCGCAGATCCATGACTGTTTTAGGTTGTAGGAAGTCTCTGATGGCCTGAACCTTGTCTGAATCCGGTGGTTTCCCTTTGAGGAAATTGTGTGACCTAGAAACTTCACCTGCTGTTGAAGGAATTTGCATTTTTCAACGTTGAGTACCAGACCGGCCTCAAGGAGACGACCAAAATATCATTCAAGTACATGAAACAAATGTTAACGTTTCGCAGGATAGATTGGTAGAAATCTCCGAAAAGCTTGCACATCATTACACAGACCAAAAGGTATCCTTGTGAACTCGAAGAGTCCGGAAGGTGTACATATTGCTTATTCGGAATATCTTCTGAAGCTACAGGGATTTGATGCTACGCCTTGGCTAAGTTCAAGGTCATGGAAACACGGCAGTTAGCGAGGTTATTCGCAAAGTCGTGGATGAGTGGATGGGATAGCGGTCTGGAATGTTCTGAGCATTTAGGCGTCTGTAATCGCAACATGATCTCTATTCGCCGTTGGGCTTTGGGACCATATGTAGTGGAGAAGACCAATAGCTGTTTGATAGTCTGCAAATTCCCAGCTTTAAAAGTTTGTCGAATTCTTCCTTAGCAACAGCGAGTTTCTGGGAGGTAATGGACGCACCATCGAGAAGGTATGGGAGCCAGTAGTGCAGATGTGGTGCTGTTCATCATGCTTAGTTGGCTGTGAGTTAGTTATGTTACTGTATTTTTGAAGAAGCGCACGAATGCGAGGGTCGACTACTTCTTCAAAATATTTGAAAGACAGACAGCAGGGCAGATAGCAAGTTTTCCTTAGGACCTGAGCAAGGTTACGGGGACTATGAGAGACCTTTTTTCTGCAGATCCCCTAGCAATCCATAATAGCCTAGAAAGTCTGTGCCTATAATGGAACTGCTGATATCCGCTACAAAAAACTGCCACAAAAATGTTCGTGGACTTCCTAGACCTGCGTCTACTTGCTTGTAGCCGTAAGTGTGTGTGGTTGAGGAGGTTTGCCGCCGCTAGGTTGAGTTGTTGCGGAATCAGTTTTTGAGTCCGCGATACCAGGAGAACTGGGACGTTTGCACCTATGTCGACCAGGAAATGGCGCTTGCTCACGGGATCATATATTGTTAGGCGGTGTGTAACTGCCGGAGCTCCCAACGAGTTCAGTTTTTTGAAGGTGTGAACGTGCACGGGCTGGTACACTTCTTTGCTTTGTCGGCAAAGATGCGGTGATATCAGCAAACTGCAATACTCGTTGAGATCTAGACGCGCGACTACCCGATGCCCAATTCGGTTGGAGGATTACGAATGAGTTTGGGACTTACCTCCAGTTCAGAAACGGTAGCCGCGAGTGTTGCCTTCGTTTGCTGAAGCTTAGCAATTTGGCCCGTGGCTTTCCACGGCACTTCACTGGCTACGTGGGTTTTGTCCGCCGTGTTTGCTAACACCTCCAAAGGTTCGGAGTTTTCGCAGGCCAAGATGGCCTGGGTGCTTTTGGACAATAGCGAAAGCTAAAATCAATTGCTTCAAGCAACTTTGGGATAAGGCCGATTATGACGCATGGCGAGGTGCGTACAGGAAGACAATAAGAGGTAAAATGTTCTCTCTTATTATGTGCCCTAGATTGCTGTGGGGAATAGTTTCGACATGATTTCCCTGACATGCCCATACCATCTTAGAAAACTTGCCCTTTTTTGCTGGCGAAGTTATTTAGGGTCTTTTTGGTTTTAGGCGCTCTTTCAGATAGTACAGGTACCATCTCTCTTCCCTGGCCGGGGGACCATTTTCTTATTAACGTCAATCTCTTCTTATCTATCTACTTTACACTGTCTTTGCTGGTCTCCGTTTTCTTATCGGTGGTGCTCAAGGTGGCGGTGAAGAAGACGCGGCAACAACCCTGTCGGCTGAGCCAATACAATATCGAAAAACCTTCACAAGGTGGAACCGGGAAATGTTGTATTCGCAATGGTTTGCTGGCCGTGATGCAGTAGGCGAATGTTCTGAGACCTGTCATGTCGGCTAAGAACGGCCTGGTACACGGCTGTTGACAAAGTCGTCAAATGCTTAATTAATGTACTTTTACGCTTAATATTCGGGGTTCGTTTAGTCCTGTGAATACATAGTCCTGTGAATACAAATCAAGCATTGGTACGAATATTTTGGGATCAATAGCGCGATTTAATTGAAGGATTTTTAAGGGTTCGAGGGATAAAGGTGAGTTTGACAAGTCTTGGATATCGTGGTGTGTCTCACCAGCACATATGCAGTGTCCAAACATGCCACAATCACCTTCAATTTAATGGTGGATGATTTACCGGTTCGCCGGTCTATCGGAAGACGACAGCTGTTGGAGCTTGGAGTCCAATCCGAATCCTGCAGATTCCTAAAGGGATCGAACGGACGCTTGCACCGGCTTAGGAGGAATCTTTCGCAAACGCACACCTCGGAGTTGACCAACGGTAATAATAAATCAATTGGCTAGAGTTGCATCCCGGTGAGGGTCTCGTAAGGGCGCATTCGTACAAGAAATCTATCATCTGACAATGCCAGAAAACAAGTCATCCCGTAAGAGAGGGGGGGGGGGGTACAGTCGAAAGGCTCAGGTACTCCTATAGCACCTTGCAGTAGACACAGACTCCATGTTCCTTGTCGGTTATGGTCTATTGGGCTAGTAGTGGACTTAGCGCCGCTGTATTACTACCGGGGCATTGGATCTCGCTTACATGCTATTTTTGTTTTTTTTTATGGTTTTACACATTCAATTCCCACGAGTATAGGGGTACGAAAAAGTCGGGCTGACTCATTGAAGCGACTAGGTTTGCGGTCCGAATCATCCATTTGCTCATAGCGCATCCTTGGCTGCAAACAAGTATGGTATGGTTCGCATAACATCCTGCATTGGGGAGGGTATTTTCCATTTACCATCTATAGTGTTTTACTAAGGGGGGGGGGGATTGTTAGTGAAGAATTCAAAAAATCCATGCGATGTGCCTTTGTCCCGATTAGACCCTCTGGTTATCATATGGTTATCATAGACTGGTAGAATTGTGGCAATTGTATGGTTTTGAATATTGTAAGGAATTCAAATCCCTTAGACCTTTTGATTAATTTTTATTTATTTTTAAAACTGACAGATCCGGATTGTAGAGGTAGTGAGTGAGGGGAAGTGAGAAACTGGGCAGTCAGTCACCTATTACTTTAGAATTATTCGTTATTTCATTTAGAAGTAAATTTATTCCGAGCTATTACAATCTCGGCAGATATCAGGTTTTACCGAATACTTCGTGCTAATGCCAAGCTCGGTCCACCCTGGTGGTGGCCGCTGGTAGGTTAGCTGTAGAATCCGTTTGGAACTCCCCGTAACATCGAGCACGTTTGGACAATTGTGCATTTCTGCATGGTTTCAACGAGGCTGTATAAAAGTCCTTTGCCGTCAACGAAAGTCGTGAGGGATTTAAGTACATGCCTGTAGTTGAATATATTATGGGAACTACAACCACCTCTTTGAGGCGCCAAATTTTACCGACTTCTCGAGCTAGTGGCTCATATTGCACCTTTTTCTCCATGTATTTCCGTTCAATGTTGCTATTATGAGATCCCTCTGCTACCAGTGAGATTTGAACCACGACATGCAGCCTGACAGCCTAGCTCTTTAACCACTGATCAATTTGGACGCAGATCAGTATCAGAACTTACTACACTGGCCATTCTCCACCTGCTCTTTCATTATGAGCTTCTTATAAGCTCGGACGGTGACCACGTCGTCCTGAATGGCACAGATAAATCCCTCCGCATCAACCATCTGTTACCCAGATGAAAATCGACAAATGGCTGCCAATTGCATTTGGCGTTTTCTAGATCGGTCTTCGTTCGATTTTGTTCGCTTATTTGATTTTTTCTCGAGAGATGCGATTCCAGTACCAGCTTCACGCGTCGTAGGAATTCGGATAGCAGAGTATCCATCAAATCACAAACTGAAGCATAGGTTTTTTGGAGAATTCCTAGGTGTCATCTAAGTACATCAAGTGTGTCAGCTCGCACTTAGCACGTAGGCCGTATTTTATGATGTCCTCTAGCATTATTCAGTAGCCATATTTTTATTATAAATACTTCCCGTTTGTACGCAAAACAGTCGATACTTCCAAAGCAAAGATTGAACCTTGGTCAACCACATCAGAAAATGATCCCCTCGTTTGCAATAGCAAACCACACCAACCGGGAAGAACCGCGAGGTACTAAAAAGGCGACGATCTGATAGTAGTCGGGCGGTCAAAAAATGAAGATCGCACCAAACTACCAACGAAGGAATGGTATCTTTGTCGCACATCAAACAGGATCCAAAGAAATCATTTCTGACGTTCATTTGACAAGTTGTGGAGATGAATTTTTCATCTGGTTATTTGATGACAAGTTGATGTGATTTTTATGGTAATTTTCAGGTGAATCGAGCAAGTTCGGAAGTTCGTATGAATGGGGGATGCATGCATTTAGCATTTATTTACTGAAATTTGTAGGACATTTGTCATTGATGGTGGTCTATTAACAGGTGACATTTGTGGTATTATTAGCATTTATTGATATCGTTAAGATGTATGTAAATCCATCAAATTGGATCGGTTATTTTGAGATGGTTGACCTTAAGGAGAGGAGAGGAAGTGCATCTAATATGCCTCCTGGTCGCCCGAAACTTTGGTGCGCAAAGAAGGCAACTATTGGAACTTCAATCCACATTTTCTTATCGGTTTGGTTTAAAGGATAAACTATAAAAATTATTTAATTTTCGAACCAATATGCATGTCAGTTTGTTTTTGTTGAGGATGCTGGGAGTCCTGAGTCCGCATCCACTTGATGACGGACCGGACCACTTGGGAGAGGTGAGGTGAGGCAGCGTCTGAAGAGTTGCCTCTGCTCTGGACGAAACCGTCAGTTAACCTTTTGTCTTTTAAAAAAAACTTAGGGGTTCAACTCAAAACGAGGGGTCCGAGGACCACAAGCGAGGAAGTAAGTTGCTTTCCAAGTGATCTGGTCCGTTATCAAGTGGATGCTGATTCAAGACTCCCAGTATCCTCAACAAAAATTAAACTTCGGCCTAATTTAGGTCTGAATAAATGACGGATTTCACTTCAATATAATTCGTACTCATGTCGTGGTTACGATTATATGTAAATGGAACGATCGCCACTTGTCGCCACTTTCGGTCAGGCTGCTCCCAGGGCAGAGATGAAGCAGCGTCTGATGAGTTACTTCTGCCCTGGATGAAATCGTCGTTACAGTTGTTCACTCTACCTTCATAACTGACGACCCCAACTTACTTTGACAATGTGTATGGGAGTCGAACGATTTTTTTTGCAGAAGACACATAAGAGATGTAGTCGTCATTGGTTCCCCTTCGCGATGATGAATTTTTAAAACTTCTGAGAAAAGAATACCAAATAATGACGACTGTTTTCATATTGGGGAACAACCTCAGTGCTGTATCTCTGGCTATAAGGTGCAGGTTTTTAGTAGTGTTAACAGATTCTGCTGATGGTTGAGGGTTCACTTAATGGTTATTTTGACTCAGCCCAGCCTTTGTCATTTTCATTTGTAAAACACTCATTCTCTGTCTTCAATAACTGCTACGATTTATCGTTAATTGATGCGATCCGCCTACTTCTTCAGTACTCGGACCTATAAGCCTCCATTCGATAGTTAATGGAACCACCTACGGACGAAACTCCGTGTAAACTGCTTCGGATACCAGGAATTACTTCAATACCATCTGCAAGTATCCACTACCAGTCAGCTCTTATTCAGGCGCCTTACATGCTTCTTGCAATAACACCTGCGATTGCCTAATCCGCAGCACTGCCTGCTACTCAGACTGTTGCCCTGACTGCTACCCAGTTTACAACATAGCCTTCTGCAAAGTTGCCTACTGGAGCTATTCCGAAGAAGCTTCAATCCTGTCTCGTTCCCGTGCGTCTTCAACGGGACAATATTCGCAACCTCCTCTGCAGGTCACCAGTCGCAGCATAGTAGTTCACTTCTCTGTGGTCGGTTCCGTTTTCGAGGAAGCTTTAGTTCTTGCAAATGCAATCAAGGTACTTCTTGTATTCGCATCGGTAGTCCCAGGTTAATGGTAGATTCCCCACCAAAACAGCTTTTTATATGCAGGTTAGTGCGTGCTACTTCATTTGAAGACGCATTGGCGCATTTTCACCAATGTCATGTCATGTGTTAAACTCATTCAAAACAGCAACCTGATGATGTGATGTGAGTCACTAATCCCTCTCTCTGGCCCGGAGTATGGTTCATCAAGCCGTAGAAGGACCCAGCTTCGAGAGAAAATTTCAGAATATCCTGCTGCCCGTCGATTTATGTAACTAATTCCGTTTTTACTGGCCGCTTATTTTACCAGAATATTAGGAGTCTAAGAACCAGACTGGAGTCCTCAATTTTTCCGCAGTGGCTCAAAAAATCATGGCATTTGTATTTCAGAAACGTGGCTTGGTGACAAAGCGTCGACCGCAGTGCTTCATTGATGGACAATTTGGCCACCGCGCATCTAATGCTACAAATGTTTTAGATTTCAAGAAGGATACACCAAGAAAAGGACCCATTCAAGTGGTTTTGTGTGGGTGAAAAAGCTGTTACGCCTCGCCAAAGTCTGACACTGTTCGAATTCGAGAAAATGCTTAACCATTTCATTGTCGACGCAAGGGGTTATACCCCAATGGTGATTGCCGGTGACTCCAATGTTTCGACCTTTGAGTGGGGTAGCAGAGAAACAAATGCAAGGGGGCGAAGAAGATATAATTCTGGGCAACGAAAAAGAAGAAACGGGATTGTCTCAAACGTAGTTCCAACGTTTGTTAGCCCTGTACTGGCGCGTGGTATATCCTTTTGAGTTAGGAAGGACTACAGCCTCTCCATCCAATTGAGGAAAAGGGAATGCTTTAAGTAGCTTTGTTGTCTGTCTGACGTCAACCTGTTGGGGATCGCTTAAAGAATCGTGATGTGGCGATTGAAAGCCGCTCATCTCCGCAGATCATGTACCTTACCTCCTCGTAAAAATTCATCCATTATTTTCCTAGCAAGGGAAGGACACTGAGAGAGAGATACGAATTGCTACAGAACTGCGGTAGAATAGGAGATAACCAAGATCCGGGCCAAGGTGGTATATCGAATAGGATCCCGAAGATTGTGGTGAAAGCCAGGCCGGACATATTCGGTGAGTTGTTTGGAGCGTGCAGGTCCGGTTTTTGAGAGTCAGGGACGCGAGGAGGAGGATTGATAATATTGCGTGGTGGTGACCCTGGACGTAAGAAATACATTAAATTCGCCAATTGAAATTTAATATGGGAATCTCTGGCTCAGGTGACAGAGGGATTTGTTATCGCGATTTGATGTCGGATATCAGTCGACTCAGCTGTGAATGAGAACCTGACTTAAATCAGGGCAAATGCAATGTTGACCACATTGCCTCCTAGAGTGTTCTGCAGTGTACCGTTAGGGTCTTAAGTAAAGTGCTCTAACACACTTCAAGGCCCTGATCCAGTATGGATTTTTGCGCCAAGGTTTATTACTACAAGCACGGAGGCTCTGGTATCACACCAATGACAAACAGAGGTACGTTCTCGCGAATGTCCCACAGGGCTCCGTACTGGGCCCATTGCTGTTCATTTATCATGTTCGTTAACTTTCGGTTCCGGAGGAAACCACGGTGGTGAGTTACGCCGACAATACAGCTCTAGTGGTTGGAGAGACTGTACGGTGAGATCAATTATTATCTTATCCAGCTTTTTACGGGAATGCCGCATATCCCCAGTACCTCTACAGGTTTAAACTGAATAACACAACCCAGAGCACATGTTCTTCCACCGCCCAAGATTTGTGGAAGGAAGGAATAACCTAGAAAAGACTCTAGGAGAGGTGCTGGTACCAGAAAATTTGTTGCGAAGGATGCTAGCATGTCAGGAGGATTGGGATGCGATCAACTCCATGGTCGAATCTATTCAGAGAAAAATGCGAAAAGTAGAGTAAACGAGAAAAGCGCGGTTATGTATGCCGAGTAGAGACAAAATGTGACCAAGATGGAGTGAGCCGACTCTGCCCCGTGATGGTTCCACGGGGCATAGGACGAGCCGGGGTTTGAATGGAGAAAAATCCCACATATTGGCGTATTCAAGATTTCTACCTTCTCAAAAAAGAGACAAACGGACAAACGAACCTCTAACCAGGCTAGAAATTTCGTCTAGGTTCTTAGAAAAAATTGCTGAAACTAGGTCCACTAGCGGAAAAATAGGATTAGGAGCTTGCAAACATACTTCTGTACGTAAAGATCAGCTTTTAAGGAGAATTAGTTTTAGAAATTTAAAACAATTGAGAACGTTAGAAGGCACATTATCAGACCTGTTGGAGCACCAAGGACTGCATTAATGGAGGATATATATATAATGGGGGATATCATTACATCCAAACCCTGTATACTGTCCTTAACTCAGTCACCATTATCAACGGCGCAGCAACTGTTATACGGTCTAGGCCTGCCTTAATAAGGAACTCCAGACATCCCGGTTTTGCGCCGAGGACCACCAATTCGATACCCCTAAAAGTTGTCTGGCGTCCTGCTCTACGCCATCGTTTCATCTTAGGGGGCCAAAAATTCTTCGGAGGATTCTTCTCCCGAACGCAGCCAAGAGTTTTTTGCAAATAATCCAAGTCTCCGAGGAATACAATAGGACTGGCAAGATCATAGTCTTGTACAGTAGGAGCGTATGCTTGTGGACTGCTTTCCGCGCAAACCAGGTACATCCAACAACGACTTCATATGATATTGTTAACTCAATAATTCGCAGCCCCTTATCATTAGTATCCCTATGTAAGATATGGGAGCCGACGTAGCGCCTGAATACGGGCTCAGTTTCTATTTGACTGTTGAAATCTCCAAGAATGATTTTGGTATCGTACTTGGGGCAGGCTTCGGGGGTCCGCTTGGCTGCCTCGTAGATGGTGTCTTTCTCCGACTTTGCAATCTCTTCTGTAAACGTTTATGAGGCATATATTTCTAAATTTGCCTTTTGCCTTTGGTTTATATTTTGAAAGCCGATAACAGCAGGTTTCATTTTTTCGCTGACTATGAACCCTACTCCGAGCACATTGTTTACTGGATGCCCGCTGGCGCAGTGGCTCTTCTCCAGGAAACCGGTCCCTGTCCAAAGCATCTCCTGCAACGCTGTTACATCAGTCCTATGTGGAGACAGGGTATCGGCAAGCTGCTTGGCAGCTCCATCTCTGCACAGGAAGCACACGTTCCACGATAAAATGTACCAATCGTTATTCCCTTGTCGTTGCCGGGTTCGTCGTTTTAAAATCCATCCTGTCCGAGGTTCCTTCCGTGGCTCTGTAACTTCGGTTTTTCGTGTAGGATTGTCAGCCCTACCAAACCCCCTACCTGGAGGACCAGTTGGTACAATTTGTTCCGTTTTTAGGAAGACTCGCCTTCATCTTTCTCCGTCTTCAGTTTTCCTTTACGAAAGAACTCCCAGCGATCATGGTGTTGGTTCAGCAGGCGCTTCCCAGGTTTTATGCTCCATCGTGCATACCAATCCACGTCCCGCTCTGGGACCTATGTTACCCTTTGACAGTAGTGAATGTGATATCGATAGTGCCCCAGCTTTGGCAAGCTTTCTATATACTAGTGGACGGAACGGACCTACGGAAGAAATGTCATCAGCTCCACTGCTTGGCACAAATTTTACACGCCAGCGTAGAGTCATACACCATAAAGAGAATTGGTTAGGAACAGGAGGAAGAACCTGGTCAACGAGGTGAATGAGGACCCCAGGGACTTCGTCACAATTCGGGGCTCTTCGGAAGCCCTGCATACTAAGTACCGACTAAATGGACTGGTGGATGTCAATGGCGCGGGAAGCGACGAGGATTGCCAAGTTTTCACAATATAAAGCTCGATGAAGCGGTCCTCACCGTGAAAAAAAAGAAGGCGCCAGGTCCTGATGGCATCTCGGTGGAAGTTTACAAATTGGTGTTCTGCTAACTGCCAGACTTCCCGTTCTGGGCGTCTAAGGCTTCCTTGAAGGAGGGCATTTTTCCTTGTCGCTGCGAGGTAGTGAGGTTCGCGCTGATCAGCAAGGGAAAAGTAGACCGGGAACTGCCGTCTGCATACTGACCGTTGGGTATGCTTGACACGGCCGGAAAAGCGCTCGAAAAGCTAATCAGCAGTAGACCCGCGGAAGCGATCCGTGTTGCCAAGGGAGTTCGGGTTCAGAACAGGGAGATCCACTGTGGATACTGTTATGGAGGTAGTGGTTCGGTCCATCGAGCCGAAGCACACAGCCGCCGATCTCGACGAATATTGCTCCTTATAACGCTTGATATCAGAAATGCCTTCAATTTCGTAAGATGGACAGATATGTTAGGCACATTAGAAAATTCATTCCACGTGTAAAGCTATCTCTTGAGGATATTGAGGGATTATCTGAAAGACCGTTTCCTGCTTTATGAGACGCTAGAAGGATGGATATAACGTCGGGAATAGCACACGGGTTCATCCTAGGGCCAGATCTTTGGAACGCTTCCATCGGTAGTCTGCTAAGACTCGACATTCCAGAAGCGTCGCGCCTGGTCGATTATGCAGAATCCTATGTCTACTAGGAGACGTTTTTTATAGGAGCAACGTAGTTCGTCCTGGTCTTTGACGCAGAGGTATAGGCTGATGCCCTTGACAAGAAGGTGTATCGTAAGCGCCTTTATTTTTTTTTTTTTTTTGGGAGTAGGGTAGGTGAATGCGTTTACGCACAGAGTGTTGGACTCCCGCAACAGCACGCTGGCGGACTACCAACTAAACACCTCCCTGTCATCAGAGAACTAGCCTGGAACCGTTTGACACATTACTTCGGGCTAGCCCTACCGCTCTCCCGGCTTTGGTAGCCTTCAAGTCAGGGAATTCCTTTTACCAACGGGAGGGGAGGGGAGGAAGGGAGTTGTTAGTTCAGGGAACCCCTTACCGTCCGATCCCTCTGCCGGTCGAGTTCAATCTTCTTCGTAGTAAGAAGAGCCCGAACATAATGCGCAATACGATTCCAGCTGCCAGCGCTCTTCAGCATCTCTCTGACAATATTGTCTGGAGAGAGCTCCCCTGTGTCTGCATAAAGCTGCTGGCGGAGGCCGTCCCACCTCTCGCAAGAGAAAAAGGTGTGTTCAGCGTCATCCGCCACTCTATTGCAGAACACACAGTCAGGAGATCGCGCCTTCCCAAACCTGTGCAGGTAAGACTGAAAACCTCCATGCCCACTTAGAAGTTGGGTAAGGAAGTAATCAATCTCACCGTGCTTTCTGTTCAACCACGGGTCTAATTTGTCGATGAGCCGCGCAGTCCACCTGCCCCTTGGCTCATTTTGCCAAGAAAGCTGCCACTCGTTAAGGGTGCGTTGACGTTCTTCACGGGCAACCACCTCTCTTAAGTTTTCGCCCCTACGGCGATAGATAGCTTTGCGCTCCTTGGCAAGGAGGGCAACGGGGATCACTCCCGCAATCACCATCACAGCCGGTTCGGAGACAGTGCGATAAGCAGACGCCACTCGCAAAGCTCCCCGCCTCTGCACTTGAGCGAGGCGTTTACGATGCACCTCCTTGTCAAGGGTATCAGCCCATACCTCCGCACCATAGAGAAGGACGGACTGCGTTGCTCCCATGAGGAGACGTCTCCTAGTTGATATAGGGCCGCCGACATTCGCCATTAGCCGACTCAAGGCCGCGACTCCTGCTGCAGCCCTGTCCGCGGCTGCTTTGATTTGCTCGAAAAAGCTCATCTTCGAGTCGAGCATTAAACCAAGGTATTTAACCGTTGGTTTTGACTCTATAGTCAACTCGCCGATCGATATGGGACGCAAGGTCGGGATTCTTCTTCTGGTCAGGATGACTACTTCGGTTTTTTCCAGCGCAAGGTTGAAACCGTGAGCAGTCATCCATCCGCTTACCCGTCGCATCAATATGCCAAGTCTGCTTTGCGCCTGTTCAACAGTGCGTCCGGCAACAAGTGCCGCAACGTCGTCTGCATAACCGACCAGGCGCGACTCTTCAGGCATATCGAGTCTCAGCAGACTATCGTAGGAAGCGTTCCAGAGGTCCGGCCCTAGGATGGATCCCTGCGCTACTCCCGACGTGATTTCCATCCTCCTCTGGCCCTCTAGCGTCTCATAGAACAGGGAGCGGTCTTTCAGATAATCCCTCAATATCCGCAAGAGATAGCTTGGCACGTGAAAGGAGTTCTCTAGTGTGCCCAGCATATCTGTCCATCTTACGGAATTGAAGCGCCTTTATCAAGTGCTGAGACTGGGAGCTTTGCGGGTGGCGTCTGCTTATCACACTATCTTCAAAACCGGCCGTGATGGTGATCACGGGAGTGACCCCCTTTGCTCTCCTTACTAAGGAGCGTAAAGCTATCTACAGACGTAAGGGCGAGAATTTAAGAGAGGCGATTGCCCGTGCGCATACTCAACAAGTGGTAACTCTGCCAGAGGTTCCCATAACCAACAACTCCCTTCGTCCGTTCCCCTCCCGTTGGTGAAAGAAATTCTCTGATTAAATGGCTCCCACAGCCGGGAGAACGAAAGATTAGCCCGAAGTAATGTGTGAAACGGTTCCAGGCTAGTTCTCTGATGGCAGCGAGGTGTTCAGTTGATGGTCCGACGGGGTACTGTTGCAGGAGGCCAACACTCTGTGCGCTACTCCAAAAAAAAACCGATATATTTTATTTAATGCACATAAGCTAACAAATAGATGAAGACATCTTTATGTCTGTAGTCACATAGCCAGATGCCACGTTTTGAAATATCAGAGTTCGAACTCCCAAATGTGGTTCAAGGATATTCTTTCAAAAACGTAGATTTCCATACATTGTAATATTTCCTGACTACAAATCACCACAAAGTATTTATCTCATTTTAATTTCTTTTATCGGCTGCCTTTAAGAAGTATCTTTATATGGATTATAACATCAAAATGATATATTTTCAGTGATGACCTAAAAAGGGCTGCCCGTGTTAACAAAATTCACTTTAAATTACCTTCAGCCACGCAAGCTGGACAATATGATCACCAAATATTCTCGGCGCTAGTAATATTTATGATCAAGTGCATCATAAATCATAACACAACCCCTAATTAAATACTTCTGGCGCACTTCTTGGTTGCGAGGAATACCATGGATTGGAACCTGGACATGGTCAAGTGAACAGTAAGGACTTGAATAAATGCGGTATTTCTGAAGGTTCGTGTTGGTGTGGCGGCGTGCCATAACAGCGAAGGTATTCTCTGGAGTCCTCCAATTCATCTACATATGGGTCGACATGCACTGTCATTCCGGTTTACCACTACAAGAATTCACCTTACCTGGGGATCAAATGGAAGTAATGGTAAACGCGTGCCAGCCACACTTCTTCCGATCGATACGCCAGATGGGCATGTTGGCCAGGGGAAGACGATTATATGTCCCAGGTCCGTTCTTTCATCGCTGACCATATGCTTCTCTGATGATCCTTTAAACGCTTCCAATTTCTGTTTCTAAATTGATGACCTAGTGATCTTTTCAGGTTCACAATGTAAAGGCATTGAAAATTTAACGAATCTTCACTTCAGATATTAGATTTTTATATTTGCGTTGGATTTGAAGATTGTAACATTCGAGAAGATACCCCAAGTGTGCAAAAATCTTTTACTTGGGCGTGTATCTAAATAGGTGTCTATGGTATTACACACCTTTCTGTCCTTAACTCAACTAGTCAATTACTTGATTACCTAAGAATAATCACCAACACGTATCTGGATATTTAAGTAATAAATCTGTGGCGCAGCAGGGTTCGCAACTTAATATCTTCAATTATTTCTTTTTCATATTCAATTATTTTATTTACAATTCAAAATTAGCAAGGCCTACTACGCCACGGAGAACACCGGCGGTGGCATTTGTCAGTCGAATCAGCAACATTCGAAATAAATTTCGAATGTTGTTAACCCTGCTGCGCCACACATCTTTATTGGTTAATTCAAGGAGTTCATAGATCGTCATTACATTTATCATTTATCTTATAATGGATTTTAAATTATTTTAATTAATTATTTAAATTATTATTTTGTAAGTATTGATTACCAAAACCATTCCAGGACACAATTTTTAGGTTTCTCACGCAATGAGGCTACTGTGTAGGGCCGGGCTGGGTGTAGGATCATCCAACTGACGAGGATCTGCTTGTCTGCTGGTCATGTGTCAGGGGCAAGTAGATCTGGCGAGGGGTTGGACCGAAGCAACAGCCCGGGGATCATCCTCCTTGCACTGGAGAAGGTGCTAATAGGACCCCAAGCCAAGGTGGAACAGCATACGTCGAGGGCTGCGTAGTCAATGGGGAGATTGGTCGTTAGTATGCGGACTCTGAATAACTTGGGAACTTTCAGTTTCAAAAAAGACCCTTACCCTGGTGCCCGGGCCAGCCAGGGTGGACATTCTTCCCGGACTACTCGTGGGACCATGGGGGACATGGACTCAATTTAACAAAAAAAAAACGACGATAGTAGAAGAGGGGGTGGTGCTGGAGGACGAGCTGCCGACATCCAGCCAGGACACAGTACCTGTCGGGAGCCGTACACTCGGTGCCAGCCGTAGTACCGCTGTGCTGAAACCAACCGCAAGGACCTCATGGAGCGAGGCGGCAGACGCACTAGTTGCTCTCGGCATGGAATCCACTGCCGTCAGACTGGGTGTAGCGGGTACCAAACATAGTACTCCTAACCCGAAACGCTCGACGTCGGGGGATCCCTCGAAAGTGAAAACTAACAAAAGCGTCGGTCGCCGGAAACCGACTAAGAAGCGAAAGTCCATTGGTGTCCTGCTCAAGAGGTAATACCAGAAGGACATGCATATTTTCAGCAAGATTGCCAAGAATAAGAAGGCCGGTACTGTCAACGAGCGGGATGAAAAATGCATCGCTAAATACCAGGCGATTGTTGAAGAATACAATAGAAAACGTCTACAAACGAGCAGAAGCCCATCGCTCTGAAACGCAATCAATCTCAAGACGAGGTCGAGCAAGATCAGAAGCCGAGCAGAGTGGGGAAGAGCACAGACACCACGCAAGATCCGAAGAAAAGTGCTCAGTCAGCCGACGCGCCACGAACTGCGAAACCCTTTAGCGTGGCCAGGAGCCACTTGCGTGTGGCGCTGGCGGATGGTAATTTAGCTAGCGGCAAACTAGCGCCGGAGGTGTGAACCAGTGTTGAGGCCAGGCTGTCGGGGATGGTCTTTGAGCATCTCCTGGACACCGAAGGCAAACACACGGGTCTCATCCCTTGCTTTGATTCCTCTCAGGTGGTCCGTGGGTTCCACGTTATAGCTTGCGAGGACCAATTCTCTAGGGACTTTCTCGGTTCATGCGTCGCTAAGATCAGCGACGCCTGGGAGGGCGTAAATCTCAAGGTCATCCCTTACGACGAGATTGCCAGGAGACCGGTCGCTCGCATCTGGTTGCCGAAGATTCGCATGGGTAAGGACAAGCTCGTCCAATTCCTGCGCCTTCAAAACCCCAGGATTCCCATGGACGACTGGGTTGTTATCAAACACACAGCCAAACTGTTCTACTCCGTATAAACGAAGAGTGCCTGGAAACACTGGAAAATGCCGACTATAAAGTGTGGTTCGGAGTCAGGAATGAAAACGTAAAAGTGTTCCGCTCTGCAAAAATGGACGACGACCTAGATCCAATCGACGCCGCCAGCGAGCTGTTGGAGGATATGACAATCGACGGTCCGACGGGGACTGACGAACTCCCCACGCAAGCAGATCATGCTGAGGGTAACGCAGATGAATCTGCAGCACTTGAAGTGCGCCTCGGCTAATCAGCTTCTCTTTCTCCTACAAGAGGACATCGACGTTGCATTAATACAGGATCCCTGGCTTGGAGGCGACTAAACCATCAAAAGATTCCAAAGCAAATAATTTAATTTATTCCACAGCACAGGAGACGCTGATCAGAACAGGCCTAGAGCATGTATTCGCGCGAGGAAGAGTCTGCACCTGAGTCCCAGCGACCTAGTCGTGGTTAAGCTGGAGCAGGCGGGGGCAGAGAACGTGTATATTTCCTCGGCTTACATTGCTCACGACCGATCAGCTCCGCCAGAAGAAGCCAAAGGAAACTAACCTGGTGATAGGCTGCGACGCCAATGCAACGCACATGCTTTGGGGCAGTCATTCTTTGATTTTATTATTACTTCAAACCTATCGGTGTGTAACATGGGCAGTACACCAACCTCCCATTTCCCCTGCTAGGGGAACTGTGACGGTTGGGAGGAGGTCCTTGATATCACCCTAATAACCGACAATGGGATTCTTAGGGTGGAGGACTGGAGAGTGTTTGAGCCGAGATCCTTCTCTGATACCAGTTGGATACTTTTTAGTCTAAATTTCGCCGTAGAGGTTGCCAAACCCTTGAGAGATCTCAGGAGCATCGACTGGAGAAAGTTTGGTAAAGTAACTAAGAACAAACTCTCCGATGTGCAAATTGGTAAGATTGGCACGACAGACGAACTGGAGTCTAAGGTCGGACTCTGGAAAAGGCATTCGATACCGCCTTTAAAGTCCCGTGTTTTATTAAGTACAGGAAAAAGACACTCCCACTGTGGTGGAATGAAGATTTCTCCAGCCTCAGGAATCTGAACAGAGAAATCTTCAACATCTGATACAGGCACAAATATTGGCAGCCATACAAGAAGTGCCTGAATAAGTACAAGTCGGCCGTCAGGACCGCCAAGAAGCGGTCTTGGTTGGACTATTGTCAGAACATCGAAAGTACTAGTGAATCCGCGAGGCTCAGTAAGATTCTGTCTAAGGAACATAAGAGCCCATCCTTCCTTTAAAGTCGGAAGGCTCCTGGACGGAATTTTCTGGTGAAACCTTGGAGCTGCTGGTTCAGACGCACTTTCCTGCCAGCACGGAGGACTGTGAGTCAGAGCCTTGCTTGAAGGCAAGACTATCAAATCGGTATGAACGGCTTTTCTGCATATAAATCTCCAGGCCCAGATGGCAGAATGCCAGTCATGCTACAGAAGCAGCTGGAAAGGGTTGTACCGTGGCTCGTTGAGATTTACCGGAGCTGCATCTCCTTAGGATACGCACCATAGTCCTGGAGACGCGCACGAGTGGTTTTCATACCGAAAGCGGACAGGCGCGGTCATGAGTCCGCAAAGGACTTTCGACCAATCAGGTTGACTTCTTTTTTGCTGAACACCCTAGAGCGCGTCCTGGACATTCACTAAAGGACGATTATAGAGAGAAGTCCCAACTACAGCAACATCCCAGACGAAGTACCTCGTGAAATCTGGGCATTCTCCACGAACTATGTTAAACTTCACGAAAAAAGTTGCTGTGGACTTTCCAACCAGGCCAAATTAGAAAGCATGTTACAAGGTTATGACTCAATATTCTTTACCGATGGATCAAAGTGGAGTCAGCACGGGGGTTCTCTCAAATACACACAGTGTATCCAAGTCGTATGGTCTCCCAGGTTTCGCCAGTGTATTCCAAGCGGAAGTACTGGCAATATTGGAAGTCTGTCGGGGGCTGGAGCGAAATTCGAACCCCAAGCGTAACATAGTCATTCTGACTAACAGCCAAAGCGCGACCAAGGCCTTGTGCTCAGCGACGGCATCTTCCAGGCTAGTAGGGCAACGCGAAGACGCGCTTAACGGCCTGGACGGCACGCTCAAGGTCACCCTCCTCTCGGTTTCCGGGCATAGGAACATAGAGGGGAATGAGCGAGCTGACGGATTGGCCAGGCGAGGCTCTGCTCTTGGCAGCCGGAGAATACAGTCGGTATTTCGTTGGCGGCTTTCAGGGGCTGAGTTTACTCGCACTGCGGCGCACCACAATGCTAATTGGGCTCCTCGGAGCGGTCACTGATACCTATCCACCTACCTACCCCATACACCTTTCTGTCTTTAGCCCAACTAGTCAATTACTCGATTACCTAAGAACCAACACGTATCTGGATATTTAAGTAATAAATCTTTATTGGTTAATTCAAGAAGTTCACAGTTCGTCCTTGCATTTATATTCTATTTGCAACTATATACTTTGATATCCAGTTCACTAATACATCTTGTAATGGATTTTGAATATTATTTATTAAGTTTTGATTACCAAAACCCTTCCAGGACACAATTTTTAAGTTTCTCACGCAATGAGGCTATTGAATTTTGGTACTCGTCCACTGCCGTGTTGAGACACTTTCCAGTATTGCTGACAATGGCGAAGCCTTTATTAGTCGAAGTGACAATGATGGTTTTGATATCCATCACTACTTGTAACACATGAGTTTTGATTTCATTTCCCTAAACAGATAAATTTATGAAAAGTATCTTTGTAAGAGAGTACCATAGATATCTACTTACCTTTCCCACAACGCATGAGATCCCTTCAAATACGTTACTGGAATTTTGGAAACACTCATCAACCAGGCCTTGAAGTTCTTTCACGCAGGTGAGTAGTTCGCCAATATTCGGTCTGATCGCATTGCCAATTTCATTAGCCGCTTCCGTCGCATTTTGGATGCAAGCTTGAAAAGCCTGAGTGGAAATATTGACGGCTTCTTCAATTAGAGGAGCGTAGACCATGGTGCAATTTTGGGCCAGTTCTCCTTCCTTGTTCCATGCGTCCACCAAATCCTGGACGTCCTTGGTAAGCTTATTCATTGTATCTTGCGCCACAGCTGCGATACCTTCAATTTGGCTTTGAATCTGAGCCATGATTTCCGCTGTTTTGTCGGCGAATTCTTTGATGAAATTGGTTGCATCTTCGATTATGTTCTCGATGAAAGTTTGAAAATGTTCCAAGAAACTGTTTCGACTGTCAGGAGTAAGCTAAAGAAAGTTGAAATTAATTATGATTTAGATATTTCTTCTTAAGCTTTTAACTATATGATACATAACATGGGCCTTGCGAGTTGGGGAATAAGAAACACTCAAAGCATAATTGCCATAAAAAGCGATAAAAAGGGGTAGAAGGATGTGGACTAGCGATCTGCAACTCCCTCGACGATTACCTACCTTGTCGTGGTGAGGGAGCTTAGTAAGGAAGATTCTCCAGGAAGCGGGAGATGACACCTGAAGCCAAGCGGTAATCAAAACCCCAAGCCAAGGTATGGCTACCGTGCCGAGGGCTGAATGGCCACAGGGGTTAAAATCTGGCCGTAAACGGTGAACTTTGGGTATCAGACGACCCCCAGTTTCAACTAGCCCAGTCTCGGCAAAAAGGGGCTCTGCCGAGATCGACCTACTTTCCCCGATAAAACTGAGGTCATGGAAGGCAATTATGAAAAAACAAAAAAAAAACAAAAACAAAAACCTGTTAAACAAATGTGAAGGGGTAACCCTAAGCTCATCGATGAAGAACCTTAGTCTAGAATCAGATTCTCCACTTGGAACCAATCTAATTGGGACCCAGTCCTTAATGGACGACCCGAAGCAGACCTCTTCTGTTAGTAGTCCTGAACCCAGGCTCCAATCGGCGCCACCTGCTGAGGCTGAAGTCTTGCTCATGGGTAAGCACCTGTCCACGAACAGCAAACAGCCTTTGTGCAAACCGCCTCCGGGCAAACCGCCTCCAGGCAACCCGCATTCGAGCAAACCACCTCCGGGCAAAGCACAACCCAAGGGCTGTGCCAAGGTTGAGGTGAAAGGATTGTTCGAGGCACCTGCCGCTAAGGGGAAACCGAAGCAGCAGCGGTCCTCGCCGACGAAGACACGAACGAGTGACTCAGGCAGTACTGCTCCTCCCTCAACATTTCCCAAATAAATTTACACTACTGTAAAGCGGCAACTGCACTTATCAGTCGTCGGATCAATAGCTCAATATACCTCACATAAGAACCGGGGGTCGTTGGTGGGATAGTCAGGGGCCTAAAATTTCAACATACCGACCTGTTGTATGCCAATGGAAGTGATCGACCCCGCTCCTGCATGGTAGTCTTATGTGATGGCGCCACGACATCGGCTAAACTAATCATAAAAAGTCAACAGGGAGATGAAGAGATACTATGGTGCTCTGTATATTTTCCCTATGACGCGCTGAAACCAACAATAGGGACATCTCTTAAGACGGACTAGCGGTTTCCAGCTTTTGCCGAACTGCGCGTGAGAAGTTCCAGCCATATTACTCCTAACTTGAAACCGTCGACGCCGGAGGTCCTCAAAAAACAAGGACTGTCAAGCATGTCGGCCACCGGAAGCTAAGGAAGAAGCAGTAGTACACTGTGGTCCTGCTCCAGAGTTAGTATCGGGATGCCAAACATATGAGGTTGAACAGCAAAGCAAGAGGAGTAGAGTGTGTAAGGGCTCATAAACAACCTCTTCAAAAAGAGCCAAAATGGAGCGGCCGCCCCATTCGAATCTGTTCCGATAGTCGGGCGGCATTATCAGCACTAAACAACAACGACATATCAAGCTAATTGGTGTGGAGTTGTCATCAGGAGCTGCTGAAACTTGGCCGACTGAACGAAACATTCCTGATGTGGGGGACACTCTAACATCGCTAGTAATGAGGAGGCTGACAGACTGGCTCGCCGAGGGTCTGGATCCACAATGGTGGGGCCAGAACCAGCTCTTGGAATCCGGTCATTCACTGTCAAGTCTACTCTGAAGAGTGAAATTGCAAGGATTCACATAGCCGAGTGGGGAAATTTGAACTCTTGCCGACAGAGCGGCATTTTTGTTGACCCTTAGGAAGTGGGATTTGAAAACCCTAGTAGGACTTTTAACGGGATACTGCTTCTTAAACTTTCATATGGAAAAGATTGGGGTGGTGGTTTCGACTATGTACAGCCAATGTGAGGAAGAGGAGGAGACGGTCCTGCACTTTTTATGAAGCTGCCCGGCCTCCCCAGATCTCAGACGAAGACACATTGCTAAGGTTTTCTTCAATGAAGAATCTGCACATTCTCTGCCTCCGGGGAATGTCCTTGGATTCGCTAAAGCCTGCGAACGCCGTAGATGTCATCACTCTCCGGTGGGCAGGTTGGGAACATTGGTACGGCAGACGAAGTGAAATCAAAGGTCGGGGCTCTAATAAAGGCATTCGAAACCGCCTTCAAAGTGTCATACCCTGCTAAATATCGCAAGAAGACATTGTCATTGTGGTTCATTCCACCACAGTGACAATATCTGCCCTACTTCAGGAAGTTGACCAGAGATATCTTCCAAATCTGCAAATAATGGCAACCATATAAGGAGTGCCTGAAGAGGTACAAGTCGGGCATTAAGACTGCTAGTATGCAATCCTGGCTGGACTATTGTCAGAACTTTCAAAGTACCAGCGGATGTGCGGAAGATGCTGGTCAAGAAACAGAAGAGCTTGTCCTCTCTTAAAAAGTCGGAAGGCTTCTGTGTTGAATCTTCTGGTGACCCTGGGACTGTATGTTTAAAGACACTTATCCGCCAGCGGTTAGGACTGCGAATCAGAACCTTGCCTGGAAGTAATGAGATCCTAGTCATGTGGGATTAACAAATCTGTAATTGCCGAGGTTAAGCTTCTTCAGAATATAAACCTTCGGACCCAAATGGCATAACTCCAGTAGTGCTAGAAAAGCAGCAAGACAGGATTGTGCTGTGGTTTGTAGAAATTTACTGGAACTACGTTTCTTTTGGAGACGTACCACACGGTGTGGTCATGAGCTCGCGAAAAGGATTCAAGGGATCATGCTCAGCCCTTTCGATTTGTCGAAAATTGATTTGTAAAATGGGGTATGTCGATGACTGGGTGATATTGGTGTCGGGCTTTTCCCGAAGAAATGAATACAGATTTGTTCTTTCCTAGAATGTAAAGTCTCTGGGTGTAATCCTGGATTCTAAGTTAAATTGGAGACTCTAGAATTGAGTGTTACAAAGGGCATGCCTTCAACGTCTGTAAAAAGATTTTTGTAAGGAAATGGGGGCCAAGGATGGTTCTTTAGATGTACTCATCCCTGCTTTGCCCCATCTCAACGAATGGTTCTATTGTGTGGTGGCGGGCGCTGAGCAAGAAGTACAGTAGAACTAAGCTCAATAGGTTCTACTGGGACTCTCCCCACAGTATACTCCTACATTTCGTCTAGCTGGACATCCAGTGCCATCAGACTACGTGAGTCCGAATGTTGGTCATAGTAACATCTTAAATGAAATACCTCGGGAACTCTGGGCATTCCCAACGGACTACGCCACACGCAAGCCCAGCTTCAAGAGGAATTTTGTTGTGGACTTTCCAACCAGTGCAGAGTGGAGGATCGGCGGCTTGCTATAAGATTTTGACACGGTATTCTGCACCGATGAATTAAAGATGATCTGTAAAGTCGACATGGGGATTCCCTCGGATATACACACGGTTTCCCAGGATTCGCCAGTATATTCCTAGTGGAAATTTTGGCGATATTAGAAGCCAGTCGATGGCTGGGGATAATCCGAATCCAAGCGTAACATAGCCATTTCGACCGACAGCCAAGGAGTCATTAAAGTTCAGCGACATCGTCCAGATTGGTAGACCAGTGCATGACACATTAAACAGAGTGACAGACACGCTCAAAGTCACCTTCTTCTGGGTTCACGGCCGCAAGGACATAGGACGGTATAAGCAGGTAGACGGATTGACCAGGCAGGGTTCCGCTCTTGGTAGTTCTTCGGTGGGTAAAGTCTGCGTCTCGCTGGCCACTATTAACGATGGACTCTACTCGCACAACACTACAGACACTGACTTTAGATGGATTTGCGCGGTGTGATAGCTTCAATCCTTCGTGAATGCAACGGGCTGGCTCTAAACACCTTGAGCCGGCTAAAATTTGCTCCCCTGGCTCTTACCGCTGCAGTCATGGTCTTAGGAGTTTGTGGCATACTACCGCTGTAATTGGACTCCTGGGAGTGAACACTGGTACCTACCAATCTACTTATTTAACGGTGGAATCCACCCTCCGTAGATGGCCAACGAGTGGGTCGCCCTGAGGGCACTTTGTGCAGAACAGTCGAGGGCGAGTGCGAACGTTTCGGAAAGTCGTGGGGGGAGGGGTTGAAGGCATTTCAACTTGTCGCCAACGATGGCGGGTGGGTACGGTTGACGCGCTAAACCCCATAAATGGGTGAAGGGCACTCGTCTATATATATCTATTTAGGCTATTCGAGAGAAGAGTCCTCCCAAGAATTTTTGGCTCTGAGTTTACACTCAGAGTGAGTCATCAGTTAATGCTATCATGTTATCATTACTATTTGAAAGTGACCGGCGTGACAGTGTTTTTGATATATTAGTTTTCAGATACTTGCACTTTTGATTGTTATCTTATGTAACTGTTTTTGTTTATATTCGAAAATTCGAAGATAACATCTGCTGTAAGATATGTCGAAATTGATAAGATAAGATATGATTTGATTTTTTCTAATTATTTTTTGGTAATCATTTTGAGTTTATTAGATATTTTTATCTTTTTTGATATCTTTTCATGAATAAATTTGAGAATTTTGCGGAGAAGATACATTTTTTTGGTAATTATTAGTCTAGCAAGTTTTCGACGAGGATTAAGATATTTTTATAAATTCTTCAAGTACCAGAATTATGGTCTAATTGTTTGTGAGCGACCCCAGTGTTCAGCAATGAATTGCTTAACTTAGCCCCGTAGAAGATGAAGGAATGGCGGTTAATTAGTTATGGACAGCAATAGGCAAAGCGGTTAAAGTTGACCATTTAGGTCCTCCTGCACTTAAATGAGCGTCATTGAAGTATCTGGTCGGGGGAAATCTACCCGGCCATTTCCTTATCCAATGTCTCTTCTGCGAAAGTTATAGATGAGGCGCGTCCCTTGGAGTTTCCTCCCTACTTCGGCGTTCTCTGCCCATTGATTTGAGGATCTCTTTTGCCTCTCTCCTCTAGCTTCCAGTAGAACTAACACGGCATCTTTAATAATCATTATTGCCACCTTTAAACATCGAAAATTAATACAAATGACATTGATTTCAGGTATTTCAGAAGGTTATGTCTTTAGGTTGTGACCATATGTGGGGCATACCACTTTGATGCTTTTTAAGAGTGTTCATAGGGACAAACGACAAAGTTTTTTGGTGGTAGCTCTTGACTCAAAGTTTCCTCTAGGTTCCTCCTTTCTTCCACCAAACTCGGGCATAGGAAGTATAAGTGCGTTGGATCCTTCGGGACCCCATTGCAGTTTGGACATTCAGATGAGGTATACAATTTAAAACTATACAGATATTTACGGTATCCTCCACAGCCTGTGAGAAAGTGGGTGAGATTATAATTGATCTCCACATGCTTTCCCTTCCGCAGTTATTGATGGAAGGGATCAACCTCCTCCGTAAGTGCCAGTCCAACGCTCTCTAACCAAGCCTTAACAGCACTGATCGTTCCGCTTGAGTACAACTCAGCACCTTCGAGATACTTTGTACCCACAGCAGTGCTATGTCGTCAGCGTAACTCACCACCGTGGGCTCCTCCTGAACTGGAAAGTTTAGTACATCATTGTACATGATGTTCTGCAGCAGTTGGGTTCAGTGCGGAGCCCTATTGAACTTCCGCGGAGACAACCTCCTCCTTGAGTCCATCATCGGTGTCATACCAGAGCTTCCGTTCTTGCAGGTAGCTATCGACAATAGCTGCGAAATAGGTGGGAACACCGATCGTTGCCGGGGATTTTCGTATAAGGTTCAACTCCTTATGTCCAGGGTTACATTTGCGAATTGCATTTTCCACCACGCCTGTAACAATAATGACATCAATGGTTGATCTTGCTTTATGGAACCCATACAGCCGATCTTAAAGGCCGCCTTGGCTCTCGACGATCGGGAGTAATCTGTTGTAAGTTACTCGCTCGTCTTCCCCCCTCCCAGTCTAGAAGGCATACGGGTCTATAGGAGGATGGTTTACTTGGAAGTTTACCAGGTTTTCGCAGAGGTACCAGATCCTGTCGCTTTCATGCTGTAGGGAGTATATCCTCGGGCATGCACACTTTGAACAACTCCGAGAATATATCCGGTCTACATTTGACGATAAGCTTGAGGGCCTTATTTGGTATACCGGCTTGACCAAGAACTTTATTGTCGCCGGAATTGGCATTTTATTCAGAGGTCGCTGGAAGGTGTAAGTAACCCCCTCTTGCTGTGGAGATGACACCTGGATGTCCCTGTCCTGTCACGATTTTATAGGCGGTATCCCACGTATTTATGCTCGCCTTTGAACAGAGCTACTTAAAACATTCTCTTTTGTTCCGCTCGATGGCGAGTTTGGCATCCTTGAGGGCTTCCTGATAGACATGCTCCTTTTGCGCTTAATAGATCCTGCCTATTGCCCTCTTTGTGGGTGTGCGGATAGCTGAGTGGTTAGAGCACGAGGCTGTATGTCGTGGTTCAAATCTCACTGGTGGTAGTGGGATTTGTATCATGATTTGGCATCCGATACCAGTCGACTCAGCTGTGAATGAGTACCTGAGTCAAATCGGCCTAATAATCTAGGACGAGCGCAATGCTGACCACATCCTACAGGGTACTGCGATTCTGTAGCGTACCGTTACGGTCGTGAATGAAGTGCTCTAACACACTGCAAGGCTCTCATCTAATTGGATTGTTGTGGCAATGATTATTATTATTATTATTGCTCTCTGAGTCGTTCACCTGGTTCGGTGGAAAGTCGATCGAAGGCTGGTCAGTTCACTATTGTACCTATAACTGGGTCTTTTAGTGAAGAATGAACATCGTCAAGGCATGCGTCACATGTTTTAACGATACATTTTGTGGTATAGAGAGCTTATTTGTGGGGATGTCGGCTTTGCTACTCTGGTCTAGTCACAACTTCATGAAAGTTTGTTCATCCATTGCTTGTGCAGACCATCCTGCCGTTCTTTTCAAGTTTGGATTTCGGCGTATGGGTCTCGGGCAGGCTTCCTCCATAGTTGAAAGGTGGTTGCCTGATTGTCGCTGTACGCCAAGTTCTCGCTAACTTGCCAAGACATATTGTGTGCCAGCGCAGGCTGACAAAAGTGAACCGGGTCCTCCTTTCCGATAAGTGTTTACATTACCTTTGGTGGCGAGAACTATATCTAACTGGCGAACGCTTCTAATAAGCTGTTCGTTTACGTTAGTCTCTTTGCTGTCCCACTGGGTGGCCCAAGCATTAAAGTCATCGGCTAGCGTCCGCTTTCATCGAGAGCAAGATCCGTCCTGTCGCTCTCCATGGTTTTTAGTGTTGGCCGACTATAAAAGACAATGAACCGCGTCTTGCGGTAATAGAGACGAAGATGTTGCGTTGAACGAGTTGCGTGACACGCTTTGATCACATCCAGAATGAGGATATTCGCGATCGATGTGGGGTTGTACCGATCGTGGAAAAACTGCGAGAGAGGCGACTTCGATGGTATAGCCACGTTATTCGCGCTAACGAGAATTCACTTGGGAAGATTGGTCTGAGCATCGCAATTGATGGTAAACAACCAAAAGTGCGACAGAAACAACGGTGACTTGGCACCTTGGATGAGGATTTAAAAGTGTCGTGATTGCATCCAGATAAGGCATTTGATAAAATAAAATGGCGAAACCAATCACGACATTTGGTGCCTTCGACAGAAAATAACCCATCCAGTTCTCTACTGCCAACAATTTCTGCGCAGCGTGGGGTAGGTTGCGATAGGAGGGTCACTTAATCCGTATGAATGAGGATGATACTGACCCTGCCTGAGATGGAACGACGGCGTAGGCGAGAACGCTAGTCAGCTTTTAGAGATATCAAATTAGTGGACTTCGGCGCAAAACCTGGATGTCTGGAGTTTCCTATTAAGGCAAGCCTGGACCAGATACCGGTTGTTACGCTGTTGTTGATGATGAAATTCGCACCATGTTGTCTTGTTCTTCATTTTGTTTACGACCTTAATCGATCCTCCGTACCCGGTACTGGGGTTTCAAGACCTGCATCGTAAATTTCCTCGTCTTCTCTTCTTTCATGTTTGGTTTTATTTTCTTGGTATCCGCCCCATAGTCTAGGCACCAGTGATAAGCAAATACCCGCGCATGCAGAGTTAGAAAAGAGAAATATAAGGAAACCCATTTGCTCATCAGTAGGTATACACTGGAGTCGTACCTGATGGGAGATCTGGCAACTACTCACAGGATGGGGAGTGCAGTCTGAATGTTCCTTAATTGATTGATAATGGGGATTTATCTTTTATGTAGACTAAGACTTCAGCAGTAGTTGGACATTAAAACTAATTAAAAGTATCCTTTTTGTCCCCCTACATGAGGATGGACGATTCCGTAGCCTACACAATGACGAAATCTATGAGCGATACCACGATCGTCCGGTTGTGGATAAAATCCGGCTCAATAGGTTACGGTGGGCGGGTCACTTCATCCGTATGGATGAGGATGATCCAGCCCGGAAAGTCTATAACGACAATATCTATGGTAGAAAAAGAAGACGAGGCAGATCCTGTCTAAGATGGAGTGATGGCGTAGGCCAGGACGCCAGACAGCTTTTGGGGATATCGAATTCGTGGACCTCGGCGCTAAACCGGGATGTCTGGAGTTCTTTATTAAGGCAGACCTAGACCGGATACCGGTTGTTGCGCCGTTGATGATGATGATGAAAGGTATCCTCTGTTTTTCGTTAAAAGCAACCTCCAAATATCAAAGCTAACTTGTAGGGAGATTCATGGCTACGATATTTAGGGCGCATTTACGGCAAAGGGGCACAATCCTTTGAATTGGTGTCGATGGTCTAAATAATGCTCGTTCTCTCCAACCTGAGGAGGAATTGTAGCGACACCGGCTGAACATTATAGACTTGAATAAAGTAAGATAATAGGACTTTCTCCTATTGCAACACAGTCGTTGTGTCTTCTGGTAAACTCAATGTTAGCAGATACGATTTATGCTAGGAACTATTGTAAGCGGCCGCCCTTTAATCTTAGATATCGGTTTATACCTGGATTCTACTGTTAGTTTCCAGTCCAGGTTAAATAACTCCAGTGCCACGCATCAACGAAAACTTCCGATTTGGAAAGAGGCAGGTTTTCTACAAGTGACACCTCTCAAGTCAGAAGAGGTTTTCTAAAAATGACTTTATGATCGTGATGGATTATCTGATAATACTTTGGAAGTTGATGTGGTGGGAAGCAACGGATTTGAAAACTGTACCAATAAGGACGAACAATTTAAAGAAATTTGTAATCTTCACTGCTTCGTCACAGGTCGAGCCTTAGGGCCAGTTGGGTTTCACTTGATCACAGAGCGAACCTTAAGGCCAGTTAGGTTTCACTTGACCAGTAAAGAGCATCCAACCCAGATGCCTAGATAGGGATCATTAGTGGATTCAGGGATTATTTGTTGTGTCGATTTTGATCTAGTAAGGTCACAGAGCGGCGACCACTGAATACGACCCCTTGTTACAGTCCGGCTAGTTTAACAATGAGGACTTGTTCTTGCTACGGGGATGTGAGGAACTTTGAGCAACTCGTCCGAAAACATTGGGCCATTTTTAAAGGTGGTTTCATCTCCAGTGCGGGTAAAGTTCTCAACAAGGCATCGTAAAGTCAGGACCTGCTGATTGCGAGGATGTTGAGGGAGTTTGATGAATATCAGGGGCTGAAAGTGTGATGACCGCTGTGAGCGGAAGCGAGGACAAACTGGAGCGTCAATCCTCTTACAGGTTCGACAAAAGTAGTATATTTTAGGGCGACTTCTCCCATTGCAATTACTGGGGAAGTAAGAGTGGCTCCAATAACCGAGGGGTTTTATAGGACGGGGCATCAGTCTCTGTTGATTGATTGAACCCACTAGCATTGATTTCATGGAAAACTCATACAATTCTAAAACTTGGGTTCACCAGGTGATTACACATTCTACGCACCTTATATTCGATGAACTGTCTTGGCCTCCGTTCGATGCTTTGAGCGTCCGAAAGAGCCTAATAACGAACAAAACACTTCAGGTAAAATTACTTGACTATTCACAAAGTATCTTGATAACTTACTAATTGGGCACAAATGCCCCAAAATAGAAACAATAAAATTAATTTCATTCTAACTAGAAAGCTATATAGAATCAAACTAATTAAATTTTTGCAATCATCAACCTTTTATAGAATATCGGTTCTTATCAATGGCGGCACCACAAAATTTGATCTTTGGTCGCTGAGTAACTTGTTGGTAATTTCCGTAAAAGAAAAGCGAAACACTTGTTAATTGAATGAAAAATCTTATCAACTACTGAAATTCATTGTTCTGACAAATAAGAAGCCAACAAATTTGTAGCACCTGCGATTTTTATCTGATGTGCACTTGGTGTTCGGGGATATCCACTATAAAAATTATCTTTTATCGGTTGTTCGGGAGTGGAAATTGCGTAGCTTTTTAGTGAGTCAAAAGCGTATGCATATGTATAACTCCCTTCATAGATATATGAAAACGGAATATTTTTGTAGGTAGGTATCGGTGGCCGTTCCGAAAAGCCCAATTAGCGCTGTGGTATGCCGTTTTGATGCTACAAACTCCTAAGACCGTGACTGCTGTTATGGGAGCAGGGAGGCAGAGTATAGCCGCCTCGGATCTTCAGAGCCAGCCCATAGCATTCACCAAGCAAACCAGCTCTCCCATCCTCCAGCTAGACATCTCCCTGAGGTCTCCAAAGAATGGTTTACCCAGTGTCCTAGCCTGACTCTAGTTAGAGCTGGGCAATCGCAGAGAAAGTGCATCAGGGTTTCCCTTCCTTCTTAGCAGCTTCGGCAATTCGAATTGTAGGGTAGGCCGAGCCTCGCGGTATGGTCCCTTATGGGTCAGTGCCCCGTGCAGACCGCCGTAATCTGTAGTGCCGTAATGCATTTGCATGCGTCTGGCACAGGAGCTCTCGTGATCGGGCTATGTTATAAGCAGGAAAAATTCCCCTTGACTTGACACAGCTCGTAAGCCTTCGTCATCTTAGGCCCGCAGTTTGGTCACTTTCACCTCTCTTCACTCAACTGATTTAAAAAAGATTAATCTAAAAATGGTACTCGATGGTTTTGTCCAGGGTAGAGGTAACTCGGCTGGCGGGATTGGCTGTACTTCAATTTAAGGTTGCATTAGCAATCAAGTCCTTAAACGAACGAGGTTATATTTAGCTGGTCCTCATGATTTGTTAGCAAATGCATCCGATTTGGCTCTGAAAATTCAAACATGATCATTACTCTGGTACCTGGTCAGACTACAGGATAGACTCCTTTCCCGAATTACTAGCCGCAGTACCCCTACTCTAAAGGAAGTGACCATGGAGATCTCTGATACCGAAACCATACTATCGGTTTTCAGTACGGAAACCACTGCTGCTGAAATGGGTATAGCGATGACCACCCTTCAAAGAAACCGACAACGTGTGGAGCGTCTTCTGAAGCTGACACAGGAAGGGGCGCCAATTCTTGCTATCGGTTATCTCGGCAGAAACGGAGGTTCATTGAAGTCTTTCTTAAGAGCTGGTATCAGAAAGCTATGAATCTTCAGTAAAAGAGCCATACAGTCGATGAGAGCGCCGAAGAAGACGTGCGGAAATATCGGGCGGTCGTTATAAAGTATAACAAAAAAAGGAGGAGGGCTAACAGAGGAAACTGAATATCCCAACTAAGTGTATCTGAGCTCAGGAGGAGGTAAAAGAAGTTGCAGGTTATGAAAGGCCGGCAACCAAATCAAAAGAATAAGACAGCAACGGGTATTGAACACCATGTGGTCGTTAAAATCACCCAGCAAGGTGGTTAGGAGCCACCTACAGGTAGGGATGGTAGATACTACCTCCACTAGTAGTAAATAATGTCTTACGCAAATCTGCTAAGTTCAACTTTTGCTAGGCAACTGGCATTTTCTATACCGTTCTTTCTGATCTCCTACCTTACTACGTCTCCCCCTTCCATAAGTCCCAGCGCTCTAACCGAGTCACACTGGTTCACTATTGAACCCCACAAAAAAAATCCCTAAAATCTTATTGGAAAATCTGGAACCAGAGGAGCCAGGTCGACAAAATGGCCAAAAATGCAAAATCGTCGGATTCCCGCGAGCGATACCTCGATCGAAAGGGGAGTCGGCCCAGATTCCGAAGATACAAGAATTTTCATGCTATGATGCCACCAACGCGAGATATCACAGAAAATCTGGCGCCAGAGAGACTGGCCGAAATCGAGGAAAAAGGAAAATTTGCACGACCCCCGGGTCGACAAAAATGCAAAATCGTCCGATTCGCACAAACGACACCTCCACCGAAAGGGGAGGCGCCCCAGATTCCGGAAAATCAAGAATTTTCATGCTACCATGCCACAAACGCGAGATATCGCGGAAAATTTGGCACCTGAGAGACTGGCCGAAATCGAGGAAAATTGAAAGTTTGCACGACCCCCGGCTCAACAAAATGGGCAAAAATGTAAAATCGTAGAATTCCCGCGAACGATACCTCGATCGGAAGGAGAGGCGGCCCAGATTCCGGAAATACAAGAATTTTCATGCTAGGATCTCACAAACGCGATATATCGCGGAAAATCTGGCGCCTGAAAGACTGGCCGAAATCGAGGAAAATTGGAAATTTTCACGAGCCCTGGGTTGATAGGCAACCGCACCAGGTGCGGAAGTTTTACCAGCAAGTTAGCAGGATGAAGTCTTACACACCTCGATGTTCATCCTGCCGAGACAAAGAGGGAGATCTGATTTCCGACAGAATGGGCATATTGGAGCGATGGGTAGAGTACTTTGATGAACTACTGAACAACCAGAACAGTGGCGAGTTGGAGGTCCCGCCAACTGGAGACGACGGGCAAATACTGTCATCACCAAGTATAGAAGAAACAGTCCGTGGAATTCATCGGCTTAAAAATTATAAGTCGCCAGGAGCCGATGGAATTACAGCTGAATTGGTTAAATATGGAGGCAACCAACTACACTAAGTGGTTAATCAACTAATACTCTAGGTGTGGACAGCGAATCAATGCCTGACGACTGGCAAAGAGACTGTCTCATATATATAACGCAATGCAGCAGTTATAAAGGTATCACGTTGCCGAGTACCATCTATAAGATATCCTCCTCTATCTTGCTAGGCAGAATACCCCCATGATCTCATACCAAAGAGCCTTCACTCCAGGCAAATCAGCAGCAGATCAGATTTTCTCTCTGCGGTAAGCGATGGAAAAACTGTTGAAATATGGACATCAGTTACACCATCTTTTCATCGACTTTGAAGCCGCCTATGACAGCATAGCCAGGGTAAAACTGTACACGGCCATGAGAGAATTCGGTATCCCAACGAAATTGATAAGGCTGACTATTCTGACCCTGACCAATGTGCGAGGCCAGATAAAAGCAGCAGGATCACTCTCGACACCTTTCAAGATCAACAACGGCCTACGACAAGGGGATGCCCTATCATGCGTCGTCTTCAACCTGGTCCCGAAGAAAGTGATTCGCGATGCAGACGTAAATGCGTGAAACGCCAACCTCTTCAAGTCCACCCAACTACTGGTCTATCGACATCATGGAAAGAACGACCTAAGACGTACAAACCGCTTTCACCCAGATCGAGCAGGCGGCGTGAGATCTTGGGCTGCACATCAATGAAGGCAAGACAAAATATATGTTGGCAACGTCAGCACCGAAAACCAACCAACCAACAACATCTAAGCGCACTGGTTAAGCGGGAAGAATAAAGATTGGAGACTACAATTTTGAGGTGGTTGAAAATTTCTCTTATCTAGGGTCGAAAATCACAACCGATAACAACTACGATGATGAAATCCGCGCACGTTTGTTGTCAACCAACAGAGCCTATTTCAGCTTACAAAAACTGTTCCGCTCGAAACGTCTCACCGTAGCGTGAATGTTCTTACTGTACAGGACAATGATCTTATCAGTCCTCATTTATTCCTCGGAGAGTTGGGTTCTTAGCAAGAAAAATTGCGAACTCTTGGCCGCGATCGAGAGAAGAATCCTCCGAAGAATGTTTGGCCCTCTACATGAGGATAGACATTTCCGTAGTCTAAATAGTGACGAAATCTATGAATCATACCACGACCGCTTGTTTGTGGATAAAATCCGGCTCAATGCGTTTGTGCTGCGATGGGTCATCTGGCAGAATTGAACGCGTTTTTTGGTGTCGAGAGTCACCAGTGCTCAGTATTTTCTTCCGATGTCGTCTGTGGTTACTAAAGGAATGTCTTCGGCGCAAGTAGGTATCATTGGGAAGATTGTTTCCGGATGTTGGGGAAACAATGTTGAAACTATTCCCCACGACAATGTTGAGCACATTATAGGAGGGGACCTTTTGTCATTTGTTACCAACACAACCGACTAGTACGCTCCTCCCCATGGATCGGAGTCTGCCTCATCACAGAATCCCTTGAAGCAATAATTTTTACTTTTCATGATGGCCTACTGCAACTTTTTGCATGCCTTTTTATATTCGGGACACCTTTGTTCACACTCTGGCGTGTTTCTTCGACGTTGACTCCGCCTTCTGGCCTTCAGCGTTCCACCAGTAATTATGGTTGCGTTTCTGAAGGATGTGCACGTCGTATCATGGAAGCGTCACATCCTTGGTATAGCTGCGATGCTTTTTCAATGACCGTTCCAGTGAACTCGGTGTTTCACTGCAATACCTCCAGAAATGTATCCTCATTAAGTGCTCTTGATGACCAACCTGTTTCTGGTTTCTTCAGGTGAAGATCGCCTGGGGGTCGCTCTGCGTGTATTCTTCGCTAACATCACTTACGAAAATAAAATCCACGATGGAGCCTAGCTCTCCACGCCTAAAATATTGGTCAGGGTGGGGTTTAGGCAGGTGAAACCCTTGAGTAAGATTCTTTCCCTTTTATTTGTTTCCAGGCTTCCGTACTCCGCTGTCCAAGCGTTGAAGTCGCCAGCAATAATTTTGAGGTTGCCATGTTTGACGTCTCTCGCTCAGAACTTGACGAGCTTGTTTTTTATCGAGAGCTGGCATTATTGGACCCTGGTTTCTTGAAGGAAACGACATGGCAATTACAGTTTTTTCTGGCCGTTATGTCCAGATGATTGAAGAATTTTTCCATTCTAAACTTGAAGAAATGAATCTGAGGGATATGTAGTTCCAACAAGACGGCACGAACATCAATGGCTATCACGCGCGAACATTTTCCTGAACGTCTTATCTCTTTAAGGGGTGATCTTGAAGCCAGTAACCTTGCCGCATTTAGCACCCTGTGATTGTTTTATGGGGATATCTCAAATCTTTAGTGTACAGTATACCTCTCGTTCTTGGGTATGCTGAAGACCAATATTAGTGCTGCTATTGCACCAGTTCGCCCAGCAATAGTTCAGATGGCCTCCCCTTCACCTGTGGGGTAGAGAGCAAAAACGCACTGGTTAGACTCTTCTACAACATTTCCTTTGGTATGTTTCCTAATGAAATTTTATAACAAAGGGCGAAGCAACCACTATCGAATTATGGTTGTTTTGCATTCCAAATCTTCAAATAATTTAATTCTTATTCTTAATGTACAAAAGCAACAACGCATCAATAATGTAACATTCGTTGCACAGTAACATCTCAGTATGTTGAAGAATGGTGATACCACATCCATTAACCGCACGCGCTGAGGTGTACCTCATTCGTTCATCATTCACCCTAAACTACCTCATTCTGTACCAATTTGACTTTTACCTCACTTACAAATGTCCTTTTTTCTTGAGTTCCACCGACGCAACTACCTCATAAGTCACTGAGTAAATAACATAGCGGCCAACCTGCCATGTAATTACTGCAAAAATCACACGACCTCCGAAAGAAATGAATTGAGCCATTAAGCAGAGTGTGTGAGGTCTCTGATGAGTATTGGCGACTTCCTGCTGCAGCCCCGGGAAGTATTGTTGACGATAAGGGTAGTGTTTGTTTTCGGCGCCTTTCAATGATCACTTTTGATTTTGCTGAGTCCTTTTCATGATAATATGAATTGATACCCATGAAATTACATGTCTTGATGAACATACAAAAATTTTCATTAAAAAGATGTGTAATTTGACTTAGCCGGTGATTTGTTATGGTGGTGTCTTCCATACGGAAAATGAGGAGTGGCGGAGTTCTCGTCGAACTGGGCCCCAAGACGACTAACAAGAGTACAAGGTCAAGGGGGGGGGGGGATGGGCGAGAAAGCTCTTGTTTCCAGCTTAGAGTTCATGTGCTCTCTAGAAATCCGGGATTTTGACTGCCCCACAGAAAAGGTCGAAGTTGAGGAGATGCTAAAGCGTGAATGTCCGGAGGTAACCAATGGTCGGGTAGGTATCACCTCTGTAAATGCTCGAGGCCAAAAGCTCGCCATGTTGGAAGTCCCCCCCCCTCCATGCGGGGAAACTCCTTAGCAGCGGGAGAATCAAAATCGGATGGGTAGTATACAGGGTGCGAATGCGGATAGACCCCACCAAGTGCTACAGGTGTCTGGACTATGGGCACACGTGAGCAGCTTGCAAGGGTCCGGACAGGAGGACAGCATGCCGGAGATGCGGCCAAGTGGGTCATCAAGCGAATACCCTGCAATGAAAACGAGACTTACGTTCTCTGCAGGGATCGTGGCGCGTATGGTGAGACCGTCGCACACACTACGGGCTCGGGACGGTGTCCGATCTTCAGGGCGGAATTGGAAAGGGCGAGGGTGCGAACGGCATGATCCACATTTTGCAAATCACCATGCACCGGAGTGCAACCGCTCACCAGTTGCTAGCACAGATCGCTACGGAAGTAAACGCTGATCTAGTTCTGATTAGCGAGCAATACCGAAACAAGGACCCGTCATCATGGCATCTCGACTTATCGCGCAACCTCTGCCATCTGGGTTCGAGACGAGGTTCAACTTCGTGTTCATGCCGAAGGCCGGGGGAACGGATTTGTTTGGATCCGGTGTTTAGGGATAATATTTTTTAGCGTTTACCTCGCACCGAACTAGACGATGACGGACTTTTGGCTTGATGCTCTGGAGGACGCCGTTTCAAGCACGGAGGGATGATTCCTGGTTGGCGGTAATTTTAATGCCAGGGCCCTTGAATGGGGCGGATATGCCTCAGTCAGACTCCAGAGAGAAACATATTCTGGAAATGGCGGCGAGAACCGGGCTCGTAGTCTTCAACACGGGATCCAAGGAAGTATTCCTGACATCAATTTTGCGTTGAAAGTATAGATCAGCATGTGTCTGGATAGTTCAGTGGTTAGAGCACACCGCTGCCGTACGGAAGGTCGCGGTTCACATCTCATTGGTGACAGTGGGATTTTTATCGTGATTTGACGTCGGATACCAGTCGACTCAGCTGTGAATGAATACCTGAGTCAAATCAGGGTAATAATCTCAGGCGAGCGCAATTCTGCCCACATTGCCTCCTACAGTATACTGTAGTGTACCGTTTCGGTCTTCAATGAAGTGCTCTAACACACTTCAAGGCCCTGATCCAATATGAATTGTTGCGCCAACGATTCTTATTATTATAGATCAGTAAAAAGGAGACTCCGCTGCGCTGTAAAGAAAAGCAAAGGACGCGGCTGGCAGAACCTTATTAACGAGGTGAATGAGAACCCGTGGGTACTTGGCTATAAGCTTGTCACCCGAAAAATCGGGGCTCTGCGAAAGCCCTGCATACTAAGCACCGACCAGATGAACCGCATTGTGCGGGCATTGTTCGCCAGACACCATGTAGGGGTTGATGTAAATAGCACAGAAAGCGTCGAGGATTGCCTCCTTTTCACAATGAGACAGCTCCAAGAAGCTGTTCTTACTATGAAAAACAGGAACGCTCCGGGCCCCGATGGCATCTCACCGGACTGGTGTTCCGCCAACGGCCAGAATTGCTGCTTGAAGTGTTCAACACTTGCTTGAAGGAGGGTACTTTTCCTTGTCGCCGGAAAGTGGCCAAACTCGCGTTGATCAGTAAGGGTAAAGGACACCCGGAGTTCCCGTCTGAATACCGATCGCTGTGTATGCTTGACACGGCCGGAAAAGTGCTTGAGAAGCTCATCACGGGTAGACTGGCTGAAGCGATCCGGGCTGTGGGGACTTATCCGTAAGGCAGTTCAGGTTCAGAACAGGGAGATCTACAGTGGATGTTGTTATGGAGGTCGTAGATGCGGTTCATCGGGCCTAGGCACACAGCCGCCCCTCTCGACGGGTGGTGCTCCTTATAACGCTTGATGTCAGAAATGCCTTCAATTCCGTAAGATGGACAGATATGCTAGGCACACTAAAAAATTCATTTCGCGTGCCAACCTATCTCTTGCGGATATTGAGGGATTATCTGAAAGACAGGTCTCTGCTCTATGAGACGCTAAAGGGATGGAAATCACGTCGGGAATAGCACAGAGATCCATCCTAGGGCCGGACCTCTGGAACGCTTCCTACAATAGCCTGCTGAGTTATGCCCGAAGAGTCGTGCCTGGTCGGTTGTTTAGACGACGTTGCGGCACTTGCTGCCGAACGCACTGTTGAACAGGCGCAGCGCAGACTTGGCATATTGACGCGACGGTTAAGCGGATGGATAACTGCTCACGGTTTCAGCCTTGCGCTGGAAGAATCCGAAGTAGTCATCTTCACCAGAAGGAGAATCGCGACCCTGCGTCCCATATCGATCGGCGAGTTGACTATAGAGTCAAAACCAGCGGTTAAATACCTTAGTTTAATGCTCGACTCGAAGGTGAGCTTCTACGAGCAAATGAAAGCAGCAGCGCGGCCTTGAATCGGCTAATGGTGAATGTCGGGGGCCTTGCATCAACTAGGAGACATCTCCTTATGGGAGCAACGTAGTCGGTTCTGCTCTATGGTGCGGAGGTATGGGCTGATGCCCTTGACAAGGAGGTGGATCGTAAACGCCTTGCTCAAGTGCAGAGGCGGGGAGCTTTGCGAGTGGCGTCTGCTTATCAGACCGTCTCCGAACCGGCTCTGATGGTAATCGTGGGAGTGATCCCCGTTGCCCTTCTTGCCAAGGAGCGTAAAGCCATCTACGCTCTAATGGCGAAAGCTTAAGAGGTTGCCCGTGAAGAACTTCAACGCACCCTTACTGAGTGGCAACTTTCTTGGTAAAATGACCCGAGGGGCAGAGGGACTGCGCGGCTCATCGACAAATTAGATCCGTGGCTGAACAGAACGCACCGTGAGATTGATTACTTCCTTACCCAACTTCTAAGTGGGCATGGAGGTTTTCAGTCTTACCTGCACAGGGTTGGGAAGGCGTGATCTCCTGATTGTGTGTTCTGCAATGGAGTGGCGGACGCCGCGGAACACACTTTTTTCTCTTGCAAGAGTTGGGACGGCTTTATGCAGACACAGGGGAGCTCTCTCCAGACAAAATTGCAGAAGAACCTTTAAAAATGTTACTTTACTACTTCGGGCTCGGAATAGAGATACTTTTTCCATAATTCCCGCTCCCCTGATGAGTTGCCTCTGGTTATCTAGGTAAAGCTCATGCTATGATGTGCTATTTTGATGCCATAATTCACAAGATCACGACCGTTATAAAGGGAGTATTAAAATCTTGGGAGCTGAGTCTTAGACCCAACGGAATTGCATAAGGGTCTCACCTTTTCGACTCAATTTCAGAGAGTGAGCAGCTAATAACTAGTAGAATAGATTGGCTGCAGCCTGGTGGTCGTAGATTGCGCCCACCGACTGCAACTTCTAGCCACTTTATCGGCCGACCCGCTCCTCTCGATAGTCTTATGTCTTTGATCCCTGATTAAACAGACTTTGAGCGAACCGCCCAAGTTCATTTTGCCCGTGCACTGATCCACAAGTTTTAAGAAAACTCTCCATTACCTCATTACCCTTTTTTTATGGTTCGATTCTCGGTCGAAGTAGTTATATCCTTAGGAGTGGGATCAACCCTCTTGCGCCAACAAACGGCACGCTTATATTTCTAAACTTGCCTCGCAAGCGCAGAGTGCATAGCCGTTCGCTTATGTTTTCAAAGCCGATAACAGCAGGTTTCTTTTTTTGGCTGACTAAGAAACCTACTCCGAACACATGGTTTACTGGATGACCGCTATAATATATGGTGTAGTGGCTCTTCTCCAGGAAACCGGTCCCTGTCCATCGCATCTCTTGCAACGCTGTTACATCAGCCCTATATTGGGACAGGGTATCGGCTAGTTGCTCATCAGCTTCATCTCTGTACAGGGAGCGCACGTTCCATGAGAAAATGTGCAAATCGTTGTTCCTTTGTCGTTGCCGGGTCCGTCGTTTTAAAATCCGTCCTGTCCGAGGCTCCTGTTGTGGCTTCGTAACGAGTTGTTTTCCGTGTAGGGTTGTCAGCCCTACCCAACCCCCAACCTGGAGGACCAGTTGGTACAATTTGTCCCGTTTTTAGGCGCGGGAGACTCGCCTTCATCCTTCTCCGTCTGCAGCTTTTCGTCAAGAAAGAGCTCCCAGCGGTCACCACGTGGAGGTGGAGATAGGGTTTGGTAGTAGAGCTGTTGGTGTTGGTTCAGCAGGCATTTCCTAGGTTTTATGCTCCATCGTGGGTACCAATCCACGTTTCGCCCCGGGACCTATACTACCCTTTGACCACCAATGGAAATATACGCCATAGACAAATGTGCCTCCTTTAATCTGCAAAGGAACTACAGGGGGCAGAACATAGCTATTCTCACCGATAGCCGAGCAGCGATCACTTAGGTCCAGCCAGGTGAAGTCTAAACTGGTATGGGAATGCCTTGAGAGACTGAATACACTCGGCTCGTCCAACAAGGTCTGGATACTTTGGGTTCTAGGCCATGCTGGGTTGGAAGGCAATGAGGCAGTGGACGAACTAGCCAAGAAAGGAGCAGGGACGCCTTTACACGGGACAGAACCCTTCTGTGGAATCGGAAACGGTTTCATGGCTACGACTCTAAGAAATGAACAGGAACGGTTGAGGGAACTATACTGGGCGGGCCTACCAGGGATTGAACAGTTCAGGGTGTTTATTGGAGGATACGAACCTATGCGCACAAAAGATTGCTTAAACCTCTACAAAAATAACCTCCTAATCATAGTGGGAATTCTCACGGGTCATTGTCGGCTGAACTATCACCTAGGGAAGCTAGGGATATCTACGGACACTGCCTGCAGGTTTTGTGAGGAGTATGAAGAAACTTCTATACATGCCCTGGGACAGTGTCCGGCACTTGTGCAAAGTAAGTCGAGGCATCTGGCAGAACACTTAATACCAGATGCAAAGTTGAAAAATCTGGAAGTAAGGAACATACTAAAGCTCCTGACGGTTATAGGCCTGCTTGAGATACTATGATCAATAGGTACACTACAACCAGTAAAAGGGGCGCAATAGTTCTTTAAGGACGCGGTGCGACTTTCCCTTAACAGAATAATAATATGATAATAATCTTCCTTAGTTCCTTGATGACCTATTTGTTGTATGAGGAGAGGATACCAGCCACATTATTTCAGGTTACTTCTTTCAATTCGTTTCATTCTTTTCCTTGAAACTGAATACCCGCCTCAATATCGACAAAGATCTGTTCCTTCTGCGGACGTGAATACAAGAGCGCAAAGTTTAAGCTCATGTTCTTCTTGCTTCTTAGACCAAATAGCAGTTATTGCGCCGTCGTTGATGATGATGATGAATTAGATCCCTCAACAGTATGGCGTCGACAGATTTAGGTTTTATTTCAAGACTGACGCCAGCGCATTCGCCCCAATCCAATTCGCCTGGGAATCCTGTTTCCGGGTTTTTAGGCAAAGATATTTGGCCGCCGAACTTACCGCAGCTCCGCCCAAAGGACTAACCCGCCTGATTCGTCTGGGAACAAAAAATCATCTAATGATAATGTTGACACGCTGAAAGCGGCTATCGAGCTCCTAGGAAGATATGATGGCGGTCGAGTATGCAACACACCATCAATGCATAGATTTTCCGGCGTGGTCCTATACGTCAGTAAAATGAAACCCAAAATTTTGGTAAATGACACGTGAGGGACTGCAGTGTCCAAAACTTCATGACCTTCTTCATACTGCCTTGACGAGAAGACGTGGATGACTTTAATGGATTCTCTCTCAAACATGGAGACTGCGTTCATAACACCTGTTTGCTGTGCCATGGCCAAATGGCTCTGTATTTAGAGAAGGAGTCAAGCAGAGTCACACTAAAGGTAAACACCAGCAAGACCAAAGTTCGCAGTCTGATCGGTCACTATACTCTTCCTATTTGGCCTTAAGAATTGCAATTTCCAAAGTTTGATTAATTTGGAGACTTCAGAATTGTCAAATATTTGGTGCATCTTAAGGTTCACCATTGGTTGTCCTCTCGTTTCGATTCTAATATTCTCCTCAGGACTTTCCTTTTGTAGGCAATGACCAGTTTTTTGGAGGTTTGTATTAAGGACCATGTTTCACTTCTGTTTTATATACTAGCAGGTTGGTTTCCTGTGCATGCAGTTGGTTTTTAAAATCGGCAGAGTCGAGTAGAAGGTGCTGTTTGCAAGCTGAATTCAGTGTATGGCATCACTGATGGAACCTGATAACGTAAGGCTGCTCATCGTTTTGGAGACAAGTTTCACATATCCATAGACACGGCCGTAGAGAAAAAATCCGCACTCGAGGTGAAAATTATGCGCCCCTCCCCACATTCTGCTTATATTTTCATTGAAATCTTAACTTTTGGGCCAAGAGAACGTTTCCTGAGAACTACCTGGTCAATTATAATTCACAAGCATGGCGGGTTTCGCGAATTCATAAAATGTAGAGGAGACGGCAGAGTCGGAGAAGGATACCTTCTACGAGGCAGTTGAGCGGACACTCGAAGCCTGTCCCAAGTATGATATCAAAATCATACTTGGACATTTCAACAGTCATGTAGGGACGGAGCCCGTATTCAGGCGATACGTTGGCTCCCACAGCTTACATAGGGATACCAATGATAACGGATTGCGCATTATCCAGTTAGCAGTATCACACGAAATGATTGTTGGAAGTACCTGGTTTGCGCGGAAATTGGTTCAAAAACATACGTGGGCCTCTCCAAACGGGAGCACTTTCAACCAAATTGACCACGTGCTGATTGAACGCCGCCACCTCTCAGCCTTGATGAATGTCAGAACATTTAGGGGGGCCAATATAGACTCTGATCACTATCTCGTTGGCATAGTGCTCCAAGCTCGAATTACGACACCACCTACAGTCCCCTCTGATAATCAGGTGAGAGTTAACACTGAAGCCTATAAGAGGGAAATGGATGCCGCAATAACCGCAGTCAACAGAGGACCTGGAGATGAAGCATCAACAAATGATCTTCACAATCACCTGAAGAACGTTATCATGGATACGGTCACAAACATACTTAGCTCCAGCCGCAAAAGGAGTCGGAACGGCTCGTTTGACGATGAACGTAAGCTAGCAACGGAACGGAGGAATGCCGTATACCGAGTAATGTTGCATTCTCAAAGAACGCCGGCACGCGCGGAGACTTATCACGAATTCCGTCGAACGGAGAAGCGACTTCACAGACGGAAAAAGGAAGCTTGGGAGAACCAACAAGTCTAGAAAAGTACAGGGAGCAACCGTACCAGGAACAGAAGGCGGAAGTTTTACCAACAAGTCAGCAGGATGAAGCCTTATACACTTCGATGTTCATCCTGCTGAAACAAAGGGGGAAATCTGATTCCCGACAGAATGGGCATATTGGAGCGATGGGTTGTGTACTTTGATGAGCTACTGAACAACCAGAACATCGACGAGTTGAAGGTCCCGCCAACTGAAGACGATGGACAAATACTGCCCCCACCAAGTATAGGATAAAAAGTCCGCGAAATTCATGGGCTTAAAAATCATAAGTCGCCAGGAGCTGATGGAATTACAGCCGAATTGGTTAAATATGGAGGCGACCAATTACACCAAGTGGTTCATCAACTTGTGCTCAAGATATGAGACAGCGAATCAATGCCTGACGACTGGCAAGAAAAATTGCGAACTTTTGGCCGCGGTCGAGAGAAGAATCCTCCGAAGAATTTTTGGCCCCCTACATGAGGATGGACGATTCCGTAGCCTACATAACGACGAAATCTATGAGCGATACCATGACCGTCAGGTTGTGGATAAAATCCGGGTCAATAGGTTACGGTGGGCGGGTCACTTAATCCGTATGGATGAGGATGATCCCATCCGGAAAGTCTATAAGGGCAATATGTATGGTAGAAAAAGAAGACGAGGCAGACCCTGCCTAAGATGGAGCGATGGCGGAGGTCAGGACGCCAGACAGCTTTTAGGGATATCGAATTGGTGGACCTCGGCGCAAAACCGGGATGTCTGGAGTTCCTTATTAAGGCAGGCCTAGACCGCCGTTGGTGATGATGATGATAAAAAGCAAGCGAACGGCATCTGGCCACTTTCTGGCAGACTACCCCAAATGAAGAAACCAAGTATCGTCCAAAGAATTGTCTCTGCCCACAGGGTTCTGCACCAGAAATGAAGGGATACTTTCTCCTCATTTGGAATAGTCCGACATCAAATGGATATGGAATTAAAACTCCCTCAATCCCATAAAGAATCTGTGTGTAGTGTCACTTAATTGGAGGAGAAATGAGTTAATTCAGGGAACTGTACTATTTATTCTCAAATACTTCTTCCTAATTGGGAGCTTTTATCAAATATATCTGGAACTACAAAGAAGGAAACAAACAGATAGAGTTACCAAAGAAAGACCGACCGAACGGAGATTCCTCATTCCTCATTTTGATAATACAGAAAATACATTTTTATAATGTTAATCATAAAAACATTCCACATTTGACCATTTTCTACCACATAAAATAAATGGCATACAAACCCTTTTCAATTATAGATACAATACCCATATCAATGTACTACACTAGTTCCTACAAAACCCTTCATCAATAGTAGCCCATATTGTTCCCCTGCCAAGTGAATACAATTCTGAAAAATATGATCTCCTCTTTATGATATCATATCCCTCACAAGAAAAATTAAGCAATAAAATTTGTTTTGGTTCACTTATTTTCACACCTATCGAGGACCTTCAACCTTAGATCTTTTCACAGAGGGCCCACCATCACAAAATAGAAACGATCACCAGAATAAAAGAGGAATCAATGCGTAACAAAAAGGAAAACGGCAAAGAATGGAGCGAAAGAGCAAAATAAATCCTGGCTGACCACCAACATTTAATGTTGACAAGCATTACACGCCCCTGCCATAATAAACAAGGGCCAATATATCAATTTGGATATCCTCCCGAGTGCCAAGGGAAAATTCTACCGCAAAAGAATCCACAACGCCGTTGGCAGAATACCAGGAGATTTAGTAATAAATGTTCGCGGTGGGAAGCGCCCTTTTGAATCCCTTCAAAGGATATTATATGATTTGTATGAAATTAGTTAATTTCTATAACAATAAACATAAATTTTCAGATACGAGCTGGTGTGGATCATATCAAAAAATCGGCATCCTTTCAACTTTCAGTTCCTTTATAAATTTCGACGGGTTTTATTATTATCCTTTGTGGTAGGTCCTTAATGTCTACACCGCAATTTTTTCTCGAAGTCCTCGTCCACTTGTTTCGATTAGAAAAGGACGTGGAAGATTTTAGTAATGATCGTTGCATGCATAAGTTTTTAAGGAGTCTATTTCCGATTGTGATGTGAGGGTCTAATAACGTTTGAATAAAATTGCTAGGGGTAACTGTGACAAGGTAATATGAACAATTATGAAAGGATATGGGAAAATCCCTGTCCAACCTTAAAAGATCCACGACATCAAGGTCCAGGGAACATATATGTACTTATAGTTTGGCTTCTTACAATAGCGGATTGAAGCTCCTGAAATTGCAACTAGATTTCTGAAATTCGAATTTATGGAACCAGAGCGCGCTCTCCACCTCGAAAGCGTGACAATTAAAAATTAGGAAATGATGTGTAGCCTCAAGCATCGACAGCTGTTATTATTTAAACATATTTCAACACAATACATGGTTCTTAGGTAGACAGGTATCAGTGGCTGCTCCGGAGAGCCCGATTGGCGCTGTGGTGCGCCGTTTAGATGTCAAAACTCCTAAGATCACCACTGTTCTGATAGCAACAAAGGGCAGAGTGCAGCCGACTTAGGTGTTCAGAGTTAGCTAGTAACATCCACGAAGGAAAGCAGCTCTCCCACCCTACAACTACATAGAGATCTTTCTGAGGCCCCCAAAAAATGTTTTCCCTAGTTTCCGTAGTCTGGCTCTGGCAAACCAAAAGGAACCGCCTGAGAGTTTCCCCCTTTTTTAAGGAGCTTCAACAGTGCGGGTTTTTGGGTATGCCGAGTCTGGCTGCATTGTTGCCTGTTGGGCAGTACCCTGTCTTAACCTTGTATGCATTTGTACGCATCTAGCACACGAGCGCTTGCAATCGGGTATTGTTTTTCACTGGGCAAATCCCCCTTAACTTGATTCGGCGGTGTTTCTATGACCAGTAATCCAGATGATGATGACTTAGAGCATGCAGGTAAGACTATTCAGCGCGTTCCTGACTACAAAGCCTCAATAACCCCTTGCCAGGTAGACAGAATGGTTACATTACGCTTCAGACTTGATGCTTGCCCCAGCCATCGACCAGCTTCCAATATGGTCAGTACCCCCATTTGGAATACATTGCTGAATCTTGGGAGACCGCTGTCTGCACCTGAGAAAACTTCTGCACTGACTCTACAGATCATTTATAATCCGTTGGTGAAGAATGTTACTATGGTCACATTGCTTTGCTGTCCAAAATCTGGACTCGCGTAGTCGTGAAAAACTGACCACCACAGCGTATTTAATGTGGAGCTCCAGAGAGAGAAGGTAGAGAAGTACATTGAGAGCATCAGGTAGGCAGAACTGCAGAGCCCCGGTAACATCAGCATACGCAATTGTTTTAATTTTATTAAGCTTCATTCTATTATACTTTTTGCTTAGCGGTAGGACGAAACATGGTTCTACATCCGTAGAAACTTCTTCTAGAAGGTCTTCTTAACACTCAGTTCTATATTCAATTGACAATTTAACTTAGGATCCAGGATCAAATCTGGGTACTTTATACTGTAGAAGAATACATTTTTTTTCATGGTGGTGAATAGTATTCGCTCCATTTTGGTTGGATCAGCATCGGTCGGCATCTTGCAGTCCACAAGCATACCTTTCCCAACGCTGCTTCCATGACATCATTCGTAAAGAAGGGAAAGGTGCCTGACACCAATATCACCAAGTCGTCGGTATACGCGATCACTTTTACGCCGCTCCATCCTAGTAGCTAGTATCAGAAACAGCACCGGAGAAATGACGCCACCCTGGGAGGTACCACTCTGCTCGTAGCTCTGGTCAATTGGCTACCTCCTAGATCGGACTGGATTATCTATCCATAGATAGTATTTAATTCTTAAAAGACCCATTCAACTCTATTCTGGTTAGCGCTTCTTTGATGGTCTGCTACTGCTGTTGAATGCTCCCTCTATATCCAGGAAGGTAACTAGAGTATACTGCTTGTGCGGCCATTCAACCGCGCTAATTACCTCGTCAAGAGCGGTTTCTGTGGACTTGTCTTTGACGTAGACGTGATGAGACTTGAAACGTCTTCTTCAAAATTGTCTTTAAATGGATGTCTGCGGCGTAGCCTTGGATCTCCAACACGAAAGAGGTGAGATTGATTAGTCGAAAGATTTGCACGAACTCATGGTTGCGCCTGTCCGGTTCCGGTATAAAAACGACGCTCGTCCTTTAAAAATATGGTCAATACCAAAAGGATATAACTCGGGCAAAGCTCAATAGATATTTGTGTAGTATGACTGGTATTACACCTTCTGAGCCCGGAGATGTATATGTGGGGAACTGCACAGCCCATTTTATCCTCGCTATTTACCGATTTTATAATCTCACATGACTGGGGCGGCATACCTTCCAGACTCTGACTCACACTCCTCTTCGCTTGAGGAGAGATGCGTCTTAGCCAGCAATTCCGGCATTTAATCAGAAGTTTCCGTCCTCAAAGCTCCCACTTTTCAAGAAAGATTCGGCAGATGGGATGTTTCTTGGTCAATCTTACTGAATCTCCCAAATCCGCTGGTGCTTTTAATGTTCTGATACTAGTCTAACCGGGACCGCCTGGTCGGAGTCTATTTAACCGATTTGTACCTCTTCAAGCGGCAGCCCTTGTGTTCCTACCGATATTTGTCCTGTAGCAGAGTTAAAGACCTCCCTGCTCCGCTTCCTGAGGTTTGAGAAATCTTCATTCCATCACACTGGCAATGTCTTCTTGGTGTACTTTGCCCCGACTTTTGACTACAGTTGGTTCGTCGTGCCAATCTTATCAATTTGCACACCGAAGAGTTAATTCTTGATACCTTTACCAAACTTCCTCTAAGTGGACCTCTTGGGGTCTCTGCAAAAACTGGAGACGTCTACAGTGAGATCTAGATTGAAAGGTATCCAATTGTGATCTGAGCAGGACCTCTGGTCCCATTGTCGGTCAGTGTCATAATATCAAAGATCCCATCCCAACCGTCACAGTTCTTCGGGCTGGGGAAATGGAGGGTTGGCGTACTGCCTCTGTTACAAATAGATAGATTTGCACGGATAATAAAAGAAACTCATCTTTTTCATTGATTTTTGAGCTGGTTCAAAGCATATGCGTTGAATAGGCGTCACAGCCTATCAACAGATTGGCCTTTGTTGCCGAACCTCAAATTTTATAGTTCTTCTGGTGAAACTTAGTCATGATCCATGTAAGCCGAAGAGATATAGACGTACTCCGTCAATTCTCGTGGGACCGTGGATCCTCATCTCCTCTAGCAGCCCGTTGGTGGCATTGATTGGGTTCTTGTCGTCGTCCGGAACACTTTTACTTTTACGTTCTCGACTCCAAGCTGCCCTTTGTAACCCGCATTTTGCAGTGCCTCGAGGAACTCTCGATTTACGCGAAGGAGAAAAAGTCCGCTATTCACATGGGGTTCCTCCTCCTTGATAACCATCCTGTGAATCATGTAAATCTTTGGGCTATGAAGGTGCCGGGGCTGAACGAGCTTGCTCTGATCCATATGGATCTTCAGGAACAAGTTGAGAGTGACCAGTCGTAAAAGTCCCTAGAGAATGGATCCTTGCGTGCTGCGATTTGGAAAGCACGGACCTCCTAGGAGGAATCAAAGCAGAATATGAATACCCCCTATTCTGTCCCGTCAGCGCCACAAGTAAGTGACTCCTAGTCACGTCACGTCGGCCGACTGTTGCTATTTACGTATTTTACGTACGCAGAGGTTGTTTGGGGTCCTTGCTTTTCGACTTCATCTTGAAATTGATTGCGCTTCAAGGGAGTAGGCTTCAGTTTCTGCTGATTTGTCAGGTGTTTGCTGTTGTATTATTCGACAATCACCTGATATTTAGCTAGATCCATTTCACCCCACTTGTCGACAATACTAGGCTCCATATTCCTTACAATCTTGCTCAGAATATATCTAACCTTTTCGGTTACGGATTAGGAGTACTTTGGCTGGTACTGGTTATATCGAGCTTGACGAAAGTTATTTTCCAAACTGGAAGCACATACTCCGTCTGTACAGCGATGTTATGACTGATATTGACTGTGCTACCCTCAATAGTTACTGACCACTGGATGGTAGTAGCTCATCCTTCGATGATGTGCCTCGCATTACCACCTCTTCTTCCTTCCTTAATTTTTTTATTTTTGCTTTTTTTTAGTCCATGTCGCGGTACTACGAGTATTCCGGAAAAAATATCCACCCTGGCTAGCCCGATCACCAGGGTAAGGGTCTTGCTTGAAACTGAAGGATCCCAAGGTAAACACCAAGCACTCCATTTTTCCGCAGCTGTTGGCGTATGCTGTTACGTCTTTGGTTTAGGTCCTGTTAGCACCTTTTCCGATACATAAATAGCGATCTCCGGGCTGCTACTTCGATTCATGCCCCGCCAGAACCAGAAACATATGACCAGCAGACAAACAGATTTAGTTGGATGTACCTACTCCCATCGCGTACCTATCCCCATCTTCACAATGTTGACGAGCCAGCAAGGCGGTTTTCAGCAGCCACCACGAGGAGGTCGTGTGAACGGTTGCTGAATTATGCAACCTTAACCTAAGCATATTCACGTCAAACTAACCCACACAACAACTGCCCACACAACCACTACCAACTACTTTAAAAGTGCTGCAAACGAAGTTGGCCATACCCATTACCGAAAATATTATGAAATTGGAAACCAACCTAAAGGGTTTTGTGATTGTCTTATGCGAGAAACTCTAAGTGGATGACTGTCCCCCTTTAATATACATAGTTAGTGTTGAGATCTCAAAACTGCTGTGAATTCATATGAAAATCATGAACCAGTTGCGACTTAGTTAATTATAGTGGGATATGCAGGAAACTTTTCAGTATCGAGGCATAGGTTGCAGCGTGCATTTTTGGTAAATACGCGCTGACATAAAAAAAGACGTCATCAAGGAATATTGCTGTGACAGCTTTATTTATTTAAACTTTGAAAATAAAACGACAAATGATAACAACATGCATCATTTATGATAATATACTCAGACGATTTCACAGCGATCACCAAATTGAATTAAGATCCAGCGAGTTGGACAATCATTACGTGATGATATCCACGGAGATTGGCACTGAAAAGAAGATCGAATAAAACGTTGACTAGATCATGAATAGGAAAAGTAATTAAATTCCGATAGCTGTGGGGCCAGAAATTTGGATAAGTGAGGTGAAAAGTTGAAGCTATCATCTAGATTAGCATCTGACTTCTGTGTTGTAATTCGCTAAAAATTTTATCGTCAAAAAGCACCTTCTCTTTCGACTAGATTTTCTAGCCTGCAACCGCTTTTACCAATCGTTCGGGGAGGCTTGATTTGTTAGGCCTATATCAAGAAAACTGCATGCAGGAGGAGAAAATAGAGTTTTTAAGTGGCACCCCATGTATCTCATATACAACACTATCTCCAAAGTAGATACGCAAAATTTTTCACGCACCAGTGAACGTCAAACATGTGCAATGCTTTTATTCCACCATGCAAATTTAAGCAGTGCTCCGGGAAACGATTCTCCTGCATGTAGTCTTCTTGGTTTATGTCTTGTAATGTAACCCAGGCTTGAACCTCCACTTGTTGTCTTGTCTTTTAGGGCTTCGCTAAAGTCTTTTTGGAGGCATTTCGACTGGAGAGTTCGTCTCTATTGTCAATATCTATTGCAGTTAACGAAAGTATGTTTAATATAATCTGTTTTTGCATCGGAAAAAATATAGTTCGGATGTTTTGTTAGCCATTTCTCCTGAACGTCTCTACATTTATATCTGCCACACTTCTCATTTATCTTGTACTCTTCAACCCCTTCCCCCCCCCTCCCCCATATGTATTATAACCAGTTTCTTTGAATCACCGTTTGTTACTTTTCTTTTACCTTTATTATATCTGGTGTGGCCAAGGTGGCTGCTTCCAGGCAATGCGATAAGATGATTGTCAAACACTAAAGAAGGTAACATCCGATATCTAGAACGCTAAGGATGCCATCATCATTAATTAAATGTCATTGCTATTAGCCTACAATTAGAAAATTGGTGGTACTTAGCGATATTAATTGCTCTGCAAATGAACATAGATACAGATACGTACTACCCTGGAATTTCGGAATCGATAATTTTCACAGTAATTTCGTAACTTCGATCTTGTTTGGAAAAAAATCTAATCCCAAAGTACACTATCAAATTATGATGGTGCCGCCACAACAAGATCCCTGCATAGTTGTGCCTCCACACTCAATCTAAATTTCACAAGATATAAGATGCGTGAGGTCCTTGTCTGATTCCTTTGGACTTGCGACCAAACCCATTTCAACTACATTGCCACACGCAAGTCATCTCTCGCGTCATTTGATACAATTTTCCACCTCGTTTGCTGGCAAAACTGACAATTAGTCAAAAATTTGGACGACGACTCACTGAGATGACGCTGAGTCGTGTGAAAATTCAGGATTATTACTTGCACTGTCTCCTCCATTATGGATGCATTACCGAATCCTCAGCGACGGGGGATCTTGACCTCTAAAGGAGCGAGTGCATGTGCAAAAAACAGTGAGAAAATCAGACGCATTTTCGGTTGGAGCCAAATTGCTTTGCCTTTTAGACGAAGATGAAGATGAAATGTTATTTGGTAGAGCGTTTAGGGAAATTTGAGATGACAATTATTTGCACACAGTCTGATTGGGCATGAGGATAAAATTTCACGAATGACTTTGTGCAAAAATTTAATTTACATAAGTTTCTCGGATTACGTGGCGTTTCAGTGGAAAATAGAGATTTGGAATTTTGTGAAAAACAATGCCTTCTTGTTCTAGGGGGTTCCCACTGAAGCTCAAATTCACAATTTTTGGGAGTCTGATAAACAGTTCCTTGTTTATCCATATTCCTGTGAAAGGATATTAATTCCATACGTAGGCACCTACGCGGTTGCGTAATAGAGTCAAACTTATTCCCTCCTATTTTGTAAAATATGTAGGACTGTAAACTTATTAAAAGGTTTTACAAATATTTCCAAATTGTTACTAAAAAGGATTTCTGTGATTAGCTTGCAATCTACGAATTAATATAAGGTCTTGATTTTGATAAGACAGGCAGAAAGAGGGGTAAGGATAATAGTAGAAAGTATAGGTTCGCACGTTCGCACGTTCACTGTCGAGCGGAAAAGCGACTTCACAGACGGAAAAAGGAAGCCTGGGAGAACCAACAAGTCTGTGAATTAGAAAAGTACAGGGAGCAACCGCACCAGGCGCGGAAGTTTTACCAACAAGTCAGCAGGATGAAACCTTACACACCTCGATGCTCATCCTGCCGAGACAAAGAGGGAAATCTGATTTCCGACAGAATGGGCATATTGGAGCGATGGGTTGAGTACTTTGATGAGCTACTGAACAACCAGAACATCGACGAGTTGGAGGTCCCGCCAACTGAAGACGATGGACAATTACTGCCACCACCAAGTATAGAAGAAACAGTCCGTGCAATTCATCGGTTTAAAAACCACAAGTCGTCAGGAGCCGATGGAATTACAGCCGAATTGGTTAAATATGGAGGCGACCAATTACACCAAGTGGTTCATCAACTGATGCTCAAAGTATGGGGCAGCGAATCAATGCCTGACGACTGGCAACAAGGCATTATCTATCTCATACATGAAAAGGGGGATATCATGCAGTACGTCGCTGAGTACCATCTATAAGATATTCTCCTCTATCTTGCTAGGTCGGATAGCCCCATACGCCCACAACATCATTGGTCCATACCAACGGGGCTTCACTCCAGGCAAATGAGCAACAGATCAGATTTTCTCTGTGCGTCAAGCGCTGGAAATACTGTTGTACTGTAGTTGCACCATCTATTCATCGCCTTTAAAGCCGCCTATGATAGCATAGCCTGGGTAAAACTGTATACGGCCATGACAGAATTCGGTATCCCGACGAAATTAATAACACTGACTAGGCTGACCCTGACCAATATGCGAGGCCAGATAAAAGCAGCAGGATCACTCTCAAGACCATTCGACATCAACAACGGTCTACGACAAGGGGATGCCCTATCATACGTCCTCTTTAACCTGGCCCTCGAGAAAGTGTTCCCTGATGCCGAGGTAAATGCAAGAGGTACGATCCTCTTTAAGTCCACCCAACTACTGGCCTCTACTGACGATATCGACATCATGGGAAGAACCACCCGAGACGTACAAACTGCCTTCATCCAGATCGAGCAGGCGGTGATCGGCGCGAGATCTTGGGCAGCACATCAACGAAGGCAAGACAAAATATACGGTGGCAACGTCAGCACTGAAAGGTAACCAGCCAACAACATCAAACCGCACTGATCAAACAGGAAGAATAAGGATAGGGGGGTACAACTTTGAGACCGTTGATAATTTCTCCTATCTAGAGTCGAAAATCACAACCGATAACAGCTATGATGATGAAATCCGCGCACGGTTGTTGTCAGCCAACAGAGCCTATTTCAGCTTATAAAAACTGTTCCGCTCGATACGTCTCACCATAGGGTCAAAGCTCTTACTGTACAAGACAATAATCTTGCCAGTTCCTCGGAGACTTGGGTTCTTAGCAAGAAGAATTGCGAACTCTTGGCCGCGTCCGAGAAAAGAATCTTCCGAAGAATTTTTGGCCCCCTACATGAGGATGGACGATTCCGTAGCCTACATAACAACGAAATCTTTGAGCGATACCATGACCGTCCGGTTGTGAATAAAATCCGACTCAATAGGTTACGGTGGGCGGGTCACTTAATCCGTATGGATGAGGATGATCCCACCCGGAAAGTCTATAAGGGCAATATCTGCGGTAGAAAAAGAAAACGAGGCAGACCCAGCCTGAGATGGAGTAATGGCGTAGGTCAGGACGCCAGACAGCTTTTGGGGATATCGAATTGGTGGACTTCGGCGCAAATCCGGGATGTCTGGAGTTCCTTATTAAGGCGGGCTTAGACCGGATACCGGTTGTTGCACCGTTGATGATGATAATAGAAATGGAAGGAAGGTTTTAGCAGGTATTTCGTCTGTATTTCGGTCCTTAGAATAATTTGTTGGTTGGTATGTGTTAACTATTATAGCTGGTAGTGTGATTCATATAATTTTTTCTTCATGGTTTTTCAGAAACTCCTGTTTGGAGAAGTTGGCAACCTCCTGTGAAGAACGTAGCATGTTTTCGTCCTATCAAATGATAGTAAAACATCTTAAATTACACAATACTAAAATTGACACTCTAAAAGCAATTCAGTGAATAATAACACCAAGTTCCTCACATATTTCAAAATGGTATGGTAGGTATCAGTGGCCGCTCCGAGGAGCCCAATTAGCGCTTTGGTGCGCCGTTTTGATGCCACAAACTCCTAAGACAGTGACTGTTGTTATAGGAACAGGGAAGCGGAGTCCAGCTGGATCGAATCTTCAGAGCCAGCCCGTAGCATTCACGAAGGAAAGCAGCTCTCCGACCCTGCAACCAGAAATCTCACTGAGGTCCCCAAAGAATGGTTTACCCAGTGTCCGCAGCCTGACTCGAGCCAGAGCCGGGCAATCGCAGAGAAAGTGCATGAGGGTTTCCCTTCCTTCTCCGCAGCTTCGGCAATGCGAGTTGTAGGGTAAGCCGAGCCTAGCGGCATGGTCCCCTATGGGCCAGTGCCCCGTGCAGACTGCCGTAATCTTGAATGCATTTGCACGCGTCTGGCACAGGAGCTCTCGTGATCGGGCTATGTTATAAGCGGGCCAAATTCTCGACAGACTTCCAATATCGCCAGTACTTCCGCCTGGAATACACTGGTGAAACCTGGGAGACCATACGACTTGGACACACCGTGTGTATTCGAAAAAACCCCCGCGCCGACTCCTCTTTGATCCGCCCGTAAAGAATACCGTGTCGTAGTCTTGCAACACGCCGCCGGTCTTCCACTTTGCCCTGGTTGGAAGGTCCACAGCAAAGTTTCTCGTGAAGTTCAGCTTGCGTGCGACATAGTCCGTGGGGGATGCCCAGATTTCTCGAGGTATTTCATCTAGAATGTTGCTGTGGCCGTATGACTTCGCTGCCCAGCATCCGGACTCACGTACTCTGACGGCACTGCACGCTGGAACATATTTGATGTGGAGGTCAAGGGGGAGGAGATGCAGGACTACATTGAGAGCATCTGCCGGGCAAGACTGCAGAGCCCCCGTAGCACCTGCACACGCGGTTCTTTGAATCCTATTAAGCTTCGTTCTATTGTATTTCTTCTTCAAAGCCTGCCACCATACAATAGAGCCGTACGTTAGGATCGGACGCACTGCAGCGGTGTACATCCAGAGAGCCATCCTCGGCCGGAAACCCCATTTCTTTGCAAAGGTTCTCTTGCAGGCATAGAAGGCTATAGAGGCCTTCTTAACCCTCAGTTCTATATTCAATCCAGCTTTGGATCCGGGATTACACCCAGATAGTTTACATTGGAGGAAAGAACCAATCGTTTTTCATTCAACTGTGGTACATGGAATTCAGGTATTCTTGTCTTGATGCTGAACAGCATCAGTTACCTTCTGGTTGGGTTTATGCCGAGTCACCATCTTCCGGCCCACAGGCACACCTTTCGCAATGCTCCTTTCATGATGTCGCTCATAATGGACAGAAACATCCCTGATACTAATATCACCAAATCGGTCGGCATACGCCACCACCTTCATCCCGCTGCTGTCCAATGTACGTAAAATTTTGTCCATTACTATTAGCCAGAGCACTGGTGAGATGGCGCTACCCTGGGGCGTGCCTCTGTTCACAGCTCTGGTCAAGTGGTTGCCTCCCAGATCCGACGGGATTATCCTAGTACTCAGCATGGATATAATCCAATGCGTGAGATACCCCTCCAATCCAACACCGATCAAGGCTTTCTTGATGGCGTTGGTACTGACGTTGTTGAAGGCTCCTTCTATATCCAAGAAGGAAGCAAGGATATACTGCTTGTACTGCAGCGACCGCTCAACCGTGCCAATTACCTCGTGGAGGGCGGTTTCTGTGGATTGTCCTTTGAGGTAGGCATGCTGGGACTTAGAGAAAGGCGTTCTCTCCATAATAGTCCTTAAGTGAATGTCCAGGACGCGTTCTAGGGTCTTCAGCACGAATGAGGTCAGGCTGATTGGCCGAAAGTCCTTCGCGGACTCATGACCGCGCCTGCCCGCTTTCGGTATGAAAACCACCCGTGCGCGCCTCCAGGACTGCGGTACGTATCCTAAAGTGATGCAGCTCCGGTAAATCTCAACAAGCCACGGCACAGCCCTTTCCTGCTGCTTCTGTAGCATGACTGGCATTATGCCATCTGGGCCAGGAGATTTGTATGCGGAGAAGCTGTTTATAGCCCAGCCGATCCTATCCCCGGTAATTACCGATTTGATAGTCTCGCACAGCTGGGGTTGCCGCAAACCCTCCAAGCGAGGTTCTGACTCACAGTCCTCCTCGCTGGAGGGAAAGTGCGTTTGCACCAGCAGCTCCAAGGTTTCACTAGAAGATTCCGTCCAGGAGCCTTCCGACTTTTTAAGGAAGGATGGACTCTTATGTTCCTTGGACAGAATCTTATTGAGCCTCGCGGATTCACTAGTGCTTTCAATGTTCTGACAATAGTCTAGCCAAGACCGCCTCTTGGCGGTCCTGATGGCCGACTTGTATAATACTTCTTTAGGCAGTCCTTGTATGGTTGCCAGTATTTTTGCCTGTAGCAGATGTTGAAGATTTCTCTGGTCAACTTCCTGAGACTAGAGAGATCTTCGTTCCACCACGGTGGCAGGGTCTTTTTGCTGTACTTAGCAGGGCACGGGACTTTGAAGGCGGTATCAAAAGCCTTCTCCAGAGCCCCGACCTTTGACTCCAGTTCGTCTGTCGTGCCAATCCTACCAATTTGCGCACCGGAGAGTTTGTTCTTAATTACCTGACCAAACTTTCTCCAGTCGATCCTCCGGGGGTCTCTAAAGGGCTTGGAGACCTCTGCGGCGAGATCTAGACTGAAGAGTATCCAACTGTGGTCAGAGAAGGATCTCTGATCAGACACTCTCCAGTCCTCCACCCTAAGAACTCCGTTGTCGGTTATTAGGGTGATATCAAGGACCTCCTTCCAACCGTCACAGTTCTCCGAGCAGGGGAAATGAAAGGTTGGTGTACTGCCCCTGTTACACACCGATAGATTTGAAGTAATAATAAAATCAAAGAATGACTCACCCCTTTCGTTGATTTCAGAGCTGCCCCAAAGCGTATGCCTTGCATTTGCGTCGCAGCCTATCAGCAGGTTGGCTTTCTTTGGTGTTATGGTGTTCGTCAGATGTTGTAGTTCTTGTGGCGGAGCTGATCGGTCGTGAGCCATGTACGCCGAGGAAATATACACGTTCTCTGCCCCCACCTGCTCCAGCTTGACCACAACTAGGTCACTGGAACTCAGGTCCGGGCACAAAAAAGCGTGCAGACTCTTCCTCGCAAGAATACATGCTCTAGGTCTATCCTGATCAGCGTCTCCTGTGCTGTGGAATAAATTAAAATATTTGCTTTGGAGCCCTTTGATGGTTCGGTCGCTTCCGACCCAGGGCTCCTGTATTAATGCGATGTCGATGTCTTCCTCTAAAAGGAAGACGAGCAGATTAGCCGAGGCACACTTCGAGTGCTGCAGATTTATCTGCGTTACCCTCAGCATGATCTGCTTGCGTGGGGGGTTCGTCAGCGCCCGTCGGACCGTCGATCGTCATCTCCTCCAAGAGCTCGTTGGCGGCGTCGATTGGGTTAAGGTCGTCGTCCGGTTTTGCAGAGCGGAACACTTTTACTTTGGCATTCCTGACTCCGAACCACACTTTGTAATCGGCCTTTTTCAGTGCCTCCAGGCACTCCTCGTTTATGCGGAGTAGTACGGGCTGGCTGTTTATCTGAGGTTCCTCCTCCCTTATAACAACCCAGTCGTCCATGGGAATCCCGGAGTTGTGAAGGCGCAGGAAATGGACAAGCTTGTCCTTCTCCATGCGGATCTTCGGCAACCAAATGCGAGCGACCGGTCTCCTGGGAATCTCGTCGTAAGGGATAGTCTTGAGCTTAACGCCCTCCCAAGCGTCGCTGATCTTAGCGACGCACGAGCCGAGAAAGTCCTTAGAGAACTGGTCCATGCAAGCTATTACGTGGAACCCACGGACCACATGAAATGAATCAAAGTGGGGAGTGAGTCCCGGGTGTTTGCCTCCGGTTTCCACGAGATGTTCATAGACCATGCCCGACAGCCTAGCCTCAACACTGGTCCACAACTCCAGCGTTAGTTTGCCGCTAGCAGAATTGCCATCCGCCAGCGCCACCCATAAGTGACTCCTGGCCACATCGCTGAAGGTCTTCGCAGTACGTGGCGCGCCGGCTGACGGTTGCTGTACAATTTCCTTCGTATGTTGCTTGGCGTCTGCGCTCTTGCCCACTCTACTCCGCTTTTTATCTTGTTCGACCTCGTCTTGAGATCGGTTGCGTTTTAGGGCGATGGGCTTCGCCTTCTGCTCGTCAGCCCGGCGTTTGCTGTTGTATTCATCAACAATCGCCTGGTATTTTGCGAGGTCTTTTTCATCCCGCTCGTCGACAGTACCGGCCTCCTTATTCTTGGCAATCTTGCCGAGAATATGCATGGCCTTCTGGTACTGACTCTTGAGCAGGACACCCGTGGACCTTCGCTTCTTAGCCGGTTTCCGGCGATTCTTGTCGGTTTTCGCTTTCGAGGGATCCCCCGACGCTGAGGGCTTCGGGTCAGGAGTACTATGTCTGGTACTCGCTACACCCAGCCTGACGGCAGTGGGTTCCAGGCTAGAAGCCACTAGTCCGTCTGACGCCTCGCTTCGGGAGGTCCCTGCGGTTGGTTTCAGCATAACCGTGCTACGGCTGGCACCGAGTGTATTGCTCTCGACGGCCACTGTCTCCTGGCTGGAGGCCAGCAGCTCGTCCTCCGATGATGCGCCTGGCATCATCGCCTCCTCTTCTATCGTCGTTTTGGTTTTTTTATTAATTGAGTCCATGTCTTGGTCCCACGAGTAGTCCGGGAAGAATGTCCACCCTGGCTGGCCCGGCCACCAGGGTAAGGGTCTTATTTGAAACTGAAGGTGCCCAAGGTATTCAGAGTTCGCATACTAAAGACCAAGCTCCCCATTGGCCACGCAGCCCTCGGCGTATGCTGTTCCACCTTGGCTTGGGGTCCTATTAGCACCTTCTCCGGTGCAGGGAGGACGATCCCCGGGCTGTTGCTTCAGTCCATCCCCCCGCCAGATCTACTTGCCCCTAACACATGACCAGCAGACAAGCAGATCCTCGTCAGTTGGATGAGCCTACTCCCAGCCCGGCCCTACACACTCTTGGCCCGCCCGAAGACGGTTTCCAGCGGCCACCACGCGGAGGTCGTGTGAGGACTTGCCTAATTATGCAACTTTAACCTGAAGCATAATCAAAATGGTATATGGACCTATTCCCAAATCACATCCAATTTTCTGCTCGACCACCTTCCTGACAACTCAGATAGGAAGATGAACATTTAATTGAGATGGCGTTCTAAACTATGATAAATAAACCATCGGTGATTGTGCTCTAGACAACCTTCAGACAAATGTAGCCAAATTTTCATCTAATACTTGTACACTTTGGTGGTCAAAGGGATGAACTTTTTATCATTGTTATGCACATGCACTCTTCATATGAGTAAATGTAAGCGAATGACACAGGACACCTTACCTTAATTAATTTCCACCTCATTTGATTACCATAAGTGCCACACGCAGTCCACCGAAATTTCAGTGGAGATATTTGTAGTTTGAGCTTGAAAGGAATATTTTGAAAATTTAATGGAAACTTCGGGAAATTTGCTATAAATTCACGATACTCAGTTGTTGTTATTAAGATATTTGGTAAATGATAATAGTTTTTTTGATAATATTAGATAGTTTATGCTACCTAGTAGTACCATTGAAAATATCTTTTATGGGAAAACTTGAATTGAGTATTTGAACTTAACATAATACTGTTACTAATCACTTTTCAAGTCACCTCATCAAGAGCCCCTTGATGAATGCGGAGATAGAAACGAATTAAAGGTTTGGCTTCCGCAGCTATTGGTTAGCAATGTCTTCCTATCGAATTATGAACGATGAACTTTTTCGAGAAAATTTGCTATATCTGTGGTAGCTAAAAAAAGGGGATATTAAGGTAAAAGAGGAAATGCAAGTTGTATCCCCTTTGAAAGAGGGAAGGTCACGCTATATAGTGATTGCCTTAAATGTCGGTGTTTCTAAATCATCAGTGGCTGAAATAGCAAGAAAATTGGGATTTGCTCGTGATAAACCAGAGGTTTTTCAGAGTTGTCAAAAAAACTGTAAGGAAAACCGAAGGTTAGTCAAAGGGAAGACCGACTAAATCTGCGAAAGTCTCAAGAGGCTCGAACTGCAAGTTTCTAGAGTATGCTTGATGTATAAAAACGGGTTGAAATCTGTGAGGTTAGCTAAAAAGCCGAAGTTGACGGAGCGATGTAGCCATGACGATTTTTATGGGTCCTGTTACAGGACGATTCCTGGAGAACGGATTGGAACTCCTATACAACGCACCTGAGCAACAACATGGCCCACCTTCAAGGGGACGGTGATATCATGAGCGCACTGGAACTAGAAACAGTGGTGGAAAACCTAAGCACAGACGTCATTGACGCTTATGAGGCCCAGCTGTCCGGCTAAGACAGTTAAGTCATCAAGGGATATACCCTGGTTGAACAGGAACTTAGCCAGAATGAGGACAGAGGTACGAAAACTCTTCAACCGGGTAAAACAGACCGGTGACTGGCCAAGGTACAAGAGTGCACTGACTGCGTATAGCAACGCGATCCGGGAAGCAAAAACGAACAGCTTCAGGGAATTCTGTGAAGGGATCGAACAAATCACAGTAGGAACCCGGCTTTACAAAGCTGTAACCAAAGACGGGGCAATTCTTCTGCCTGTTTGAAGAAGGAAGATGGGACATTTACTGCGAATGAGGAGGACAGAGTTTACATGCTTCTTAGAGCTCATTTCCCGGGGTCCAACCCCATGGTGGTAGGCAACAACATCCTGCGTGATACCCCAATAACGAATAAAAGGGAAAGAAAGCAGAACTGGAAACTAGCAAAAGAGGAATGGTCATAAGCTAGGGTAAGGTGGGCAGTGAGAACTTTTAAACCACTGAAATCACCCCGACTAGATGACATCTTCCCAGCACCAATCCAAAGAGGTCTAAAAATCTTCATTGAGTCTCTTCTGAGGGTGGTAAGGAACAGCATGGCCCTGGGATATATACCATAGGCATGGAGGCGGGCAAAAATGGTCTCTATTTCGAAAGCGGGTAAGACCAATTTGCCAAATATTGTTCGTATTCAAAACGGTGGAGAAGGTCATAGACAACTTTATTAGAACTAACGTTCGAAACCGTAATCAACACTCTCACTGGGCAGGACGGTCAACTGAAACTGCTCTGTATCAGCTGACAGATGTACTACGGGATGATATAGAAACAAAAGAAATACCATTGGGTGCGTTTTTGGATATCGAAGGAACATTCGACAAGACATGGCACACAGAGATACTAGATGCCCTGAGCTGCAAGGGAGTCGGACACACCCTGGCTTTCTGGATGGGCAAAATGCTAGAGAGTAGGCAAATAGACTTCTATTGCCGATAGATACAACTTCTCTTGTCATGAATACTACTCAAGGTTGTCCAGCGGTGGGGCGGGTACTATCGCCGCTTATATGGAGTATGGTAGTGAATGAATTTCTGGACGTGCTAACAAATACTGGAATATAAGTGCAGGGTTACGTGCACGACATTGTTTTAATCAGTAGTGCCAAATATGAGGATACCCTATGTGATAGAATCCAAACTGGAGTAAGGGTTACTAGTGCATGGTGCAGAAGGTGGGACTGCGGATCACCTGAGAGCCATAAAGTTACATGACATGTAGGTGAAACAGAGGTTAAATATTTGGGAATTACGCTAGACCAGAAATTACTCTGGAAGACACATATCGAAAACACTTGTCGGAAAGCCACGAGGGCTCTGATGACTTGTAGGTCCATAGCAGGAAAAAAAGGGGGTTGCAGCTCGAAGATACTACTTTGGATATATACTGCAATAGTAGGGCCAATGATTACTTGGAGTCGGTAATCTGGGCAGAAAGACCCGAATTCAGCACACAAGCCAGGGAATTATACAAACTGCAAAGATTGGCTTGCGTGTGTATCAGGGGGGCAATGAGGACACACCCAACGGCATCCCTGGAGAGCCTAAATCGAAGGAAGATTAATATTCTTTCTAGGCGGTATCCCGGATTATTGATACCAAGCGATTACATGACAACGAGGTTTCACTGCGATAAGGAGTTTGAAACACGTTGGAGTAACAGGGCAAACTGAGAGAACGTGGCTGTGATATTTAGTTTAAACCAGCAATTGATTACTTGGTACACTGACTGATCCGCCACAGCAGAGGAAGCGGGTGCAGGTGTCAGTGGTCCAATGAAAATGTACATGGAGCCAATGGGTAGGCACATTAGCATATTCCAGGCGGAAATGCACGCCATAGACAGATGCGCCTCCTTTAATCTCCAAAGAAACTACAGGGGGCAGAATATTGCTTTTCTGACTGACAGCCAAGCAGCAATCAAGGCACTTAAGTCCAACCAGGTGAACTCTAAACTGGTATGGGAATGCTTTGAGAGACTGGCTATGAAGAGACTACAAACGCCTTTGAACGGGCCCAAACCCTTCTGTGGAATCGGAAACGGGTTCATGGCTATGACATTAAAAAATGAAGAGGAATGGTTGAGAGAAAAAATACTGGGTGGGCCTACCAGGAATGGAGCAGTCCAGGGTGCTTATTGGGGGATACAAGCCGGCTTAACTATCACCTAAGGAAGCTAGGGATATCTACGGACACTGCCTGCTGATTCTGTGCGGAGTGTGATTAAACCTCCATACACGGTCTGGGACAGTGTACGGCCCTTGTACAAAGTAGGTCGAGGCATCTTGGAAAACACTTAATACCAGATGCCAAGTTGAAAGATCTGGAAGTGGGGAATATATTAAAATTTCTAAATTGCTCGACAATTGTCTATGTTCCTCTTGTCGACCGTCCAGGAACATTCCTTGTGCAAAACTACGATTTCGCTGTTGCACTAATAGTTGGGTTGCTTACTGTGGAGAAATCCTTTTCTGCGTATAGTCGCACAGCATGTCATTGTTACCCGCTGCGTGCCTTTTTTTGGCCGTTCTATTCAGGACTATATCAGGCTTGAGCGTCGCAAAGAACGTATCCCCCACAAAAACTTTCGCTCTCCTTCCGGGGCTCCTTTTGGAGCTCGATTCGCCTTAGATCTCTATGCACATTGCCGGGTGGTCACTGTGAGTCGAATTCTTACACTTTCGAAGCGACGCTTTTGAATGAAGCGGCGCTCATGTATATCAAATCCACATAAATCCCGAGCCTCTTCCTCTGAAAGTGAATGAGATTCAAAAATTTTCAAGTACCTGTTCTAGCTCCGCGAATCCCTGCGAGCGTAGCATGTCCTCTCGCATTTGTTGGGCGGCTGCCCCATTCAGGAGCCCACATATTAATATCACCTGCTACGATTATCGCCAAAGTAGTTCCCCATCTGCTCATATCCGTCGAACGTCGCGCTGACTGGAGCATAGCAACTCTATACTTTTCATCCTCATTCTGATGAATGCATTCTCCGGATGCTCCATTATTTCGCAAATGCTATGTGAAAATAAGTCCTGTGCCAGCTGGCCGTGCTTGAGGTTGATTGGTATTAACCTCATTTGAAACTAGCGTTGAGGGCTTGCTGCCTGCAATGTGGCAATTACTTCATACCCTTCTTTCTTTTGCACAGTGGGCTATTTTGGTTAGCTTTTTTTTGTTGAGGATGCTTAGAGGCCAGAGTCTGTATCCACTTTATGACGGACCGGACCACTTGGGAAGCAACTTACTTCTTCTCTTGTGGTCCACGGATTCCTCTTTTTTGGGTTTAACATCCAAGTTTATCAAAAAAAGCAACTGACGGTTTCGTCCTGGGCAGAGGCAACTCATCAGACGCTGTCCCACTTATGCCCTGGGAGCAGCGTGACCGAAAGTAGCGACAGGTTGAAGTCATTACCACCTGTCACTACTTTTGGTCACGCTGCTCTAAGGGCAGTTAAGCCGTTGAGTGTTTAACGTAGGTACCTGTCGTGGAGACTTAATCCTACGGTCTTCTTAAGACACGGATTGATTTTGTGACCACACTCAGAGCCCCGCTGCATGCATTGTCTGGTGGCCAAGATTGAACTTTGCTAACAGCAGGAAGCTGCTAACACCGATTCAGAGACTTGGTTGCCTAAGTATTACTGGAGGAGTGAGTACTAGTGTCCGGATAGCTGATTGGTTAGAGCACAAGGCTGTCGTATGGCAGGTCGTGGTTCAAATCTCGCTGGCGACAGTGGTATTTGTATCGTGATTTGACGTCGGATCCTAGTCGACTCAGCTGTGAATGAGTACCTGAGTCAAATCAGGGTAATAATCTCGGGCGAGCGTAATCCTGGCCACTTTGCCTCCTACAGTGTTCTGTGTTCATATTAGAGCGATGGGTTGAGTACTTTGATGAGCTACTGAACAACCAGAACATCGGCGAGTTGGAGGTCCCGCCAACTCAAGACGACGGACAAATACTGCCACCACCAAGTTTAGGAGAAACAGTCCGTGCAATTCATCGGCTAAAAAATCATAAGTCGCCAGGAGCCGATGGAATTACAGCCGAATTGGTTAAATATGGAGGCGACCAGTTACACCAAGTGGTTCATCAACTTGTGCTCAAGGTATGGGACAGCGAATCAATGCCTGACGATTGGCAGCGAGGCATAATCTGTCTCATACATAAAAAGGGAGATATCACACAGTGCAGCAATTATAGAGGTATCACGTTGCTGAGTACCATCTATAAGATATTCTCCACTATCTTGCTAGGCCGGATAGCCCCATACGCCCAGAACATCATTGGCCCATACCAAAGAGGCTTCACTCCAGGCAAATCAGCAACAGATCAGATTTTCTCTCTGCGGCAGGCGATGGAAAAACTGTTGGAATATGGACAACAGTTGCACCATCTGTTCATCGACTTTAAAGCCGCCTATGATAGCATAGCCAGGGTAAAACTGTACACGGCCATGGGAGAATTCGGTATCCCGACGAAATTAATAAGACTGACTAGGCTGACCCTGACCAATGTGCGAGGCCAGATAAAAGCAGCAGGATCACTCTCAAGACCATTCGACATCAACAACGGTCTACGACAAGGGGATGCGCTATCATGCGTCCTCTTTAACCTGGCCCTCGAGAAGGTGATCCGTGATGCTGAGGTGAATGCAAGAGGTACGATCCTCTTCAAGTCCACCCAACTACTGGCCTATGCTGACGATATCGACATCATGGGAAGAACCACCCGAGACGTTCAAACTGCCTTCATCCAGATCGAGCAGGCGGCGCGAGATCTTGGGCTGCACATCAATGAAGGCAAGACAAAATACATGGTGGCAACGTCAGCACCGAAGACGAATCAACCAACAACATCAAACCGCACTGGTCAAACACAAGCACGAACAAGAATAAGGATAGGGGAATACAACTTTGAGACCGTTGACAATTTCTCCTATCTAGGGTCGAAAATCACAACCGATAACAACTACGATGAGGAAATCCGCGCACGGTTGTTGTCAGCCAACAGAGCCTACTTCAGCTTACAAAGACTGTTCCGCTCGAAACGTCTCACCATAGGGTCAAAACTCTTACTGTACAAGACTATGATCTTGCCAGTCCTCATGTATTCCTCGGAAACTTGGGTTCTTAGCAAGAAAAATTGCGAACTCTTGGCCGCGTTCGAGAGAAGAATCCTCCGAAGAATTTTTGGCCCCCTACATGAGGATGGACGACTCCGTAGCCTACACAATGACGAAATCTATGAGCGATACCATGACCGTACGGTTGTGGATAAAATCCGGCTCAATAGGTTACGGTGGGCGGGTCACTTAATCCGTATGGATGAAGATGATCCCACCCGGAAAGTCTATAAGGGCAATATCTATGGTAGGAAAAGAAGACGAGGCAGACCCTGCCTAAGATGGAGCGATGGCGTGGGCCAGGACGCCAGACAGCTTTTAGGGATATCGAATTGGTGGACCTCGGCGCAAAACCGGGATGTCTGGAGTTCCTTATTAAGGCAGGCCTAGACCGGATACCGGTTGTTGCGCCGTTGATGATGATGATGAGTGTTCTGTAGTGTACCGTTACGGTCTTGAATGAAGTGCTCTAACACATTTCAAGGCCCTGATCCAATATGGATTGTTGTGCCAACGATTATTATCATTAATGAGTACTACGCCGGCTGCGGCACTTGAAGCTATCCTAAATTTGGCCCCCATTCACTTGGAGGTGAAACGGAAAGCAGCCAACGACGCATATATGCTCGATACCATTGGGGCGTGGAAAGGCGGCCAATCAAACCGACATGCGTCTGTCTGGAAATTCCTTGAAAAACATCCGGTAGCCCTGATGCCGACCCATCATATGGTTTCCAGATTCGTCTTCTTTGAAAAGACATACACTGTCATAATCACCGAAAGAGAAGAATGGTCGACAAGTGGCCATGAGTCTTTTCAGATTACAGACCTAATAATCTTCACCGATGGGTCAGTCATGGAGGATGGATCGGGCGCAGGGGTGTTCTCGGATAATCCGATTATAGAACTGTCCCGACTCCTCGGAAAAATGACGACCATATTCCAGGCGGAGATATATGCCACTTCATTGGCAGCAGAAGAATGTCTGCGACAAAAATGGAGGGGTCGCACCATTCGAATCTGCTCCGACAGTCGGGCGGCATTATCAGCACTAAATGGCAACAACATATCAAACCAGTTGGTGTGGAGTTGTCATCAGGTGTTGCTGAAGCTTGGCCGACTGAACGAAACATTCCTGATGTGGGTGCCGGGGCACTCCAACATCGCCGGTAATGAGGAGGCTGACAGACTGGCTCGCGAGGCTCTGGATCCACAATGGTGGGGCCAGAACCAGCTCTTGGAATCCGACCATCTACTGTCAAGTCTATTCTGAAGGGTGAAATTGCAAGGATTCACTCAACCGAGTGGAGAAATTTGGATTCTTGCCGGCAAGCGAAAATCCTTCTGAAAGAGCCTAGGGCCGCTAGAGCGGCATTTTTGTTGTCCCTTAAGAAGTGGGACATGAAAACCCTAGTTGGGCTTTTGACGGGACATTGCTCCTTAAACTACCATATAGAAAAGATAGGGGTACTACACTTTTTATGCAGCTGCCGGGCATCCTCAGATCTGAGACGAAGACACCTTGGCAAGGTTTTCTTCAATGAAGAATCTGATCAGATTCGCTAAAGCCTGCGAACACCGTAGGCGGAAGCTATTGAATAGCCAATTTACGGGGATAGTACAATGGGTCTAACAATGGCCTGAGTGCTCGGAGCTGCGGCTCCCCCCAGTTAACTAAACTAAAACTAGAACAGAGCCGCGCTGAGACAAGCAACAACGGTATCAGTCTATACCAAGTGCATGGCTTAGCATTCATACTGGTGGATGCAAGACATACCTAAATCTCTACCGAACCAAGGAGTACAGCACCCGTGTTGAAACGCAACATCACGCCGAGGCCCGAAGGTCTCTTCTCGCTTGAGCATAACCACAACCCCCATGAAACTCCCACTAGGGGGCCTACCGCAAATAACCGAGCTGTACTCACATATAAAGGGAGTTCATCCGAAGTGTGAGAGTCCAGGGGCTATCCCGGTTCCCATGGTACCAGTATACCCCTGGTAAGGTTTCGTGGCCAATTACTACTTCAGATGAGTCCCCGTGCAGACTCGGGTCTGATCGCCCTAATTAGGCCTTTGGAGCATTCGCCTACTGCATCGCGGCCGCAAATCAAAGTGAGCAAAGCGTCTCTCGGTGCCACCACTATGGGTTGCCGCCCCGTCTTTTTCACCGCCACCTCTGAGCACCGCTGCTCTAAGGGCAGAGGTGAGGCAGCGTCTGATGGGTTGCCTCTGCCCTGGGTGAAACCATCAGTCGCTTTTTTATTTTGGTTAGCTCGGTAGGCCTTGCTGATATAGCCGTCCGCTCTTCCATGGCTTCCACCTGTCATCCATACTGATACATTCCATCGCGATGTGTCCAAAGCCAAGGTATTTAAAGAGCCATTTCAGTGTCATCTGCTCCCCAAGGCGACATGTAACCCAGAATGTTCATAATCTGCCTGCTGCCAACAGTTTGATCCTTAATTATGAGCACGACTATATCCTTGTAGACTATAGAGATCTAGTCCACAGTTTCATCCTTGCATTTCTTGAGCTCCTTTCTGGGACCGTCCAATGTTAGCTTATGTTTTCCCTCATTTGGAGATGATAATAATCTCCGTCCGTCCTCCTCGTCTCCCTTTTTTTCGGAAGTGCCACAATTCTCTAGACTTTCGCATCCGCCTTGGAGGATTCACTCCTTCCCTCTGGAATTGCGGCTACGTGCCACTTTATTGGGAGTTTGGCCCTTTTTTTTAGGAGTTTGTTCCTAGTTAGGCTACACTCTCGCCACTGGGGCTAGTATTTTCAATCGCAGGGCTTGCGTCCGTAAATGGGTATCAAATAGCTCACATAGTGGGGACTCCACTGGTCATTTGATTTTACATAAACGAATCACTGCAAAATAATTCGCACCCCTTTATTGCCCGGTATTGATCAATGAGATAGACTAATTAGGATTATAATCGCTGGGGACCATTAGTGACAGATCCATTCATATGTAAGCAATTTTTGGAGTCCTTCGAACAACTAACAAACAAATCATTTCTTCCCGACGACAGACCTCAAATTATTGATGCTACACTTGAATGTTCCCCTACACGAGCGTTTAGTATTTATCGACGTTATTAATTTTTTCTACTACTAAGGATCAGGCATGAATTTGATCCTGAAAATCCAAAATACGTCGTGGTCCTGCCACCATCTGGCACACGTCATTTGTACACGTGTTGAGATCATTCATTACAATATCCTTCGGTTGAGCCAACCTATCGCGTATAAGTATGAAATTTTTGATTGTAGGAATCAAACGCGGTAGTCCCTATTCGAACCATAGAAGAATAAGAAGGATATAAGTCTCGATAGTACTTCTTCCTTCGAATAAATTCGTTATAGTTCAAAATTTTATGATAGTGCAGAAAAAAAACTGTGGTTGGAAGGCGCACAGGTATGCATGCACGTATCCGTGAGGTAGCGCTTATAAACAAAAACTCAATGACTCGTGTTCGAGGGACCTAACGACAACAAGAGAGACGAGGCCCTTCGAGCTGGTGAGCCCAGATGACGATGTTTACAGCATATGGTCAGGAAAAGTGTATCCTTTTTTCTAGCTGATAACTGCCATTGAAGTGTTCTTAGCACAAATTGGATTACAGATAACTTGGTTTTTTTAGCAGTTGAATGGAGCCGTCTTTTGGGTAGGATGTGCGGACGACGGAAGTGGAAGTGTAGTAGTTGAAGATAAACAAATATCCTCGGAATTATTCACAACTACTTCAGTAGTAAAAGATTCCTATGAAAATCCCACCTTATCCTTATTGTGGAGTTGGCTCCTCAGAAGTCAACTACGTATTTTATGCCCATCTTCCACAGCAAAAACAGGCAGACCCCGGGATTTCAGCGGCAGTATCTTAATTTCCACTCGAATCCGTGATATTCGGATTCGATTGAACAAAATTAAATGATAAAATAAATTAATCGTTGGCATGAATCAATCTAAATTAAGTGTTTGTTTTCGAAATTGCACCCTAATTTCAGGCTGAGAACTTGACTCCATTATAAATCCCTCGATGATAGTGATCACGCAGTAACCATATAGTGCGGATCAAGAGGATTCGCCGAAAACTCATCACTGACGTCCTGACCCATTCGGCTAACCCCATAATCAAAAGAAGCGCCAACAAACTGATTAAAAACCAACAAAGTCCCAATCACCCCAAACACAATTTATGTACGCATGGATGTTGCTATAATGATGGAGGATCCGGAATCCTTCAGACTGCCGATCAGTAAATACATTGGAGATAATGTGCCGTCATTGGCAGCTTCATGTTGGACACTATACGTGGGTCAAAATTGCTTCCTAAGCGCCAAATCGATCACCTTTACCGGTCGGGTTAGGGCTTCCAGAAGACAAAGGTAAGGGTTCCGCTGTTTGCACAAGAGCCCCTGATGAAGACGTTATAGACGCCTTGGATTATACAAAAAGAAAGATTATCTGATAAAAGTGTGGATTAATTTCCTTTTTGAAATTGGTCTGGAGATAAACTTTGACCTAAAAGAGTCCTCATCGGAAGGAAATTTTCTCGTGGGATTTTAGTTTTCGAATTATTGTATGTACATATGCATGTATATAGTCGGTGTCCTGTGTAATCTGTGATGTTTTGAAATGTGATAGATTGTGGGATTCGTTGCTTCCTACAATCAATTTCTATTGGCATATCCCTTCTAAAGGTCGGTCGTTCCCGATGGAATGGGTCTGAAACATTCCTGTACTGTACAATAGTGCAAAGGACGAAAAGATGTCTCATATAAATCGAGCGTCACCCAGGCAACACAAGTGACATCCCCTCAAAATCCAAAGGGCGATAAGGTCGAAAAGGGGAGTAGAGAGGGCGCGAACGAGTCTTTCCGATCCTCGCAGGATGCGAAAAGGCAAAAAGGCGTCTCACCGGAAAAGGAGAAGGCAAAAAAGTGACCAAAATCGCAGAGACAGCGACGCCGGCTCCAATTTACCCAAGGGAAGCAAATCCCCAAAAAGGAACGGAGGAAGCAAGGACCAAGGTTGGCGAAGGAAAAATGCGACATATAAAGGAAGATTACGACCCGAATTGATATCCTCAGAAAGCTCGAATCCGATCCTGAGCTGATGGACCTTGGAGAAAACGTCAGCCGAATCAGACGCTCTCAGAAAGGAGACTTGATGTTGGAGCAGAAGAATTTTCCGGGTAAAACGGTTGAAAATTTCCTCGGCAAGGGGGAGAGATCTTTAGAAGAAGAGGCACAAGCACGGGCCAAAAAGCAGGAGATTGTCATACAATGTAACGACATTGATTAAATCAACACCAAGTAGCCTTTTTTCTTTTGGGAGTAGGGTAAGTGAATGCGTTTACGCACAGAGTGTTGGACTCCCGCACCAGTACGCTGTCGGACTACCAACTAAACACCTCCCTGTCATCAGAGAACTAGCCTGGAACCGTTTGACACATTACTTCGGGGTAGTCGTTCGGCTCTCCCGTCTTTGGGAGCCTTCAAGTCAAGGAATTCCTTTCACTAAATTCACTAACGAGAGGGGAGGGGAGGAAGAGAGTTGTTAGTTCCTATCTGATCCCTCCTCCGGTCGAGTTCAATCTTATTCGCATTAAGAAGAGTCCGAACATAATGCGCAATATGATTCCACCTGTCAGCGCCCTTCAGCATCTCTCTGACAATGTTGTCTGGAGGGAGCTCCTCCGGGGTCTATATAAAGCTTCTGACGAAAGCCATCCCACTTTTCGCAAGAGAAAAAGGTGTGGTCAACGTCGCCCGCCACTCCATGCAGAACACACAATCAGGAGATCACGCATTCCCAATCCTGTACAGGTAAGACTGAAAACCTCCATGCCCGCTTAGAAGTTGGGTAAGGAATTAAGTCCTTGGGGTTTTAACGTAGGTACCTGTCGTGGAGACTTAATCCTACGGTCTTCTTAATTTTGTGACCACAATCAGAGCTCCGCTGTGACAAGCAACGACGGTACCGGTCTATACCAAGACATGGCTTAGCATTAATACTGGTGGAACTAAGGAGTAAGGCGTTGAAATGCAACACCACGCCGAGGCCCGAAGGTCTCTTCTCGCTTGAGCATCACCAACAACCCCCATGAAGCCCCCACTAGGGGGCCAACCGCAAACAACCTAGCTGTATTCATATACGACAGGAATTCTCCCGAAGTATATGAGTCCAGGGGCTACCCCGGTTCCCATGGTACCAGTATACCCCTGGTAAGGTTTCGTGACCGAAGCGACTTCAGATGAGTCCCCGTGCAGACTCGGGTCTGATCGCCCTAATTAAGCCTTGGAGTCGCCTACTGCATCACGGCCGGCAAGCCAATGCGATACGGCGGTTCCCGGTGCCACCACGTGGAGGTTCTCCTCGGCCACTTGGTTTTGGGTCAGCCGACATGGTTGCCGCCGCGTCTTCCTCCAGCCACCTTCGGTTCAACCACAGGTCTAAATTCACGATGAGCCGCGCATATGCCTGCTGGCTCATTTTGCCAAGAAAGTTGTCACTTGGTAAGGGTGCGTTGACGTTCTTCACGGGCAACCATCTCTCTTAACTTCTCACCCTTATCGCGGTAGATAGCTGTGCACTCACAGCCGGCTCGGAGACGGTGCGATAAGCAGACGACACTCGCAAAGCTCCCCGCCTTTGCACTTGAGCAAGGCGTTTACGATGCCCCCTCCTTGTAAAGGGCATCAGCCCATAACTCCACGCCATAGAACTGAATCGACTGCGTTGCTCTCGTAAGGAGACGTCTCCAAGTAGATATAGGGCCCCCAACATTTGCCATTAGCCGACTCAAGGCCGCGACTCCAGCTGCAGCCCAGTCAGTTGTTGCTTTGATTTGCTCGAAGAAGCTCATCTTCCAGTCCAGCATGGTTTTGACTCTGTAGTCAACTCGCCGATCGATATGGGACGCAGGGTCGGGATTCTCCTTCTGATCAAAATGACTACTTCGGTTTTTCCTAGCGCAAGACTGAAACCATAAGCAGTTATCCATCCGCTTACCCGTCGCAACAATATGACAAGTCTGCTTTTCGCCTGTTCGACAGTGCATCCGGCAGCAAGTGCCGCAAGTTCGTCTGTATAACCGACCAGGCGCGACTCTTCTGGCATATCGAGTCTCAGCAGACTATTATAGGAAGCGTTTCAGAGGTCTGGCTCAAGAATGAATCGCTGTGCTATTCCTGACGTGATTCCCATCTTTCTTTGGCTCTCTAGCGTCTTATAAATCAGGGAGCGGTCTTTCAGATAATCCCTCAATATCCGCAAGAGATAGCTTGGCGCGTGAAATGAGTTCTCTAATGTGCCTAGCATCTTATGGAATATATCAGTCTTATGGAATTGAAGGCATTTCTGACATCAAGCGTTATGAGGAGCACTATCTGTCGAGATCGATGGCTGTGGCTCTTGGCTCGATGAACCGCATCTACGACTTCCATAATGGCATCCACTGTGGATCTCCCTGTCCTGAACCCGAACTGCCTTGGGGATAAGTCTCCGACAGCGCGGATCGCTTCTGCGAGTCTACTCCTGATGAGCTTCTCGAGCACTTCCCCACGCGGCCGGTATGCAGACGGGAGCTCCGGGTTTCCTTTACCCTTGCTAATCAGCGGGAGCCTGGCCAATTTCCAGCGACAAGGAAAAATGCCCTCCTTCAAGCAAGCGTTGAATGTCTCAAGCAGCAATTCTGGCCGTTGGCGGAACACTAGTTTGTAAACTTCCCCCGGGATGCCATCAGGACCTGGCGTATTCTTTTGTTTCATAGTGATAACAGCTTCTTCGAGTTCGCTCATTGTGAAAAGCGGGCTATCCTCGAAGCTTTCCGTGCTATTGACATCAACCCGAATAGGACGCCTGGGAAACAATGTCCGCACAATGTGACTCATATGGTCGATAGTTAGTATGCAGGGCCTCCGCAGAGCCCTAATTTTCCTGGTGACAAGCTTATAGCCAAGCCTCGACGGGCCCTCATTTACCTCATTCACAAGGTTCTGCCAGCCGCGAGCTTTGCTTTTATTTATTGCGCTGTGGAGTCTCCTTTTTGCTGATCTATACTGTACCTTTATGGCGCATGCCTCCTCGTTGGCGTCCAAACGTTGTGCCAACCGGCGGAGCTTATGAGACTCCCTCCGTAGGTCGACAACTTTCGCCGTCCACCAGTCTATAAAAGGCTCGTAGTGGCTGAGGCCCCTCGGGGCATGGATGCCTCCCATGCCGTCATTATCAGGTTTGTCACTGAATTTACGACGGTGTCAGCTGCGATACTACCACCCCCTGGCGCGCCCTCCAGCGCGGCCCTGCCTGCTCCGAGAAAACTTCCCGATGTTCACCCTCGCGACATTCCACAGGTAAGGGGAGCGTCGCGTCGGTGCTCGCCGGGAAGTAGTGTCAACCACTTTGAACGTGATGTACTGGTGATCATTTCCCGAGAAGTCTTCTAGGCCTCACTACCCATCCGCCCATGATGCCAGAGATACTGACACGAAAGTGATGTCAGGAATGCTTCCTTCACAGCCTGGGCGCCGAAACGTTGACGAAGGTCCGGTGTTTAAAACTACGAGCCTGGTTCTCGCCGCCATTTCCAGAATGCGCTTCCCTCTGATGTATGACCGCGACGCCTCAGAAAGTCAGTTCGGACCACTTGGTTTACAAGATTCCGCAATCAGAGAACTGAGGAAGGCATACGGAGGCCCACAAAAGGCAACTATAAGCTTACCAGCTGAAGCAGCGTTCAAACTGCTGCGGCTGGTAGGGTAAAAATGACTTGGGTCATTTGCCTACTCAGGGAGCAGGTGTCCCTAAAGCGCTGCTTTAGATGCCTTGAATCTTGTCACATAGCGGCGAAATGCACCGGTGACTGTGATAGGTTGAAAAAATGCATAAACTGTGGGAGAGAAGGTCATATGTTCAGGGAATACAAGGCTGAGCCTGATTGTATGTATTAGAAGGGGAAAGGAACAGAGCCTTGAATACAGTAAAGAACTGAGGTTGATACAAATCAACCTCAACCACTGCAAGGCACCGCAAGACCTTCTCTCGTAGAACATCTATGAGAAGGGAATCGAAGCTCTCATTATCAACGAGCCTTATCGCAATAATAAGAGTGGTGCCTGCACTACAGATGTAACTGACAAGGCGACAATATGGGCGTGTGGAAATCAAGCTATTCAAAAAGCGATGGAGTTTCCAGAAGTTGGATTTGTCAGAGCACAAATAGTTGGCATCTACATATTTAGTTGCTGTGCTCCACTAAGTGCGACGATAGCAGAATTCAAAGGAATGCTAGGTATGCTAGTCTCGGATGCAAGAAGTCGAAACCCCAAGATCAAAGCGGATTATATCAACGCGTGGGCCGTGGATTGGGGCAGTCGCCCCAGGGGCCGTATCCTGCTCGAAGTTTTCGCGGAGCTAGACTTAGTGTTTGGAAATACGGGAAATGTGTCCACCTTTCCTGGGATAGGGTCGGGCTCAATAGTCGATCTGAGATATGTGAGCACCACATTGGCGATTAGAATGTCATGGTTTGTCAGTGAGCCTTATACCCATGGTGACCACCAGGCAATTTTCCTCCAGATCGAATATGGACCATGTGGCCATGTGCGTTTCCGTGGAGCTGGAAACCTGGGCTGGTCCGTGAAAAGGTTTGAAGAGGATGCATTCATAGAGATGCTATTGGAAGGCCTCAATCCCGGTGGTGTGGCTTCAGAGAAGGTAGTACAAATGATGGAATGCATAACGAGAGCGTGCGACGCTGCTATGCCGAGGCGGCGAATCCTCGCAAAAAGGCGCTCAAACTATTGGTAGAATGAAGAGATTGCGGAGTTCTGGGCTACATGTCTTCGAGCTAAAAGGATCTGCGAACAATCTAGAGAAAGACCAGACTTCGGCGAGAAACGAAAAGTATATGTTAACCTTCGAGGTAGGTTTAAACAGGCTATACGGACCAGTAAGCGTGCTTCAAGGAACTTCGCACAAAGGCAGACCAAAACCTCTAGGAAACGAAGTACAGGGTGGTTTTGAAGAAGATGAGGGGAGAATACCACAAGTGACGTGCTCGCATCTTCTGCTCGATATCTGGTGCTTTTCCCTCCGGATAAAGGGGACCGCAAAAAACAGGCAGTGGACGTCTACACCATACCTGCGGTAACTGAGGATATACTTGCGCAAATTTGCCAGATAATCTGTGATAACAAAGATCCTGCTCTGGACGCTGTTCCCAATAGAGCTCTTGAACACGCTGTTAAGACCAGACCCGACTGGTTTATCAGCATATTTGAAATAGGCATGGTGGAAGGCGTTATCCTCGCTCGGTGGAAGAGGCGAAAGCGGAAACGAAAGATACTCGAAAGGTTCTACAATAGACTGCTCCCTATCATTGAATATAAGGATGAACTATCGGAGCGACAATTTGGATTTCGACAAGCCTACTCAACGATCGACATCGTTGATGTTGTTTTGAAGCTGGCTCGAGACGCGATTTCGTCTAATAAATGCTGCGCCGTGGTGCCGTGGGACGTCAAAAATGGGTTCAATTCCGATAGCTGGGAGTGGGTATAAAAATCACTGGCTAAAACAGGTGTCCCTAGTTATTTGACTAAGCTCTTCGAAAGTTCTTTCAGAGAGGACCCTTTGGTACGATATGGAGAGGAATCCAAGCAGTACACCATTGGATAAGAGTACCACAGGGCTCAGTGTTGGGTCCTCTTCTGTAGAGCGTGATGTACAATGGGGTCCTTGTCCTTCCCGTGCCAAAGGAGGGCACGGTAATCGGTTTCGCAGATGATCTAGCCATGATTGACATTGGAAAACAACCAGAAGATGTTGAAGTGTACGTTAGTGAAATCATTAGCGCCATAAAAGCGTGGTTGGAGATGGTTCAGCTTGACTTTACAAAGGACGGAGGTGGTCTTGATTACTAACCGTAGGAAGAGGAATACGGTTAATAATCGTGTCGGAGGTCACATCACTTCGAAGGTGGTTATCAAATACCTGGGGGTGATGATTGACGCTAATCAATTTCAACTAACACCTGGACTATGTCTGTGAGAAAACGACAAATACCATCGTATCATTAACGCGGATGATGCCTAACATTGGAGGTCGAAGTTACAGTCGCAGATTATTTGTGCCGGAGTCGTTCGCTCCACACTATTATAAGCGGCATTAGTTTGGGAAGAAGCACTAGCGTGTGAGAGTAATTGGAGGAGGGTAAACACGACTTACCGCTTAGTGGCGCTAAGGGTGTGCAGCGCCTTAAGAATAATATGAGGCGACGCAGCGTGTATTATTGTGGGAATGATCCCGGTAGACATTCTGGCAAGTGAGACACGCTGCATGTGCGAGACAAGGAATATGAATCCTCTTGAAAAGGATGCAGAATACCGGCAAAAAAACTCGCCAACCATCGTGGAAGCTCCAGCGGGATGCCATTGAGTTTGTTTTCAAAAGAGGTTGGTCAGGCGCAAAGTAAATAAGGAGTTTATTACCGGAAACTGCTAACTATGTACCTGTGTTATATGGCTGAAGTAAGGGAGCTTACCACTTTTATGAATCACAGGCCCCAGACCGTTCGCCTTCCATTAAAGGAACTGGCCGCCTGTTCCAGTAATGCTATTGCGAATGCATTATTGCATGTTGATCAGTTGGAGTTAGTAATTGATTACGTAAAGTTTGTAGCATCCAAATCCGCCGACGAAAATCTGAAAATACTTCAATTTAAGGTACCAGGGGTGAGCTGCAACGTATGGTGAAATGTGTCTGCTGGTTTTCCAAAACTTGCACCGCATATACCAACTCGGAACAAACCCCACGGTTAAATTGCTAACGCAGAAGTATGTTTGACCATCTGTCAAAACTGACTTCACGAGTTAGACGCGTGGCTGCAATAATTGTCAGCGATCAAAAGGGACTCGTTATTTAAATACGCTAGTCGGGCCTTTGCGTCACAATCATCCAGATTCGAGCACGTGATTCAGGATTTTAACGTGATGCCTTATTGCGGGGACCAACTCTATTGCCTGAACATTTTAAACTATTTCGCGCAATGCCAAGCAATCGCAGTTGCCAGAACATTTCCTGACATATTATTCTCCAGATTGAGTATACCATATGGAATTACTTTAGATCAGGGAAGGCAGTTTTCAAGAACTCAGCAACCTGACCGACGCAACCCACATTGGAAATACAGCACACCTTCCTGATCAGAAAAAAAGATAAAAAATCGGTATGGACAACATTTCGAGGGCACAGAAATCGAAGAACCAGAGGCCATATAGGCACCTGATCGACTCCCTATACTTGAAGAAGTCAAGGTTGTCCTTGCAACCCTCAGAAACGACAAAGCGCCAAAGGGGGGTAAAATACTGGCGAAGATACTAAAACCATGGGAATGGCGACTAAGCGTCATGAGGTCTTAAGGTAGTTAGCCTAAAAATAAACAAAGAGAAACAAAACATGTCAAAACCAGAGGGAAGACCCTCAAGAAGCAACATTCAATTGCATCTATTACGCCAGGAGTCAGTAGCCTTCATCTAAATTAAGATTCGAAAGTTTTATTGGGCAGGCCATTTATTACGTATGAACATCAGATGAACTTCCACTCGCCTATTAGGTAAGGTGGGAGGAAAACGACTACCTCAAAAATCCCGAAACAGTTGGGAGAATTCAGTGAATCAAGCAAGTTATAGCAGGAGTTGGTGAATAACGGAGACGAAGACTTCGGGAGACCAAGGACATCACACTCCAGCGCGTATAGCAGAGAAGAAGGAGAGGTAATTTCTAAGGTGCTGCTATTTGGGTTGACGGTCTAAAAAAGTGGTTGCCAGATGTTGTATGTCCCAATGTCCTTTCTTACTGAAATATCGTAAAATAAACACTCTTCTCTATTACTCAAAGGACATCTTATTAACTCAAATTTATATTAAGATATTAAACTACTAACACAGAACATTTAAAGGCATGCCTTCAATCCTTTTCCCAAATTTTCAAGTTGGGAAATGGCAGTAGCGGCGGTTTGGAGAGTACATCCTTCAATATTGGCAAGGGTTTGCTTGGCACGAGCTTCAGCGGTACTAAGAGCGTCCTTGGCATCGGTAATAACACCATCGACGACTTCATAAGCTGGGTTGATCTGTTTTCACAAAAAGAAATATATGTCAACACCATTTTCCAATAACAAACTTCTTTAAAAAAAAACTCACGTGGGAGATGAGGCAAGTGACAGCATCGAGGACTTCAGCAATACATTCCTTAACGTATCCAACAACTTCAGAAATGGTGGATTTCAATTCAGCAAGAAGATCGGTGATATCTTCTTCGAAGTAGGAAATAGTTTTGGAAAGATCTGAAGTGCAGCCACCTACGGTCTTTGCAGCGGTATTTTTGATGTCGGTAAGTTGAGAGAGTTGTCCAGCTGCGCAGGTCTTGAAAGAACCTCCCTTTGCTACTACAGTGTTGTAGGTTTCTTCAACGGTGCTTACAACCTTGGCGATTTCTGCACGAGCACTGGCGACGTAGCCTTCGGCTGTGGTAGTAACGCTTGATGTCAAGGACTTAATGTCACTTTCCAATTTTTCGATTTCATCGGTAGCCTTACTGACGAGGGTTTCGGCCGCCTTTTCAACGGTTGAAGCGATGCTCCTCTGGTCTGGAGCGGCCATCTAGACATTGTGAAAATATTCGTAATTTTTAGTTCTTTGTTATTTGAAGCATTATTATATGGACAGGTAGCGTGAACTCTATGTTGAACCTTATAATTTAAGGTCTCCTCTGGTTACTTACCGAGAGGGCGAAAAGACCCAAAAGAACGATTGCTACTTTCATTTTTGGTGTGCTTGGCGAACGGTTGCAGCTCCAATTACTCTTCCTGTTGCCTACGTGTGGCTTTTATATGAGGTTTCAATATTTGGAATTTATCATTTAAACAATAATCAAAAATATGAGGGTTGATTAGTTTAAAGAAGTGTTAACTTGTCACGCTTACAGTAGATAACTATTGATTGACTATTGTAAGTTTATCACTTGGAGATGAACTGATTCGAGAGCTATTGTTGGCAGTATCAAGTGCTTTGATTGGGCTTGATTGACAATTCCAAAATTAAATTTCCGTTGGAATCATTTTAGAAATGGTGCAGTCTGCGCAAACGTTGTTTATAGTTCAGTTTATATTGGATAGTTAATAGGGGGTCAATGAATCATCTCAGAAAATAATGGATCCTTGAAATTGCAAGAGTTTTCCTGAGTGTTGAGTGTCATTGACAGCTGATCCACTTGCTTCGCACTGCTCATTCTATTTGGTAAAGAATGTTAACTCCTGGGCTCATCCCTTCCCTCTCGTTGGTGCTCTACAAACGTTACTCTCACCCATTGGATTTCGTTTTAGTAGGTGGCGTTGTTAACATCACCATTATTTGCAAGGGCCTGGTGTAAACACTAGGTCACCTGGATCTTTACTAGCGAAGCTTGATTGACACTCGCTTATCCCTTTCATCCAATCGTACCATTGCATGCCACAGAAGTCAAGTCTCTCACCACTTCAACACGGCTGTGACTAGATTTCAATGACTCCTTACTCCTTCTTTGGACACGCTGTTCTCAGGGCAGGGGCCAGGCAGCATCTGATAAATTGCCTCTGTGTTGGGCGAACTCGTAGCGTCTGAATCTACCATTCAGGTCCTATGTGTCAGCCGCATTGCATCAGTATCATCCGCTCATACCTATATTTGATCAAATGTCTCCACCCTCGCGTCGCTCATAGGCTTGAATGTAAGGGCGTCTCCTTAAGACAAAGAGCCAATTAGAGAGTGAAAGAAGACCTTTCCAAGGTTTCTTTGCCGTTAGCTTGAGAAAACCACACAACTGCAGACGAAGTGCAGAACCATATCTTTCCAATGTTCATATCAGTATCAGATAGCCGAATGTACTGTTTCAATTTAGAAGGTTTAGGGAGCTAAGCTTCTTTTGGATTTTTGTATTACTCTTTTCAAGGTATTAGAAACGTGCTTCTTTAGGTTTTTAAACAATGGTTTTTGCCCGTTGACAAGAGTTGCAGTTTCTCAATTCGGTTGAATACTTGAAACTTCGTCCTTCAGAACAGACTAAATAGAGGAAAGCATGACAACAAAGAACAAAGGTTGGCTATGCTATAACATTGCAGAACCAGACACCGGCGATCTGTCAGCTTCCTCAACACCAAAATTGTTCAAGTGCTCTGGTACCTACATGAGAAATATTTCAATCGACGACCGAATTAGCATAGACGATCGACGCCCTCGACACTCTGCCCATTAATGCGAACAGGAAGAGTGTGATGGCCTATTTATTTGAGAAACTTGATTTTGATGGTTGCAGATCTTCAGTCCTGGGCTGCCTGCCTCCTTCTCCAGATTCTAAGTCATTGCTATAGAGTTCATGAAGAAGTGAGAGGGCAAGCGGATCTCATCAGACTAGTTCCTCCGCATTGAGAACCGCATTGGGAACCGGGGAAGTAGTCAACGACGCTCTGGAGGTGGAAAGGCTAAGGCGGTTGGCTGGTCTATCGGAGCTTTCGACGAGTAGACATTCCTGGCCGCATTGGAGGGAGCCCATGATCCGGATGGAACAGCTGTGAAAAGGGTCACACAGCTGTCTCAGCGTGTAACCGAATCATGCGACGCTACGATGCCACGACGACGTTTGCACCATGGCAAGAGGCCAAACTACTGGTGGAACACGGAGATCGCTGCCTTGAGATCCTCTTGTCTCCGAGCGAAGAGACTTTCCCACCAGAAACTCTGCATGGAGGCTAATACGAATCCGTGGGGTACAGCCTACCAAGTTGTAATGAAGAAGATCCGCGGGCGAAAATCACCTCAAGTGACATGCCCACGGCTCTTGTTCCAAATAATTACAACTCTTTTCCCGCAGCAGGAGCAGGACGAAAGAGAACCCCAACTGGCAGCTCAGCAGGACGTCTTCTCGATCCCTGATGTTACCGAAGAGGAACTTGGGGAAATCTGCAGACGTATTGGGGACAGTAAGGCTCCGGGATTGGACGGAATTCCGAACAAGGCTCTGAAGGTGGCGGTCAAGGCCAGACCAAGGTGGTTCGCAAGCACATTCGAATCGTGCATGGCGAAAAGAGTGTTTCCCGCCCAGTGGAAGAGGCAGAAGCTGGTGTTGCTACCGAAGCCCCGGAAACCACCCGGCGTGCCCTCTTCATATCGCCCTATTTGTTTCTTAGACACCATGGGGAAAATGTTGGATAGGCTGCTCCCGTTCATCGAGCTTGCGGGTGGTCTTTTGGAGCGACAATATGGGTTTCGGCGAGCACGTTCTACGGTCGATGCAGTAGCAAAGGTCGTGGAATTGGCTCGAAATGCAATGGCCATTGGCAAATGCTGTGCTCTGGTGACGTTGGACGTCAAAAATGCGTCTAACTCAGCCAACTGGGGCTGGATTAAAAGCGCTTTGGCCAAACTGGGTGTTCCTAGCTACTTGGCTCGGCTCATCGAGAGTTACTTTTCGGAAAGACTTCTCTGGTACGAGACGGACGACGGGCCGAAGGAGTACATGGTGGACCGCTCCTATGGAACATAATGTACGACGGAGTGCTTGGCCTACGCGTGCCGGAGGAGACAACGCTGATTGGCTTTGCGGACGACCTGGCGATAGTTGCAATTGCAAAGCATCCCGATGACGTGGAGCTTTATGCAAATGAAGCCATTCACACCATCAAGTCATGGTTATGAATGGCCAAGCTGGACCTGGCGGACGAAAAGACGGAGGCGGTCCTCATTACCAACCGTAGGAAGACAACACGGTTACCATCCAGGTTGGTAGTCGTGAGGTCGTCTCAAAATCGGTTGTCAAATACCTGGGGGTGATGATCGATGCCAAGCTGAGTTTTAAGGGACATTTGGATTATGCGCGAGAGAAGGCAGCAAATGCCAGCTCATCCCTTGCAAGGATGATACCTAACGTGGGAGGGCCAAAGTATAGTCGCAGGTTACTCATCGCGGGAGTGGTGAGGTCGATCCTGCTATACGCGGCCCCTGTCTGGGCGGGAGCGTTGAACCACGCTGTCAACCGAAGGAAGATAAGTTCGGCATACCGGCCAATTGCGCTAAGGGTGTGCAGCGCATTTAGGACGGCGTCGACGGAGGCAGTGTGTATCATCGTAGGAATGATCCCTATAGATCTTCTAGCGAGCGAGGCACACTGGCTCTACGAAAAACGGAAGGCAAATCCAGCCGAGGTGAATGCGGATTTCCGAAAAGCCATCAGGAGAGATTTGTGTGGCAAGTGGCAACAACCATGGGATGACTCCGACAAGGGCCGGTGGACCCATACATTGATTCCGTGTATCGAGAAATGGGTCAACCGAAAGCACGGAGAATTGAATTACCACCTGACACAGTTTCTTACGGGACACGGTGACTATAGGAAGTACTTGCATCGCTTCGAGTTGGACGAGTCTCCCAACTGTCCTGAATGCGGTGCTACACCCGAGGACCCGGAGCACGTTATGTTCCATTGTCCCAGATTTCTGCAGCAGAAAAGGTGGTTGAATAGCATCTTAGGGGCGGACATCGAGCCTTCGAACCTGGTGGAAGAGATGCTGAAGTCGGAGGAAAACTGGATGGCGGTAAATGAGGCAGTAGCCATGATGCACACAAAACTCCTGGAGTTGGATCGAGCTCGGAAGGCGGCGCGACGGAGACGTGACATGGACGAGCTGGTATAGCGAACCAGAGACTCCCCCGCGAAGTAATACTTCACGGTGGTCCCGCGGGGAGGGGCGGAAGAGTGGGGGTGGTTTTAGTGGGTGCGAATCCCACACACTGCTGCAACCTGACGCAGCAGCGTCTTTCTAAGATTTCCACCTCCATCCATAAAAAAAAAGACTAGTTGAGATATTTGAAGAAAGACATCATGATTCATGGAACCCATCATGGTCTCCAAGCAGAGCAACGTGAAGAACGTGATTGCTACCAAAAAGAGAAAAGTATCAGTGGTAAAGTACCTTTCGATTTCAAATTCCTCTGAGATCTTACCTTGATGGCGCACATGACATTTTGCTTCGTCTTATCTATTCTGATACCAGCAATTAGTTTCTGCTGAATACCCCTCCACTGGAGGACATTCCAGATACACTCTCTGTTCATGCTGCTGGAACCCTTCTCCAAATGGGTGAAGATCAGGTGGAGCTTTAAACTTTGGGAAATCTGAACTTCCCACACTGTTCCATGGAGATCTGCAGGGTGTTAAATTGGCTGCGCCGGAGGATCTAAAGGGGAATCTAGCCTGCTCCCTAGGTATTTTTAGATTCCTTCCAAAATTACTTTCTCCATTTTCCTTGCCGGTAGAGAGCACTTAAATATCTCTCCAAGTTCTTCCACTGCTGGACGGCAAGAGCATTGCGCTCTGCGCCCTCACAAATCGACGCAGATTTAAGGCGAAAACAGTGCGCTGGAATAGTTCTTTGTTCGCAATAGTATCACACCAGCGTACTCGAATGACATATCCCAGACAAGTATTGATAAAAGCTTGGAGCTTTTGAGTAACAATGGGGTTTCCATATTACTTCCATATAACAACCACAGAATTATCTCAATTTGATGTTGATGTTGAAATTACTGCATTTTTAGATTTTAGACAAGGCAGCCAAAGCGGATCTAGCGCTGTTAACGTGCTGAGCAACATCCATTTCAGTGTCCCCGTCAGCAGAAACCACGCTTCCTAGATATACAAATTATCGGCGCCTTCTACTCTCTGCCCATTAATGTATAATAGATAGAGAGAGTGCGATGACTAGTCAGACCCTTGGTTTTATTGGTGGTTTTATCTTTATTCCAAACCAACTTGTGTGTGAGTGTTTGAGTTGGGGAGAGGCAAAGCCTCTGAGCATTTAGTGGTCCATTGTACTCGATTCCCACGTCTAATGGAATATCCCATATTCGTTTATATATCGCAGGACTTCCGTTATTGGATCATCAGCGCCAAAAATCTGATGTGTGATGTGTTCATAGACTGGGCACTCACATAGAAAATGTTCCGTGGATTCCGCTTCCTCAATACAGGATGGACACGTATCATCTTGGATAATTCCTATTCTGAACATATTCCCAGCTAGTGAATTATGGTCGGTCTGAATACCCACAATATTTCTTCAAGTCTTCTTGACTTTAGACAGGAAAAACTTTGCTGTATCTTTGTTTGGTTCTGACAGGAAAAGTTTGGTGTGTTTAACAGCATTAAGGCTCAGGCACTTGTCATTATGGGAAGCTTGTTCCACGTTTTTGATAGCAGCATTAGCTAATGCCACTGACACCTCAATTCCGGTCCGGGCATGGGGAAAATTGAACCATCTTTTGCTAAACCATTCGAGATTTCATTTCCTTCTACACCACAATCACCGGGTATCCACCGTATTGAATCTAGAAACAGAGTTCAATCTATTTATAAATTCCTGAACGATTTTTGAAGTGATCAAAATACTACTCAACGCCCTCAATGGAGCTTGACTGTCGCTACAGATTGCGATGAGCCCCCACGGCTAGTCAATCATCCAGATCGCATACACTTCAGCCTGAAAGACCACCAGAAAGAAAAGCCAACTTCCCTTTTTTATTCGAGAGGCAGACTACTGCTCCAGAACCCCGTTCTGTTTTTGAGCCGTCTGTGTAGAAGACGTCAGTATATCCTGACACGCGTTCTTCTGGTTCGTCCCAGCTTTCGCTTCGTTTCAAGATATCTTCATATTTTCAACCGGACAGATGTATAGGGATCCGAGAAGGCATTGCGAAAACTTTCAGTACTCCCAGTAACTCTTCCAGGGCTCTGTACCCCCCATGTCTATTGCTTCCCCATATATCTAATTGAATTAGTTTTTGAGCGGCTAACATTGCAGTGCTCTGAATAAACAAATCCAAGGGCTGCAAATTTAGTAATGCATTCAGAGCTGCGCCGGATGTGGTGCTCATGGAACCGGTGATACCCAGACACACATTTCTTTTCAGTGTGGCTAGTTTACAGCGAAAACTCTTTTGTTTCACCTTAATCCACCACACTATGGATACATAAGTGAACATCAGCCTAATGATAGCAACATATATCCACTTTACAGCCTAAGGCCTAAGTCCCCATGTCGAGGCATAGGTCCGCCTATACAGCCCATAAGCTGTGAGAGCTCGTTTCATCTTTACTTCTATATGTTTGTTCCAAAGAAGCTTCTTGTCTAGAATAACTCCCAGATATTTCACTTCTTCGGAGAGTTGAAGGGTTGTATGCCTCATCTCTGGAAGGCAAAGACCATTCGGTTTTCTCCTTTGTGTAAATAATATCAATCACTCACTTCGCGTCTTCTCCAGACATTTCAGCGAAAATGATGTAAGCTGATTTGTCTGAAGTTCTTTGAATTTTAATAGTCATCTTTCCTAGGCTTATGTATGAAGACCACCTCCTCCCAGGTGGAAGACACGTAACCCAGAGCAAGATATCCACAAAAAATAATCTTTAGAAATTGCTCTAAGTGAGTGCTCTATACCATCCTCTAGCATCGCTAGATGCTATCCATGACAAGTGCTTTGCAGTGTTCAAAATGATATTATAACTCTCGGTTTCTCATAGGTAACAACTGCTCTCGCAGTGTCCCAATTTCCCTTGCAATACCTTCGTGTTGAAAGGTTTGCAGAAACCGCCAATTCCCTTCCTCCCACTTCTGGGACCTGTTCTCCTGGGTGGTGCACTTCCAAGAGGGTCTAAATAGACTCAACTGTGTAGTTCGTGAAAGTACCATCCGGTTTTCTAGGACAGTCCAACCTGGTCAACGCATCCTTATTAAAGGCTATGCACAGCCTTGAAGTCTCGCCTTGACCTTACAGTTCCTCACAGTGTGTTCTAAAAGAGTCTCGTTTCGAACATTTTACGAGCCTCTGATATTCACGCTGTGAGTTTAACTGGTCTTCTTCCTTATTGCTTTTGCGAGCAGGAGTCGTCTGGTGGATTTCCTGTGGCTTTGTAGTCCTCGGTTCCACCATGGAACCGGTTTACAACATTGGCCTCGGGAAATAGAACAAGCCTCTTCAAAACACCCTAAAAGTGTGCGATTCAAAGTTTCCAACTGATCTTCTATCGACAAAGGAGTCCTTAGGCTCTTGGGGAACTTCACTCTATCGCCAAGAAGTTCACTGAACTTCGTTCAATCCTTTTTCCTAGGATTCCGTCGTTGTATTACAAACTGTACACCTGCAATAGCCAGAGTTCAAGGTCACTTGATACTGCATACACTACCAGATTCCTAAGTTCTTGGGTTGGCGGGGAACACAAAGAATCATAGGGTAAGTAGGCAGAGGCAACTATGACGTTTCCCCTCTTACCATTAGATTGGTGCTGCAAATTAACCGCAAAAAGCTCCTGGGAACAGAATTGTCTCAGCATGGTTGCCTGTAACAATTTTGACATCAGAACGCAGGCTCTCGATCTCGAGAATCTTTCTTCAAGAAGATCATAGTCCCCTTTACTGATCCAATACCAAAGATTTTGTTGATGACTCTTGTACCAGAAATATATAAGGACAGTCCTGCAGCTTTGCCAGCCTTGCCACCAGTAGATAGGAAGAGGCTTTGACATGCTGCCGGTTAATTTGGCTAACTATTACGTTTGTGGACATAATTGCAATTTAATATAAGAACCGCCGCTAACTGAAAAATCTGCTGGTTTACCAGCTTGTCCTCACCTTCCGCGAAAGTTCTACTTTCTTGCGTCCCATTTCTCTGGATATCGCCACACTTGGCGGTGTAGCAGCGTCGATGCCCTCAATCCCCAGAAACTTCACTTTATTTCGCAGTGCCTTCCGTTTTCGTCGGCTGGGAGCCTTCCCAGTTTCACTGTGTCCGGGCCAGAATTAGAGCAGTTGCGTCCACATCCACTAGCTTCCCTTTCTTTCGCTTTTCCTGGTAGAGGTGGAAGAGAAAGTTCTGACAGGTAAGCCTGTAGTCTCTTCTCTTTTGCGGCTGACGTTTCCTTCTGTCGAGCCTTCCTCTCCTGTTTTTTGGAAGATTTAAGCAACGGAGTCATCAGCAGGCGGGTGGTTGTCAGTTTTCCAGTTTTTCTCATTAAGCGAATTGCCGTACTATTCTTTCTGGTTGACCGCGCGCCGTAGACATCGGGTGAAGAAGAGAGCCTGTTTTAAACAGATTTCTCCGTGGGGGTTCCAAAATCCGTGCCTCGGTCACGATCTGACTTCTCGAAATCGCGGCTGGATTCGAAGTCTGTGACTTCTTACCACTTGGAGAGTTACAATCCTTTGTTCCCATGTGTTTTTGGACACCCCTTTTTTTTTGTGCGTACACGGAGGTGATAAATCTTAGAAAGACACGTCCGCCGCAGCTCCGCCGCCCGAACGGCGGAACTACAGCGGGTGCGTGTGGGATTCACACCCACTAAAAACCACCCCCGGTCTCTCCAGCCCCAGCCCCGCGGGACCACCATTGAGGTATTACTTCGCGGGGTAGGTTTGCTCTTAGGCACTCATCCTTCTCCTATCTGCGGCTTTCCTCCTTCTTTGCTCCTCCAGCAACTCCTCCTGCATTTGGATGATTGCGGAGCCAACCGCAAGCCACTTCTCCTCGGACTCCATTATCTCAGTAACCAAGCTCTCCGGGGTCCCGCTCTTGCCCAGCACCTGGTTTAAGCTCCTTCTCTCCATCGCAAATCGTGGGCAGTGAAACATTACATGCTCTGGATCCTCTGGTATGCCATCGCATCTGGGACAGTTCGGAGAATCATCCAACCCAAAGCGGTGCAGATGCTGCCTGTAGTAATCACCGTGTCCCGTGAGGAACTGGGTAATGTGGTAGTTGGTCTCCCCATGTTTTCGCTCAAGCCACACCCTAATGTTGGGAATGAGCCTGTGCGTCCACCGACCTTTCGTAGACTCGTCCCATCTGCGTTGCCAGAGATCAAGTGACTCTGACCTTGCCGCATTTCTACACTGTGCATGCCCCTCCATATGCCTTGCATTGTACAGGACACTCATTTCTTTGGCCAGAATGTCAACCGGGATCATGCCTGCCACCACCAATACTGCCTCATCTGATGTGATTCTAAAAGCATTGCAAACCCTCAAAGCCATCCGCCGGTAAACCGAGTTCCACACCTCTGCCCACACAGGCGACGAGTAGAGCAGGATGGAGTGCACCACTCCGACTAGCACCAACCTCCGGCAATGTTTCGGTCCACCATTATTTGGCAACATTTTTGCAAGCGCTGTGGTGGCACTCGCTGCCTTGCATATTCTAGGTGTTCCCTAAAACTCAATTTTGTGTCAATTATTACCCCCAGGTATTTGATAGGCGGCTTTGATACGACCGTATGTCCTCCTTTGCTGCAACAACCACAGCTAGGTCATCAGCAAAGCCGACAATCGTAGTCCCCTCTGGGACGGGAAGAGCAAGCACCCCATTATACATGATATTCCACAACAGGGGACCAAGTCCCGATTCCTGTGGAACCCCGGCTGTGACAATGTACTCTTTGGGGCCCTCATCCATCCCGTACCAGAGAGTCCTCTCTGAGAGGTAGTTTTCCACCAAATTCGCTAAGTATCCGGGGACACCTATGTCAGCCAATGCCCCTTTAATTCTATTCCAGTTGGCCGAGTTGAATGCTTTTTTTTGGCTTCCAACGCCACCACGGCACAGCAGCCGCCAGAAATCAGTGCACCTTTTGCCAGGTTTATCACCATGCCAATTGCGTCCACCGTAGAGTGGGCGCGGCGGAAACCAAACTGGCGTTCCGATAAACCATTGCTGGCTTCGACGATGGGCAGGAGCGTGTTGTAGATGACTCTCTCCATCATCTTCCCCATTGTATCCAACAAGCAGATAGGACGATACGACGCTGGGTTTCCAGGTGGCTTGCCAGGCTTCGGAAGCAACACCAACTTTTGCTTTTTCCACTGGCCAGGGAATATTCCTTCTTTTAGGCACGCCTCGAAGGTGTTGGCGAAAAGGTCGGGCCTAGTCTTTACTGCCAGTTTCAAAGCTCGGGTGGGGACGCCATCCAAACCTGGGGCCTTGTTGTCACCGAACCTACCACATATTTCCCGCAGCTCCTCCACAGTTACAGGCGGTATTATGCCGTCATTTAGCTGGACAAAAATTTGCCTTCCCCTATTTTCGTGGTGAGGGAACAGAGTGGTAACAATCTGTTTCAGGAGGCGCGGACAGGTCACCTGGGGTGATTTCCACAGCCTTTTCATCACCACTCTGTAAGCCTCGCCCCAAGGAATTGAAGTAATAAAAACTTGTTATTTCTTTTTCGTTGGTGTGGGTATTTATTCTTGCAAATACCGATATTTCGGGAACCACTTGTTTCCTTCATCAGTGCTAACAAGTTTGCCCAAACTTGTTAGCACCAACGAAAAGGAAACAACAAGTTTTTATTACTTCAATTAATTAATCGTTGGAAACACCGCATAATTTCACTCTGACTCACCCCAAGGGTTTATGTCGGCATGGTTGCACAGCTGTTTGAAGCAGTTCCTTTTGCTCCTCCGAATGGCTTCCTTTAGGCGGCCACGCAATGGCTTGTGTGCCTCTTCTCGACCGTCGCCACCGGGTTTTCGCCTGAGCCTCTGGCAAAGCCTCCTTGCCCGAAAACATGCGGCTCGCAAACTTACGATTTCGTTGTTCCATCAGTAGTTGGGTTGCCTACTGGGGAGCAATCGCCTTCTGGGCATAGTAGCATCGCATGCTTCCGTCACCTATCGAGTGATCTGGGTGGCTTTCTCTCCAGCCGTACCATTCAGGGATATGTCGGATTTGAGCACTGCGGAAAACGTGTCCCCTCGAAAGCTTTCACTGTCCAGCCAAGCGTACCACCCGGCATTCTGCGAAAACTCTTTTTCGAGCTCGATCCGCCCTTGATCTCTATGCAGATTGCTTGGTGGTCGCTGTGAGTATAGTCCTCACTGACATGCCAAGCAATTCTACTGGCTAAAGTGGCACTCACGTATGTCAGGTCCACTATAGACCCCAGGCACCTTCCCCGGAAAGTGTACGAAGACCCAACATTCGCCAGTACCACGTCCAGCTCCGCGAATGACACTAGTTATCCGGCTGCCCCATTCAAGAGCCCACGCATTGAAATCGCCTCCTATCATGATCGGCCAACGTCCTCTTGCATCCAAAACAAGAGCAGCAAGCATCCACTCATACTCGACGAGTGTAGCGCTGGGTGGAGCATAGCAGCTGTAGATGTGGATGCCCTTCACCTTCGCTCTGATGAAGCCCTCCTCCGGGTGATCCATTATTTCCTGGAAGGCTTTTTCTCCACAAGTCCACAGCGCTGCTTGGCCCGTTTGGTCTTTGACCCAAACGCTACCACCGCGGTTTCGGTATGGTTCACTTAGTATGGCCACATCGATGTTTTTCTCGCGGATGGTTTGCGCGAGTAGATCCTGCGCCGCCTCGCAGTGGTTGAGGTTGATTTGTATCAACCTCATCTGCGATTTGTGCTCTCCTGTATTCCGGGCACCTGCTGCTGCCCGCAATGTGCCGATGGTCCACACCCTCTTTTCCTTTGCACAGTAGACAATTTGGGTCAGCTCCGCAGTCCTTGCTGATATGGCCTTCCACTCCGCATCTCCTGCATTGCTTTCACCTGTCATTTGGGTTAGTGCATGACTTCGCAATGTGACCAAAGCCAAGGCATCTAAAGCACCGTTTTAACGCCACCTGTTCCCTAAGGCGACTCATAACCCAGCTTATTCTCACTCTCCCTGCTGCTAACAGTTTGAGTGCGTTCTCCACTGGTAGGCTGATGGTGGCGGTTTAGTGTTTAGCTTTCCTTAGCGTTTTCACCACTGACTCTTGTAGTCCGGCAAGATCGAACTGTTTCTCCAACGCTTCGCGAACCTCCTCCTTCGTCGTGATTTCATCTATATCTTTGCAGATTGTAGTGATCTCCGGCCTGCTAGCTCTTATGTCGGCTTCCTGCCCTAAAGTCTTCCCGATTTGTCTTAAGAATTTGTTCGCGGTTACATCCTTGGATTTCTTAAATTCCAACATAAGATCTCCCTTCTGCGACCGTCTAATGCGGCTGACGTTGTCTCCCAAATTGGTGAGTTCGGGGTCTGCCTTCACTTTCCTGAGAATGTCGGCGTATGACCCTTCCTCCCGTTTGGAAATGAAAATCACCTCCGGTCTAATCTTCCTCCGATAATTTCTTTTCCGCGGTACTACCTTCCTCCAAGCTTCCGCATCCGCTTTTGAAGGTTCGATCCCTTTTCTCAAGGTAGCCACTGCAGTATTTTCACTGGCAGCTTCAGACGTACTTTTCATGAACTCCGCCTTTTTGGGAGTTGAGTCCTTTTTTCTTTTCGGGGTTTGCTGGCCTGTTGAGTCATTCAGCTTCTCGCGCAGCCTCTTCCCCGGTTTCTCCCCTTTTGTGTTTTGAACCGGCGTTACTTGAGTTGCCTGGTTCACTTTTCCAATCGGCGACTTCCCTACTCGTTTATCCTGGGCCTTGCCGTATGTCAAACGGATGCCTCTTATCATGGCCCTTATATTTTGGTGAATGTTCCTGCGCTCCTTTATAAACTCATACAGCTCCATGATCTTTTTATCGAGGGCAGTAAAGGCAGCTCCAGACTGATCATTGCCCAAAACATCGTTCGGGTGAATCGGCATCAGTGATTCTTCCTCATCGAAGACTCCCGCTATACGCTTCCCGCTGGGGGTAGCGATCGTGGGGGCTTGTGCCCGTGTGGGAGGGGATCTGCGAAAAATCGAGCTCCTTCTGGAGCCAGTTCAAGTTCCTCCCGTACGCTTGTAACATTGGATGCCACAGTAGTCAAGGTTCCCACTACTGAGGCACTGCGGTCGTTGGATATCGACGGCCGGGAGCCCGCTTGCTCACTCCCAAAAAGCGCGGGTACTGGGTTTCTGAAGCCCTGCACCGTAACTTCATTGTTCTTCTGCTCCTCCATGTTTGGTTTTATTTCTGGGTATCCTTCCCATAGCCAATTTTTATCCACGGGTGGGCGTATACTTCCCACCTACTCGGCCTGCGCATAAACATGCCCGCGGAGCATTTCCTTATCCGCACGAAGGGACGCGCCTGATGGGAGATTTGGCAACTCCACACAGGTTTGGACACCCCTAGTGTAGTAGTAAACTACCACAGGCTCCTCCACCACGACAGGATGGTGTCCGAGAGGGAGTCAAATCAACTTGCCTCTCTTTCCAAATCCAGAATCATTTGTCCAATGTCTATGACTCGGTGAGATAGTAAGCAGATGTCAACAGTTTGGTCGGGTTGTTTGAGGCTGATAAAGGAGCCGTCCTAGTTACAAAAGTTGGGGAAGATTTCTACGGCTTTGGACAAGTCTTTGGAAGAGTCAAACTACGTTGTGAGAAGTTGGTCATTGCCATTCATCCTTGAGTGATACAGATTTTTACTTGGGCGTTTACAAGAACTGATTAAAAAACTATTGTAGTAATTTAAGGGGGGGTATCGTATTTGTCCTCCAAAATGTCTCATTATTCATATTTACTGCACCTGCTCGGAAAAAACGTTGATTAACCCCCAGAGGAACATACATAATCCTGTTGCGATTTGTTGTTACGCATACATTAGTGCTGTACTGGCAGACTAATGAGAATTTATTTTTTTTGCCAATATCGCATTGTTAGGCTATTTTGAGTTCCTCAATTTTCTTCTATTTTCGCTGATATCAATTTGAATTGGTCTATTTTGGTAATCAAAGCATTCGATCGTTTACAAACAAAACAGATAGCGCGATAAAAACATCTTCAACGAGTTTTCTATTGAATTTTTGGCGTAGAGGTGTTAAGATAAGATCTCTGTCTATAACCTTTCTAATCTTAGCTTGCTGACTGTTTAGGCAAATCACGCAATATATGTGCAATTGGTCTTAATTTTGGAATAATGAAGAACTGGCGAACTTGCGTCAATCATAATCAGACGATCCTTAAATATCAACAAATTAAATGGTCCCACGTCCACACGTCCAAAGTTTTGTTCCTGCTTCGATTGATTGTTCAACACCAATCTGTATCTTTTTTTTGTTGTTTTTCTTCAAATACTTCTATTTGTGTAGTTTTATCAGTTGGAGTGATAAGAGCAATTGGATTGAAATTGTGACATGAAGAGCACTCTTGGTGGCAATCTGCCTTGAATTGTTGAACTGGGATTTTTTTTTGGCCCCAATATTTCACCAATTGTGATATTGAACTTAAAAAAAAAAAAACAAAAACAATGAATGTTTACTATACGTCATTACGTGGTGCAAGTCCTAAAAAACTTATGGTAGTAGCGGGGCTTGATAATCTCTTTAAGACAGAAAAATGTGCACTATCAGAACTCCATATCATTTCCAGGCTTTCGTAATAATTGGTGACTTGTAGAATGGCCCAATGTCACATTAAGTATATCCAGTTTCATTTCAAACAAGGAAACGCTCAACCTCTCTTCAATTTTCGGTTTATCTCCCTTCCAGCATCTCCAAAAGGGATTTCAACACGGCTATTGGGAGGCTCCTCACTTTTTGTGAAAAATATAACAATGTTCTCATCACGGGGGATCTGAATGCCAGCTCCATTAATCTGGGTGAATACCTCAGCAATAGCAAGGGCAGATGTCTAGAGGCCGCGATCCTCAATTCTTCTTTTATCTTCCTTAATAATGGTATTCCCACTTTTTACAACCCACCGTCAATGTCAAACCAATTGGGCTCGGATCTTGACATTTTATTTTTTTTTTTTGGGAGTAGGGTAGGTGAATGCGTTTACGCACAGAATGTTGGACTCCCGCAACAGCACCCTGGCGGACTACCAACTAAACACCTCCCTGTCATCAGAGAACTAGCCTGGAAACGTTTGACACATTAGTTCGGGCTAGCCCTCCCGCTCTCCCGGCTTTGGGAGCCTTCAAGTCAGGGAATTCCTTTCACCAACGGGAGGGGAGGGGAGGAAGGGAGTTGTTAGTTCAGGGAACCCCTTACCGTCCGATCCCTCTGCCGGTCGAGTTCAATCTTCTTCGTAGTAAGAAGAGCCCGAACATAATGCGCAATACGATTCCAGCTGCCAGCGCTCTTCAGCATCTCTCTGACAATGTTGTCTGGAGAGAGCTCCCCTGTGTCTGCATAAAGCTGCTGGCGGAGGCCGTCCCACCTCTCGCAAGAGAAAAAGGTGTGTTCAGCGTCATCCGCCACTCTATTGCAGAACACACAATCAGGAGATCGCGCCTTCCCAACCCTGTGCAGGTAAGACTGAAAACCTCCATGCCCACTTAGAAGTTGGGTAAGGAAGTAATCAATCTCACCGTGCTTTCTGTTCAACCATGGGTCTAATTTGTCGATGAGCCGCGCAGTCCACTTGCCCCTTGGCTCATTTTGCCAAGAAACTTGCCACTCGTTAAGGGTGCGTTGACGCTCTTCACGGGCAACCACTTCTCTTAAGTTTTCGCCCTTACGGCGATAGATAGCTTTGCGCTCCTTGACAAGGAGGGCAACGGGGATCACCCCCGCAATCACCATCACAGCCGGTTCGGAGACGGTGCGATAAGCAGACGCCACTCGCAAAGCTCCCCGCCTCTGCACTTGAGCGAGGCGTTTACGATGCACCTCTTTGTCAAGGGCATCAGCCCATACCTCCGCACCATAGAGAAGGACGGAGTGCGTTGCTCCCATGAGGAGACGTCTCCTAGTTGATATAGGGCCCCCGACATTCGCCATTAGCCGACTCAAGGCCGCGACTACTGCTGCAGCCCTGTCCGCGGCTGCTTTGATTTGCTCGAAGAAGCTCATCTTCGAGTCGAGCATTAAACCAAGGTATTTAATCGCTGGTTTTGACTCTACAGTCAATTCGCCGATCGATATGGGACGCAAGGTCGGAATTCTCCTTCTGGTCAGGATGACTACTTCGGTTTTTCCAGCGCAAGGTTGAAACCGTGAGCAGTCACCCATCCGCTTACCCGTCGCATCAATATGCCAAGTCTGCTTTGCGCCTGTTCAACAGTGCGTCCGGCAACAAGTGCCACAACGTCGTCTGCATAACCGACCAGGCGCGACTCTTCAGGCATATCGAGTCTCAGCAGACTATCGTAGGAAGCGTTCCAGAGGTCCGGCCTTAGGATGGATCCCTGCGCTACTCCCGACGTGATTTCCATCCTCCTCTGGCCCTCCATCGTCTCATAGAGCAGGGAGCGGTTTTTCAGATAATCCCTCAATATCCGCAAGAGATAGCTTGGCACGTGAAAGGAGTTCTCTAGTGTGCCTAGCATATCTGTCCATCTTACGGAATTGAAGGCATTTCTGACATCAAGCGTTATGAGGAGCACTATCCGTCGAGATTGGCGGCTGTGTGCCCCGGATCGATTAAACGCACCTACGACCTCCATAACAGCATCCACTGTAGATTTCCCTGTTCTAAACCCGAACTGCCTTGCGGATAAGTTCCCGGCAGCACGGATCGCTTCAGCGAGTCTACCCCTGATGAGCTTCTCGAGCACTTTTCCGGCCGTGTCAAGCATACACAGCGGTCGGTATGCAGACGGGATCTTGACATTGCTCTTACTAATCCAGCCAGTCAATGATGGCAGTGGAATCCCATTACGGACAAAATATCTAATAATCACCATACTGCCATGTTCATCTCCACGTAGGCGCTCAATGTCATTCCTAAATTCAAGATTTATTCGATTAGGCTAAAGGCGCAAATCAGCAACTTAGGGCCACAAGAGAATATTCCTACTCTAATGAACCTTTTGAAAATGGAAATTGCTGTGGCAACTAGACTTTGCACTAACCACACTGGCCAACCAAAGTTGGGCCCCAGAACTTAAGTGCGTGTAGGCGTTTTTGGACTAGGTCCAACACTACAAATTTCCTCCTTTTTGAGGAGGCCAAACGAACTGTGGAGGATGGTGCTTGCGAACGCTAGCCGGTAGCGTTGGCGTGAAATTTGGCCTGATTTATTTGAGACAATAGATGTTATGTTCTTCGTCTCCCTCCCCTCCGGATGTCCTCTGATATCCCACAGTGTCTCCGCCCTCCTCTTCTCTCTCTCTTCTCTTCGCCCTTTGCTCAAATAAAAACGTGCCTCTGCCCCAGGTGCTGAAAATATCACTTATCAATATGTACGCTGGTTAGCACCTGAAGGCCTCTCGGCTTTGCTACAGGGGCTTAACCACATCGGGTACTATTTGATCCCACCGGAGGATTGATCCATTATTCGGGTAGTACCCATCTCTAAAGCTCTTAAGGACCCGGAACTTTTGACGAGTTACCGCTCTGTCCTCCTCATTAATGTGTTTGCCAAACTATTAAATTCGATGATCAAGGTTCGTATCAATAAGTTTATTGATGAATAGAAAGTTCCGCGATCTGTATGAAGGCAGTTTGTACATCTCGGGTCGTCCTTCCCATGATGTCGATATCGTCAGCATTGGCCAGTAGTTGGGTGGACTTAACGAGGATCGTATCCCTCGCATTTCCCTCAGCATCACGGATCACTTTCTCGAGGGCCAGGTGAAGAAGGACGCATGATAGGGCATCCCCTTGTCGTAGACCATTGTTGATGTTGAATGATCTTGAGAGTGATCCTGCTGCTTTTATCTGGCCTCACACAATGGTCAGGGTCGGCCTAGTCAGTCTTAACAATTTCGTTGGAACACCGAATTCTCTCATGGCCGTGTTCAGTTTTACCCTGGCTATGCTATCATAGGCGGCTTTAAAGTAGGTGAACAGATGGTGCAACTGTTGTCCATATTCCAACAGTTTTTCCATCGCTTGCCGCAGAGAGAAAATCTGATCTGTTGCTGATTTACCTGGAGTGAAGCCTCTTTGGTATGGGCCAATGATGTTCTGGGCGTATGGGGCTATCCGGCCTAGCAAGATAGTGGAGAATATCTTATAGATGGTACTCAGCAACGTGATAACTCTATAATTGCTGCATTGTGTGATATCTCCCATTTTATGTATGAGACAGATAATGCTTCTTTGCTAGTCGTCAGGCATTGATTGACTGTCCCATACCCTTGAGTACAAGTTGATGAACTACTTAGAGTAATTATTCGCCTCCATATTTAACCAATTCGGCGGTAATTCCATCGGCTCCTGGCGACTTATGGTTTTTAAGCCGATGAATTGCACGAAATATTTCTCCTAAACTTGGTGGTGGCAGTATTTGTCCGTCGTCTTCAGTTGACACGACCTCCAACTGGCCGATGTTCTGGTTGTTCAGTAGTTCATCAAAGTACTCAATCCATCGCTCCAATATGCCCATTCTGTCGGAAATCAGATTTCCCTCTTTGTCTCGGCAGGATGAGCATCGAGGTGTATAAGGCTTCATCCTGCTGACTTGTTGGTAAAACTTCCGTGCCTGGTGCGGTTCTTCCTGTACTTTTCTAGTTCACAGACTTGTTGGTTCTCCCAGGCTTCCTTTCGCCGTCTGTGAAGTCGCTTCTCCGCTCGACGGAGTTCGTGATAAGTCTCTTCGCGTGCCCGCGTTTTTTGAGAATGCAACATTACTCGGTATGCGGCATTCTTCCGTTCCGTTGCTAGCTTACATTCATCATCAAACCAGCCGTTCCAACTCCTTTTGCGGTTGGGGCCAAGTATGGTTGTGGCCGTATACTTGATAACGTTCTTCAGGTGATTGTGAAGATCATTTGTTGATGCTTCATCTCCAGGTCCTCTGCTGACTGCGGTTATTGCGGCATCCATATCCCTCTTATAGGTGTCGCGGAGGGTTGTGTTGTGGATGGCTTCAGTGTTCACTCTCACCTGATTGTCAGAGGGGATTATAGGTGGTATTGTTATTCGAGCTCGGAGCACCATGCCAACGAGATAGTGATCCGAGTCTATATTGGCCCCCCTATATGTTCTGACATTCATCAAGGCTGAGAGGTGGCGGCGTTCGATCAACACGTGGTCAATCTGGTTAAAAGTGGTCCCGTCTGGAGAGGCCCACGTATGTTTGTGAACCGCTTTCCGCGCAAACCAGGTACTTCCAACAACCATTTCGTGTGACCCTGCTAATTGAGTAATCCGCAGTCCGTTATCATTTGTATTTTGGTGTAAGCTATGGGAGCCAACGTATCGCCTGAATACGGGCTCCTTCCTTACTTCATCATCATCATCATCAACGGCGCAACAACCGTTATCCGGTCTAGGCCTGCCTTCCCTACTTGGCTGTTAAAATCCCCAAGTATGATTTTGATATCATATCTAAGACAGGCTTCGAGGGTTCGTTCAACTGCCTCGTACAAGGTATCCTTTCCCGACTCTGCAGTCTCCTGTGTAGGGGCGTGAACGTTAATGAGGCTTATGTTTCTAAATTTACAGTGCATAGCCATTCGCTCATGTTCTCAAAGCCGATAACAGCAGGTTCCATTTTTTGGCTGATTGACAAACCTACTCCAAGCACATGGTTTACTGGATGGCCGCTATAATATATGGTGTAGCGACTCTTCTCCAGAAAACCCGTCCCTGCCCACGGCATCTCCTGCAGTGTTGCTACATAGCACTCGGTCTGCTCCATGAGAGAATGCGCAAATCGTTATTCCTTTGTCGTTGCCGGGTTCGTCGTTATAAAATCCATCCTGTCCGAGGCTCGTTCCGTGGCTTCGTAACTTCGGTTTTCCATGTAGGGTTGTCAACCCTACCCAACCCCCAGCCTGGAGAACCAATTGATAAAATTTGTCCCGTTTTTAGGCGCGTGAGACTCACATTCATCCTCCTAGCGGTCACCACGTCAGTGGATAGTGGAGATAGGGTTTGGTAGTAGAGCTGTTGATGTTGGTTCAGCATGCGTTTTCCAGGTTTTATGCTCTCTCCTGAGTACCAATCCACGTTTCGCCCTGAGACCTATACTACCCTTTGACCGCCACCACTGCCAATACAAATACGAAGTACGCCCGTCCACGACAGATGTCACGAAAAAAGTGAACGACCAGTGCAGAAAGTGTGGTTCGGCGTTAGAGAAGTTAGCATCTCTGGCTGGACTGCGATTGCACCGGAGCAATATGCGAATAGTCATAATGCTGCATGTAAGGTGATCCATCAATACCTTGCATACAAACATGGGCTGAACACTGAATAATGTCTGATTTTCCCGTATGTACCGTTGACTATCTTTGATAGTTCATGTATTGGGACCGGAAAGTCTCAACTGATCGCCATACCACACAACAAGCCTTAGATTCCATTAGTTGAAAAGATGAGTCGCTCTGCGCATTCGATTGATTGTTCAATATTGAACGGAAGTACCAGCAGAAGAATGTGAATTTGGAGTCTCCAAAGGTATTGTACCTAAATGCCTTGCCAGTGAAACCCCAGCTGAGGTTTATGATGTCTGTTGCTGCAAAATTTTGGGGCTCTATGTCTCAAATATTGCCTATGTAAAGTCATTCGCAACCTAGATAAGTTGGACTTTTCAACTATCAGGGTACAGGCGTTGTTGTCTAAAATCGGCGGGTAATTCTCACAGTTGAAGCACGTCCACCATATGACAAAAAGTCAGTTGGTTGAAATTTGAAGCTTTTAGTGCCACTTCAATTTCGAATAAGTTGAAATAGTCTTCGAGACTTCAGAAATACGAGTAGACTATATGATTCATTTGCACCAACCAACTACACCATTTCTACACTTAATTTGGTTCACATACTGTCTTTTTCCTCCTTCTAAAAACCTGCGGCTTCCGTTGATAACCACTCTAAGATTCAAAATTCTACTTTTTCCGTTTTTAAAATCTTGTCATTTTCAGATCTCCTCTACTAAATTTAAAGGAACTGCAAGACCACAAAACTTGTGAGGAAATAGATAGGTGTCTTTCCTCGGTCAACCAAGCTTTTTTCCATACAATCCATTTCGAGAGTCATGTGGTTTCAGGTATTGCCTCACAATCATCGATGGGTTCACGCAGTCGCCTAAGGCGGTACCTTTAACAGGCATTCCTGCACAATCTTGTGCTGAAACCCTCTGTCAATAATTCACCGACCAGAGAAGGCAGTTTGAGTTTTTCCTTTTTCGAAGTTGGGCAAACTCCTTGGCTTCAAACGCCAGCTGGCAACCGCGGGAGACTAAAGGACGGTCCTTCTTGGTTGCAAAGCCCGACACTCGATCTACTTGACCTCCGCACAGCAATTTATTGCAAGTCTTGCGGAGCTGATATTCGAGCCTGTACTCGACAATAGGTCGAGTCTTAATACGATCGGATTTACCATTTACGTGTGACAAAGCATTCACCATCTTCTATACCATTTTATCTGATCTTTTTCCTTGTTACGTCCCCTCCTCTTCGAAGTGCTTACGCTCTTACTCTGTCTGGTTCACCACTAAAGTTCAATAAAAACTACGTCAAAAACACACTGCGAGGAAGAAGTTCCTGTCTTCTGGAACCCATGCTGACTTAGGTTATTCTTTTCAATTCTCTACGTTCCTCGGTCAAATCCTTAATACGTAAGTCCAGAAACGAATATTTGATCAGTGTTGAAGACTCAGTAAAGCGCAGAAATCTCAAACCTTTCTGGTCCCACATTCGCAACTCCTGCTTTCCTGCCCAGTTATCCCTTCCGTGCATTAAATTCTCTGGCTCCTCAGCTAACTACCCCTAACTAACCCCAACTATCTTGTGATTTACTCTGCCGCTTGTTTTCCTCAGTCTATGTTCCCCCTCCTTCCGCCGAATCCCTCCCGATAGTGGATGTAGCCTGCCCTGCATCGCCTACCATTCCGCTTCTTACCCCTATACTTGTCGAATACCTCAGTGACAAACTTGATGTCAATATCGGACCTGGCTACGATGGTCTTCCAAAATTCTTTTTGCTCAAAACTGGTAAGTCCATCTCCCTTCCCCTATCTCTTATTTTCAACAAAAGCCTCGAAGAGAATCATTTTCACGGCTTGTAGGAAGACGCTCTCATCATCCCCATTCATAAAAGTGACGATCGTACGCTTGTCGAGAATTGCCGTCCCATTTCCCTCCTCTCCTCCTGTTCCTAAATCTAGGAAAGATATTTGATTGACAGGTTGTCCACTCACTTTGGCCACCACATAGTGAAAGAGCAACACGGCTCTGTTAAGCGTAGGTCCACTACCTTCAAGCTGCTTGACTTTACCAACTTTGTCGCCAAATGTCAAAATTCACGGCAAGAACGCATACCATACACTGATTTCGACACTGTAAATCGCAAGATACTTCTATTCAAACTCTCGTCTTTTTTCAGCCGATCCTCTCGCGCCTCTTTTGACGACTGCACTTCACCCCCTCCCCTGGCGTCCCACAGCGATCTATTCTGGTCCCTTTGTTACTTTTATTTTTTATCAACGACCTTCCCCCCTCCTTACTTGTCCTCCGAAGAATGTTTGGCCCTCTACATGAGGATGGACGATTCCGTAGCCTACAAACGACGAAATCTATGAGCGATATCATTACCGTCCGGTTGTGGATAAAATCCGGCTCAATAGGTTACGGTGGGCGGGTCACTTAATCCGTATGGATGAGAATGATCCAGCGCGGAAAGTCTATAAGGGCAATATCTATGGTAGAAAAAAAAGACGAGGCAGACCCTGCCTGAGATGGAGCGATGGCGTAGGTCAGGACGCCAGACAGCTTTTAGGGATATCGAATTGGTGGACCTCGGCGCAAAACCGGGATGTCTGGAGTTCCTTATTAAGGCAGGCCTAGACCGGATACCGCTTGTTGCGCCGCCGATGATGATGATGCTTCCCTCCTCCTCTGATTTTAACTCCACTCAACCCTCGTTAGCTCTCTTAAATTCCCTCATGAGGAATATCCTTGATTACTACTCCGTGATCTGGTCACTCTCCCGTAACCGTGAATGTCTTGCCCTTGAAAATGTGCAACGTAAATTCACCCGCTCTCTCCTTTAAAAAAAGCTTGGACTACCTCTCCCGCCTTCGCTTTCTGAACCTTCCCTTCCTTCAACAGCGTAGATCCTATCTGGATTTATGCAAATTTTTTAAACTTTCCTTGGGTCTGATGGACTGCTCTGTCGCATCACCTGCCGTGCTGCGTCTTATAACATAGGTAACGCAGACATTATCAGCGCTCCCTTCGCAGAGCTCGAAGTCTACTTCCATTCCTCGATTGTTAGGCTTTACCAAAATTACAATGCACAACAGCTTGGTCCTTTTATCTTCTCTATTTTAAGTAGTTTTAAGCGTAGGATACCTGTGTGGAGTTGCCTGTGTGGAGTTGCCAAATCTCCCATCAGGCGCGTCCCTTCGTGCGGATATGGGAATGCTCGGCAAATGTGTCATGGTCATGCACATGCACGCATCCGGAGATGTGCGTGTATGGGCATGTTTATGCGCAGGCCGGATAGGTGGGAAGTAAACGCCCACCCGTGGATAAAAATTGGCTATGGGAAGGATACCCAGAAATAAAACCAAACATGGAGGAGCAGAAGAAGAATGAAGTTACGGTGCAGGGCTTCGGAAACCCAGTACCGGCGGTTTTTGGGAGTGAGCAAGCGGGCTCCTGGCCGTCGATATCCAACGACCGCAGTGCCTCAGTAGTGGGAACCTTGGCTACTGTGGCATCTAATGTTACAAGCGTACGGGAGGAACTTGTACTGGCTCCAGTGATGGACCCGTTCAGAAGGAGCTCGATTTTTCGCAGATCCCCTCCCACACGGGCACAAGCCCCCACGATCGCTACCCCCAGTGGGAAGCGTATAGCGGGAGTCTTCGATGAGGAAGAATCATTGACGCCGATTCACCCGAGCGATGTTTTGGGCAATGATCAGTCTGCCTTTACTACCCTCGGTAAAAAGATCATGGAGCTGTGTGAGTTTATAAAGGAGCGCAGGAACATTCACCAAAATATAAGGGCCATGATAAGAGGCATCCGCTTGACGTACGGCAAGGCCCAGGACGAACGAGTAAAGAAGTCGCCGATTGGAAAAGTTAACCAGGCAACTCAAGTAACGCCGGTTCAAAATACAAAAAGGGAGAAACCGGGGAAGAGGCTACGCGAAAAGCTGAATGACTCAACAGGCCAGCAAACCCCGAAAAGAAAAAAGGACTAAACTCCGAAAAAGGCGGAGTTCATGAAAAGTACGTCTGAAGCTGCCAGTGAAAATACTGCAGTGGCTACCTCGAGAAAAGGGATCGAACCTTCAAAGGCGGATGCGGAAGCTTGGAGGAAGGTAGAACCGCGGAAAAAAAATTATCGGAGGAAGATTAGACCGGAGGTGATTTTCATTTCCAAACGGGGCGAAGGGTCATACGCCGACATTCTCAGGAAAGTGAAGGCAGACCCCGAACTCACCAATTTGGGAGACAACGTCAGCCGCATTAGACGGCCGCAGAAGGGAGATCTTATGTTGGAACTTAAGAAATCCAAGGATGTAACCGCGGACAAATTCTTGAGCCAAATCGGGAAGACTTTAGGACAGGAAGCCGACATAAGAGCTAGCAGGCCAGAGATCACTATCTGCAAAGATATAGATGAAATCACGACGAAGGAGGAGGTTCGCGAAGCGTTAGAGAAACAGTTCGATCTTGCCGGACTACAAGAATCAGTGGTGAAAACGCTAAGGAAAGCCTATGGGGGAACACAAACCGTCATCATCAGCCTACCAGTGGAGAACGCACTCAAACTGTTAGCAGCAGGGAGAGTGAGAATAGGCTGGGTTATGTGTCGTCTTAGGGAACAGGTGGCGTTAAAACGGTGCTTTAGATGCCTTGGCTTTGGTCACATGGCGAAGGCATGCACTAACCCAAATGACAGGTCAAAGCAATGCAGGAGATGTGGAGTGGAAGGCCACATCAGCAAGGACTGCGGAGCTGACCCAAATTGTCTACTGTGCAAAGGAAAGGAGGGTGTGGACCATCGGCATATTGCGTGCAGCAGCAGGTGCCCGCAATACAGGAGAGCCCTTAGCACAAGTCGCAGATGAGGTTGATACAAATCAACCTCAACCACTGCGAGGCGGCGCAGGATCTACTCGCGCAAACCATCCCCGAGAAAAACATCGATGTGGCCATACTAAGTGAACCATACCGAAATCGCGGTGGTAGCGTTTGGGTCAAAGACCAAACGGGCCAAGCAGCGCTGTGGACTTGTGGAGAACAAGCCTTCCAGGAAATAATGGAGCACCCGGAGGAGGGCTTCATCAGAGCGAAGATGAAGGGCATCCACATCTACAGCTGCTATGCTCCACCCAGCGCTACACTCGTCGAGTATGAACGGATGCTTGCCGCTCTTGTTTTGGATGCAAGAGGACGTTGGCCGCTCATAATAGGAGGCGATTTCAATGCGTGGGCTCTTGAATGGGGCAGCCGGATAACTAATGTCAGGGGACGTGTTCTCCTCGAAGCATTCGCGGAGCTGGACGTGGTACTGGCGAATGTTGGGTCTTCGTACACTTTCCGGGGAAGGGGCCTGGGGTCTATAGTGGACCTGACATACGTGAGTGCCACTTTAGCCAGTAGAATCACTTGGCATGTCAGTGAGGACTATACTCACAGCGACCACCAGGCAATCTGCATAGAGATCAAGGGCGGATCGAGCTCGAAAAAGGGTTTTCGCAGAATGCCGGGTGGTATGCTTGGCTGGACAGTGAAAGCTTTCGAGGGGGACACGTTTTCTGCGGTGCTCAAATCCGACATATCCCTGAATGGTACGGCTGGAGAGAAAGCCACGCAGATCACTCGATGGGTGACGGAAACATGCGATGCAACTATGTCCAGAAGGCGATTGCTCCCCAGTAGGCAACCCAACTACTGGTGGAACAACGAAATCGCAAGTTTGCGAGCCGCATGTTTTCGGGCAACGAGGCTTTGCCAGAGGCTCAGGGGAAAACCCGGTGGCGACGGTCGAGAGGAGGCATACAACCAATTGCGTGGCTGCCTAAAGGAAGCCATTCGGAGGAGCAAAAGGAACTGCTTCAAACAGCTGTGCGACCATGCCGACATAAACCCTTGGGGCGAGGCTTACAGAGTGGTGATGAAAAGGCTGCAGAAATCACCCCAGGTGACCTGTCCGCGCCTCCTGAAACAGATTGTTACCACTCTGTTCCCTCACCACGAAAATAGGGGAAGGCAAATTTTTGTCCAGCTAAATGACGGCATAATACCGCCTGTAACTGTGGAGGAGCTGCAGGAAATATGTGATAGGTTCGGTGACAACAAGGCCCCAGGTTTGGATGGCATCCCCAACCGAGCTTTGAAACTGGCAGTGAAGACTAGGCCCGACCTTTTCGCCAACACCTTCGAGGCGTACCTAAAAGAAGGAATATTCCCTGTCCAGTGAAAAAAGTAAAAGTTGGTGTTGCTTCCAAAGCCTGGCAAGCCACCTAGAAACCCAGCGTCGTATCGACCTATCTGCCTGTTGGATACAATGGGGAAGATGATGGAGAGAGTCATCTACAACAGACTCCTGCCCATCGTCGAAGCCAACAATGGTTTGTCGGAACGCCAGTTTGGTTTCCGACGCGCCCACTCTACGGTGGACGCAATTGGCATGGTGGTAAACCTGGCAAAAGGTGCACTGATTTCTGGCGGCTGCTGTGCCGTGATGGCGTTGGATGTCAAAAACGCATTCAACTCGGCCAACTGGAATAGAATTAAAGGGGCGTTGGCTGACATAGGTGACTCCGGATACTTAGCGAATTTGGTGAAAAACTACCTCTCTGAGAGGACTCTCTGGTACGGGACAGATGAGGGCCTCAAAGAGTACATTGTCACAGCCGGGGTACCACAGGGATCGGTACTTGGTCCTCTGTTGTGGAATATCATGTATAATGGGGTGCTTGCTCTTCCCGTCCCAGAGGGGACTACGATTGTCGGCTTTGCTGATGACCTAGCTGTGGTTGTTGCAGCAAAACACCCAGAAGATGTGGAGGTTTACGCAACGGAAACAGTGAGAGCGATAAAGTCCTGGCTAGAAAAGGCCGGGCTGACCTTGGCGGACGCGAAATCGGGAGCGGTCTTAATAACGAAACGCAGGAAAAATAACACTGTAAAAGTGGAGGTCGGTGGACATACGGTCGTATCAAAGCCGGCTATCAAATACCTGGGGGTAATAATTACTACCAAATTGAGTTTTAGGGAACACCTAGAGTATGCATGCCAAAAGGCAGCCAGTGCCACCACGGCACTTGCAAAAATGTTGCCAAATATTGGTGGACCGAAACATTACCGGAGGTTGGTGCTAGTCGGAGTGGTGCGCTCCATCCTGCTCTACTCGTCGCCTGTGTGGGCAGAGGCGCTTGCAAACTCTCAGAGACGGAAGCAGGTGAACTCGGTTTACCGGCGGATGGCTTTGAGGGTTTGCAGTGCTTTTAGAACCACATCAGATGAGGCAGTATTGGTGGTAGCAGGCATGATCCCGGTTGACATTCTGGCCAAAGAAATGAGTGTCCTGTACAATGCGGCAAGGTCAGAGTCGCTTGATGTCTGGCAACGCAGATGGGATGAGTCTGCGAAAGGTCGGTGGACGCACAGGATCATTCTCAACATTAGGGTGTGGCTTGAGCGAAAACATGGGGTGACCAACTACCACATTACCCAGTTCCTCACGGAGCACGGTGGTTGCTACTGACAGTATCTGCACCGCTTTGGGTTGGATGATTCTCCGAACTGTCCCAGATGCGATGGCATACCGGAGGATCCAGAGCATGTGATGTTTCACTGGCCACGATTTGCGATGGAGAGAGGGAGCTTAAACCAGGTGCTGGGCAGGAGCGGGACCCCGGAGAGCTTGGTTACTGAGATGCTGGAGTCCGAGGAGAAGTGGCTTGCGGTTGGCTCTGCAATCATCCAAATGCAGGAGGAGTTGCTGAAGGAACAAAGAAGGAGGAAAGCCGGAAATAGGAGAAGGATGAGTGCCTGAGAGCAAACCTACCCCGCGAAGTAATACCTCAATGGTGGTCCCGCGGGGCTGGGGCTGGAGAGACCGGGGGTGATTTTTAGTGGGTGTGAATCCCACACGCGCCAGCTGTAGTTCCGCCGTTCGGGCGGCGGAGCTGCGGCGGACGTGTCTTTCTAAGATTTTCACGGAGGTACGCACAAAAAAAAAAAAAGCATAGAATAAGATTATTGTTGTTCGTTAAACTAAATAAATAAATCATTGGGTCTACTCAAGGACGCAATGCGAAAGCTGAAGCTATCATCACCCGCCGCCACACAAAAAACGTGGCCAACGTGCCCAGGAAGTCGAACTCATGCTCCTTCCTTTAATTAGGACGGACCCTTTACCAGGGTTCCTTGGAAGTCCTCAAGCGAGGCCCACACCATTTCAGCCTCGACAACAGAGGTACATTCAAAAGGACATCCCCAGCCCGGCTTAAACCTTTCTTCCAAGAAGAAAGCATACTCAGGAATGGAGGTCCGCGACGCATCCATGTTAACTTGCGTAAGCTGAGTTGACGGCTCCTTGCGTCTAGTTCCTCCCTAGGATAATAAGCCAAACTTCACGTGATAAAGGATTATGGGTGTTGGTACGTTGAGCACAAATTTTCACAATCGAGCTAAGTGACTTTGACCTTCTTTTACCCGCAATCCCGAGCCAAATGATAGATTATGTTCCCATTTTACACTGAAAAATGTTCTCGGCTTGAAAGGATTTCTTCTTGAATAGATAAATATAATTCAACTTCTGGAAGTTGAATGGAACACAGGACCCAACTGAAATAACACACCGACTCCTTCCCTTTTCCTAGGGTTAAATCTCCGCCGTTCCAAATAAATCATCTTCAATTAAATGATCAACTACAATTGGTTCATTCAGGTTCAAAGTGTAATTTACACCTGTAGTAACAGCACGTAATCGTGGAAACCCTTTGAATTGAAAAGATGCAAATCAATTGATTAACGATTAAAGATGCAGTTAGTTGCCGTTGCCTTACTAACAGTGCGCGATCCTCCTTTAATCCGACAATGAATGAAAAGGTCGAGGCCCAAAAAAAATGCTATTTTTGTGGTCCCACATAAAAGAAATTGTCTCGATCAAAGAGAGAAAGGAAACCGTTCTGGAAAACATCAAGGGACAAGATACCGCCACAGGACACAGAAGCGGTATCTTTTTCAGTTAATTTTTCATTGCACAACACAATCAACGTGATAAATTACTCGGTCGTTCGGGGTGCATTGTCTTGGCTGCATACAATTTGTTGGCTAGTGTGCGAAAGGACATAGCCTGGCGTGACTTTATTTAAATTACAAGCGACGCTGATATCATTTGCATATGCAAACTCGTGCCAGCTTCGAAGGATGCAAACAGATGTTTCGCAAATCCCCATGCGAAAAAGCCTCGCCTTCCAAGGGATCATGTATAAAAATTCTAATTGGCGATTATCTCTTGATCACAAGTATCCACTATAGTTGTCCTGTTAACACATCATTAACTTATAACACGCCATGCAGTCGGGATTATTGCGGTGATTTGTCGTTATTTTATGGGATTTGATTAGGCTGAATTTTTGGAGATGAAATGACTGTGGATTACGCAAATTACATCTGTCGTCACGTCAGTCCATTGAGATAAGGACCTTGTTAACGACCATTTTATCACCTGAAGGCTTTTACCACCAACGATGTTTCTAGCAAAGTAGACGAAAGGATTATATGCATATGAAAAAACGCATGCCCGAAATGCTAATTGCGTTAAAATGGTTACAACCTTTAGAAAAATAAGTCGAGGACCGAAAGGTCCATGTGTGAAAGGTTTTGAAGTTCTATCCAATAAAATGTAGTGGTTTTGGGATGATAATTCCTTTTTGTGGATACGCTAGGCTATATATTACAGCATCAATGAGGAATAGACGGAGAACGATTCAAATTGGTAGGTGTAGACCATGTCTTCGGAAAAATATTTGAGAATTTATCATTATCAAATTTGGAACTATAAACCCCTGAGAGGCGGTATTGGAGAGAAGAATCCTCCAAAGAATTTTTGGCCCCTTACATGAGGATGTAGCCTACACAATGACGAAATCTATGAGCGATACCATGACCGTCAGGTTGTGGATAAAATCCGGCTCAATAGGTTACGGTGGGCGGGTCACGAATTGGTGGACCTCGGCGCAAAACCGGGATGTCTGGAGTTCCTTATTAAGGCAGGCCTAGACCGGATACCGGTTGTTGCGGCGTTGATGATGATGATGGTAAGAATAGGTTGGGTCGTGTGTCTACTTAGATAGCAAATATCTCTGAAGAGATTCTTCAGATGCCTCGATTTCGGTCACTTTGCAGCACCATGTACTAGCGAGTACGACAGGTCGAGAAGGTGTAGGAAGCGTGGTGAAGAGGGCCAATGCATCTTGTGCAAAAATGACCGGCACATTGCAGGTGGTGACAGGTTCCCGGGATATAGAAGGGAACTGGATCGTAAGGGTAAATAAGGTTGATACAAATCAACCTCAACTATTGCGAGGTAGCTCAAGACATGTTCTCGCAAACAATTCGAGAGTCGACACGTGGTAATATGTGAACCCTAACGAAATTACGATAGTGCTACGTGAGTGAAAGACCCATCGGGAAACGCGGCGATATGGGTATTTGGACGCTATTCTAGAAACAATGGCATTCCCGGGAGCCAGCTTTGTACAAGCGAAATTCAACGGTGTCCATATCTACAGCTACTATGCTCCACCTAGTGGTGTTGGACACTAGAGACCATAGTCCGAAAATCATTGCCGGCGATTTTAACGCGTGGGCGTTAGACTGGCGAAGTTGAGTGACGAACACCAGGGGCCAAATCTTGCTTGAAACCTTCTCGGAGCTACACGTTGTACCCGACAACACTGGATGCGTGCCCACATTCCGAGGCAGATGACTAGGCTCAATCGTCGATCCAACCTACCCCAGTACCTCGTTGTCGAGAGGGATGATCTGGCGCGTGAGTGAGCGAAAATCGAGTGAGCATCAAAAGCGGAAAAACCAGGATAGCTGGATGGCCCACCGGAGCTTTCGAAGAAGAGACATTCCTGGTGGTCTTCGAAGGAGATTATGACCCGAAGGGAATGACTGTGGAAAAAGTCAGTCAGTTATGTCAACGGACAACTGAGGCCTGCGGCTCTATAATGCCGCGACGAAAGTTCAATTACAGTAGGAAACCAAACTACTGAGGGAACTGCTATTGAGCGCATCGTGTCTACGAGTGAGGAGGCTTTGCCAGAGGACCAGAGGAAAGCCAGAACATCAGCAGTCGGGGAAAGAATACCGCGATCTTCAAAGTAGCAAGCAGTTGCGCCTTGAAGCAAATATAAAGTCTTGAGGCGCTCCTTCCAAGGTTGTAATGAACAAGATTCGTGGACAAAAATCACCCCAGGTGACGTGACCGCGACTTTTGCTCAAAATAATCGCAATCCTTTTCCTACAATAAGAAGAAAGTGGACATCATCCAAAGGTTCAACAGGACGTCTTCACAATCCCCGGGGTGACCAAAGAGGAACAGCGGGAGATCTGTCGCCGAATTAGAGACAATAATACTCTGGGATTGGACGGGATTCCGAATAAAGCCCTGAAGTTGGCTGCTAAAATCAGGTCCGCATGGTTCATAAGTACATTTGAATCATGCTTGGTTGAAGGAGCGTTTCCCGCATAGTGGAAGAAGCGGACGTTGGTTCTGCTACCGAAGCCCCAAAAAACACCCTCTTCATATCGCCATATCTGTCTGTTAGACAGCATGGGGAAGATGTTGGAGGGGGTGATATACAACAGGTTGCTTCCGTTCGTCGAGCTTGCAGGTGGTCTATCGGAGCGGCAGTATGGGTTTCGTAGAGCACGGTCCACGGTTGATGTAATTGCAACGGCCGTGGATATGGCCCAGGAGGTGTCGGCCGCTGGTAACGTTGGATGTCAGGAATGGCTTTAATTCAGCCAACTGAGATTGGATTTTGGGCACCCTGGCTAAACTAAGTGTCCCTGGTTACTTAGCTCGGATAATCGAAAATTACCTTTGGTACGAGATGGACAACGGACCGAAGGAATATATTGTGACAGTAGGTATTCCCCAAGGCTCCTTACTGGGGCCTCCGTTCTGGAATACAATGTGTGACTGAGTGCTCGGCTTTCGCGTGCCAAGGAGGGGGGCAAAATTTATTGGTTTTGCCGACGACCTAGCAGTGGTAGTAGTTGCGAAAGACCATCAGGACGTGGAATTGTATGCAAGTGAAACCATTCATGCTATAAAAGTATGGCTCCAAATGATGAAATCGGTCCTGACGGAAGATAAGACGGCCGCGATTATTATCAATCGCAGAAAAAATAACGCTGTCAAAATCCGGGTTGGTAATCACGAGGTTGTTTCAAAATCGATCATTAGATACCTGGGGGTAACGATCGATGCCAAGTTGAACTTTAAGGGGCACCTGGACTATGCTCGCGATAACACAGCGAACCAGGCGGAATCGCGGAATAGGAAGGAGCTGTAGAAGCGATGACAGCATCGGTAGTATAATTCCGGAAAGGGCCGCTGGACCCATCCAGTGATCCCGTATATTGAGAGGTAGGTCGAGCTCAAGCATGGAGAATTAAACTACCACCTAACGCAGTTCCTTACGGGACACAGTGGATACAGGAAATACCGGCATCGCTTCGGATTGAATGCGTCTGAAGACTGACCCGAATGCGCCGCTACACCCGAGCATGTTATGTTCCACTGTCCGAGATTTGCGAATGAAAGACGGAGTTTAAACGATGCCCTCAACGCAGTTTTCGGACCCCATAATTTCATGAAGGAGATGGTGAGGTCCGCAGCAAACTGGATTGCGATAAACAGGAACAGTAACTGCGATACAGAAGAAGCTGAAGGAACTGGAAAGAGCTCGGAAAGCGCGACGGACACGTGACTTAGTTGCGCTGGAGTAAACCAGAGCCTTCCTCACGAAGTAATACTTCACGATGACCCTGCGGACCCGCGCCCTAGCGCAGCAGCGTTTTTTGAAGATTTCCACCTCCACCCGTGATAAAAAAGGTACTACGGTCCACAGTCGTCCTTATCCGAGGCATATATAGCATTTATTAGTTGCAAGTTGCAGGCCTACAAATTTCTATTCCATTTAGGGATTATTATATTGCAATATTCATTTTCACAGAGTTATGTCCATTTAGTTTTCCAAAAATCAGCTCTACAAAACTCAGCATAAAAATAAAAAATGCAAAGGACATTTAGTTAAGGTTTTTATTGACACTCTGGAGCTGAGCCATATTTTCTAATTTTCTTAAATCGTCCTTTGGGTTTGGTGCAAACCAGTCGCTAGCTAGGAGATTTTGGCACATAGATTCATGTTATATAAGCAAAGTTGTTATAAAGTGAGAAATGGACTCAGCAGCAACAGCATTTTTTATTATTGCAGAAGTGAGAGTTCTATTGTTAAATTAGGAGTTACTAGAGCTCATCTTTCTTCGTGCATTCCTTGACTTCAGTCATAAATTCTTTGATCGCTTTCGTTGCAGATTCCACGGCTCTTTCGTTACATTTTTCAACCCATTCAATTATTGCCGTTGCTCTCTCTTTGGGGGTGCCCTTTTCTGACTCCACAATACTTTCAACTTCTTTCCTCATATCCTCGCCTCGGATTAACTGTGGGACGAAAAGCAGAAGGCATGAAAATATGTTATAGATATTGTATCTATCTTTTCAACTTGGCAGTGAAATAAAAGTTTTATTTGATTCTTGAATCTTACCTTTCCTAGAGTACATCCCATTCCATTTATGTTATCAGTTGGACATTCTTTGAGTTCCTTAAGTAATTCTCGAAGCTGTTTTTCTCTTGCAAGTAAATGTCCTAAAATGCTAGCGTCTCCCAAAAACTTATCATTGCATTCCTTCAAGTCCTTCTCCACTTTTGATTTGATTTTTTTGAACTTCTCAACGATTTCCTCTGGTCTTTTCAATGCCGCCGCTGCTTCCGTTTCAGCTTTGGTCACTGACTTTTCAACCGCATCCTTGGCTAGCTCGATAACCTCCTTTGTGTTGTCAGTGATCGCTTGTAGAGTCTTGACCGCTCGCTCTTCAAATCGCTTCGCTACATCGTTAGCTTTTTCTTTATCTTCTTCTTCAGTAGTATCCGTTTTGGATTCATCGGTTTTGGGTTCATCCGTTTTCGGTTCATCTTTTTTTGGTTCATCCTTTTTCGGTTCGTCCTTGCTGTTCACAGCGGTCTGAAGTATAGAAAAGAGAATTGAAAAATGAACTGCAGTCAAAGAAGGCTTTATGGTATCTAAATACGAAAACCAGAGTTAATTTTATGAAAGTTCGGAGTCAAAAGTCTCAAAAGGTTAGTCCATATTTGTATGTTTAAGACAGGTTATACCAGATCTACTGAATCACCCTCAGCACTAAAATAAAACCGATTAAGAATTCTTCAAGGACTCATCACCGCGCACTATTCCACCCTCTTTAATAATTCTAATCAAACTAATTCCACTTACACTGATTACAAGGACCGCCAGAAAAACTATTAATAACTTCATACTAAGTAAATACTATACGAAAACTACTGTCCTACTGAATTGTACTATGCGTCAAAAGATATGAGACTTTTCGCTATGGCCGATTTTCGTACGTAGCAGAAATTGCGCTATCGCAAAACACGCCGAATCAAAACCATATTAAATAATTCTCGAATTAATTTCGATAAGATTCCCAAAGTGGCAAACATCGATGGAGATTTTTATACATGTTTTCCAATGGGTACAGATAATCAGAAAAATGCAGCATTGTGTGTACAATAGAAGACACAGCGCGAGTGATAAGAGAGGGCCACGTAAGGCATTGATAGTACGTGCCAGTATCTATTTTCAATAATCATGGTTTCCATATTTCGATTTGAATCGCGGCCATATCAATCTATTGTTTAGCAAAATTTGAATATTTCCAGAATAATCCTGTTGTAATTATCAAAGTTTCCTCAAGGGGAATCATCCAAATATCTATTTGGGGATCACAAAGCCAGACTCAGTTACATTTAAGCAGAACAACCAATATTCACAACTACTTTAGTTTGTAATGACTATGACTAGGCCTACCGAGGGACGGAAATGAGGGGATTCCCCGGATGCTTAGCTTTCATAGAGGCCCAGAGTAGAAATTTCTATGGGAAAGAGGATAGTTCCTGTGCCCGGCTAGCTTTTACCCGAAAAACGTATAATTTTCACCCCCGGGCCTCGTTTTCAGCAGAATTTTCACCCCAGGTCCGATTATCTCTCTATGGCCCCGTTTAAATCTAAATCTGGTATTCGATCCTAGAACTGAACTCTCTACATCCCTTTTGAATCCCATTCAATTCCCATTCTCTACCGTCTGGTGGTGCTTCTAATTCTATGGACTATGATTTCCATAGAAGAGCGTGTCCCCTGCCGGTAAGGTGAACTGCGTCAGTGATGTTGTGGCGCGACAAGATTCGCGGTATTCGAAATTTACCCCGCCTCACTCGACTTCTCGGCTATTGCCAAGGCGCAGGAAGATGACGCAGCACTTCAGAACCTCAAATCCAACCTCAAATACAAATTTCGAAGTGTTCCACGCGGTTCACGACTTACCCCATTCAGGCATCAGGTCAACAAATCGGTTAGTCACCGATAAATACTTCTGGCCCTCCATGAACAAGGATGTCAATTCCTGGGCCAGAGAGTGCATCGCATGTCAAAAGTGTAAAGTCTCCAGGCATGTAAGGAAAGAAGTGGGCTCTTTTCCCCGCACTACCAAGCGTTTCCACACGATACACCTCGACATAATAGGGCCTTTGCGAGACTCGCACGGTTACAAGTATTGCCTCACAATCATCGACAGGTTCACGCGGTGGCCTGAGGCAATACCTCTGAAAGACATTACAGCGCAATCTTGTGCCGAAACCCTCTGCCGAGAGTGGATACCTCGCTTTGGCGCCCCTGCAGTGGTCATCACTGACCTGGGAATGCAATTTGAGTCCACCCTTTTCTCGGAGTTAGGCAAACTCCTGGAGTTTAAACGCCAACGGACTACTACATACCACCCGCAATCCAATGGGATGCTAGAACGTTGGCACTGGACGCTGAAAGCCGCCATTATGATCCGCCCTGGACCCAAGTTTTGCCTCTCGTCCTACTCGGCCTACGTACAACTCGCCGAGAGGAATTTGCTGTCAACCCCGCGGAGCTGGTATACGGGGAGAACCCGAGACTCCCAAGTGAGATCGGGTGTCACAGAGTCGGGGTTGGTGCGTCTGCTGAGAGGCAATCTCCGACGCATCAAGGCCACTCCTCCCACCCAACACTCGTCCGCACCTGTCTGTGCGCCCAAGGAACTGGATACGTGTACGCACGTCCTGGTCAGGACGAATGCCATCCGGAAGCCGCTGCAGCCTCCTTATGAAGGCCCGTACCGCGTTCTCGAGCGTGGAGAACATTTCTTCCAGCTCGAGATCGGTGGACACAAAAAAGCGGTCTCCCTCTCCAGACTGAAGCCCGTGTGCACCCCAAAACAACGGCGCGTTCGCTTCAAGGACTGATGGGGAACACAGTTCCGGATTCGGTCGCTGAAACCCCTCGGTTTCTTCTAGGGCGGAGTGATGTGGCACGGCAGGATTCGTGGCATTCGAAATTTATTTCGAATGCTGTGAATGCGAGCGGACAGATGACGCTACCGGCGCATTCTACTCAGTTTAGACCTCGCCAAAGGAGTGGAGAGCAGAGTGCCATGAAGGGACTGCAGATATGTCAGATTAAAAACATAATGGCTGAACTTCTACTTGAACTGACAGGACCTGAAAAAGAAAAAGGACTTCAATTCAGCTTACATTTTTAATAAGTGAAAAAGTTGTTGCTTGAGATATTGAATTCAATTTGATTTTAACAGAAAATATTTTACTTAAAATAAAAAAAGTAAAATAAAGTGTTTACACAATGTCATGCGGGAAATGAATTTAACAATGAATTGCAAATCTTCTGTACCAAATTCACAATCTGCATCATCCCATCAGAGATCACAAGATTGTCGATTGTGTGAAAAGACGGCTAACCCAATCTTCCATGTATTAGGTTGTTGCACATGAAATGGCCGATTTGGTACAAAAATTTTAAACGACTGTCAAGCTTACAAAAATTTATTTAATTAATGAAAATAGGTGCCAGTCGATTCGAAACACTTCTCCCAGCGAGATATAAGAGCATGTATGCCAGTTTCGTAGAAGTCCAATTTTCAGGGGTTGATAAACTCGTCGAAGGCAATTTTGATGACCTCTTCATTCCTCAATTGTTATTCCGCCAAGAAATGATCCAAAGTGGTGGTCGGTTGGCGAAAGGTCCGGTGAATATGGTGGATGAGGCAGAGTCCCATACTGCAATTCGTTCAAGTTTTGAACGTGCATTGTTGTGAAGGAGTATCACATCATCTCTGTTGATTCATCTCGGCCGTTGGATTCTCAATTTTTGGTGCATTTCCTCGTGTTTGGCACAGTATTTCTGTGCAGACCTGAGTTTGCAAGGGACTCATCTGAGGTGGCTCTTGCCACGAAGCCTCACCGGAGGTTATCTGCTACCATGAAAACCGGGATGGCCCTCTGAAAGCATATGCTCCAGAAGAATTCCTGGGGGATGTATTCTCGGCCCGGTTATTTGCGGTTGGCCCCCTAGTGGGACATTCATGGTGGTTGTGGTTATGCCTACATCGCGGGCAGAGCTCCTCGGAGTTCAAGCGTGGAGTTGCGCTGTGCAACTCAGATGCCGTACCTCTTAGCTGCGGCGGAGGTGTTAGATAGATCTTGCATCCACTGGTATGAATGCTGAGCCTGCACTTAGTATAAACCAGTACCGCTGCGCCAGTCATGGCGGGGCACTGATTGTTGTCCCAAAATCAATCCGTGTCCGAAGAGGACCGTGGGATTATGCCCATACGGCAGGACTTTCATCACATCTCACTATTGTGCGCAAAAAGGGATCGCTTCAGGAGAGTAAAAAATTGCAAATTTCCATTCGAAGCACCATGTTTTGCTCCGTAAGTGCTTGCGGAACCCTTTTGTCGAACTTTTTCACCTTTCCAAGTTGTTACAAGTGTCGGGAAACTATCGAATAGTGTACGCCCAGTTTCTCTGCAATGTCTCTCACAGACTGATGTGTATCGGATTCGACTGGCAAACGCAGCTCGTCGTTATCAATCGATGGTCTTGGATGTCCACTTTGATCCACTTTGGCTCACTTTGATGGTTTACATCACCTGACCGGAATTTTTCAAATCACCGCCGTGTGGTTCGTTCGCTTACCGTATCAGTTCCAAATGCGCTGTTAGTGTTCCTGGTCACCTCCGCTTCTTTATGACCGAGTTTGAACTCATATAGAAAAAGTATACGTTCTTGACTCTTTTCCATCCTTTTTTCCTTTTTATTCATTTTTATTACAACGATGGTCAAAACTGAAATGACACCTTGATGAAATATAAGAGTATTTACACTTCATTATCCGACACCAACAGCGCCAACTGGTGGTGGCTTTATACAGGAAAATCGCAGCTAACTTCACTTGATTGCCAAATCGGCCATTTCATATGCAACAATCTAATACTTTGCGTAGGCTAAAGAACGTATGGCTTTCAATTCACGCGGCAAATTCTGTCTGATGTCTTCAATTGACTCAAAACGGGTTCCACGAAGTGGGAATTTGGAAAAGAGAAAAAAGTCGCATCGAGCTTGATCAGGTGAATACGGTCGGTTGTTGATGGTATTAATTGAGTTTCTGGCTTCGTGTTCGTTCACAATCTTTGCTCCATCCACTTTCGCGTGATATTAACACAGAAACGGCAAGTTCAACCTCTTATAACTTTGTTAGTACCCCCACCCAACTACTGGCCTACGCTGACGTTATCGACATCATGGGAAGGATGACCCGAGACGTACAAACTGCCTTCCTGCAGATCGAGCAGGCGGTGCGAGATCTTGGACTGCACATCAATGAAGGCAAGACAAAATATATGGTGACAACGTCAGTACCGAAAGCCAACCAACAACATCAAACCGTCCTGGTCATACGGGAAGAGTAAGGATAGAGGAACTTTGAGACCGTTGATAATTTCTCCTATCTAGGGTTGAAAATCACAACCGATAACAGCTGCGACGATGATCTTGCCGGTCCACATGTAGTCCTTGGAGACTTGGGTTCTTAGCAAAAAAAAAATGGGAACTCTTGGCCGCGTTCGAGAGAAGAATCCTCAGAAGAATTTTTGGCCCCCTACATGAGGATCGACGATTCCTTAGCGTACATAGCAACGAAATCTATGAACGATACCATGACCGTCAAGTTGCAGATAAAATCCGGCACAACAGGTTACGGTGGGCGGGTTACTTATTCCGTATGGATAAGGATGATCCAGCCCGGAAAGTCTATAAGGGCAATATCTATGGTAGAAAAAGGAGATGAGGCAGACCCTGCCTGAGATGGAGCGATGGCGTAGGTCAGGACGCCAGACAGCTTTTAGGAATATCGAATTGGTGGACCTTGGCGCAAAACCGGGATGTTTGGAGTTCCTTATTAAGGGAAGCCTAAACCGGATACCGGTTGTTGCTCCGTTGATGATAATGATGACAAGACTTTTCTATCGGAGCTAAGGTTGGTGGTGAGTCTGCCCCAATATTTTGGTTTGAGAGCGATTTTGGCACGTTAAGTCAATAACCACAATCATTTTCGGTCATTGCACATTGCAATTCGGTACGGAAGATAGGTAAGCTCTATCTTAAAAGAACTGTTGGAAAGTAAATAACTTGGCTACTCCTAACCGAACAGTAGATACGCAAGCGATGACGACTGTGATACAGAGGGACGCCTTCGAGAAACTCATCAGGGTGATGAGCAACTTCCATAAGGAGAGCTAGGATCGCCATTCGCGTGGCTACTTCAGGGCGAGGCTACAACGTCTAGCGGAACTCTGGACTGCGATCATGACAACACACCAGGCGATCCTGTCTAACGGGAAAATGACGAGAGAGCATCAAGCTCAGTATTTCGAAGAGTACAATAAAGTAGAGGAAGTATATTTGGAGCTACTCTCGATTTTTGAGACTAGTGTTAAGGAGCACACTAATTTACCGGGGAAAGCAACTGCGAATAATTGGAGCACCGAAGCAACATCTGGCTCCAACGGAATCAGATTGGGACGAATGACCATCCCGCAGTTTGATGGCAACTATGGCCAATGGAGACCGCAAGAGCTGTCAGCCGTGCGAAAGATGCAGTACTTGCAAACGAATCTTACAGGAGAAGCCGTTCGAGTCGTCCAACATTTGGACATCAGTATCGAGAACTACGAAGCGGTATGAAAATTGCTGATTGACCGATTTGACAACAAGAAGGCCATTGCAAGGAACCACATGCACAAGTTCTACCACTTCGCAACGGCCAAAAAGGAGCGCAATTCAGCTGTAAAAAATTTAGTGGATGCCACAGCTTAATTCCTCGCCAACATGGAAGGGATTGGCATTAATGACGATAATTGGGATGCACTAATTATCTACATGAACAGCCAGAAATTAGACATCCAGTCGCGAAAGCTTTGTGAGGCCTCGCTTCGATGCGCTTCCGAGATACCAAAACTAGGAGCATTCATGCATTTGGCAAAGTAGACGCGCTCATGGCAAATGAAGCAATCACATGCAGTTTTTGCCAGAAGGATCATTTTACTACTCAATGTAGCGAGTTTAAGGCATTGAGTATTCTCAACGAAGGGATCTAATTCGAGAACAAAGGGCCTGCGACAACTGTATGAAAAAAGGTCACAATGTCAAGCACTGCCCATAGAAAAATCGTTGCCACACGTGCAACAAGAAACTTCATACATTACTGCATAGTGATGGTGAGGAGAAGGCAAAATCCAAGGAAATCGCAAAGCAGCTGGCCTCTGCAATAACAGCACTCATGGCGAACCAACCCGAAACTACCCAGACCGTGTTATTGGCCACTGCGAGAATCAAGGTGAGAGATAGTGCAGACAACTAACTACCTTTAGAGCTCTCCTTGATTCGGGCTCTCAGCGAAGCTTCATCACCGAAAAAACATTCCAGTCATTGGGGATAGAGCGGCAACACGCAAGCTTCAATAACAGGGGGCTTGGGTCGACGTCTCCCATAAAAACAAAGGGCGAAGCAGAGCTGCGGGTACGACCCAAGTATGAAGAAGACATCAGGTTATCAACTCTAATCATCTCAAAAATCATCAATATTTGCCCAGCCGTCAAGACAAACGTCAAGTTACCAGCGCATTGCAACTTACGATGATTACGGGGTTCCAGGTTACATTGACGTTCTACTTCGAGCAGATGCATATGGCTTGTTCGCGATGGGTGTACTGAAACCAGGCACACCGTGCGCCCTCAAAACAAAGTTGGGGTGGGTGCTACTTAGACCAAATCCTTGAATTCTGACGTCATCACTATGATCTCAGCAGAGGACACAACAAACGCACTATTACGGAAATTTTGGGAAATCGAAGAAGTTCCTTCAGTCAATCGCATGACAAAGGAGGAAGAAGCAACGGTAAACAGGTACCAAGCAACCAAAGGAAATTTATTCACAATACAGTTACTATATGCCTCATCATGCCGTATGGAAACAGGACAGCTCAACAACGAAGCTTCGAGTTGTATTCAACGCGTCGCAAGTCACTCCAGCTGGAAAATATCCCTCCCTTTTCCTACTAGATTGCATTTTTCCAATTTTTATCATCCATTTCTTATTTCCTGTCTCTCATCGCAATTCGATGGTATTAAAAACCTTAATGTTTTTCAAATAAATGAATGAATGAATTTACATTCGCTTTGAAAATTTTACTCAAATTCCATCGACATAAAACCTCCTGCAACCTTAAATCCTTTTTAGTTAACGTACAACTGGAATGCGTCTAGAAACAAAAAAAAAGTTGCATCGCAATGCTATGTACATACCCATACAATCGTACAATTAAATGCCTTTTGCATATGCGGCTTATCAAAAGTAATAGAGGAATATGTGTACAGTCGGTGTACCCAAGAGACCAAAAACATGTGATAACGATCATTACAATTTATTCATAAGATAGCGCTATGCAATACTTGCTATATATTTTGCTATGACTGGTGATGCACTCTGTTCATTCGAGGTAGTCTTTCCACCACTTTTTTGTCGACCATTTTCACTTAATATTCAGACACTAATTTAGGCAGCCATCGTGGTTCGTATGTGACTTGCACCTGCTCACATGGGGCAGAATAGTGGATGAGGAGTATCAACTTTCCGTTGCGGCAGGGACCTAAGTGAGCGAAGCGTGCATGTCCGAAGGAATATTTCCGGCGGCTTGGAAGCGACAGAAGTTGGTACTTCTGCCTAAGCCAGGTAAACCATCGTCATACGGACCCATTTGTCTTTTGGACATGGTGGGGAAAATGTTAGAGCGGGTAATCTATAATAGATTATTCCCGGTTGTTGAGAGCCAAGGCGGCCTTTCAGATCGGCAGTATGGGTTCCGAAAAGCCAGATCAACCATTGATGCCTTGATCAAATTGGTTACTGGCTTGGCCGAAGATGCAATTCACGGAAAGGGTAGTACCAGCAAATATTTCGTGGTAGTAACCCTGGACGTGAAAAATGCATTCAATTTGGCCAATTGGAATCTAATACGCAAATCCCTAGCGAAGGTTGGTATTCCCGCCTATCTCGCTGCTGTCGTCGATAGTTACTTAACTGAAAGGAGCTGGTATGACACTGATGACGGACCGCAGGAGTACGTTGTTTCCGCGGGTGTCCCACAGGGCTCCGTATTGGGCCCACTACTGTGGAACATCATGTACAACGATGTACTTAATCTTCCCCTTCCGAGGGAAGCTGGTTGTTGTCGCAAAGCATGTCGAAAATGCTGAGTTATACTCAAGCGAGGCAATCAGTGCCGTTAAAAGTTGGCTAGAGAGGTCTGGTCTGACACTTGCGGAGGAAAAAACAGAAACAGTCCTCATCACTAAACGCCGAAAGAGAAATTACACCTGTATTAAAATCGAGAATCATACCATAATATCCAAGCCTATCAAATACTTGGGGGTGGTGATAGGTAGCAAGCTCAACTATAAGCAACACGTGCAGTGTGTTTACGGTAAATCATCAACTGCGAGTATGGCCCTGGTGAGGATAATAGCGAACGTGGGAGGGCCACGACATACCTCTAGGTTGCTAATCGCGAGGGTGGTGACCTCAATCACGCTCTATGCGACCCCAGTTTGGAGGGAAACGTTGCAAATGTCAGTTAACACTAACAAACCGAATGCAGTCTACAGGAGGATAGCCCTGATGGTATGCTCTGCCTTCAGGGCTATCTCAAATGATGCAGCATTCGTCATCTTTGGAATGATGCCGATTGACATTTTGGCAGATGAGATGGTGAATATATACAATACGAAACCAATCCCTCCCTTATCATAGAGGGAGAGCTCCATAAATAGATAGTAAGAGCGGTGGGAATGCTCATGAAAGGGTCGGTGGACTCACAGGCCCATTCCTGCGATCAAGGAGTGGTTGGAGAGATGACACGGTGAGATTAAGTATAATCTCACCCAGTTTCTCACGGGGTACAGCGGATATCGCCAATACCAGCACTGGTTTAAATTGGAGATTTCACCCGATTGTCCAAATTTAGATGGAGTCCCAGAGGACCCAGAGAATGTATTCTTCCACTGTCCGAGATTTGTCGAAGAAAGGAGGAATTTAGAGGCGATTCTAGGAGAGGTGCTGGTACCAGAAAATCTTGTGGCGAAAATGGTACCACAACAAAAGAATTGGGATGTGGTCAACTCCATGATCACATCTATCCAAAATAAACTGCGAAAGGTGCGAGGAGAGGAGAAAAGCGGGGTCAAGTATTCCGCGTATAGAAGAAAGCTGATTAAGCTAGAATGAGCTAACTCCGCCCAGTGATGCAATACCTTATGGTGGTTCCACGGGGCAAAGAGGGAGTCGGAGGTGATTTTAGTGTAAAAGTAGTAGTTTTAGTAGGTAAAAATCCCACAAACTAGTGTGTCCAGTCCAGTGTCTTTTGAAGTTTTCCACCTCCTCACAAAAAAAGGGCAGACAGATAGAAAGTAAACCGATTTTAATAAGATTTTGTTTTATATAAAAAACAGTTAGCAAGACCTTGGTTTTCAAGCGGCTTATGCGCTGTTTTTTCTGTTTCGGCTCGTTTTCGAAACAACATTCAGTCTCTGTTTGTCTGCTCGTTAGGTCCAGGCTTTATCTCCTGTAATGTTGCGTTTGAGGGAGTCTGGTCCGCGAAAAAACATGTCTTCAGCAACTTTTTTCCAATGGTCTTTTTGCAAAAAATTGCGCTCACCGAATGCCTTGTTCAACATTTTCAAAGAATCAGCACAAGAAATTTCGTTTGCAATACAAAATTTGAGGAAAACTCTTCGTTCAATTATTCCATCCATAGTAAAATTCGCAAAGCACCTTTTAGGTAGAGCGACACACAACACACAAGCTGACAGATCGCGCCCATTTTTTGGCAATAATGGCAAGGTGTACCAACTTAAAAAAAATCCTTTTGAGCAGTTATTTTAAATTGCCGTTTCCCAGTGCTTTTTATACAGAAGCTACATCTACAGCAATCATAGTCGGTACAATTTTCTGGAATGAGATTTTTCAATCAGTACACGAATATGTGGCAGAGCGACAACGGGTACACTGAGGGCGTAACCTGCCACGAGGTCGATTTGAAAGAGCAGGACTACTTCACATGGAGTAATCGTCATTCATGGAGTGAAGACGTGTGAAGAAGTGTAGCATGCGACCCAGCAGCAGCTATATCAGCAAAAACTTGCTATATGAGAGCTGCAACCACGTTGGATTGTTACACCGTCCACATCGCCTGTAAATTATCCAAAATCAAGAAGAAGGTCGATCGTCGTTCCAGCGAGACCCCGAAGTTTACTCCGTTCTCGGGGAAGCGGCAACTTGTGCGGTTTGTGCCGAATAATTGGAAATACCTCGTGCTAGTGCACCGCCAATGCTCATAGGATTTGAAGTTATGTTGACAGAAGGATTCAGTCCTGTACAGTCGTCTGCATCTTTTGGTGGTCGTTTCGTTTATAGACTTTTCATCATCATCAATGGCGCAACAAACGGTATCCGGTCGAGGCCTGCCTTAATACGGAACTCCAGACATCCCGGTTTTGCGCCGAAGTCCACCAATTTGATATCCCTAAAAGCTCTCCGACCAACGCCATGGCTCCATCTTAGCCAGGGTCTGCCTCGACTTCTTTTTCTACCATAGATATTGCCCTTATAGACTTTCCGGGTGGGATTATCCTCATCCATACAGATTAAGTGACCCGCCCACCGTAACCTATTGAGCCAGATTTTATCCACAACCGGACGGTCATGGTATCGCTTATAGATTTCGTCGTTATGTAGGCTACGGAATCGCCCATCCTCATGTAGGGGCCAAAAATTCTTCGAAGGATTTTTCTCTCGAACGCGGCCAAGAGGTCGCAATTTTTCTTGCTAAGAACCCAAGTTTCCGAGGAATACATGAGGGCTGGCAAGATCATTGTCTTGTACAGTAAGAGCTTTGACCCTGGTGAGACGTTTCGAGCGGAATAGTTTTCGTAAGCTGAAATAGGCTCTATGAGCTGACAACAACCGTGCGCGGATTTCATCATATAAACTTTTATGTTGGTCAATTGTGACCCAGAAGGATGAAGCGGTTCTTCAGAGCCTGCAATCGGATTCCAAATACAAGGTCAAGGAGGTGCCTATCTTTGACTTACATTGCTCTATCTACTGCGAGATCTCTGAAAAGGAACATAGACCGTAAAACCCGACCGCTTTTCTTAAGGAGGTGACATTCAAACAACTAATCGATTAGACTCCAGTAAGTATTTCTGGCCGTCCATGAGCAAGGACGTGAACTCTTGCCCAGGAAGTGCGGCCCATGCCAAAAGTGTAAAGTCACTAGACATGATAGGTCCCTAGGTCCACAAGGCGCTTCCACACTATACACCTCGACTTTGTAGTACCTTTGTGATACTCGCGCGACTACAATTATTGCCTCACGATCATTGATCGGTTTGCGAGGTGCGCTGAGGCAACACATAACAGCACAATAATGTGCTGAGACCCTCTTTTGACAGTGGATTCTACGCTTTGGTATTCCCGCCATCATCATCACTAACCAGGGAAAGCAATTTGAACCTACTCTCTTTTCGGTGCTCGGAATGCTCCTAGGATTCAAAAATCAACGGACAACTGCATACCATCCGAGTCGTCCTGGTCGCAGGTCTTGCCTTTCGTTCTGCTAGGCCTGTGCATAGCCGTCTGTTAAGACTTTGCTGCCAGCCCTGCAGAGCTGGTGTACGCGGAGAACCTTTGGTTCCCTGGCGACATGCTCCTCGATAAGAGAGGGCCTTGGAGCGACCGTTTGTTTTGAAAAATAATTGAAGATTTAGCTTGTCATCGATAGAGCAAAGACCCCTTTCTCTCATATCATTTTTCAATTTAATTCAATTGTCGATAGTCTTTCCAATGTAGGTTGAGATACATAATGATTTGCTATATAGATTGTCAAAATGACCATTCCCAAAACCTGAAGAAAATTTGCGAAGGTTGATCGTCAACCTGTTGATCATCAATCTTGGTGGAGAGTTTTTTTGCTACTGATATTTAAAAAAAAAAACGACTAGTGCGATGTCACAAAACATACCGGAATGTTTCTCTATTGCCGGAGTCGATCTGCTAGGTTAAAATGAAATTGCATAAAGTGGATAGCACTGCCGTACTACTTCGATAAAGTCAGGAGTTCAATGTTTTTTTCTTTGTTTGAGAAAATACATAATTATTCAACTAGTAAATAGGATCAATGTTGAGTCGAGAAGGGATTTAAGAAATACGTATGTTGTGGAGAAAAAGGGAAAATGGGTTTTACTCAGCGAATTAACACCGGGAAGCGGGGAAATAAAAAAAATTTGTATGCATTGTACTAGTTAGTCTTTTGAGACCTGTTCAGGAAAAGACAGGAGAAAATCAGTATGGACACGGATTTTATTGGTGAATTATATACAGATTGTATCTACAAAATTTAAGAGTCGGGCTTCAGCAGTCGCAGCACAAAGGCATTTGAAGTTAAGGAGGGTATCTGTTATGCTAATGACGAATGGGTGTAGCTAGTGGAAGCCACAGTATTAGAACACTATTAGAAAAGTTACGCGGAACCAGTCAATGATGAATATCCTTGTTAGGACTTATCTTTGTGTCTACTATTATTCCAATGGTTGAGGCTTAGAGCTAGAGGTAATTACGTGATTCCTAATTAATAAAGGGAAGTTTGATATCCGCTTCCGCCTTTTCCGCCTGTAGTGTTTTTGCCGCAATGAGTTTTTCGTATGGGTTTAACTTATCATCAGAATATTCTCCCCTTTTCCTACTAGACTGCATTTTTTCCATTTTTATCATCCATTTCTTATTTCCTGTCTCTCATCGCAACTCGATGGTATTAAAAAGCTTAACTTTTTTCAAATGAATAAATTTTACCCGAATTTCATCGACATAAAACCTCCTGCAATCTTAAATCCTATTCAGTTAACATACAGCTGGAATGCTTCTAGAAACAAAAGATAAAATTTCCATGTCAATGCTATGTACATGCCCATACAATTGTACAATTAAATGCATTTTGCATATGCGGCTTATCAAAAGTAATAGAGGAATATGTGTACAGTCGGTGCAGCCAAGAGACAAAAAATTTGTGATAACGATCATTACAATTTATTCATAAGATAGCGCTATGCAATACTTGCTATATATTTTGCTATGACTGGTGATGCACTTTGTTCGTTCGACGTAGTCTTTCCACCACTTTTTCGTCGACGATTTTCACTTAATATTCAGACACTAATTTTGGCAGTCATCGTGGCTCGTATGTGACATTACACCTGCTCACATGGGGCAGAATAGTGGATGAGGAGTATCAACTTTCCGTTGCGGCACGGACCTAAGTGCATTGCACGGGAACGAAAGAGAGCGGTAGGGAACAGGTGTTGTTATTGCGAATATTTGAGTTCTACCTATTGAAGATACCTAGCATATTCAGTGTATGCAAATTATAACTTTTAATCAACAAAGGCACTTAATCAATGAGACCGGGGCTATCGGTTAAAAATTAAAACGATTCCTTTCTTTTCAATATAATTTCTATTGGACTTATATACATTTCTTGATATCTTCAATTAATGTTTGGACTTTTTCCTTTACACTTTCCACAGCCTTTTCATTACAAGTCTCAATGTATTTGATCAAGGAATCCGCTCTCTCTTGAGGAGTGCCCTTTTCTCTCTCAATCATCTGGTCCACTTCATCCATCACAAGTTCGCCATGCACCATCTGTTGGGATATACATAGCATAATATATTCACGTACTATTGCTTAGTAATCTAAATCAAAAAAGTAACAAACTTCGTCATCAGCAATCTTACCCGATTTATCAAACACTCAGTTCCACTAAAATCGTCTGGGCACTCCTTGACTCCTTTGACCGAGAACTCTATTTCCTCCCCAAGTTCAAGTAAATGACCGATAACTCCAGATTCACCGATAAATTTATCTTTACAATCGGCTAAATTTCCAACAATTTTCCTTTTAATTTTATAGAATTTTTCATTGATTTCCTCGGCATCTTCGAAAATAGCTCTTATCTTAGTTCGGGTATCTTTTAAAGACTTTTCTAATGCATCTTTAGTCAATTCATCAACTTCTCTCTTAAATTTTTTGATTATGTTAACTGTTTCAGATACTTTGTCGTCAAAATGCTTGAAGATATCCTCGATGCTTTCTTGACTATCGTAATCATTCTTCTCGGGGGCTTTTCCAGTGTCGGTGGGTTCTTCAGCTCCCTGGAATCACACACTTTGATTAGCGAATCTCATATCATAGTTTATTACGTTGAAGTGGAAAGTGTTGGTGGTTTATTTAAGACACATTGGACACCACTTGAAATTTATCTATAAGATACTGGAATAATAACCGCTTTCTACCAATATTCGTTCCACCAGAAACGCATGGAGTTTTTATCAAAAATTCACTGAATATTCAATAATCTGTTGAATAGCGACACAGAATGCACTATAGACTGTTTTCCAGACTCAGCTTTCCCCAATGTATCAATATTTCAGCTTTTTTTAATTAAATTAATTATTAAACTTACACAAATTAAGAATAAAGCAAAGAAAATTAAGAAAACTGTCATTATTTAAGGAAAATCTTACGAGTAGACCCGACACTTCACACAATATTTCTAATTGATCTTATGCAACTTTTTGTGGTAAACGTTGTTACGTTGATAGAAATTGATAAATTATAGATGTGGCATTATCAATTAATCACGGAATCTGGGGGATAAATAATAAATCTTAAAATCCCTTCGATAAGATTTTTCCAACAAAAATGTTGATATGATTTGGCTACATTACGACTGATAAACATTTTGGGTGAATACCTGATTTGGTTTGTTTATTATCGTCAAAAAAATGTCCGCGGTTGCAAACGTAATCGAAAACCGGAAACTATTTCAGGTATGAAAGATTCTGTGTAGGAAGTTCCTAACATCAGTGCATTTGGATTACTGTAACTTCGTCAATTATAGTCAGATTTGCACCGAAGTTCGCAGAATTATAATCATCTTAGTTTCTTTCCAGATCCTTCGGTAAAGTAATCTCTGAGACTGCACCCATAAAATAAGTGATGACTTTCTGGTCCTCTCCTTCCCATTTTACAGCTAATACTATTGCCAGCTTCAAAAAGTACAAATCGGGACCTTTCATTTGATACCCGGCATGCTTACATTCAATGAAAAAAGTGTTACACCTGTCAGGATCGTAGGTTGTTTGGATTCCTGAAAATAGGTTCTGTCAATGGTGAGCTAAAAACATATCGTAAAACCGATATGAGGTCCATCATTGACATCACATTTACAGGTGCCCCAGTAAAAGCAAAAGGTGGTCATACTTGAAATCATTGAGCGCAGGAAGAGGGAGAATCCCTAAATGAGGTAAAAAATGGAAGAATAGCTTCTCCGACAAAAATGCGTTTGACTGACGATGAATCAAGGATCAGCAAAGAAATTGTCCCAACAACTGAGTTTGACCATTGCGATACAGCAATGCAGGGAAGAGTACCCAGGAGAGGCTCGTCTTACTACTGTTGGAATGAAGAAATAAAGGGACTCTGGAAAAAATGCCTGCCCACTCGAAGGATTTTATAACAATCGAGAGGAAGATTAGACTTCTAAGTACGGCTCTCAACATTTAAACAATTGAGGCATGATCTGCAGAAGGTAATCAAAGAAAGTAAAAGGAGAACCTTTAAAAACCTCTAAAAGGAAGCAGGTGCCCTGAGGCACAGGATATAAAATAATGATGTTTAAAATAAAGAGGAAGACAACACCGAAAGTATACTAGCCGCTAGTGCTAAAATCAGCAGCAGAACAACAGTAAGCTGAACCAACTCAGAGACTATTCCTCGTATCAAGGAAGATGAATTGCTCGATATGTATAGGAAAATAAGCGACAAGATACATATCGTCGGGACCTGATGGCATTCCGAATAAAACACTTACGGTACAAGCGACCAGACCTGTTTGTGCAAACCATGCAAAGATGCTTCGACGAGGTGATATTCTCTATAAAAATGGAAGTTATAATGTTTGTTACTGTAAAGCGAGCGTCCGCTTTCAGTTCGGTCTGTCAGTTACGCCTGAAGAGCAAGCAAAAATGATTCGGGCAACCAGCCAGATATGTTTGTTTAGGCTGTAGTCAAAATTTTATAGGTTTTTTCCCCATTGTTAGAGAGCTAGTTTGGAACTGTTTGTCACATTACTTTGGGCTAGTCCCCCAACTGTCCCGCCTTGCGGAGCCTTCAAATCAGGGAATTCCATCGAGTTTAAGTAGACTATCATAGGTAGCGTTCCAGAGGTCCGGCCCTAGGATGGATCCCTGTGCTACCCCCGACGTGACCTCCATCCTCCTCTGACCCTCCAGCGTTTCATATAACAGGGAGCGGCTCCTCAGATAGTCTCTCAATATCCGTAAGAGATAGTTCGGCATATGGAAAGTATTGTCTAGTGTGCCTAGAATGTCTTTCCATCATTAGAGGCGTTTTTGACGTCAAGCATAACGAGGAGCACCACTCGACGAGTTCGACGACTATGTGCCTCCGCTCGTCGAACGGTATCCACGATTTGCATGACAGCATTAACTGTGGATCTCCCTGCTCTAAAACCAAACTGTCCGGGAGACTTCCGGTAGCGCATATTACTTCAGTAAGTCTACTTCTAATGAGCTTTTCGAACGCTTTTCCAGCACTGTGAAGCATCCATAGTGGGCGGTATGAAAACAGCAACCCGAGGTCGCCTTTCCATTTGTTGATCAGTGCAAGCCTTGCCACCTTCCAACGAGCAGGGAAAGTGCCCTCTTTCAGTCAAGCGTTGAATGCACCTCTCCTGGAATACCATCGGGTCCTGGCGCCTTCTCACTTTTCATAGAGAGGACTACCTGTTCCAAATCTTCTATAGAGAAAAGTGAACAGTTCTCCGAGCTCTTCGTGCCGATGTCATCATCACATACTGGCTTCGCAGGGTATAGTGTCCGTACAATGGAGTCCATTTGCTCGGCCTTAAATGAACAGGGTTTCCTTAGAGCCTCGATTTTTCGGGTTACCAGTTTGTAACCGAGCCTCCATTCACCTCTTGTTTATTGCGCTGCGGAGTCTACATTTGACTGATTTGTACTCCGTCATTATTGTACATACCTCCTCCCGATCACTTAGACATTGCGTTAAGCATGGTTGGATACATGGTTCATCAAACGATTGTCTCATCTTCCTACATTTTATAGTGGGAATAGTAAAACTCAAATCGACCGTAGTCTCATGAGACGCCGACATTTGGCCACCGTCACTGAGTGCAAAGCCGTTCCCTATAAGACCATCGCTCCTCAACATCGGCCGTTAATTGCTGTTCTGTGGATTAAGTAAGCCACTGCGTATGAAATGGTGGCAATTTCGTGAGAAAAAAGAAGAAATAATCTTACTTACGCGATTACCAACCATATCCAATGTCCAAATTGAACACTTCTGTTGTGTTAATGATAAGAACGGTACTTTGCTTACCAACCGTCGAGCTGCAACGGATAGATGGCGAGAATACTTCGAGCAGATTTCAACAGAAGAATTTGCTCATCCTCCACTTCCACAATCATTGCTGACATTTGGAGCAGTTCCACCAGTCAGCGCAACTGAAGTCGAGGAGGCAATAAAACAAATGAAATCGGGGAAAGCAACAGGACCTGACGACATCGCATCTGAGCTCTGGAAAGCGAAGAGCTGGGACCCAACACTGTGGCTCAGTGAATTCTTTAACCGGGTTATTCAGGAAGGAAGAACACCATCTGACCGGCAAGAAAGTACCACTGTTCCAATATGGAAAAAGAAAGGTAGCCCAGCAGAATGTTCAAATTACCGTCCGATCCGGTTACTTTCCCATCCTATGTAGATTTTTGAACGCATTCTTCACAACCGGATTCGCGAAATCGTTGAAATAACCGTGAATCAAGCCGGATTTGTCAAGAACTGCGGAACTACTGACGCAATACACGCTGCGCGGTTACTCATGGAGAAACACCGTGAGAAGCATCGCCCTCTTTACATTGCCTTTCTGGATCTAGAGAAAGCGTTTGACCGTGTACCACACGAACTCATCTGGTATGCTTTACGACAACACTTCGTGCCAGAAGAACTCGTGCGCTGGGTTCAATTGCTCCACCACGACCCGAAAAGTAAAGTTCAAAGTATGGCGGATGTATCAAAACCGCTTCGTGTCTCTGTTGGTGTTCATCAAGGAAGTGCCCTCTCACCACTCCTCTTTGTGCTTGTTATGGACACCGTCACACGGGATATCCAAGCACAATCACTGTCAGCGGCAGTGATCTGCCCAGAACTGAGCGATTTAAATACCTTGAGTCAACGCTATCAGTCAATGGAGAACTGCGTTATGAAATTGCTTCACGCATTAACGCAACCTGGATGAAGTGGCGTTCCACAACTGGTGTCCTTTGTGATCGACGTGTCAACGAACGTCTCAAATCTAAAATTTACCGCAATGTCGTCCGTCCAGTCGCTCTCTATGGTTCTGAGTGTTGGCCGACCATAAAAGACAATGAACGGCGTCTTGCGGTAATGGAGACGAAGATGCTACGTTGGACTAGTGGCGTCACACGTTTAGATCACATCCGAAATGAGGATATCCGCGATCGTTATGGGGTTGGACCGATCGTGGAAAAGTTGCGAGAGAGGCGTCTTCGATGGTATGGTCACGCAATTCGTGCAAACAAGAATTCACTTGCCAAGATTGGTCTGAACATCGAAGTCGATGGTAAACGACCAAAAGGCAGACCTAAGCAACGGTGGCTTGATACGCTGGATGGGGATTTGAAAGCCTCGAGATTGCACCCAGATCAGGCATTCAATATGGAGCCAAATGGCGAAGCCGATCACGACGAGCCGACCCCGCTTGTGAACGGGACAAAGACTGAAGAAAAAGAAGAAGAAAAGACGCTACATTTCTTAATGATAGTTCAACTAAGGACTTCCAGCGCGACATTAGTGAAGATCATACACTCATAGTGCGCCTGGCCGCTGACTTCACAATATGGATGACCAACTGGAGTAGCAAGCTGTCAGAGCCGTAGATTGTTTGCATCTATGGAAATATGTATGAGATCTGTCATTGACATTCGCCAGCCGTAGCCAAGCCTAAAACGAGGTGGTGGATTAGCCAAAAATTTACAAATAATAATCATGAGGTACTAATATTCAAAATCGTCGCTGAGCGCAGGAAAGACCAGAATCCTAACTTGACAGATCACATTTAATGCGCACGAATGCGAACACTAAGGGAATTCCAACACAGGAGAATAGAATCGAGAGACTGACAATCAACCTACTCCACTATCGCACCATACACCAAGACAGAATATGCGGAGAAAAGGGCACTCAAAATACAAAATATTTCGAGCAAACAGCACACTGGTAAACTTTTCAGGAAACGCAAAGTCAGTGTGGCCACCTACTCGGGTCTCTTTCGCAAAAGTAACGAGACACACTCCCAGTGAAAATGGTAAGTAAAAGTGAAAATAGCTCTGCAGAAAGCAATAGATCTGGCAGCCAAAAAAGGGACGCTTTCAGGCCCAAGCTAGAAAAAAGGACAACGAGGAAATATGATGAAATCTTAATCGCATGATACACCCTTGTCGTCAGTTAGAAGGCAAAGCTCTTTATTTCTCCGGAAGATGAGGTAGAGGATGCTCCTTTTCCTCTGGCTCGTCTTTCGGTGAGGTCGTTGTTGAAGAAAATACCAAAATATCTCCACGCAAGATAAAAACGGCATAATGGAGATAGAAGGACTCGTGAGTCTTGTCACATACTACAAGTTTCTGGGAAATCATCGAAAAGAGCCTGAGGAAACAACTAGTCGCTAACAAAGGTTCTAACCTTATAAAGTGCACGCCCTCAGCTTGTCGGATGGGGAAGAGATAACCAAAAGACGAGACGACAGGATAGCGAGGCAGACCTCTGGCCAATGATATAGCAAGGGGAATTCCGCAAACGCCATAATAGGAGCATAAGTCTGAAAAAACAAAGCTAAAAAACGCTCGAGCGTGAGATCACGGTCCTCAAATTTTCTAGTTCTAGTGTGAAGCCAGGTGACATGCTACACCCAAAGCATTCTTGGGGCGAAAAAAATGTAAATGGATAGAAAAGACGGCGGGGTAACTGAGGTTCTCAGGAAAGATCTCAGATCAGGTTGAAACCGATCAATCGCTCCAGCAGAGCTATCTAAAAAAAAGGCGAATTTGGCCATGTAGATTTATTAGTACTTAAGTGCACTTCAACTTCGCTCTATGCTAGCCATGGTTTGGACAAATTCAAATATCTCACTTAGCACTTTTTATCTTTAAGTGCACCCCCTTAAAGTTAGCCTTGGAAATACCGAGGTAATTCAGGAAAGGTAGATAGATGGGGGATGGGGAGGGGATAAGGTTCACCTTGGATCTTCTCTTCTCTTCTTCTTCTTTCGTATTTACACTATAGATTCCAAAATGCATTCTTGCGCGAGCTCCTCCATATACAAAATATCCCGAGCCTGGCTAGCAAAGAGGCAAGCAACCGCGTGTCCACGGAATGCACTTGATACTGACATAATCGGAGTCAAATTTTGCCACTATTCCAAATTTTGAGGTAGTTCTGTTATTTTGTCCCCTCCAACTTTTATATTGGTGTAATATCCGCTCACGCTCGAGCTACTTCGACAGGAAGAAACCGTTTGACCCGAGGGTGAACCAAACATCAGCAGAAAATTTAAATTTAGCCCGTTGTCAACACTTGCGATACAGTCAAGCTGAGAAGAGTAGCAGTAGAGGCTCACCTTGCTACTGGTGAGGCGAACAAATACAGGGACTTGGGCCAAAATGTCTGCACACCAGAAGAATTGTTCTACGATTGAGGGGAAGACTGGAATTCCTAGAGCAGCTCTCTACGTTTACACTATTGAGGCTCGACCTGCAGAAAGCGACTAAAAACCTAAAGGCACGAATTTTGAAAACCTCTACAGGGACGGTATCGTTAACCCCTGAGGTACAGCCTACCGAGTGGTGATGTCTAAAAAGGAAAGCAAAGATGGCTAAAGAAATTCAGAGATCATTCCTCGTGACACCGAAGACGAATTGCTCAAAGTATAAAGGGAAATATGCAATAAGATATAGCCGCGACCCTGATGGTATTCCCAACCAAACAGTGAAAGCTGCCATCCGCAATAGACTAGATATGTTCATCCAAATTATGCAAAAGTGCCTGGGCGAGGTGATGTTGTCTAGAAAATGGAATTTGCAAAGTTTATTTTTGTTACGGAAAGGAAATCAGGAAACATGCCTTCTGTATACATTTTTTGGGGGGTTGGGAGATGAAATGCATTTACGCACAAAGTGTCGCCACTCTGGTCTCAGACAGACTACCGGCTACCCTGGAGCGTCCAGGACTCTAACCCGGAACCGTTTGGCACATTGCCTGAAGCCAGGTGTATAGGAGCAAAACCTCGTGGATTCAGAGATCCTCAGCTACCCTAGCATCTCTCCTATCCATCTCCCTCCTTTTCGCCTTAAGAATGGCTTGAGTATAACGTGTCACTCGGCTATAGGTGCCTTCGCTCTACAGCATGCCTTCAATTATGGTGTCCGGGAACCAAGACACCCTTCCATCAAAAGGTAATGGCGCTCCCACCTTCTGCAGAAGAAAAAGGTATTGCTAGCATCATCCATCACTTCCTTGTATGCAGATAACATTGAAAATATCTGTCTCCGCTGAGCAGCTGGGTTAGGTAATAGTCAACCTCACCGTACTTTCGATTGAACCACGCGATGAGATGCGCATTCCATCTACTTCTCGATTCTCTTTTTCAAGATTGCTGCTAATCGCAGAGAGTGCAAGCGATCTGTTCACAAGCGATAACTTCCTTATTTCCTTCGCCTTTCTTGAGGTATATAAGTTTCCGTTCGGCAGCATGAAGAGCGATCGGAATAACTCCCGCTATCACCATTACAGCTGATTCTATTTGGGAACCGTAAAGGAAGACGGACTGAACTGCACTCATTAGCAAGCGAAGCCTGCTAGATAAGGGACCTCCGACGTTGGACATCACAAACATTCTAACCGCAGCCTTATCTGCGATGTTGCGAACCTGCTCGAAGAAGCTCATCTTCGTATCTGCCATGTTGCCCAGGTATTTCACCGCAGGCTTCGTTTTGTCGAAGTCGTAGTTTCACCATTCTCAATAGGGAGGACTATGAAAACCCTCTCAACACTAGTGCCACAACATCGACCGTATATCCGACCAGATGCAATTTATTAGGAATCTCGAGTCCTTGAAGGCTATCGTATAAGTCGTTCACAAGGTTCAGACCAAGGGTAGATCTCTAATGTTACCTTCATTTTGCGCTGACTTTCCCGGGTCTCGTAGAGTGGGGTGCGCTCCTTTAAATAGTCCCTCAACATTCGCAATTGGTAGCCTGGAGTATGGAAACAATTTTCCAATGCATCAAGCATGTCGCCCCACTTAGCAATATTAAAGGCGTTTCTGATGTCACTCGCCGACAGTGGCGACTGTGTGCCTCACCCAGTTTTACCGCTGGGACCCCTTCCTCAATGGTATCAATTGAGGATTTCCCGGCTCTAAAACCATATTGTGTTGGTGAGTAGTCTCCCGCAGCACATATTGCTTCAATCAGTCGTGGTTTAATGAGAAGCTCTCACGCAACTTCCGCGCTGTGTCCAACATATTGAGCCGACGATACGGTTACGACGCTTCTGGTTCACCCTTGCCCTTGCTTATCAGCACAAGTCTCGCAGTCTTCCAGCGGTAGCGAAAAATACCAGCTGTCAAACATGAGCGTCAGTTCGGAAGGGGTGGATACGAAAAAGGACCTGCAAGATTTCTTCCCTCTTCGCTGCTTTCATAGAACAGGGCGACCGATGGGCTTCTAGTCGCCTCTTGCGCGCTGAGCAATCCACCGAAATCTGAATTCCTTCGTAGGCTTGCAATATCAGCCGTCCAGGAGTACACGGGTAATTTCCCGGAACGCAGTTTCCTTTTGGGAGCTGATGAATTACAATCTGCTTTAATAAGGCTCATTGTTGAATGAACTAACGATTCAGTTCCCCCTCCTCTTGGGAAAGTCTCGACAAATTTTGCCACTTGCGTTGATTTTCCTGGTGTTCCACCTGGTAGGTGTTTGCCGGATGGCTGAATATTGGGAACTGCCGTTTGTCACTTCGAAGGAAATTTACTGATGATCACTGGCCGTGAAATCTTCCAGTACCTTCCAGTTACGTGAGGGATAGGGCTCTCGAAACGAGGCCGTCGGATTATCGGAGTGCCACCGATATTTAAGACTATGAGTTCTGTCCTGGCAAAATCCGCCATGCTATTAACATAGTATGCTGGTCCCAAGCCCAGGTAAAGGAGGAGGGTTTGAGGCAACGTACTCTCTACTATCCTCAGTAAAACAAAAATAAAATGCTGAGATCAGGGAAAGAGATAAATAGAGTATAGTTGGAGTTATTCTACTATTCTAAATCCTACTTGATCTCTCTTGGTGACAGGCCCCGCGACAGGTCGACCAAGAAAATGCATACAATGTCGTTACAAACATGATGATCGGATCGAGCCGACCCCGCTTGTGAACGGGACAAAGGCTGAAGGAAAAGAAGAAGAAGAGCCCTGTCCTGGCAGCCATCTGTATGTCTCGAGAATTTGGTTGAGGCATGCCTCATTCGAGTTCTCTCGCGTTAAAACCTCCTCTGACTAGAATTCTCCCTTCCATGTTTCTATATCTCATTCCTCAAGGCGGCGAGCCGATTTCGAAAAGATTGTATAGATTTATTCGATGTGAGGTAAACGCTGAAAAACGCCACTTCCGCACAACAAACCCAAATGAAGCCGTCCCTTCGACCATAGCCCCGCACTCGCAAGTTAACCGTGTCTCTCACCCAGATTGCAGCAGTGCCAGATGTATCGGCATATCACGATGGTGAGCTCCTATCTCGGTATTGTTCGCAGGGAAGCAATTAGTCAACTCTTCTTTCTTGCACCATCTGACCCATCAAGTCGTGAACAGTTGCACTCTTATGCAAGTTTGCTTGCAGGATGTGAATTATGGTGATTGACTTTCCGCTTTATCTAACTCTTCCTTGAAAACCTGACAACACAAAAAAGCGGGAACATGAGCCACATCTTCTTTTTGCAGACTGCGGTCATTGCAAAGGACATAGAACTTTGCCGAATCATAAGCCTTTTTATTTTCTCCCAATGGAGAAATTGGCTCGCTATCTTCTTATTATTATTATTATTCTGTTAAGGGAAAGTCGCACCGCGTCCTTGAAGAACTATTGTGCCCCTTTTGCTGGTTATAGTTTACCTGTTGATCATAGTATCTCAAGCAGACCTGTAGCCGTTAGGAACTTTAGTATGGTCCCTACTTCCAGATCTCTCAGCCTTGCATCTGGTATTATGTGTTCTCCCAGATGTATCGACCTACTTTGCACAAGTGCCGGACACTGTCCCAGGACGTGCATAGAGGTTTCGTCCTCCTCCTCACAGAACCTGCAGGCAGTGTCCGTAGATATACCTAGCTTCCCTAGGTGATAGTTCAGCCGACAATGACCAGTGAGAATTCCCACTATGATTCGGAGGTTCTTTTTGGTGAGGTTTAAGCAATCCTTTGTACGCATGGGTTCGTATCCCCCAATAAGCACCCTGGACTGCTCCATCCCTGGTAGGCCCGCCCAACATAGTTCCCTCAACCGTTTCTCTTCGTTTCTTAGATTCATAGCCATGAAACGGTTTCCGATTCCACAGAAGGGTTCTGGCCCGTGTAAAGGCATCCCTGCTTCCTTCTTGGCTAGTTGATCCGCTGCCTCATTGCCTTCCAACCCAGCATGGCCTGGAACCCAAAGTATTCAGACCTTGTTGGACGAGCCGAGTGTATTCAGTCTCTCAAGGCATTCCCATACCAGTTTAGAGTTCACCTGGTTGGACCTAAGTGCCTTGATCGCTGCATGGCTATCGGTGAAAATAGCTATGTTCTGCCCCCTGTAGTTCCTTTGCAGATTAAAGGAGGCACATTTGCCTATGGCGTAAATTTCCGCCTGGAATATGCTAGTGTACCTGCCCATTGGCTCAAAGGACATTTTCCTTGGACCAATGACACCGGCACCCGCTCCCTCTGCTGTGAGGGATCCGTCAGTGTACCAAGTAATCAGTTACTGGTTTAAACCGTATGTCGCAGCCACGCTCTCCCAGTTTGCCTTGTTACTCCAACGTGTTTCGAACTTCTTATCGAAGCGAAACCTCGTTGTCATGCTGTCCCTCGGTATCAGTAATTCGGGATACCGCCTAGAAAAGATATCAATCTTCCTTCGAGTTAGGCAGCTCCCCGCCTCACTCATACTACCGGCCATCCTGAATATTGATCTCCTTGCCTGCATCTGTATGTGCAGATGGAGAGGGGTTAGCCCCAGAAGGACCGCCAGGGATGCCGTTGGGCATGTCCTCATTGCCCCACTGATACATACGCAAGCCAGCCTTTGGAGCTTACGTAATTCCCTGGCTTGTGTGCTGAGTTCGGTTCTTTCTGCCCAGATTACCGCTCCATAGGTAATCATTGGCCTTACTATTGCAGTATATATCCAAAGTAGTATCTTCGGGCTGCAATCCCATTTTTTTCCTGCTATGAATCTGCAGGTCATCAGAGCCCTCGTGGCTTTTCGACAAGTGTTTCCGACATGTGTTTTCCAGAGTAATTTTTGGTCTAGCGTGATTCCCAAATATTTGACCTCTGTTTCTCTGTTATGGCTTTCAGGTGATCCAGATTACGCCTCCTAGTGAATGGTACTATGGTGGTTTTGGTTGGGTTGATCCGCAGTCCCACCTTCCTGCACCAGGCACTAGTAACCCTTAATCCAGTTTGGATTCTATCACACAGGGTATCTTCATATTTGCCCCTACAGATTAGAACAATGTCGTCCGCGTAGCCCTGGACTTCCAGTATTAGTTAACACGTCCAGGAGTTCATCCACTACCATACTCCACATCAGTGGCGATAGTACTCCACCCTGTGGACAGCCTTGAGTGGTGTTCATGATAATAGAATTTGTATCTGTTTGTACCTCTATTTGTCTGCTTTCTAGCATTTTGTCCATCCAGAGTGCCAGGGTGTTTCCCACTCCTTTGCGGCTCAGGGCATCTTGTATCTCTGTGTGCGATGTGTTGTCGAATGCTCCTTCGATATCCAAAAACGCGCACAGTGCAATTTCTTTTGTTTCTATGGCGTCCCGTAGTTCCTCTGTCAGCTGATACAGAGCAGTTTCAGTTGACCGTCCTGCACGGTAAGCGTGTTGATAGTGATGTAGGGGATTACGCTTTAGAACGTTAGTTCTAATATAGTTGTCTATGACCTTCTCCACCGTTTTGAGTAAGAACGATGTTAGGCAGATTAGTCTGAAAGATTGAGGATGAAAAGGATCCTTTTTACCGGCTTTCGGAATAAAGACCACTTTTGCCCGTCGCCATGCCCTTGGTATGTAACCCAGTGCTATATTCCCCATTACCACCCTCAGAAGAGACTGTAAGATAATTCCTAGGCCTCTCTGGATAAGTGCTGGGAAAATGCCATCTACTCCGGGAGATTTTATTGGTTTAAAAGTTCCCACTGCCCATCTTAGCCTAGCTTCTGAGCATACCTCTTTTGCTAGTTTCCAGCTCTCTTTCCTTCCCCTTTTATTCGTTGTTGGGGTGTCAGGCAGATTATTGTCGCCTGCCGCCGAGGGGTAAGACCCCGGGAAATGAGTTCTAAGAAACAGGTGTACCCTGTCGTCCTCATTCTCGGTGAATGTCGCATCTTCCTTTTTCAAGCAGACAGAGGATATTCCCCCGTCTTTGGCTACAGCCTTGTACAGCCTGGTTGCTTCTGTGATCTGTTCAATCCCTTCACAGAATTCCCTAAAGCTGTTCCGTTTCGCTTCCCTGATCGTCAGTGCATTTTTATACCTCCGGCAGTCCCCGGTTTGTTTTGCCCGGTTAAAGAGTTTTCGTACCTCTGTTCTCATTCTCGCTATCTTCTTAGGGCAATAACTAATTTTTGCTCTCTAGAGTTGACAGACGCAACTCCCATCTTAAGATTTGGCCACAGCTGTGGAATCTCTTTTTATGTCTTCCTCCACCTCTTCCGTATTGGTGAGACAATTCATATGTCTCATTTCAAGGGTGCTCATGGGTTCTAGGACTGGACTGTTTCGCAAAACGTACTCTACTTTTCGGTCTTCGACCCAAGTTCTGCAAGTAACATATATCGACAGTTCGAGTCCGTCGGAGAGATTTAACATCTACTCCAGCGTCTGTTAGTTTGGTATGGTTGCGGACTTCTAGAAGAATTTTCTGCGGAGGATCTCCTTTCGTTCGGCTTAATGAGAATTTCCTCTGACCATGGTTTGCATCTTCTCATATCCTTTGACGCTGATGTGGTAGTCGACTTTGACTTTGCTACAGTTGAGCCACTGCGGTCGCTATTCAACATAGAGTGTTGTTGCTGAAATTTCTCGTTAGCATATCCCTGCAGTTTTCCCATGGCCGCCTTTTGTCGATTGTTTGTTTCCCCTCTGACAAGCTGAGGGCACAGTGTTTTCCACCACCAGAGGCTACACTAGCGATGTGCTCGTTCTTCAGCTCCATTTCGGCTGTCCTGGAGTTTTTGACATCCATGGAGATGTTTCGCTGCACGATGGTAGCAACCTTCCTTTCCCGTAAGACCACCTCGGACTTCTTGAGTATCCTTTCTTCATCTACAAGACTCTTACAGATGAGGTCCATCCTTTCTGGTGAGATTATTTGCATTTTCGCCTGATTGGTGAGGTGTTCACCGTTTTCCCTGGACAAAGGTGTGTCACGCAGCTCGGAATTGCATATTTTCTGATGGCCCCTTTTTCAAACTCGAATTTAATGGTGTCAATCCTTGTTGGTTGCCAGGACTCTAATCATCATAATGAAAAATCTCAAGAATTTTATTCAGTTGAGTTCAATGATACGTTGAAAAGAACCATTTCTACAACCATCACTTAACAGTAGCTGTACCCTTATATAAACCACTCACTGGAATTTCCTCTACTTTCCTCGATTATGATAGCTGCGACTTTCATCAATAACGCACCTAAACCAGTTTTCCGAATTTTACAAAACCTAGAACTTCCTCACAGGAGTATATCCTACATATGTGTGTGCTCCTTCCTATATTGTACAGTCACCAACGCAAGAACCATTTTCAGGCTCAACAAAACACCATAATTTTTTCATAACAACTTATCCACACATCACAGCCATGCATATCGGGATAAGCCTGCGTAAAAGAAGTTTTTGAGTTAATCGAATGTGAACAGGAAATTGAAGGAAATTCAGTTGTAGGGGCTCCTCGTGTATTTCCTCTGTTTTGGGTATCCTTGGGCTCGAAATTGCGTCGTAGATAGGCGGATTAATTAACTTAATTGGAAGGAAGTAATTATAAGCCTAAATTGGTTGACAGTGCAGAATACAGGTCGAAGGTGCTCTTGCGACGTGGCAGGACATAGGCTCAGGTACAACGTTGTTAGCCGTGGAAAGTCTAAGCGCACAATAACAAAGTCAGCATCCGCTTAGCGGATCGAATTACACACCGATGAGTTCATACCATAGGAAACATACCCTCAAGAATGTTTTTTCCATGAGAAGAGATCTCGAGGAACACTTCAGTTGTGGTGTTTACTTTGGGCAGTTTTATTATGCGGTCAAAGAGGTTACCTTTTGTATTGTTGTTTGGTGAAATTAATGATGCGGAGCTAATTCGGCTTAGCAGAATCTTGAACGATGAATACAGTGTTTATGCACGGTATGCGTATACTCACATATATTGTATCTTAAAAATAGTTCCCAGGCATAGTTTCCAAAGAATTGTCAGCAGAATTGCCTTATTTCAAAAATTACTACAAATATAGTATGTGTTTTTATGACGGATGCGTTCCAGGTCATGTTCCAAGGATTCGTGTGTAGAAGAAGTCAACCTAGGATGGTTCATTCCGACAACGACACGAATTTAGTGGGAGCTGAAAAAGCGCTCCTGGAGGCGTAGCGTAAGGTAGAGTAAGAATGTAAGTGCCGATGAAAGACCATCCTGAATGACCGGAGACGACCAAGAGGACAGAAATATCCCAAAACCTAAATTAATCGAAATACCGGAACTTGGATGCTTCGGGTATAAACATTTTGGGTTCATCTTCTGTGAAAAATTTTCAATGTTCGTTTTTCCCCTCGCACATCACTAAAAATTCAAAATAGTCCTTGATATGTATGTCTCCAAATTCCAACTCCACCGTTCATATGACTTCATTTTATATGTTGATGACGCTGAACGCTGAAATACCAAACTGTGCCCTTCTATAAATTTCTCTTAATAACAGTTGGATTGCCATCAAACTTTTCAGAAATATGCCACATAGGAAAGGGGGGGGGGGTGAGATTTCGCGTAAATTAAATATAGTAATATGCTATTATTAACTTTATTTGACCAGGTATCGTAATAAGATGTATTTTGAGCCTAGATTTTATATAGATGCGTCACTTTGATTTTCTCAGATTTTCGATTGGGTAGGTTCTCAAAATGGGACTGGTTTCACTTTTTGGGGTTCACGTTTTGAGTCTTCACTCTCCGGCGTTTCACTGAATATTAGAAATAAGATCATTTTCGAAAAATACTAATCGAGCCCTTTCATTTGATATCCCACATGATCCTCTACTGTGACAAAAATGTACACCCCACTTTCTCATATTTAGGGCTGCTCAAACTGAACGCAAGATGATGCATCTGTAGCGGTTCACAAAGGACATATTCTCACCAAATTTCATGACGATAGCTCCAAGTGCTTCGTAGTAAATCGGGTGTGACAGACGAGCAGACGCCATGTCCTAGAAAAGAAGAATTCCTCGAGCATACTCCGACCGATATGTCTGGTCAAATTTCGCAAACCATTTGAACGAATAATATAAAATAAACTGCTCGCTGTTGCGTAAAAGGAGAGAGGCCTTCCTGGCAAGCCGCTCGGTTTGCGTAAGCGAAGATCAATCGTCGACTCAATGAACATGTTGATTAGCCTGGCTCGGCATGCAATATAAAATAGTATGACGAAATCACTTTGGGAAATTATGTGTAGCGTCAATGTTATATTTAGTTAGGATAATTGTTAACAAATGAATCTATGTTATGACAATAAGGATATAAAATGGCCGGAGGTCCGCCCTGTCAACATCAATGAAAACGATTTAATCAGAATTCGATCAATGCTATTAGTCAATCATGAATTGCACTATGACATTCCTTCACGATTAAAGTAGCCTTGCATGCATCAACGAACCACTCGAATCCAAACTAACCGACTGTCAAAAACAACCAATGGCACCTGTGGGCAGTAGAAGCCAAGATATTGCGTTGGATCAGTAGCGTAAGACGCCATAATCACATTTGAACTGAATACGATGATCGATATGAAGAGCCAATAATCGCGTCGTGTCTTCTCTCAAAATTTTAATCTTGCTAAGAATATGCATGGCCTTCTGGTACTACCTCTTGAGCAGGACACTAGTGGACCTTCGCTTCTCAGTCGGTTTCCTGGGACCGACGTTTTTGTTGGTTTTCAATTTTGAGGAACTCCCGACGTCGAGGGTTTCGGGTTAGGAGTACTATGTTTGGTATTCGCTACACCCAGTTTGACGTCAGTGGATTCCAGGCTGGAAACCACTAGTCTGTCAGTCGCCTCGCTCCGGGAGGTCCTTGCGGTTGGTTTCAGCACAGCGGTGTTACGGCTGGCACCGAGTGTACTGCTCTCGACGGCTACTGTCTCCTGGCCGCATGAGAGTAGCATGTAGTCCGATCATGCGCCTGGCATCACCCCTTCTTCTTCTATTGTTAGTTTTTTTATTCTTAAAATTGAGTCCATGTCTTGGTCTCACTAGTAGTCCAGCCCGGCCACCAGGGGAAGGATCTTATTTGAAACTGAAGGTGCAATAGGTATTCAGATTTCGCATACTAAAGACCAAGCTCCCCACTGGCCATGCATCCCTCGGCGTATGTTGTTCTACCTTGGCTTGGCGTCCTGTTAGCACCATCTCCAGTGCCGGGAGGACGATCCCCGGGCTGTTGCTTCGGTCCATTCGGCCGCAGATCTACTTGCCCCTAACACATGACCAGCAGACAAGCAGATCCTCGCTAGTTGGATGAACCTACTCCCAGCCCGTCCGAAAACAGTTTCCAGCGGCCACGACGAGGAGGTCGTGTGAGGACTTGCCGAATTATGCAACTTTAACCTAAAGCATAATCAGACTAGGTCATCGCAACTGATGATATTATGCACGACTTTAAGTTCCGCGTGTGTCCGGATAGCTCAGAGGTTAGAGCACTAGGCTGTCATACGGAAGGTCGCGGTTCAAATCTCACTGGTGGCAGTGGAATTTGCATCGTGATTTGACGTCGGATACCAGTCGACTCAGCTGTGAATGAGTACCTGAGTCAAATCAGGGTAATAATCTCGGGCGAGCGCAATGCTGACCACATTGCCTCCTAGTGTACCGTTACGGTCTTGAATGAAGTGCTCTAACACACTTCAAGGCCCTGATCCAATATGGATTGTTGCGCCAACGATTATTATTATTATTATTATTATTAAGTTCCGGACATTATTGAATCTAGTGGTTATCAGGCATTTAGTCGGTCCTGTATACACCTTATTGCAATTGCTGCACGCCATTCGGTAGATACAGTTTGTTTCCTCCCCTGTAAAGGGTCCTTAACGCTTCCCAGTAAATTTCGCAAGTTGGACAATCAACTTGAACCTACAGCTTCCAGTTGAAATTTTTTAACCAATTCCTGATATTAGGTAGGAATACGGGATACTTATCCCCCTCGTGGTGGCTTCTTTATGCTTCGGCTGCGATTTTTTTGTGAAAATGTATGGTGTGAAGTTGCTGGTATTGTTCTCTGCGTTGCTGTAGGCTTACTCAAGCTTCCCGCTAGAGTTGATGATATTCAGATCTAAGAAGGGTATGGCAACATCCTTTCCTGCCTCTAGTGCAAACTCGATTTTATGATGAACCTTGTTTATCGAGGAAATGAATTTGTGGATATCATCTCTTCTAACAAATGCAAATACGTCATCTACATACCTAAACCATCCTTTAGGCATTATTCCTCTCGACTCAATTTTTTCTTCGATTGATGCCATGAACCTTTCAGTCAGTAATGGCGAAAGGGGGTTCCTCATCGCTACCCCCGAAATAGTTTTGAAGAATCTATCCTGAAAGGTAAAATAGTTTTCGTTCATGCAGGACCTAGTAAGGTTTGCATAAACTTTTCTTTTCCATTTCGGGTCAGATCCAAACTGGCTCAGCCATCTTTCGAGTCCAAAAATTGACTCTTTCACTGGCGTGTTAGGAAACAATGCCATCTCGTCAAACGATAATATCACCTCGTCCTCCCCCATCCTCTCAATGGATTGCTGCTTCTGGATTAGTTTGTGGGAGTTAGCCACTGAATACTTACTCCTCATCGTCAGAAGGGCCTGGCACTCATTGATTAACCACTTCGCGAGGTTTGTACATCAGTTAGTTCAAATCGGTAATGATTTCTCGTATTTCATCTCCCTCCTTGTCGATTTTCGGCTGACATCTGCTTCTTGGAAGCGCATCCCGGTTTTGCGCCGAGGTCCACCAATTCGATATCCCTAAAAGCTGTCTGGCGTCCTGACTTACGCCATCGCTCCATCGTAGACAGGGTCTGCCTCGTCTTCTTTTTCTACCATAGATATTGCCCTTATAGACTTTCCGGGTGGGATCATCCTCACCCATAGGGACTAAGTGATCCGCCCACCATAACCTATTGAGCCGGATTTTATCCACAACCTGACGGTCATGGTATCGCTCATAGATTTCGTCGTTACGTAGGCTACGGAATCGTCCATCCTCATATAGGAAGCCAAAAATTCTTCGGAGGATTCTTCTCTCGAACGCGGCCAAGAGTTCGCGATTTTTCTTGCTAAGAACCCAAGTTTCCGAGGAATACATAAGGACTGGCAAGATCATTGTCTTGTACAGTAAGAACTTTGACCCTATGGTGAGACGTTTCAAGCGGCCTATTTCAGCTTACAAAGACTGTTCCGCTCCAAACGTCTCACCATAGGGTCAAAACTCTTACTGTACAAGACTATGATCTTGCCAGTCCTCATGTATTCCTCGGAAACTTGGGTTCTTAGCAAGAAAAATTGCGAACTCTTGGCCGCGTTCGAGAGAAGAATCCTCCGAAGAATTTTTGGCCCCCTACATGAGGATGGACGATTCCGTAGCCTACACAATGACGAAATCTATGAGCGATACCATGACCGTCCGGTTGTGGATAAAATCCGGCTCAATAGGTTACGGTGGGCGGGTCACTTAATCCGTATGGATGAAGATGATCCCACCCGGAAAGTCTATAAGGGCAATATCTATGGTAGGAAAAGAAGACGAGGCAGACCCTGCCTAAGATGGAGCGATGGCGTGGGTCAGGACGCCAGACAGCTTTTAGGGATATCGAATTGGTGGACCTCGGCGCAAAACCGGGATGTCTGGAGTTCCTTATTAAGGCAGGCCTAGACCGGATACCGGTTGTTGCGCCGTTGATGATGATGATAACATCATCATGATGATGATAACACCAGAGCTAATACACGGAATTTTTCACGCGCACGTACCATAGAACATGTTCAATGATTCTTTTCCACCATACAATTTCGAATAATGCGCCGGAAGACGAATCTTGTGTGTAGTCTTCTTGCCCGTAATGTATAGAGTGTAGTAATTTGACACAGAAGATGCAACTTTGACCTACTATAACTTTGTTAATAATATTATGATTTCAACCACAGTTTCCAAATGATGCTTCATAATATAAGTGAGGCCCGCCTCAAATTTTCGTAATATAATAACTTTATTCGTTTTGAGAATATACGAATATTTCAGCCATGGCCAGCTTTGGTCAGCAAGGCGGATTTGCGCTCAATATAATTCGTAGGCATGTCGTGTTTTACGAATTATATAAATGAGCATTCAACATCTGCGAGCCGCTACGGTCACGCTGCTCCCAGGGCAGAGGTGAGGCAGCGTCTGACGATTTGCCTCTGTCCTGGTAAGAAACCGTAAAGCCGCCGTCACTTCACTTTTTTTATAATAACTTTATTTGAACATATACCGTAGTAAAGAGTATTTTCAGGCCTATATACCTTGCGCATAGACCGCCGTATTTTTTGAGATTTTTCTGTCGTGCAGATCCTGAGAATGAGTTCTTGAAGTAATTCACTTCTTTCGAACCTCCGCACTCCTTCCCTTCACAATCAATGTAAAAACAATATTTGCTACCATTTTATTTGATACCCCTCATGGCTATATTCGGTAAAAACAAAATTACATTCAACTTTAACGTATATGGAGACCTCCCCTAAAATTCAACATAAAACAATATAATTTGCGCGCATATGTGAAGGTCAGTTCCAACATTTCTAGCAAATTTCATGTCAATAGGTAAAACAGTTTCTGAGAAAAGTGCATTCGACAGACAGACAGACTTGGTCACCAATATTAGATGAAGTGCGACTAACCTGCACGAACGATGCAACTGAACTCGTCGATCCTCTTCTCCTTGCTGCCAAATGTATCGCTAAATTGGCTTTGATGAGTTCAATCTTGAACTCAAAATTCAGCGTCGGCTGGGACAATTAATAGAAGCCACTTGGACCTTTCTTCAAATTTCCAAGCCTCGAGAAGGTCTCGTTACAATAACAAAATCAATTGGCATTCACATATACTTCGCTTTAGTTAGAAGCAAGCGTTGGGAGTGCATTTCTAAATATGCAAAGTGATTTAGAATTATGTGTAAACAGCAAAAACAAAAGTGAACGAACGTTTTTCCGAAATGTTAGAAATTTTCGGGTTTTGGGGAAGTTAGAGTGAAAAAAATGAAAAAATAAAAATTATCATTTTTGAATAAAAAGAATGAGTAAATGTTGGGGATTGCAATTTGAGAATTCTAAGGAGGGAAATGGAAGTGTTGGAGGGAGTTCGGTATACGGAACGGCAATATGCTGCATACAAGGAAGTGCATATTTCATCCGCTCCTCACTGAACAAGGAGAGTTCTATGTTGCGGATACCCGGATAGCACGGACAATGCAATATCAAGCGAATACCCTTTGCATCTAACGTATGGTGCAAAATCTTGTGTGCTGCCCTGAGTAGGTGGATGACAATATTGAACAGCAGGTGATTGTACCATTTGGTGGGCAATTGCCACGATTTGCAGGCATTAACTCCGGTTCCTTTCATAATACAAAAAAGCTTATTGTCGCTCTGATAGGTAGTGGCTTGCAGAGAATCTATCAGTTTAAAAAAGGTGGCTTCAAATCAAAGAACTTCAAAGGCATATTCGGAAAAAAAATTGAAAGCTTGGGGTATTTAAAAAATACAACAAATGGAATTACCTGGAGCGACATGTCAATCAAAGGCATTTACTAGTCATGAAGGCAAATGTCCTTTGAATTCGAAAATGACATAAGTACCGAAGGAATTTCCCGACCCTAAGGGCAACAGAACTGTTGAAAACTTCGCCAGGGTGTCTATTAACTCATACGTCTTCCTCTGGAATAAAACCTCGACCTCAAGAATCAGCGTCCGAAAGTGCCTCATGTTTCTTCCGAACCTCAAACTGGAGATAGACCCATGTGTACCTCCTACCTTTCAAGGTAGCCGCCAGATCATTGGATCCAATATAATAATCCAGGTTGTTAAGATTGGGAACGTTCAAATAAAATCGGGAGATTAAAAACGTTCTCGCTGAAATATATCATTACCATCTCAGTAATTTTCATATTTCCTTCACAGACTTACACATCAGGTAAGAATAAACACAAAACTATTGTACTAGGTTGAAATCAAAATGAAAACCTATTAATTATCAGCAAGCTAAACCATTTAATCCAAAAGATAAAATTTAATCTACAAGATTAAATGGTTTTAGATGGCCCCATTTGAATTAGTCGTAGTTGATAGGTGCTTCAATATTTAATTTGGAGAACCTCAAATATCACAAAATGAAAGGTCCAAACCCGAGGTTTGTGGAGGGACAAGGAGACTCAATTATCAGGAAGGAAACTCAATGCTAGCGGTCAAAAGGTAGTATAAGTCCCAGGGCGAAACGTGGATACCCACGATGGAGCATAAAATCTGGGAAACGCCAGCAGAACCAACACCAAACCCTGTTTCCACCTCCACGTGGTGATCGCTGGGAGTACCAACTGATCCTCCAGGTTGGGGGTTGGGTAGGGCTGACAACTCTACATGGAAAGCCGATGTTACGAAGCCACGAAAGGAGCCTCGAACAGGATGGATCTTACAACGACGAACCCGGCAACGACAACGGATTAACAATTTGCGCAGAGTCTCATGGAACGTACGCTGCCTGTACAGACCGAATGCTGCAGAGCAGCTGGCCCTGTCCCAATATAAGGCTGATGTAACAGCGTTGCAAGAGATGCAATGGAAAGGGACGTTTTTCTGGAGAAGAGCCGCTACACCATATATTATAGTGGTATCCAGTAAACCATGTATTCGGAGTAGGTTTCTTAGTCAGCCAAAAAATCAAACCTGCTGTTATCGGTTTTGAAAACATAAGCGAACGGCTATGCACTCTGCGCTTGCGAGACAAGTTTAGAAATATAAGCCTCATAAACGTTCACGCCCCTACAAAGGAGACTGCAGAGTCGGAGAAGGATACCTTCTACGAGGCAGTTGAGTGGACCCTCGAAGCCTGTCCCAAGTATGATATCAAAATCATACTTGGCGATTTCAACAGTCAAATAGAGACGGAGCCAGTATTCAGACAATACGTCGGCTCCCATAGCTTACATAGGGATACCAATGGTAACGGACTGCGGATTATTCAGTTAGCAGTATCGCACGAAATGGTAGTACCTGGTTTGCGCAGAAAGTGGTCCACAAACATACGTGGGCCTCTCCAGACGAGACTAATTTCAACCAAATTGACAACGTGCGGATTGAACGCCACCACCTCTCAGCCTTCCTGAATGTCAAAACATACTTTAATGAGCTACTGAAAAACCAGAACATCACCTGAGGACGACGGAGAAATGCTGCCACCACCAAGTATAGGAGAAACAGTCCGTGAAATCCACCGGTTTAAAAATCATAATTCGCCAGGAACCGATGGGATTACAGCCGAATTGGTTAAATATGAAGGTGACCAATTACAACAAGTGGTTCATCAACTTGTGCTCAAGGTGTGGGACAGCGAATCAATAACTGACGACTGGCAAAGAGGCATTATCTGTCGCATACATAAAAAGGGAGATATCACACAGTGTAGCAATTATAAAGGTATCACATTGCTGAGTACCATCTATAAGATATTCTCCGCTATCTTGCTAGGCCAGATAGCCCCATACGCTTCAGGCAAATCAGCAACAGATCAGATGTTCTCTCTGCGGCAGGCGATGGAAAACTGTTGGAATATGGACATCAGTTGTACCATCTATTCATTGACTTTAAAGCCGCCTAACGGAAAAAACAGTCCATGGCGATGAGATTATTTGGTATCCCGACGAAATTGATAAGACTGACTAAGCTGACCCTGACCAATGTGCGAGGCCACATAAAAGCAACAGGATCATTCTCAAGACCATGCGACATCAACAACGGTCTACGACAAGCGGATGTCCTATCTTTAACTTGGTCCTCGAGAAAGTGATCCGTGATGCTGAGGTAAATCGAAGAGATACGATCCTCTTTAAGTCCACCCAACTACTGGCTTATTGTGACGATATTGACATCATGAAAAGGACGACCCGAGATATACAAACTGCCTTTATCCAGATCGAGCAGGCGATAATCGGGGCGAGATCTTGGGCTGCAATGTCAGCACCAAAAATCAACCAACCAACAACATCAAACCGCACTGGTCAAACGGGAAGAATAAGGATAGGAGACTACAACTTTGAGGCCGTTGATAATTTTCCCTATCTAAGGTCGAAAATCACAACCGATAATAGCTACGATCAAGAATTCCGCGCACGGTTGATGGCAGCCAACAGAGCCTATTTCAGCTTACAAAAACTGTTCCGCTCGAAATATCTCAATATAGGACTAAAGCTCCAATGACCTTACCAGTCCTCATCTATTCCTCGGAGACATGGGTTCTTAACATGAAAAATTGCAAACTCTTGGCCGCGCTCGAGAGAAGAATCCTCCGAAGAATTTTTGGCTGTATACATGAGGGTGGATGATTCCATAGCTTACACAACGAAGAAATCGAAGAAACGTATCGCTCATATACGATGATCGTCAGGTTGTGGATAAAATAGGAATCAATTCGTTACGGTGGGCGGGTCACTTAATCCATATGGATGAGGATAATCCAGCCCGGAAAGTCTATAAGGGCAATATCTATGGTAGGAAAAGAAGACGAGGCAGACCCTGTCTGAGATGGAGCGATGACGTAGGTGAGGACGCCAGACAGCTTTTAGGGATATCGAATTGGTGGACCTCAAAAACCGGAGTTTCTTATTAAGGCAAGCCTAGAACGGATACCGGCTGTTGCGCCGTTGATGAAATACGATCTTACAAATGCTTTATTGATGACTAGTTTAGAATCGAGATTAGACCTATTGTAAACTTTTTTTCTTGTATTATCGCAGCACTTCCTCAAGTCAATATTTTAATTTGTCTTCAAATCCGCAACACTTATGTCCTTGGGAATCTTCTTTCCAAAAACAACATAATTGTGAGTGAATTGTGTTCATTTGACAAAGTCTGAAGTCCTTTACTCTTTCCCAATAGAATACATTCACATACGAATACGCTGCGTTTGTCGCAGAGTGAAGCAAAGAATGAAATAGGCATTGGGTCGACCATGTTGGGGGATGCAGAATAAATTAGTTTCAGTTCGGAACTGCGGCGCACTCAAGACAACTGAGAGCGTCCAGATATTAAGATATTGAGAAGACAAACAAGAAAGTTTCAGAGCAAAACAACAAAGTGAGGTTTTCTATTAACATTTTAATTATTGGCCATTCCTTGCTCTACTCTAGCTTCTCATACCGTCCGAGACTGCCACGCTAACTAATTTCTTACAAATTTAATTTTGCCCACAAGAAACGTTTGTACCCATCAGATTTTCTAATTCTACGAAGAAGAAAAATATCTCATTCCTACGGCGGCCTCGAATCAACTCCCGGCCCAGCTGTTCTTTTGTCCATCGATCAGCCGGTCCGGTTCAGCTAATTTCCATACAAAATGCATTTTCACTTGCCTCAACCATATCAGGAGGGGCGAACATAAAAGGAAACGTTCTGTTTGTCCACGGCTACTTATTTACAAGATCAATTTGCAATATTCGTAGCTGACCCGGTGAGTCATATCATTATCACCAATCCATGACACGCACCTGTTCGTATGCAGCTCTGGTCGGGATTAACCTGGTACATCAGGTGTAATATTACTGAGATGACCTACATGTTCTGAAGATTTAAATCAAATGCCGAACATTAAGTCATCTAAATCACCCATCAAGGGCCAACTTTAAATTCTTGGTGGAGAATTGGGCAATCTTTCTACGCTTATCAAACCAGTAGTTCTCTTGACTTTCAATTGGATTGTGGGCTAGCCCCAACCCCCATCGGACAACTATATTTACGTCATAAATTGTAATTATTTTCGCTATGCTTTGCTGATTTGTATAAGTTTCGGGTGTACTGCGACACTATTGTTTATAGCAAATATCTTTTTCAAAATTATGTAGTTTCTACGAACAAATATTTTGTTGCTCCAAAAAAATGGTTCTATTGACCTTATCATTTTAAAATATTTAATAATAATATAAAATTTTGCAATTTAGGTTCACAGGCGTCCAGGTAAGTATAATACATTCAGACATGGGTCTCGTTATCAGTTCTTGCACTTTGGACTGGAAAATAACAGTCTCTATAGAATCTGATTAAATTTTTCCGAATATGCAGTGATGGCACATGATATCTGTCTGAGCTTAATAAAGCGTGATTCTAATAGAATGTCGTCACCAATAACTACTTATCATATTACCCGCGTCTGCAATTGGACTATAAAAGCAAATAGTTCCTTAACTTCGCCATCAGTTTTCGGTCTAAGTATCGACAGCAATAAACCAAGTCAAGATGAAGCTCGCCATTGTCCTTTTGGGTTTGGTCGCCCTCTCCGTAAGGAATACCACTTTTCATCCCGAATTATATTTAAACTAATCCTCGTATACGGACTATTCATACAGGTCGCCGCTCCACAACAACGCGGTATCGTTCAGAATATCGTCCAACAGGAAGCTAACAAGGCTCAGGCTGAATTGAAGAATATTGTTAACCAAGTCAACGCATTGACCAACAAAATCCAAACTGAGGCTGACAATGTCATCTCTGCTGCCAAGGCCAAGATTGAACCCGCTATCGAAGAATTGGAAAGCGAAATCAACAAATTGATCGAAAAGGGAGGAGTTGTTGCTGATTGTGCTGTAAAGAACCGTCATGATTTGGATGCATTCAAGTCCATCGCTTTCGACAAGCTACCAAACTGCGCCTCAGGCTTGGCCGAAGACATTGCTGACGTTCTAGGAGGCGTTTCGGGAGATATCACTTCCTTGGGAACTGCCATCGCTGATTTGGGTCTTATTGTTTCACAATGCTCTGTAGGCGGTGAGGCAGCAGCTGCAGTTTGCGCTGCTACCCAGGTTGGACCAATTGCAAGCAATATCCTCACCATCGTCGGTGATGCCATCTCTGCTGTTGGAATTGCCAGTGGCAAGGCCCCCGCTCTTGTTGCCGATGTCGAATACTGTTCTACCAATGTCGTCGGAAATGCTCTTGCCACCATTGGTAAATTCTCCGAAGCTGTCAAGCAATGCGCTTAAGTATTTAAATTTTATTCCTGCTGAAATTACAATAAAAGTACTTTAAATCAAAAAATAATATTGACAATATTTTGATGGAGGTTTATGCGTTTATCCACACCACCAATCCTGAGCATATCGTTTTTTTTTTGCAAATGACCAAAAAACTAGAAAGCTACTGATCCTAGCCTAACCTCTGCAGAAAGAACGGTTTATCCTGGAAACTGCCTTGGAGTGCTTCGCTTCCAACCCAGTTTCTAAAGTCTCCTGTCAGGGAATTGTCCCTCCACCTACGGAACCTCTTCCGGTGGAAGCCCCAAACTTGATTCCCCAAAAATGTGGTCGACCCGGCGGAAGTTCCGCTCTTGTATGATCTCGTAACCCAGATGAAAAAAACTCGCCGTGGTGGAAGTCTCCGAGCAATATGCGAGGAAACTCCTTAGCAGCGGGAAAATCAAAATTGGGTGGGTAGTATGCAGGGTACGAATGCGGATAGTCTTCACCAAGTGCTACAGGTGCCTGAACTATGGACACACGTCAGAAACTTCCAAGGGACCGGGCAGGAGAACAGCATGTCGGAGATGCGGCCAGGTAGGGCACCAAGTAAAGACTTGCAATGAAAGCTAAAATTGTATTCTCTGCAGGGATCGTGCACGTCTGGTCAGAGCGTTGCACACACTGCGTTCTTCGAACGGTATCCTATCTTTAGGGCACAACTGGAAAGGGCTAGGTCGCGAATGCTATGATCCGCATTTTACAAATTAACATGCACCGGAGTGCAACCGCTCAGCAGTTGCTAGCGCAGTTCAATACCGAATCTGAGACCCGGCTGCATGGCATCTTGACTTATCAGGCACCCCTACCATCTGGGTTCCGGACGAGATTTGACTTCGTGATTTTATTGCTAGGGCCCTTAAATGGGGTATGCCTCAGACAGACTCTAGCAAAAAAGAGACTCCCCAGCGCTGTAAATAAAAGCAAAGCTCGCGGCAGGCAGAACCTGGTGAACGAGGTGAAAGAAGACCCGTGGGAACTTGGCTATAAGCTTCTCACCCGGAAAATCGGGGCTCTCCGGAAGTCCTGCATACTAAGTACCGAGCAGATGGACCGCATTCTACTGGCATTATGCTCTAGGCATCCTTTACAGGTTGATGCCATTAGCGCGGAAAGCGTCGAGGAGTGCAACCTTTTCACAATAAGAGATCTCTGCACTTTGCATGCAGCTGCCCGGCATCCTCAGATCTCAGACGAAGACATCTTAGCAAGCTTTTCTTCAATGAAGAATCTGCACACTCTCTGCTTCTAGAGACTGTTCTCAGATTCGCTAAAGCCTGCGAACACCGTAGGCGGGAAGCCATTGAACAGGTAACTTACGGGGATAGTACAATGGGTCTAACAATGGCCTGAGTGCTCGGAGCTGCGGCTCCCCTCCAGTTAAGCGCAGGATTTGCCATTCGGAGTCGCCTAACAGTCGGGAATACAGCAGTAGCTTTCTTCAGCGCTCGATTGACACTTTTGACAGATGGTTAAGCAACTCGGTTTTCATTCATTATCATCCAGTACTGGTTGATGGTGTTCTGTTCCGAAACATGACTTTTGCAAATCGAGTTATGAACGCGTCATAGAGTCGGTGTCTGCACCTTGATGGATTCCGTTCCAAAACCGTGACACGGTAATAGGCACGGACAATAAATTTGTTCAGTTGGTTCATTTAAACAATGTGACGCTTAGGTCTTCTGTCCCTGGTGACTGACGGTATAACTGCCAAAACATCTAAGGCAAAGAGCCCCTCTGATGTTGTTAAGCGACTCATAACTATGTGGGTATTATCTTCGTGCCCTGGGGTCCCATTCAAATTATTATGGATTACAGATTTTTAAAGCTGCCTTTGTAATGAATCAAAAGATTTGTCGATTATCAAAAGACCATTTTGAGTGGCGAGGACCATCAAGAGGGGAGAGCTATCCCAAAAACTTAAAAAGAGGCGAAATTGACGGTGGAAGCCCGCTCGCAAATATTGAAACTCCATCGAAGCGCTTCGTCGACATGTGCTTTTACGCCTCTATGCTAGTCAGGCTCGGGTATCTTAAGGGAGTTTTCTGAGCACTTCAATCCGTCTGCCTCTGCCTCTGGAGAATGTTCTCAGATTCGCTAAAGCCTGCGAACACCGTAGGCGGGAAGCCATTGAACAGGCAATTTACGGGGATAGTACAATGGGCCTAACAATGGCTGAGTGCTTGGAGCTGCGGCTCCCCCCAGTTAACTTAACTAAACTTAATAAGAGAGCTCGCGGTTCTCGCTATGAAAAACAAGAAGGCAACAGGTCCTGATGGTGTCCCGGCGAAAGTTTACAACAACAAAAGGTTAATGATTGTTTTTTGAATATTCGAAAAAACCGTGTATTAAAACTAACAATATTAAAGTAGATTTTTGGGGTTTCCTCAAATATAATGGCCAAAGGGCAGTATAGGTCCCAGGGCGAAACGTGGACTGGTATCCACGACGGAACATAAAACCAGGGAAATGCAAGCTGAACCAACACCAACAGCTTTACTACCAAACCCTATCTCCACTTCCATGTGGTGACCGCTGGGAGCTTTTTCTTAACGAAAAGCTGCAGACGGAGAAGGATGAAGGCGAGTCTCCCGCGCCTAAAATCGGGACAAATTGTACCACCTAGTCCTTCAGGTTGGGGGTTGGGTAGGGCAGACACGGAAAACTGAAGTTACGAACCCACAGAAAGAGCTTGGATTGACTATACGACGACGAACTTGGAAATGACAATGGAAAACCAATTTGCGCATTTCCTCCTGGAATGAGATGCGCGCGACATGGACCGGTTTCCTGGAGAAGAGGCACTACGCCAAATATTATAGTGGCCATCCAGTAAACCATGTGCTCGGAGTAGGTTTCCTAATCGGCCAAAAAATTAGACCTGCTGTTATCGGCTTTGAAAATATAAGCGAATGGCTATGCACTCTGCGCTTGCGAGGCAAATTTAGATTGACGTTCACGCTCCTACACAAGAGACTATAGAGTCGACGAAGGATACCTTCTACGAGGCAGTAGAATGAACCCTGGAAGCCTGTTCCAGGAATGATATCAAAATCATCCTTAATAATAATAATAATAATCATTGGCGCAACAATCCATGTTGGATCAGGGCCTTGAAGTGTGTTAGAGCACTTCATTCAAGACCGTAACGGTACACTAGGAGGCAATGTGGTCAGCATTGCGCTCGCCCGAGATTATTACCCTGATTTGACTCAGGTACTCATTCACAGCTGAGTCGACTGGTGTCCGACGTCAAATCACGATACAAATCCCACTGCCACCAGCGAGATTTGAACCGCGACCTTCCGTTCGACAGCCTTGCGCTCTAACCACTCAGCTATCCGGACAACGTAAACCAACCGTCAAAATCATCCTTGGGGATTTTAAAAGCCAAATAGCGACGGAGCCCGTATTCAGGCGATACGTTGGCTCCCATAGGTTACACCAAAATACAAATGATAACTGACTGCGGATTATTCAATTAGCAGTATCACACGAAATGGTTGTTGGAAGTACCTGGTTTGCGCATAAAGCGGTCCACAAACAAACGTGGGAAGAATGCTGCATGCCGAGTAGTGTTGCACTTTCAAAGAACGCGGATACGGGCGGAGATTTATCACGAACTCCGTGGAGCGACTTCACAAGTCAGCAGGATGAAGCCTTATACACTTCGATGTTCATCCTGCCGAGACTGCCGGCAGAATGGGCATATTGGAGCGGTGGGTTGAATATTTTAATGAACTGGTCAATAACCAAAATATCGGGGACTTGGAGGTCCCGTCCACTGAAAACAACGGAGAAATGCTGCATCCATCAAGCATAGAAGAAACAGTCCGTGCAATCCGTCAGCTTAAAAACCATAAGTCGCCAGGAGCCGATGAAATTACAGCCGAATTGATTCAATATGGAGGCGACCAATTACATCAAGAGGTTTACTAACTTATGCTCAAAGTGTGGGACAGTTAAGTCCTTGGGGTTTTACGTGAGCACCTGTCTGGAAGACTTAATCCCACGGTCTTCTTAGGACGCGGATTGATTTCGGGACCACAACCAGAGCCCCGCTGTGACAAGCAGCAACGGTACGAGTCTATACAAAGTGCATGGCTTAGCATTCATACTGGTGGATGCAAGAGCTGCCTAAATCTCTACCGAACTAAGGAGTACGGCACCCGTGTTGAAACGCAACACCACGCCGAGGCCCGAAGCTCTCTTCTCGCTTGAGCATCACCACAACCCCCACTAGGGGGTCAACCACTAACAACCGAGCTGTACTCATATACAACAAAAATTCTCCCGAAGTATATGAGTCCAGGGGCTATCTCGATTCCCATGGTACCAGTATACCTCTGGTAAGGTGTCGCAACTATTGCCACTTCAGATGAGTCCCCGTGCAGACTCGGGTCTGATCGTCCTAATTAGGCCTTGGAGCATTCGGCTCCTGCATCACGGCCGGCAAGCCAATGCGATACAGCGTGTCCCGGTGCCACCACTTGGAGGTTCTCCTCGGCCACTTGGTTTTGGTTCAGCCGACGGGGTTGCTGCCCCGTCTTCCTCACCGCCACCTCTGAGCACCAAAAAGTGTGGGACAGCGAATCAATACGTGACGACTGGGAAAGAGGCTTGTTCGAGAGAAGACTCCTCCGAAGAAATTTTGGCCTCCGACATGAAGATTGACGATTCCGTAGCCTACATAACGACGAAACCTATGAACGATACCACGTCTGGTCGTGGATAAAATCCGGCTCAATGTGCTGCGGTGGACCAGTCACTTAATCTGTATGAATGAGGTTGATCCCGCTTGGAAAGTCTATAAGGAAAATATCTATGATAGAAAAAGAAGACGAGACAGACCCTGCCTGAGATGGAACGATGGGGTTGGCCATTCGCAATCACTACTATTGAGCTTCAAAATGGTATAGGTTGGGGGGTCTGGGTGCCAGGAGAATTGCTGAAATTCGGAGGAATGTTGGGAAAAATGTGAAATGCTTATATTTCCGTTAATATTGAGAATTTCGAGAAAAGGGGCTTAATTCGTGATCAGCACTATTGTTGGAGGGTCTGAGCTTCAAAATGGTATATTGGTTGGAGGTCAAGAAAATGGTGGAAATTTGGAGGAAGCTTGGGAAAAACTTGAAACGCTTATATCTACGTTAATATTGAGAATTTTCGGAAAAGGAGCTTAATTCATGATCATTACTATTTGAGAGAGGGTCTGAGCTTGAAGATGGTGTATAGTTTGGGGGTCTGGGTGGCAGGGAAATTGCTGAAATTTGGAGGAATCTTGGGGAAAGCTTAAAACGCTTATATCTCCGGTAATATTGAAAATTTCGCGAAAAGGAGTTAAGCTCCTCGTGATCACTACTATTGGGGGAAGTTCTGAGCTTCAAAATGGTATATAGGGTGGAGGTCTGGGTGCCGGGAAAATTGCTGAAATTTGGAGATTCTCGGGAAAAACTTGAAACGCTTATATTTCCGTTAATATTAAGAATTTCGAGAAAAGGAGCTTAATTTGTGATCACTACTATTAGAGATATCGAATTAGTGGACCTCGGCGCAAACCCAAGATGTCTGGAATTCCTTATTAATGCAGGCCTAGACCGGATACTGGTTTTTGTGCCGTCGTTGATGATGAAAAATATAAAATGGGATGATAAAAAAGTAAAATTATCATGATTTTGTGGTGGCACATCGGGCACCATTATAAATTCGCTTCCGCCACTACATTCAATGGCCGCAGAAACAGATGACGGACTGACATGGGACTTGAGTGACAAATGTCAACAATGACATTTGTAAACATTGTTATCTACACTATAGTCCTGTCCGCTGGCCCACAAAAAGTGAGAACAGTAATGTGTATTAAACTAATTTGTAGTGATTTAGTTTTAAGTATGTTTTTCAAATGAATAGAAGTGAATTTTGGTCTCGCGTTATAGTTTATCATTGTTCTAGTAAACAAAAACAAGCCGTTCATATCCTGAAGATATCACTCAAACGGTAATGAAAGGAACGTCCTGAAGTTGAACTTCGTGAAACTTAACTTTCACTGAAGAAGGGAAGATCTTGATCCGCAGAGCACCGTGGGAAACCTTACTTCGGAAAATTAATAATTGGGGATTGTGGTGACCGCGGCTGCGCGACGGTAGCGGAATCTCATTCGGCTCTTTCTTAATTAATTTGCTTAAATAATGCATTTAATAATATCCAATTACCCTAATGTTCGCCGCAGACTGCACATTATTGAATGCATTCGGGCGAATTAATTTTGACAGAGGCGAATGATTTGCCGCATCCGCAGGCGCATGCGCATGTTGCCGCAACATTGACTAGACAGAGTTCAAGGCAATGTAGCGGCAAGTGAAACCGTGCTGGAAAAGAAAAGGTGGGAGGACCATTTTTTTTGTTTTGGAGAGGAAGAAGTGACAGTTTGGTGGAAGTCGGAATCGTTTGAAAAGGTGTGAAGATTTTCGGGAGAAGAATAAAAGAATTCGACCAAGAAAACTGATACCACATCGTGCTAAACCATAACTCAAGTGTATTTTAAACGAAAGATTCCGAGAATAAATTCCGAATCGTTGACAAGAGTAACAAATGATAAATGCACAGTGATTTAAAACAAAAAGGAGGAACCTAAGACCAGGAAGGCTGTTTTTTTTTTGTGAACTGTTGGCGGGGACGTGAACGGCACGAACCCTTTGTCGTCTCTGTTCCGGACAAAGGAAGCCTTCGAGACTGCATCAGAAAACAGCAGAAGAAAGGAGAAGAGCTCCAGTGGAGGTGAAATTTTCGCGGAGGCTTTGGAAAGGATTTGGAAGGGAAAATACGGGGAAAGGGGGAACGAAAAGAAGAGACAATCAAACTACTTAATTAAAATTTATATTTTTAGGATTTTCAGATTGTAGCAAGTCATACCGTAATGAAGTTCGTATTAACACCGAAGCATCCTTCGAGCTCGGAGTGACGCCGAAGTAAGTTTTTTTTTAAAAAGTTTCTTTGTTTTTTTTTTCTTTTAGTTTTTTTTTATCTTTTGCCTTTACATTTCTTTAATTTAAGTTAATTTTTTTTTCTATTTTGTTTTCATTATATATTTAAATTTTTTTTTTTTTTTTTATCTTTAATACACTATGAATTGCAAATAAGTTTTGCGTAATTTGAGGACTCCTCCCTCTATTTTCTTCCTTGCTCCCGGAGAACCTGTATTCAAGGGACATCCTCAAAAATGACAAACTGGCCTGAGGATGTCAAGGAAGGGTGGGAGCCTCAGGGGCCGCGCCTCATTCAAGATTTGGGTCTGTGATCCACGCGCGCGGTGGAGCCGTTTTTTAAAATCGGTTTACTGTCTGTCTGTCCGTCTGTCTGTCTGTCTTTTTTTTTTTTTTAAGGAGGTGGAACTCTTCAAAAGACACTGGTCTGGACACACTAGCGTGTGGGATTTTTACCCACTAAAACCACCCCCGACTCCCTCCCTGCCCCGCGGAACCGCCATAAGGTATTACATCACGGGGCGGAGTCAGCTCACTCTAGCTTAATCCCATTTCTTCTATACGCGGCGCACGTGATCGCGCTTTTCTTCTTTCCTCTGCCTTTCGCAATTTATCTTGAATAGTTGCGACCATGGAGTTGACCGCATCGCAATTCTCTTGATGTGCTAGCATTTTCGGCACCAGATTTTCTGGTACCAGCACCTCTCGTAGAGTCTCCTCTAGATTCCTCCTTTCTTCCGCAAATCTCGGACAGTGGAAGAATACATGCTCTGGGTCCTCTGGGACTCCATCACAATTTGGACAGTCGGGTGAGGTCTCCAATTTAAACCTGTGAAGGTATTGGAGATATCCTCCATGTCCCGTGAGAAACTGGGTGAGATTATAATTAATCTCACCGTGTCGTCTTTCCAACCACTCCTTGATGGCAGGAATGTGCCTGTGAGTCCACCGACCTTTTCCCGAGCGTTCCCACCGCTCTTGCCATCTATTTATGGATCTCTCCCTCTCAGCGTTCTTCGTCTGCGATAAGGGAGAGATTGGCTTCGCATGATATATATTCGCCATCTCAGCTGCCAAGATATCAATCGGCATCATTCCAGAGATGACGAATGCTGCATCATCTGAGACAGTCCTGAATGCAGAGCATACCCTCAGAGCTGTCCTCCTGTAGACTGCATTCAGTTTGCTAGTATTAACTGACATCCGCAATGCCTCGCTCCAAACTGGGGTCTCATAGAGCATGATTGAGGTCACCACCCTGGCTATAAGCAACCTAGAGGTATGCCGTGGCCCTTCCACGTTCGGCATCATCCTCGCCAGGGCCATACTAGCAGTGGATGATTTATCACAAACATACTGTACGTGTTGCTTATAGCTGAGCGTCCTGTCTATCACCACCCGAAGTATTTGATGGTCGGCTTGGAAGTGATGATATGATTCCCGATTCTAACACAGGCGTAATTTCTCTTCCGGCGTTTCGTGATGAGGACCGCTTCTGTTTTTTCCTCCACAATCGTCAAACCAGAGCTCTCCAACCAGCATTTGACAGCACTGATTGCCTCACTTGAGTATAACTCAGCATCTTCGAGATGCTTTGCGACAACAACCAGTGCTATGTAGTCAGCGTAACCCACCACTGTGGCTTCCTCCGGAAGGGGAAGATTAAGAACATCGTTGTACATGATGTTCCACAGTAGGGGGCCCAATACGGAGCCCTGTGGGACACCCGCGGAAACAACATACTCCTGGGGTCCGTCATCAGTGTCATACCAGAGCCTTCTTTCAATTAAGTAACTAAGGACGATAGCAGCGAGATAGGCGGGAATACCAACCTTCGCTAAGGATTTGCGTATTAGATTCCAATTGGCCGAATTGAATGCATTTTTCACGTCCAGGGTTACTACCACGCAATACTTGCTGGTACTACCCTTTCCGTGAATTGCATCTTCGGCCAAGCCAGTAACCAATTTGATGGCATCAATGGTTGATCTGGCTTTTCGGAACCCATACTGCCGATCTGAAAGGCCGCCTTGGCTCTCAACAACCGGGAGTAATCTATTATAGATTACCCGCTCCAACATTTTCCCCACCGTGTCCAAAAGACATATGGGTCGGTATGACGATGGTTCACCTGGAGGTTTACCAGGCTTAGGAAGAAGTACCAACTTCTGTCGCTTCCAAGCCACTGGAAATATTCCTTCGGACATGCACGCTTCGAACAACTCAGCGAACATGTCCGGCCTGGATTTCACGGCAAGCTTAAGGGCCTTATTCGGTACTCCGTCCAGGCCCGGTGCTTTATTGTCTCCTATTCTACTGCAGATCTCCAGCAGTTCGTCTCTGGTGACTGGAGGAATTGCCGTCACATTCAGAGGTGGTTGGAATATGTCGGTGCTCTCCTCTTGCTGGGGGAATAACCCCTGGATGATTTTCAGCAAGAGGGTGGGACATGTGATCTGCAGAGATTGCCTCTGAATCGTCCCATCACTATTCTACAAGCACTCCCACACGGGTTTATGTCCGCTGCTGAGCAGAGCTCCTTAAAGCATTTCCTCTTGTTTCGCTGGATGGCGAGCTTGAGGGTTTTTCGCGCTGCCTTATAGGCGCACTCTTTCCGCCCCTGATCGACTCTACCTATCGCCCTCTGAGCCGCTCTTCTGGCTCGGTGGCAGGCTGATCACAGACCGGTCAGTTCATCATTCCACCAGTGGTTTGGTCTTCTACTGGGGAATGAGCACCTCCTAGGCATGGACGCGTCACATGCTTTGCCGATGCATTGAGCCAGATGGACGGCTCTTTCCGTAGAGGCGCCTGCTTTATCAGGTTGATCTAACCACACCTGTATGAAGGTCTGCTCATCCAAAGATTTTGCAGACTAGCCTGAAACCTTTTCCGGTTTCGAGCATATAGCTCTTTGCCCTGTGGCTCGACACATGTCTCAAAGAAGATTGCCTGGTGATCGCTGTGGGTGTAGCGTTCGCCGACGCACCAGGACATACCATGCGCCAGGGAAGGGCTGATAAAGGTCAGGTCTACAACCGAGCCTGACCCCCCTTTCTGAAAGGTGTTTACAGCACCTTCGTTAGCCAAAATTATGTCCATCTGCGCAAAAGCTTCTAATAGACTGCGCCCCTTAGCATTTGATTCTCTGCTACCCCACTCTAGCGCCCAAGCATTGAAATCACCAGCAATCACCTTTGGACTACGTCCCCTTGCGTCGAGAACAAGATTATCAAGCATTTGCTCGAATTCAGACAGTGTCAAACTTGGTGGGGCGTAGCAGCTGTATACATATACACCACTTATTTTCGCCCACACAAAGCCACTGGCTGCCTGACTTGCAGTACATTGTATGGCCTGTCGACCACAAGCCCATATCGCCGCTCCGCCAGTCGAATCTGTGACCCATACGCCACCGTGACGGTTTCTATACGGTTCACTTATGATGGCAACTTCCATCTTAGATTCGAACGTGGTCTGCTCAAGTAAATCCTGAGCGACCCTGCAATGGTTGAGGTTTATTTGAATAAACCTCATTTTCTCATTGCAGTGAGCGCCTTCCTAAATTCCGGACATTTGCCACTTCCGGCAATGTGCCGGTTATCCTGTCCCTCTTTTGCTTCGCACAATAGGCATTTGGGGTCCCTATTGCACTCTCTGGCAATAGGGCCTCTCTCCCCACACCTTCTGCATTGATCGGACCGATCAATGCTGGTGGTGTATGCCTTCGCGAAGTGCCCAAACATGAGGCATTTAAAGCACCTCTTTAGTGAAGTTTGCTCCCTTAAACGGCAGACAACTCATCCAATCCGAACCCTTCCGGCAGCCAACAACATCTGTGCTGCCTCCGCTGGCACTCGTATGGTGGCTGTTTGAGTGCCACCATAGGCTTTTCGTAGACCGACAACAGACTCCTCTGTAAGTTCTTTCAACTTGAATTGCTCCTTCAGAGCCGTACAAATTTCTCCCTTCGATGTAACTTCATCTAGATCCTTACATTGTATATAGATCTCATGTTTTTGGGCACGCACTGCGGCATTCTCTCCAAGTGAGTTTTTCACTTGAGTGCGAAAGTCATCAGTTTTGCCACCGCTGGATCTTTTCAGCTCGAACATGAGATCCCTTTTCTGGGTTCTTCGGATTCTGTTCACATTTCCGCTCAGATCTTTTAGGTCGGGATCCGCTTTGACCTTTTTGAGTATCTCCGCGTAGGACAGATTGCCCTTACTGGAGATAACAATAGCGTCTGGACGAGTTCGCACTTTTGCTTTTCGTTTCGCTTTTTTGTTGGTAACTTTAGTCCATCCATCGTTTTCGTTCGTCTTGGGCTTCGCAACGCTGGTCAAGGTTCCTAGATTCGTTGTGTGCTTTCCTCCTGCTGAGCTGTTGGTGTTGGTTTTCAGGATGTCCTGTCCGCCTGTTTTTCTCTTAGGCGCCTGCTGATTATTTAAAGAATCCCCCTCTTTTTCACGTACTCGCTTATTTCGCTGGGATTCGATGGTAGTACGGTTAGGCGTCACTTGGGTCGCTTGTGATACTGTTGGCACAGCGGGGTTCGACGTGTTCTTATTATTCTTTTCCTCCATCCGTGATCTATTATAGAAGACTCTAATAGCCCTCTCCATATTCTTTATGGCTTGGTGAAGGGGAATTCCTCCGGATCCGGACTCTGCTCCCTATAAGTTCCGGCAAGGTTACTCCTTTTACCTGGTCCTTCACTTTTGACCTGTACTTTATCCTTCATCGTCTTTGGCATTGGTGGAGATCTCAAAGTTGATGAGCTTCTTTTGAATGGATCTCTTCCTTGTTCCTGGAGCACCTCCTGCTGTCGAGCATCTTGAACATGTGCGGTGGGTGTTGTCACGGTTTTTGTTGTCCAAAAAGCTGCTTTTAGTTTATCTTTGTTTGGTCTTGTTATTGGTGTTCTCGGTAAAGTCGTACTTCGCTTGAATACCTCCTTCTCCAGATCCAAATCACTTGTAGCTTTATATGCCAAGGTGGCCAAGTTGTCCACCACCGAGGCACTGCGGTCGAGGGACATCGACGACCGGGAGCCCGCTTGCTCACTCCCAAAAGTCGCCGGTACTGGGGTTCCGAGCCCCTGCACCGTAAGTTTCCTCCTTCTCTCGTCTTCCATGGTGGTTTTATGTTCTGGGTATCCTCCCCATAGCCATTTTGGTCCGCGCACTAGAGATGAGCAAACACTGGCCCATGCACAGTCAGAAAAGGAAAGTGCATGAACACATATTTACACATCAATAGGTATACCCCAATCCGCCAGCTGGGGTCGCGCTTGATGAGAGATCTGGCCACTCCTCACAGGTCCGTCTGTCTGTCTGTCCGTCACACGCATTTTTCTCGGAGACGGTTGTAGCGATTGACACCAAATTTGGTAGAAAGGTGGGAACTGTGAACGCTCACGCATACAGTGAATTACATCCTTTTACGTCGAATTTAAGGGGGGGGGGTCCTCATACATGCAAAAGGGGGGTGTAAAATTTTTTTTTATCAAATATAGTCATGTGGGGTATCAAATTAAAGATCTCGATTAGTACTTTTCAAAGCCGATCTTAGTTTTGACATTTGTTTAAAAGGTGGGGAGTACGGGGGGTTGAAAGTGGTCATTTTTTTAACGAACCCATTCTCCGGAATTTCCAAACCGAAAAATCTGAAAAAAATCAGAGGTGCCTAGGCTCCGAAATACCCTCCATACCGATACCTGTTCAAATAAAGTTAATAATAGTATATTACTATAATTTTTAGTAATGGACAGGAAAACCCCCCTTAAGTTCACCCTAGAATCACAAAATTTTGCTGCAATGTAGGTTACAGTATAGAGCATGATCCTGCCTGGTGAAAATCGCACTATTACTAACAAAGTTATAATAGGTCAAAACTGTCGCTCCTCTGCAAATTCAAGACTATGAATGTCAATATCACTTGAAAGTGGCTATTTTCACATAATATAGGCATATTTTACGTGGTACATGCTAATGGGACAAGTGCACAACCAAATCTCTTTATAAAAGAAATACACAAAACCTTTCATACCTGAAGCGTCTAGCTTCCGGTTTCCCGACTTGTTTTTATTTATTTTCCAATTTTAGTTCGCGTTCTGGTTATTGTTCGATAGGCCGTCGCGAACTCCCTAGTATTGTCTATTTTGGAATCCGGTGCGGACCCACGCATCGGAATAGACACGTTGATTTGGTAGTAATGAAGCTTAAGGGATCAAAGCGCTCAAAAGACCACCCCACATTCCCGAGCCTGGCTAGCACAGAGGCGTGCAAGAACGTGTCGAGCGAGCACTTTGACGGAGCTTCTATCTTTGCGGGCGGACCTTCACGGTCAACTTAGCCAATTTTTTTTAGGTTTCTGGGATAGCTCTGCCCTCTAGGTCGTTGTCGGCCACTTAGGATGATCGCTCTGATCATCCTACCCTCTTAATAGATTACAGGATGCAGCATCAATCAGCGTCGCAACTTAGAGAAAGGAAACTTAGGACATGAAACTTCATATGGGGAAAAAGGTTTCTCCAAGGTTTTATATCGAGGTGGGAATTTGAAAAAAAGATAATGGTGATGGTAAAGGATCCTAGATATGGGGGAAAGAAAAAATGCAGCGCGGAAACATCTTCTCGTCCGTTCATCGCAGGACAAAGACGAACCTGGGATAGCCCACAAGTTCTCCATATTTAATTCTAAGGAACAACTTATGGGGCCTTTTTATTGAGGATATTTACAAAGACTCTCGGTAAAAAAATTAGCCATCCTCATTAGATGAGTTAGCCAGTAGGATGAAGAACATAATTTCCAAGGAAATTTGTATAAAAGCACAGTAAATGATTTCTTAATCTAAATAATTTCATCGGCTTCCAACCGAATTTGGAAATGACCCCCTACTTGACCGATCAACTATATTTACCCCCTGAATTGTAATAAATTTCGTTATGGTTTGCTGATCTGCATACGTTTGGTATGTATTGAGATATCATTGTTTATAGCAAATATCTTTTTACAAAAATGTGTAGTTGATACAAAAATAATCCGTTAGATTATATTGTCCTTATCATCACCTAATAATATATTTCTTGAATCTTTTTATTGGGGTTTACAGGAGTGGCCGTAAATATATTCATATATGCATGTCACTATCAGTTCTTGCATTTGATTGAAAAATAACTGTGTCCATGAAAAAAAAGTAAACCTGATTAGATTTATTCAAATGTGCAGTGATGTCAGATAATATCTGAGCTCTACGAACAGATAGTACTAGCAAAATATCACCACTAATTAATCCTTATCACTTAATTAGCCCCTTTTCGACCCCCCGTGTCACAAATTTGACTATAAAAGCAAGTTGCTCCTTGGCATAGGCATCAGTTTTCGGTCTTAGTATCGACAGCAGTAAACCAATTCAAGATGAAACTCATTGTCCTTTTAGGCTTTGTAGCCCTTTCAGTAAGTAACCTTTTCCATCAATAAAAGATATTTAAACTGATCCTCATACATGGATTATTCATACAGGTCGCCGCTCCACAACAACGGGGACTCGTTGGTAACATGCTTCAGGACCAAGTTACCAATGCTCAGTCTCAATTGAGCAGCCTTCAGGACCAAGTCAGCTCCTTGACCCACAAAATCGAAACTGATGCTGCAAATGTCATCTCTGCTGCTGAAGCCAAGATTGGTCCCCTCTTCTCTGAAGTGGAAAGTGATATCGAGTTATTGATCAAGAAGGGTGGTGTCGTTGCTGACTGTGCTGTAAAGAACCGTAATGATTTGGACGAATTCAAGACCATCCTTGGCAACGACCTTCCACACTGTGTAGCAGGATTGGCCGATACTATTGCTGACCTTCTAGGAGGCATTTCAGGAGACATTAGTTCCTTGGGATCTGCCATTGCCAATTTGGGTCTTATTGTTTCACAATGTACCTCAGGCGATGATATTGGAGCTAGCATTTGCGCTGCTACCCAAGTTGGACCTATTGTTAATAATATCCTCGCCATCGTTGGTAATGCCGTCGGTGCTATTGGAATTGCCAGTGGCAAGGTTCCCCCACTTATCAGCGACATCGAATACTGTGCTAAGGGTGTCGTTGGAAACGCTGTCACTACCATTGAAAAGTTTGGTGCAGCTGTTAAGCAATGCGCTTAAGTACTTGAATGTCGGTGTTGTTGAAAATTCAATAAAAGTGTTTTAAATCAGAAAAAAATATCATAAATCTTTTAATCGAGGTTACTTCGTTTACTGCCAGCAAGGACTAGGGTAACCAATCATGATGAATTTCTTTTACTTAAAGGATTGGAAACGGCTAGTATGCTATGTGTTGGCTTGTTCATGTTGAAAGGACTCGTTAGGCAACTCTCCAATGGGAGCTAACAAAATAGAATGCGAAGCTTCATCGGAATATGCTCATATCATAAGTTGCAATGAACCGAGAGAAGTTACCCCGACAGTACCTTGGACATTTTTTCTTACAATTTATTAGGCATTACAAAATGTATGGTACTATGGTTGAACTTTAGGAAATTGTGCTCCCGGTTATGACATGTTAGTGAAGTCCCTCGGTTCTGGCATGTTAGTAGAGTCTGGCATATTGCGTTCTCCGGAACTTGTGCCATAGTATATTTGCCAAAACTTGATGCAAGGTACAGGGACCCTTTCACTGAGGACACTAAATGGTTCCAAAAAAAGCAATCTCATCCTCTGAAACTACCCTTTTCCTTCTTCCCATATTCCCTCTGAGGCGGTCTAGTTTGGTTCAACCTCCCACTTTAATCCATTAAACGCAGTGATGGAACGTAATATACTGGGGACATCGGACTCCAATCCGAAGTGATTCCAATACTATATGTCTTGTGTGTCAGGTGGTATTTTAATTTTCCGAGTTTTCGCTCGACACTTTTCTCAATAACCGAACTCAGACCAACCGTCTTTTCTGAAATAACTATCCCACCTTTACTGCCACCTCCTGCAGTCACTTCGGACAGTACGTTAAGAAGATCTTGAAGATTCAATATCACGGTGACAGACATTCCATCAATCGGCACGTCTTGAACTCCTTTCACATTCACAACGCGATCGGCTAGTATACTCACTTTCAATTACTTTAGTTTGGTGAAGAGACTTGCAGCTCCAAACATTCGGGCCGATTCAATACCCTTTCGTCAGTGGCATTCACAGACTTTTGCTGACTAAGAACTTCTTCCAGAGGCAGAGTCTTCTTCGAAACTTACCGAGGTATCTTCATCTGAGATCTGAGGAGACCGGGTAGCTGCGTATGATCTGCAGAACCGTCGCGTCCTTTTCCTCACACAAAATGGGATGCATCTTCGCATGAAATATGGACGTCACTTTTCCGAGAGGATAGGCCAGTTTTCTGACCGGGTTTTCCGAGAATAACTCTCTCTGACCCACCTGCCATGACTCGATTCTATTCTTCCCTCTTGGTAATTGCGACAGAGTGTCTTTTCAAAAACGAATCTGGAGACCGTACCATTAGCAGAGACCAGAGCTATCTGACATTTCCCAAGCGATTTCCGAACGGTCATGGCGTGGTTGTATGATTGGTCACCTTTCCATGCGCCAATTGTATTGAGCCTGTAGGTGTAGTTAGTTGCTTTACATTATAAATCCAAATGAATGAGGGTAGATTTAGGATAGCTTCGCGTACTCACTCCACCATTCACACTTAAGCAATCAAACCTTTAGATCCTGCCAAGCGCTTCCTGCTGTTGACAAAGTTCAATCGCGACCATACTTTATCATACATGCGCATATGTGACGAATCCGTTTTGATGAAGATCCTCAGGTCTTACATATCCTGCTCATATAGCACTAGAACAATCTAAAGGACTTCTGATTTTGCTCCAGGATATGATTGCTCCTCGTTAGCTTGGATTTGAGCCCTTGTCCTAAATATTAGATTCTTTGCGCTAGCTGCATTTCCACCCCTGATTCCTAGTGAACAACTAATCCAGTATTCAAAGCATTCGCCGTAAAACCGTCACGGAATTTATTCAAATGGTCACATATTATGCCCGCCAACTTGCCGATAATTAGTACTTGTTTGGCTAAAGATCTCTTTGTTCTCCTGCAGCAATAGTACGGTGTCATTACCAGGAGCCATTACAGACAAGAACGAATTCCTCACTGCTACGACATCCTATGTATGTCAACAGACTTCCATATGTAGACCTACTGAACGCAGAGAATGAAGTATTCTTGAAGGCACTTTCGGTGTCCATGAGCACGCCTAAGGTGTATTCCTTTTCGGATAACAGCTTCTCAATTTTTGCCATAAGAGCATAAAGTACTGCCTTCTTGGATTTACAACAACCTGAGCGCACACCACTGCACTGCATCACACACACGGCACTAACGCCAGACCTTATCAGCAGAATTTTTCTCGCGCATTTACCGTGGAGAGTCGAAGATGCGCAAGAGTTTTTTCTCCATAAAAAATGTTGAACGATGCGCCGGGAGTTGAATCTCCTGTATACAATCTTCCTGGTACCAGCCAAAAAAACTAAGTTCGCTGGGAGATGCAAGGTCTACCCAAAGTACAGCCAGACGTCGCCTTACACAGTACGTCCCGATTAGTAGGCGCAATTATCTAATAGACACGGGCGTGAAGGTATCGGTCCTCCTCGTCCCCAGACCCAACAAGCTTTTCCTTTAACAGTAGCAGAAAACTGCACCCCCATTACAACTTACGACTATAAGCAAGTAGATGTGAGTCTTCGCTTGCTTAGGGCCTTTTCGGGGCGCTTCATTTTGGCTGACATCAGACGTGCAAATTTCCGGCGCCCATCATAAGTCCTTGATGAACTCCACAACCTCTTATAGGTCGTCAGGGAAAATTTTAACCTTCAATACTCTTTCCATCATTTTTTAAGACGTCGCCGACCCACTTATTCGCGCACTCCTCAGAAAATATCACAACATTATTACCATAACTGGCATCTCATCCAATTAAGCATGATATTCAGCTCCACATCAACACTAATGGCTCTCCAATCTTCTTGAACCTGCGTCCTTTATCACCCCAGCAGCTCGCTATTGCACGGAACGAATTTCAACAATTACTTAGTAAGGGTATCTGCAGACCTTCTAACAGCAGTTGATCATCTCCACCTCATCTGGCCCCAAGCCCAAAGGCAAATGGTCACCTTGTGGAAAGTATAGACGCCTGAACACTCGGGCGATTCCGAACTGGTACCCCATTCCACTCGTCCGAGATATTGCAGGTATTTAGCAGACTGTTGTGCTTTCTCGACTTTGAATCTCGCCAAGGCTATCCAACCCTGTACCTCCCAAAGATGTTCCAAGGACAGCAGTTTGTACACCTTTCGGACTCTTTACAAAAATAACGTTTAGCATTTGCAATGTTTCACAAACCCTCCAGAGATTCATCCATTCATCCAATAGTTGGATGACATTTGGCACATCTCAGGTGCATTTTTCAATGTCTCCTTGATAATGGTCTAATTCCTAACTTTGAAAAGTACAGATTTCACCAGCAGCAGGTGATATTTATAGGCCATTCTACCACCCGTGCTGGCTTACAACCCGACCCAAACAAGGTGCAAGCGATTAAGGGCTTTCGGTTGCCAAAAACCTTAGAAGGTTCTTGGGTATGATGAACTTCCACCATCGTTTCCTATGGAAAGCAGCTCCATAAGCTAGTAGCTTTTGTCTTACGGCGGAAGTCGGGACATTTTGTCGGTCGGTCGTCAATTTCAACACGTAACCTACAACAGCCAGTTTATATTGGACATTTAACACGTGTCCCGTAAAAACAACAACATCCCAGCAGGAGTTACTTTTTCGGTATTCGCTGTAGTCCAGAAGGATGACGTAGTTCTTCAGAGCCTACAGTTGATTCGACTTGCCTTCCCCTATCTGCTGGGAGGCCTCCCAAAAAGGATCTAGGTCATATATCCCGACTGGTTTCCATAAGAACGCACGATTTTCCATCCCCGTCATTCCGGCAAAAAACTGGTTAGTCTCGAGCAAACATTTTTGGCAGTCCATTAACAAGGACGTCAATTCTTGGGCCAAAAAAACGCACCGTATGTCAAAAGCGTAAGATCACTAGGCACTAGGGCTGGAAGCCATACATATTAACATTGTAGGCCCTTTGTGCGGCTACAAGTATTTCCTCCTGATCAACGATCATCAGTTTACGCGAGTGCCTGAGGTAATATTTCTGGAGGACGTCACAGCACAGTTAAGTGTCGAGAGTGGATTCCGCATTTCTAACATCAACCTCTATTGCGCCCATTACTTCCGGAGTCAGATCTACAACCATTGGATCGTAGAATAACCTTGACGAAATCAATTCCCCAGCGACAGTAGATCATCCGGTGCCTCGACGAGCGGGAGCTGCCTGTTGCATATTCCTCTCCCCCATATTCTCTCCATTGTGGTTTTCGAGGATGTGGTACCAGAACAATTTCTGCTCTGTTTAAACCTCAAGGAACAGCTACCTGTAGCAATTCTTCGGAGCTATTTCGGAAACCTCGATATGCTTCTGCCAGCTCCTGGTATTCTCTAGATTTGGCGCTCAACGTGGGGTCACAGTTGTTGCATACGTAACAAAGTTGGTGTCTAACGTTGGGCCCGCAAGGTGGCGTTTCCGCTATCTTTTGGGGTTTACACCCACCGGGTTTGCTAGTATTAGGGTTCAGAGCTTCCTTTGCTAGCAAATACTCTGATGCCCAAACGAACTTTGGAGGATTTTGTTTGGGTGAACATCCTTTTGTAAGTTCGAGCTCGACGCTCAAAACAGGGGTCTTCAGCGGATTCCGCTGCATAGCCGACTGAAATTTCGCCAAGATGGCTGAGTGGAGGATGTAGAAAGAAGTAGACCTTGTCCATTCACTTGCCGATCCGAAACTCAGGGGCTCCACTTTTAAATGTTTGCCAAGGAGTTAGCTCAAATTCGTTGACTCAACTAATAAAAATTAAAATTCACTGGTCCAGTTTGTTGACTTTGCGGATGTCTAGTTTGGACCGTGGTTTTGAGTTTCGACCAGACAAGTCGAAATTGGGAATATGGCCGTGCCGTCACCCCATTCCTACTCTGTGAGTGGCGATTCTGATCAGATTCCTCACAAAATTTAGGGTCCCCCCCCCCCCCCCCCCCCCATTATATTCAAAGCGGCGGGGGATGAATAATTAGGTTGGGGTGGGCCGCCGCCGGGCCACCATATAATCTGACCCCCATCAAAAAGGAGAGAAGACGGGGGATACTCGTCACGTAGATGCAAGAGTCAGCTCAGGGCTAATCTTTCCCCGTCTATCCCGCGATGATGTGCGTGATTGTGTCCCCTCCTTTATTCTTTATTAGACCGTTAGTCAGAATAGCTTCTTTGGGATTGAAATCTTTGGTGGTATCAATCCGCCTCGAGATTTCACGTCTCTATTAGAGTAGTTTACCCTGGGTGGGTTTAGTTTTCTTGACTCCTGAGTCAAGGCACGTGAAAAAATCTCTGTGTCCTAACAAGGAGATAATATGTAAGAAGCAAGAACCCCGGCCCATATCTCGCCGAACTGCTAGCATTCGGGTTAACACCGGCACGTGTCGTCCGGTTCCATATATTATCTCGCGCAGTCGGTATTCACGACTGGCAAACCTGTGAAAACAGTTTAGTTGGTTGACAGACCTGATAACCGTGTTGGTGCCAAGGTGACACAACGCTAGACTCCCATCGCAACAGAGTTGGCGCCCAACGTGTAGAATGGTAGACACGGCGTTGTTGTAGGGAATAGTGATTGAGGGTACACTACCATAATGACATTTGCTGACATATAGTGTCAACTTCTTAACCAAGCACCAACAGACCAAAGTATCAAGATTGAACCGCAAGAGACCACAGTCCAGCGGTGACGAAATAGAGGCAAATAATTTAAGGTAGCTTGGGTGAAGCAAATGCGGACAGATGAGGATCGAGGGTAGGTCACTGACCAAAAATACGAATAGTTTTGGGCCTATTATAGAGCCTTGGGGAACACCACAGGAAAGATGGGATGAAAGGGATGAGTAAGCCAGAAAAGAAACTCTGCAGGAACGGTATGATAGGTAGGAGGAAAGCCAAGAGGCGATTGAAGAGAGAAGTTAAGCACAGGGCGTTTGGAAAGGACAGTAAGAATGGTATTAAAAGCTTTGGAGAAGTCAGAATAAATAGCGAAGTTGGTAAAGGCCAGAAGGTCTGAACGAATAGATCGATGTTTCACGAATCCATGTGGTTCTTTGACAATGAGGTGACCAAAGGGCGTGGTCAGCCAGTCGCACACATATATCTCGAAGGTTTTGGAGCAAGAGGAGAGAAGATAGATGAGGTGATAGTCCAGAGCTAGAAAAGGGGCCCCGAAGAGAATAGAGGAAGTAAGTTCCTCTTTCCACGGATAGTCAAAGTAGCATTCTTCAAGACTTTTGTTGAAGATGAATGAAGAAGATACAAAGATGGATCAAAATAGGTTAGGAAGCCCGTCGGAACCAGGTCCGACATTGGACATGGAAGAAGAAAGAAATTAGGTGGGGTTATGGAAATAGCCAGTGTGGATCCAAATAGTTTTAAGTTACCACAGGCAAGGGCGCTCTCGACTTTGAAAAGTATCTTTTATGCACTTTTTTAATCATAGACTTCACAGTGGAGCAGATAGCCTTGAAATGAGCAAGGTCAGCGTCATTCTTAGAAGCTCGAAACTTCTTCGCAAAGCATGTTTCAGGCGAATGCTATTATGGATGTCTGTGGCGAACCAATTTATGTTGAAAAGAATCCCAAGGCTAGGAAGGTTAAGCCAGTTGAGCATTGGGATATTAAAATTCCCGCAGAGGAAGAAAAGGAAGGAAGGGAATTTGACAGTGAGGACTTCCGGAAAATTGTCAAACAATCCTTCGTACATGTGAGAAAGGCAAGCGCAGGGGACGGATATACAGGATACAATGAACAGGAGGGAGTTGGTCGTACCCCTCTGGGAGCTCGGAGTTTAATAAAATAAGAGATCCCTTGAAGTGTCAAAACGTAAGAAAGAGAACTTCCTACGTGTAATTCACCACTAGAAAAATTTCTGATTATGTATGTTCAAAAATCGTTCAATTTCGATTTGCAGACGTAGCCGTAAATATATTCATATATGCATGATGTTATCAGTTTTTGTAATTAATTGATCCGAAAATAGCATTGTCTATGGAAAAAAAATGAATCCGATTAGATCTATAAAAATATGCAGCGATTGAAGATAATATCTGAGCATAACAAAAAGGTGGCACTAACAGAGTAACGCCACTAATTAATCCTTATCACTTTATTAGCCCCTTTTCGACCCCCCATGTCTCAAATTTGACTATAAAAGCAAGTTCCTCTTTGGGTTAGGCATCAGTTTTCGGTCTTAGTATCGACAGCAATTAACCAATTCAAGATGAAACTCGCCATTGTCCTTTTGGGCTTTGTAGCCCTCTCTGTAAGCAATACGGTTTTTAGACTCTAAAATATATTTCAACTAATCCTCGAACATGGACTATTCATACAGGTCGCCGCTCCACAACAACGCGGACTCATTGGAAACGCACTTCAAGACCAAGTTACCAATGCTCAGTCTCAATTGAGCAGCCTTCAGGACCAAGTCAGCTCCTTGACCCACAAAATCGAAACTGATGCTGCGAATGTCATCTCGGCTGCTGAAGCCAAGATTGGTCCCCTCTTCTCTGAAGTGGAAAGTGATATCGAGTTATTGATCAAGAAGGGTGGTGTCGTTGCTGACTGTGCTGTAAAGAACCGCAATGAGTTGGACGAATTCAAGACCATCCTTGGCAACGATCTTCCACACTGCGTAGCAGGATTGGCCGAGACTATTGCTGATCTTCTAGGAGACATTTCTGGAGACATTACTTCCTTGGGATCTGCCATTGCCAATTTGGGTCTTATTGTTTCACAATGTACCTCAGGCGGTGATGCGGGAGCTGGTATCTGCGCTGCTACTCAGGTTGGACCGATTGTTAATAACATCCTCGCCATAGTTGGTAATGCTGTCGGTGCTATTGGAATTGCCAGTGGCAAGGTCCCCCCTCTTATCAGCAATATCGAATACTGTGCCAAGGGTGTCGTTGGAAACGCTGTCACCACCATTGAAAAGTTCGGCGCAGCTGTTAAGCAATGCGCTTAAGGACTTGAATGTCGGTGTTGTTGAAAATTCAATAAAAATGCTTTAAATCAGCAAATGGTATCCAAAATGTTTTAATCGAAGAAACTCCTCATCTTCTTGTTGCCTTATAATGGGTAGTTTGGCCTTTGTGGTGCCACCATCACACCGGTCTTCAACCAAGACAGCCTGGAGGTATTTTGAAACCACCACGCAGTAGTGGTGTCTAGCGCTTCCATTGGCATACAACAGGTCCGCATGTCGTAGTTTTAAACCCCTGATTATCCCACCAACAACGCATAGTCCTTGTATGGGGTATGTAAATATCTTGCAGCTGTTGATCCTATGAATGACTAGTGCAGTGGCCTCTTTACAATGCTTCAAATTTATTAAGGAAATATTGCAGACATAATGGTTCCAAGTCCGTATTAGAGCCGACAGTCCGCTTGCTCTCGAACCTTTTTAATATCTGGTTTAGGAGAATGGAAAGTTCCTGCCCTATCGGTTCACTTACTTTGTTACCTACTAGCATCCAAATTCAAGGGTTGAAGTTGTACGGGACACCGAGTTGTTCCAGAACTTCAGCTCCATTATGCTTTTCATCTGGAATACTGAAGAAACACAACTCAGAGACCTTCTTTAGGATTTGTCGCGAGATGGATTGGTACCGTTTGGTTTGCCCTTAATACCAAAAGGCCCCAGATAGTCCTTTCATTCAAACTTAGCATAAGTTGCAATTTGCTCGAAGGTGGTTTGCCGGAAGGTTGCTTCCATACCCGACGGGAGATAATTTCTCATGGTTACGACGTTAATTTCAGTAGGTGCCGCAGGCTGGAGTTCGGGGTCACGAGTGCTTACAGGAGTTTCGATTGGCCATCCCAATCGAGTCTACACGCAGGTTCTCCATCAAGGTCCCTATGGTTGCCGCCTCACTTAAGGTTGGATAATCGCTTAGGGTCAGGTTTTGTCACTACCTGTGTGAAGCTGCCAAATTTCCTATCAGGTGCGTCCCTTTGTGCGGATAAGGGATTGCTCGACGGATGTATTATGGGCAGGCACATGCACATGTGCGTTTATGAGCATGCTTATGCGCAGATCGGCTAGGTTTGAAAAAAATGTTTTCCCGTGGATAAAAATTGACTATGGAAAGGATATCCAGAAATAAAATTAAACATGGAGGAGCAGAAGGAAAATAAAGTTACGATGCTTCGGAAACCCAGCATTGGCGGTTTTTGGGAGTGGTCAAGGGTCAATATCCAATGTCCGCAGTGCCTCAGTAGGGAGAACCTTGACTACTGTGGCATATAGTGTTACAAGCGTAAGGGAGGGTCTAGAACTGGCTCAAGTCTTCGCAGACGGTCACGGGCCGCTATCCCCAGTGGGAAGTGAGTAGCAGGAGTATTTGCGACGAAAAACAAACCTTGACGTCATGCTATCCAGGCGATGTTGGAGGTAGCGACCAATCGGGAGTTTCTTTTTGTCACACTGGAAAAAAAAATTACGGAATAAATTTTTAAAGAAGAACAAGGATATTCACAAAAATATAAGGATGAAGGAAAAGTGAGCCAAACGACGCAAGGAGCACCTGCTCAAAACACGAAAAGGGAGAAACCGGAGAGAAAGCTGCACAAAAGTTGAACGCATCAAACCTCGAAAAGAAAAAAGGGCTTAACTCCCAAAAAAGTGGAGCCGTTGAAGACGACGGCTGAAGCTAACGGCGAAAGTTTTGCAACCGCGATTCCGGAAAAAGGGAGCAGATTACTCAAGTCGGATGTGGAAGTCCGAAGAAACGTAGCACCTCGAAAAAGAGAGGATCTGAGAAAGATCAGGGCAGAGGTGATCATCATCTCCTATGTGATGGATTACATGCTCAGGAGAGTGAAGTCAGACTCCGAACTCACTTAATTGGGGAACAATGTCAGCCGCAGACGGTCCTAGAGAGGAGACCTTATGTTGGAGTTCGAGAAATCCAAGGTGTAACCGCCGCCAAATTATTGAGTTAATTTTTAAAGTCGTTAAGACAGCAGCAGGCCGAATATCACCATAATTGAGATCACCATGAAGGAGGAGGTTCGCGAAGCTTTGGAGAAGCCATTGGATCTACAAGAGTCAGCGGTGAAAATGCTAAAAGAAGTCTACTGGGAACACAAACCGCCATAATCAGCCTACCAGTAGAAACAGCACTAGAACTGTTGGCAGCAGGGGAAGTAAGAATAGGCTCGGTTATGAGTCGGCTTAAGGAGGAGGTGGCACTGAAACGATGCACCTGTCCAAATGACAAGTTGAAGCATTGCAGGAAACGCGGAATGGAAGGCTATGTCAACAAGGAGCGTGGAGCTGAACCAAAGGAGGGCGTGGACCATCGACACATTGCAGATAGCAGCCGATGCCCGGAATACAAAAGAGCCCCCAACATAAATCGCAGATAAGATTGATGCAAACCGCCCCAAAGGAAGGCTTGGTCAGGGCGATGGTGAAGGAAATTCACGTCGGCCGTTGCTATACTTCACCCAGACCCGTGGGGACTTGGTTATAAGCTTGTCACTCGGAAAATTGGGGCTCTGCGGAAGCCCTGCATACTGAGCACCGACCAGATGGAGCGCATTGTGCGGGCATTGTTCCCCAAACACCCTGCACGGGTTGATGTAAATAGTGCGGAAGACGTCGAGGATTGTCCCCTTTTCACAATGAGAGAGCTCAAAGAAGAGGTTCTCACTATGAAAAATAGGAAAGCGCCAGGTCCTGATGGCATGCCGGCAGAAGTTTACAAACTGGTGTTCCACCAACGGCCAGAATTACTGTTTGAAGTGTTCAACGCATGCTTGAAGGAGGGTATTTTTCCTTGTCGCTGGAAAGTGGCCAGACTCGCGTTAATCAGTAAGGGAAAAGGAGACGCGGAGCTCCCGTCTCCATACCGACCGCTGTGTATGCTTGACACGGCCGGAAAAGTACTCGAGAAGCTCATCAGGGGTAGACTCGCTGAAGCAATCCGTACTGCTGGTGACTTATCCGCAAGGCAGTTCGGGTTTAGAACAGGGAAATCTACAGTGGATCCTGTTCTGGAGGTCGTAGATGCGTTTAATCGAGCTGGGGCACACAGCCGCCCATCTCGACGGATAATGCTCCTCATAACACTTGATGTCAGAAATGCCTTCAATTCTGTAAGATGAACAGATATGCTAGGCACACTAGAGAACTTCACCCAGGGTTGCACTTGTGAAGTATGAGCAGATGTTGAGCACTCTGGTTTTAGATGCAAGAGGACGTAAGCGCACCATCATAGCAAGTGATTTTTATGCGTGGGCTCTTTAATGGGGCTGCCGGTCAAAGAATGCGAGATGACGTGCACGAATCATTTGCAGAGCTAGACTATACTCACATTGACCACTAGGCAATCTGTATTGAAATTAACGGCGAAACAGGCTCGAATAAGAGCTTTCGCAGGATGCCGGGTAATTTTCTTAGCTGGAGGGAGAGAAATTTAAAAGGAGGCACGTTTTCCGCGATGTTCAAACCCGACTACCCTTGGATGATACGACCAAAAAAAAGTTACCCAAATCACCCGTTGAGGGACGAAAGCACGCAATGCTACTATTCGCAGAAGGCGATTGCTCTCTGAATATGAAATCACAAGTTTGCGAGCCGCATGTTTCCGGGCACAGAGACTCAACCAGAGGCTCAAGGAAAAGCCCGGTAACAACGGTCGAGAGGGGACGTACAGGCTTAAAAAAAGGAGTAAAAAGAACGGCTTCGACAACTGTGTGACCGGGGCGATATAAACCCTTGGGGTGAGACCTGGTAATGAAAAGGCTACGGATATCACCCCAATGATTGATACTACTCTGTTTCCCCACCACGAAAATAAAGGAAGGGAAACGATTGTCTAGCTGAGCGAGAGAGTAATAGCTCTAGTAACTGCGGAGTCAGTCATGGAGGATGGATCGGGGGCAGGGGTATTCTCGGAGAATCCGATTATAGAACTGGCCCGACTCCTCGAAAAAATTACGACCATATTCCAGACGGAAATCTATGCCATTTCATTGGCAGTAGAAGAATGTCTGCGACAAAAATGGAGGGGTCGCACCATTCGAATCTGTTCCGACAGTCGGGCGGCATTATCAGCACTAAATGGCAACAACATATCAAGCCAGTTGGTGTGGAGTTGTCATCAGGTACTGATGGAACTTGGCCGACTGAACGAAATATTCCTGATGTGGGTGTCGGGGCACTCTAACATCGCCGGTAATGAGGAGGTTTACAGACTGGCTCGCCGCGGGTCTGGATCCACAATGGTGGTGCCAGAACCAGCTCTTGGAATCCGACCATCTACTGTCAAGTCTACTCTGAAGGGTGAAATTGCAAAGATTCACGCAGCCGAGTGGAGAAATTTGGACTCTTGCCGGCAAGCGAAAATCCTTGTGAAGGAGCCTAGGGCCACTAGAGCGGCATTTTTGTTGTCCCTTAAGAAGTGGGACATGAAAACCCTAGTAGGGCTTTTGACGGAACACTGCCCCTTAAACTACCATATGGAAAAGATTGGGGTAGTGGTTTCGGCTGTGTGCAGCCAGTGTAAGGAGGAGGAGCAGACGGCCCTGCACTTTTTATGCAGTTGCCCGGCATCCTTAGATCTGAGACGAAGACACCTTGGCAAGATTTTCTTCAATGAAGAATCTGCACACTCTCTGCCTCTGGAGAATGTTCTAAGATTCGCTAAAGCCTGCGAACACCGTAGGCGGGAAGCCATTGAATAGGCAACTTACGGGGATAGTACAATGGGCCTAACAATGGCCTGAGTGCTCGGAGCTGCGGCTCCCCGCAGTTAACTAAACTAACTAACTAAAGTGCGGATGAACTAAATGAGCTACGATCGGAGACAACAAGGACCCTAGTTTGGATGGGATTCCTAACATAGCTTTGAAGCTGGCAGCAAAGAGTAGGTTCGACCTAAAAGAAGGAATATTATGCTTCCAAATCTAACAAGCCACCTGGAGACCCAGCATTATATGACCCGATCTGCCAGGTGGATACAATGGGGAAGAAGATGGAGAGTGTCGTTTATAACAGGCTTATACCCATCGTTGAAAACAGCAAATAGTTAGCCGGATTACCAATATTTCTTTACTCAATATTCAAAGGAGGCTTCATTTTCACGGATTTATGTGTCCTAGAGACCCCATAATATACAGCTGGCGTATGACGTCACTCAATCGATAAGTATGAAGGATTTCTATGAAGAACTGAAGTTGAGGAGGAGTGCTTGTTGCCCTATGAAGAGACTAGAACTTTAGACAAAGCGACAAGTTAGCTGGTCCATCCCGGGTATTTGGCTATCCAATATTTTTGTAATGAAGAACCAATTATAAGCAAGACAACCACCTACGTGTAATTCAGCACCAACAAAATTTCTGATTGTGCGTATTTAAAAAACTTTTAATCGGGATTTACAGGTGTGGCCGTAAATATATTCATATATGCATGCCGTTATCAGTTCTTGCAATTGATTGATCCGAAAATAGCAGTGTCCATGAGAAAAAAAAATGAATCCGATTAGATCTATTAAAATATGCAGTGACTGGAGATAATATCTGAGCGTAACAAAATGGTGGTACTAACAGAGTAACGCTACTAATTAAGCCTTATCATTTAATTAGCCTCTTTTCGACCCCCTAGGTCCCGAATTCGACTATAAAAGCGAGTTATTCCTTAGCTTAGGTATCAGTTTTCGGTCTTAGTATCGACAGCAATAAACCAATCCAAGATGAAACTCGCCATTGTCCTTTTGGGTTTTGTAGCCCTCTCTGTAAGCAAAGCGATCTTTCCTCTGTAAAATATATTTAAACTAATACTCGTCCTGGTTTGCTCATATAGTCCGCCGCAATCGTTACCGACGTACTTCAGGACCAAGTCAAGAGTGCCAAGTCTCAATTGAGCAGCCTTCAGGGCCAAGTCAGCGATTTGAAAAACAAGATCGAAACTGATGCTGCCAATGTCATCTCCGCTGCTGAGGCCAAGCTTGGACCCATGTTCACTGATTTGGAAAACGAAATTTCCAAATTGATTGCCAAGGGTGAAGTTATTGCTGATTGCGCCATCAAGAACCGCGATGATTTGGCAGAATTCAAACCCATCGCTTTCAACAACTTACCAATCTGCGTGGAAGGATTAGCTGGAGATATTGGTTCCATTCTTCTTGGTGTTGAATCAGATATCGGTGCATTGGCTGGTGCCATCGCCAATTTGGCTCTTATTGCTGGTGAATGCGCTGCACAAGGTGAAGCAGGAGCTGCTATCTGCGCTGGTACCAAGGCCGGACCTATTGTAGGCAATGTCCTCTCCATCGTTGGTGATGCCGTTGCTGCTATTGGAATTGCCATTGCCAGGGCTCCTGCTATTGTTGCCGATGTCGAATACTGTGCCACAAATGTCGTTGCAACTACCGTCGCCACCCTTAGCAAGTTCGGCCAAGCTGTTAAGAAATGCGCTTAAGCACTTTAATGCCGTTGTTGTCGAAAATTCAATAAAAGGGTTTTAAATCAAAAAATAACATCGAAAATGTTTTAATGCAGGTTAGTGTCTTCGTTTCCAGGATGAACTTCGCCACGCCTATGATAAACAGTGTTGGACGCTCATTCACCTCTTTTCTTTGTTCTTGTTATCTGCACTGTCATACGGGATATCCAAAGTCCAGCGGTCACTGTCCTATGCAGATGTTGTTTTCCTGATGTCTTAACCTGAATAAAACAGAACTGAGTGAATTAAATATCTCGGATGAATGCTACCAGCCTATGGTCCTAAGCCTAACTGGTGTTCTTTATGATTAAAGTATCAATGAACGTTTCAAATCCAAAATTTACCCCAGTGTTGTCCGCTCTATCTCCCTCTAAGGTCCCAAGTGTTGACCGACTATAAAAAATAATAAACTACGCATCGCGGTAATGGAGACGGAAATGTTTGCGTAGGATCAGTAGCGTAAAACGTAATGATCACATTTGAAATGGGGATATCCAAGATCAATATGGATTGCATGGACCGTGGAGCAATTGCGAAAGGTAAGTCTTCTATGGTATCGACATGTAATTCGTGCTGACGAAAACTCACTTGCCAAAATTGCACTGAGGAGTCGATGAAATACCACCAAAAGTTGAGGGAAACAACGATGTCTTGATGCATTGGATGATGATGTGAGAGCCTCGCGACTGCATCCAGATCAGGCTTTTGAGTGGCCAGATCTCCCATCAGGGGCGACCCCAGCTGGCGGATTGGGGCATACCTATTGATATGTAAATACGTGTCCATGCACTTTTCTTTTCTGACTGTGCATGGGCTAGTGTTTGCTCATCCCTGGTGCGCGGACCAAAATGGCTATGGGAAGGACACCCAGAAAATAAAACCAAGATGGACGAATTGAAAAGGAGTAAAGTTACGGTGCAGGGGCTCGGAACCCCAGTACCGGCGGCTTTTGGGAGTTAGCAAGCAGGCTCCCGCCCGTCGATATCCATCGACCGCAGTGCCTCGGTGGTGGACAACTTGGCCACCGTGGCATCTAATGCTACAAGTGTTTTAGATTTCGAAAAGGAAGTGTTCAGGCAAAGTACCATTCTACCAAGGACACCAGTAACAAAACCGAAGAAGGGTGAATTGAAAGCAGATCGTTGGACAACAAAAACAGCAACAACATCGACCGCACATATTCAAGAGGAGCAGCAACAGGAGGTACTCCAGGACCAGGAAAAGGACCCATTCAGAAGAAGTTCGTCAACTTTGAGGTCTGCGCCAATGCCAAACATCAAAAAAGATAAAACGGAGGGAAGGTCAATGAATGCCAAATGTGAAGGAGTATTTAAAAGTAGTAATCTGGTTAGGAATCATCATGGAGAGCAGAACCCTGAAGCAGAGGAATTACCCTTCGCACAGCTTGGTGCAAAAATAGTGGAGCTATCAGAGTTCATCAAGGACAAGCACAACGTCCACCAAGCCATAAAAAATATGGTGAGAGCAATTAGAGTGCTCTACAACAAATCGCAGCAGGAGGAACAAAATTCCAAGGGCAAGTCGAAATCTGTTGCTCCAACGGTGTCACAAGCGACCCAAGTGACACCTAATCGTGTTGCAATCGGCCTGCCACCAAACAAGACAGTGCGGGAAGGAGATGTAGATCCTCTGGGAAGTGATCAGGCGCCTAAGAGGAAAAAAGCCATACAAATAGTTCCGAAAAACGGAACTAAAGGCACTGAAAAGAGAAAGCAGGTCCCCCAATTGCGAGCTCCGGCAATCAACTCGACAAAATCCAAGGGGAATGAAAAAGGTGATTGGACCAAGGTAGTTAGGAAAAAGGCGAAGAAAAAGGCAAAAGTGCGAATTCGCCCAGAAGCGATTGTAATCTCCAGCAATGGAAGTTTGTCTTACGCGGAGATACTGAAAAAGGTCAAAGCTGACCCCGACCTTAAAAATGTAGGTGGAAATGTCAGCAAGATTCGAAGGACCCAAAAGGGTGACCTCATGTTTGAGCTGAAAAAAACCAACTTGGGGAAAACTGATGGCTTTCGAGCTCAGGTTAAGAGCTCACTTGGAGAGAATGTCACAGTACGGACCCAAAAACATGAGGTCTATATACAGTGCCAGGATCTCGATGAAGTGACATCCAAAGGAGAAATTTGCACTGCCTTGGTGGAAGTTGGAGGAACTTGCCGAAGAGTCCATTGTGAGTTTGCGGAAAGCCTATGGCAATACTCAGACGGCCACATTGCGATTGCCAGTGGACGCCGCGCAGAAGTTATTGGCGGCCAGGAAGGTTCGAATCGGATGGGTTGTTTGCCGTCTGAGAGAGCAAATTTCTCTAAAGAGGTGCTTCAAGTGCCTCGCGTTTGGTCATTTCGCGAAGGCATGCACCAGGGGCATTGATCGGTCCGATCGATGTAGAAGGTGTGGGGAGAAAGGCCATATTGCCAAAGCGTGCAATAGGGACCCCAAAAGCTTATTATGCGTAGGAAGTGAGGGACGGGATTACGGGCATATTGCCGGAAGTGCTACATGCCCGGAATTTAGGAAGGCGCTGACTTCAATGAAAAAATGAGGTTTATTCAAATAAACCTCAATCATTGTAGGGTCGCTCAAGATTTGCTCGAGCAGACCATCTACGAATCCGAGGTGGAAATTGCCATCATTAGCGAACCCTATAGAAACCGTCACGGTAGCGTGTGGGTTATAGATTCGTCTGGTGGAGCGGCGATAAGGGTAGCAGAGAGACAAATGCATGGGGCCGCAGTCTATTAGACACTTTTGCACAGTTGGATGTCGTTCTGGCCAACGAAGGATGTGTAAACACCTTTCAGAAAGGGGGGTCTACCTCAATCGTAGACCTAACTTTTGTCAGCGCTGCACTGGCACGTAGTATGTCTTGGAGTGTCAGCAACCACAACACCCACAGCGATCACCAGGCAATCTTCTTTGGGCTATGGGTGGAGTCACCGGTCATAAGACCATCATGCCCGAAATCGAGAAAGATGTCAGGCTGGTCCGCTAAAGCTATAGATGAGCAGACCTTCATGGAGGTGTGGTTAGACCAACCTAATAAAGCAGGTGCCTCTACGGAAAGAGCTGACCATGTGGTCCAATACATCGCCGAATCGTGTGACGCGTCCATGCCGAGGAGGTGCTCATTCCCCAGTAGAAGACCAAACTACTGGTGGAATGCTGAACTGGCCAGCCTTCGATCAGCCTGTCACCGAGCCAGAAGAGCGGCTCAAAGAGCGGTAGGCAGAATCGACCAAGGGCAAAAAGAGCGCGCCTATAAGGAAGCCCGCAAAACCCTCAAGCTCGCCATCCAACGGAGCAAGAGGGAGTGCTTTAGGGAGCTCTGTTTAGAAGCGGACGTAAGCCCGTGGGGAAGCGCCTATAGAATCGTGATGGGGCGATTCAGAGGCCAATCACATCCCCAGATCACGTGTCCTACACTCTTGTTAAAAATCATCCAGGGGTTATTCCCTCAGCAAGAGGAGGGCATAGACAGCTTCCGGCGACCTCTGAACGACACGGCAATACCGCGAGTCACCAGTGACGAGCTGCTGGAGATCTGCACTAGGATAGGAGATAATAAAGCTCCGGTTCTGGATGGCGTGCCCTTAAGCTTGCCGTGAAATCCAGACCGGACATGTTCGCTGAGTTGCTCGAAGTGTGCATGTCCGAGGGGATATTTCCTGCATCATGGAAACGACAGAAGTTGGTGCTACTGCCTAAGGCTGGCAAACCACCAGGTGAGCCAACCTCTTATAGACCTATTTGTCTTTTGGACACTGTGGGCAAAATGTTAGAGCGAGTAATCTATAATAGATTACTCCCGGTTGTTGAGAGCCAGGGAGGTCTCTCAGATCAGCCATATGGGTTCCGTAAAGCCAGATCAACCATTGATGCCATCAAAATGGTTACTGGCTTGGCCGAAGATGCAATCCACGGAAGAGGCAGTACCAGCAAATATTGCATAGTGGTCACCCTGGATGTGAGAAACGCATTCCATTCGGCCAATTGGAACCTAATACGGGAATCTCTGGCGAAGATTGGTGTCCCCGCTTACCTTGGAGCTATTATCAACAGCTATTTAAAAGAACGGAGGCGTTGGTATGACACCGATGACAGACCCCAAGAGTACGTTGTCTCCGCGGGTGTCCCACAGGACTCCGTACTGGGCCCACTGCTGTGGAACATCATGTACAACGATGCTCTTAATCTTCCCCTTCCGGAGGAAGCCACGGTGGTGGGCTACGCCGATGATATAGCGCTGGTTGTTGCCGCAAAGCATCTCGAAGATGCTGAGTTATACTCATGCGAAGCGATCAGTGCTGTTAAGGGTTGGCTTGAGAGTTCTGGTGTGACACTTGCAGAGGAAAAAACGGAAGCGGTCCTTATCACCAAGCGCCGTAAAAGAAATTTTGCCCATATTCAAATTGGGAATCATATCAGCACTTCTAAGCCTGCGATCAAATACTTGGGAGTGATGATAGCTATAAGGCACACGTGCAGTATGTCTATGACAAAGCATCCACTGCGAGTGTGGCCCTGGCAAGAATGATGCCAAACGTGGGAGGGCCACGGCATGCTTCCAGGTTGCTTATAGCTAGGGTAGTGAGTTCGATCGTGCTCTATGCAGCTCCAGTTTGGGGAAGGGCACTGCAGAATACATTTAACGGTAACAAACTGAGTTCAGTCTACAGAAGAACAGCCTTAAGAGTGTGCTCGGCATTCAGGACTGTCTCAGATGATGCAGCATTCGTCATTTCTGGAATGATGCCCATTGACATCTTGGCAGATGAGATGACGAATTTATATAACGCGAAGTCTATCTCTCGTTTATCGCAGACGAAGAACGCCGAAACGCAAGCACGAGCAAGAATAAGGATAGGGGAATACAACTTTGAGACCGTTGACAATTTCTCCTATCTAGGGTCGAAAATCACAACCGATAACAACTACGATGATGAAATCCGCGCACGGTTGTTGTCAGCCAACAGAGCCTACTTCAGCTTACAAAGACTGTTCCGCTCGAAACGTCTCACCATAGGGTCAAAGCTCTTACTGTACAAGACTATGATCTTGGCAGTCCTCATGTATTCCTCGGAAACTTGGGTTCTCAGCAAGAAAAATTGCGAAATCTTGGCCGCGTTCGAGAGAAGAATCCTCCGAAGAATTTTTGGCCCCCTACATGAGGATGGACGATTCCGTAGCCTACACAATGACGAAATCTATGAGCGATACCATGACCGCCCGGCTCAATAGGTTACGGTGGGCGGGTCACTTAATCCGTATGGATGAAGATGATCCCACCCGGAAAGTCTATAAGGGCAATATCTATGGTAGGAAAAGAAGACGAGGCAGACCCTGCCTAAGATGGAGCGATGGCGTGGGCCAGGACGCCAGACAGCTTTTAGGGATATCGAATTGGTGGACCTCGGCGCAAAACCGGGATGTCTGGAGTTCCTTATTAAGGCAGGCCTAGACCGGATACCGGTTGTTGCGCCGTTGATGATGATGATGATGATGAAGAACGCCGAAAGGGAGAGGTCGCTAAATAGATGGCAAGAGCGTTGGGAACGCTCGGGAAAGGGTCGGACACACAGGCTCATCCCTGCCATCAAGGAGTGGTTGGAGAGACGGCACGGTGAGATTAATTATAATCTTACTCAGTTTCTCACGGGGTATAGAGATATCGCCAGTACCTGTTCAGGTTTAAACTGGATACCTCACCCGACTATCCAAACTGCGATGGAGTTCCAGAGGACCCAGAGCATGTATTCTTCCACTGTCCAAGGTTTGTGGAGAAAGGAAGAACCTAGAGGAGGCTACCAGAGAATCTGTTGCGAAGAATGCTAACATGTCAGAAAGACTGGGATGCGATCAACTCCATGGTCGTATCTATCCAGAGCAAACTGCGAAAGGCAGAGGAGATCAGAAAAGCGCGGTTACGTAAGCCGCGTAGAGACGAAAGGGGACAAAGCTAAAATGAGCTGACTCCGCCCTGTGATGTAATATCGTACGGTGGTTCCACGGGGCTTGGAGGGAATCGGGGGTGGTTTTAGTGGGTACGAATCCCACACGCTGGCGTGTCCAGGCCAGTGTCTTTTCAAGATTTCCACCTCCTCAAAAAAAAAAAAAAAGATCAGGCTTTTGACACAGCAAAACAGTGTTACTGATCAAAACAAGTCAACCCCTTGACTGACGGTTTCGTCCAGAGGGGGGGGGGGGAATCCTCAGAAGCTACCTCACCTCTGCCCAGGGAGCAACGTGACCGAAAGTGTCGACAGGTGGTAATCCCTCCAATTATTTATCATCGCAAACACGACATCAGTGCGAATTATATTGAAGTGGAATCCATACTAAGTTGTATTTTTTTGTTGCGGATGCTGGGAGTCCTGAGTCCGCTTAATGACGGTCCACTTAACGACGGACCGGACCAGGTTTGAATTTAGAATGTATTTCACTTCAATATAATTCGCATTCATATCGTGTTTGCGATTATAAATTAATGGAGCGATTACCACCTGTCGCTACTTTCGGTCATGCTGCTCCCAGGGCAGAGGTGAGGCAGTGTCTGATGAGTTGCCTCTGCCCTGGACGAAACCTTCAGCCAAGAGTTTTGAAAAATTTGGATATTTAACCCAAAAAGAGGAGTCCATGGACTCTTGTGGTCCATGGAAGTAAGTTGCTTCCCAAGTGGTCCGGTTCGTCATCAAGTGGATACAAGCCAACCCCGTTTCAAAACGTGGCAAATGCTGAAGAAGAAGAATAAGACTTTGTTTGCCTTTCAATGAATTTTAAATGAACTAATTAGATCGCACCCATCTCAGTCCTACTTGCCACGAACAATATAATGAGCCAGAATCATAGCGGTCAATTTATTATAGAAAATCATTCTATGTAACCTCCACGTACCTCCACGTGAAATCCTCCATAAACATTAAATATCGCTGCGATACCAGTCGTCGTTCCACATTTTCTGAGACAATTACATTCTTATACCAACAGTTTGCGACCCTCACTCTGATCCAGCCAGTTGTTACTATACTTTTCGGAGCGTAGCTCAGTCATCTAGCAAGAATCCTTCGACAGCTTCTTCTGTAATATCTTGTTCTACTACCGGGGTTGCCCAAGAAGAATTCAGCAGTGCTGCTCGCGAGGCAGAAATTTAAGAATTGGTAGTTCGTAACACTGGCACAGGACCCAAAGTCCCTTGCTCGACCTATCTTCTCCGGGCGTCTTACAGGTGGCTAATGAATCAGGCAGGTCGGCGTATGTAATAAATCCGTCCTTCTAATGTGCCCATCCTACAGATGCCCTGTATACTAACATTTCCGCCAGCATTAAGCGGAGACATTGCATTGCCCACTCACAGGAGAGGAGTTTCTTCTGGCTCCTTGTCCTCATATCAGCGACATATCAAGAATTGTTAACGTCAGTTCATCCCTTGGCTGCTCCAAGTATATATGTTGTCATGACTGGATATTCTTGGCTGGAAGTAAAATGGTGAGACTCTAGCCAGTACTCCTCTCCCATTTGCGGCAACGTGCTTTTCTAGTCTAAAAAGCCAAATGGTAGTAGACGTAAATCCAGCGTCGGATTGTTTATGACGGTCACCGAGAAGTACCCTCTTTTGACCTGGAAGCTGGTTTCTGATAGAGTTCTAACTACAAAATTAGGGTCCAGGATAAGGAGCATCAAAATTGTACAGTGCTATGAACCAGTGGAGAAGGATGCTCTCAACTAGCACTTACATGCAGTTTAGGAGAGGCTTCTTAAAGCCGACATTGTGATCGTGCTGGGTAACTGGAATGCCAAGGTGTGCTCTGACAACGTTTTGCTCGGACATGTGATGAGGGAACACGGCACACATAGGCGACTCTAACAACAACAGTGGAAGGCCTCTGGATTTCTGCAAGCCACCGCCATAGAGAGAGGTTAATTTGGCTTCAACTAACCGACACCATAGATCTCAGGACGAAACGTGGATTGGTAGCCACGATGAAGCATAAAATCTGGGGAACGCCTGCTGAACCGACACCAACAGCTTTATTACCAGACCCTATGTCCACGCGGTGATTGCTGGAAGTTCCTCCTTAATGAAGAACTGCAACGGAGAAAAATGAAAGACTCCCCAAACACGGGTCAAATTGTATCAACTGGTTCCCCAGGTTGGGCGTTGGGAAGGGCTGACAACTCTACACAGAAAACTGACGTTACGAAGCCACAGAAGGAGCCTCGGACAGGATGGAGTTTACAACGAAGAACCCGGCAACGAGAATGGAATAACGATTTGCACAATGTCTCATGGAACATGCACTCCTTGTACAAATCGAATGCTGCTCAGCAGCTAGTCAAGACTGATTTAACAGTATTGCAAGAGATGCACTGGACAAGGACCGATTTTCTGGAGGAGAGCCACTACACCTTATTATAGTGACCATCCAGCCATCGCCGAGCATGGAAGAAACAGTCCGTGCAATTTATTGGCTTAAAAATCATAAGTCACCGCAGGAGCCGAAGTAATTACAGCCGAATTGGTTAAATATTGAGACGACCAACTACACCAAGCGGTTTCAGTTGATTCCCAAGGTGTAGGACAGCGATTCATTGCCTGACGACTGGCAACGAGGCATTATCTGTCCCATCATCGACCCTTACCAAAAAGGCTTCACTCCAGGTAAATCCGCGACAGATCAGATTTTTTCTCTTCGGCAAGCGATGAAAAACTGTTGAAATATGGTCATCATTTGCACCATTTTTTCATCGACTTTAAGGTGGCCTCTGAAAGCATAGCCAGGGTAAAACTGTACACGACATAAGAGAATTCGGTATCGCAAAGAAATCAAAAAGACTGACTAGCCTGACCTTGACCAATGTGTGGGGCCAGATAGAGCAGCAGAATGACCCTCCAGATCATTCAATGTCAACAAAGGCCTAAGACTCTAGCTCTGAAGATCTGAGCTGACTTGCTTCTACTTCCTTGCTCTTACTTCAGCAGTCATGGTCTTATGAGTTTGTGGCATCAAAACAGAGAATCACAGCGCTAATTGGGCTCCTCAGGGCGACCGCCGGGAAAAAGTGATCCGCGATGTTAACATAAATACAAGAGACAACCATCCTCTTCAAGTCCTAGAAAAGCCCGAGACGTACAAACAGCCTTCATCTAGATCGACAGCAAACGTGGAGTACAAGTGTGAGTGGGGTTTAGTTAGATACTTTAAAAAGGCGCTCAATGGCTGCCAGATAATATTGTTGAGACACTGCCAAAAGTGTAGCTTCCACCAGCTGTAGGAGGGGTCTCTAGGATCACGCAATCATGCGGGAATCTTTGGTCTTCAGCCCAGACAGGTGAGCGTTCAGGATCGATTGGTTTGGGCAAGAAACGATGGTAGAAATTGAACATTCTCAAGAACCTTCTCAGATCGTTACCTACATTCGGAGGCGGGAACCTCGAAATCGCTTGCGCTTTGACTGGGTTGGAGTCTTTCAATGATTATCAAGTGGCCGAGCAGTATCACCTGCGGTTGTAGAAATTTCCATTTCTCAACATTGAATTTACTACTCAACGCAGCCTTAAGAAGACCTTGAAAAATCCATTTGAGGTGCTCTAAATGCTCAGAGTCAGAAGGTATTGCAATTATCGGAATATATTTGGGAGCGGCGAGGATGTGGAGATATGCCTTGACTAATTCCAAGGTCAAAAAAATATGGCAGTTTGCGATATAGTACGCAAAATCATGGAATATGGTATTGGTCCTGAACCGTCTAGGCATTGAGACTTCTATAATCGTCACAAGATTCCCAATCGCTGTTGGAACCCTGTAAAGTGACGAAAGCCAACAGCTGTCTGAGGATCAAAAAATAGCTTGCTTAGGAACCTCTTTTTCTGCTCTAATGCGATGTTCTGCTTTAGTGATGTAGCGTTGTTTTTGAAGAAGTGCGCCGGTACATGGGCCAGAAACGTCTTTAAAGAGGATGGAAAGGGTGTTTGACGTGGAGATAGAGGTTCTTGCTCATGAGCTAAGGGAAGTTGTGGTTTCAATAAAAGACCATTTTGGTAGACATATGTACTAGCCTGTACCTCAAATGACAGTGCGCCAAAAAAAACGTTCGTCGAATTTCTAGACTCATGTCTACCTGCCTGTAGCCATACATGCGGATCGTCGTATCTCGCGAAAGAACCGAGACTTCAGCGCCTATATTGACAGAAACCCCGAAACCGCATATACCAGGATGAACTACGTGCTTTCCAGGAGTCTCTACAGCCACAACGGTTGTAGCAACTCGGTGCCGATTTTGTCACTACCCAACTACTTCATTTCAAACAGGAGTTGGCTTGCTGCATGACCACCAAGGATAATTTCTGTCAGTATTAAGTTTGGCTCACTTGCTGATAGGCGCTTTATGAGCTGCTTCTTCAATTTATTGCAGGAGCAGTCCTGGAGCACGTTCAAGACAAGCTCAATGTCCCCACATCCAGCCCGATAAGCTCGTGATTGAACCGCGTGGGATCTATTCTGATGCTGGCGAAACTAATAGCGGAATAAAGCTCCCGGGTTCCTGCGTCAAAACGGTATCACCCGTAATACCACGACAATTATTGAGGGGCCTGAATCCATTCATCGTCATCATTCGTTGGTGGGCGTGTTAAGTGAAATGAGTGAGGCAAATGAAACGCGAGAAAAACGAGTAATAGATCGCGTTGAAGGATAGAGCGGAGGAAACAGTGAAGCAAAATGGTCCTACGCCGTCTTTTACAGCATTTTCTATTTTGCTTCAAACGCCAATTATTCTGCCCTCGAGTTTGGTGCTCAGATCACCACACACCCGCTTCTGTCGTGCGCAGGTCTCCCAAGTTTAACTTTCCTCTCACGGGATATCCAACGTCCAGCGCCCTATGCACTGCTTTATGCATATGATATTTTCCTAGCATCTGATAGCAAAAATCATCTCGAACCACTTGCCTAAAAATGGAATGATAGCCTCATGCAACACGGTCTCAGATTGAATCCAAAAAAACTGAATTTTTGACGGCTGATCTCAAATCTAAAATTTACCGCAATGTTGTCCGTCCTGTCGCTCTCCATGGTTCTGAGTGTTGGGCAACCATAAAAGACAATGAACGACGTCTTGCGGCAATGGAGACGAAGATGTTATGTTGGACTAGTGGCGTGGCATGTTTTGATCACATCCAAAATGAGGATATCCACAATCGTTAAGGGGTTGCAGCGATTGTGGGAAAATTGCGAGAGAGGCGTCTTCGATGGTATGGTCACGTAATTCGTGCTAACGAGAATTCACTTGCCAAGATTGGTCTGAACATCGAAGTTGATGGTAAATGACCAAAAGGCAGGCCGAAACAACGGTGGCTTGATACGCTGGATGGGGATTTAAAAGTCTCGAGATTACACCCAGATCAGACATTCGATAGAGCCAAATGGCGAAACCGATCACGACGAACCGACCCCGCTTGTGAACGGGACAAAGGCTGAAGAAAAAGAAGAAGATTAACTTTCGACCAAGCACTCAGTACCTTTTACATCATTCTATCTCCTTCCTAGTTACATCCTCTAAGTCTCTTCGCTGCTACCTAGACTGGTTCACAAATGATTTCTACAAAAAACGACTTCAAAGATTTATTGCTTGGCAGAATTTTCTGTCCTCTTCTGATCCCATGCCAAATTCGTTTTCTTTTTCAAAAACTCTTCTGACACGCATTCTTCGGTCAAATCTCTAATACCTAACTCCCGAACGGAGGAACTGACACTTCTTGAAGCTTCATTAGAGGGCTGGAAACCTGAAACCATTCTGGTATCATATTCGCAACTCTCGCAATTCCCATCTCAGTTACCTCCTCCTTTCATTAAATTCTCTAGATTCTCTGCTAACCCTTCCCAACTGTCTTGTGATTTACTCTGTCGCTAATTTTCCTCAGTCCATGGTCCTTTGCGTTTTCCTCTTGAATGCAGCCTGTCCCAATTCCTCAGTGATTCTTGTCCTCGCTTGTAACCTTGAGGCCAATGTTAATCCTGGTACCTTTCCAACCGATCATGCGGCGTCTCTTCTCATGGCTGCACATTTTCCCTTTTTCCCTCCTTTGGCGTCCCATTAGGCTCTATTGTGGGCCATGTATTATTCCTATTCTTGATCAAGGACCTTTGCCCTCCTTGTCCCTGTACCTTGTTCCTGCCTGGTCTATGCCCATGATCTTAAACTGTTTTTCGCTGTATCGTCGCCTATGTACTGGGTCACCCTTCAATCAAGCCTAACACTCTGGTTCGCTGGTGCTCTCCAATAGTTAAGCGCTAAATGTCAGAAACTGTCACTCTATTTGCTACTGGTTCAAATCTTCACACACTTCTATTCCTGCTCTCTTAATGGATATTCCTTAACAAATCAAATCTACACTCAACACCTCGAAGCCACTTTCGACAATTAACGCCGTTTCAACACCCCAAATCGGGCTTAATTCTATGCTCCTCCTCCGATTTTGTCCCCTTTCAACCCTTTTTAACTTCCGTGTTAAAAGTATCCTCGAGTACTCCTCCGTGATCAGGTCACCCTACCGTAACTGTGATTGCGTTGCCCTAGAAAATGTGGGACGTAAACTCAGCCGCTTCACTTCCCTTAAAAAATCTTTCCCCATAAGGACCACCCCCTTAGATAGGAGACCTCCTACTCGTTATCAGCCACCAAAAAAATTTCTGATTATGCGCATTTAAAATAATATATGTGCATATATCTTAAATCTTCCAATCAGGGTTCACAGATGTAGCCGTAAATATATTCATATATGCATGCCATTATCAGTTCCTGCACTTGATTGATTGAAAAATGACAGTGTCCAAGGTAAAAAGAGTCTGATTAGATCTGTTAAAATATGCAATGTTTCCAGATAATATGTGAGGTTCGTAAACAGGCTGTACTAACAGAATATCACTGCTAATTACGCCTTATCATTCAATTCGCCCCTTTTCGACCCCCTGTCGAAAATTCGACTATAAAAGCAAGTTGCTCCTTAGGTTCGACGTCAGTTACCATATTGGTTTTCGTATCGATAGCAATTCAAGATGAAACTCGCCATTGTCCTTTTGGGTCTGGTAGCCCTCTCTGTAAGCAATACGGTTTTTCGACTCTAAAATATATTTAAACTAATCCTTGAACATGGATTATTCATACAGGCCGCCGCTCCACAAGAACGCGGAGTCGTTCAGAATATGCTTCAGGACGAAGTCAACAAAGCCCAGTCTCAATTGAAAAGCCTTCAGGACCAAGTCAGCGATTTGAAAAGCAAGATCGAAACTGATGCTGCCAATGTCATCTCCGCTGCTGAGGCTAAGCTTGGACCCATGTTCACTGATTTGGAAAACGAAATTTCCAAATTGATTGCCAAGGGTGAAGTCATTGCTGATTGCGCCATCAAGAACCGCGATGATTTGGCGGAATTCAAACCCATCGTTTTCAACAACTTACCAACCTGCGCGTCAGGATTAGCCGATGACATTGGTGCCATTCTTCTTGGTGTTGAATCAGATATCGGTGCCTTGGCAGGTGCTATCGCCAATTTGGCCCTTATTGCTGGTGAATGCGCTGCACAAGGTGAAGCAGGAGCTGCTATTTGCGCTGGTTCCAAGGTCGGACCGATTTTGGGCAATGTCCTCTCAATCATCGGGGATGCCGTTGCTGCTGTAGGAATCGCCATTGGCAAGGCTCCCGCTATTGTTGCCGATGTCGAATACTGTGCCTCAAATGTGGTAGCGAATGCTGTCGTCACTCTTGGCAAGTTCGGTGATGCTGTCAAAAAATGCGCTTAAGCACTTTAGTTTTATTGTTGCCGAAGATACAATAAAAGTGGTCTGATTGAAAAAATAAAATCGACAATCTTTTAATGAAAACTAATTCGTCTTCCATTTTTTTAAAACAAAGACCACACTCCTTTCCTCGTAAATGAAGAAGATTTACGCCTGGGGGTAGGTAGATAGGTATATTGATTATGAAGCCTGATAACTACCACCAAGATGTCGGTCAATCTCTCTTTTTCAACCATTAACCTCCGACAATAGAACATAATACAATCGACGTACTGGGGCACACAGGCAGGATCATGTCCTTTTTAAGACGTGGATAGATTGGGTCCACAATCAGAGCCCTGCTGTAACAAGCAACAAGAGACCCGACTTGCAAGTTCAAGTCGACGAATGTCTTATACCCGCTTTGACATTACCAAAATCCCCATGCAGCTGCCACTAAGAGCTATCGCTAATAATCGAGTTGGGAACACATCCCCCAGAAATTCTCTTGAGACATACGAACTCAGAGGGCTATCTCGGTTCCCACGGTACCAGATAGCTTCTGGTGAAACTCCGTGGGCAAAACCACTTCAGATGGGTCTTCATGCAGACTCGGATCTAATCACCCTCATTAAGCCTTTGGGCAGCGTTTCCCGATGTAACCACATTGAGATTCACCACGCCATTTGGTTTTGAATCAGCCGATAGGGTAGCTGCCCCATTTTCCTCCTTCCCAGCCTAGAGTACCACTCGGGCGCACAGAAAAATTCAGGAGAGTCGAGAACTCGTCCAAAGGGAAGTAATGCAAAAACATCCTATAGCCACCGTATACCGTAAGGAACAATGTCAAGTGGTAATTCAATTTTCCCAATTTTTGCTCAACCCAGTACCCATCACAAGTGCTCAGTGCATGGGACCAGCTGTCTCTTTTTGGATTTATCTCACCGATGCTACTATCTTCTGTACAGGTCTTTCCTTGTGAAAGAAGTCTGCTATCACTTCGATTCGCCTCATTCGCTTGAAGTCTTAGGAGGACCTTAATCCATAATGACGACTACTGCCTCACACGGTGCTATTTTATCTTCGGTGCACACTCTCAACGCAATTGTGCGGTATGCCTAACTTACCTTCCTTCGGCTTCTAGTATTGTCCATTGGTTCCTTCCAAAAAAAGGGGCGTAAAGCATATGAGAGACGTCATCCTTACTAAAGATAAATCAGCCTTTGACGATTCGACAATCTTGCACATAATCTAAGGGCCCTTTGAAACCCAGATTTTTTTCGATCATTGGTCCCAAGAATTTGCTGATCAATTTTGAGGGCAGACCAAGATTAGCCCCCCCCCCCCCCCCTATTGCTTTCCTAATTCCTCTTATGCCACTCTGTTTTATGCTACTCAGCGCAAGCGTCGCAATGCAACTTGAACAAAGTCTTATAAGTGGGTCCATTTTTCCCCTAAAGACAACAAGGACAAAGGCGCACAACCCATAACTTGCGAATATGAATTTCGGTACAGTGATTGTCCACGAGGTTATGTTTGTTTAGCGTAGAGTAAACTCTGTGATGCCGTCCATGAGATTCACGCTAGAAAGAAGGAAATTAACGATACTACAATTGAGGAAGAAAACAGTGGACGCTCAAAAGACAACAGGCAGGAATGAGTTCGCCTTCAACGCCTTCACTATCTTTCAAGATAGTGACTGTCAAAAAAGCACCAAGGTATCCCTGAGATTTTTTGGTGGGGTAGTTTCTGAGAATGGGTCCGTTAAAGAATTAATCACTTTCCGCCCCTCCCACTCCCCGCTTTTCTAACAAATCTCAAAAATTCGGCTTCGAAAAGTACTAATCGAGACCTTTCATCTGATACCCAATCTGACTATATTCAGTGAAACCAAATGTACACGCCCCTTTTGCATGTATGGGAACCCCCCCCCCCCCCCTCCTTAATCTCAACCTGGAAGGATATTACTTACTGCATCTCTAAGTGTTCACAGTTCCCACCTTTTCACAAAATTTCGTGTCAATGGGTACAGCCGTTTCTGAGAAAAGTACGTGTGACAGACAGTCAGACAGAGGAACAGCCTTAAGGGTGTGTTTTGCCTTCAGGACCGTCTCAGACGGTAAAGCGTTCGTCATCTCGGGAATGATGCCGATTGACATGCTGGCAACCGAAATGATGAACGTTTATAACACCAAGTCCACCTTTCCCTTATCGCAGGTGAAAAAAAGATGGCAACAGCGATGGGACCAGTCAAAAAAGGGTCGTTGGACTTACAGGTTGATCCCTTCCATTGGAGAGTGGCTGGAGCAGCATAGGGAGATCAATTATAATCTCACCCAGTTTCTCGTCGGCCATGGAGCATACCGTCAATACCTGTACAGGTTTAAATTGGACACCTGGCCTAACTGTCCAAACTACGACGGGGTCCCAGAGGACCCAGTGCACGTATTCTTCCAATGTCCTAGGTTCGTGGAAGAAATAAGGAACCCAGAGGAAACTCTACGTGAAGTACTATCACCGGAAAATGTTGTCCGAAGAATGGTAGCTTACCAGGAAGACTGGCAAACTACCATTCTTCGGCAGTAATCCAGGATAAACTGCGAAAAGCAGAAGAAGGCGCGGTTACGAACCTCGCGGGTAGACGGAAGGAGATCTAGTTAAAGTAAGATAACTCCGCCCCATGATGTAATACCTAAAGGTGGTTCTACGGATTATGGGGGGGGGGGAGATTCGGGGGTTTTTGTTTTGCAAACAAAAACTTAAAAAGTATGTACTGCAATGCAACAACTCCTAGCATTTGGGTCATATTGCAATCAATTGCTACTTAACCTACCGTTGCATCAAGCGTGACCAGGCTTATGGCCCGGCTCTTTGGAATGCTCCAGAGTAAAGGTAGCGCCAAAGTGCTTCAATTGCCTTAGCAACGACCATCTCAAAAACTATCAAAAGGGCCTAAGTTTCATTAGAGCAAAGCCGTGGGGAGAGAAAATGATCAAAAGCGAGCAGCACCTCCCCATCGCACACCCATGCAAACCACTCGAACGTCGAGTCATCGTATTAACAATCAGGCTTTCACCCGTCTGTCCATATCATTCACAGACGCCGTGCAAAGCTTCACCACATTATCCTTCCAGATTCGCCCAGCAAACCTCATTAACGTATCAAATCCCGATTTTCTCGAATTTGTCTAAAAATCACAAGAATCCCTGGAGATGTACTACGTCAGGGTTAGTATCGTTACTTTCATCAATGAAGGTTAGAATCATCGAGTTGAAGATCAAGTCCATCATCGGCCTAGCTCGTAGACACTAGCTCGAGTTATTTCTCCACAAACACAAGCCCCACACAGTGGTCTTGTCCAAACCCGCCGTGCAGAACCACGCTTTTTTCACCTCTTCCGCTTTTAGCAGTTTGCCCTGGATTGATGTGATCATCGAGTTCCATGAGAATATTCTCCTCGCCACATTTTCCGGTATTAAAGTTGCCTCTAGGTTTCTCCCCTCGTCCATAATTCTCGGACAGTAGGCAAATAGACGCTCTGAATCCTCGAGACTCCTACGCAGTTTAAACAATTAGGCAAATTGTCCAACTTCAACCTATAGAGATACTGGCGATATCCTCCATGCTCGTGAGAAACTGGATGAGATTATAATTAATCTTCACAAGCTATCCTCCCAGCCACTCCCTGATGATAGGGATCAGCTGCTGTGTCCACCAGCCCTTTCCTGAGTGTTCTCAACGCTCCTACCTTCTATTTACAGATCTCTCCTTTCCGGTGTTCTTCATCTGCCAAGATGCCAATTGGCACCATTCAGCCAGTGGCTTTGTGTTGTAAACACCTTTCAGAAAGGGTGATCTGGCTCCGTTGTAGACCTGACCTTTGTCAGCCCTGCACTGACACGTGGTATGTTCTGGTGCGTCAGCGAACGATACACCCACAGCGATCACTATGCAATATTCTTTAAGGTATATCTGGAGCCACAGGTCAAAGAACCATCATGCCCGAAATCGAGAAAGATTTCAAGCTGGTCTGCAAAAGCTTTGGATGTGCTGACCTTCAAAGAGGTATGGCTAAACCAACCTGAGAAAACAGGCACCTATACGAAAAGAGCATCGCATGCATCGCCAAGTCATGTGACGCGTCCATGCCTTATTCCCCAGTAGAAGACCAAACTGCTGGTAGAATGTTGAGCTGGTCAGCCTTCGATCAGCCAGAAGAGTGGCTCAGAATGCGGTAGGCAGAATCGATCAGGGCCAGAAAATGCGCCTAAAAATCAGTCGGAAAAAACTATCAAGTTCGCCATCTAGCCAAGCAAGAGAAAATTATTTAAGTAGATCTGCTCAAAAGCGGACGTAAACCCGTGTAGAGGTGCTTATAGAACCGTGATGGGACGATTCACAGGCCGTTCATCTTCGCAGATCATATATCCTACCTTCTTGCTGAAAGCTATTCAGGGGTTATTCCCACAACAACAGGAGGTCACCGACACATTGCAGTGACTTCTGAATGTGTCGGCAATTTCGCCCATCACCGGAGATAAGCTGGTAGAAATCTGTAGTAGAATAGGAGACAACAAAGCCCTGTCCTTGACGGAGTACCAAAGAAGGACCCTAAGCTTGCCGTGCCAGAACAAACATGTTGCCCGGCGGGATATTTCCAGCGGCATAGAAGCGGTAGAAGTTGATACTTGGTACATTGATGGTATCAAATTCACGGAAAGGGTAGTACCAGCAAATATTGCGTGGTTACTACCAGCGTTACTACCCTAGACGTAAAAATTCATTCACTTCGGCCAATACGGCAATCTCTAACGAAGATTGGTATTCGCCCCTATATCGCTGCTATCGTCGATCGTTATTTAGCTGAATTGAGGCTCTGATATGACACCGAGAGCAGTGGAAGTCGGGAAAGGATCGGTGGGCTCACAGGCTCATCTCTGCCATCAAGTGGTAGGAGAGACGACACGGTGAGATTAATTATAATCTCACCCAGTTTCTCACGGGGCATGGAGGATATCGCTAATACCTGCATAGGTTTCAATTGCAGACCTCACCCGATTGTCCAAATTGTGATGGAGTCCAAAAGGACACAGAGCATGTATTCTTCCACTGTCCGAGGTTTGTGGAAGAAAGGAGGAATCTAGAGGAGACTCTAGCAGAGGTGCTGGTACCAGAAAATCTGGTGCCGAAAATGGTAGCACATCAAGAGAATTGGGATACGATCAACTCCATGATCTCATCTATCCAAACCAGACTGCAAAAAGTAGAGGAAAGGAGAAAAGCGTGGGTCCCGTACGCCAAGTGGAGAAGAAATGTGAGGAAGCTAGATTGGACTGACTCCGCCCCGTAATGTAATACATCATGGTAGTTCCGCGGTGCAGGAAGGAGTCGAGAGTGGTTTGAATGGGTAACAATCCCACACACTCTTGAAAATGTCCATCTCCTCACAAAAAAAAAGAAACAAGGCTGACAGACAGACGAACAGATAGACATTGAACCGATTTTGATGAGGTTTTGCTTGTAAAAATCAGCAAAACCTTTCATACCTGAAGCGTTTAGGTTCCGCTTCCCCGCTTTGTTCTATGTTTATCTTCAGTTCAACTCTGCTTGCCTCCTTCTCCAAATCAAGAGTCATTTGGCCGAAATCCATGTCTCTGTAAGAGAGCAAACAAATGTCGTCAGCATAGTCGAGGTGTTTGAGAAAATATGTCATGGTCCATTGAATTCCTTCCCACCACCGGACGCCTAGAAGGGTGGTGATTAATACTGCTAGTCGGACTTCCAAACTAAAATCAAACAAAAATTGGGAGAAGGGCTGATGGCAGTGGGTAGAAAAACTAAAATTATGATGTAGACAAAAAAAGAAACTCACCGGACAGAACATCGCAATTACCGACCAGATTGTTTGATTAGTTAAGATGAACTGAAGCAGTTAGACAGATGCAAACGAAAAATGTTAAGGAAGTTTGTTCGATTTCTATACTAGAGATGGGTAGGTGATATATGTAATATTATAAGTGATATCACCATATCATATAATCATCAGTGAGCGTCATCAAAACATCACCAAATATTACAACATCACCTAACATTACCTCATCACCTAACATTACCTAATATCATAGTATTACCACATCACCTATAATAACATCATTGCATTACAAAAGTGATGATGATATTACTTTTCTGAGAGTAATGTCAAATTACAAAGTACCACCGCACATCATAGCACAAGTGATGCTGGCAGTTGTCGATTGTCCAGCTGATGTTGACGCCGAGCATCGTTTGTGAATCTATTTTTGTTATGATTGCTTGTTTTCTTGGTTGTTTTGGGCTTCCTTTGGGTTAGCTTTGTCCCGGCTGCACGGGCTTTGGAATATGTGGATGCAGAGTCTTTGTTTTAAGTGAAATTGATTCGTAATGTTCTCGTTCGGCTGGTGATTGATGTTTGTTTCTTGCTGGTGCTGGACTAAATGTTGGGTTAAGCAAGGCAGCCGAGATATCGCCATTCCATTAATTGAACCTGCTACCCATGACGATTTCTATATGGTTCACTTATGATGGCAATTTCCATCTCACATTCGTATGTGATCTGCTCAAGTAGATCCCATTTTCTCATTGGGGTCAGCGCGTTTCGAAATTCCGGACATTTACCACTTCCGACCATATGCCGGTTATCCGGTCCCCCCGCACAATAGGCATTTGGGGTCCCTATTACACTCCCTGGCAATATGGCCTTTCTTCCCACGCCTTCTGCATCGAATGGATCGATCAATGCCGCTAGTGCATGCCTCCGCGAAACTCCCAAACGTGAAACATTTCAGATCTGTTCTGTTCTGTTCTGTTAAACGGCAGACTACGCACCCAAATTTCTGCTTTCGATGTAACTTCATCGAGATCCTTATATTTTATGTAGATCTCATGTGTAGGCACGCCCTGCGGCATTCTCCCCAAGTGAGTTTTTAACTTGAGCGCAAAAGCCATCATTTTCGCCTACGCTGGATCTTTTCATCTCAAACATGAGATCCCCTTTCTGGTTTCTACAGATTCTATTCACACTTCCACTCAGATCTTTTAGGCCAGGATCAACTTTGACCTTTTTGAGTATTTCCGCGTGGGATAGATTGCCCTTGCTGGTGATATCAGTCGCCTCTGGATGAATTCGCATTTTTGTTTTTCTTTTCGCTTTTTGTTGGAAAATTTAGTCCATCTATTGTTTGTTGGCCGACCTTCGTACATTGGCTGTACGCGACTCTAATAGCCCTCATTATATTCTTGATGACTTGTGCACGTTGTTGTGCTTGTCCTTGCCCTTGATAAACGCGGACAGCTCAACTATTATACTTTCTCCACAAGCTGGATTTTCCAGATCGAGACTCTACCTCTATGAGCCCCGACGGGGTTACTCTTTTTATACGCTCATTCATCTATGGTATATATTAACCTTCTCTGTACCTTTACCGTCTTTGACATTTGTGGAGATCTCAGAGTTGATAAACATCTTCTGAATGGGGCTCTTTTTTGGTCCTGGAGTACCCCGTGCTGTCGCTCCTCTTGAACATACGCACTGGGTGTTATCACCGTTTTTGTCGTCCAGCGATCAGCCTTCACTTCATCTTTGTTTGGCTCTGTTACCGGTGTTTTTGGTAAGATGGTACTACGCTTGAGCACCTTGTTCCCTAAATCCAAATGACTTATAGCATTATATGCCACGGTGACCAACATGTCTACTACGGAGGCACTGCGGTCAAAAGGGGGAGGGGGGGGGGGGGTTCTCCTTCTCACGTCTTCCATTGTAGTTTTATGTTCCGGGTTCTCCCAACAATTTTGGTTCACGTGCCAGAAATAAGCAAACACTAGTCCGTGCACAGTCAGAAAAGAAAGTGCATAGACACATAGGTATACCCCTATCCGTCACCTGAGTTCACGCTCGATGGAAGATCTAGCAAAACCTCACGAGCACTCTGTCTATCTATCACACCGGATTTATTCGTAAACAGCTAAGGCGACTGCTACGAAATTTGGTGAGAATATGTAATCTGTGGATCACTTGCAACAAGTGGTGCCATTTTGTGTTGAGTTTAAGGAAGCCCCATACATATCAAAGGGGGTTCAAACTTTCTCACAGAATATAGTGATGTGAGGTATTAAATGAAAGGGTTTGATTAGTACTCCACAAAACTGATCTTATTTCTGATATTGGGTGAAACTTGGGGAAGTGATGGCTTAAAATGAATACCCCAAAAAGTGTAACAAGTCTCGTTCTCAGAACCTATCCAACCGAAATATTTGAAAATAGTTGTTCAAGGCGCCAGGAGGTTGAAGACGATGCAGGAAAAAAATGAATCTACAGCAAATAAAACTAAAACAGGACGTATCAGCGCATTGAGTCTCCACTTACGATATATTGGAGAGAATGCTGAGAATGAAAGATGTCGTCATTGCAACAATTGCTCTAGTGAGAACTGACCTTGGTTTCTCAGCTGTCGACTGGGTTATTATCGAAAAGACTCTCTCGTTGAAACAACTTCCATTAAGTCTATAAATGACTTAAGTCTTAGCTTAAGAGAACATTTTATTGCGCGTTTCGGTGACATTGAAAATAATGCTCTCCTGGTTGAAGCGACAATTTTAGACCCTAGTTTAAAAAAGGGATTTAGTAACCCCCAATGCTTTGAGAGAGCTTATTTGGGTTGAGGAAAAGACATTGGCAAAATAATAGTTACTCCACAAGTAAATCCTACCGAGCCGAAACCATCAACATCCACATCAGCCCCATCACAATCGGAATCCATTTGGTCAGAACTTGATGCCGATGTTGCGCTTTTGATGCTTGAAAATGTTATATTTGTGATATTTTCGAAAAGTGATGTGATATCATATTACCTACTAAGGTGATGTTTAGCGCATCTCTATTCTATACGCAACAGGGCTACATGATTTGCTCATTGAAGTGTAGTGGACTGCTCACGCTCTAGAAATAGAAGACCTAAAAATACTTAAAAATGTATTAAAAGGTCTCACAAATTGGTCGAAAAGGGGGGCCTAGACAACCGCAGCATTCAAAACGGTTTGGGCTTAATGTAGGGTGCTGTAAGATAAAGGGAAAAAATATATATTTTCTGACAAGTTAGTTCTTTCATCCCCCTTCCAACGTACTCCATCAATATACATATCTGAGATAAAAATGAATGGTACTATCAAAATCTTACCAGGAGAATCCCCTATTTGCCACTAGCGATCAAAACAAATTCTCATTATGCATATCTATAGATCACACTTCAATAAAAATATTTTTAAAAATTATCTCATCCAAAAATGTACAGACACCATTATGTATGTTTATATATGCATATCTACGTAGAATTCGTTATCAGGTTTTGCACCTGATTGAATAATAACAGGGTCTATAAGAAAAAAATTAATCTGATTAGATCAATTGAAATGTGCAGTGATTGCAGATGATATCTAAGCTTAACAAAAAGATAGCAACAGCGAAGTATTCCTACTAATTATCGCTTATCATTTTATTAGTGTCTTTTTATATCCTCCGTGTCTCAGATTTCACTATAAAAGGAAGCTTCTCCTTAGGTTAGCTATCAGTTTTCGGTCTAAGAATCGACAGCAATAAACCAGTTCAAGATGAAATTCGCTATTGTCCTTTTGGGTTTGTTCGCCCTCTCTGTAAGCAATACGACTTTCCATCTATGAAAAATATTTAAACTAATACTCAAACATGGATTATTCATACAGGCCGCCCTTCCACAACAACGTGGACTCGTCGACAAAGTTGAGGATGTTGTTCAGAATGCCATTAGCAAAGCCCATGCTGAATTGGACACCATTGTTGACCTCGTCAAGGGATTGACCTCTGATACCAAGGGCAAGGCTGACAGCATCGTCTCTGCTGCCAAGGACAAGATTAGCTCTGTTATCGCTCAAGCCGAAAGCCAAATCTCTGCAGTTGTCAGCAAGGGCGGAGTCATCGCTTCCTGTGCCAAGCAAAACCTCGGTGATTTGGATGCTTTCAAGACCATCATTGGCAAGAACGTAGGAGACTGCGCCTCTGGATTGTCCACTGCTGTTGATAACTTCGAAGCTGATATTTCTGGACAAATTGCTTCCTTGAAATCCGCCATCTCTGAATTGGTCACCATTGTTGAAGAATGCTCCACCGGCAGCAAGGTTGAAGATGTCATCTGTGCTGTTGCCAAGGTCGGCGAAGTTGAAACCCTTGTCCACTCCATCATCACTGATGCCACCTCTGCTGTTGAAGTTGCCCGTGGCAAGTCCTCAACCGTTACCGATCAAGTCCAAGCCTGTGTCCAAGAAACCGTCGGCGAAGCTACCATCACCATTAACAAGTTCGTCTCTGCTGTTAAGCAATGCGAATAAGCATTTTAGTTCTGTTGCTGTTGAGTATCCAATAAAAGTGTTTTAAATTAATATCCACAATTTTTTAATGGAGACCGATTTATTTGGCCCAAACAATTAACTCCACCATTGACAACGCGAACCAGTTTGGGAGAGGAGGAAGGAAATATCAAATCTTTCATATACTTCACAGGTGAGCTAATTTCTCGGCTCATCCTGCCGGTGACGACTTGGATACCGAGTTGGTTGAGCGTCAGTCCCTTGGGGCTTTCTATGAAGAACTCAATGCAATCCAGGAAAAGCGCTTTGGAATATTAATAGAAGATGTGAACGTCAAGGTGAGCTCTGATAATACCATGTTCAGGCTTGTAATGAGGAAACAGAATACTTGAGAACCTAATGGCTATGGTCAAAATTTTATGGATTTCTGGCACTTCTACCGCTTTGTCATTGGCAGCAAAGACCCAACCTGCAGGAGAATATTAATGGAAATTGGGTCGCCATCTTCAATGCTCCTTTTTTTTGCACCAGTCAAGTTGTCGATTAAGTTCTGAAGGGGCCCTTTGAGAGTCCGCTGACTGTTGAAACGTGAAAGGTGATCGACGAGCTTAAGAAGCTAAGGTCTGCTATTGGCGTTACGAATAGGAGTACATAAATTCCCGTAGTCATCAGCGCATCATCAAAAAACTTGCAGATGGTCACATCCAGTGAAGTTCCATCTTTTGTAGCTGAAATAACAGACCACTTCTACGTGCATCGGCACACAGACTGCTCCTTCAATTAGAGGTGAAATTATCTCCGTCGTTAATACATTCAGACGGACCAAGGTCGCTGCGCTTAATGGATTCCTCCAGAATCATTCCATTGGGCCTCTGCATTTCGACTAGTTCCACCTATGCGCAAATTCTGGGAATCAGAGGTCTTTGCCAGAGAATGGGGAGAAGGAGGTGATTGCTAAGATTTCGTGTGGTCACAAACATTACTGATGACTCTGAAGTGATCCTGGACAATCGCGCGGACCCGAAGTAATATAGAGCGATAATAAGCTATCCAAGATTTCCTGCGCCAACATGTGAATATTCATCATCATCGCAACAACCGGTATCCGATCTAGGCCTGCCTTAATAAGGAACTCCAGACATCGCGGTTTTGCGCCGAGGTCCACCAATTCGATATCCCTAAAAGCTGTCTGGCGTCCTGACCTACGCCATCGCTCCATCTTAGGCAGGGTCTGCTTCGTCTTCTTTCCGAGCTGGGTCATCCTCATCCATACGGATTAAGTGACCCGCCCACCGTAACCTATTGAGCCGGATTTTATCCACAACCGGACGGTCATAGTATCGCTTATAGATTTCGTCATTTTGTAGGCTACGGAATCGTCCATCCTCATGTAGGGGGCCAAAGGTTTTTCGGAGGATTCTTCTCTCGAACGCGGCCAAGAGTTCGCAATTTTTTTTGCTAAGAACCCAAGTTTCCGAGGAATACATGAGGACTGGCAAGATCATAGCTTTGTACAGTAAGAGACGTATCCAAGGCTCCTTTCGTGGCTCCGTAACATCGGTTTTGCGTGTAGGGTTGTTAGCCCTACCCAACCCCCAACCTGGAGAACCAGTTAGTACAGTTTGTCCCGTTTTTAGGCGCGGGAGACTCGCCTTCACCCTTCTCCGTCTGCAGCTTTTCGTTACGAAAGAGCTCCCAGCGGTCACCAGGTGTGGGTAGTAGAGCTGTTGGAGTTGATTCAACAGGCATTTCCCAGGTGTTATGCTCCATCGTGGGTACCAATCCACGTTTCGCCCTGGGACCTAAACTACCCTTTGACCACCCGACTGAATATTATCTGGCCGAATTCCCACGATGGAGAAATTCATGGCTACACAATCCAAGGTAGAAAGCAACCAGAAACAGGCGCTAATCAACTTCAAGAAGAATTCAGTACCCCGAAAAACAATCTGGAGGACGCTGAGATATGCATGCTCATCCAGGACAATCAGTTCACTTAAGAGTTGGTAACAAAACATCCAACCATCGCGAGAACGATTTTGATAACGATGTTACCTAATCCAGGTTTTTTTCTTTGAGTAGGGTAGGTGTACGCATTTAGGTGCTGTTGGACTCCCGCAGAGATAGTTTAGAACCATTTGATATATTACTTCGGGTTAGCCCCCCAACTCTCCAGGATTGCGGAACATTCAAATCAGGGAATTCCTTACACTAACAGGAAGGTAGAGGAGGAAGCGGACTGTCAGCTCAAGACATCCCCCGCCATCCAGCTCCTCCACCGGTAGAGCTCTATCTTCTTTGAAACCAGAAGAACTCCAAGGTAATGCCCAACATGACTCCACCGGTCGGCGTTCCTCAGCATCTCCTCGGCAATGTTGTCTGGAGAGGGACTCCCTGTGTTTAAGTAGAGCTGCTGACGAATCCTATCCCACTTTTCACAAGAAAAAAAAAGGTGCAAATGGCGTCGACCACAACTCCAATGTAAAATACACAATCAGAAGATCGAGCCTTCCCAATCTTGTATAGGTAAGACTGAAAATTTGCACGCCCACTTAGGAGCTGGGAAGGAAATAGTTAGTCTCAACATGCTTCCGTTACGCCCATAAGTTGCCAATGAGCCGCGCAGTCCATCTGCCTCTAGTTTCATTTTGCCAAGAGAGCTGCCACTCATCTAGTGTACGTCGCCGTTCTTCACGAACTACCACCTCACTTCGCTCTTCTCGCTTGGAGTTGTGTATGGCCTTACGCTCCTTAGCAAAAAGGAGAAGGGGGATCATTCGTGTGATCACCATCACGGCCGCTGTCTCTGAACCTACGGTAGGTAGACCACCAGCAAAGCTCTATACGTCCTTGCCAAGAGCGTCAGCCCACACCTCTGCGCCATAAGCAGGACAGACTGCGCAGAACTCATCAGGAGACGCCGTCTGCTAGACGTTGGGCCCCCAATATTTGATATTAGCCGACAGTAAGGCCAAAACTCCAGCTCCTCCCTTGTTCGCCGCTGCGTTGATTTGCTCGAAAAAGCTCATCTTTGAATCAAGAGTCACTTCAAAGTACTTCACCGTTGGTTTCGGCTCGATTATCGATTCGTCGATCGATATAAGACGCAGGGTTTATCTTATCTTTTCAATCAGGATGACTAGACTGAAACCATGAGCATGAGCATCTGCATAACCCGACCGGGCGTGACTCTTCTGGTATGGCGAGTCTCAGCAGGGTATCATAGGATGCGCTCCAGAGGTCTAACCCCAGGATGGATCCCTGTGCTACCCCCATCCTCCAGATGGAAAGCAGATGAGCAAGTAGAAATGAAAGCTGTGCAGCTCATACGAAACAGTGTCGGATGAGGCGATGTTTGCAATCACGGGAATGATTCCCTTGCAATTTTAGCAAATGGAAAGAGAGAAAGAGTTCAAATCCGGCCAATGTGACTGCGTATTTTCGGAAAGCTACTAGGGAACAACACATCCATTCCCTATACATCCCGATTACTACCTAACATAGTTCCTTTTTGACAACTGATCCTCATGAAACAGGCACAATCACTGTCAGCGGCAAAACTGACCCCGGTCAATGCTATGAGCCGATGAAGAACTGCGCTATGAAATTACTTCATGCATTAGCGCAGCCAGGATGAAGTTGCGGTCCACAACTGGTATTCTTTTTGATTGACGTATCATCGAAAGTCTCAAATCTAAAATCTCAAAGTAGTCCGTCTTGTCGCCCTCTATGGTTCTGGTTGTTGACCAACTATAAAAGACAATGAACGGCGTCTCGCAGTACTAGAGACGAAAATGTTGCGTTGAACTAGTGACGTGACACCTTTTGATCACATCCGAAATGAGGATATCAACGATCGATATGGAGTTGCACCAATCGTTGAAAAATTGCTAGAGAGGCGTCTTCGATGGTATGGTCACGTAATTCGAGCTAACGAGAATTCGCTTGCCAAGATTGCTCTAAACAAGGCTGAAGAAAAAGAAGACCTAGAATAGTAGAATAGTATCTTGAACAGCCCCCGAAGAATATTGGCCCATTAATATCGACGAACATGGAGCTACCATCGATGTTGGTTTTGCCTCTTTGTTTTTTTTTTTTTTGTGCGTACACGGAGGTGGAAAATCTTAGAAAGACACGTCCGCCGCAGCTCCGCCGCCCAAACAGCGGAACTACAGCGGGCGCGTGTGGGATTCACACCCACTAAAAAACATCCCCCACCGTGCCCCGTAAAAAACTGGGTAATGTGGTAGTTGCTCTCCCCATGTTTTCACTCAAGCCACACCCTAATGTTGGGAATCAGCCTGTGCGTCCACCAACCTTTCGCAGACTTGTCCCATCTGCGTTGCCAGAGATCAAGCGACTCTAACCTTGCCGCATTTCTACGCTGTGCATGCCCCTCCATATGTCTCGCATTGTACAGGACACTCATTTCTTTGGCCAGAATGTCAACCGGGTTCATGCCTGCTACCACCAATACTGCCTCATCTGATGTGGTTCTAAAAGCACTGCAAACCCTCAAAGCCATCCGCCGGTAAACCGAGTTCACCTGCTTCCGTCTCTGAGAGTTTGCAAGCGCCTCTGCCCACACAGGCGACGAGTAGAGCAGGATGGAGCGCACCACTCCGGCTAGCACCAACCTCCAGCAATGTTTCGGTCCACCAATATTTGGCAACATTTTTGCAAGTGCCGTGGTGGCACTGGCTGCCTTTTGACATGCATACTCTAGGTGTTCCCTAAAACTCAATTTGGTGTCAATTATTACCCCCAGGTATTTGATAGCCACTTTCACAGTGTTATTTTTCCTGCGTTTCGTTATTAAGACCGCTTCCGTTTTCGCGTCCGCCAAGGTCAGCCCGGCCTTTTCTAGCCAGGACTTTACCGCTCTCACTGTTTTCGTTGCGTAAACCTCCACATCTTCTGGGTGTTTTGCTGCAACAACCACAGCTAGGTCATCAGCAAAGCCAACAATCGTAGTCCCCTCTGGGACGGGAAGAGCAAGCACCCCATTATACATGATATTCCACAACAGGGGACCAAGTACCGATCCCTGTGGTACCCCGGCTGTGACAATGTACTCTTTGGGGCCCTCATCCGTCCCGTACCAGAGAGTTCTCTCTGAGAGGTAGTTTTCCACCAAATTCGCTAAGTATCCGAGGCACCTATGTCAGCCAACGCCCGTTTAATTCTATTCCAGTTGGCCGAGTTGAATGCGATTTTGACATCCAACACCACCACGGCACAGCAGCCGTCAGAAATCAGTGCGCTTTTTGCCAGGTTTACCACCATGCCAATTGCATCCACCGTAGAGTGGGCGCGTCGGAAATCAAACTGGCAGGAGTCAGTTGTAGATGACTCTCTCCATGATCTTCCCCATTGTATCCAACAGGCAGTTTGGACGATAAGACGCTGGGTTTCCAGGTGGCTTGCCAGGCTTCGGAAGCAACACCAACTTTTGCTTTTTCCACTGGGCAGGGAATATTCCTTCTTTTAGGCACGCCTCGAAGGTGTTGGCGAAAAGGTCGGGCCTAGTCTTCACTGCTAGTTTCAGAACTCGGTTGGGGATGCCATCCAAACCTGGGGCCTTGTTGTCACCGAACCTACCACATATTTCCCGCAGCTCCTCCACAGTTACAGGCGGTATTATGCCGTCATTTAGCTGGACAAAAATTTCCCTTCCCCTATTTTCGTGGTGAGGGAACAGAGTGGTAACAATCTGTTTCAGGAGGCGCGGGCAGGTCACCTGGGGTGATTTCCGCAGCCTTTTCATCACCACTCCGTAAGCCTCGCCCCAAGGGTTTATGTTGGCATGGTCGCACAGCTGTTTGAAGCAGTTCTTTTTACTCCTCCGAATGGCTTCCTTTAGGCGGCCACGCAATTGCTTGTGTGCCTCCTCTCGACCGTCGCCACCGGGTTTTCCCCTGAGCCTCTGGCAAAGCCTCCTTGCCCGAAAATATGCGGCTCGCAAACTTGCGATTTCGTTGTTCCACCAGTAGTTGGGTTGCCTACTGGGCATAGTAGCATCGCATGCTTCCGTCACCCATCGAGTGATCTGGGTGGCTTTCTCTCCAGCCGTACCATTCAGGGATATGTCGGATTTGAGCACCGCGGAAAACGTGTCCCCCTTCACTGTCCAGCCAAGCATACCACGCGGCATTCTGCGAAAACTCTTTTTCGAGCTCAATCCGCCCTTGATCTCTATGCAGATTGCCTGGTGGTCGCTGTGAGTATAGTCCTCACTGACATGCCAAGCGATTCTACTGACTAAAGTGGCACTCACGTATGTCAGGTCCACTATAGACCCCAGGCCCCTTCCCCGGAAAGTGTACGAAGACCCAACATTCGCCAGTACCACGTCCAGCTCCGCGAATGCTTCGACGAGAACACGTCCCCTTACATTCGTTATTCAGCTGCCCCATTCAAGAGCCCACGCATTGAAATCGCCTCCTATTATGATCGGCCAACGTCCTCTTGCATCCAAAACAAGAGCAGCAAGCATCCATTCATACTCGACGAGTGTAGCGCTGGGTCGAGCATAGCAGCTGTAGATGTGGATGCCCTTCACCTTCGCTTTGAGCCCTCCTCCGGGTGCTCCACTATTTCCTCGAAGGCTTGTTCTCCACAAGTCCACAGCGCTGCTTGGCCCGTTTGGTCTTTGACCCAAACGCTACCACCGCGGTTTCGGTATGGTTCACTTAGTATGGCCACATCGATGTTTTTCTTGCGGATGGTTTGCGCGAGTAGATCCTGTGCCGCCTCGCAGTGGTTGAGGTTGATTTGTATCAACCTCATCTGCGATTTGTGCTAAGGGCTCTCCTGTATTCCGGGCACCTGTTGCTGCCCGCACAGTAGACTATTTGGGTCAGCTCCGCAGTCCTCGCTGATATGGCCTTCCACTCCGCATCTCCTGCATTGCTCTGACCTGTCATTTGGGTTAGTGCATGCCTTCGCAATGTGACCAAAGCCAAGGCATCTGAAGCACCGTTTTAACGCCACCTGTTCCCTAAGGCGACACATAACCCAGCATATTCTCACTCTCCCTGCTGCTAACAGTTTGAGTGCGTTCTCCACTGGTAGGCTGATGATGGCGGTTTGTGTTCCCCCATAGGCTTTCCTTAGCGTTTTCACCACTGACTCTTGTACTCCGCCAAGATCGAACTGTTTCTCCAACGCTTCGCGAACCTCCTCCTTCGTCGTGATTTCATCTATATCTTTGCAGATTATAGTGATCTCCGGCCTGCTAGCTCTTATGTCGGCTTCCCGCCCTAAAGTCTTCCCGATTTGGCTTAAGAATTTGTCCGCGGTTACATCCTTGGATTTCTTAAGTTCCAACATAAGATCTCCCTTCTGCGACCGTCTAATGCGGCTGACGTTGTCTCCCAAATTGGTGAGTTCGGGGTCTGCCTTCACTTTCCTGAGAATGTCGGCATATGACCCTTCGTCCCATTTGGAAATGAAAATCACCTCCGGTCTAATCTTCCTCCGATAATTTCTTTTCCGCGGTTCTACCTTCCTCCAAGCTTCCGCATCCGCCTTTGAAGGTTCGATCCCTTTTCTCGAGGTAACCACTGCAGTCTTTTCACTGGCAGCTTCAGACGTACTTTTCATGAACTTCGCCTTTTTGGGAGTTGACTCCTTTTTTCTTTTCGGGGTTTGCTGGCCTGTTGAGTCATTCAGCTTCTCGCACAGCCTTTTCCCCGGTTTCTCCCCTTTTGTGTTTTGAACCGGCGTTACTTGAGTTGCCTGGTTCACTTTTCCAATCGGCGACTTCCCTACTCGTTCATCCTGGGCCTTGCCGTACGTCAAAGGGATACCTCTTATCATGGCCCTTATATTTTGGTGAATGTTCCTGCGCTCCTTTATAAACTCACACAGCTCCATGATCTTTTTACCGAGGGCAGTAAAGGCAGCTCCAGACTGATCATTGCCCAAAACATCGCTCGGGTGAATCGGCGTCAGTGATTCTTCCTCATCGAAGACTCCCGCTATATGCTTCCCACTGGGGGTAGCGATCGTGGGGGCTTGTGCCGTGTGGGAGGGGATCTGCGAAAAATCGAGCTCCTTCTGAACGGATCCATCACTGGAGCCAGTTCAAGTTCCTCCCGTACGCTTGTAACATTAGATGCCACAGTAGCCAAGGTTCCCACTACTGAGGCACTGCGGTCGTTGGATATCGACGGCCGGGAGCCCGCTTGCTCACTCCCAAAAACCGCCGGTACTGGGTTTCCGAAGCCCTGCACCGTAACTTCATTCTTCTTCTGCTCGTCCATGTTTGGTTTTATTTCTGTGTATCCTTCCCATAGCCAATTTTTATCCACGGGTAGGCGTTTACTTCCCACCTAACCGGCCTGCGCATAAACATGCCCATACACGCACATCTCCGGATGCGTGCATGTGCATGCCCATGTCACATTCGCCGAGCATTCCCTTATCCGCACGAAGGGACGCGCCTGATGGGAGATTTGGCGACTCCACACAGGGTTGTTCTTGCCTCTAGCGCTACTCAAGTTGTGAAACATGGAAGCTGATCAACGAGCCCGAGAAACTCGGAACGATATGAGTGGGTCCTTGGAGCTTCCGAAGTATAACTTCTTCCACTTACATATAGAAGGTGATTACGAAGGTTAAGATTCTGAAGAAGGGCACTCGTTTCGAGTGCTATTATTGGGCTAATTCTTGAAAGTCACTCGACAAAAAGTAGACTGGCTTTCGCTCCCGATCATCCTGCAATGATCACGTCAATGCCCTGTAGATCATTATGGAACAGTCAGCAAAGTTTAGGCTTCTACTCCAGAGAGCTTTCAAAAGCATAAACACGGACTGTATCTGGAGTGCTCTGGGCTGTAGGGTAATTCCATACCATACGTATTGAAAAAAAATAATCCAGGAATCAAAAGTCAAAAACAGAGTTAGACAAGTCTGCATTCTGTCACCGATATCATTACTTCCTGCCATCGGTGACGTGTTTCATGGCCAGGTACCGGTAGACGTCTTGATTAATAATAATAAGCGTTGGCGCGACAATCAAATTGTATCTGGGCCTTAAAGCGTATTTGAACACTTCATACTACAGGATTACGGTACACTATAGATGACAATGTGGTCATGATTGCGCTCGTCCATGATTTCTACCCCATGCGAGAGTCTATCGACCTAACCAATAGGCTATCCGCACATTAACGTGTTGATTAGAAGGCAAACATGGCAGTGAATAGGTCACATTTTAAAAAAGCCCACTATACCAGAGTGACTGGCGGGTGGTTCCCTTTAAAAACAAATGCTGCAGAATAGTTGAGGCGGAGTCTTCGATTCTTAGACAGACCTGATAGGCATTGATGCATATCTCAACGAACAGCCAACAACGGCGCGTTTTGGTACATGCCCCATTTACGGAATAATGACAACCAAATATGCCAGAGGGCATATCTCCTACATCATGAAATCGGCAGATATATCTGTTAGGCATAAAGAGGAAATGGTTCCCAGTGGGTAATCTGTAGTTCCCAATTGTTAGGAAATAGGAAGGCCTTTTAGATCGGTAGTATGAATTGCGTAAAGCTCAATCATCGAGTGTTGTCATTAAATTGGTTACTGTCTTAGTGGAAAATGTCAAAGGGTAGCACCATCGAATACTACGTAGTAATGACCCTGGCCGTCAAAACTGCATTCAGTTTGAAATAAAAGCCTGCCTAATATTGGTACTATCAGTTTTCTCGCTGTCATTGCTGAAAGCTACTAATAGCAAAGGGTACTCTGGCATGACAACAATGGCAAGGGTTCCACAGAATTGGATACAATCCCACTGTTTGGGAGCATCATATACAATACAAACACTTAGAAGTGATGACAGACCCTACACTTTGAAGAGTAGACAACTTTGGCAAAGCATCCAAGCAACGCGATTATGATGCTGAATGTATGTATAAGGGTGAACGTTTACCTGTGGACTACCTACGGACATATGCTACATATATCAAGCAACGCGTATCCGGTCTACAGAAGCACAGCGCCAAGGGTGTATTCCGCATTTAGGACCCTCTTGGTGATGATACATTTATCATTTCGAAAATACGCATTGACACCCTGGCAGATAAGACTGCACTCATATTGTATTAGGGAGCAAAATGTCACCTGACGTATCCAGTTAAAATCCCCGAGGAATTTCTGGTCCAAAGTGGAGTCCGCAAGGATTGCATCTTGTCACCGATATTATTTCTTCTAGTTATCGATCACGTTATTCATGCTACCTTGCCCGGAAGACGTGGAGGAAAAATGACGCTTCGACCACTTCACAAACCGCCACCGAACCCACGGTGGAGAGTCTCAAGGAGTTGGGAAATGCCTGCGTTCAGGCGAAAAGTTCACGGAAGCGCTCATCCACTACAGCGCGGCGATAAAGCTGAGTTCAAACGATCACGCTTTGTACAGCAATCGGTCGCTGGCGTTCCTGCGCGAGAAGCAGTGCTACTACTTTGTTGTTTAGGATCTGCGGGATCCTAAGTCCCCATCCACTTGATGGTGGACCGGACTAAATGAGGAGCAACTTACTCCCTCGTTTTTTAGTCCATGGATCCCTAGTTTGGAGCGTAGCACCCCAAGCATTAAGAATCGAAAAAATCAAAAATTTGACTGCGATGATAAAAGGGAGCGTCTTTCCACCTGTTTGGCACTTTCGGTCACGCTGCTCCCAGGGCAGAGGTGAGGCAGCGTCTGATGAGTTGCCTCTGCCCTGGACGAAACCGTCAGTCAAATTTTTGATTTTTTCAGTGCTACTACGCCAACTTAGATGCGGAGACAGTGGTCCAGCTCAATCCTTCCTCGCCGAGGGATCACTTCCGGAAGGCCGAAGTTGTGCTAGCCGTGAGGCATTATAACTTGGCGCTCCTTTATTACGGTCGCGTCATACAGCTGCAGTCAGGCGATCGGACTTTGCTGTTGGCCGCCCAGAAAACTGCAAAACTTCGTAAACAACAAGAGGAATATGAGCATCGTTTACCATGGGTCGGTGCCTTTATCGAAACTATTACTCCGTGTGAAGTAGTCCTACTCTTTTGAATCGTCCTCGTGGCGAGTTCGAATACATCACGGAGAGCAGGGGTGGTGGCATCTATCTATCGCATTAGCAATATTCGGGATAAATTTCGAATGTCGTCAACCCTGTTGCGCCACAGCCTCACCACTACTAGTAACGCACTCGAAAAAAGAAGCAAAGAGGGCCTTACTCCAAAGAACGAAAGTCCTGGGGGTTTAACGTGAGTACCTGCCGTGAAGGCTTAATCCCACGGTCCTCTTCGGACACGGATTGAGTTTGGGACCACAATCAGAGCCCCGCCATGCAAGTACAGCGGTACTGGTTTATGCTGAGTGGAGGCTCAGCATTCATACCAGTGAATGCGAGGCCTATCTAACACCTCTGCCGCAACTAAGGGGTACGGCACCCGAGTTGTACAGCGCAACTCCACGCTTGAACTCCGAGGAACTCTGCCGCGATGTAGGCATAACCACAACCACCATGAAACTCCCACTAGAGGGCCAACCGCAAATAACCGGGCCGAGAGCACATCCTCCAGGATTTCTCCTGGAGCATATCAGAGGGCCATCCCGGTTCCCATGGTACCAGATAACCTCCGGTGAGGCTTCGTGGCAGAGCCACTTCAGATGAGTTCCTTGCAGACTCGGGTCTGATCGCCCTCCTCGAGTACGTGGGGACGGAACTACTCCAAAGAAAGTAAACATCGTCTTTCTCAAGGTGGTTACCATCAAGTCCGTCGAAATAGACCAAAGTAGTGGCTATTTTCGGCTGGCATTGGATCAGCCTCGTCCGTCTGTTCTGTGTAGAAAGTTCTTTGTTGGTCAGATTCGAGGTATTTTCTGATAATTTGATTGGTGTTCTGAGGTGGCGGTGAGGAAGACGCAGCAGCAACCATGTCGTTCGGACCAAAACCGAAATGCCAAGGTGAACCTCAATGTGGTGGTACCGGGAAACATTGCACTCACTATGGTTTGCTGGTCGTGATGCAATAGGCGATTGGTCCAAGGTTTAATAAGGGCCGTCAGTACGAGCACTCATCTGAAGTGGTTTTAGGTCACGAAACCTTACCATGGGCTACACTGATACAATGGAAACCGGGATAACCCCAGAATGAACATGTCTCAGGAGAATTCCAGGCTCATATGCGTTCAGTTTGGTTGTAGCTGTTGGTCCCCTAGTTGGAGTTGGGAGGGTTGTGATCCCCTAGTTGGGGTGGGGTTTGTGATTACGTCCAAGTGGAGAGAGATCTTCGGGCGTCAAACGTGATGTTGGGTGTCAACATGGGCGCCGTCCTCCTTAGTTCGGTGGAAATGGGGTAGGTCTTGCCTCCACCAGTATGAATGCCGGGCCGTGCACCCGATATAAACTGGCACCGTTGTGCCTGTCTCTACGGCGTTCTGATTGTGTTCACAAAATCAATCCGTGTCTGAAGAAGACCATAGGGCTAAGCCAACTCGACAGATACCACCAAGGACATAACTGTCGCTGATCTGATTGAGATATCGGCCTCAATGGGCTTTGTGCGTCGTCGGGACTAGGGAAGAAGCTGTTTAGGATTATGAAATTGTGGTTATTGTGATTGGAGTCGATAAAATTTATTTTGATGTCCTTTGAAATTTGGAAACGAAAACTGTTGTTGGAGGCTCTGAAATTCTGACTTGTCCTTTGATTTCGGAGGCTGGGGGTTGCGCAGAATTCAGAGGAATAGGTGGTGCGCCTGAAATTCTGTTCTCCGAGAAACACCCTGTTAGTTGTTAGTATGCTGGGTACCGTAACTACATTCTGCATGTCGCTCAGGATCTCTGAACCCATCTCTGAAGTCTTTCGATAAGAATGAGAGATAGATGGTGAGAGACAAGTTGATGAAATTCGGGAGTTCTCTTTGTACCATGAATCAGAGTGGTCATCTGATACTCGGGAGTACCTTTTTAAGGTTTTGTGTAAACACAAAACCTTATTAAAATCGGTTTACCGTCTGTCTGTCTGTCTGTCTGTCTGTCTGTCCATCACACGCATTTTTCTCGGAAACGGTTACAGCGATTAACACCAAATTTGGTAGGAAGGTGGGAACTGTGAACGCTCACGCATACAGTGAGTTACATCCTCTTACGTCGAATTTAAGGGGGGTCCCCATACATGCAAAAGGGTGGTGTAATTTTTTTTTCATCAAATATAGTCATGTGGGGTATCAAATTAAAGGTCTCGGTTAGTACTTTTCGAAAACGGTCTTAGTTTTGACATTTGTTGGAAAGGTTGGGAGTGCGGGGGGTTGAAAGTGACCATTCCTTTACGGGGGCCATTCTCAGAAACTACCCAACCGAAAAATCTGAAAAAAATCAAGAGGCTGCCACTATATGGTGCCTGGGCTCCGAAATACCTTCCACACTGGTATCTGCACAAATAAAGTTAATAATAGTATATTACTATAATTTTTAGTAATTCGCTGCAAAACCCCCCTTATGTTGATGCTAGGACCACCAAGTTTCGCAACAATATAGGGTGTAACATAGAGCATGATGTTACCAAGTTTGGTGGAAATCGCACTATTGCTAACAAAGTTATAATACGTCAAAGTTGTCGCTTCTTTGCAAATTAAAGGCTATAAATGTCAATATCATCCGAAAGTGGATATTCTCATATAATATTGTATATGCATATATTACGTGCTACGTACTAAGAAATGCACAAAACCTTTCGTACCTGAAGCGTCCAGCTTCCGGTTTCCCGACTTGTTTTTTTTATACGTTGGAAGGTGGAAAGGTTCAAAACCTACCGCTGGCTCCTGCCATACGGTTATGTGAGACTTTTAAAACCACCTCCTTCTCCTTCGCTTACCCCGCGGGACTGCCATTTCGGTATTACATCACGGGGCAGGATCAGTTATGAACTGCGGCTTCTGTCGTTATTTGTCACTTTCTTCCGAAGCTCCTCCCTCCTCAGCAGATTGTGGATCGCCTTCATTAATTTTTCAACCACCCTCCAAGATATTTCAGAGGCTAGCATGTGGTCCACGATATTCTTGGGTGTCAACCGTGCCTCGGCGTTAATTTTCGCCTCCGCTCTGTGTGCAGCGAACCGCGGGCAGTTAAAAACAACATGCTCCGCATCTTCGGGAATCATCACGCATGTTGGGCAATACGGGGAGTCGTCACGCCCAAAGCGATAAAGGTATGCACGATACCCTCCGTGTCCGCTTAGGAATTGAGTTAGGTGGTAACTAACCTCACCGTGTCTTCGCTTGATCCATTTAGAGACATCTGGAATAATCCTGTGTGTCCAGCGTCCTTTAGGTGAATCATCCCACCTTTTCTGCCATTCCAAAATAGAATCACTTCGTGCCAATTGCCGACGATTGGTATAAGACTCACCGATTGCATATAATGGGTCATAGAGGTGTCGACCCTCATTAGCCAAGATGTCGATGGAGATCATGCCGGCTATCACACAAGCTGCTTCATCTGAAGTTGTACGGTAAGCGCTTGACGTACGTAATGCGCTCAATCGGTATGGGGCTGCGATTTTTCTTCTGTTTGCTTCCACCTTCAAAGACGATGCCCAGACTGGAGCCGCATAAAGCAAGATGGAGCTAACAACTCTCGAGATCAGGAATGTAGCCAATAATGTAGCCACTCCGGAAGGCTTGGTTGCTAAATTTTCAAGATGAGACTTGAATTTCAGTCTTTGGTCAACCATAACTCCTAGGTATTGAAGCGTTGGCTGCGACTGTATTATGTGGTCGCCAATCCTGACCTTTACCGACGACTGCTTCCTTCGCTTTGTAATCAAAACTACCTCGGTTTTATGCTCCGCGAGTGTCAGACCAGCTTCCTCTAGCCAAGACCTGATTTAAAAAAATGACTCGTTTGTGAGTACCTCGATCTCATCAATGTTTTGTGCGACGATAGTTACTCCGATATCGTCTGCGAAGCCAATGATTGTCACTCCTTTGGGTAGTTGCAACTTTAGAATTCCGTCATACATTATTATCCACAGGAGAGGACCGAGGACTGATCCTTGTGGAACCCCGCAGGTTGTTGTATACGTTTTAGGTCCATCGTCCGAATCGTAACACAATATCCTCTCCCGGAGAAATTCCACGACTATGTGCACCAGATATTTAGGAGCGCCCAATCTGGTTAAAGCCGCAATTATTTTGTTCCATTTTGCTGTATTAAAGGCATTCTTCACATCGAGAGTAACTACCGCGCAAGATTTATTGGCGTCCATTGCTTTTTCCGCAATTTCCGTCACCGTGCTGACGGTGTTGACAGTAGATCTTGCCTTTTAGAATCCGTCTGCCTGTCTGAGAGAACCACCTTGGTACTGTCTTGACAGCCACTGTCAGTGCTTTATTCGGAATGCCGTCTAAACCTGGGGCTTTATTTTCGGCAATCTTCTTCGCGGCTTCCAGGACTTCTTTCGTGGTTACCTCGGGAATTTCACCAGGATCTACCTGGACAGTGGGTAGATTCGACTCACTTGAAACATATGGGAAGAGAGTGCTAATCATTTCCCGCAGCAAATCAGAATTGGTGATCGGCGGTGAGCGCTTTCCTTTGATTGTTGCCATAACTGCCTTGTATGCATGGGTCGAAGTCCGCTTCCTTGCATAACCTCTTGAAGTGTTCAGTTTTACTTCTAGAGATGGCTGCTTGCAATGCTTTCCTCGCCTTCTTATATTGGTTGTGTAACTCTTCAGACTCAGACCGGTTTCTGCTACGTTGACTGTGTCTTCTGGCTTTAAGGCAAACTTTACGAAGTTCTTCGATTTCGGCATTCCACCAGAAGTTGGGCATTCGTTTTTTGAGAACCGTGCGGCGAGGCATGGAAGCGTCACAAGCTTTTTGTAACTTTTCAAGGACCTGCGCCACCTTTTCTCGTGCATTTCCCACCGGCATCGCTTCCTGCAGAAGTGTTTCCTCGAACATTTCTTCATCAAGTTTTTTGGAGGTCCAACCCGATATTGCAGTGTTCCTGATTCGCTTTGCTCCTGTCGTACGCTCCATCTGGAAGATGATAGCCTGATGGTCACTGTGCGTATATTCCTTGCTCACATGCCATTGGAGATCCTTGGATAATGTATCGCTAAAAAAGGTGAGGTCTATTACCGATCCCATATGCCGTCTCCGAAAAGTATTGACGCCGCCAGTATTTGACAGAACAACGTTCAAACGGGAAAATACTTCGAGCAATATGCGGCCTCTAGCATTTGTTTCGTCACTTCCCCAATCTTCGGCCCAAGCGTTAAAATTGTCAGCTATTATTATTGGGTTGTAGCGGCGGGACACCACTGTGGAAGTCTTTGTAATATTCGCATAAAATGGCAACGTCAATTTCATGTTCCAGCACGCTTTGAGAAAGCAGCTCCTGAGCTGCCTGACAATGGTTTAAATTCAGCTGTAGAAATTTCATTTGCGAAAAGCTGAAATCGCCGGACATTGGTAACTGCCTGTAACATGATCGACGTTACCCTCCTGTGTTTCTCTGCATAGCAGGCATTTAGGATTCGCATTGCACTCTTTGGCAATATGCCCTTCTTCTCCACATCTTCGGCATAACTTAGATCTATCGTAATTGCTTGAACAGTTTGTCGAGATGTGTCCAAATTCCAGGCATTTGAAACACCTCTTTGGCGATATCTGTTCTCGCAGTCGACAGCTGACCCAGCCGACGCGTATTTTTCCAACAGTAACAGCATTTTTTGCTGCTTCGAATGGTAGGGCTATTGTGGCCGTCTGAGTACCACCATATGCTTTTCGGAGCCTTATCATATTGGACTCAAGGATCGAATCTAGCCCGAGTTGAGTCTTTAAGGCCTCGCAGATCTCCGCTTTTGTGATCTCATCCAGGTCCAATTAGCATTGAGTCCTGGCTCACCTTCACCTCAGCTACTTTGCCCAGTGATGACTCGATCTTCTTATGTAAATCGTGGGACTTACTCTCTCTTGGCCTAAGCTCAAGGAGCAAATCGCCTTTCTGCGTGCGTCTTACACGATTCACGTGTTCACTCAAGTCCAAGAGGGAACTGTCTGTTTTTACTTTCCGTAAGAGTTCTGCATATGTCAGGTCGCTTGTTGATTTTATAATAAGCGCATCGGGCCGTGACCTCTTTTATGGCCTACCTTTTCGCTCTACTTTAGTCCAAGTAGAGTCACTGACGCATATCTCCTGATGGTTTGGTAAACTTTCACCGGGAAAGTTTGTTGATTGCACTTGCTGTACTTTGCCCTTCTTGCGTTTTGGCGTACGCTCTGGGGATTCTATATTAGCGTCCCTATGCCGTTTCCGGGGTTCTACTATTTTTTTTTTCATGAAAGCGATCCACTGCTAGATTGCTCTAGTCCGAGTTCCTATCAGGTGGATTGATTTTGAGGACGTTTGTCGGGAGTACCTATATCTTTTTTGACGGCATAGTGTATAGCGAGATATTTTGTTATTCTTTCCCAGTTCAGAAGGGTGTTGTAAGATTCGGTATGGCCCACTATCTTGTCTCAAACTACCGAAAGAATTCTGTAATATTTCGGTGTTTCTCTAGTGTGCTCGTTCATTTTTAGTTTTTGGTCCACACTGCAGAAACCACTAGCTGAACTCACTGGCTTCCCTGAGACATCGGGGGAAACCACGAGCTGACATCAGGAACGTTGTCGGTCTACCTACCATGGATCTGCCTGGGAGAGATTGGTGGTCCCTAGTGTCGAGGGATGGTTCAGCTGATCGTCCAAACTGCGCTGGAATCCCGAAGGACCTTTGAAAGCCGAAATCTGAAGGAAATTCTACGTTAAATGCTAACTTCAGAAAATCTAGCGTGGGAGATTCTAGCGCGCCAGAAGAATTGAGATACAATCAGCTGCAAGATCGAATTTAACGAGCGTAAATTGAAAAAAAAAAGATGACGTAAAAGGCTCGATTACAAGCGCCTCAAAATAAAAGAAAGGAAAACTAATAAGATTAAGCCAACTACACCACGTGATATGACGCCTTATCGTGCGTATCTGTGCGAAAGTCGATATCAGATAGTGATTCTTATTTAATAATAACATCTTCCATGGAAAAACCACTTGATTAGTTGTATTAAAATGTGCACTGATTGAAGATGATATCTAAACTTAAAAAAAGATAGTGCTGCTTATCACTTTATTAGTGTCTTTTTGTAAACACCATGTCTGAAATTCCACTATAAAAGCAAGCTCCTCCTTAGCTTAGGTATCAGTTTTCGGTCTCAGTATCGACAGCAATAAACCAGTTCAAGATGAAATTCGCTATTGTCCTTTTGGGTTTGTTCGCCCTCTCTGTAAGCAATACGATTTTCCATCTACAAAGATTGTTTAAACTAATACTCAAATATGGATTATTCATATAGGCCGCCGTTCCACAACAACGTGGAGTCGTCCAAAAAGTCGAAGATGTTGTTGAAAACGCCATCAGCAAGGCCCACGCTGAATTGGACACCATTGTTGACCTCGTCAAGGGATTGACCACCAGCACCAAAAACAAGGCTGACGGATTCGTCTCTGCTGCCAAGGACAAGATTAACTCTGCTATCGCTCAAGCCGAAAGCCAAATCTCCGCAGTTGTCAGCAAGGGTGGAGTCGTCGCTTCCTGTGCCAAGCAAAACCTCGCCGAATTGGATGCTTTCAAGACCATCATTGGCAAGAACGTAGGAAACTGCGCCTCTGGATTGTCCAGTGCTATTGTTGACTTCGAAGCTAATATTTCAGGACAAGTTTCTTCCTTGAAATCCGCCATCTCTGAATTGGTTACCATTGTTGAAGAATGTACCGCCGGCGGCAAGATTGAAGATGTCATCTGCGCTGTTACCAAGGTCAAGGAAGTTGAAAGCCTTGTCCACTCCATCATCACTGATGCCACCTCTGCTGTTGAAATTGCCCGTGGCAAGTCCTCCACCGTTGTCGATCAAGTCCAAACCTGTTCTCAAGAAACCATTGGCCAAGCTACCATCACCATCAACAAGTTCGTCACCGCTGTTAAGCAATGCGAATAAACATTGAAGTTCTGTTGCTGTTGAGTATCCAATAAAAGCCTTTTAAATTAATATCTACAGTTTTTTATTGAATTAGGCTAGGCCTTCCTTAATATGGAACTCTAGGGATTCGATATCCTTACAAACTATCTCGCATCCTGGCCAACGCTATCGCTCCATCTCAGGCAGGGTCTGCTACGTCTTCTTTTTCTACCACAGATGTTGCCCTTGAAAACTTTCCAGGCTGGATGATCCTCACCCATACAGCATAGGTGACCCGCCCATCGCGACCTGTTGAGCCGGATTTTATCTACAACCTGACGGTCATGGTATCGCTCATAGATTTCATCATTACAGCGGCTGCGGAATCGTCCATCCTCATGTAGGGGACCAAATATTCTTCGCAGGATTCTTCTCTCGAACGCCGCTAAGAATTCCCAATTTTTCTTTCCAGGAACCCACGCCTCCAAGGAATATATTAGGACAAGCAAGGACTAGTAATAGCTTTTACCCCCACTACAGTCTATTTGCCCGTACCTAAGCGTCTCCAGTACTAGGTGAGGCCAACTCCACCCGGCCAAATTGTGTTTTCTGTTAAGACAGGATATCGGTACCTCGCGAAGGTAGTGACACACCTGTAAACTGCGAAGTGTAAAATTCTCTCAAACTGATCTCTGCTTGTTGTAAAAAGGATAAAGATTTGTGGGCTAGTAACCTGCAACCTTTCTTTCTGTTTCCAAAGGACTACCACGTCTCGGAATCGGACTGATCCCTCGGCTACAACTTTCTCCTTTGGTCAAAGGATTTCGATTACATTCTGAAATGTGCTACGCTTCTCGGCAACAATATTGAGGCTCTCCAGAACTCTCCAACTTTAGTGAAACTTTCAGCGATAAACACTGGACAAACTGGAGTTAAACGAGATAAGATGATGGAACTCTGAGGAGCCTTCCTCTACCTATTGTGCCTTGGGTCCGAAACATGGTTGGTCATGGTGAAAAACTGGTATTGGGAGACTTCATTCCAAGGGCCCACGCTATTGGTAATACGCCAGGTGGCTCCGCATTGGGAATTAAGATTCATATGATGAACCCGTTTAAGCCTAGAGAGCGGGATGGTCTTACGCGTGTCTTTCAAGAAAGAGAGGAAACAAGTGAAGGAGAACCCCAATTTCTTTAATCGCAGGTTAGGTGTGACTGTGCCACCGAGGACCATTATATATACTGTTCATCGCTACATTATTGCTGACGAGGTAAGGAAGTAAATACATCTTGCCAGGGACGTAGTTTTTCTTTTTGTTTTTTTGGAAGTAGGGTAAGTGAATGCTTTTACGTAAAAAGTGTTCGCCTTCCGCAACAATACGCTATCGGACTACCAACTAAACACCTCCCTGTCATCAGAGAACTAGCCTGGAACCGTTTGACACATTACTTCAGGTTAGCCCTCCTGCTTTCCCGGCTTTGGGAGCCTTCAAGTTAGGGAATGCCTTTCACCACCGGGAGGGGAGGAGAGGAAGGGGGTTGTTCATTCAGGGAACCCCTTGCCATCTAATCCCTCCGCCAGCCGAATTCAATCTTCTTCGCAATAAAAAGGAGCCCGAACATAATGCGTAACACGATTCCAGCGGACAGCATTCTTCAGCATCTCTGTGACAATGTTGTCTGGAGGGAGTTTCCTTGTGTCTGCATAAAGCTATTGACGAAAGCCGTCCCCCCTCTCGCAAGAGAAAAAGGTGTGTTCAGCGTCGTCCGCCACTCCATTGCAGAACACACAATCAGGAGATCGCGCCTTCCCAACTCTGTGCAGGTAAGACTGAAAACCTCCGTGCCCGCTTAGAAATTGGGTAAGGAAGTAATCAATCTCACCATGCGTTCGGTTCAACCATGGGTCTAAATTGCCAATAAGCCGCGCAGCCCATCTGCCACTTGGTTCATTTTGCTAAGAGAGTTGCCACTCGGTAAAGGTGCGTTGACGTTCTTCACGGGCAACCACCTCTCTTGAGTTCTCGCGCTTACGACAGTAGATAGCTTTGCGCTCGTTGTCAAGGAGGGCAACGGGGATCACCCCCGCGATCAACATCACGGCCGGTTCGGAGACGGTGCGATAAGCAGATGCCACTCGCAAAGCTTCCCGCCTCTGCACTTGAGCAAGGCGCTTACGATACACCTCCTTGTCAAGGGCATCAGCCAACACCTCCGCGCCATAGAGCAGAACCGACTGCGTTGCCCCCATAAGGAGACGTCTGCTAGTAGTTACAGGGCCCCCAACATTCGCCATTAGCCGACTCAAGGCCGCGACTCCAGCTGCTTTGAATTGCTCGAAAAAAGCTAATCTTCGAGTCGAGTATTTAACCGCTGGTTTTGACTCTATAGTCAACTCGCCCATCGATATGGGACGCAAGGTCGGGATTCTCCTTCTGGTCAAGATAACTACTTCGGTTTTTTCCAGCGCAAGGCTAAAACCGTGAGCAGTCATCCATCCGCTTACCGTTCGGCAACAAGGGTCGCAACGTCATCTGCATAACCGACCAGGCGCGACTCTTCGGACATATCGAGTCTCAGCAGACTATCATAGGAAACGAGGTTCTCCTTTGGCCCTCTAGCGTCTCATAGAGTAGGGAGCGGTCTTTCAGATAATCCCTCAATATCCGCAAGAGATAGGTTGGCCCGCGAAATGAGTTTTCTAGCGTGGCTAGCATATCTGTCCATCTTACGGAATTGAAGGTATTTCTGACATCAAGCGTTATGAGGAGCACTATCCGTCGAGATCGGTGGCTGCGTGCCTCGACGCGATGAACCGCATCTACGACCTCCATAATAGCATCCACTGTGGATCTCCCTGGTCTGAACCCGAACTGCCTTGGGGATAAGTCCCCGGCAGCGTGGATTGCTTCAGCGAGTCTACTCTTGACGAGTCTCTCGTGCACTTTCTCGGTCGTGTCAAGCACACACAGCGTTCGGTATGCAGACGGGAGCTCCTGATCTGCTTTACCCTTGTTGATCAGCGCGATTCTGGCCACTTTCCAGCGACAAGGAAAAATGCCCTCCTTCAAGCAAGCGTTGAACGTCTCAAACAGCAATTCTGGCAGTTGGCGGAACACCAGTTTGTAAACTTCCACCGGAATGCCATCAGGGCCCGGGGCCTTATTGTCCTTCATGGTGAGAACCGCTTCTTCGAGCTCTCTCATTGTGAAAAGAGGGCAATCCTCGACGCCTTCCGCGCTATTGATATCAACCCGTACAAGATGTCTGGGAAACAATACCGGTAAAATGCGGTCCATCTGAGCGGTAGTTAGTATGCAGGACCGCCGCAGAACACCGATTTGCCGGTTGACAAGCTTATAGCCAAGTCACCTCGTTGATAAGGTTCTGCCAGCCGCGAGTTTTGATTTTATTTATAGCGCTGCGTAGTCTTCTTTTTACTGATCTATACTTTGCCTTCATGGCGCATGCCTCCTCGTTGGCGTGCAAACGTTGTGCCAAACGGCGGATGATACTTCCTCCGTAGGTCGGCCCCAGTACATAGAAGGCTCGTAGAGACTAGGGCCCCTCTGGGGCATGGAAGTGTCACACGCCGTCGTTATCAGGTTCATCACTGAATTTACGACGGTGTCAGCTCTGCCTACTCCAAAAGCTTCGACGAACTTCCCGATGTCCACCCTAGCGATATTCCACAGGCAGGGTGAGTATCACGTTGGTGATCACTTGCCGCGAAGTCTTCAAACACTCGCCACCCGTCCACCGATGATTCCAGAGATTCCGCAAAAGTGATATCAGGAATGCTTCCTTCACAGCCTGGATGCTGAAACGTTGGCGTGGATCCGGTGTTTAAAACTACGAGCCTGGTCCCCACCAACATTTCCAGAATCCGTTTCCCTGTGGAGTCTGACCCATGCCCCATTCAAGGGCCCTGGCATTAAAATCACCGCCTACCAAGATTCGTCCCTCCGTGATCGAAACGGTGTCCTCCGCCGAATGTCCGGCATCGTTTTGTTCGGTGTCAGGTAAACGATAAAAAACGTTATCCCTAAACACCGGATCCATACAAACCCGTTCCCTCGGTCTTCGGCAAGGACACAAAGCCGAACGTCGTCCCGAACCTAGATGGCAGCGGTACAAGTCGAGATGCTCGCTCGTTCGCTAATTAGTACTAGATCAGCAGTTACTTCCGCAGCGAACGGTGCTAGCAACTGGTGAGTGGTCGAACTCCGGTGCATATAATTTGTAAAATGCGGATCATGCCTAGCCCTTTCCACTTCCGCCCTAAAGATTGGACACCGTCCCGAACCAGAAGTGTGGGCGACGCTCTCACCGAATGCCCCACGATCCCTGCAGAGAACGCAACTCTCACTTTCATTGCAGGTCTTCGCTTGATGACCTACCTGGCCACATCTCCAGCATGCTGTCCTCCTTGCAAGCTACCGACGCTAGAACATGTGTGTGACCTTAGCCACCATCATAGAATTAGGGTCGCGATGCCGCAGAACCCCGGACAATTAATGCCTGAGTCAGACGTGTTCATTGGGTAGGCCAAAACGGCCTTTGCTATAACGGATATGCGTCTGAATTGCGTCTGTATTAAGAATCAAGGGGCCTTTCAGACGTTGGTTCCACATAAGCTTACAGACGACTTGGAACAGTATACTGGATGAGGTGGTTCTTTACGGAGCACCATTCACGTAGAGGAGGAATATGGTCTGGAATATTTACAAGGTACGATTTGTTTTGCCACAAGGGCGTTAGTCGCATTGAGGTTACGTCAGGGTCTTAGAAAGAAACAAATCGGGAAACCGGAAACTGGACTCTTCAGGAATGAAAGGTTTTGTATATTTGTTTTAAAAAAACATTTGAGTGGACATTTGCCCTATTAGTACCTAGCACATAATACATGCATATATTATGTGAGAACCTCTTATGAGGCAGCATGCGTAATTCCAGGGATGGTTCCAGTGGATGTTTTAGCCTGTGGAGGCGCTGAAGTGTGGAGCCATTTAGCGGAGATTCGTCCGAGCTAGCAAATATTTCTGGCTCTGGGAGTTAGGTAAACACCTATGTTTCAAACGCTATCGGACGACTGCGTGCCACCCGTAATTCAATAGGATGCTGGAACGCTGGCATAGAACTCTTGAGGCCGCTTCAATGACCCACGATGATTCTCCGTGGTCGCAAGTCCTGAATTTCGTCCTACTTGGCCTACGTACAGCCCATCATGAGGCGCTTGCCGCCAGTTTCTCCCAATAAGAATACGGGAGAATTTGAGACTTCACAGCGACCTTATGTTCGACATCAAGTCAGCCCTTTCCACCACTGGGCTTTTGCGCTTGTTCCGAGACACCGTGGTAAATTAAAATCACCCGATGCGATGAAAGCTAGTACCCCCAAAGACCTAGAGGTCTACACATACAGTTTGATTCACGTGGACGCTTCCCGGAAGTTCTTGCACCATGTGAGGGCCCTTATGAAGTGTAGAACAGGGAGGAAGACTTCTTTAGTTTGGCGTCGAGGGCAGGCCAAAGAACGTCTCCGTGACCAGTCTAAGTCTTTTTATATCCGGGGCTCAAGTCTCGGAGAAAAATGGTCGGTTTTTATCGCTAAAACCCAGTATCAGCTGGGGGTAGGTAGTTTAGCAGAAATTCGTCCGAGCTCCACACCAGGCTAGCGAAACTCACCACGGCTGGAAAACCTTAAAAAGAGACCTGGAGATAAAAATGATGCGTCTTTGGGGTAAAAGTTTGTCAGGCCCCCTACTATCTTTTTCTCCTTTAAAATGTTCACCCCGGGCCCCAAGAAAACTCTGGGCCCGAAGGGAATTCCTTCCTTTCCACCCCCCTCTCGTCAGGCCCGCGTTACTTGCATGGAAATCATGGAGGATGTAATATTAGTCATTCCTCTCCTATTGAGGTCGTGCTGGTCAATAGGGATGTGAATGTGAATGTTAACGTTGATTCCCCCGCCGTTGGAATACGCGTGGAATATTTTGCTCGGATAAAGGAGTAAGCCGGCCGCCCTCCCCTGTGATTTCTTCTGTCGCATCCCCTTGTTGATATTGACCAACTTAGGCTCACCCACAAACGATATGTATTGTGTTATAAAAGGTCACTGAGGAATTTTTGAATCTAAAGAGGAAGGCTGGTGCCATTTCGTCGATGACATAAAGATCACCCTTGGGAAAGGGTCCACCAGATATACAAAGGAACAGATAACCTACACTGTCTTAGCATGATAGTGTTTGTGCTTTGATGGGGGAGCAGCTTAAAAGATCCGTGGTTTCGGTGTTTCCTGGCGATCCCACAGAAAGGGAGAAAAATGTCTCATCTGCAGTGTTTTGATATCAAGTATTACGAGGTTCAGGTCTCTAAAACCACCTGGCTGTGATGAGACGACTGACGAGATGTCCAGATGTACAATCCCACTGATTCCTAGTGTCTCCATGAGTATCGTTTATGAGAGGGTTACTTCCTTGCTTTTTAAAAAAACTGCCAAGGTTGTTGTGCTCCTAACGCTAGAAAGGGGGAAGAGTAATTTCACCTTTGACAAGGTCCTGGAGAGGATTGTGGTCGAGTGACAATTGAAAACATTCCATTTGGCATCGGAAAGGCAATGTTGCTTCCGAACTGATGGGCTTACCAGACGATGGATTGATGTATGTGAAAAATTATATTGTCCATTGTGTTAGCTAATATGTCCTTGGAGGCTTTGTAGATTTCGAAGGCACATTCAATTACTCAAGATGGTCATCTGTGTTGTCGAAACTTCGTAAGTGTGGCTACCTGGAATCGTCTCTGAGAAAGAGCTACTTCCACGGTGGGAAAACATTCGTCCGAGGGGTCAATAAATGCGTATGAGTAAATATGGAACGCAGCTGCCTATATGGATCTATCGCAAGCCACTCTATATGAAGCCTGGGGATGGATGAACTGTTGGGTGAGCTACGTTCAATGAAGGAATGCGATGATGGCAGCCTACGTCGTCCGCCACTGATTAAGTCGAATGGAGTGCGTTTGAATTCAGGACGCGTTTAACGAAATTGGTATACATTTGGGGACATGTTATAAGGCGCGAATGGCATCTAAGTAGAAGAGCAAAAAGATTCTCAGGAATTGAAAAACGTATATCGAGGTCAACTTCAAAATGTCGAGGTCCTCATTCACATGATGAAGAATATCCTGGTTGATCGCTTTTCGGTTGGCCTTTGTTCCTCTGCCAACATTCGCGGCTACTTCCTGCACACTATCCTCATCGCAAAGTGTTCTATCACGATGTTCGTTGGTCAAAGTAGTGGCGAGGAAGACGGGGGTCGGCCAAACCAAAACTAAACGGCTGTGGAAAACCTTCTCGTGATAGTATCGGGAAACGCTGTACTCCCTTTGTTTTGCTGGGCGTGGTGCAGTAGGTAAATGCTTCTTAGCCTAATCAGGGCGATCAGACCCGAGTCTGCACTGGGACTCATCTGATGTGGCTTCGGTTACGAAACTTTGCCAGTGGTACACTGGTACCTTAGGAACCGGGATAGCCTCTGAATCCTCATGTTCCAGGAGAAATCCGTTAACAGGTGAAATCAACTCGGTTTTTTTTTGCGTTTGGCCACCTTGTGGGAACTTCATAGAGGCTGTGGTTACATTCAAGCGAATAAGATAGCTTCGGGCCTCAAAGGTGGTGTCCCTCACTCAGTGTAGCCTGGTACAGTTCCATTTATCCCAGTGAGACTCTGATTGTGGTCATAAAATCAATTCGTCTCTTAAGAAAGCCTTGGAATTAATTCCATTGTACAGGTGATTACGTTAAACCTATAGAGACGTAACTGTCACGATGGCAAAAGCTTGGGTTTGGAGGGTACTCAAATCATCAGGAATCATTCTAGTACTCATCCTACTCACTCACGTAAATTTAGCCAGTCGCAAATCCTACTAATTTCAGAGCAGACCATGTATGAGAGACTATTTGCTGCGTGTTCTACATACAGACATCTAGATGACGATACAGATCAAAAAGCAGCTTTACGCCTGTCTGCAGCCGACAGTTTCAACGTATCCTCCTGTATATCGCACGGTTTCGACCGATGCCATGCAGATATTGTTGGATGTTCCTCCTCATGACTTAGAGATAGTTCGGCGCATGTCTCGATGTTCTGTCTGCATACAAATTTTGTCAGCAAAATTGAAGTCCAGATAACAAGGAACCACTTTTCGACATTCAGCAAGGAAAACTCCAAAACGTTCTTTATCCTGTAAAGAGGGGAAGAACCATAAGTGCGAGATGAATTATATTTCTCACTTCAAAGGAATCGTGTCTACACGCGTCGGCCGGAAATATGTTGAGATTCATACTTCCGATGTGCCGCTACATCACTCCCCCCAGCTGAAACCAAGCGGATTCAGTGGAGGAACCCGGACATGATCCCGTCAACGGAGTTGTTGGACGAACCTGACGCTTTACGTGGTGCTTTTTGGAGCGTCAAGCAAAGATCTTCAGCCCTGATAAGGAGACCGGCTTGGGCCGCCCGAACGTCGAGCTTGACGGAATGCTGCCGTCGCTCCAGGACCTTCTAAGGGCCCTCGTATGGTGGGTGTGGCAGTCTCCACGGAGCGTCCACCCTAATAAGGAGCTGCAAACTTGTCCCGAGGTCCCTGGGGGTGTCGAACTCCGGCGTCAAGGCGTCGATTGTGTCCTAATGTCAGTGAGAAGTAGTGTATCAGGCCACCAAAACCTGTCGAACATTGTGAGGCAATACTTGCATCCGTTCAAATCTCGCAAAAGGCCAATGATATATCAGGATGGATGGTGTAGAAGTGCTTGGTCGACGGAGGGAATACACTTCCTTCCTTTCTTACGTGTTTGTTGATTTTGCGCTTTTGGCACGCGATGCACTGTCTGATGTTGTCCTGATGCCTGGGTGCGCAAGATCGTGTACTGCGTGAAATACTTCCTTGTAGAAATCGCCCGAAATGTATTTCAAGTTTTCCTTCAGGCTCTAAAGCTCTGCGTCGTCTTTCAGGGCCTCGGAGATTGCCATATAGTCGGTTGCTGCGGGGACTGTGATCTCAGAGATTCGAGACAAAGCGTCTGCAATGACCATGTCTTTTCCAAACATGGGTTGAATGTCAAAAGTAAACTGGCTCAGTTGTCGAAGTTGGCGAGGGCTGGCTTTGTCGGGCTTTTGTTTAAGCCTTACTTTTGCGCTGACTTGTGGTCCATGAACATGGTGGACGACCTGCCCTCAAGGGAGAATCTGAAGAATTTGATGGAAAGCTACGCGGCGAGTAGTTCGCGATCGTAGGTGCTGTAGGTACGATGAGCTGGGTTGAGATGTTTCGGTTACCAGGTTTGATTCACCTATTGGTGAAGAACGGCGCTTACCACTATGTCTGAGCCATCGACAAACACAGCTAGCGGTGCATCTGGCCTAGGAAATGTCAGCAGTCTAGCCTTAACAAGCTATTGTTTGACCGTTTCAAAAGCTAGACGGCGTCAGTAGACCACGCGACCTCGAGGGACTCTTTGGTTTTCAGTCCTGACAAGTAAGCGTTGAGGATCGCTTGTTGATGAGCAGCCTTGGGCATCAGACGACGATAGAAGTTTAACATGCCCAAGAACCCTCGGGGTTGGTAGGGAAAGGCTTTTTATCGCTTCAACCTTGTCTGTATCAGGTTGGATTCCGTCAGGGATAACCATTTGGGCGAAGAATTTCACCTGCTTCTGTAGGAATTTGCTTTTTCAACGTTAAGAAAGAGTCCGGTCTCAAGGAGATGTTAAAAAATGCACTCGAGATTGTCCAAGTGCTCAGATTCGGAAAAAGAAGCGACCAAAACATTATCCATGTATACAAACCAGGAGTCTAAATTTCGAAGGACAGAATGGATGAATCTTTGAAATCTCAGCGCAGCGCTGCACATGTCAAAAGTCATCCTGGGGAACTCGAAGGGTCCGACAGATGTGCAGATAACCGTTTTAGGTATGTATTCGGGAGCAACAGGGATTTGATGATACACCTTGGCTAGATCCAAGGTCGTGAAGACACAACAGTTTGAATGAGTGGAACAGGGAATTTTCTGAGCATTCAGATGCCTGTAATCTCCGCAAGTCCTCCATTCGCCGTTTGGCTTAGGGACTAAATAAGGTGAGATGACCCATAAGTATTGGAAGGTCTGCAAATACCCTGTTTCATTAGATCATCAACTCTTTCCAGCAACAGCTAGTTTCTGGGGGTGATAGAGGACGCATCTTTGAGAAGATCGGCAAGACGGTAGTGTTGATGTGGTATTGCGCATCATGCTTACTCAGCAGGGAGAAACTACTTTCAGTAGAGATGCTGCGGTATTTTCGGAGAAGTGCGTGAATACAATGGACACCAACGTCCTCGAAAACAATGGACAGAGTGTCGTTTTCACAGGGGGAAATTTTTCCTGAAGACTTTAAAGAGGTTGCGGTGTCTATTAATACTTCTTTCTGCAGGTTCGCCAACACCCCATAGTGACACAGGAAGTCTGCGCCTAAAATGGGAGTGCTAATGTCTACCAGAACGAATCGCCACGAAAACGTTCGGCGCAATCCGAGACTCACATCCACCTGCCAATAGCCGTAAGTGCAGATAGGAGAGGAGTTCGCGGCGGTCAGTCGCAAGTCCTGCGGTATCCATGTGTTTGGACGGAGTACGGGGAGAAACGACACCTCAGCGTCCGTGCCGATCAGGAAGCAACGCCTCCTTGGAGGGTCGAAAATTGTAAGGCGATATGGTACTGCGCTGCGGGTAGCTACCGCCGAGACACCCAGCGAGCGTAGCTTCTGTTGCATTGAAATTCCATCCGGTGGCACATTTAGTCGCCTGAGCTCTGAATTTACAGTGGTACCAGCAAATCGTTGAAGCCGATGAGAGTCCCGGTGTGCGACTACCCGAACACCCTTTTCGGGAAGCAGACCTCGACCGTGACTACGATTGTATCTACCGTCGCCGTAAACCCCGAAATTGCGTCTACGATTTGCGTCTCGAGGCACTTTCGCGACCACGGAGCATGCATACACCTTCTGAACTTTACAGGCCGTGGCAGACAACACCTCCAGTGACCCCGACTCTCCCCAGGCCAACATGTTTCCTGTGAGGAGTGACCAGATCTCCCATCAGGCGCGACCCCAGCTGGCGGATTAGGGCATACCTATTGATGTGTAAATATGTGTTCATGCACTTTTCTTTTCTGACTGTGCATGGGCTAGTGTTTGCTCATCTCTGGTGCGTGGACCAAAATGGCTACGGGAAGAACATCCAGAAAATAAAACTAACATGGACGAATTGAGAAGGAGTAAAGTTACGGTGCAGGGGCTCGGAACCCCAGTACCGGCGGCTTTTGGGAGTGAGCAAGCGGGCTCCCGGCCGTCGATATTCCTCGACCACAGTGCCTCGGTGGTGGACAACTTGGCCACCGTTGCATCTAATTCTGCATCTAGTGTTTTAGATTTGGAGAAGGAGGTGTTCAAACCAAGCACAACTCTGTCAAGAACACCAATTGCAAAGGCAAAGAATGATGAGCTAAAAGGAGATAGCTGGTCAAAAAAGGCGATTTCGACACCCATCGGATTTGATCAAGAGGTACTCCCGCAGCAGCAAATAGATCCATTCAGGAGAGGCTCATCAATTTTACGATCGCCTCCAATACCAAAGCCGGCAAAAGAGAAAGTCCGTGGGAACTCATCATCATCCGTGGGAACTCATCATCCTCATCATCGTCCGTGGGAACTCAGTAATTGAAAAAGGCGAAGGAGTCAGTAAAAGGAGTAATCTGGCCAAGACTCACCGAGAACAGAGCCCTGAGCCAGAAGAACTACCTTTTATACAGCTTGGGACTAAAGCTTGGGACAAGCCATTGAGATCATGGTGAGAGCCATCAGGGTGCTTTACAGTAGGTCCCAGGAAGAAGTAAGAAAGCTTAAGGAAAAGCCGGACATTCCAGCCTCAACAGTGTCACAGGCGACCCAAGTGACACCAAAACAGAAGGCCACCGATCTTCGATCAAGTAAGCGAGTGCGAGACAAAGAGGGGGAAGCTTTGGCGAATCAATAGGCACCAAAAAGGAAGAAAGGAGTCTCGACCAGTCCAACAAACGGAACTGAAAGTTCAGAAAGGCCCAAATTGCCCAAAGTAGGAACGTCGACTAGCGAAGCGAAACCGAAAGAAAATAAGAGCGGTGGTTGGACTAAGGTCGTGAACAACAAAAGAGAGAAGAAACCAAAGATGGGAATTCGCCCGGAGGCAATGATAATCTCCAGCAGAGGACATCTAACGTATGCGGAGATACTGAAGAAGGTGAAATCTGACCCCGACCTGAAAGACCTAGGCGGAAATGTCAGCAAAATCTGGAGGACCCAGAAAGGGAATCTCATGTTTGAACTTAAAAAATCCAGCGTGTGGAAAACTGACGGCTTTCGTAACCAAGTTTTAAACTCACTTGGGGAGACTGTCGTGGTTCGTTCCCAAAAACAAGAGATCTATATCCAGTGCAAGGATCTCGACGAGGTAACATCAAGAGAAGAGATCTGCACTGCCTTGAAGGAACAATTCAAGTTGGAGGAATTCAGGGAAGAATCTATCGTCAGCCTAAGAAAAGCTTATGGTGGTACTCAACCGGCCACAATGCGACTGCCAGTGGAATCAGCGCAGAAGTTGTTGGCCGTGGGGAAGGTTCGCATTGGATGGGTTGTTTGCCGACTAAGGGAGCAGATTTCTTTAAAAAGGTGCTTCAAATGCCTAATGTTTGGACACTTCGCGAAGGTATGCACTAGCGGCATCGAGGTGTGGGGGACATATTGCCAAGGAGTCCAATTGAGACCCCAAATACATTTTGTGCGAAGAAAAGGAGGGAAGGGATAACCGGCATATTCCCGAAAGTGGTAAATACCCAGAATTTAGGAAGGCGTTAACTGCAGTGAAAAAATGAGGTTAATACAAATAAACCTTAATCATTGCAAGGTCGCACAAGATTTGCTTGCGCAGACCACTTACGAATCCGCGACGGAGATTGCTATCATTAGTAAACCGTTTTAGCGGGTAAAAATCCCACACTCTGGCGTGCCCAGACCAGAATCTTTTAAAGATTTCAACCTCCTTAAAAAAAAAAGGCCAACATGTTTCAATGTTATATCTGCACGCAGTCCAGATAGCAGCAACTCTGAATCCTTCTTTGTCCTGTAAATAGGGCCGTAAGAAAAAGCCGGAAACTTGTGCGGCGGCGGAGGCGAATTCACCCCGCCAATACAGTCAAAGTTCATGCCTCTGATGTGCCGCCACATAGTCATGTTGCATATCAAATGAAAGGTCTCGATTAGTACTATCCGAAGCCAGTCTTCGTTTTAACATTTGTCGGGAAAGAGAGGAGAATGGCGGGTTGAAGATCATGATTTCTTTAACGGACCAATTTTCACAAACTACCCAACCGACTAATCTGAAAAAACAATGATCATCCATTTTCTACTATCCGAGATAGGCGTGAGAGCAGAAATCCAGAGGAAGCTCTATCAATGGTAATCTGTAGGAAGCGAAGGAGGCCACGAAAGTACGGTTGAAAGGGCCTCGAATTAAAGAAAGTAAACCTAACTAAAATTAACTAGCTCCGCCCCGTGGTATAATATCGTATCAAGGTCCACAAACAAGAAGAGAGTAGTTGAAAGTAAGCCTACACGTATTGAAGAGCCTTATACTGGTGGACTGCGCGACGGAAGACACTGCAGAATGGGTTAGAACCATAGTTCCTAGATTGCCAGGTTGGAAAGGGGTGGAACTGTCAACATGTGCTGGGGATGATATACCAGGAGCCCACATGGTGACAGTTTTTCTGCCAAAAGACGCGGCAATAGAAACGGAAGACCTTATGAGCCTCCTAATCGCTCAGAATGAAGATCTCCATACCAGACTATGGAGAGTCTTCAGAAGCAAGGTGGACGGCAAGTGTAAACACCTCACGATCGGGGTAGATGACCGATCCCTGGAGGCAATTAAACGTCGGAGTTATCATATCAACTACCGATTTGGCAACATACCCGTGCACGTGCACAGGGAAAAGCCGAGGAAAGATACCTCGGAGGAGGCACTGGGTGGAAAACATACCGAGGTCCCTGAAGAAGTCTCGAAAGCCATAGAGGCGGAAAGGACTGGATCAACCAGGGAAATAGAACTGCTGCCCAGTGAAGAGCAGAAGCTGGACCACCTAGACCTAGGACCTAATTCTTAAACGTAGTTTAAAATTCATATGCCTTTCAAAGTTCTTAACCGGGGACCGTGTGGCTATCCAAGTCTCATTGGAAGCCGGGAGAGGCACTCGAGAGGCAGTTGTGGCATCGAAATACTTCCCAAGAGACGAAATCCGGGCTCCACCGGAACAAGTCGGAAAACTGACGAAGTATTGAGAGGAGAGGGCATTACCACTTCTTCTCGGCGAAGCCAACGCCCACCACGAAGTCTGGGGAAGCAGGGACACCAATCGTAGAGGTGAGTACCTTCTTGAATTTATTCTTAGCAATAAGTTAGAAATATACAACGTAGGGAACACTCCAACATTTGTGACCGGCACTAGACTGGAGGTACTAGATATAACTCTAGGAATTACCCTAATGAACGGAATGGTCAGGAATTGGAGGGTGTCGGATAAACCCTCTATGTCTGATCACAGGATAATCAGATTCGACATTGAGGGTAACTCCGAAATAGAAAGAATAATAAGGAATCCAAGGAGAACGGATTAGGAATCCTACGCAACACACTTGCGCAACAACATTGCCCACCTTCAAAAGAGCGGTGACATCAGGAGGGAACTGGAATTAGAAACGGTGGTGGAAAACCTCAACACAATCGTCATTGACGCTTGTGAGGCCAGCTGTCCGACTAAGACAGTCAAGTCATCAAGTGATGTACCATGGTGGAACAAGAACCTAGCGAGAATGAGAACAGAGGTACGAAAACTCTTTAACCGCGCAAAACAAACCGGGGACTGGCAGAGGTATAAAAATGCGCTGACTGCGTACAGCAATGCAATCAGGGAAGCAAAACGGAACAGCTTCAGCGAATTCTGTGAAGGGATCGAAAAGATCACAGAAGAAACCAGGCTGTCTGCTTGAAAAAGGAAGATGGGACATTTACCGAGAATGGGAAGGACAGGGTACACCTGCTTCTCAGAACTCATTTCCCGCGGTCCTACCCCACGGTGGCAGGCGACAACAGTCTGCCTGACACCCCAACAACGAATAAAAAGGGAAGGAAGGAGAACTGGAAACTAGTAAAGGAGGTATGCTCAGAAGCTAGGCTAAGATGGGCAGTAGGAACTTTTAAACCAATGAAATCTCCCGGAGTAGATGGCATTTTCCCAGCACTTATCCAAAGAGGCCTAGGAATCATCTTAGAGTATCTTCTGAGGGTGGTAAGGGGGATACATATCAGGGGCGTGGAGACGGGCAAAAGTGGTCTTTATTCCGAAAGCGGGTAAAAAGGATCCTTTTCACCCTAAATCTTTCAGACCAATTTGCCTAACATCGTTCGTACTCAAAACGGTGGAGAAGGTCATAGCCAACTATATTAGAACTAACGTTCTAAACCGTAATCCCCTACATCACTGTCAGCACGCTCACCGAACAGGACGGTCAACTGAAACTGCTCTGTATCAGCTGACAGAGGTACTACGGGACGCCATAGAAACAAAAGAAATTGCACTGTGCGCGTTTCTAGATATCGAAGGAGCAATCGGCAACACATCGCACACAGAGATACAGAATGCCCTGAGCCGCAAACGAGTGGGAAACACCCTGGCACTCTGGATGGGCAAAATGCTAGAAAGCAGACAAACAGAGGTACAAACAGGTACAAATTCTATTATCATGAATACCACTCAAGGCTGCCCACAGGGTAGAGTGCTATCGCCGCTGATGTGGAGTATGGTAGTGGATGAACTCCTGGACGTGTTAACTAATACTGGAAGTCCAGGGCTACGCGGACGACATTGTTCTAATCTGTAGGGGCAAATATGAAGATACCCTATGTGATAGAATCCAAACTGGATTAAGGGTTACTAGTGCCTGGTGCAGGAAGGTGGGACTGCGGATCAACCCAACCAAAACCACCATAGTACCATTCACTAGGAGGCGTAAGCTGGATCACCTGAAAGCCATAACATTACATGATATAGAGGTGAAACGAGAAACAGAGGTCAAATATTTGGGAGTCACGCTAGACCAAAAATTACTCTGGAAAACACATGTCGGAAACACTTGTCGAAAAGCCACGAGAGCTCTGATGACTTGCAGATTCATAGCAAGAGAAAAATGGGGTTGCAGCCCGAAGATACTACTTTGGATATATACTGCAATAGTAAGGCCAATGATTACCTATGGAGCGGTAATCTGGGCAGAAAGAACCCAACTCAGCACACAAGCCAGGGAATTACATAAGCCTCAAAGGCTGGCTTGCGTGTGTATCAGTGGGGCAATGAGGACATGCCCAACGGCATCTCTGGAGGTCCTTCTGGGATTAACCCCTCTCCATCTGCACATACAGATGCAGGCAAAGAGATCAATATTCAGGATGGCCGGTAGTATGGGTGAGGCGGGGAGCTGCCTAAATCGAAGGAAGATTGATATCCTTTCTAGGCGGTATCCCGAATTACTGATACCGAGGGACAAGATAACAACGAGGTTTCACTTCGATAAGAAGTTTGAAACACGTTGGAGTAACAAGGCAAACTGGGAGAGCGTGGCTGCGACATACGGCTTAAACCAGCAACTGATTACTTGGTACACTGACGGATCCCTCACAGCAGAGGGAGCGGGTGCCGGTGTCATTGGTCTAAGGAAAATGTACTTTGAGCCAATGGGCAGGTACACTAGCATATTCCAGGCAGAAATATACGCCATAGACAAATGTGCCTCCTTTAATCTGCAAAGGAACTACAGGGGGCAGAACATACCTATTCTCACCTATAGCCAAGCAGCGAATTCTAAATTCTAAACTGGTATGGGAATGCCTTGAGAGGCTGAATACACTCGGCTACTGACACTGCCTGCAGGTTTTGTGAGGAGGAGGAGTCCTGGGACAGTGTCCGGCACTTGTGCACAGTAGATCGAGGCATCTGGGAGAACACTTACTACCAGACGCGAGGCTGAAAGATCTGGAAGTGGGGAACATACTAAAGTTCCTAACGGTTAGCGGCCTGCTTGAGATACTATGATCAATAGGTACACTATAACCGTAAAAGGGGCGGAATAGTTCTTCAAGGACGCGGTGCGACTTTCCCTTAACAGAATAATAATAATAATAATTGAAGAGCAATGTCCCTGAATATACACTTTTCTAAAGAAAGAGAAAAGACCAACAAAAAATGAACCAGAAAACCTTGAAGAAAATGAGGTGACACGAAAAGGAGACACACTAGACAGAATATCACAACTGCAGCAAATAATCGATTCTATCATATCTGAGGTTGGTTATCAGAAACAATTTCTAATTATGCATATCTAAAAGCAGCATTTTCAATCGTCGTATTTTTGAAGATTATATCATTCAAAAACGTACTGACAACACTTTAATTGTCGGTATATTCTAGGATTGGCAAACGTAGTTGGACGTATGTTAATATAAATTTGCATATCTACCTGATAACGTGCATTTGATTGAAAAATAATAGGTTCAATGGAAAAAAAACCGCCCGATTAAATGTATTCAAATGTGCAGTGATTGCAAATTATATCTGAGCTTAAAAGAAAAGATAGTGGTTCTTATCATTTCGTTGGTGTCCTTTGTACCCTCCATGACTCGAGTTCCACTATAAAAGCAAGTTGCTTCTTAGCTAAGGTATCAGTTTTCGGTCTAAGTATCGACAGTAATAAGCCAATTCAAGATGAAGTTCGCCATTGTCCTTTTGGGTTTCGTTGCCCTCTCTGTAAGCAACTGGATCTTTCATCTATAAAAGGTATTTAAACTAATATTCTTGCATGGATTATTCACACAGGCCGCTGCTCCCCAAGAACGCGGAGTCGTTGACAACATCGTTGGACAAGCAATTAACAACGCCCAATCTGAATTGAACAAGATCGTTGACCAAGTCCACGACTTGACCTCCAAAATCGAAGGTGAGGCTGAGAGCGTTCTCTCCGTTGCCCAGGACAAGATTAACTCCGCTATTGATGAACTCGAAAGCAAACTCTCTGACTTGCTCGCTAAGGGTGGTGTTACTGCTCAATGTGCCAAACAGAACCTCAAAGATTTGGATGCATTCAAGAGCATCATTGGAAAGAACATTCCAAACTGCGCTGCTAACTTGAGCACTTCAATCGCTGACCTTCTCGGTAGTGTTACCGATGATATCACCTCCTTGGGAAATGCCATCTCTGAATTGACTCCTATTGTCGAACAATGCGCTGGAGGTAGTGATGTTGAAATTGCCATCTGTGCTGCTACCAATGCCGGACCAATTGTAAACTCTGTCCTCACTATCGCTTCCAATGCCTTCTCTGCTATTGGAACTGCCAGTGGCAAGACTCCCGGACTCATTGATGATGTTAAAACCTGTTCTAAGGAAGTCGTTGGCGAAGCCACCATCACCCTTAACAAGTTCGCCGATGCCGTTAAGCAATGCGAACAATGACTTTAATTTTATTGCTGCAGAGAATTCAATAAAAGTATTTTAAATCAGAAAAGGATATGACAGTGTTTTATTATTCGCTAATTCGTTTATAAAAACAAAAGATATTATATTTCATTCAATCCTCCTCCTCCTCCCTCTAGCCCCTCATTTTTGGCTTATTCACATTTAAAGGATTCACAAAGAAAGTTTCAAAATTGAAATCGAGGCAATCACCATGCCAGATTACCTATAACCCATCCCGACTTCAAATCCAGAAAAACTTAAATCCTTTCAACATAAATTTGAATGGCTAAATCTACAATTTTTCCCATTAGTATTTTCCTCAGAATTACAAGTCATCGGATTCATTTTACTTACGGCTCGATACAGGTAATAGGGAAATTTTCGCATATGACGTTGGAAATGCAACTAATTTGGAAAGGGGGTCTTCACGGAACGAAAGACGAATTCGGGAGTCCTTCAAATTAGTTGTTCAATTTGGCGTTTGATTATTATTATTATGTGAAGGGAAAGTCGCACAGCGTCCTTGAAGAACTATTGTGCCCCTTTTACTGGTTATAGTGTACCTATTGATCATAGTATCTCAAGCAAGCCTGTAACCGTTACGAACTTTAGTATGTTCCCTACTTCCAGATGTTTCAGCTTTGCATCTGGTATTAAGTGTTCTCCCAGATGTTTCGACCTACCTTTCACAAGTGCCGGACACTGTGCCAGGACGTGCATAGAGGTTTCGTCCTCCTCCTCACAAAACCTGCAGGCAGTCTCCGTAGATATCCCTAGCTTCCCTAGGTGATAGTTCAGCCCACAATGACCAGTGAGAATTCCCACTATGATTCGGAGGTTCTTTTTGGTGAGGCTTAAGCAATCCTTTATACGCATGTGTTTGTATCCCCTGATAAGCGCCCTGGACTGCTCCATCCCTGGTGGGCCCGCCCAATAGAGTTCCCTCAACCGTTTTTCTTCGTTCCTTAGATTCATAGCCATGAAACCGTTTCCGATTCCACAGAAGGGTTCTGGCCCGTGTAAAGGCATCCCTGCTCCCTTCTTGGCTAGTTCATCCGCTGCCTCGTTGCCTTCCAACCCAGCATAGCCTGGAACCCAAAGTATCCAGACCTTGTTGGACGAGCCGAGTGTATCCAGTCTCTCAAGGCATTCCCATACCAGTTTAAAGTTCACCTGGTTGGACCTAAGTGCCTTGATCGCTGCTTGGCTATCGGTGAGAATAACTATGTTCTGCCCCCTCTAGTTCCTTTGCAGATTAAAGGAGGCACATTTGTCTATGGCGTATATTTCCGCCTGGAATATGCTAGTGTACCTGCCCATTGGCTCAAAGTACATTTCCCCTGGACCAATGACACCGGCACCCGCTCCCTCTGCTGTGAGGGATCCGTCAGTGTACCAAGTAATCAGTTGCTGGTTTAAGCGGTATGTCGCAGCCACGCCCTCCCAGTTTGCCTTGTTACTCCAACGTGTTTCAAACTTCTTATCGAAGTGAAACCTCGTTGTCATGTTGTCCCTCGGTATCAGTAATTCGGGATATCGCCTAGAAAGGATATCAATCTTCCTTCGATTTAGGCAGCTCCCCGCTCCACTCATACTACCGGCCATCCTGAATATTGATCTCCTTGCCTGCATCTGTATGTGCAGATGGAGAGGGGTCAATCCTAGAAGGACCTCCAGGGATGCCGTTGGGCATGTCCTCATTGCGTTTGATACTTTCTCGAGTGGCGTTTGATACTTTCTCGAGTGAAAGATTCATTATTGAAATCATCTTACAGGATTAGTGCTTTGACTTTGGAGGTGTGAGGGAATTTGTGAAATAATCGATAATCCTATAATCGATTCGACCTATTACTACTATCTTTACGGTAAACAGTTTTTTAAAGATTAATAGCCATGCCGCCAACTGTTCGAGAAACCATATTCACTTTTCGAACAGTTGGAAGCAAAAAGTTACGCAATTATTAAGGATTTTTGGTAAAACCGGATGAACCGTAGGAGACTAACCTAGTAGACAACCCTTATCGCTATGATACCTAATTCTGGCTTACCAGTTTTTCCACAAAAAAGTAGCTAAGAAGGCACACTTTTATGTCAGCCATGAGATCATTGGAAAGCTTTGGAAAGACCCAACTGATCAAGAACAGATATTTGTGTACCCGAGTCGGGCAAAGAAAAACGGAAAGGAACGTATCAGGTGAAATCTAATCATAAGGAAAAGTCATCCATTTTCCTTGAATGTCAATCGAAGGCCACTCGAGGTTTCAGGGACTGGAAATTCTGAGATGAAATCTTGCTGAACTTTGTGGCGCAGCAAACGGTAGACATTACTAATGGGTTCACTTTGGAGCGTTTGTGGTAAGCTGATACTTTGGAAAGCCCATCGACAACAAACTCCAGAATTTGTTCCCAAGTGCCGGCACCGAACCCTCAACAGTCATGAGATTCAAACAACGGGTCCCTATCTTCGAGCACCCGCGGAGGCTTATCGGACCCCACCTCGAGTCCACTAGAAATCGATTTTGCAATTTATAAAAACAAAGCATCTTTCGAACATCGTGTAGTCGGTAGACCTGCCTGCTCCATCGCATCTCAAAGTCAGACCGCACTTGGGAAATCGCCGGCGATTGCAGGCATCTCAATACTTGTACGACTCCAGATTATTACCCGCTAACTGTATTCAAAAATTTGTTAAGGACATTGAGAGGCAAGGACTTTTCTGTGATCCACCAGTTCCAAAACATAGAATAGGACATTTCAAAAACGAGGATCACAACTCCATTTAACCTCTTCAAATTCATCCGATCACCAAAGAGCCTTTGAATCAAAGCCCAGTCATTTCAGTGCACTATTGACCATTTATTGCAGGACTCACTGTTCACGCGGTGCTACATAGCCGACATGTTCGCAACTTCAGCCGACCACGATCAAAACCCTCGACATCCGCAACAGCTTCTTTCTACCCAGTATCTCACCCAACTACGCGTCGACTCGGACAAATGGATCCTGGGCAAAACAGAATAGGAATATCTCAGCTAGAATCTGCTTCACAGAGTATCAGGCATTCTTCACCCAAGGTCCAAGCCAGGGAAGATTTTTCAGGACCAGAGACCAGAGACAACTACCGAGCTCCGTCGATTTTTAAAAATGTTTAATTTTTACCGCCGTTGCATTCCGAAAATTACTGGCATATTAGCGCCACTTTCCAAGGATAAGAAATCTCGCTTAATCTGGTCGTCCGATGCAGAAGCTGTGCTTCGAAGCGGCAAAATAACACTCGCCGACATGACGACAACCTCCTTCTTATCGTCGTACGCCACGCTAACTTTTGAGACCGGACATCCATCGACACTCTCGTTTTGAACAGGAATTTTCTCTTAGTTCCTAGCGTCCTCCGTGTTTCTTCTCTTGGAAACCGTCGAACGCTATAGCAATCACGATCGCCATCTTTGCTCTCATTAGGCACTTTCAACGCCTTATGGGAGGTCATTTATAGCTTTTACTGGCAATCGATTATTGGTCTATGCGGCACATCAATGCTCAGGCTAGTTTTTGCTCAGCAAAGCGCGTCAACTGGACTACATCCGGCAAAACAGATAGCCTTCAATTTCGTCAAAGGAGCGGAAAACGAGGTGGAAAACTCCTTTTCGCATAAGTGCGGCATAGCTATGCCTTCAATAGTGACGAGAAAATACACTAAAATCTACTCGAAAACTCCAGACTAGCAATGCAACGATTGGACGTCGGGACGCCGCATCCTGTGCGACACTTCGACCGAAATCTTCAGACCTTGTCTACCAGCCGCCACCTTATACAAAAGAGCTCTTGGCGCGCATCACCACCCGGCGCACCCCAGCGTGAGAGCCTCAGTTCTCCGGGTTTCACAGAAGTACGTCTGGTGGAGCATGCGAGAAGTTGCCTCTCGTTGAATTCAATAAACTCAGTCACGCTAACAGTCCCAAGTACATCGTCACAACTGCAGCACCTTGGAATCCCTCGATATGTCTGACAACGGATCTGACCGATATTATCAAGACCCGCAACTCTAATCAATTTTTACCAGACTGACCAAGCCCTCCGGGGCAACCGGGTTTGAACAATCCTTGTCACCCGGAATTCATCAAAGCCTAGAGGCTGCACTCATATGCAATCGGCACATCCTTTGGTACGAACTACTACCGATACTGCTCCTCGACCTCTGAACACCCTTCAAGGAGTACCTTCAGACTTTACCAGTCGAGATACTATTTGGAAAGAGTCCTTTCTTCTCTTTGTCGGAATACAAAGAGACGAATTCTTCGTTGTTCGTGAAAAACTTAAATGACTTCACTCGAGTTATCAAGCCTATAGAAGCGTCCAGATGTACCGCGTACCAGAAACTGCTCTTTTTCTAGGATTCGCGGAGTTGTAACGATGTTTCTAAGCGGATTAGCTCAATAAAAAAGCCACTGGAGTAACCTTATATAGACCCGCATAAGGGGCATGTACCTATTCTATCAACCAGTTGCAGTCAGCACACACGCTACTGCCAGACATTCCTACTCTCACTCTATGTCTTTCTTTCTCTTTTCTCCCTTGTCCATTTTTTGCAGGATGCAATGCCATTTTGACTAGCGTCGCAATAGATGGTGCAGTTTCCTGGTTGTCTTCGATTGCAAATCGACTATAGCTTGCACTTCGTCAAAACCACTACGTGTATAAAGCCATTCCATTATCAGTAATATGACCACATATCCGTTGAAGGAGCAGCTGATTGGGAGCCTTTCACTAAGTGAGGAAGCAAAGTTTAATCACTTGCTGAATGAACTGACGTTTGGCGATGGTACCCCCAGCCGGTTGCTTCGAGAAATGAGGCAGTTAGGTGGGGATAAGGTTGGCTCATAGCTGCTGAAGTCACTTTGGCTCCAATGACTCCCGGAGAGCACCCACGCCATCTTGGCCTGCGTAGACTTGGGATCGCTGGAGGTGTTGGCCGCCACGGCTGACAAAGTATACGAGGTGTACTCGGAGGTTTCCCGAGACACAATTTGGGACTTCAGGGACTAAATATACCACCGGACGCACGTTTAACGCAACAAATAACTTGACTCGCTGAGTACCTCGGCAACGGTTACCCGGAACACAATACCACGCCACCTTACCTGAGGTGTCAGTTCTCCCTGTATCCCGTCCGGACACTTTAATCCCACAAAACCTACGACTGGCGCCAGCGAACTCTTCTCCCATCCCCACCGCACCACAGGTGGACGCGAGTCTCGGACTGCGCCGTAGGTTTCCGTGGCGTTTCGTTCTGGCCGACATTAACATCCCCATATTAGGGGCAGACTTCCTGTGTCACTATGGGCTTCTGGTGGAACAAGACTTTGATAGGCCCCGCAACTTCATTGCAGACGTCAGGGAAAATTTCTACATGCCAAAATGACATTCTTCCGATAATTTTCGAGGACGTTGCCGACCATCGCATTCACGCACTACACAGAAAGTAGTTTCCCCAAGCCAGTTAGGCACGATGTATAGCACTACATCGACACAACCGGCTCTCCAAACTTCTCAAAGGTGTGTTTACATTCATCCCAGAAGGTAGCTGTTGCAAAGAAAGAGTTCCACGAAAGTATTTTCAGACCTTCCAATAGGTGTTGGTTTTCTCCACTTCATTTAGTCCCTAAGAAAAATGAATGGCGACCATGTGAAGGTTATAGGGGTCTGAATGCTCAGACAGTTCCAGACCAATACTCCATTCCACTCATCCATGGTTTTGCGCAATCGCTAATGAACTCCGTGTTTTTGCGACCTTTGATCTACGTAAGGCGCATCACCAAATCCCTGTGGCTCCCAAAGACATTCCGAGGACGGCTATCTGAACACTTTTCGGACTCTTCGAGTTCACCAGGATGACTTTCGGCTTGTAGAACGCGGCGCAGATTTTCCAGAAGTTCATCCCTCTTCCCCCCTTCCCCCTTCCACTCTGTCTTGTGAAACTTGAACTTTTGTTTCTTCTAAATGGATAATGTTCTGGTCGCTTCCTCTTCTAAATCTTAACACTTGCAACATCTCGAGTGCATTTTCCAGCGTCTTCGTGAGACCGGACTTATCCTAAAAGTTGAAAATGCAGATTCCTCCAGAGGTAGGTAAAATTTCTTGGCCACTTAATAACCCCTGACGGTATCCAACCTGACCCAGACAAGATTGAGACGATAAAGAACGTTCCCCTCCCAACCACGGTGAAGGATCTGCGAAGCTTCTTGGGCATGTTAAACTTCAATCGTCGTTTCTTCCCCAAGGCCGCTTATCACCAGGCGATCCTGAACGCTTACTTGTCTGGGTCCAAAACTAAAGACTCCCATGAGATTGCGTGTTCTGGAATATGCAATAGCTGCGGCATCATGCGATTTATTCTAGTCGTAACCACACATTTTCCGGGATTATGGGAAGCGGCGATGAAATCGACTAAGCGACAATTAAAATATTTGTTTAATGAGGCAAAAATAGTCTCCACCTTCGAGGCATTTACTACGGTCCTGTCAGGTTGAAGCCTTCATAACCTCAAGACCACTGGTTCCCCTATCGAACAATCCTGAAGACCTCGGAGCATTGACACCGGGACACTTTTTGGTGCACCAGACTGGTCTCTCAACATCTCCTGTCGTGCAGCGACCCAAGAAACCGTGTATCGCGCCATGGGCAATGATACCTCCAAATCTTACAATTCTGTTTTCCACATTCGGCATGGTACTCTCGGAACATTTCTACCGAGAACTACGAAACTTTGAGGCCTCACACGGCATACGATGTAGGGAAGTTAGGCCAAGCCCAAATAGTTCTAGGTGAACTGAGGATTGAGGTGGATTTCTCGATGCGTGGAATACAGGATGACCGACGAGACATCATGCAGGTCTTAAATCAATCACGTATCCCTTAAGCGCTTTGATCCCTCACGTGTCATTAGTACAACGTTAAAGTGTCGATATCGATGCGTGGATCCGCACCGGATTTAAAAATAGACCCCAATCAAAGAAATTTGCGGCTGCCTAACGATAAAAACCAGAACGCGAGCTAAAATACCGCGCGCGTGGAACCGTAAGTCTCCGGACCCGAGTGCCACGATCGAGAGGGAAGATCCACGAGGGATCACAGTCCCGATCATGGTTTCTTATGCCTCAGATAATCTTTGAGGCGCGACCCCTGAGGTTCCCTCCCATCCTTGACATCCTCAAGCCATTATTTAGAGGACGTCCCTAATAAGGTTTCGCGGGGTCAAGGAAGAAGAGAGAGGGAGGAAATCCTCAAATCAAAAGAAAAAAATTATTTCCAATTCATGTTATATTCATTCAATCCCAAAAAAATATATATAATCCCACATGACTATATTCGGTAAAAAAAATTGTTACACCCCCCTTTTACAGGTATGGGACCCCCCCTAAATCTCAGTGTAGAAGGATATCACTCACTCCATGCCTGGGCGTTCACAGTTCCCACCTTCTCACCAAATTAAAATACAGGCAAGATCAACAAACGCCAAAAGTGAAGCAGCGTATAAAAGGAGTAACCCTATCGGGACTTATAGGGAGTAGAGTCCCGATCCGGAGGAATTACCGTTCAACCAGCTTTTGGCAAAAATAGTTGACCTGTCTGAGTTCATCAAGGACAAGCACAACGTGCACCAAGGCATAAAGAATATAGTTAGGGCTATAAGAGTCCTCTATAATAGATCGACGATGGAGGAAAAGAATACAAGGATACGCCGAACTCCGCTGCACCAACAGTGTCACAAGCGACCCAAGTGACACCTAACCGTACTACCATCGAATCATGGCTTAATAAACGAGTACGTGAAAAAGAAGGGGATCCTCTAAATAACCAACAGGTGCCTAAGAGAAAAAAAGCGGCAGGACACTCTGAAAAGCAGCTCTGAAGGAGGAAAGCGTACAGCGAATGTAGGAAAGTCGACCTGCGTTGCGAAGCCCAAGACGAACGAAAACGATGGATGGACTGGGGGGGGGGGACTGGCGAACCCGGCCAGATGCGATTGTTATCTCCAGTAAGGGCAATCTGTCCTTCGCGGAGATACTCAAAAAGGTCAAAGCTGATTCCGACCTAGAAAATTTGAGCGGAAAAGTTCGGATTGGATGGGTTGTCTGACGTTTTAGAGAACAAACTTCACTAAAGAGGTGCTTCAAATGCATCATGTTTGGCCACTTCGCGAAGGCATACACCAGCAGCATTGATCGATCCGACCGATGCAGAAGGTGTGGGGAGAAAGACCAGATTGCCAGGAAGGACTGCAATAGGGACCCCAAATGCCTATTGTGCGATGTGAAAGAGGGATAGGATAACCGGCATATTGGCGGCAGTAGTAAATGTCCGGAATTTAGGAAGGCGCTCACTGCAATGAGAAAATGAGGTTTATTCAAATAAACATCAATCATTGCAGGGTCGCTCAGGATTTACTTGAGCAGGTCACGTTCGAACCTGAGATGGAAATTGCCATCATAAGTGAACCGTATAGACACCGTCACGGTGGCATATGGATCACAGATTCGACTGGTAAAGCGGCCATATGGACTTGTGGTCGACAGACCATACAATGTACTGCAAGTCAGGCAGCCAGTGGCTTTGTTTGGGCAAAAATAAGTGGTGTATATGTATACAGCTGCTACGCCCCACCAAGTCTAACACTGTGTGAATTCGAGCAAATGCTTGATAATCTTGTTCTTGATGCAAGGGGACGAAGTCCAAAGGTGATTGCTGGAGATTTCAACGTCTGGGCCTCTGGAGTCGGGTAGCAGAGAATCAAATGCCAGGTGGGGCAATTTATTAGAAGCTTTTGCGCAGATGGACATAGTTTTGGCTAACGAGGGTGCTGGGTAAAAATCCCCCCTCACGCTGATGTGTCCAGACCAGTGTCTTTTGAAGATTGAAAATCCTCCTAGGAAAAAAAAAGACAGACAGACAGACAGACTCATTTTAATGAAGTGTTTTGCAAACAAAACTTTTAAAAATATATAAAAGAAGAAAAATGAAATTAAATCAAAGAAAAAAATAAAAAAATAAAAATGAAAAGAAATCAAAATAAAACTTACTTGGGGCTGGTTATCGATGCGTCGGGTTGTGGACGGTTTGCAATGAACCACGCCAACCGGTTGCCTGAAAACTTTTTCCTTTCGTTCCAACGAGAATTTTCTCTTTTTCACTTCATTAAAATTTTTCCACTTTTCTATTTTCGATTTTTCACAATCAATCTATTCACCACAAAAAACCAATATTCCCTGACGAAATTTTCGCAATTTTTATCGGCTTTTGGCAAACACACAGCACGACAAGAACCCTGCGAACTCGGGATTTTCAAATTTTGATTGCTCGAATCAAAGGGCGCACCAGGTTCACGAATTCACAATAATTCACTTAATAGAACTTTTGGAAACGTTTGAAAAAGAAACGATGCCTTGCATTCCTCGCTCAACGGAAATTCGAAAATCGTTCTTGCTTTCACGGCTGTTCGAGGTGCCACCCAAAACCTTTCTCTTCCATCCCACCGGCCGTTGATTTGCTGTCCACTCACGAACCGGTCCCCATATCGCTAGGCTCGCCTTGAACTTGGTTGAACTCCCAGAGTTCATTTTGCAGCAACATTTTGAAGCAATCGTTTTTCCGAGATAGGCGTGAGAGCAGAAACCCAGAGGAAGCTCTAGGTGAAATGCTAGTTCCGGAAAATCTGGTACGGGGAAGCCTAGCGTGCCAGAAGAATTAAGATGTAATCCACCCCATGATCGGATCTACCATGGGCAATCTGTAGTAAGCAAAGGAGACCATGAAAGTACGGATGAAAGGGCCTCGAATTGAAGAAAGTAAACCTAGCTACAATGAGCTAGCTCCGCTCCCTGGTGTAACGTCGAATGAGGGTCTACAGACAAGAAGTATAGTAGTTAAAAAGAAGCCTACGTATTGACGTGCAGTGTCCATGAATATTCGCTTTTCTAAAGAAAGAGAAGGGACCAAAAAATTAACCTGAAAACCTTGAAGAAAATGAGGTGACAAGAAAAGGAAACTCACCAGACAGAATATCACAACTGCAGCAAATAATCGATTGTATCATTTGAGGTGGGTTATCAAAAAAGATTTCTAATTATGCATATCTAAAAGCGGCATTTTCAATCGTCGCATTTTTCAAGATTATATCATTCAAAACTGTACTGACATCACTTTAATTGTTGGTATATTCGAGGATTGACAAACGTAGTCGGAAGTATGTTAATATGAATTTGCAGATCTAGCTGATCACGTGCATCTGATAGAATAATAATGGAAAAAAACGCCTGATTAGATGTATTCAAATGTGCAGTGATAGCAGATTATACCTGAGCTTAAAAGAAAAGATAGTGGTTCTTATCATTTCGTTAGTGTCCTTTGTACCCTCCGTGTCTGGAGTTCCACTATAAAAGCAAGTTGCTTCTTAGCTTAGGCATCAGTTTTCGGTCTAAGTATCGACAGCAATAAGCCAATTCAAGATGAAGTTCGCCATTGTCCTTTTGGGTTTCCTTGCCCTCTCTGTAAGTAATACGATCTTTCGTCTATAAAAATTATTTAAACTAATATTCCTACATGGACTATTCATACAGGCCGCTGCTCCCCAAGAACGCGGAACCATTGACAACATCGTTGGACAAGCAATTAACAACGCCCAGTCTGAGTTGAACAAGATCGTTGACCAAGTCCGCGACTTGACCTCCAAAATCCAAGGTGAGGCTGACAGCATTCTCTCCGTTGCCCAGGACAAGATTAACTCCGCTATTGATGAACTCGAAAGCCAGCTCAATGACTTGATCGCTAAGGGTGGTGTTACTGCTCAATGTGCCAAACAGAACCTCCAAGATTTGGAAGCATTCAAGACCATCATTGGCAAGAACGTTCCAAACTGCGCTGCTAACTTGAGCACTTCCATCGCTGACCTTCTCGGTAGTGTTTCGGGTGATATCATCTCCTTGAAAAATGCCATCTCTGAATTGGCTCCTATTGTCGCAAAATGCGCTGGAGGTAGTGATGTTGAAATCGCCATCTGTGCTGCTGCCAATGTCGGACCAATTGTAAGCTCTGTCGTCACTATCGCTAGCAGTGCCTCCTCAGCTATTAAAACTACCAGTGCCAAGGCCCCCGAACTCATTGATCAAGTCAACACCTGCTCTAACCAAGTCGTTGGCGAAGCCACCATCACCCTTAACAAGTTCGCCGATGCTGTCAAGCAATGCCAGCAAGGACTTTAATTCTATTGCTGCAGAGAATTCAATAAAATCATTTTAAATCAGAAAAGACTATGACAATGTTTTATTGGAAGCTAATTTATGCAAGAGTATATTATAAGGGGAATATGTCATTCAATCCTCCTCTGTAGCCCCTAACTTTTGGCTTCAAATCCATAAAAATCCATTTGAATGGTTAAATTTATAATTTTTCTCATTACATGAATTGCAAACTAAAGTGGGCATTGACCTAGTATTTTTCTCATAATTACAAGTCATCGGATTCATTTTACTCGCGGCTCGATACAGGTAATAGAGAAATTTTCGCATATGATATTGGAAATGCGCTTAATTGTGAGAGGAGGCCTCTTTCGAATTTGGAGCGAGTGATCATCTCAAGAAAAGACAAAAACCAGGAGTCCTTACACAGTTATTAAGCATTTTTGGTAAAACCTGATAAGTTATTGGAGACTAACCTAGTAGGTAACCCTTATCGCCATGGTTCCTAATTCTCGCGTGCCAGTTTTCTCACAAAATTATTTAAGGACGCATACTTTTATGTCAGCCATGGGATCAATGAAAAGCTTTGGAAAGACCTAACTGATCAAGGTAAGATATTGTTCACCCAAGTCGGGCAAATAGAGACCGAAAGGACGTATCAGGTGAAATCCAATCATTAGTGCGTCCATTTTCCTTGAATGCCCACCGAAGGCCTTTCGAGGTTTCAGGGACTGTGAAAATTCTGAGTCCAAATCCTGCTGGATTTTGGGATGGAACAAACAGTAAACCTTACTGATAGCATCATTTTGATGCTCTTGCAGTAAGCTGATACCTTGAAAAACTTTGTGACAACAAATTTCGGAATTTGTCTCCAAGTGCCGGCACCCAACCCTTCTCAATCATGAGGTTCACAAAACGGGCCCTCTATCTTCGTGCACCCGCGCTGGATTGCCGGACCCCACCTCGAATCTACCAAATAGCAACTTTGCGATTTATAGAAACAAGGCATCTTTCAACTATCGTCTAGTAGGTGGGCCCGCCCGCTCCTCGACATCTCAAAGTCAGACTGCACTTGGGAAATCACCTGCGCTTGCAGGTGTCTCCAGATTATTACCCGCTGCCTATATTGAAAAATTTGTTAAGGACTGTGGTAGGCAAGGACTTTTCTGAGATCGGTCTCCGGAAAGCCTTTCACCAGATCCAAAACATAGAAAAGGGCATTTGGAAAAAAGCGATCACCACTCCATTCGACCAGTCATTTCAGTGCACCATTGACCATCTATTGCCGGACGACATATTCATAGCTTCAGTCGGCCACGATCAATACCTTCGACATCCGCGACAGCTTCTTTCTACCCTTGTCTCGTGAAAAACCGAAGTGGAATACCTCAGCTACAACGTCTCTTCAGAGGGTATCAGGCCTTCTTCACTCAAGGAAGCGAAGATTTTTCAGTACCAGAAGCAGCTGCCGAGCTCCGTCAATTTCTAGGAATGTTTAATTTTTACCACCGTTGCAATCCAAAAACAGCCGATAAATCAGCTCCACTGAATGACTTTCCAAAGAAAAGAAATCTCGCTCAATCTGGGCGTCCGAAACAGAATCTGTACTTTGGAACGCTCTGTATCCACGCTTACGTTAAACCAAAGCGGGCAGCTCTAATCAATGTCTTTTACCGAGCTGACCAAACTCCTAGGCGCAACCGGGTTTGGACAATCCTTGCCACCCGCAATCCATCGAAGCCTGAAGGCCGCACAAATACGCAATCGAAACGTCCTTTGGTACGAGCTACTACCAACACTGCTCCTCGACCTCTGAACACCTTTCAAGGAGGCCCTTTAGCCTTCACCAGTCGAGATGCTATTTGGAACGAGACTTCTTTCTTCTCTTTGTCGGAATTCAAAGAGTCGAATCCTTCGTTGTTCAAGAAAAGCTTACGTTTCTTCGCTGAAGTTATCAAGCCTACACAAGCGTCCAAATGTGTGTTGACCACCACGGATGACAAGGTGTACGCGCGCTCCATGGTCGCGGAAGTTTCCCGAGACAGAACTCGGTAAGTGGAGGAGCTTAAGTCCATGGTGATGACACTGGTCAATGCGGTCACAAAGCTCGCAACGACCATTAGGACTTTGCGTTCGGGAAGTAGATCTCGATAGCAATCACGGCCGAGATCTGCTTCCCGAAATGGGCGTTTGTATGGTCGCACGACGGGACCCTCATCAGCCTCGACAATTTAATCGTACCATCGTAAATACGAAGCTTCTGCAACTAAATGTACCCTGCGTCCGCACGTTTAACGCAACCAAAAACTTGACTCTCTGGGTGCCTCAGCGACGGCTACCCGAAGCGCAATATCACGTCGCCTTACAACCTTCGACCCCCCTAAGCAGACGTTCCTTCCTGGTCGACACGGGCGCTGAAGTGTCGGTTCCCCATGTATCCCGTCCGGACACTTTAATCCCACAAAACCTACGACAGGCGGTCCCGAACTCTTCTTCCATCCCCACCGCACCACAGGTGGACCCAAGTCTCGGACTGCGCCGAACGTTTTCCTGGCGTTTCGTTCAGGCGGACATTAGCATCCCCATATTAGGCACAGATTTCCGGTGTCACTACGGACTGCTGGTAGAACAAGACTTTGATAGACCCCGCAACCTCATTACAGACGTCAGGGTAAGTTTGTACCTGCCAAAATGACACTCTTCGATAATTTTTGAGGATGTTGCCGACCACCACTTTCGTGCACTCCGCAGAAAGTATAGCAACATTACTATGGAAAGTAGTTTCTCAAGCTGGTTAAGCACGATGTGCAGCACCACATCGACACAACCGGCTCTTCAAACTTCTCAAAAGTGCCTCCACTTTTACCCCACAGGCTTCCTGTTGCAAAGAAAGAGTTCAACGAAAGTATTTGCAGACCTTCCAATAGCTTTTCATCCTCTCCACTTCATTTGGTCCCTAAGTCAAAAGGTGACTGGCGACCATGTGGAGATCATAGGCGTCTGAATACTCAGACAGTTCCAGACCGACAACCGATTCCAGTTCATCCAGTATGTCTTGTGAAACTTGAACGTTTGTTTCGCCTACGTGGATAATGTTTTAGTCGTTTCCTCTTCTGAATCTGAGTACCTGGGATATCTCGAGTGCATTTTTCAACGTCTCCTTGGGACCGGACTTGTACTCTACATTGAAAAATGCAGATTCCTCCAAAGGCAGGTAAAATTTCTTGGTCACTAAATAACCCCTGACGGTATCCAACCTGACCCAGACAAGGTTGAGGCGATAAAGACCTTTCCCCTACCAACCACGGTGAAGTATCTGGGAAGGTTCTTGCGCATGTTAAACTTGTATCATCGTTTCTTTCCCAAGGCCGCTCATTACCTAACGATCCTGAACGTCTACTTGTCTGGCCCCAAAACTAAAGACTCCTGCGAGGTAGCGTGTTCTGCTGAGGTCGTCTATGCGTTTGAGGCAGTCAAACTGCAGTTGGTAACGCAGCTATACTAGCATTTCCTCGGCCAGTTGCGTCCCTAGCTATTTTCGTCACCAGAGATACAGCGGTAAGCGTCGCTATTCACGAACAGCTGAATCAAATTTAGCAACCACTTCTTTTCAAAACAGCTCAACCCGGCTCAAAGCAACTACAGCACCTACGACCGTGAAGTACAAGCCGCGTACCATGCTATAAAGTACTTTGTTTATTCTGTGAGGGCAAGCCGTTCACAGTGTTCACGGACCACAACCCCTCACTTTCGCACTTAGATAAAAGCCCGACAAAGGGTCCCCTTGTCAACTTCGACATTTGAGTTATATCAGCCAGTTTACTTCTGATATCCAACACGTGTCTGGAAAAGACAATGTTGCTGCGGACACTTTGTCTAGAATCTCGGAGGTCATAATCCCCGCCGCAGTCGACTATATGGCAATCTCAGAGGCACAAAAGACGACGAAGAGTTGTAGAGGCTGAAGGCAAACTCTAAATTCAAGTTCAAGGAGTTCCTTGTTTTCGCCTCAAGCTCTTATTTACTTTGAGAGCCTTCAGATAAGGGACTTAGGCCATTAATTCCGGCCGATTTGCGCAGGGAATTATTTAAAACAATACACGATTTGGCACACCCAGCATCAGGACGATGAACCGATTAGTCACCGAAAAATATTTCTGGCCGTCCATGAACAAGGACGTAAACTCTTCGGTCAGACTGTGTATCAAATGCACGGTCAAAAAGCACGTACGGAAGGAGCAAGGTCAGTCAACCAAGCGCTTCCACACCATGGATGGTGACAACATCTGCCTTTTGCGAAATTCGCAGGGATTCAAGTATTGCCTCACAATCACCAACAGGTTTACGCAGTCATCTGAAGCAATACCTCTGCCTGACATTACGGCATAATCATGTGCCGAGGCTCCATGTCGAGAATGGATTCCCCGCATTAGTGTTCCAGCCGTCATCACCACGGACCAGGGAATGCAATTCGAATCTACTCTTTCCACGAAGTTAGGAAAGCTCCTTGGCTTCAAACGGCATGGACTGCTGCATACCATCTACAGTCCAATGGTATGCTGGAACATTCGCACCGGGCATTGAAGGCCGCCTTAATGGTCGAGGTCCTTGCCTTTCGTCCTCCTCGGCTTCCGTATAGGCCAACGAAAGGAATTCACTGGTAGCCCCGCGGAAATAGTGTACGGAGAGAAACTGCCAAACCCCCCCCCCCCCCCCCCCCCGCGTTCGGCGGTCGGAAAACATGGTCGGGGGGTAATCATTAATGCAAAACGAGGGTGTAAACTTTTTTCTCACCAAATATAGTTATGTTAGGTATCAAATGAAAGGTCTCGATTAGTACTATCCGAAGCCAGGCTTAGATTTGACATTTATTATAAAGGAGTGGAGTATTGGAGTTTCCCGATTTGTTTAATGTGATATCACGTCGACACGGACATTACAAAGCATTACTTATCATAAGAGTGATATCATAATTCCTTTGGTGATGCGATGATGCTAAGTGATTTTATAATCTCGCAATTTCTAGATCGCACCCTGTGATGGTAATGCAAAATTATACCCACCCCACCTCTCCACTGCAATGGAGTCGCAGATGGCTTGAACCACCCATTTTTCCGAGATAGGCGTGAGAAGAGAAACGCAGAGGAAGCTCTAGGTGAAATGTTAGTTCCGAAAAATCTGGTGCGGGGAAACCTAGCCAGAAGAATTAATGTGTAATCCGCCCCACGATCGGATCTTTCATTGGTAATATGTAATAAGCGAAGGAGGCCATGAAAGTACTGTTGAAAGGGCTTCGATTTGAAGGAGCTAAATCTAGCTAGAATGAACTAGCTTCGCCCCGTGGTGTAATGTGGTATAGAGGTCCACAAACAAGAAGTATACTCGTTAAAAATAAACCTACGTATTGACGTGCAATATCCATGAATTTACGCTTTTCTAAAGAAAGAGAAGGGACCAAAAAATTAATCTGAAAACCTTGAAGAAAATGAGGTGACAAGAAAAGGAAACTCACCAGACAGAATATCACAACTGCAGCAAATAATCGATTGTATCATCTGAGGCGGGTTATCAAAAAAGATTTCTAATTATGCATATCTAAAAGCAGCATTTTCAATCGTCGCATTTTTCAAGATTATATCATTCAAACACGTGCTGACATCACTTCAATTGTTGGTATATTCGAGGATTGCCAAACGTGGTCGGAAGTATGTTAATATAAATTTGCAGATCTACCTGATAACGTGCACCTGATAGAATAATAAAAGGTTCAATGGAAAAAAACGACCGATTAAATATATTCAAATGTGCAGTGATTGCAGATTTTATCTGAGGTTAAAAGAAAAGATAGTATTTCTTATCATTTCATTAGTGTCCTTTGTACCCTCCGTGTCTGCAGTTCCACTATAAAAGCAAGTTGCTTCTTAGTTTAGGCATCAGTTTTCGGTCTAAGTATCGACAGCAATAAACCAATTCAAGATGAAGTTCGCCATTGTCCTTTTGGGTTTCGTTGCCCTCTCTGTAAGCAACACGATCTTTCGTCTATAAAAATTATTTAAACTAATATTCCTACATGGACTATCCACACAGGCCGCTGCTCCCCAAGAACGCGGAGCCATTGACAACATCGTTGGACAAGCAATTAACAACGCCCAGTCTGAGTTGAACAAGATCGTTGACCAAGTCCGCGACTTGACCTCCAAAATCCAAGGTGAGGCTGACAGCGTTCTCTCCGTTGCCCAGGACAAGATTAACTCCGCTATTGATGAACTCGAAAGCCAGCTCAATGACTTGATCGCTAAGGGTGGTGTTACTGCTCAATGTGCCAAACAGAACCTCCAAGATTTGGAAGCATTCAAGACCATCATTGGCAAGAACGTTCCAAACTGCGCTGCTAACTTGAGCACTTCCATCGCTGACCTTCTCGGGAGTGTTTCGGGTGATATCATCTCCTTGAAAAATGCCATCTCTGAATTGGCTCCTATTGTCGCAAAATGCGCTGGAGGTACTGATGTTGAAATCGCCATCTGTGCTGCTGCCAATGTCGGACCAATTGTAAGCTCTGTCATCACTATCGCTACCAGTGCCTCCTCAGCTATTAAAACTGCCAGTGCCAAGGCCCCCGAACTCATTGATGAAGTCAACACCTGTTCTAACCAAGTCGTTGGCGAAGCCACCATCACCCTTAACAAGTTTGCCGATGCTGTCAAGCAATGCCAACAAGGACTTTAATTCTATTGCTGCAGAGAATTCAATAAAATCATTTTAAATCAGAAAAGACTATGACAATGTTTTATTGGAAGCTAATTTATGCAAGAGTATATTATGAGGGGAATATGTCATTCAATCCTCCTCTGTTGCCCCTAACTTTTGGCTTATTTACATTTAAAAGATTCGCAAAGGAAGTTTCCAAATTGAAATCAACGCAATCACCATGCCAGATTACCTATAACCCATCCCGACTTCAAATCCATGAAAATTCCATTTGAATGGTTAAATTTCTAATTTTCCCCATTACATGAATTGCTAACTAAAGTGGGCATTGACCTAGTATTTTTCTCATAATTACAAGTCATCGGATTCATTTTACTCACGGCTCGATACAGGTAATAGAGAAATTTTCGCATATGACGTTGGAAATGCGCCTAATTGTGGGTCTCTTTGGAATTCGGAGCGAGTGAGTGAGTGAGTGGTATTTCATGCTGCAACTGTTTACAGGAAAATGCGTCAATTTTTCTTGAATGCCCATCGAAGGCCTTTCGAAGTTTGGACGGCGGAGGGAATTCTGAGAAAAACCCTGCTGGATTTTGGAATACAGCAAACGGTAGACCTCACTGATGGCTTCACGCGCGTCCGGTCAGCTGATACTTTGGAAAGGTCATCGCCAACAAATTCCGGGATTTGCTTGCAAGTGCTGGTACCCAACACTCATCGATCACGAGATTCACACCACGCATACCCCAAAAAGAAATTTTGCGATTTACAGGAACAAGGCATTTTTCGACAATCGTCTAGTCGGTGGGCCTGCCCGCTCCACTAGATCTCAAAATCAAACCGCACTTAGGAAATCACCGGCCTTGCAGGCGTCTGAATACTTTCACGTCTCCAGATCATTACCCGCTACCTATATTCAAACATTTGTTAAGGACGATAGTAGGTAAGAACTTTTCTATGATCGGTCTCCGGAACGCCTTTCACCTAATCCAAAACATAGAAAAGGGCGACGACGATCACAACTCCATCCGAACTCTTGAAATTCATCCGATCACCAATGAATCTTTGAAGCAAAGCCCAGTTACTCCAATGCACCATGGACCATTTGTTGCAGGACTCATTGTTCGCCCGGTGCTTCTTAGACGACATGTTCGTAGCTTCAATCGACCACGATCAACACCCTCGACATCCACGACAACTTCTTTCTACCCCGTGCCTCGTGAAACTATGCATCGACTCGGACAAATGTGTCCTGGACAGAACCGAAGTGGAATACCTCAGCTACGACCTCGCTTCAGAAGGTACCAGGCCTTCTTCACTCAACGAAGCAAAGCTTTTTCAAGGCCAGAGACAGGTACCCAGCTCTGTCGATTTCCAAAAATATTTAATTTTTACCACCTTTGCATTCTGAAAACTGCTGACATATTGGCTCCACTGAATGACTTTCCAAGGATAAGAAATCTCGCTTAATCTGGGCGTTCGAAGCAGAAGCTGTACTTCTTAACAGCAAAATAACACTCACTAACATGAAGCCAACCTCATTCTTGTCGTCGAACGCCACTCTAGCATTGAGAGCGGACTCATGGAACAAGCCATCGACACTCTCCTTTTGAGCAAGAATTTTCTCTTGGTTCCTAACGCCTTCCCTGTTTGTTCTCTGGAAACCATCGAATACACGGACTAACAGTGTAGCACTTACTTGCTTTGGTGACTTTAGGCACTTTCTGGAAGGTAATTTATAACTTTTACTGGTAATCGATTATTGGTCTATGCCGCACAGCAATGCTCAAACTAGGCTTCTCCGAGACAAGCGCGTCAGCTGGACTACATCCTGCAATACAGATAGCCTTCAATTTCGTCAAAGGACGTGCGCCGCAGCTACGCCTTCAATATTTAATGCGGAAGCCCAAGCAAGTGACTAGAAGCTACATAATCTACTCGAAAACTCCAGACTAGCACTGCAACGATTGGACATCGGCGGCATCGCATCCTGCGCGACACTTCTATCGAAACTGTCAGACCCTGTCTATCAGACGCCTTATACAAAAGAGTTGTTAACACCCCATAGCCTGCAGATTTGGAATATGGAGAATTGTTCTTATTTCGTTCGTTCATATTGACCTCCGCTAGTTTTGGGTGCCTTTCCGATATATTGTAGCAGAATTGAATGCCTGCAATTTTAAGGCCCACCTAGCTAATCTAACAATCGCATCAGATTGGCTCATTAGTCATTTCAGTGATGCAGTGTCTGTCACAACCTCAAATATGATGCCACCAACATACGTTCCAAACTCTTTAGCTTCACTACTGCCAGTCATTCCTACTCCATTTGTCAATTTCTTTGGCAGGAAGGAATGCCATTTTGACTAGCGTCGCAATAGGTGGAGGTCTAATACCAAAAAAGCTCGGCATCAATGCATCGAAGTGTCTCACCATAGGGCTGAAGCTTTTACTTACAAGACAATAATTTTGTCAGTCTTCATGTGTTCCTCGTAGGCTTGGATTCTTAGTACAAAAAATTGCAAACTCTTAACCGCGTTCGATGTTACAGGAAGGTGGACAATTCCATAGCCTACATAATGAACGAAACGACCATCTGGTTGCGGATAAAATCCCACTCAATAGGTTGCAGTGAGGGAGTCACTAAATCCATCATAATCCGCATTAGGGACGATTATCCAGCTTGGAAAATTATTAACGGCAATATCAATGGTTTAAAAAAGAAGACGTTAAAGACCCTACCTCAGATATCGTTGACCTTCAGGAATATCGAGTTAGTGAACCTCGGCGCTAAGCCGGGATGTCTGGAGTTCCTTACTGACGGTACGGTACGGTATTCTGGTTATTGTGCTGCTGACTATCACTATGTCTGTAAACTGTCGAGACAATGAAACGTAGTTATCCGTATAGCTTTGGTAATAACCATACTTTTCGAAGAACCACTGCAGTCTCCTGATTGTCTTCGGAGGTACCATTACGAACAGCTGACGGAGTGACCTGAGACTGACAAATGTCAAAAACAGACATTTGTCAATATTTGTTTCGGAAGTTCGTGAGGAGTGCTCACAGGTCCGCTTGAAGGAGCCGTTGATTCGGCACCTTTCAGTAAGTGAGGAAGCAAAGCTTAATCACTTGCTGAATGAGCTGACGTTAGACGATCGTACCACCAGCCAGTTGCTTCGAGAAATGAGGCAGTTAGGTGGGGATAAGGTTGGCTCAGAGCTTCTGAAGAACCAGAGTGACTCCCAGAAAGCACCCGCGCCATCCTGGTCTGCGCAGACTCGGGACCACTGGAGATGTTGGCCGCCGTGGCTGACAAGGTATACGAAGCGTACGCGCACTACATCGTCACGGAAGTTTCCCGAGACACAACTCCGGAAGTGGGGGAGCTTATGTCCATGGTGACAGCACTGGCCGACGCGGTTACAAAGCTCGCAACGTTTGGAAGGTAGATCTAGATCGCAATCACGGCCGCACGCCGGGACCCTCATCGACCTTGACGATTTGTTGGTATCATCATAAATATGGAGCTTCAGCGACTAAATGTACCACCGGATGCACGTTTAACGCATCAAAAATCTAGACTCGTTTGGTGCCTCGGCAGCGGCTAGCCGAAACGCACTACTACGTCGCCTTACAATTTTCGACCCTTTGAGTAGGCATTGCCCCCTGATCGACATGGTCACTGAGGTGTCGGTTCTTCCTGTACCCCGTCCGAACACCCTAATCCCGCAAAACCTATGATTGGCAGCCTATCTGCACCTATGGCTATAGGCAGGTGGACGCGAGTCTCGGACTGCGCCGAACGTTTTCGTGGCATTTCGTTCTGACGGACATTAGCATCCCCATATTAGGCGCTGTATTCCGGTGTCACTATGGACTGCTGGTGCACTTACAGACCAAGACTTTGATAGACCCCGCAACCTCATTACAGACGTTAGGAAAAATTTCTACCTGCCAAAATGACATTCTTTCGATCATTTTCAAGGACCTTGCCGACCACCGCATTAACGCACTACAAAGAAAGTAGTTTCCCCAAGCCAGGTCAGCGTGATGTATAGCACCACATCGACATAATCGGCTCTCCAATCTTCTCAAAAGTGCATCCATATCCCAGAAGCTAGCTGCAAAGAAAGTGTTCAAAGAAGGTATTTTAAGACCTTTCAATAGCTGTTGGTCACCACTTCATTTGACCCCTAAGTCAAAAGGTGAATGGCTACCATGTGGAGATTATATACGTCCAAATGCTCAGACAGTTCCAGACCGATATCCCATTCCATTCATCTATGATTTTGGGCAATCGCTAACGTACTGCCGTGTTTTTATGACCTTGGGTCTAACTAAGCCGTATCACCAAATCCATGTCGCTCCTGAAGACATTCCGATGAGGGTTATCTGAACACGTTTCGGACTCTTCGAGTTCCCCAGGATGACTTTCGGCTTATGCAACGCTGCGCAAACTTTCCAGAGATTCATCTACTCAGTCTTGAGAAACTTGAACTTCTGTTTCGTCTACATGGAGAATGTTTTGGTCGTTTCCTCTTCAGAATCTGAGCACTTGAAACATCTCGAGTGCATTTGTCAACGTCTCCTTGAGGCTGGACTTGTCCTAAGCGATGAAAAATGCAAACTCCTCCAGAGGCAGGTAAAATTTCCCGGCCACTTGATAACGCCTGACGATGTCCAACCTGACCCAGACAAGGTTGAGGCGAAAAAGAGCTTTCCCCTACCAACCATTCAAGGATCTGCGAAGGTTCTTGGGCATGTTAAACTTCTATCGTCGTTTCTTGCCCAAGGCTGCTCATCACCAACGGACCCTGAACGCTTACCTGTCTGGACCCAAAACTAAAGACTCCCGCGAAGTTGTGTGGTATGCTGACGCCGTCTATGCGCTTAAGACAGTCAAATAGCTACTGGCACTACTGGCATTTCCTCGGCCTGATGTGTCCCTAATTGTGTTCATGGGCTCTGATACAGCGGTGGCACCACTCTTCACCAATGGTTGAATCAAATTTGGCAACCTTCACGCTTCTTTTCAAAACAGTTCAACCCTGCTTAACGCAACTACAATGCTTACGATCGTGAACTACTCGCCGCGTACCTCGCCATAAAATACTCCCCTTTCTCCCGTAAGAACAGGCCGTTCACTGTGTTCACGGACTACAAGCCCCTACTTTCGCGCTTAGACAAAATCTGGAAATGGAAAAGACAACGTTGTTACAGACGCTTTGTCTCCAATCTCGGAGGCCACAGTCCCCATCGCGGTCGATCATACGGCAATGCAGAGACAGAAATGACGACGCAGAGCTTTGGAGCTTGAAGGAAAACTCCTAATACAGGTTCAAGGAGTTTTCTATTTTCAGTTCAAGCTCTTACTTACTCTACGAGACAGGTAAGGGACTCAGGCCATTCATTCCGGCCGATTTTTGTAGGGAACTATTTTATGCAATACAAGACCTTGCGCAATCAGGCATAAGGACGACGAACCGGTTAGTCACAGGAATATTTCTGGCCGTCCATGAACAAGGACGTAAACTCTTGGGTCAGACAGTGCATCACGTGCCAGAAGTGCAAGATCAAAAAACACGCACGGAAAGGTAGGTGTATTCCCTAAGTCAACCAAACGCTTCCACACCTTCCATCTCGATATAATCCGCCCTTTGAGAAACTCGCACGAAGGCACCTTTAGATTTCTGGAACAAGGCGAATTCTCGTTCACGCTTAACGTCCAAGACGTATCCAAGTCGGTATCCTCGTCAAGACTGAAAGCGTTCGACGGTCAGCGGCCGCTTAAAAAACGCCCGCGAAGCTTCAGATTGGCCCAGTAGCTCCATTGGAGGATCACGTGATCAGGGGTGTCCTCATACATTCAAAAGGGGGTGTAAATTTTTTTTCACTAAATATAGTTATGCTAGGTATCAAATGGAAGGTCTCGATTTGTACTATCCGAAAGCCAGTCTTAATGCTCACATTTATTGGAAAGGAGTGGAGCATTGAGATTTCCCGACTTGCTTAATGTGATATCACGTCGACACGGACATTACAAAACATTAATTTTCATGAGAGTGATATCATAATCCCTTTGGTGATGTGGTGATGCGAAGTGATTTCGTAATCTGCAGTGACATTGTGACGCATTGCAATATCTAGATCGCACACTGTCATGGTAATACAATATTACACACGCGGCCTCGAATTAAAGAAAGTAAACCTAGCTACAATGAGCTAACTCCGCCCCCCTGGTGTAATGTCGAATGAGGGTCTACAGGCAAGAAGTATAGTAGTTAAAAATAAGCCTATGTGTTGACTTTCAATGTCCATGAATTTGCATTTTTTAAAAGAAAGAAAAAAGACCAACAAAAAATTAACCAGAAAACCTTGAAGAGAATGACGCGACAAAAAAAGGAAATTCACCAGACACAATATCACAACTACAGCAAATAATCGATTGTATCATTTGAGGTGGGTTATCAAAAAAGACTTCTAATTATGCATATCTAAAAGCAGCATTTTCAATCGTCGCATTTTTCAAGATTATATCATTCAAAACTGTACTGACATCACTTTAATTGTTGGTATAGTCTAGGATTGACGAACGTAGTCGGAAGTATGGTAATATGAATTTGCAGATCTACCTGATAACGTGCATCTGATAGAATAATAATGGAAAAAAACGCCTGATTAGATGTATTCAAATGTGCAGTGATAGCAGATTATACCTGAGCTTAAAAGAAAAGATAGTGGTTCTTATCATTTCGTTAGTGTCCTTTGTACCCTCCATGTCTGGAGTTCCACTATAAAAGCAAGTTGCTTCTAAGGTTACCCATCAGTTTTCGGTCTAAGTATCGACAGCAATAAGCCAATTCAAGATGAAGTTCGCCATTGTCCTTTTCGGTTTCCTTGCCCTCTCTGTAAGCAACACGATCTTTCGTCTATAAAAATTATTTAAACTAATATTCCTGCATGGACTATCCACACAGGCCGCTGCTCCCCAAGAACGCGGAGCCGTTGACAACATCGTTGGACAAGCAATTAACAACGCCCAGTCTGAGTTGAAAAAGATCGTTGACCAAGTCAACGACTTGACCTCCAAAATCCAAGGTGAGGCCAGCAGCGTTGTCTCCAGTGCCCAGGACCAGATTAACTCTGCTATTGATGAACTCGAAAGCCAGCTCAATGACTTGCTCGCTAAGGGTGGTGTTACTACTCAATGTGCCAAACAGAACCTCAAAGATTTGGATGCATTCAAGAGCGTCGTTGGCAAGAACATTGTAAACTGCACTGCAACCTTGAGCACTTCAATCGCTGATCTTCTACGTAGTGTTACGGATGATATCACCTCTTTGGCAAATGCCATCTCTGAATTGGTTCCTATTGTCGAACACTGCGCTGGAGGTAGTGATGTTGAAATTGCCATTTGTGCTGCTACCAATGCCGGACCAATTGTAAGCAATGTCCTTGCTATCGCCACCGGTGCCTTCTCAGCTCTTGGAACTGCCAGTGCCAAGGCCCCTGAACTCGTTAATCAAGTCAAAACCTGTTCTCAAGAAGTCGTTGGCGAAGCCACCGTCACCCTTAACAAGTTCACCGGTGATGTTAAGCAATGCGAACAAGGACTTTAATTCTATTGCTGCCGAGAATTCAATAAAAGTATTTTAATCTTCTCCATTGGTATTTTTCTCCTAATTGCAAGTCACCAGATGCATTTTACTTACGGATCGACACAAGCAACAGGAACATTTTCTCATATAGCTTTGGAAACACAGCTGTCCTTTGTTATTTTAAGATCATTAGACAAGCGAGCATCCGGGCAAGGTTGCCAGACCCCGCTTTGAAGTCGTCCTGAATTAATTTCCCGATTTACAAGAACAGAGCATCGTTCAACCATCGTCTCGTCAGTGAGCCTACTTTCTCTACCTCATCTTAAAATCAAACAGGACTTGGTGAATCAACGGCGCCTGGACATGTTTGAATACTTACACAACCCCGAAAAATTGGCCGCCTATGTCTACCCTCGAATATTCGTTACTTCGGGTGAGAGGCAAAGTCTTTTCTGCTATCGGTCTCCGCAAGTCCACCTTCTGTAAGAGAATTGACTGTTCAGACGATGCTATTTGGACGACATATTCGTAGTTTCAGACGACCACGATCAACATCTTCAACATCCTTGACAGCTTTCCTCCCCATCTCTTCCGAAACTACGCATCTATGGGGTGCTGAGCAGATCCGAAGAGGAAGTGGAAGTGGTATGAGACCTTGTTCACTCCAAGTCGAAGCCATCGACATTTTTCCAATTTGCCAAGGCTAAAGACAGCTGCAGACCTCCGTCGATTTTTAAAAGCTTAACTTTTGCCCCCGTTGCATTCTCAAAATAGATGGCATATAAGCTCCAAGCTCGTTAGCTTCTCAACGAACTACTCGCGAAGGATAAATATTTTCGCTTTATCTGTGCACCCGAAACAGAAGCTGCAGAAACCCATCAAACAACATCATTGGCGCCTCCCTCGAACAAGAATTTCCTCGTGGTTCCTGGCACCCTCTATGTTTCTTCTCTAGGAACCGTTGAACACCGAGAAACGTTACAATGCTGACAATCTATTCGGAAACCCCAGGATAGCATTGCAACGACTGGACATCGACGGCCACGGCATCCTGTGCGACACGTCTACCGGAGACGTTAGGACAAGCCATCGACGCACTTTACAACCTGGCGCATTCCAAGGTGACAACCCTAGTTCGCCTGCTTTCACAGAAGTCCATGCGGTTGAGCATGGGAGAAGTTGTCACTCAATGGGCTCAACAAAATCAGCCATGCCAACGTTCCAAGTTGAATAACTACAACTGCCACACCTTAGGGTACTTCGATGTACCAGAGGAACTATTCAACCATACTCACATTGATATTATAACGCTGACGCAAATCCTCCCCTCGGTGGAGCCAAATTCAAACAACTCCTTATCACCCGCAACCAAATGGCAAAGCTGAAGCTCGCAGTCATATGCAATCGTAACTTTCCTTTATCCGAGCTAGTACCGAAAATGCTGCCCGACCTCCGAACAGCTTTCAAGGAATATCTTGAAGCAGAAACTGTACTGTACTAAAACCAACCGCAGGAACCTCCCGAGGGGAAGCGGCACAAGAAATAGTGATTTCCACACTAGAATCCACTGCCGTCAAGCTGGATGTAGCGAGTGCCGGACATAGTACTCCTAACCCGAAACCCCCGACGTCAGGGGTTCCTGCAAAAGTAAAGGCTGACAAGAACGTCGGTCACCGCAAACCAACTAAGAAGCGAAGATCCGCTGGGGTCCTGTTCAAGATCCAGTACCAGAAGGCCTTGCATATTCTCAGTAAGAGTGCTGAGAATATCGAGGCCAGTACTGTCGACGAGAAGGATGAAAGAGACCTTGCTAAATACCACGTGATTGTTGAGGAGTACAACACGACCAATTCTCCAGGGACTTTCTCGCAGCCATACAAGGACTGCCTGAATAAAAACAAGTCAGCCATCAAGACCGCCAAGAGACAATCTAGGTTGGACTATTGTCAGAACATCGAAAGCACCAGCGAATTTGCAAAGTTCAGCAAGATTCTGTCCAAGGAACATAAGAGCTCATCCTTTTTTCAAAAGTCAGAAGACTCGGGGACGGAAACTTCTAGTGACACCCTGGAGCTGTTGGTTTAGACGTACTTTACCGCCAGCGAGGAGGACGGTGAGACAGAGCCTTGCTTGGAGGGTTTGCGGCCACCCCAGCTGTGCGAGACTATCAAATCAGTAATTACCGAGGATAAGATCGGCTGAGCTATAAGCAGCTAAATATCCAGGCCCAGATGGCATAACGTCAATCATGCTACAGAAGCGGCAGAAAAGGGTTGTGCTGTGGCTTGTTCAGATTTACCGGAGGGTACGTACCACAGTCCTGGAAACGCGCATGAATGGTTTTCACACCGAAAGCGGGCAGACGCATCAACCTCATCTCTTTCGTGCTGAAGACTCTAAAACGCGTCCTGGACATTCACTTAAGGACGATTATGGAGAGAACGTCCCAGCATACCTACCTCAAAGGAAAATCCACAGAAACCGCACCCCACCTCTACACGAGGTAATTGGCACGGTTGAGCGGTCACTGCAGTATAAGCAGTATACCCCAGTTGCCTTCTTGGATATAGAAGGACCTTTCAACAACGTTAGTACCAACGCCATCAAGGAAGAATTGACCAGCATTGGACTGGAGGGGTATCTTACGCATTGGATTATATCCATGCTAAGTACCAGGATAGTCCAGTCTGGTCTTCCAGGCAGGCAACCACTTGATCAAAGCTGTAAACAGAGGCCCAGGGTGGTGCCATCTCTCCGGTGCTCTGGTTAATAGTGATGGATGAAATTTTACGAATATTGGACAGCAGCGGGGTGAAGATAATGCCGTATGCCGACAACTTGGTAATATTAGTGTCAGGAATGTTTCCGCCCATTATGAGCCGGAAAAATGCGGACTCGGCATAAACTAAACAAAAACGGAACTGAAGCTATTCACCACCAAGTCAAGGATACTTGAATTCGGTCTACCACGGCAACAAGGTCAGGTTCTTCCGTCCAATGTAAAATACCTGGGTGTAATCCTGGATCTAAAACTAAATTGGAGATTGAGCATAGTACTGACGGTTAAGAAGGCCAGTATAGCCATCTATCCCTGCAAAAGAACCTTTGCACAGAAATTAGGTCTCCGACCGAGGATGCTTCTCTGGATGTACACCGCTGTGATGCATCCAATCATAATGTACGACTCTATTGTATGGTGCCAGGCTTTGAACAACAAATACAATAGAACAAAGCTTAATAGGATTCAAAGAACCACGTGTGCAGGTGCTATTGGGGCTCTGCAGTCCTGCCCGACAGGTGCTCTCAATGCACTCCTGCATCTCCTCCCCCTAGACCTCCACAATAAATACGTAATGGTGTGCAGTGCCGTCAGACTACGTGAATCCGGATGCTGGGCAGCGAAGTCCTACGACCAGACTAATATCCTAGACGAAGTACCTCGGGAAATCTGAGCAGACTTTACTGTGGAATTTCCAACCAGTTGAAAATGGAAGACCGGCGGCGTGTTGCAAGGTTATGGCACAGTATTTTATTGGAAGATAACCCAAAATAATAAACTAATACGACCGAAAAAAGGAAGGTGAGGTGGCTTTTTTTAGAGTAGGGTAGGTGAATGCATTTACGCACACAGTGTTGGACTCCCGGTTCGGTACGTCATCGGACTACCAACTAAACACCTCCCCATCGTCAGAGAGCTAGCCTGAAACCCTTTGCCACATTACTTCGGGCTAGTCCCCGAATGCCCTCATCTTGTGGAGCCTTCAAATCAGAGAATTCCTTTCACCAATGGAAGGGGAGAGGAGGAAGGGAACTGTCAGTTCAAGGAACCCCCTGCCATCCAGCTCCTCCACCGGTCGAGCTCTATCTTCTTAACAACAAGAAGCACCCGCACGTAATGAACAACACGGCACCACCTGTCAGCACTCCTCAGCATCTCCTCCGCAATGTTGTGTGGAGAGAGGTCCCCTGTGTTTAAATAGAGCTGCTGACGAACCCCATCCCACCTTTCACAAGAAAATAAAGTCTGGTGGGCGTCGTCCACAACACCATTGCAAAACACACAATCCGGAGATCGTGCCTTAACACCGAAACTCCAGCTGCAGCCTTGTTCACTGCTTCTTTGATTTGCTCAAAAAAAGCTCATCTTCGAGTCAAGAGTCAACCCGAGGTACTTTACCGCTGCTTTTGACTCGATTATCAATTCACCGAACGATATGGGACGCAAGGTCGGAATTCTCCTTTTAGTCAGAATCACGGTCATTGTTTTCCAGTGCAAGGTTGAAACTATGGGTAGTCATCCATCCAATAAGCGCCGCGACATCATCTGCATAGCCGACCAGGCGCGACTCTTCTGGCATGTCGAATTTAAGAAGACTATCATAAGTAGCGTTCCAGAGGTCCGGCCCTAGGATGGATCTCTGTGCTACCCCCGACGTGACCTCCATCCTCCTTTGACCCTCTAGTGTTTCATAGAGCAGGGAATGATTCCTCAGATAGTCCCCCAATATCCCTAAGAGATAGTTCGGCAAGTGGAAAGTATTGTCTAGTGTGCCTAGAATGCCTTTCAATCTTACGGAATTAAAGGCGTTTCTGACGAGTACTTTTCCAGCAGTGTCAAGCATACATAGTGGCGGGATGAACACGGCAACTAGGGGTCGTCGTTCGCTTTGTGGATCAGCACAAGCCTCCCCACCCTCCAACAGACAGGGAAAGCGCCCTCTTTTAGGCAAGTGTTGAATGCGCCGAGCAGTAGGTCTGGCCGGTGTTTGCATACCTCTGCTGGAATACCATCCATAACAATTGGCACCTTCCTGCTTTTCATAGAGAGGACTGTTTGTTCCAACTCTTTTATAGAGAAAAGTTGACAGTCCTCTGTACTCTCCGCACCGACGTCATCATCCCATACGGGGTGCGCAGGGAATAGTGCCCTTACAATGCTGTCCATCTGCTCAGCCTTACGCGGACAGGGTTTCCATAGAGCACCAATTTTTCAGGTTACCAGTTTGTAACCGAGTACCCACGGGTCTCCATTCACCTCGTCCACCAGATCCTGCCAGCAACAAGCTTTGCTGTGGTTTATTGCGCTGCGGAGTCTCCTTTTGGCTGATCTGTACTCCGTCATTATGGTAGATGCCTTTTCCCAGCTGTTTAGACATTGTGTTAAGCGGCAAAGTCTGTGACACTCCTTCCAGAGCTCTGCAATTTCCACCGGCCACCAATACTTAGAAGGTTTGCCACGTCTCGATGCGCTCCTAGGCATAGAGGCTCCTCAGGCCGTCGTTATCAGGTTTATAGCTAAATTTACGACAGTGTCAGCACCACTACCTCCAGGAGTTCCCTTCAGTGTGGCCCTGCCTGTTCCAAGAGTTTCGACAAACCTTTCGGTGTTCACTTTCGCAACGTTCCATGCACAGACAGAGTACCAGGGTGGCGCACACCGAAAGTTTGTGTCCACCATTTCGAAGACAATGTATTGATGGTCGCTTGCCTAGAAGTCTTCCAGAACTCGCCACCCGTCCACCAGCGACACTAGTGATTCCGACGTGAAGGTTACGTCTGGAATGCTTCGCTCGTAGCCTGGACACCGGAACGTTGGGGTGAATCCGGTGTTTAAAACGACCAGTCCTGTTCTCACCGCCATTTCGAGAATTCGTTTCCCTCGGGAGTCTGTATGAGGCATGCCTTATTCAAGTGCCCCGGCATTGAAGTCACTCCCGACCAGGACTCGCCCATCTGTGCCCAAAAAATAGTGTCCTGAAAAAGCATGAAGCCTGCGTCGAAAGTCCGGCATCGTCTTATTCGGCGTAAGATAGACACTGAAAATCGTTATCCCAGACAAAGGCGCCCCCTTGGCCTTGGGTAAGAACCCTAAGGATGGTGCCGTCTCAAACCCATATGGCAGTGGTAACTGATAGGTCAGCGTGCCATGAAACTCGGTCCTTGTTTCGGTATTGCTCACTGATGAGCACTAAATCAGCTTTGGTCAGCGAACTGCACTAGAAACTTTGGTTGCACTCCAGTGCATATTGATTTGTAGGATGCGAATCATTTTGACCGCGTCCTAGCTCCTTCTAGTTCTGTTCTGGATACTGGACACCGTCCCGACCCCACAGTGTGCGCAACGTTCTCATCACAAGCGCCTCAATCCCTGCAAAGAACGCAATTTTCCTTTTCATTGCAGGTGTTCGCTTTATGGCCTGACTGACCGCATTTGCGGCATGTTCCTCTTCTGTCAGGTCCCCGACAGGTTGCAGACATGCGCCCATAATCCATCCATAATCTGTAACATTTGGAGGGGGCGGCCCGGATTCGTATCCTATACACTACCCAACCAATTCTGATTTTCACGCCGTTTAAAAACATCCTCACGTATTGCTCGGCAACTTCCATAACAACGAGCTTTTGGCTTCGGGAGTTTCCAGAGGGGATATCAGTCCAGACGTTGGTTACCTAGGGACATTCACGTTTCATGGCCTCTTCTAACTCGTTCTTTTCTGTGAGAGAGTCAACGTCTCGGATTTCCAGAGAACACGTGAGAAGCCCCTTGACTGCTGCGCAGAACGTAACATTATCTTCGGGCCTAGTTCGACTAGGACTCCACCACCCATCGTTTTACGAATGGAAGACATTTTTGCTGAGCTATTTTCGGGTTTGATCTTGTAACAGATTTCACTGAGGACTTCCGCAAAAGTCTTGTCTTCCGTCGGCTTAATAAGTAAAGCTGGCGGTCTAGTCCTCCTTCGTCTTCCCATATTTTCTTTTGGTGCTCCGTCCTTCATGTCCGCCTTAATTTTAAACATAGGCTTTTCTGAGGGCATGTCGTGGTGTTGTCTCTTGCCCCTCTTCGCCTTCTTCTTTTGAGCCCTGGAGAGTACCTGACTGAAGTCTCCTTCAAATGCCCCTTCCTCCTTTCGGTTTTTCCCCAGTTGCCAGTTAGCTCTGCAATGGGTTGTCTGCGATTCGTTTGACCCTCGTAGTGTTCTCATCGGGAGGCGCGGTTGTTTCTGCTTCCCACGTCCGCCTATAATATGAAATTCTAGCCAGGAGCTCCTCCATCACCCTTTCATCCCTTTTTTGATCCCTTTGCTTACGTTTTTCTAGAGGAACGTCCATCCATTTCCACTATCCCCTCGTTCGTTTTGTTTGTGTTCACAATTGTAGTTTTTCACCAGCGGATCGTATGCAAGGGAGCGGGTCACAATAGTCAGGAACGGGTATATCCTCGAAGATAAAGCTCCTACCCCAGTTCCCTGAGGCATGACCTACTATTAGCTGATCCCGGAACTACTGACAGATCAGCGCTTGCTCGGGGCAACGCGGTCTACTAATACCGGTTCAATGCACATTACCCGACCAGGGTCCCGAACAGGCAGGCTTCTGATACACGCCACAATTACCACCTTGGCAGAGCTAGACTCACATCACCCCATGGACTTCGACAAGGAGTTGTCGACAGTCCCGGGGACTCCAAGTATGTCCCGGCGTGTATCGGTCATTAGCAGTTCGCTCTTCATCGACAACCTTTCTCGAGGCTGCTACCTAGGAGACAGGCATTATGCCAACTAGGGGGTCAGAACTATTTGCTCGGGCATCTCGGGGACGCTACTCCCCGTATCGTAAGTGACCCGTAAAGGATCGTTGACGACCCCTGAGCATCAAGGTGTGGATGCAAAAACCGCACGGTAAGACAAACTATGACCTCCGGCAGTTTCTTACTAGCCGAGCGGCTACTCTAAATACCCGTAAACTGGAGAGCCCACCTAACTGTCCCAAGTGCGGATATTTTCAGAATTCAGAAAAAAGGAAGAGTTTAATGGAGACGTTGGGAGGGGGGGGGGGGGGACAATGGCACCGGGAATTCTAAATGGGAAAATGCGTTCAAACCAGGAGAACTGGAATTCAGTTAACCACATGGTGGGGTGAACTCAGTCCAAATTGGGAGAAGTACAGGAGGCGAAAAGGGCGGAGTTATAAATGATTTAGGGGGAACCTTTACAAAAATATAAAAAGATACTCATTTTATCGTAAAGTAATTCATGCGACGAGTATCAGAATGAAGATTGGTGACGTGCTTGATTAAAGATGTTCATAACACTATTTACCTACGAAGTCAATCCAAAGTTGGAAATTGGTAATCAACTTCCAAGAACACTATTGTCGAATTAATCCAATATCGTTTTGATGAGCAACAAAAAAATAAGTCAATGGCATTTATTCAAAGACTGGAAGCGGACGCTATCTTAACATAGTATTAGATATCGATAGTGGAGCATGGAAACTAATTATTTTCTTATCTATCGCTAATTAGGTACTGTCTGTACTGAAGCCACTTTTCCACTATAAAAGAGAGCTAGATGTCTCCTTCAGTATCAGTTTTCGTTTCAAGTATCGACAGCTATCTAGTTCAAAATGAAACTCGCTATTGTCCTTTTGGGTTTGGTCGCCCTCTCTGTAAGCAATACGGATTCCTTTTAACCTAGAACACCTTAACTAATAACTGGATTATTCACAACAGGCTGCCGCTCCACAAGAACGTGGACTCGTCCAAGAGGCCGAGAAAGTCGTCCAGGATGCCATCACCAAGGCTCACTCCGACTTGGACAGCATTGTCCACCTCGTCAAGGGATTGACTGCCAATGCCAAGGGTAAAGCCGATGGCATTATCGCCAATGCCAAGAACGAAATTACCTCTAAAGTCGCTGAATTGGAAAGCTCCATCTCTGGCTTGATCACCAAGGGTGGTGTCATTGCTAGCTGCGCCCAAAAGAACCTCGGCGATTTGACTGAATTCAAGAACACCTTCGGCAAGAACGTTGAGAGCTGCGCCGGAAACTTGGGTTCCGCTATCACCGACTTCGAAACTGATGTCTTGGGAGAAGTTACCTCCTTGAAGTCAGCCGTTTCTGAATTGGTCAACATTGTCGATGAATGCTCCGCCGATACTTTGCAAGCTGTGGTTTGTGCCGTCACCAAGGTTAAGCAAGTCGAAACCCTTGTCGAAAGCATCGTCTCTGACGCCAAAACAGCCATTGAAACTGCTCGTTCAAAGGCCAATGTTACTGTTGGACAAATCCAAACCTGTGCCCAACAAACTGTTGGTGAAGCTACCGTCACCGTTAACAAATTCGTCTCTGCTGTTAAGCAATGCGCCTAAGTATTTAAATTATATGTTGTTGTTGGGTATCCAATAAAAGTCCTTTTAAATTAAATTAATGATGTGGTGTTATTATAAATATGAAGGCAACTGTTTATCCGACGTAGAATGCAAATGGTTGTTTACACTAACGTAAGATGGCACGCAACGAGCGGTATCATCTTTTAAGCGGTCTTCCCAATCGTACGTGTCAGTGGGACGTCTCCGTCTCGGCAATACGGCGACCCGGGTGAGGTTGCAGCTGATCGGTTGAGGTGAACAGTTCCTGCGGGATCCGGGATCCAACACGCCACTTCGCTGCATTCCTGAGACGGGTGAACCACGGTTTAGACAGGTAGCGCACCTTAAACTAGGGGAAACACCTGAGTTAGTACAACCAAAAGGACGGACAGAGAGACAGACAGACGGACATTAGTTTACGCTAACTCAGGAGATGCGCAGGATAGCGAGGAGCAAAGTGCTAGCAATTGCCACGGTTGTGGTCTGTAAACGCGAGCCTGAATTTAAGGCAAATACCCAAACAATCAAATGGATGCGAACAAAAAAATACCAGCACTCCGTTCTCTGAAGCTCTGGCGGATCATGACAACCTAAATGGTACGGTGACCGAAATGGCATCAAGAATCACGCAATGGGTGACCGAAGCATACAACGCTGCTATTCCAAACTATTGGTAGAATAGCGGAATCGCGGAGCTAAGATCGGCATGCCATCAAGGAAGAAGGCAGCTCCAGCGATCCAGGGGAAGACCAGGGTCGGACTGAGCATGGCGGAGGAAAAAACGGAGGCAATCCTCATTATAAATCTCCGGAAAAGAATTACGATTAGTCTGCGGTTTGGAAACCATTGGATCGTCTCAAAGCCGACCAACAAACACCTTGGCGTGACTCTCGATGCCAGCCTGAGTTTCAAAGGGCATAAATCATACGCCTGTGAAAAACTGCAAAGGCCACCATGGTCCTTGCCAGTAGGGGGAGGGGGGTCAAAACAGTGCAGCAGTCTTCTGATAGCTGGGGTCGTGCAGTCCATATTGTTGTACGCGTCGCCAGTGTGGGCGGAGGCTTTGGACAACGTACAGAACTGGAGGAAGATAAATTCTGCCTATCATCTGATGTCGCTGAGGGTATGCAACGTATTTCGAACTAGGTCGGATGATGCGGTGATCATAATTACAAGGATGGTCCCTGTTAACCTATTAGCGAGAGAGATGTGATGCCTGTATGGATGGAGGCACGCGGGTCCGTCAGGAACGGAAGCAGATCACCGGTGAACCACAAAAGAGAAGTCACATAGACTCTGGCAACCATGGTAGGACGAGTCGTCGAAGGGTCCGAGGATATGCAAGCTTATTCCTGATATTTGGTAATGGCTTGACCGATGACACTGGGAGGTGAACTATCACCTCGCTCAGTTTCTTACTGGACACGGTGGTTGCTACTGAACGTACCTGCATCGTATCGGTGTGGATGATTCCCCGAACTGTTACAGATGTCATGGGATCCCAGTGGACCAGGAGTATGAGCTATTTGGGTGTCCAGGATTCCGGGAGGAGAGAAGAAGCCTGAGCGAGGCCCTGGGAGTCGGCGTCAGCCCCCAAAACTTAATCCGGGAAATGCTCAGGTCGGAGGCAAACTAGACTTCGGTCATCCACACAATTGTTCGGATACAAACCTATATTCTGAGAGAAGCACGCGCAAGAAGAGCGCAAAAAATGGAGAGGCTGTACTCTAAAGACAGAATGGAGCTGCTGAAGGAAGCACAGAAGCGGAAAACTCCAGAGTTGGAAACATGAAGGCCTACGGAAGGCAAGCCCGCCCCGCGAAATAATGCCTAAATGGTGATCCCGTAGGGCAAAGGCGGGAGAGAGTTTGGGAGTGTTTTTTTAGTGGGTGTGAATCCCACACTACATCCATGCCAGCTTTGACTTTAACACGGCAGAGTGTGTATTGAAAAAAAAATGGTTGTTTGGCGGTAATTGTAAACAGTGTCGACATATGTACCCACGTTTCTGAAGCCGCTCAAATTCGTTTTTCAAGGGCGTACATTTGGACTACTATATAGAAGAGAAGATTAATCTCGTCTTTTATAGATAGAATCTTCAAGTAATCATAAACACTGAAGTTTCTACTATATCATATCTACGGCGGAAGTAGCACATGCCCAGGAATTCTCCTGAATCATATGAACTCGGAAGGCTATCCCAGTTCCCATGGTACCAGGTAACCCCTGGTGAGACTGCGTAGACGTATATTCAGGTCTGTGCCCGTGCAAACTCGGGTCACGTCCAAAGTTTTGAATCATCAACAAGTCAATGACCAACCAGTCATCCAGCGAATTAATGTGAAGACAGCATTTCTAGGTGCCACCACGTGGAAATTCTCATCAGCGATTTTTCTACGGCCTAAAAACTCGCACGGTACACTGTTCATTAGATACGATGCACTTGTTTACCATTGCGGTCACGCTGCTCATAAGGCAAAGGTCAGGCAGCATCTGATGATTCTTTTTTGTTTTTTTTTGGCGTTTACGCACAGAGTGTTGACTCCCGCAACAGTCCACTGTCGGACTACCAACTAAACACCTCCCTGTCATCAAAGAACTAGCCTGGAACCATTTGACACATTACTTCGGGCTAGCTCTCCCGCTCTCCCGGCTTTGGGGTCTTCAAGTTAGGGAATCCTTTTCACCAACGGTAAGGGAGGGGAGAAAGGGAGTTATTAGTTCAGGCAACCTCTTACCATCCAGTCCCTCTGCCAGTCGAGTCCAATCTTCTTCGCAATAAGAAGAGCCCGAACATTATGGGCAACACGATTCCAGCTGTCAGCGCACTTCAGAATCTCTCTGGCAATGTTGTCTGAAAAGAGCTTCCCTGTGTTCGCATAAAGCTGCTAACAAAAGCTGTCCCATCTCTCGCAGGAGAAGAAGGTGTGTTCACCGTCGCCCGTCACTCCATTGCAGAACACAATCAGAAGATCGCGCTTTCCCAATCCTGTCCAGGTAAGACTGACAATCTTCATGTCCGCTTAAAAGTTGGGTAAGGAAGTAATCAATCGCATCGTGCGGTCGGTTCAGCAAGGGTCTAAAATGTCGATGAGCCACGCAGTCCATCTGCCCCTTGGCTTGGAGAGTTGCCGCTCGGTAAGGGTGCGTTGGCGTTCTTCATGAGCAACCAGATCTCTTAAGTTCTCGCCCTCACGGCGGTAGATAACTTTGTCGTCTGCATAACCGACCGGGCGCGACTCTTCGGGCATATCGAGTCTCAGAAGACTATCTTAGGAAGCGTTCCAGAGATCCGTCCATAGGATGGATCCCTGTGCTACTCCCGACGGACGGTCTTTCATATAATGCCTCAATATCCGCAACATATAGCTTCGCACGTGGAATGAGTTTTCTAAATTGCCTAGCATATCTGAAGTCATTTCTGACATCAAGCCTTATGAGGAACACTATCCGTCCAGATCGGCGGCTGTATGCCTGAGCTCAATGAAACTCATCTACGACCTCCATAATAGCATTCACTGAGGATCTCCCTGTTCTGAACCCGAACGGCCTTGGGGATAACTCCTCGGCAGCGCGGATCGCTTTAGTGAGTCTACTCCTGATGAGCTTCACGAGCGCTTTCCCAGCCGTGTCAAGCATACACAGCAGTCGGTATGCAGACGGGAGCTCCGGGTCTCCTTTACCCTTGCTGATCAGCGCGAGTCTGGCCACTTTCCAGAAAAGCAAAAATGCCATCCTTCAAACAAGCGTTCACCGCATCAAGCAGCAAGCCTGGTCGTTGGCGAAACACCAGTTTGTAAACTTCCGCCGGGATGCCATCAGTACCTGGCGCCATCTTGTTTTTCATAGTGAGAACCGCTTTTTGGAGCTCTCTCATTGTGAAAAGGGGGCAATCCACGACGCTTTCCGCGCTATTTACATCAACCCGTACAGGGTGTCTTGGGAACAATGTCCGCACAATGCGGTCCATTTGGTCGGTGCTCAATATGCAGGGCTTCCGCAGAGCCCCGATTTTCCGAGTGACAAGCTTATAGCCCAGTCCCCACGGGTCATCATTCACCTGATTAACAAGATTTTGCTAGCCGCGAGCTGCGGAGTCTCCTTTTTGCTGATCTATATTGTGCCTTTATGGCACATGCCTCCTCGTTGGCGTACAAACGTTGTGCCATACGGCGGAGCTTATGACACTGCTTTCGTAGGTCGGCAATTTCTGCCGTCCACCAGTACATAGAAGGCTTGTCACGCCTGGGGCCTCTCCGGGGCATGGAAGCCTCACACGCCGTCGTTATCAGATTCATCACTGAATTTACGACAGTGTCAGCTGCGACACCACCACCCCCGAATTGCCCCAGCGCGGCCCTACCTGCTCCAAGAGCTTCGACGAACTTTCCGATGTTCACCCTCGCGACATTCCACACACAGGGGGAACGTCGTGTAGATGCTCGCCGGCAAGTAGCGTCAAAAACTTCGAACGCAATGTACTGATGATCACTTGCCGAGAAGTCTTCTAGGACTCGTCACCCGTCCACCGATGATGCCAGAAATTCCGACGCAAAAGTGATGTCAGGAATGCTATCTTCACAACCTGGGCGCCGAAACGTTGGCATGGATCCGGTGTTTAAAATTACGAGCCCGGTTCTCGCCGCCATTTCCAGAATCCATTTCCCTCTAGAGTCTGATTGAGGCATGCCCCATTCAAGAGCCCTGGCATTAAAATCACCGCCAACCAGGATTCGTCCGTGCTCGAAACGTCGTCCTTCAGAGCATCAAGCCGGCGCTGAAAGTCCGGAATCGACTCATTCGGCGTCGGGTAAACGCTAAAAAACGTTATCCCTAAACACCGGATCCAGACAAATCCGTCCGCCCGGCCTTCGGCAAGAACACGAAGTCGAACGTCGTCCCGAACCCAGATGGCAGCGGTGCCCGATAAGTCGAGATACCATGAGGACGGGTCCTCGTTTCGGTATTGCTCGCTAACCTGCACTAGATCAGCATTTACTTTCGCAGCGAACTGTGGTAGCAACTGGTGAGCGGTTGCACTCCGGTGCATGTTAATTTGCAAAATGCGGATCATGGCGTTCGCACTCTAGCCCTCTCCAATTCCGCCCTGAAGATTGGACACCGTCCCGAGCCCGCAGTGTGTGCGACGCTTTCGCCAGACGCAGGAGCATTTACAGAGGTAATACTTACCCGGGCATTGGTTACCTCTGGACATTCACGCTTTAACGCCTCCTCTACTTCGGCCTTTTCTGTGAGGCAGTCAAGATCCCGTATTTCTAGAGAGCACATGGGTTCTAGGCTGGAAATAAGAGCCTTCTCCCCCAATAGCCCCTTGACCGCTTCGCAGAACGTGCTCTTGTTGGTCGTCTTTGGGCCCAGTTCGACGAGAACTCCACCACTCCTCGTTTTCCGTATCGAAGACACCTCTGCTCCGTTCTCCTCGGGTTTCATCCTGTAGCGGATTTAACTAAGGACTTCCGCAAATGTCTTGCCTTCCGTCGGCTTAATGAGCAGAGCCGACGGTCTAGTCCTTCTTCGTTTCCTCGTTTTTTCCGCTACTGGCTTTTGATTGGCAGCTTCCTTGTTTTTGGACAGACGTGTCTCTGGCGACGGAGTCCGTTGTTTCTTTTTATCCTTTTTCGCCTTCTTTTTTTGGGCCTTGGAGACTACTTCGATATAGTCTTCTTTAGGCACGTCGTCCTCTTTCCGCTTTTTCCCCAGTTCACTTTGCAGAGGGCTATCTGCGGTCCGTTTGACGCAAGCAGCATTCTCAGCGGGGAGTGCGCCTGTTTCTGCTCTACAATTGTCTTCCGCTGCTCTCCACGTGCGTCTATAAAAGGAAATGCGGTCCAGTAGTTCCTCCAGTTCCATCAGCCCGTTTTTGACGCCTTCGCTGACGTTCCTCTGAAGGAACGTTGCCGACCGCATACGTTTCACCACTGCTGCGCACTTTCTGATGAGCCTTTCCTCTTCGGCTCTAGCGAGGACAGTCGAATGCACTTCCATTCGATTTGTGTCCAAATCCATCTGCTCAGGACTAGCGTTTCTCACTGAGCTTACTTCCAGAACAGGAGCACTGCAAGGTAATGGAGTTGCCATCTCCGCACGATTAGTGGCGCCACTTGATGAGGCTTCCTCTTTATTTGGGCGCCCCGGTGTCTTATCGGGTATGTCAGCCCTCGTTGCCTCTTTCACTGATCGCTGCGGTGAACGACGCATTTTTGTGCTCCGCCCAAACGCACTCAGCTCTTCCTCCTTGTCTGTTGTTTCGTCGTTTTTTTTTATGAGTTTCTGAATATTCTCCATGAAAAAGTAACCAGCGCATCGTGTGCAAGGGAGCGGGCTGCAATAGTCAAGAACGGGTATTCCCTCGGGGACACAGCCCCTACCCCAGTTCCCTGAGGCCTGACCTACGCTTAGCTGATCCCGAAATTCACGGACGGATCAGCGCTCGCTCGGGGCAACGCGGCCTACTAACACCGGTTCAATGCACACTTCCCGACCAGGGTCCCGAAGGGGCTGGCTCCTGATACACGCAGCAACTACACCTTGGCAGAGCTACGCTCACATCGCCCCGTCGACGCCGACAGAGAGGCTCCGGAGACTCCCAGTGTGTCCCGACGTGTACCGGTCATTCGCGGTTCGCTCTTCACCGAGAAGCTTTCTCGAGGCTACTACCTAGGACGCAGGTATGCTGCCAGCTAGGGGGCAGAACTACTTACTCGGGCACCTCGGGGAGGTCGCTAACGACCCAGTGAAGTCGCTACTTACGACCCTAGGTCAGAGAGTTTAGGAACAAAAGAAAAAGATGTATGGGCATATTTGATTGGCATATAGTACCATAAAGATTTTGGCAATAGGAAATGAGCAGGAGTAATGTTGTCGGTATAGCGAAGACGTCACTATTTCATTCAGTTTCCTTTATCGGTCTGCAACATGGTCCGGAAAACAATAACTAGTCGCTCTATTAGATAAACCTAAACATATCATCAATTCATAAGTTTTTGAATTTATAAATTGCCCAATTTAACAGACTTAGAGAGCCTCTTTAAGTCGATGAATATTTCTGGCCGAGAATGGGCCTTTCCACTTGTTCAAAAATGGAATATTTTTAGTATTCCTAAATCACATCAACTTTACCCCTTATCAAGAGACAACAAAGCTTACATCGTATATGATTTTTTTTTAGGAAAATATTATTGTTTTTTTTTTTATAGAATGGATGATAGTGATCAATCCATGCTTAGATAACGGTTGGTATTGGTATTTGAACATAATTTTAAACGACAGCTAGCAATCATAGCAAAAGCTATCAAAAGTCAATCAAACGCAGAAGATTATGTTTGGTATTTAGTTTATTCCAGACGGGTTACTTTGAAGCCAACTAGCTCTCACGATTCTATTACAAACTAAGGAAGGGAATGCACCTAAAGAATATGTAAATATCAAAAGATACTCAATCTAACAGAAATCTCAACGGATAACTTACGACTGTTCCCGGGCCCATTCGCTCAAATAATGCAGTCAATAATGTGTAATAGTCTCTTCATTCGAGTATCCCTCTTTATTTCACAATTACCATCCTGTCGTTTATTTAAATACAATGCTTAGTATTTCAACTAATTAAATTTGTTTAAAAACAATCCAACAACTGGTCCCTTTCCCTTAAATTTCATAAAGGTGCAAGCCAGAACTGACCGGTGCCAACCGTTCGCTAACCCTCATAAACTCGCCCATATTGCACATTAATGGGTGCATGGACTTTTAAGTCCAAATGGATCAGGAACAAAAATTAGCAGGATCGGGACCGGCTGATCGAGTCACAGCGAAACAACTCGACCGAGGAGTTGATGGTGTGTCTTGAAGTGAGTCAGACATTGACACGGATTTTATCTGAAGCATCTTTTTACCATTTAAAAAGTCACATAGAGTGTATCGGCACAGTAAATTGCAGATATTGCAGTTATTCATCAATTCATGGGGTCAGGTATCTGTTTAGGTTGAAGTTAAGACTTATGTTTCTCTTTAACCGGTCATTTTGCCCCGGGTTACCCTATATTTATCTATTCGAAATACATCATATTCTTATTTCTAGGAAAAAAAGCAAATTAATTAAAATCTCCGAAACTTGAATAATAATAGGAAACTTTACGATTAACTGAAATTTAATATTTCTCAAACTTACAATCAACTATCTAAGATTTCGACAATAGTCAATTATGCCTGGTTCCTTATCTAATTATGATAGTAACTTAGTCAAAATAATATCGTTATCACTATTTCACTTATTATAAAAGGTCGAGGCTATTTCCTAATTCCACAGTTTTCGATATTGCATCGACACCAGTTAATTCCATAATGGAATTCGTCATTGTTACCTTGGGCTTGGCTACCATAGCCGTCAGTCAAATTTACCCTATCCAAATATAAACATCTTCCCGGCGGTAACCGACATTTCACAAAGACGATGAGTCATCAAAAATGTCGAAAATAAGGTTCAAAATTACAACAACCATGGGGAACATGTCGATCTCTGGATTGACCTTCAATGCTAAAGGAAAGGTTGACAATGGTCAAAGCATCTTCCGCCGTTGCTGATATACAAAACACCATTGGTGGTGTTGTTGTCAAGAATGGCGCCGCCTTTCAATGTGCCTAAATCAGCCTTGCTGACATGAAAAATAGCTTCGGCAAGAATGTTGAATCCTGCTCTGGAGGCTTAGCTAACACCGTTGATCATTTCCATACTGGAATCTTTACCGATCTTGCTAGCTTACAATCCAGTAAACCATGTGCTCGGAGTAGGTTCCTCAGTCAGCCAAAAAAATGAAACCTGTTGAAAATATAAGCGAAAGGTTGTGCAATCTGCGTTTGCGAGGCAAATTTAGAAATATAAACCTCATTAACGTTCACGCCCCTACAGAGAAGACTGTAGAGTCGGAAAAAGATACCTTCTACGAGGCAGTTGAGCGGACCCTGGAAGTCTGTCCCAAGTATGATATCAAAATCATACTTGGAGATTTCAACAGTCAAGTAGGGACGAAACTCGTATTCAGGCGATACGTTGGCTTCTCAAGCTTGCATAGGGATACCAATGATAATGGACTGCGGATTATTTAGTTGGCAGTATCACACAAAATGGTTCTTGGGAGTACCTGGTTTGCGCGAAAAGTGGTCCACAAACATACGTGGGCCTCTCCAAATGGGATCACTTTCAACCAAATTAACCACGTGCTGATTGAACGCCGTCACCTCTCAGCCTTGATGCATGTCAGATTATATAGGGTGACCAATATTAACTCGGATCACTATCTCGTTCGCATGGTGCTCCGAGCTCGAATAACAAGACCACCTAGAATCAGCTTTGACAATCAGGTTAGAGTTAACAGAAGCCACCTACTGCACAGCCCTCCGCAACACCTAAAAGGGGGAAATGGATGCCGCAATAACCACGGTCAACAGAAATCCTGAAGATGAAGCATCACGTTATCATAAATAAGGCCACAAATATACTTGGCCCAATCCGCAAAAAGAGTCCGAACGGGTGGTTCAACGAGGAATGTAAGCTAGGAACAGAACGGAAGAATGCGCATACCAAGTAATGTTACATTCTCAAAGGATTCGGGCGCGCGCAGAGACCTACCAAGAACTCCGCCGAACGAAGAAGCGACTTCACAAACCGAAGAAGGAAGCCTGGGAGAACCAACAGGTCTGTGAATTCGAAAAGGACAATTAAAAAAAGTAAAGTTTTACCAACAAGTCAGGAGGATGAAGCCTTACACACCTCGATGCTCATCCTGCCGAGATAAAGAGGGAAATCTGGTTTCCGACAGAATGGGCATATTGGAGCGATGGGTTGAGTACTTTGATGAACTACTGAACAACCAAAATATAGGCGAGATGGAGCTCCCGCCAACTGAAAACGACGAACAAATACTGCCACCACCAAGCATAGAAGAAACAGTCCGTGCAATCCATCGGCTTGAAAACCCTAAGTTGCCAGCAGCCGATGGAATTATAGCGTCGGGCGAGCGCGTTCCTCACGCTGGATTATCGGTGGCTTTATCCGCAGGGCGGCATCAACGGTCGATGTTGCAATGCGATAGTCTCATAGGGAACGGCTTTGCAATCAGTGACGGTGATAAAATGTCGACGTCTTAGTCGATTTGCGTTTTACTGATCCCACCATAAAATGTAGGAAAATGAGATAATCGTTTGGTGAACCATGTATTCATAAGTACAAGAACATGGGTGTCCGCTAAATCGATTATACGCTCGCCACCCTCATTGCGCGCTCCAGACCACTTTCCCCTAAGGTACTTGTTACCGGTTTTTCACCCACATGACCATTAAGGTCGCTGGCAATGATGATATAGTTGTCAGCAGGCTCGTGACAAGTCTTTTCATTGAGAAGTTGCCAGAAGGCATCTTTCTCGGCGTCAGGTCGACCTGTATTTGGTAGGTACGCGGTACAGAAGTGAATAGTACGTTCAGCTGATATAATGGTGAGCTTCATCAGCCGATCATCAAATCGTTCGACTTCTTCAATGGCATCACGGAAACCTTCTGAGTTGGCGATGGCAACACCGTATTGAGTGTGTGGGCTACCAAAATAGACAAGTTTGTAGCCATTTTTACCGCGTTCCCATTCGATGTCGCAGCTTTTCTCACCAGACCATCGGGTTTCTTGCAGAGCACAGATATCAATGCTCCTTTTCTTGCGAGTTCCTCGGTTTTTTCATTTAGGGTTCCAACATTTTTCCGAGGCTGTCGCGGGAACTATCCTCAAGAGAGATCAGGTAGGATTTAGTATAGTAGAATAACTCCAACTATACCTTATTTATCCCCTTCCCTGATTTCAGCATTTTATTCTTTGTTTTACCGAGAATAGTACACAAGTACATTGTCTAAAACCCTCTCCTCCCCATTCGCCCAGAACATCATTGGCTAATGCCAAAGAGGTTTCACCTCAGGCAAATCAAAAACAGATCAGATTTTGTCTCTACGGCAAACAATGCAAAAACTGCTGGAATATGCACATCAGTTGTACCTTCTTTTCTTCAACATTAAGGCCGCCTATGCATAGCATAGCCAGAGTAAAACTGTACACGGCCATGAGAGAATTCGGTATCCCGACTAGGCTAACTCTGACCAATATGCGAGACCAGATGAAAGCAGTAGGATCACCCTCGAGACCGTTCAACATCAACAGCGGTCTAAGACAAGGGGATGCCCCATCATGCGTCCTCTTTAACCTGTCCCTATAGAAAGTGATCCGTGATACTGAGGTAAATGTGACCATTGATAATTTTTCCTACTTATTGTCAAAAATCACAACTGATAATAGCTACGACGATGAAATCCACGCACGATTATTGGCAGCCAACACAACCTCTTTCAGCCTACAAAAACTGTTCCACTCGAAACGTCTCACCATAGGGTCAAAGCCCTTAGTGTAAAAGCAATGAGCTTGCCAGTCCTCGTGTATTCCTCAGAGACTTGAGGTCTTAGTAAGAAAAATTGCGAACCATTGGCCTCGTTCGAGAGAGGATGGACAATTCCGTAGCCTGCATAACAACGAGCGAAACCATGACCACCCGATTGTGGATAAAATCGGAACAGGTTGCGGTGGGCGAGTCAAACCAAAGTTTTCTTCCCCAGAAGCCGCTTGACTACTTCACAGAACGTACATTTATTTGTTGTCCTCGGCCCTAATTCGACTAGGACTCCACCACCCTTCGTTTTTCGAATAGAACAAACTTCTGCTCCACTATCTTCGGGCTTGATTTTGAAACAGATTTAGCTGAGGACTTTCGTAAAGGTCTTGCCTTGCGTCGGCTTAGCTGGCGGGCCAGTTCTTCTTTGTCTCCCCCTAGACCGGATAATAGTTGTTACGCCGTTGATAATGATGAAGTTTGTTTGGGAAGCCAATTAAATTGACACTAGGGTTTAAGGTCTTACCAGAGTCACATAAAGCAAGAAAAGACGGAGGAGGTTTAGCAACCATGGCAACTTAGTTATGACACCATTATCAACACCGATTTTCGCTAGATCGGCAGATGAGGTACGAAGCGACGATGCATCAATAGGCGAGGAAATACTGTTGCCCGATGAAGCAGTCAAAAAGAATTATGCTTCGGAGGGGGCTGTCAATGGTTGTAGTATCGAAAGAAACATGTCGAGTGTCTTTTGGATCACTGCTAACATCATAAGCACGACAGTTGGGTTGCAAAGACGATTGTCGCGTCTACCAATAAAGTGAAGGCATACTCAGGTATCTTACCTTATCTTTGCAAGAAAGCAAGAAGGAAGCAGAGCTCTAACTGACTTTTTAAGACCAGTAGTGTCCGGATAGCTGAGTGGTTAGAGCGCAAGGTTGTCGTACGGAAGGTCGCTGTTCAAATCTCACTGGTGGCAGTGGAATTTGTATCGTGATTTGACGTCGGATACCAGTCGACTCAGCCGTGAATGAGTACCTGAGTCAAATCAGGGTAATAATCTCGGGCGAGCGCAATGCTGACCACATTGCCTCCTAGTGTACCGTTACGGTCTTGAATGAAGTGCTCTAACACACTTCAAGGCCCTGATCCAATATGGATTGTTGCGCCAACGATTATTATTAGTAGAAGAGGGTGGATGAAACTAGACGCGGGAGGTATTGAAAGCAGAACTTATCTGAACTATAAGGCGACGATATTCGCAAGCTTCTCCTCATGAGGTCTGGTGTTATCAGGAGAAAAATCAAATCACGGAACCAAACTTTGCCTTTTGTTTCAAAAGGAACTCCAGACATCCCCGTTTTGCGCCGAGGTCCACCAATTCGATATCCCTAAAACCTGCCTTGCGTCCTGACCCACGCCATCATTCCATCTCAGGCAGGGTCTGCTACGTCTTCCTTTTCTACCATAGATATTGCCCTTATAGACTTTCTGGGTTGGATCATCCTCATCCATAGAGATTAGGTGACCCGCCCACCGTAACCCATTGAGCCGGATTTTATCCACATCCTGACGGTCATGGTATCGTTCATAAATTTCGTCGTTATGTAGGGTACGGAATCGTCCATCCTCATGTAAGGGGCCAAAAATTCGGAGGATTCTTCTCTTGAACGCGGCCAAGAGTTCGCAATTTTTCTTGCTAAGAACCCAAGTCTCCGAGGAATACATGAGGACTGGCAAAATCATTGTCTTGTATAGTAAGAGCTTTGACCCTATGGTGAGACGTTTCGAGCGAAGTAAGCTAAAATAGGCTCTGTTGGCTGCCATCGGTTGTGATTTTCGACCCTAGATAGGAGAAATTGTCAACGGTCTCAAAGTTCTAGTCTCCTATCTTTATTATTGTCGTTTGACCAATGCGATTTGATGTTGTTGGTTCTTTGGTTTCTGATGCTGGCGTTGCCACCATGTACTTCGTCTAGCCTTCAATAATGTACAGCCCGAGATCTTGTGTCGCCTGCTCAATCTGGATGAAAGTAGACTGTACATTTCGGTTTGTTCTTCCCATAATGTCAATATGGTCAGCGTAGGCCACTAGTTGGATGGACTTGAATAAGATGATAGAGCATCCCCTTGTCTTAGACTTGCTGTTGATGTTGAATGGTCTTGTGAGTGATCCTACTGCTTTTATCTGGGCTCGCACATTAATCAGGGTCAGCCTAGTCAGTCCAACCAATTTTGCCTGGATACCAAATTCTCTCATGGCCATGTACAGTTTTACCCTGGCTATGCTATCATAAGCGACTCTGAAGTTGATGAAAGGATGGTGCAACTGATGGCCATGTTCCAGCAACTTCGCTTGCGGCAGGGAGAAAATTTGATCTGTTGCTGATTTGCCTGGAATGAACCTTATTTGGTATGGGCCAATGATGTTCTAAGCGTATGGGGCTATCCGGTCTAGCAAGATAGCGAAGGTTATGTAAATATCTTTCGGAAAGAAGGATCCACTGCACAGATCTGACCTTTTTCAGCCCTGCACATCAACGAGGACTATAGCCACCGCCATCACCAGGGAATTGTCTTTGAAGTAGCGAGACAGACATGCGGTAGGCAACTAGCACACCCAAAGCTGAGAGGGATATCAGGCTAGTCTACAAAAGCACTAGATAAATACACCTTCATGGGAGTATGGCTGGACTAACGTATTAAGGCTGGTAGCTCCACGGAAAAAGCCTTCCATATCACATAATGCTTCTTTAAAACATGTCACGCGTCCATACCTAGGATGTTCACATTCCTCAATAGAAGACCAAACTACTGATGGAATAACCAAGTGGCCGGCCTTCAATCAGCCTGCCTTCGGACCAGCAGAACGGCCCAGAGGGTGATAGGTAGAATCGATTGGGTGCAAGAAGAACAGAAATACAAGAAATACCACAAAAATCTCCCATCTATCTCGCTGTCATTGGACAGCTAGTTGCGGGAATGAAGAGATGATGAACTCCAAGAGTACATTGTCTTCGCAGGTATCCTGTAGGGCCCAATACTGGGCCTACTACTGTGGAACATCATGTTCAATGATATTCTTTCTTCGATTCCAGAAGAAGCCACGGTGGTGGACTACGCCGATGACATTGCACTGGTTATGGTTGCAAAGGATCTCGTAAATACTGAGTTGTACTCATTCGAATCAATTAGTGCTGTTAAGGTTTGGTTGGCTGAAGCTGGGTTAGCACTCGTAGAGGACAAGATGGAAACAGTTCTCAGTTGAGAATCATATTATCACTTCCAAGCCTGTCATAAAACACTTGGGAGTGGTAATAGATGCAAAGCTCAGTTTTAAAAAACACACGGAATATGTTTGCAAAAAGGCATCCACTGCCGGTACGGCTCTGGTAAAAATGAAGCCGAATGTAAGAGGTTCACGGCATATTTGCAGGCTACTTGTAATCAAGGTATTGAGTTGAGAGGGAACAGCTCGAAGGACCTGTTCTACCCTCCGAAGTCAGGGGGTGGTTTTAATGGATAAAAATCCCACATACTGGCGTATTCAGGCCAGTGTCTTTCCTTGTCCGGAAAAAAAAGGTAGACAATATGCTTCACAATCTTGTCATCAGTCAAAGAGAACGCAGTCCAAAGGTGATTTCCAATGTCATCAGCGTTTCGGCCCCCAACTGGGGCAGCAGCAAAGAGCGTAGCCTATTAGATCCTTTTACGCAGCCAGATATAGTTCTGGCCAACGAAACTGATATAAACACCTTTCATAGAAGGAAGTGTGGTTCAATTGCAGATCTAACCTTTGTAAGCCCTACAGTAGCGCTTGGTATGCTCTGGTGGATCAGCGAGAGCTATATCCATAGCGATTACCTGGCAACTTTCTTTAAACTAAGGATAAAACACCAGGGCAGCGTACCAGCATGCCCGAAACTAAGTGAGATTTCAAGACGGTCTGCAAAACCTTTGGATGAGGAGACTTTCAAAGAGGTATGGTTATACCAAACCAATACAGCTGGCCGTTCTAGGGAAGAAGCAATAGGATGTACTTTTAGGAGCTATACTCTAGAAAGAATATAAATCCTTGGGGGAGCGCCAATTGAATCGTGATAGGACGATTTCGAGGCCGTTCATCTCCGATTATGTGTACCCTTAGATCACATCAAATCAATTAAAAATCATCCAAGGTTTATTTCCCCAGCAAGAGGAAGGCACTGAAAGGCTCCAGTGTCCTCTGAATGTGACGGCAATTCCACCAGTCATCAGAGGCGAGCTGGTGGTGACATGCGGTAGAATAGGTCTAGATAGGGCCGTTGATCTTGCCGTGAAATCTAGTCGGGAAACGTTTACTAAGTTTTCCATAGCGAGCATGGCCGAGAGGATATTTCATTCATCATGGAAGCGTCAGCAGTTGGTATTGCTTCCCGAGGCTGATGAACCTCTATGTAGCGCTGGTCATCCCGGAAATGATACCAATCAATATCCTGGCAGATGAAATGACGAACATATATAACGTCAGGTAAATCTCTCCTTTATCGTAGACGAAGAACTCGGAAAGGGAAGGATTTGTAAAGAAACGCCAAAAGAGTCTGGAATGGTCGGGAAAGGATCGCAGGTCAGACAGCCTCATCCCTGCCATCAAGAAGTGGTGGGAGAAATAGCGAGATAGCGATGAGATCAATTACAGTCTTACCCACACTGGGTAAGGTGTATGAGGGATATTGCTAGCACTGGTGCAGGTTAAGACTGAATACCTCGCCTGATTGTCGAAACTACGGTGGACTTCTAGGGGACCTGGAGCGAGTATTAAAGGGAGAGATAGGCAGAGCAAAAACACATTTTTCAGGACAAACAGAGAAACTCGGATGAGACGAGAGGATGGGACAAAAATTATAGCGTCCTCGAGTTAAGCTTTAGTTAAAACTTCTCTGTAAGGCCTGGGTTGTCAAAGGGAGGAGCAAACCCAGTCTTTTGTTTCTGAAGGCAGCCTTCGTGGACTTCAATGGAATAGCGGGCAATATTCACCATGCATTATGTAGAAAATAAATGCATGGAGCTACTCTCCAGTCACAAACGATTGCAAGGATTCCCCGGATGAGAGTTGAAGTTTGGCGTCCCGGTTAATAGGCGCTGGGACGCTCACCATTAAGACCATTGACCATTGCACGTAGGTTATCCAATGAATGATTTCAACTTTCTTGAGAACCAAAATGGTTCGTTCCAGGCAATAAGCAACCGACTGAGACCTCAGAAAATGTTCGCTTATCAGAAAATCTAGTGGCTTGTTTCCAATCTGATTGAATTGATAAAGCTATCATTTTTTCAATATACCCCCATGAAGTTATTAGAGGAGGGAGTCGCTTTTTGCTAAGCCGAACAATACCTGAAACCGAATATAGCATTTGAGAAATGTTTCCCAAATGAATTGTGATTAACTGCGTAAGTCTTATCACGATAACATAGCGAATGATCAATATAACCCAGCAAAAACCAGGCAATAATAGCTTCCAACAAGTTAGCGGAACTCCGCACTTTAATTCCACCTGAATGAATGCTCGTTTATTATCCATTCCATTGATTATCTACGTATGCACATTAATTAGATAGCGTTTCACAGTTCCAAACATTTGTTGATTGGTCGCAGCTTTATCAATGGGTAAAACACCTACTATATAAGCTCCTCCAATTCATACCACAATATCAGTTTTCGGGTTAGTATCGAATTCAATTGGCTCCTAAAAATGAAAATCACCATTGTTATCTTAGCCTTGGCTGCAGTTGCTGTGAGTTAACCAATTAGAAAACTTCTTTCACAAGCCTAACCGCATCAACCCTTCAATACAGGCTGCTGTTCCACAACAACGTGGTATCATCGATGATGTTGAACAACTTGTCAACAAAGCCATTGACAAGGCTCAAAGCGATTTGGACCAGATAACTGGACTCGTCACTGATTTAACCAGCAAAGTCAAGACCGAGGCTGAGAACATCATTGCCGCTGCCAAGAGTCAAATTGCTTCCGCAATTGACAGTGCCGAAGATGCCGTCGCTAATGTGATTATTAAAGGACTTTCCTTCGCTTTGTGTGCCAAGGGTAGCATTGATGACCTCAACAATTTGAAGTCAACCTTCACTAAGAACACTGAAGATTGTGCTGGAAGCTTGTCCAGTTCTATTGAGACTTTCGAAAGCACCGTCACCACTGATATCAGCGACTTGAAATCCAGCATCTCTGAATTGGCCGTCATCATTGACGAATGCGGCACCAGCCCCCTAAAAGCTATTACCTGCGCTATCGGAAAGGTATATTACTTTGATACAGCACCAAAAACAAAAATATCTAAAATCAATTCTTTATACAGATCGCCACTGTCGAAACACTTGTTTCAAGTGTCATTAGTGATGCCAAATCTGCCGTCGAAGAAGCTGAACAAAAGGCCACTACAACCATTGATCAAGTCAAATCCTGTGCCCAGAAAACTGTTGGTGATGCCACCATTGTAATCAACAAAATTATTACCACCGTTAAACAATGCTCTTAGGAAAGCAATTCCTCTAGACACTAGTGCGGTACAATGAAATAAGTATGTTATTGAAGTAACTAATGTCTTTTCCAATGTCGTCCAATAACATCTTTTTCAAAACCTGAAAAAACCAAACAGGACTTATTTGTTCAGCTTTTCCCTAAAAAGTCCGGAAATCGGAAGCTAGCCGCTTCAAGTGGCCATTCGCAACTACTACCACTGCCACGTGGTCTGCAAAACCAATGAATGTTGCCTCCCTTGGCGAAGGCGAAGGCCGAGCGCGCCGTTATACATTATGTTCCACAGCAGGGGCCCCAGTACGGAGCCTTGGAGAACACCGGCTGTCACAATATACTCCTTCGGTCCGTCGTCCGTCTCGTACCAAAGAAGTCTTTCCGAAAGGGAACTCTCAATTATCAGAGCTAATTAACCCGGGACACCCAATTTTGCCCTTAATCCAACCCCAGTTGGCTGAGTTAAAGGCATTCCTGACATCTAGCGATACCACCATAGCACTTACCAGCGGCCGATGACTTCCGGGCTCCTGATTTTTTTTCAGATTTTTTGATTGGGTAATTTCTAAGAATGGGTCCGTTAAATAAATGATCACTTTCGACCCCCCGCACTCCTCACGTTTCCAACAAATGTCAAAACTGGCATCAGCTACTAACCGAAACCTTTAATTTGATATCCCACATGACTATATTTGATGAAAAAAATGATCCCTCTTTTGCATGTATGGGGTCCCCCCCCCCTTTAAATTCAATGTAGAATTATGTAACTCACTGTATGCGTGTGCATTTATAGTTCCCACCTTTCTACCAAATTTGGTGTGAATCGCTACAACCTTCTTCGAGAAAAATGCGTGTAACCGATAGACAGACAGACAGACCGACAGAAAAAAAATTTACGGTGCAGGGACTCGGAACCTCAGTACCAGCGGCTTTTGGAAGTGGGCAAGCAAGCTCTCGGCCGTCGATATCCCTCGACCGCAGTGCCTCGGTGGTGGATTACTTGGCCAACGTTGCATTGAATACTACAAGTAGCTGGAGAAAAAGACTCCCGAGAACGCCTGTTCAAAAAACACGGAAAAATGCCCCATAAACTGGTCATTCATTAGCCCCAGTGGGGTGACTACACCTGGTCGAAACATTTCGCAGGACTTAGCGTTCGATCCATTTAGGAAAAGCTCGATCATCCTGCGATCTCCTCCGAAGTCAACGTTGACGAAGGAAGGAAACCAGGAAAACTCACGGAAGGCTAATAAATACGGAAGTGACCAGTGGAAAAACCAAGCAGAGGAGCAGTGTCAAAATACGGACGAATCATCGTTTGCCCTACTCGGAGGGAAAATAGTAGAATTGTCTGAATTCATAAAGGACAAACACAATTTGCACCAGGCCATCAAAAACATGGCCCGAACCATTCGTGTACTGTACAATAGTGCCAAGGACGAAAAAAATGCCTCGAAGAAATCAAGCGTCACCCAGGCAAGACAAGTGGCACCCCCTCAAAATCCAAAGGGCGGTAAACTTGAAAAGAGGAGTAGACAGGGTGCCAACAATTCTTTCGGATCCTCGCAGGACACAAAAAGGCAAATAGGCCTCTCACCGGCAAAGAGGGATGTAAACAAAGTTACCAAAACCATGGAAACAATGGCCCCAGCCCGGAGGTAAAGGAACCAAGGAAGCATGGACCAAGGTTGACAGAAAGAAAAATGCGACACATAAAAGAATTAATTATCATCTCCAAAAAAGGTGATATGACTTATGCCGATATCCTCATAAAGGTCAAATCCGATCCTCATAGACCTTGGAGAAAACGTGTGCCGAGTTAGACGCTCCCAAAAAATGACATTTGATGCTGGAACTGAAGAAGTCTCCGATCAAAATTGTTAAAAATTTTCTCGGCAAGGTTTAGAAGTCCTTAGGGTAAGAAACACAAGTACGAGCCAGAAAGCAGGTGATTGTTATAGAATGCAAGGACATTGCTGAAATCACGACTAAGGAGGATATCCACGACGCCTTAGAAAAGCAGTTCGCACCACTTGGTTTGTAACATTCCGCAATCAGAGGGCTGAGGAAGGCATACGGAGGCAGGCAAACGGCAAATATAAGCTCACCAGCTGAAGCAGCGTTCAAACTGCTGGCGGCTGGTAAAGTAAAAATTGGTTGGGTCGTTTGCCGAATCAGGGAGCAGGTGTCCCTCAAACACTGCCTTAGTTGCCTGGAATTTGGCCACATAGCGGCAAAATGCACCGGTGACTGTGACAGGTCAAAAATTTGCAGAAAATGTGGGGGAGAAGGTCATATGTTCAGGGAGTGCAAGGCTGAACCTGAATGTATGCTTTGCAAAGGGAACAAGGACGTCGACTTTCGGCACCTTACAGGCAGGAGCACATGAGAGGAAGACCGGGCTTCGACGAGAAACGGCTAGTATATGTGAACCTTCGAGGTAGGCTTAAGCAGACTAAACGGACCAGCAAGCGAGAATGCTTCAAGGAGCTTTGCGCAGAAGCAGACCAAAGCCCCTGGGGAACAGCGTACAGGGTGGTTATGAAGAAGATGAAAGGCCGAACACCACAACTGCTGGCTCGAGATGCGATGTCGTCTAATAAATGCTGTGCCGTGATGACGTTGGACGTCAAAAATGCGTTCAATTTCTCTAGCTGGGAGTGGATAAAAAGCTCACTGACTAAAACAGGTGTCCCTAGTTATTTGACTACGCTCCTCGAAAGTTACCTCCTAGGGCCAACAGAAAGCTCAATCTGATAAAACCAAGGGTATTCGGATCTCAGACAGGGATCAATTCACCGGAGTTCATAAAGATATTGAAAGCAAGCAATTTCCTCGTCGTGCACGGTTCCAAATAATTTTTAAGCCCCCTATTACCCCGTCAGCTTCAACTATTTCATTGTGGATTTACCGGCAAGACCACCTCCCCTGAGGAGACGCTTCGCCCAAAGGGAATAATCAGTGTCCCCACTCCACATTTTGGTTACTTCCGTAGCTTTTTAAAGTTAAGCACATCATTGAACATGATGGCCCACATTAGTGGACACAGTACGCAATCATTGGGATATTCAACGGAGAAAATATGGCATAATCCATGAGCCCACCATCAAAATTACACTTGGGCCGGCTGCCCTGAAATCTTACTGGCCTTAGGTACCAACATCAAATACTATCACTCCCTTAATGCAAAGAAGATGCGCCACAAAACTCAGTGAACTATTCGGTCTCGTCTTTACCGCGACGACGAAGTCCTTATTAATTGCGCCTCCTAATGGCAGTTATGATCGCTGCGTTAGTGAAGAAATTACTCTCGATTGATTTTCAACAAGAAATTGGTCCATATCCGGTTAATAAATCACGTATCGGCCCTGAATAAAGCTCCTTGAAGCATCTCGTTTCCTTCATAACACAGCCCATTTGAAATTTCTTTGGACATCCTTATAGGCTCGCTCTTTCCTTCTTAAACAGTCTTCCTATCTTACTTAGAACAATCCCCATTGAAGTGTTAAGACAGGATACCACGTCATTATGACAACCTTGGTAAGCAACCATCTCAGCGTTGGAAGCATGATCAGGAACTCTTGAAGCATAACAACTGTATCATACAAGCATGAAATCTCATATGATTTCGCACCCTCAAGTTCGTATTATTACACCACCAGCGGTTTACCAGTCGTTTTCGGTCTTTAATGGGCCATTAACGATTTGGGGAGTGGTGTCCCCGATGTATCCCAGTAGGTAGTTCTGACCCCCTCACTGCCAACTTACCTGTGTCCTAGGCAGTAGCCCTTCTCAGCAAAGAACGAACCACGAATGACCAGTATAAGTCGGGACAGACTGAGAGTCCTCGGAACCGTCGACAGTTCTCAGGGGTTGATAAGGTGATGTGAGGCCAACTTTGCCAATGTGATAGTTGCGGTGTGTACCAGTACCTTAGCCGGGTAATGAAGATTGAACCGGTATTAGTAGACCACGCAGCCCCGAGCGTAAGTCAAGCTTGAGGAAACTAGGGTCGCTCTGAAAGTCCAATGCGCTGGTACTATTTCCATAAAATAATAAAATTGGCAAATTTGATTAAATAACAGGAAAAGATGAAGAGCTTTTGGTGAAAGTGCGGAAATGCGTCGACCCCCTTCCCCAAACTGAGCAGATGAACTCAGACATCAGGGAGCTCAGTAAACTATGTTTGCTAGAGCCGAAGAGAAAGACTTATCAGGCATGGGCCTCACAAGCCTGCGGTCTGTATTCAAAAAAAAGGTTGGAAAAAACAGGCTGAATTCATCAACAGATTCTAAATAAGCTTTAGATATGTCAAGAAAGTAAGGAAAACAAGCATGGATGAGGATTTAAATGAGAAGCCAGGTACCAGAGCAACCAGAGTATCTTACTCGTCTATAAAGGAAGGACGGTAAGGAGGAAAAGAACTTAGGAACACTGACGTAAAAAAGCAAAGGCATCTAAGAAGAACAGAAAGGTTAGTTAAATGATTATATAAATATTAGGAGAACCAGAGTGGATCTTTGTACTATGTGGTAAGAAAGGAAAGGAAAGGACCGAAAACGATTAAAAAGCTGGGAGGTCCTCGCCTCCCAGGCCACGCAATGAGTGACAGGGGAATATGAGTGGGACGAGTATATTATGAACAGAGGTAGTGTATGATTATCAGAGTTGAAGGCCTTAGAGGAATCCATCTGTTGCCCTTTACCTATAAAGTGTGCCAAAGTAATCAGAAAGCCAGTAGTTGAAACCGCGATGGTCGTCCGGTAGATAAAATTCATTGTACTTTGCAGTAACAGTAGCAGTAAACCTGTGCAGAGTTGCTATAGCTCAGACTATGAGAAGAACTCCCAATAGCAAAAGCCAATATGAAGAAAGAAAGGAAAATGAAACTTAGAGCACTAGGGCTCCGAGCCGCAGTACCGCTGACATTTGATGTTACGCAGTCAAATTCCTGATCATAGAAGGTCAAAACCGATTCAGAGCTGATGGACCTTAGAGAAAGCATCAGTCAAATAAGATGCTCCCAAAAAGGAGATTTGATGCTGGAACTGAACAAGTCTCCGGGCAGAACGGCTGAAAATTTCCAAGGTGGAGAAGTCCTTAGGGACAGAGGCACAAATACGGGCCAGAAAGTAGGAGATTGTGATACAATGTAGGGATACTGATGAAATCACGTGAAAGGAGGATATCCGCGAGGCCTTAGAAAAGCAGTTTGGACCACTCGGTTTGCAGGATTTCTCAATCAGAGGACTGAAGAAGACATAAAAAGGTATACAAAGGCCCCTAAATGGCAGGTATAAGCTTACTAGCTGAAGCAGCGTTCAAACTGTTGACTCAGGGAGCAAGTGTCCCTCAAGAGTTGCTTTAGATGCCTTGAATTTGGCCACATAACGACAAAATGCACCGATGACTGTGACAGGTCAAAAAGATGTAGAAAATGTGGGCGAGAGGGTCATACAGGTATGTTCAGGGAGTGCAAGGCTGAGCTTGAATATATACTTTGCAAGGGGAAAAAGGGCATCGACTGTCAGCACATTGCAGGCAGCAATAGAAGCGCAGGATTTAGAATGGCCTTTGATACAGCAAGGAAATAAATCAACCTCACCCACTGTGAGGCATTGTAAAACCTACTCTCGCAACCATCTATGAGAAGGGAATCGAAACTGCCATAATCAGCGAGCCGTATCGCAGCAATAAGAGCGGTGCCTGGACTGCAGATGTAACTAGCAAGGCGGCAATATGGGTGTGTGGAAATCAAGTCATTCAAGAAGTGATGAAGTTTCCAGAAGTTGGATTCGTCAGGGCAAAAATAGCTGGTATCTATATATATAGTTGCTATGCTCCACGAAGTGCGACGATATCAGAAAATGCTAGGTATGCTGGTCTCGGACGCAAGAAGTCGAAACCCCAAGATCACAGAGGGTGATTTCAACTCATACAATATGGATTTTTGGAAATGAGACTACGAACACCAGACCGTATCCTGCGCGAGGCTTTCGCGGAGGTAAATTTGGTGCTTGCAAATATGGAAAATCTGGCCACCTTTCGTGGGACAGGGCCGGGCTCGATAGTCAATATGACATATGTGAGCACCAAATTGGCGGAGAGAATGGTTTGGTTTGTTAATGAGCATTATACTCATAGCGACCAGCAGGCAATTTTCCTCGAGATCGAATATGGGCCATGCAACAATGTGCATTCTTGCGAAGCTGGAATCCAGAGCTGATCCGTGAAAAAGTTTGAAGAGGATGTATTCATAGAGATGCTATTGGGAGGCGACAATCCCAGTGGTGCGGCTTCAGAAAGAGTAGAGCAAATGATGGGGCACATAATGAGAGCATGCGACGCTGCTGTGCCGAAGCGGTGAGTCCACGGGAAAAGGCCGTCAAACTATTGGTTGAATGAAGAGATCGCGGAGTTTCGGACTGCATATTTCGAGCGAGAATGATCTGCGAAGGATCTAGCGGAATACCAGACTTTGACGGGAAGCGACAAGTATATAAAAACTTTTGAGGCAGGCGTAAGCAGACTATACGCCCCAGCAAGCGAGGATGCTTCAAGGAATTTTGCGCAGAGGCAGACCAAAGCCAAGCGAGGCAGCGTACAGGGTTGTTATGAAGAAAATGAGAGAGCGAACACCACAACTAACCTGCCCACATCTTCTGCTCGATATCGTGATAGCGCCATTCCCCCCGGATAAAAAGGAACACAAACAATAAAAGCAAGCATTGGATTTCTACACCATACCTGCGGTAACTGAGGAGGAAATTTGCCAGAGAATTGGTGATAACAGAGCATCCAGTCTGGATGCTGTTCCCAATAAAGCTTTTAAACTCGCTGTTAAGCGATTGTAGAAGGAGTTTTCCCCGGCCGGTGGGAGAAGCAAAAACTATTTTTGCTCCCGAAGCCGAATAAACACCCAGGACATCCCTTATCATTTGCTTCATCGACACAGTAGGAAAGATGCTCGAAAGGACCATCTACACTTTTGGATGGCCTATTGGAGCGACAATTTGGATTTCGACAAACCCACTCAACGATTGACACCGTAGATGTTGTTTTGAAGTTGGCTCGAGACGCGATGTCATGCTGTGCCGTGGTGACGTTGAACGTCAAATATGAGTTCAATTCTGCTAGCTGAGAGTGGATAAAAAGCTCACTGGCTACAACGGGTGTCCCTAGTTATTTACCTAAGCTTCTCGAAAGTTCCCCCTCGCAGAGGACACTTTGGTACGAAATGGATGAGGGATCCAAGCAATGCAACGTCACCGCAGAAGTACCACAAATCTCAGTGTTGGGCCCTGCCGAACCAGATGTACAATCTGGTCCTTGTCCTTCCCACGTCAAAGGAGGACACGATAATCGGTTTCGCAGAACATGTAACCGTAGTTGTCATCGCGAAACAAGCTGAAGTCGCTGAAGTGGACACTAGCGAAACCATTAGCGCCACAAAAGCGAGGCTAGAGATGGTTTAGCTTGACCTTGCGGAACAAAAACCGGAGGTGGTCTTAATTACCAACCGTAGGAAAAGGAATACGGGTAATATTCGTGTTGGTGGCCACATCATCACTTCGAAGCCGGTTATCAAATACCTGAGAGTGAATATTGATGTTAAAATCAATTTCGAGGAACACCTGGAATATGCCTGTGGGAAAGCGGCAAATTCCAGCGTATTATTAGCGCGAATGATGCCTAACATTGGAGGTCCGAGATATAGCTGCAGATTACTTATAGCCTGAGTGGTTCGCTCCGCACTATTATACGCGACATCACTTTGGGAGGAAGCACTAGCGTGTGAGAATAATCGGAGGAGTGGAAACATGACTTACCGCTTAGTGACGTTAAGGGTGTGCAGTGCATTTGGAACAATATCAGGCGATGCAGCGTGTGCCATTGCGGGGGTGATCTCAATTCTTGCAAATGAGGCATGCCGTCTGTACGGGAAAAGGAGAATGAATCCACCTGAAAGGGATACCGAATACCGAGAGACGGTAAGGCGACAGTCGCTGTAAAAGTGGCAGCAGCGGTGGGATGGCTTGCAGCCGGGTCGCTGGAACTACATTTTGATTCCTCATATTGTGGAGTGGATCGAACGACGACACGGCGAAATTAACTACCATCTGACGCAATTCCTGTCAGGGCAGGATGGTTACAGGAAGTATGTACAGCAATTCAGGTTGGATGGTACTCCCTATTGCCCTGAATATGCTTGTATCCCTGAGGACCCGGAGCATGGAGGAGCCTGGAAGAGTCTCTGAAAATCAACGTAAGTATACAAAAAAACTTGGAACAGCGAGGCACGCAAGGAGACGCGAAGATTGGAAAGTTCGGGCACTTAAAGCGTAGTCCTTCCCGCTAAGTAATGCTTTGCAGCGGTTCTGCGGAGATGGAAGAAGGAAAAGATGGGGGTGGTTTTAGTGGGTGAGAATCCTGCACAATGCTGCAACCTGGCGCACACCTCCGCCCATAAACAAAAGATCGTCCAGTGAATAGAGCGCGTTGTCTATGCGAGAGGAGGACAATAAATCTATCTGCAGAACATCGAAGATCAACCAGGCAAAAGTCATTCAAAAAATGACGGTGAGACAATGCTTAAAATCGTTGGTAACTTATACACTGACTCCATGTATTGTAAGCTTGGAGGATTCTTAGCATAAACACGAGAAACAGTATCAGGGAAATTCTGAAGAGTGAAGGAAACTGGCACTCAGTGACTGCATAATAGCGACGGACCATGTAGAGCTTGGCAAGGCGGAACTGTGAAGGGCCTAAAATACGGTCGCCGTAATCCTTGCGAAGAAATGTTTATGACAGTTCCAACCGGAAAGGGGAAGGAGGAAATCAGCTGGGTCAATGATGACCTAAATACCAAGTCTAGAGGCATCAACCATTTGTTCAAACTTTCCACGTAGCTTGTCAATAGAACAATGGTTGAAAATTGAGGATATGGGGGTAGAAGCATTGCAATTTCCACATTTAGCACTCATGTAAAAACCATCAATTAAATATTTTTTTTATGCTGCATGTGCCAATGAAAATTGTTTATAGACTAATCTATATCAGATAATTGCACCAAAAAATGGAAATTATCTTTGATCTATTGATAATGTTTGATGAGCTCCATCAGACGTCAAAAAGATTATAAAAGCGCTTTGAATGAAAGCTAGAGGCGGCAGTCTCAACAAAACACTAGCAGAATCGATAAAAGAAATGAAGTTCGCCACTATTTTAGTCCTCGGTTTGGTTGCCGTTGCTGTAAGTTTTCATTTAATAATTTAATTTAATTAATAGATAAATAATCAAAAGATATTTTCCGCAGAACGCCTTTCCACAACAACTTTGGGTCATCAGCAACGCCGAAAACATTGTCCAGAATGTCATCAACCAAGCTGACAGTGACTTAGACTTAATCGTCAACATTGTCAAGGACTTGACCTCTGGGACGACAACTAAAGCCGATGGCATTATCTCGGCTGCCAAGGAGACAGTCGACTTGGCCATAGCTGGGTTCGAAAATACCATCACAGGACTTTTGATCGAAGATGCAGCAGCCTCAAATTGTATCCAAGAGAATTCAAATTCTTTGGACAATCTGGTGGACTCCTTTGAAAAGGACGTTGAATCATGCTCAGGAGATTTGGCTGACAACATCAACACCTTCAAAAAGCAAGTTCTTGAAGATGTTGATGACTTAAAATCCTCCATCTCTCAAATGGTAGACATTGTAGCTGAGTGTGCCACTGATATCTCTGAAACTCTACTATGCACAGCAACCAAGGTATGATTTTTGCAATACATTCCAAAAAGAGCATAAACTTACTTCGAAACTTCTATTATTAGGCCGGCTCTATTGAGAGTCTCATCAGTAACACTCTCTTATCGGCTAAAACAGCGGTAGCTGCCGCTCAGCAACAGGTTGTCGTGACTGTGGGTAAGATTCAAAAATGCGCACAAAAATCTGCTGAGAAGGCGACAGATAAAATCAACCAGTTGGTGGCTAATGTACAGCAGTGCATCAGCGAAGAGAAAGAAAACTAAAAAAGTCAAACGTGATATTGTAATGAATTAAATGAACATCTCACTACATTAATCTTTGTTTCATATTGAAAATAATGTAAATATCTTTTTTAGATTAAACTTATCTTTCCCTCAAAGCTGCCTTTCAATTCAATTGTTGTTTGGAAAGCTGTTAGACTAAGTATCTTCGTTCCATCTTATTCAGCGTTCTTATCTATTGTAACCTAAAAGCCACAAAACTATGATTTTTCCGAGTTCAGACAAGATAGTATCTCAATAAATATTCGGAAATTTAGATGGAAAGCAGCAGAAGCTATGATCTGCCGTGGAATATTGGCAAACCTCTTTGAAACATAAGCCCGAAGTGAATGCTGGTGTAATGTTTGAAAATCAACATTCCCCATTGAATGTTCCCCAACAAACTGCATTCCATTCCTCTCCCCCCATCATGTCCAAGAAAAAGGTTATGTGGAAACTCAGCACTTGCGATCGGCACGCTAAATGCTACGTTCTGCCTTAAAGACATAAACAACGGAAAACTTGACTTCGTTTGTACGCAGCTAGAAATTTCCAAGTAGTCCCCGATCTGGTGCTCAGAGGTGGCGGCGAGGAAGATGGGGCGGCAACCCTATCGGCCAAACCAAAACCAAGTGGCCGAGGAGAACCTCCATAGTGGTGGCACCGGGAGACGCTGTAATCACTTTGGCTTGCCGGCCGTGATTCAGTAGGCGAATGCTCCAAAGGCCTAATCAGGGCGATCAGACCCGAGTCTGCACGCGGACTCATCTGAAGTGGCAAATTGGTCACGAAACCTTACCAGGGGTATACTGGTACCATGGGAACCGGGAAAGCCCCTGGACTCAGATACTTCGGGTGAACTCCTGTTGTATGTGAGGACAGCTCGGTTATTTGCGGTTGGCCCCCCTAGTGGGAGTTTCATGGTGGTTGTGGTTATGCTCAAGCGAGAAGAGACCTTCGGGCCTCGACGTGGTGTTGCGTATCAACACGGGTGCCGTACTCCATAGTTCGGTAGAGATTTAGGTAATTCTTGCATCCACCAGTATGAATGCTAAGCCATGCACTTGGTATAGACTGGTACCGTTGTTGCTTGTCTCAGCGGGGCTCTGATTGTGGTCACAAAATCAATCCGTGTCTTAAAAGGACCGTAGGATTAAGTCTCACGACAGGTGGCTACGTAAAACACCATGGGCTTCACAGTAGTCCCCGATCTAAGTACTAACTACTTCTGCAACGCTTAACTTTGCCGATCGAACGATTTTCGGATTTTCTTTAAGCTACCCTTACAAACCAATAATTAAGCACCTCCATGGAGAAATTGCCCCATGTGACGTAGGTATCACGATAGCATGTCACTCGTCCACGCCAAAGAGATGCCAACAGAAAACCTACTAGGGATAAAAAGTGGAAAAGTCAGCCGAATAAACAGCGTAATGAACTGTGGGTAAAACCGATTAAGGCGCGGACATGAACCTGTGGATAATTGCCCAAAGAAATACAATGAGGCGACCCAGAAACCGTTCATTCGCTCAAATTGTTGGTAATTATCCAGTGATTATCTCCTTAGGAAAAAAGAGGGGCTTCTAAAAACCTCTGGATGTAATCACAATGCATGCATGCAGTAACCAAAGATAAGCAGCTGAAGACCTGCAATTGGATAAAGGACAACAAAACTCCTGGTCTTGACAAAAGAATAAAATAGCCACCAAGGCTATCTGCACTATGTTATATTCTGGTCGCGCATGGCTCCTCCCAGTCGTTTAGATATGTGTCGAAATGCGGAGCTTATAGCCTTCCCTCTGAAACTTGACAATTTCCGCCGTCTCCAATCGAATAAAAGGTATGTTGTATTAGGTTCATAACTGAATTTACAACACTATTAGTTGTAGCACCTCTGCTCCGTGCAGCTTTACGGATCGCTAGTTGAGAAACCTTCCAGAATTCGCCAACCGGTCATCAACGACACTACTGATTCCGATGTGAATACTACATCGAGAACGCTTATCTCTCCACCTAGGCCACGGAATACTGGCAGGAATCCGATGTTTAAATCAAGGATCTGTTCATACCGTCATCTTATGAATCCGTTTCCCTCTGCAGTCTGGATGAGGCATATGTATACAAGTGCTCTAACATTGAAGTCACCCCCAACTAGAACCCGCACCTCAGTGTACACGACAACGTCCTCTAGGGCACCAAGTCAGTGTTAAAAGTCTGGCATCGTCTCATCTGGTACCTGAGAAGCAAAGATGCCATGAAGGTGGGTTCTTCTTTCGGTACCTTTTTTACCTTTGCAGCGAAACGCGTTGACAACTCGCGTGCATGTCGATCTGTAGGATCATGTTACCCCCATTCTAGCTCTTTCCGATTCTGTACTGATGCCAGCAGTATGTGCAATGGTCTCACCAGGAGCGCCACGATCCTTCAATAGGAAACAACTGGTGCTCTACTACGTCCTGTTCTATAATTCAGTGAAGATCTCCAGAGAGCACATAGGGTGGAAGGGCTCTCGCTTTCTCTCAAAGCAGCCCCTTGGTCGCCTTACAGAACATACCTATGTTTGCTCTCTTCGGACATAGTTCAAAGGGGCCTCCGCGACCCTTCGTTTTCCGTATGGAAGAAACTTTAGCTCCATTGTCTTGGGGATTGATCTCATAACGGATCTCAGTCAGAACGTTTACAAAAACCTTCTGCCTGTTTAAGTAAAGCAAAGCTGAATGTCTCGCGCATCTTCGTTTCGTTGCCGTTAGCATCCAACTTGAATCTAAGCAGACGGTTTTCTGAGCGAGCGGCGTGTTGATTCCCGTGCCCTTCTTGGCTTTCTTCTTTTGATTGAAGTCTCCTTCAGATGAGTCTTCGTGTTCTCCGAGATCCATTTGGCAGTCAGGATGCTTTCATAGGAAAGTGCGGTTGCTTTTGCTTTTCGTGCATAGTCGGCTCTTTGCAAGTCCGCTTGTAAAAGAAAAGTCCCCATCAGTATGGGTCACAATTGGCGTGAATTTTCTGATAAGCTTTTCCTCTTTGGCTCTAGCGAGGACTCCCATTGGGCCTAACTCTAGCTACAGCAGTCGTACATGCAGCCTCTGCCCAATTTCGGCAATTTTTTTTTAGCATCTTTCCGGAACTGCAGCACTGCAGAGTACTGGGGTCCACGCAATGGATGCCGCTAAGCTTTCTCTATATTCTTCCGTGTCTACCTCGGTTTTTCGTTGGTTATTCCACCTCTTGATGGCTTCTTCAATGAATGCCGCGGCGAGCGGCGCATTTTCGTATAACAACCAAATTTTTCTCCTTCCCTACTATCTCTTCGATTTTGTATTTTTTATTCTTCATGGAAATGGTACCAGCGAGGCTTAAGCTACGCTCAACTGATCCCGAAGTCATGGACGGATCAACGCTCGCTTAGGACGATGCGTTCTATTAATGCCAATTTAATACACACTACTCGACTAGGATCCCGAAGGCGCTTGCCCCTGATACCAGTATATACTTCCTAGGATGCAGTTAGGGGTCAGAGCTATTTGTTCGGGAGCCTCAACCCGTTAACAATTGCTGACTTTTCTCTCTCTCCCCCTCCAAAGGAGCGCTGTAATCCAAAGGGAATGCAAAAAAAATATGACCACATACAACAAAAACTCTAAGCCTACCTAATTGAGACTACTAAGAACTCTGCGTTTTCAAAGCAAGGAAAAGGGGGCTAGATTCTGAACGGCGAAAGGATGCATATAAAGCCTCTAGGAAAAAAGCTGTAGAAAGCCACAAGGAAGAGTAAACGGAGCTACTCATGCAATTATGGCATGTGATAAACATCAATCTCCGGGCTAAATCCATCGACAAGGGTTCGCCACAAATTAGGTGTTAGGTTATTGCTGCGGAAAATAATGAGTATTCTGTTTCTTTCACGCCCATAGACGATTGCTCTGAGACAAGATCTACTCCTAACGGCATGCCAGCTAATCAGAAATAACAAAGCATGAAGTTTGGATAGTAGTGTATCGCCGGGGTCATTGCCTGTCTAAAGCTCACCAACCGCCGTACAGTTCGGCCTGTCGGTTACGCCGGAAGAGCCCGCATTGCACCCGTCTACCAGTTGGATCCATGTACGCATGGGAGAATTAGAAAATCGTAGGTAAACCAATATGCTCATTAGGCTTACTCAGCAAGCTACTGGAGCCGGTTATTGATGACAAATTGGTCCCAATATTGGAGAATGCAGGTAACCTATCAGCACGGTTTCCGAGTGGCAGGACCTAACTTGATCTAAATCCACACGGTCATAGGGAGTAGCAGTGTCAAGAAGTATTGCGAACTCGAATGGCAATGGTGACAAGATATGCGCGTGAAAGGGAGTCTGAATTTCGGAAAACACAAAGATAGTATAGAGCAACGCCAACTGCAAATGAATCCATCCGAAGTTTGAAGGAATGGTTGGAAACAAGGAACTTAGAACAGGCGTATCAGAAGGCAGTTTCCGCGACAGTACTCATCAACAAACTAATTTCGGTAGAACCCTCTACGAAGCCAATCTACGAAATCAAGGGTTCTACTAGGAAGTTCGTTTTTGGAACCATTCCAATCCCTGACCATTTGGAAAAAGAGGTGGGAAACCTCTCAGGAGAAAAAGTAGACATATTTGGTGATCCTAACTGTCAGTTTCTGATTGATATACAGCCAGAAATATTCATCTTATGCAATTCACCACAGAGCACAGCGCGGATTCGGAGGACCCAGATCACGCCTTGCTTCACTGCCCAAATTTGCGCGGGAGAGAGAAGAACTACGGCTCTGAATGAAGTAATTGGCAAACAAGACCTTAGAAAGCTGTAAAGATTTGGAAAAAAGTCTGGTTATGTTTCACCGCGTTAACCTAATCTCTCTCATTAGACACAATCCTAATTTGAGAACTCAGCAATTTCTGCGATTGTATGACCAAAAACGGAGGGGAAAAGTTTTCAAACAAACAAATTATTTTCTTTTTTATGAGCAACCAAATTTCAGCCCCGAGCGAATATATGAAAAATTCAAGTGGGTAATCATCTGGAAAATCTTCCAATATTGATTGTCAATGAAGTTATCTATTGTATTATGATAATTTGCATCTTATCTTCCCAAGAAAACAAAGTCTAGAAATGCCTAATTAATTTTCATTCAATCGCGTATAAAAGCAAGAAATGGTAAGAAAGTGAAAGGCAGTCTTGAGTCGTCACTATCAATCAATTATTCCAAAATGAGAGCTGCTGTCATAATTTTAGGTTTATTTGTCCTCACAGTGAGTATCTGAATTTATATTTCTAGTAAATCTGAACTCTTCAAAAATATCTGCTTTCCAACAGATTACCCAACCTTCACAAGGTGACATTGTGGACGATGTCGAGAAAACAATTGAAAAGGCCATCGCCAAAGCTAACAACGAATTGGACGATGTCATTAGCCTTCTAAAAGATATTTCAGATATTTCTGGAAAAGCTGACAACATCATTTCAGGCGGAAAGAGTCAACTCAGTTCCTCCATTTCTAGTATTGAAAGCATGATCCGAGGGCTGGTTGTCAAAGCTTCTTGCGTCCAAAGTGCTTCCTCGGAAATAACCCAACTGGAAGATGTGATGGCCAAAAACTTTGTAATTTGCAGAGGAAATTTGGCAGAGGCTCTCAGCAAGTTCGAAGAAAATATCCAAGGGGATATTACCAATTTGAGGTCTAATGTTGCACAATTGACGGGTCTTGTCGAGTTGTGTTCAGAGAATGCAGTAGAAGCAATGTTCTGTGTTGCCACTAAGGTAATGAAACTTTTTAGGTTGAGGCAAGCTCCTAATTTTCAAACTTATCTATTTCAAGGTTGCCGCACTTGAGGGACTTATTGGAAGCACTGTTGCATCCGCTAAAGTAGCTATCAAACTTAATGAAAGTAGAATGGCGCCTACTTTGAAAGATATCGAAAAGTGTACCACCAAGGCTATCAGTTTAGCTACTCCCAAAATTAACCAGATTACAACAGCAGTGCAACAATGCGTTTGAAAGAACTCAACTGTGTAAACAATATTTTCAAATGAACCTTTTGTGCCTCCGTTAAAGCCAATAAATTAAATAACCGCCACAAATGTTTTATTTGTTTGTACCCATCTTTAATTGTTGGTCCCCCATCTAAATACCAACCAGTTCAACAATGCTTAACTTCAATTATTGAACAAGAACAGGCTTTGGAGGGCCCAAGCTTCCTTGACTATGTGTGGGTGGTGACCATTCGCTACTTGAAGTCAGCCAAATAGTGACGGACACTGGAGGGTAGAGTTCATGAATGCCTGGAGAGACAAATCTACAAACGTAGAGGGTTTCAACTTGGTATTCCAACTGGACCAAAAGAATCTGAATTGTGGAGCATCATCTCCATTTTGAGAGCGAAGAACACTGATGGTCTTCGACTCACACAAGGTAGAGCAAATTGTAGCATCTTCGGTGCGCTTTCCCACAATGGAACTGCGCGTGGAGGATAGTGCATACAGTGGCGGAACCCCCGTATGGAGACTCACACTGATGAAGGGACTACATAGTGAATCCTACCTACTAGTAATTTGTGCGCCACCATTTACAGAACAGGCGAAAGAAAAAGAAGTCAGTCAAGGTGCCAAGTGGAAAACAGACGAATCCTCTGCGGGATGAGATGGGACCTTTCATGAATGAGGACATTGGAACTGCTGTATCTCCAAGTGCGGCTATTCTTAGGGAAATCATCCATGTGTGGTGTGAAGGAAACCCCGTCACACGCCAACCGCATTATACCCTTCTAATTGTTTTCCATTCCACATGTTTATGACGAAAAACATAAAGATTAGTCAAATTACCCTGCACCTTTCTAAAGCCTCCTTCTATCTGTTGGCAGCGGAGCTGACAAAGCTGCAGGACTGACCCTACATTTTTCTGATGCAAGAACCACGAGTTCGATTTAATAGAATTCTAGGCACTGAATCAGTAATGAACGCTAGGATCTTTTACAATTAAAGATCCATAAAACCGAAAACTTGTGTCCTGATGTCAAGACGGTTAAAGCTCACCATGCTGAGACAGTTATGTTCCCAGGACTTAGTTACGGTGGTCGTACAATATCAGGTTAATGGCGAGAGAAAAAATATCATAGTTATCTCTGCTTTTTTAGCGTATGATTCTTTGTGTCCCCCACCGGAGCAAGAGCTAAGGGATCTGGTAGCGTATGCAGAATCAAATAGTCTCAAACTCTTAATAGGTTGCGACACGAACGCTTAACATATCTGTTGGGGCAGTAGGAAATGCAATCCAAGAAGAAAGAAGCTATTTGATTTCATTATTTCAGCTGCTGTCATGAATGTAAACGTAGGGTGCGTCTCTACTTTCGTGAGACCGAAAAGAAGTAAAGTATTATAGTTAACCTAACTATCTGTACTTCAAAGATGGGAGAATTGACAAAGTCTCACGGTCAAATCACCGATACCTAGAAACCAATCTGACTATTGCGAGCAAACAGTCCGTACTACAAAGACGCAACCCTAGAAAAACGGATTAGTTCAATAAACTCCTTAGCAATAAAGTGCAGCTCCCTTGGCGACTATGGATTCCTTTGGCTCTTGCAGATGAATTCAAAACTCTGAGTTGCACACTTTTAGAATGATATGAAGTGGAAGATATGTTCCTATTTGCCGAAACCAAAGCGGTAGCACGATTTCTTGGTGGAACCGAAAACTGCACAAAGTCAGGAAATCAACTAGGAAACTTTTGAACCGTGCTTGTAAAAGCAATAAGAATGAAAACTGGTTAAACTCCCGAAACTCACAACGTAAATATGAGAGGCTCGTTAAGTGTTCGAAACGAGGCTCCTCTAGAACGTGCTGTGAGGAACTGGAAGGCAAAAGAGAGACTTCAAGGCTGTGCAGAGCCATTAAAAGTCGGCCAAATGGGACTCTCTTCGAGAATCCAATGGTACTTCCACGAACTCTAGATTGGAATCGGAACAGACCCTCCTGGAAGAACACCATCCAGGAGAACGGGTGAGAGAGTTGAAGGGAGGGGAGAAGTTGGCGGTTCTTGCAACCCCTTCAACACCAAATGCTGCAAGGGAACTGGAATACTGTGAAAACGGTTGTTACCCATGAAAAGGTGAAAGCTACCATACTGTCCTTTGAACATTTCAAAGCACCTGACATGGAAGGCATCTATCCAGCATGGCTAATGGAGAGTATAGAGCACTTAGAACAAACTAAGAAATATTTTTCGAGGATGTCTTGATCTGGGCTGCGTGCCTTTCTCTCGGCAGAAGGTTAAGGTAGTCTTCATACCGAAAGCTGGGAAAGATGACTATTCTAATGCAAAGAACTTCAGACAGATCAGCTTGACTTCATTCTTGCTGAAAGGTTTGAAGAGACTGGTAGAGCTTCCCATTCGTGGGAAGGCCTTTAGGTTGCACCTACTCAGTGAAAACCAACACCACGCTTACCAGTGTGGTGCGGCAGGATTCGCAGCATTCGAAATTTATTTCGAATGATGCGAATGCGAACAAATAGATGGCACGGAACTATCCAGTTTGTAGAGCTCGCCACGGGAGTGGAGGACTAGCGAGGAAAGTGTGCCATGAGTTAGGGGCAGAAAGAAACACATGAAGCGAGATGATTCTCTTCTGCCTCTAACGTGTAAATAGTCGTTTGCTCTTACTGATTCATTAAAATTAATAAATTCTAATTATTACATCTATCGAGTATTGATTGTAAAATCCTAGTCTATGTTCCGGTGTACCTAAAAATTGTGGTTTGCAAAGAAATGGACTATTTTAGTTAAATTGGTGACCCCGACGTGAGATAGCCGCTTTAACAGCCAGTGTGGCCGAGATGCGGGCGACGTTGGACGCTCAGCGTTCGGGCGCCAGATCGCGAGCTCGCTCGCGGTCTGCCACTCGAAAAGGGCGTTCGGGTAGCAGGTCGTCGGGACAGTCCACGGACCGAGGGATTTGCTGGTACCACCGCAGATTCGGCGATAAAGCCACCAAGTGAGTCTTGGCTTGCGTAGGACATTTTCGTTGCGTTTCATCCTGGCGGATGTCAGCTTCCCCATATTAGGAGCAGACTTCTTGTGTCACTATGGATTGCTGGTGGACTTGCAAAATAAGTCCCTTATAGGCCCCACGACCAACCTTAATTCGTCGGGACAAATGGTATCTCACCCAGGCAATAATCTTTCCGTTCTTTTAGAAGACATTACCGACTCTCGTGTTCGGGCACTTCTCCAAAAGTTCAGCCAGATTACTACCGAGTGTAGTCTCTCCAAACCAGTGAAGCACAATGTGCATTATCACTACTGGTTCCCCGATCTTCTCGAAGGTGCGTCCTCTACCATCCCAAAAACTGGCTATTGCACGGAAAGGGTTTGAACAACTCGTTCCACAGGGTATCTGCAGGCCCTCAAACAGCTGTTGGTCTTCCCCACTGCATATGGTCCCTAAGCCAAACGGCGAATAGCGCCCATGTGGGGATTACAGAAGGCTAAATGCACAGACTGTTCCTGACCGATATCCAATTCCACTCATCCACGACTTTGCGCATGACCTCGCGAATTGCCGCATCTTTTCGACCTTGGACTTAACCAAGGCTTATCACCAAATCCCAGTAGCTCCTAAAGACATTCCAAAGACGGCAATATGTACACCCTTTGGACTCTTCGAGTTCACCCGAATGACTTTCGGATTGTGCAATGCGGCGCAAACCTTTCAAAGGTTCATTCACTCAGTCCTGCGAAACCTCGACTTCTGTTTCGTATATTTGGATGATGTTTTGGTCGCTTCTTCCACTGAGTCTGAGCACTTAGCCCATCTCGAGTCATTTTTCAACGTCTCCTTGAGGCCGGTTTAGTCCTAAACGTTGAGAAATGCAAATTTCTCCAAAAACAGGTGAGATACCTCGGCCATTTCATTTCCCCTGAAGGAATACAGACAAGGTGCAAGCGATAACAAGCTTCCCGCGTCCAAAGACAGTGAAGGAGTTGAGGAGGTTCTTGGGCATGCTAAACTTCTACCGTCGTTTCCTGCCCAAGGCCGCCCATCACCAGTCCATATTGAACGCGTACTTGTCTGGCCCCAAAACTAAGGACACACGAGAGATCGTGTGGTCTGAAGAGGCTATCCGCGCGTTTGAAAAATCCCGTCAACAACTGGCCGACGCTACACAGCCGTTTTTTTTTATGCCTCTGACATTGCAGTAGGTGCTGCGCTTCACAAAAAGGTGGATCAAGTTTGGCAGCCGTTGAGCTTCTTCTCGAAGCAGTTGAATTCCGCTCAACGGAACTACAGTACCTACGATCGCGAACTACTCGCCGCGTACTTGTGCATCAAATACTTCCGTTTCTCCCTAGAAGACAGGCCGTTCACAGTGTTCACGGACCATAAGCCTCTCACGTATGCTTTGAAACAGAAGTCCGACAAAGCGTCCCCTCGTCAGCTTCGACATCTGAGCTTTATAAGCCAGTTTACGTCAGATATCCAGCACGTGTCCGGCAAGGACAATATAGTTGCTGACGCTTTGCCTCGTGTCTCCGAGGTTAAGATCCCCGCCTTACTCGATTTCTCGGCTATTGCCAAGGCGCAGGAGGATGACGCAGCACTTCAGAGCCTCAAATCAAACCCCAAATACAAATTTCGGGAGTTGCCCATCTTCGGCTCAAACCTCTCTGCGAAGTCTCGGAAAAGGGACCTCGGCCATACATTCCGGCCACCTTTCGCAAGGAAGTGTTCCACGCAGTTCACGACTTGGCGCATCCAGGCATCAGGACAACAAATCGGCTAGTCACCGAGAAATACTTCTGGCCCTCTATGAATAAGGATGTCAATTCCTGGGCCAGAGAGTGCATCGCATGCCAGAAGTGTAAAGTCTCCAGGCATGTAAGGAAAGAAGTGAGCTCATTCCCCCGCACTACCAAGCGGTTCCACACAATACACCTCGACATAGTAGGGTCTTTGTGAGACTCGCACGGTTATAAGTATTGTCTCACAATCATCGACAGGTTTACGTGGTGGCCTGAGGCAATACCTCTGAAAGACATTACGGCGCAATCATGTGCCGAAACCCTCTGCCGAGAGTGGATACCTCGCTTTGGCGTCCCTGCAGCGGTCATCACTGACAAGGGAATGCAATTTGAGTCCACCCTTTTCTCCGAGTTAGGCAAACTCCTTGATTTTAAACGCCAGCGAACTACTGCATACCACTCGCAATCCAATGGGATGTTAGAACGTTGGCACCGGACGCTGAAAGCCGCCATTATGGCACGCGACGATCCGTCCTGGTCCCAAGTCTTGCCTCTCGTCCTACTCGGCCTACGTACAACCCGCCGAGAGGAATTTGCTGCCAGCCCCGCGGAGCTAGTATACGGGGAGAACCCGAGACTCCCAAGTGATCCGGTCTTCGACAAGAGATCGGGTCTCACAGAGTCGGGGTTGGTGCGTATGCTGAGGGACAATCTCCGACGCATAAAAGCCACAACATCCACCCGACACTCGTCCACACCTGCCTGCTCGCCCAAGGAACTGAACACGTGCACGCACGTTCTGGTCAGGACGGATGCCGTCCGGAAGCCGCTGCAGCCTCCATATGAGGGCCCGTACCGCGTTCTCGAGCCAGGGAGAACATTTCTTCCAGCTCGAGATCGGTGGACACAGGAAGGCGGTCTCTCTGTCCAGGCTGAAACCCGTGTCCGCCTCGAAGCAGCGTCGTGTCCGCTTTGTGGATTGACGGTGAACGAAGTTCCGGGATCAGTCGCCGAAACCCCTAGGTTTCATCTGGGGGCGGAGTGATGTGGCGCGGCAGGATTCGCAGCATTCGAAATTTATTTCGCCACTACTATGCAAACCGCAAAATTTGCCTACACAGGCTCGAGCTTATGCTCATTACATGGCTGTGCTTACTGTTGATCGGGATCTTGGAATGTTGTGTAGAAATATAGAACGTGCCGGCATGGACTTTCAGTAAATCGGAAAAAACCACAATAGTATTATTAACAAAAAGGAGAAAACTAGATGGACGTTGCCTCCCTGAGATGAGGGGAATATCTGGGAATCACTCTAGATAAAAAACTTCTTTGGAACAAACATGTAGAGGTAAAGCTGAAACGAGCTGTCACAACTTGTGGGCTGTGCAAATGGACCTTTGCTTCGACATGGCGACTCGGGCCCCATATGGTAATGTGGACATGCGTTACTATAATTAGGCAGATGTTCGTTTATGCATCCGTAGTCTTTTAGCTATTCTTCACTCTGTAACTAGTTTTGGGGCCAGGCTCGTTTAGCTTCAACATTATTATGCAAAAAGAATATCACCAATTAGTATTCGTTCGCTGGCCGTTCGGCAGCTCATACAAAAAATCAAATTCCAAGATGCTTTGTGTCTCCTCACTGTAACAATTCCATTTTCGCATCGAGCGCAGCTGGTAATTTCACCACTTTGGTCGTAGTTTCCAAAATATCTTTCATGAACCTTTACGGTTAATGCTAGACAGAACAAAGTTTCACGTTGTCTGCTTAGTTATAGTTGGGATCAATTGTTAAACAATTTCAATTTAGTTCTACGTCTGTTTTTTCTTTGGTTTAAATAAAACGATACACCGAATTTAGCTAGTTACTAATTTTAATTGAACTTGATTTTATAAAACCACTACACATTAAAAGAATACTTCAATTTGGATAATCGATAAATGTTGTTCAAAGAGAAAACGTGCTGTATGCACTTGCCGGTGGTCAAGACAGGAGAGAGCCCAACCAACGGCACCTTCTCACCGCTAGTCCTCCACACCCGTGGCGAATTCTAAATAGTGGAGAGTTCATCATCATCATCAACGGCGCAACAACCGGTATCCGGTCTAGGCCTGCCTTAATAAGGAACTCCAGACATCCCGGTTTTGCGCCGAGGTCCACCAATTCGATATCCCTAAAAGCTGTCTGGCGTCCTGACCCACGCCATCGCTCCATCTTAGGCAGGGTCTGCCTCGTCTTCTTTTGCTACCATAGATATTGCTCTTATAGACTTTCCGGGTGGGATCATCCTCATCCATACGGAGTAAGTGACCCGCCCACCGTAACCTATTGAGCCGGATTTTATCCACAACCGAACGGTCATGGTATCGCTCATAGATTTCGTCATTATGTAGACTACAGAATCGTCCATCCTCATATAGGGGGCCAAAAATTCTTCGGAGGATTCGTCTCTCGAACGCGGCCGAGAGTTCGCAATTTTTCTTCCTAAGAACCCAAGTTTCCGAGGAATACATGAGGACTGGCAAGATCATTGTCTTGTACAGTAAGAGCTTTGACCCTATGGTGAGACGTTTCGAGCGGAACAGTCTTTATAAGCTGAAATAGACTCTGTTGGCTGACAACAACCGTGCGCGGATTTCATCATCGTAGTTGTTATCGGTTGTGATTTTCGACCCTAGATAGGAGAAATTTTCAACGGTCTCAAAATTGTATTCTCCCATCCTTATTCTTCTTCGTGTTTGTCTTTGACCAGTGCGGTTTGATGTTGTTTGTTGATTCGTCTTCGGTGCTGACGTTGCCACCATATATTTTGTCTTGCCTTCATTGATGTGCAGCCCAAGATTTCGCGCCGCCTGCTCGATCTGGATGAAGGCAGTTCGTACGTCTCGGGTGGTTCTTCCCATGATGTCGATATCGTCAGCATAGGCCAATAGTTGGGTGGACTTGAGGAGGATCGTACCTCTTGCATTCACCTCAGCATCACGGATCACTTTCTCGAGGGCCAGGTTAAAGAGGGCGCATGATAGCGCATCCCCTTGTCGTAGACCGTTGTTGATGTCGAATGGTCTTGAGAGTGATGCTGCTGCTTTTATCTGGCCTCGCACATTGGTCAGGGTCAGCCTAGTCAGTCTTATTAATTTCGTCGGGATACCGAATTCTCTCATGGCCGTGTATAGTTTTACCCTGGCTATGCTATCATAGGCGGCTTTAAAGTCGATGAACAGATGGTGCAACTGTTGTCCATATTCCAGCAGTTTTTCCATCGCTTGCCGCAGAGAGAAAATCTGATCTGTTGCTGATTTGCCTGGAGTGAAGCCTCTTTGGTATGGGCCAATGATGTTCTGGGCGTATGAGGCTATCCGGCCTAGCAAGATAGTGGAGAATATCTTATAGATGGTACTCAGCAACGTGATACCTCTATAATTGCTGCACTGTGTGATATCTCCCTTTTTATGTATGAGACAGATAATGCCTCGTTGCCAATCGTCTGGCATTGATTCGCTGTCCCATACCTTGAGCACAAGTTGATGAACCACTTGGTGTAACTGGTCGCCTCCATATTTTACCAATTCGGCTGTAATACCATCGGCTCCTGGCGACTTATGATTTTTTAGCCGATGAATTGCACGGACTGTTTCTCCTAAGCTTGATGGTGGCAGTATTTGTCCGTCGCCTTCAGTTGGCGGGACCTCCAACTCGCCGATGTTCTGGTTATTCAGTAGCTCATCAAAGTACTCAACCCATCGCTCTAATATGCCCATTCGGTCGGAAATCAGTTTTCCCTCTTTGTCTCGGCAGGATGAGCATCGAGGTGTATAAGGTTTCATCCTGCTGACTTGTTGGTAAAACTTCCGCGCCTGGTGCGGTTGCTCCCTGTACTTTTCTAGTTCACAGACTTGTTGGTTCTCCCAGGCTTCCTTTTTCCGTCTGTGAAGTCGCTTCTCCACTCGACGGAGTTCGTGATAAGTCTCTGCGCGTGCCCGCGTGCTTTGAGAATGCAACATTACTCGGTATGCGGCATTCTTTCGTTCCGTTGCTAGCTTACATTCATCGTCAAACCAGCCGTTCCGACTCCTTTTGCGGCTGGGGCCAAGTATATTTGTGGCCGTATCCATGATAACGTTCTTCAGGTGGTTGTGAAGATCATTAGTTGATGCTTCATCTCCAGGTCCTCTGTTGACTGCGGTTATTGCGGCATCCATTTCCCTCTTATAGGTGTCGCGGAGGGTTGTGTTGTGGATGGCTTCAGTGTTCACTCTCACCTGATTGTCAGAGGGGATTCTAGGTCGTATTGTTATTCGAGCTCGGAGCACCATGCCAACGAGATAGTGATCCGAGTCTATATTGGCCCCCCTATATGTTCTGACATTCATCAAGGCTGAGAGGTGGCGGCGTTCGATCAACACGTGGTCAATTTGGTTGAAAGTGGTCCCGTCTGGAGAGGCCCACGTATGTTTGTGGACCGCTTTCCGCGCAAACCAGGTACTTCCAACAACCATTTCGTGTGACCCTGCTAATTGAATAGTCCGCAGTCCGTTATCATTTGTTTTTTCGTGTAAGCTATGGGAGCCAACGTATCGCCTGAATACGGGCTCCTACCCTACTTGGCTGTTAAAATCCCCAAGTATGATTTTGATATCATATCTGGGACAGGCTTCGAGGGTTCTTTCTACTGCCTCGTAGAAGTTATCCTTCTCCGACTCTGCAGTCTCCTCTGTAGGGGCGTGAATGTTTATGAGGCTTATATTTCTAAACTTGCCTCGCAAGCGCAGAGTGCATAGCCGTTCGCTTATGCTTTCAAAGCCGATAACAGCAGGTTTCATTTTTTGGCTGACTAAGAAACCTACTCCGAGCACATGGTTTACTGGATGACCGCTATAATATATGGTGTAGTGGCTCTTCTCCAGGAAACCGGTCCCTATCCATCGCATCTCTTGCAACGCTGTTACATCAGCCCTATATTGGGACAGGGTATCGGCTAGCTGCTTATCAGCTTCATCTCTGTACAGGGAGCGCACGTTCCATGAGAAAATGCGCAAATCGTTGTTCCTTTTTCGTTGCCGGGTCCGTCGTTTTAAAATCCGTCCTATCCGAGGCTCCTGTTGTGGCTTCGTAACAAGTTGTTTTCCGTGTAGGGTTGTCAGCCCTACCCAACCCCCAACCTGGAGGACCAGTTGGTACAATTTGTCCCGTTTTTAGGCGCAACAACAAATCCTTGAGCTCAAAATGGTTGGATTGAATCTGTGGTGATAAAACCCCTTTGGGCCACCTAAAACTAAGGAAAAGATGTTCGAATTTTCCGAAACCACGAAAATTCAAAGGAATGCTAATTGAGCCCTTTCGGTGGATGCCTCACCACACCATTCACCGAGGAAAAAAAATCAGGTAGGTCGATAGGTACCTGTGACCACTCCGTGGAGACCAATTAGCACTACGGTGCTACATTTTCATGGAACTGGACTAACTGTGAGAAGAGCAAGACAATTTTTAAACCCAGCAGGTGCATTTACGAAGAATAGCAGCTCCCCATCCTGCGACTATAGATCTCATTGAGATCCCCCAAAAATTATTTACATAGTGCCCGCAGCCTGGCGCTAGATAGAATTAGGCAATCGCAAAAGAAGTGCGTGAGGGTTGCAACCTCATCTTCGCAATTTCGGCAATGAAAATTTCCAGTTATGTTAAACTCGGTGGAACGTCCAAGAGCGGAACGGTACACTACAGTATACTGTAGGAGGCAATGTGGCCAGATTATTACCCTGATTTGACTCAAGTACTCATTCACAGCTGAGTCGACTGGTATCCGAAGTCAAATCACGATACATTTGCAAGTGTCTGCCTAAAAACTTCTGCGATCGGGTCTTATTATAGAAGGCCAAATCCTCCTTGACTAAGTAGAGGTGGTGAACTTTCACCAGTTGTCAACGGAACTACCAAGAGCGTCTCACCAGTTCGCCAATGCGCTCATTCCCCTTTATATTCCCATGATCGGAAACACAGAGGAGTGCTGGGGTACTAAGTACAAAACCTTAATGAGTACCTGCCTCACAGTCAGGATGATTATGTTACGCTCAGATCATGTTTAAGCCGTCAACAGGCTTCCAGTGTCGTCTGTACTTCCCGTTGGAATACGCTGCCGAATACCAGGCGATCGTACCACACGGCTACATTATGTATATCCGAGGAAACCCACCCCATACCCCCCCCCCCCCCCCCCCCCCCCACCCCATAGACTATCTTTGAGCCATTGACTATACTGTGTGATAACCTTGCAAAGCTTACCCGGTTGTCCACTCTACCTTGATTAGAAAGTCTACAGCAAAGTGATCCTTGAAGCCCGGCTTGCGTGTGTTTTAGGCCGTAGGAAATAGCCACAGTCCAGGAGGTACTTCTTCCAGGATGTTGACATGGCCTTAGAGCTTCTATGTCTAACATTCTGGCACGTGCAGTCTAACAGCACCGCATGCTAGAGAGTATTTAATGTGGAGGTTTAGGGGGACATTCTGGAGTACATCGAGAACATCAGCTGAGCAGGACAGCATACACCCGATATCAACTGCACTTACGGATTCTTTGAACCTCATTAAGTTCAGATTTATTGGAATAACCAAAACTAGGCTGAACACCCAATTTTTTACAAAAGTTCTTTTGCAAGCTTAAACGGCTATATAGGCCTCCTTAATCCTCAATCCTATGTTTAGACTCCAATTTAACGTAGGATCTATGATCACACCCTGATCCTTTGCGTTGGAGGAAAAAGTAAAAATTAGCCTAGAGAAGTGGAATTCGGATACCCTTGCCTTGCTAGTGAATAGCATCAGCTTCGTTTTGGTTAGATTTAAGCTGAATCCGCATTTTGCAGCACACATTTTTCCCAATATTCCATGTTTTCACCCAAAACAGAGGGAAACATCTTTAACGCTAATATCATTAAGTCGCGGAATACACCACCAACTTCAACCCACTCATATCCAATATCCGCAAAATTTCATCCATCACTATCAACCAGAGCGCCGGTGAAATGATGCCTCTCACAGCTCTAGGTAAGCAGAGCAGACCAAATCAGATTAGATTATTCTGACTTTCAGCAAGTGCTATTTCGTAATCCTCCTTTACGTTGTTGAATGCTTTCTTTATATCCAGGAATGTAGTTAGGAAATATAGTTACAGAGTGACGACCGCTAAACCGTAGAGAGCGGTTTCTGTTAATTTGCTTTTGAGGTAGGCGTGCTGAGATTCGGAGAGGAGCAACCTCTCAATGATAGCCGTTAAGTGAACGTCTTGGTCACCCTCTATAGTCTTCAACGCTAAAGGAAATAAGACTCATTGACCGATAGTCCTTCACACACTTATAGCCGCGCCTGTCCGCTTTCGGTATGAATCCTATGTCCACGCGTCTACTGAAGTGCGGCACATATCCGGCAGAAATGCAGCTCCGGTAAATCTCCACAAGCAACGATACAACCCTTTCATATTATTTCCGAAGCATGACGGAAATTTATGTGTCCAGCTAATTTTACCCATGGTAATTACCATTTTTATAATCCACGTAACTGAGGCTGCATGTTCCCGTGGCACTGATCATCCATCTCTCTTTCCAGAGGCGGACGGAGACTGGTAGGGAAGCGCCCATAGAATCAACATGACACGATTCACAGGCCATTCATCTCCGCGGATCACGTGCTTTACCCCTATTAAAAACTAACCAGGTGTTATTCCCCGAGCAAAATAGAGGCACTGTCAGCTTCCAGTGACCACTAAATATTGCGACAATTCTGGCAGTCAACAGTCAACGAATAAGGCCTTTAACTTTGCCATGAAATGCTGACCAGACGTGTTCACTGAGTTGTTCAAAGCGTGCATTTTGGATGGGATATCTGTATCATTGAAACCAACGGCGATGGACCCAAGGTGAACGTCATCCCCGCGGATGTCCCACAAGGCTCCGTATGGGCCCACTGCTATGGAACATTAAGTTCAACAAAGTTCATAATTTTCCGGTTACGGAGGAAGCCGCGATGGTAGTTTACGCAAACGTACTAGTACTGGTTGTGATCGCAAACTATCTGGAAGATTCTAGGTTTTATCTATTCCACCTGAAAAATATTATCGTTGGTACGGCCAGAAACATACTTAGCCCCAGTCGCAGCGGCTGTGGAGACCTATCACGAACTCCGTCGAGCAGAGAAGCAACTTTACAGACAGAGCATGTAGTCTAGGACAACCAACAGATTCATCAACTTCACGCAGGTCTTACCTACAGCTCAGCAGAATGAAGTCATATACACCTCCATGCTCATCTTGACAAGACAAAGGAAGAAATCTGATTTCCGACCATATGGGCTTATTAGACGATGAGTTCAGCATTTCAATGAACTGCTAAACAACCAAAGTATCGACGAGGTGAAGGTCCCGCTAACCGATGATGACGGACAAAGGCTGCCTCCAGCAAGCATGGATCCAGAAACCAACGAAATTGCACCCAAACTTGCTAAATGTGAAGGCAACCAACTAGACTAAGCGGTTCATCAACTTATGCTCAAGGGTCAAGGTTTGGAACAACGAACGATTGGCAACGGATTATTTTTACTATACAAGGTACTGATATTCCTCAGGAACTTGGGTTCTTAGACAGAAGAATTGCAAACTCTTAACCACATTCGAGAGAAGATTCCAAGAGCGATATCACAATCGTCAAATTGTGGATAAAATCCAGGATAATAAGTTGAGGTGAATGGATTACTTGATCTGAATGATGCAAATGATGTGAGAATAATACAGCCCAGAAAGTCTGTTGGAATAATATCTATGAAAAGAAAGGACACGGGGCCGAGAGACTGGTTGAGTGTCACATTCGTGGAAACGCATTTAGGACGCACCCATTTAGTGAAACAACATGCTCATCGGCATGGAAAGTCCTGTGAGTCTACTCTTCATTCATTGGTTACAAAGATAGAGGACGCAACTTTGAATGGCGAGTACGCGGTGGAGGTGTTTGTGGACATTGAAGGGGCGTTTGACTGTGCGCCTTTTCAAAAACTTTGTGATGCCGCTAGAGCGCATGGTGTTGATGATGCTTTAATTAAGTGGATCCATGTTATGCTAACGCAGAGATTGCTGTGCGCTGAGGTGGGTGTCGATCACTATCTAACCGCAGAAGGAACGAAAGGCTGCCCCCAAGGAGATATGGTTTCGCCACTTCTGCGAAGTATGCTGATCGACGACAAATAAAACCATAATGGGTTGACTTTGCCTTCCTGAGATGAGGGGTACTACCCTTCAACTCTCCGAAGAAGTAAAATATCTGGGAATCACTCCAGATAAAAAACTTCTCTGGAACAAACATGTCGAGGTAAAGATGAAACGAGCTCTTACAGCTTATGGGCTATGCAAATGGACCTTTACCTTGACATGGCGATTCAGGCCTCATGTGGTAATGTGGAGACACGTTGCTATCATTAGAACGATGTTCGTTTATGCATCCGTAGTCTGGTGGGTTAAGGTGAGACAAAAAGGTTTTCACCGTAAATTAGCAGCACTGCAAAGAACTGTGTGTCTGGGTATCACTGCTGTCATGAGCACGACATTCGGCGCAGCTCTAAATGCATTACTCAATATGCAGCCACTGGACATATTTATTCAAAGCAATGCAATGAGAGCAGCTCATAGTTCGATTAGATCTATGGGGAAACCACGGATCATTGGAAGAGTTACAGCGAGTACTGAATCCAGTTTTTACAAAGCCTTCCGATTCTCGTGTCCCCATACATCTGTTTCTTATGAGATATGAAGTTATCCTGAAGCGTAGGGAGAACTGGGAAATCCCAGACGAATGCGTGGCGGGAGATACTGAAGTTTCCACACCGATGGCTCACAAACAGGACGAGGTTCTACAGGCGGAGTCTACCTCTCGAATAAAAACGAGAAGTGAGGTTTTCTTTTGGGACAATATGCAAGAGTTTTTAACGCCGAAGTTTATGCGATCCTAAGGGCGGCAAACTGGGCGATTGACGACCGCTTGAAGGGCATACACATCGCAATCTGCAGTGATATCCAGGCAGCATTGAGACCGTTGAGTAGTCCTTTGGTGACCTCGAAAATCGTTCAGGAATGCAGAAACCGTTTGAACTCTCTCTCTAGATTCAATTGGGTGAAACTACTTTGGGTACCTGGCCATTGTGACGTAGATGGAAATGAAATCTCGGATGCTTTAACGAAAGAGGGGTCAATCTCCTCCATGCCGGGACCGGAACCAACAATTGGATTACCTATAGACCTACCTATAGACGCATCACACATCAAATCTTCGGTGCCGATGTTCACCAGTTGCAACGGCTAGCATCACATGCACTGACTCAAACATAAATCCGGCGAGCACAATGGGCCACCATGGGCTGAGTGCTCAGAGGCTTCTCCCCCACCACAAACACATACACTGATAAGGCTTCGTTAGAGAGCGCTGAACAAGCAATTGCGAGAAAAGGACGGAAGTGGTCCTCATCACCAAGCTTTAAAATTAGGGGAGGTATTATAATACCCAGGATGATGGTCATCCTGGGAATGATGATAGATATAAAGCTTAATTTCAAACAGCGATTAAAACGCTCTATACAAAAAAGCATTCACAGTATGATGTTGGCAGGAGGGACACGATTTACTGGTAGGCTACTTACAACCAGGGTGGTGAGTCCCATCTACTGCATGCAATACTTCCATTCTCCGGCTATTTGAAAGTAATTAGTGCCGTCACAATTTTAATTTTCAACTCTGGGAAAAGGAATGGGCGATCATCAGTCAATATAGATGAGGTTCTACATGAAACTCAGTTAGAGCCATAAATACTGACACATTTTTTTTTATTCTCGATTTTGAATCTATTAGGATTCAATTTTTTTCCCAAACCGAATACAAGGGTCTAATCAAACAAATAATGAAACAAAATTGACGAGCTTCAAAGAGGTCCATCTACATCCTTATCCAGTTGGTATAGAACTTCATAACAAAACACCGAAAAATTCTGAATTTGAAAGAGATAATTATGAATTTGACTTTCAAAACCCATACAAGAAAAGGCATCAGGTTCAAATGAGCAACGCATGTTATATAATACCTTATAGTGGTTCCACGGGATGGGATGGGGGATGGTCATGAGTGTTTTTAATGGATAAAAATTTCACACACTGGCATGTCTCTCCTTAAAAAATACAGATCGACGGATAGATGCACATTAAACCGATTTCAGAGGTTTTGTTTCACATAAAATTCTAGAATTCAGAACAATTAAAAAAAGTAAAAATATCTCGGGGGTGTAATTAATTTAAAATGTTCTGTTACATTTACGGAGATTTGGCCAATAAAGTATCTGTACGGGCGTCACGCGGATTATTTAATAAAACATGGAATTGTAAGGAAAATTGAAAGTGGGAGAAAACACGAATGCTGTTCTGCTGTGTTCGCAAATATATCTGTTGTGAACCACGGCTTGAGCGGAATGTTTGCAACGTCGTGAGGAAATTGGCTTGGCATATTTCTTTCATTTTAGTGTTTCATTTGAGTGTGTTTTTTCAAACATTTTTGCGGTTTCCTTTCTTTCATATTAGGGAAATATATTTTCCAGAGCGAGCTCCGGAAATACAGTGCTTCTTCGTAATTTTAAGAACCCTTTTTTCTTGACATAGAAACTTCGAGAAAATAATGACCGCTCGAAGGGATTTTTGGAAACCTTAAAAAGCCAAGATGTTTTCAACAAATAATACTCAATAAATTTTATAAAATAATTTAATATTTTAGTCATATAATATTAGTTTATACAAAATGTACAGTTATATATACAAATATTGTCGCAAACTTAAACAATTCCAACTATAAGTCTTTGCCAAATTAAAATGATATAATTCATTACCAACTATTTTATAAGCGAATTTTCACTTTTCTGTCTTCCATAATATTAACAATATTTAATTAATATTTAACATATAATCTCCATAAATAAATAACTTTAAATAAAACCTAAAAATTAATGAAAATGGAATTTTCTAGCCACTGGTGATGATAATTACAAAACATGATAAAAAGTAATATCAAGTCAAAGAAATTGGATTAAACACTAGCCAATAATCGATTTTTTTTTAAAATTGTTCATGTCCTTAGATCCTCTATTGTAACAGATCGCACAAGGCCGTTATATATGTCTGTGCCATTTGGAGGGTTTCGTGCTTCGAAAGTTGCCGATCATTGCCCAAGGACGGTAGATACTGTCTCAACCTATCGAAAGCCTGATTTAAATTTTGCATCCTTCTCCTCTCCCGGGCATTAGCGGCCAATCTCCTGGATCTTTTCACAATGGGTGATACCTGTTTTGTTCGTCGTTTCTTACCCTGAGTAACCCCTGAAGGATTCGTTGTCGTCTCATCAACTGCAGTAAGGTCGGAACTGAACATGCACATAGAGTCATCGTCACCACTTTCGTCAAAAAGTCCTGAATCGGAAAAGTCGAAACTATTCAAATCAGGACCCACAAGGCTACTGCAAATCCGATTCTCCTCCTCAAGGTCAGACTTGGACGCCACCTTTTTATTGCACGCACGTGGTCCTTTGGGAAGTTCGCTTATTCCAGGGTGAACTATCTGAGGAATATGTTTTTCACTTAAATTTCCTGGCACGGTGGGAAGGGCTCCACTGGATCCGTACACCATGGTATTCAGGTCGACGTACTCAGGACTTGATGATCGAAAACTCGCTGGGCTGGGCGTGCTCCATCCATCTGAGTATGACCCGTCGTAATTTGAAGTCGACACAGGATATTGCGATAATCCGAAATTGGATGCTATGAGGCAACTATTCTCTGATTTTATAACCGGCATGTTTTCATGACCGGAAGTGTAGTAGTAACGATACATTTCACTAGACATTTTTTAAAAAAAAAGTCCTTTTAAACGGTTCAAGTATTTTCTTTTATTTTAATTGATTTTCGATATTAACATCAACAGGACACTTCAATCACACGAAATCAAACGCTTTTCCACTATTCAATTCGATAAAGAAATAAAAATCCTCCGTATGATAACCACGTCCCAGTATCCTCGGAACGGTGAACGAAATCTGACTGGATTCGCATTGTTCAACCTGAATTTATATCATTTCTCCCTTAATCCCCTCCACAGGTGAGCACGTGCCAGTAAACCAATGAAAAGGAGCGCCAGCCTCTACCAAAGTAAATAGAATCCTCTTGTTGGATTGGTCAACGACAAAACCTGACCTGACGGATTGCATTCAGGTTCCAAGTAACCGCGCATTGGTCTCTTGGCCACCAAGACGGTATCAAAGGTAACCGACTGGAAAGTATCATATATAAATTCAGGTTGGTGAGAAGCGTCTGCTCCTTGTACCTGTGCGCATGTTGGCATGCGGTCAATTATAGAAAATTTGTATTGAATTCAAATTTGAACAAACATGTGCATGAGCATGATGCCCTTTTGCGTTCCTGTCCGTTTGCAGGGATGAGAGTTTGGGTGCAACGAGAAATAAGGGATGATTTTTAGCAACAGTTGTTGGATTTGAAATGATTCGGTGTAAAGGAATTGTACAGATAAACGTATATTAATCGGTTATTTAGGTGGATGTCTGCTACAAAATAGTAGAAGCTTGAACTTATCAAAAAGGACTTTATTTTTATTCCTTGTTACTTTGAATTTCAAAAATATGTCCTGCTGCCTGGGTGCCCCAAATCGTGAACTGCATAGAACACATCCTTGCAAAAACTGGCCGGAATGTATGGTCGAGGTCCCTTCTCCGAGTCTTCGCAGAAAATAGTTTGGTTTGAGTCGAAGATAGGCAACTCCCGAAATTTGTATTTGGAGTTGGACTTAAGGCTCTTCTTGTACCTTGGCGATAGCCGGAAAGTCGACTGAGGAGGGGACGTTTACTTCGGAGATACGTGACAAAGCGTCAGCAACTATGTTCTCCTTGACGGACACGTGCTGTATGTCAGAAGTGTACTGACTTATGAAGCTCAGGTGTCGTAGCTGACGAGGGGACGCTTTGACGGGCTTTGGTTTTAAAGCATACGTTAGGCGCTTGTTGCCCGTGAACACAGTGAACGGCCTGCCTTCTAGGGAGAAACGAAAGTATTTGATGCTCAAATATGCGGGGAGCAGTTCTCGATCGTAGGTGCTGTAGTTCCGTTGAGCGGAGTTCAGCTGCTTAGAAAAGAAACTCAACGGTTGCCAGATTTGATTCACCTTTTGGTGAAGAACAGCACCTACTGCGATGTCAGAGGCATCAACGAATACGGCTGGAGGTGCATCTTATTGAGGGAATGACAAGAATGTATCATCTACTGACTGCTATCGGGATTTTTCAAATGCCTGGACAGCCGCTTCAGACCACAGAATCACAAGTACGTGTCCAAAACAGACTGATGGTGGGCGGCCTTGGGTAGGAAACGACAATAGAAGTTTAACATGCCCAAGAACCTTCGCAGCTCTTGCACTGTCTTAGGGTGCGGGAAGCTTGAAATTGCTTGCGCCTTGTCTGGGTCGGGTTGGATTCCGTCAAGGGTAATGGAATGGCCGAGGAATCTCACCTGATTCTGGAGAAACTTTTATTTGTCCAGGTTTAAGACAAGGAGACGTTCGAAAATCCACTCGAGATGGGCCAAATGCTCAGACTCTGAGGAAGAAGCGACCAGAACATCATCCATATATACGAAACAGAAATCAAGGTTTCGCAGGACCGAGTAGATAAACCTTGGAAAGAGTTGCGCCGAATTGCACAGCCAAAAACTCATCCAAAGAGTGCGCATATAGCCGTCTTTGGTATATCTTCGGGAACTACAGGGATTTGGTGGTAGGTATTGCCTAAGTCCAAGGTCGAAAAGATGCGCAGTTTGTGAGATGGTGCGCAAAATCGTGGATGAGTGGAATGGGGCAGCCTCGCAGAACATCGTGCTTCACTGGTTTCGGGAGACTAAATTCTGTAGTAATCTGGCTGCACTTTTGGAGGAGTGCCCGAACACAAGTGTCGGTAATGTCCTCCAAGATTACGGAAACGCTGTTACTTGGGTAGGTCGAGATTCTCTCTGACAAAATGAGGTTGGTTGTGGGGTCTATAAGTGACCTGTTCTGCAGGTCCACTAGCAACCAATAGCGACACAAGAAGTGTACGCGTAAAATGGGGAAGTCGACATCCGCTAGGATGAACCGCCACGAAAACGTTCTGCGCAGGTCAAGACTCACGTCCCCTTGCCTGTACCCGTAGGTATTTATTTGTGAGGAGTTCGCTGCTGCGAGTTTCAAATTTTTGTGGTTTTAATCGGTGGTGCCGGGCCACGGGAAGAACCGAAACCTCCGCGCCAGTATCATCAAGGTAGCTGCGCCTCTTGAGAGGGTCTTGGACCGTGAAGCGACGTGCCACTGCGTTCTGGGTGGCCGTCGCCAGGACCCCCTTCGTCGCGAAGTTATACGGTAGTGTACAGCTTGTAGCTTTATCCCCGAATCTGCGATGGCACCAACATATACCTGGGTCCACAGGTTGTCCAGACAACCGGCTACCCGATCGGCCTTTTCGGGTGATGGACAGTGAGCGAGCTCGCGACCTACCACCCGAACGCTTAGCGTTTCACGTCGCTTTCATTTTGGCCATGCTTGCAAAAAGAGTGGCCATTTCGCATTTTAATGAAGCCAATTCCTCGGTGGGCTGCTCTATGGCAGATAATGCAGAACGCGCGTGCACCTCGATGACAAAATTGCCACGAACCATTTCCCGATTCCTCAAAATGGCGGTCATTCATATACCGGTTGTTCTTCTTTTCCTGGGCTCATCCGCTGCCTCATTGCCTCTAATCCAATATGTCCCGAAATCTGAAAGTATCCAGGCCCTATTTTTCAAAAGAAACTTATTCAATATATTAAGGCACCTAAGTGATAGCCGCCTGGCTGTGGGTCAGACTAACAATTTTCTACCCTCGTTTGGAGTTTAGAGTATGCGCACCTAACTATGGTACATATTTCCATCGGTTCGGGATATGTTTTCTTTGGACCAACGACCCCTGCGCCTGCTCTTCTGTGAAGAACCTTCACTTACTGAGTAATTAACGAAAGCCTTAAGTTTCACAATTTTGATAACCGATAGTTGACCTCGTAAAGTGTGGTTTATTTAAAGCTAGAACCACTTCCTATTTAGGATGTTTGCAGCAAGCCATAAAGCCATATCAGGTGACGCAAAATTCGACAAAATTAGCATCATCGCTGACTTCCTCCAAGCCATTAACGCCCTCATCAGCAAAGCCACAGCAACTACCTAGCCGCACAGGCGCTTAATGAAATGAAGAAAGCTCAACTTAAAGAGGTCCTTATCTTCTAGTGTCCAGGGCTAAAGCTAAAGTTATAATTTTTTATTGTGAAAAGGCAATTGAGGCTGCTAAACGAGCTAGGGTGATTGGACTCAAACTCCATCCACCCTCCGTTTCCTCAGACACATGCCAGACGGTGCGTAAGACCATTCGCGCTGAATAGAACGAAGAATACAAACTAACTGCCTTGGTCATGAAGTTCTTTGCTGGAATCTTCCATGACGGAATTAAAATGCAACATGATGGTCTGGATGCCTCTGAGTGAAGGATAATTCTCCCGGAACGGATACTTACAAATTGTTTTTAATTGCGGAGGTTAAGCAGTAGGTTGGATCATGGCGTCCTTGATTCGCACCGTTTTTAGCAAGCCTTAGTGCGCTCTACCCATTGTGGTTTAGTTTGTGTGCTTAAGAACCCCAGAAGTTTAGCTAATAAGGAGAACTAGATGGATTTGAACTGAGCACTCTGGTCGGTCGTGATGGTTAATAGCGTCCCATATAAACCAATCCGCCTACGAATGAAAAGTAAAGGCGACTATTGCTTCCAGCTTTCTGGTGAATCTAGCCACGATAAGGCAGTACTGGAACCCTTAGCAGGGAGGAAGCTTAATGTCGCCAATCTGTCTACAATAGCTACCACAAAGCGGGCTTTCTTGACGTGGGAACCGGTTTCGAACTAACTTCTGACTACAAGATTCCGGGTCAAATTAAGGAGCATCACAATTGTGCAGTACTATGCACCGAAGCAAACTTGCGATATAGTGGAGAAGGGCGCTTTCTACGAGCAAGTACAGCCAATTCAGGAGAGGTTTCCTAAAGGTGACATTGTGATCGTGATGGGTGTGTAGGCTCTGACAACACCTCGCTCAGGCATGTGATGAAGAAATCTTGGTGACCGGAGGTTTGAAAATTTCTGCAGCTTCCCCCGCTTAGTCATTTATGGCCCATCGTAGGGTATTCGTTTTGAATTTGACAGTTTGGGGGTATTTGTGTGATTCCTACCATCGCAAAGATAATAACTAAAATAATCCTGGAAGGTATCAAAGAAAATTTCGAAGATTTAGTCGACAGCTGCATTCACCAAATCAACACATTGTAGATCATTTTGGAACAGTGCGCGAATTTTGATCTTCACTTCATCTGCTCTTCAACAATTTCCAGGAAGATTTTGACAATGTCAGCAGGAAATGCATCTGGTGTTCTCTACGCAGGAGGGACATTCTGGAGAAATTAGTGGTTAGAACGACGTATGACTGCCCCAAATGTTATGCGCTGCACTGAGGTAAAATCTTAGAGCAAGGGGAAAGGGAAGCCAGACGATGTCACCGATATTATTTCTTCTTGAGCGTCATAATTGAAACCATTTCGTTGCTAGCTACGCCATGCAGTGAAACCTACTTTGTGTTTCATCCTTTACTTCAGATTATGGTGTGAATGAATTAAATTCTTTTTAACCGAAACCAATATTGCATGACGTCAAAAATGAACAAATTTTTTTAGAGGCCTTCGGTTAGCCTTCGTCAAAAAATGACGTGATGGCGAGCGTGATTTTAGCTTATTCACGGTGTCCCGGAACAAGCACAAAAGCACAGTGGCGGAAAGGGCTGACATAGTGTCGAGCAAAGGGTTGCTAGGAAGTTTCAAGTCCTCCCCATATACTAGCTTGACGGAGCTGGCGGCAAACTCTCACGATGGCTGTACCTAAGCCAAATAGAACTAAAGGCCCGACTTGCGACCATTAAGAGTAATCGTGTGTCATTATTGCGACCTCTAGTGTCCTACGCCAGTGTTCCAGCATCCCATTGGATAGTGGTTGATACGCAATCGTCCGATGGCATTTGAAACCTAGAAATTTGCCTAACTCCGAGAACAGGATAGACTTTACACTTCTGAAACATGATGCACTGTCTAGCTCAGAATTTAACATCCTTATTCATTAGAGACCAGAAATATTTGCCAGTAACAAGCCGATTCATTGTCCGCCAGGGTGCGCTAAATCGTGTACTGCATGGAACAATTTCTTGTAAAAAGTGGCCAGAATATATGGCTCCTGTGTCATCCTTCTGCACTTCGCCGATTCCTAAAAACCGGCCTGAAATGCATGACAAATTGTCTCCAACTGCATTATCCTTGCCGGACATATGCTAGATGTCTGAAGTAAACTGGCAACGCTGTCACTATTGCTGCTAGCTTAGAGATGGTAGCCGCGAGGGTGACCACCACCACCACAGCAGCAGCAGGACAAGCACCAAGTAAAAAGGTAGGCAAATTATGCCTACTGATCCTCCAGGTTAGGGGATGGGTGGGGCAATCCTACACGGAAAACAACATGTTATAAAAGAAGCCTCGGACTGGTGACTACACAACGACTAACCCGACAACAAAAACGGAATAACGATTTGCGCATTTTCTCATGGAACGTACGCACCCTGTACAGAGATGGAGCTGCCAAGCAGCTAGCCGATACCCTCTTCCAATACAAGGCTAATGCAACAGCATTGCATTGTATGCGCTGGAGAAGAAGAAGAAGAGCCACTACACCCTATATTATAGTAGCCATCCAATAAATAATGTGCTCGGAGTAGATTTCCTAGTCAGCCAAAAAATGAAACCTGCTGTTATTGGCTCCTACAGAGGAGACTGCAGAGTCGGAGAGGGATACCTTCTAAGAGGCAATAGAACGAACCCTCGAAGCCTGTCCTAGATATGACATCAAAACCATACTAGGGGATTTTAACTACTGCTAAGTAGGAAGGAGCCCGTATTCAGGCGGTGCGTTAGGTCCCATAGCTTACATTAATATACAAATGATAACCGACTGCGGGTTATTCAATTAGTAGTGTCTCATGAGCTGATTGTTGAAAGTACCTGGTTTGCGCGGAAAACGATCCACAGACAAACGTGGGCCTTTCCTGACGGGAGCACTTTCAATAAACTTGTCCACGTGTAGATCAAAAGCCGCAACCTCTCAGCCTTGATGAATGTCAGAACATATAGGGGGACAATATAAACTCGGATCACTATCTCGTCCGCATGGTCCTCCGGACTCGAATAACAACAGCCCCCAGAATCCCCTCTGACGACCAGATAAGTGTTAACTCTGAAGCCATCCACAGCACAACCCTCCGTAATACCTATAAATAGGAAATCAATGCCGCAATAATCGCAGTCAACAGAGGACCTGAAGATGAAGCATCAACAAATGATCTTCACAACCACCTGAAGAACGTTATCATAAATACGGCCAGAAACATACTTGGCCCCAGCCGCAAAAAGAGTCGGAATGACTGATTTGACAATGGATGTGAGCTAGCTATGGAACGGAAAAATTCCACATCCCGAGTAATGTTGCATTCTCAAAAAACGCGAGCCCACGCAGAGACTTATCGCGAACTCCGTCGAGCGGAGAAGCGACTTCACAGACAGAAAAAGGAAGCCTGGAAGAATCAAGAAGTCTATGAACTTGCAAAGTACAGGGAGCAACCACACCAGGCGCGGAAATTTTACCAACAAGTCAGCAGGACGAAGCCTTATACACCTCGATGCTCATCCTGCCAAATTTGATTTCCGACAGAATGGGCATATTGGAGCGATTGGTGGAGTACTTTGATGAACTACTGAATATCGGCGAGTTGGAGGTCCCACCAACTGAAGACGACGGACAAATACTGCCACCACCAAGTATTGAAGAAACAGTCCGTGCAATTCATCGGCTTAAAAATCGTAAGTCGCCAGGAGCCGATAAAATTACAAACAAAATGGTTAAATATGGAAGCGACCATTTACATCAAGTGGTTCGTCAACTTGTGCTCAAGGTGTAGGACAACGAATCAATGCCTGATAACTGGCAAAGAGGTATTATCTGTCTCATACATAAAAAGTGGGATATCATTCAGTGCAGCAATTTAGAGGTATCACGTTGCTGAGTATCATCTATAAGATATTCTCCGCTATCTTCCTAGGTCGGATAGCCCCATACGCCCAGAACATCATTGGCCCATACCAAAGAGGCTTCACTCCAAGCAAATCAGCAACGGATCAGATTTTCTCTGTGCGGCAAACGATGGAAAAACTGTTGGAACAGGGACATCAGTTGCACCATCTTTACATCGACTTTAAAGCCCCCTATGACAGCGTAGTCAGGGTAAAACTGTAGACGGCCATGAGAGAATTCGATATCCCGACAAAATTGATAAGACTGATTAGGTTGAGCCTGACCAATGTACGAGGCCAGATAAAAGCAGCAGGATCAATATCAACAACAGCCTAAGACCAAACGACGCCTTGTCATACGTCCTCTTTAACCTGGCCCTGGAAAAAGTGATCCGTGATGCGAGAGGCACCATTCTCTTCAGTTCCACCCAACCACTGGCGTATGCTCACGATATCGACATTATGGGAAGAATGACCCGAGACGTACAAACTACGTTCATCCAGATCGAATAGACGGCGCAATACCTTGAGTTGCACATCAAGGAAGGCAAGACGAAATATAGGTGGCACTGTCAGCACCAAAAACCAAACATCTAACAACATCAAATCGCACTGGTCAAACGAGAAAAATAAAGATAGGAGACTACAACTTTAGGACCGTTTATAGTTTCTCCTACCTAGGGTCGAAAATCACAACCGATAACAGCTACGACGATGAAATCCGCACACGGTTGTTGGCAGCCAACAGAGCTTATTTCAGCTTACAAAAACTGTTCCGTTGGAAACGTCTCACCATAGGGTCAAAGCTCTTACTGTACAAGACAATGCCAGTCCTCATGTATTGCTCGGAGACTTGGTTTCTTAGCAAGAAAAATTGCGAACTCTTGGTTGCTTTCGAGAGAAGAATCTTCCGAGGAATTTTCGGCCCTACATGAGGATGGACGATTCCATAGCCTACGTTACGACCAGATCTATGAACAACACCATGACCGTCAGGTTGTGGATAAAATCCGGCTTAATAAGTTGCGTTCGGCAAGATATAAGGGCAATATCTACGGTAGAAAAGAAAGACGAGGGAGACCCTGCCTGAGATGGAACGATGGCCTAAGCCAGGAGGCCAGGCAGCTTTTAAGGATATCCAATTCGTGAACCTCGGCACAAAACCAGGATGTCTTGAGTTCCTTATTAAGACAGGCCTAGACCGGATACCGATTATTGCGCTGTCTAGTCGTTAATACTTTATTTCAGTTTGGGTTATCGGCAATTTTTCAGGCATCAAGTAAAGTTGTGCCATCATGCTTGACAATCGAGATAGTCGTTTAACCACCCACCAACAATGATAAGAACACAGTCTCATCACTTCAGCAGTGCGTATTCGGAAGTGGCTCTGAAATCAGCAGGTCCAGGTAAACCCGGTAAACCTCACCAGAAAAAGGGCAATTTTAACAAAAATTCAAGCGTTTCGACCCAAAGGGAAAGGCAAATAAAAAAAGGACCCGGGAACCGGGTCATTTGAAACCGAACGGCAATGATATACAGCGATGAAAGAAGAAGCTAGGGCAAGCACCGAAAGTCAAAGAAATCACACGATGACACCAACCGGAAGTTAGTGGACGATAAATTTTCCAAGAAGAAAAGGTCACAGTTGATGCAGTCAAGGGAGATGTCACATCGACAAATTAGACCCATGGTTGAACAGAAAGCACGGTGAGATTGATTACTTCCTTACCCAACTTCTAAGTGGGCATGGAGGTTTTCAGTCTTACCTGCACAAGGTTGGGAAGGCGCGATCTCCTGATTGTGTGTTTTGCAATAGAGTGGCGGATGACGCTGAACACACCTTTTTCTCTTGCGAGAGGTGGGACGGCCTCCGCCAGCAGCTTTATGCAGACACAGGGGAGCTCTCTCCAGATAACATTGTGCGAGAGAAGCTGAAGAGCGCTGGCAGCTGGAATCGTATTGCGCATTATATTCGGGCTCTTCTTACTACGAAGAAGATTGAACTCGACCGGCAGAGAGATCGGACGGTAAGGGGTTCCCTGAACTAACAACTCCCTTCCTCCCCTCCCGTTGGTGAAGGGAATTCCCTGACTTGAAGGCTCCCAAAGCCGGGAGAACGGGAGGGCTAGCCCGAAGTAATGTGTCAAACGGTTCCAGGCTAGTTCTCTGATGACAGGGAGGTGTTTAGTTGGTAGTCCGCCAGCGTGCTGTTGCGGGGGTCCAACACTCTGTGCGTAAACGCATTCACCTACCCTACTCCAAAAAAAAAAAAAAGGGAGATGTCAAGGCACGAGAAGGAGGCTTGGTAGGCTACCGTGGCAATGGCCGCGGCTTAAATGTGAAGAGAACATACCAAACGGATAACTCGACGAAGCGATCTTAATGGAGAAGCCTGACAGATTTCACGTGCCAGTACAAAAAGACACAGTTCTGAAATTACGAGCTGAGATTTGAAAACCGCAGTCATTCTTGAAAAACTGAGATTCTACAGTAGACAAGTGTTTGTACTCAAAAGCGTAAAAGGATGTAAGAGTGACCTAGCTTTCACCTCTACTTCGAAGATTCGCAAGTGACCGGAGCAATACCTGACATTACAAGAAAAGTGAACAAACAACTGAGAAGGCACCATATAAAAAACTTGGGAGAAGTTAGCCACTAATGGGGGTCCACATCGCACGAGAAGATGACTGCTCATTTTTACTGAACCAAAGGACAAAAATTATGGAAATATTGGAAAAGAAGGGTTTGGTGAAGGCAATGGAGACGGAAAACGGGAAGCTCATTTGTCTGAGTGAAAACCAGACAAATTGTTACAGGGTTAGAGTCTGTATTTCTATATACAAATTCCAGTATTTTCCCTAGTTAGCCAACAGTAAAGTATATTTAGCAATGCTTCAACTTCTTTAACAATTGAGATTATGCCCTTCTCAAAATCAACTAAGTTCTTCAATTTACTTGAATGAAATTTAATCCTGCAAGAGCCTTACGAACTTCTTTCAAAGAAAACCAGACATACATCGTGATTTGTTCTAATTTAATAAAAACTTCCACCACATGCTTAATTTCTTCAAATTCTGAAACAACTGCTAATCCAAAAAAACCCCAAAAACCTAGAGTGTCAAATAAAACCCGGACTTTTTTCCATTTTATCTCAGAATGCTTACCAAATTATTATATAATGACAAGCACATATTGCAACTCAGCGAAGCATCCCTTAAACAAATTAGGACCACCCAAAGATTTGTCACATTCGGCAAATCTGAAGAAAAGTGCGACAAACAGGTGCGGAGGATGAAAACCAGATATGCAAAAAATTAGATTGAATATTGGAAGATACGCAAGCCACAATTGAATTTCTAGCGTTTATCTCAGATACTTTACTGGAGTTTTTCCATTGGTTTGATGAAAAGATACGAGCATGCACATTCGGGAGGTTATCAAGTAGAAAGGATGCTCGATATCATTCATATGTACTATCCTCGCCTGGCCATAGACAAACTCCATTCAAGTGGATCAAATCAAGTGCAACAAAAACTCGCTTACCCACGTGTTAAGAAACTGGAAGTGATGGAGGGTTTTTTTTTAAGACAGAATCGGTTTGGGTCCTTCCGGATGTTATTTTCATGTTTTTTCATATATAATTAAAAACGAACCCTTTCCTTTATGTTTCCTGCTGTGATCTGATCGCCTAACGGGATACGGATGAGATGCTTTTTGATTTTTCTTACCTTCCCTGAAGTGTGAGATGCTTCAGTCAATGCTGGGTTTTACTCCTTTTCCTTTTTATTATAAATTTCAGTTTTTTAGTCGAAAATGAGGAGTCGTTTGATAATAAAATGTTCAGTAGTACCCAACTTGGTTACGCTTTAAAGATATCCTTGTAGATTGAGGGACCACCTGTTTTTCGTCGACGTCATCTGTGTAACAGACGAGGATAAGGGAACGATCAAGTGCTAATCTTTATTTGAGATTTTAAATGCTTACATCCTTTTTTCATCTGAAGATTGGATTTGTAGGAAATATGGAGAGAGATATGTTGAAGCAAAAATTACTCTCCTTTATACACTTCCTCCGATTATAAGCCCAAACCCTGCTAATACCAAAATGATACCACGGTTGAAAGGACTATGATAAGATATCCCCTCAAAAAAGACAACTGACCTCACTTTCAAATCCATGGACATATCTATGCCATTAAATTATGCAATCAGAAAACAAATCGTCTCCACCACAAATCCGCATCTTGTAAAATAAATCTTAAAAAAAAATGTCCTTTCTCCTTATTCCATCCGTAAGTCATTGAACGAAAAAGGGAAAGCATCGATGACCTCTTTCAGAGATTCTAATCTAACTTCTGAATTTACCGGTGGAATTCTCAGTGACCAGACTACACACCCTGAGTACAGCAATAAAATATCCTGCGATCGCACTTGTACCTCAAAAGGATCAAACTGCATAAAATTGCGCAAAGAACAATGCCATGACAATAAGTGTAAAATGTCATCGTAAATTTTTTAAATTATTTTCAAGCATTTGCATTCAAAGGTTCCGATGACATGTGCCACCGGAGCAGGTGTATTTGATTCGGCGTCACGACAAATCTTCAATTTCTCTTTGATATAGATAAAAGATAGATTGAGGGGTGGTTTTATGTCAATATTTTGATACTGATACCATTGGTCATATTGAGTGTTGTAAACCATAGTCTGTTATTTCAAATGTATACCCAGGACTCATAGTAACCTTCCTTTTCCTGCATTAAGAGGATAAAACTTAATTAAAGTGATAATCGGGCTCAATTATTGATTAGAAATTATTGAGGTGCTACAGTTCTATTGATGATTTGAAACCATTGCGGACCGGGGTGATGGCCTAAAAAAAGCGTTTTTCCACCAATGGAAAATGCGAAGGACAACTTTGTTACTGAAACCTCCAAGAACGAATAAGGACCCCGCTGTCTGCCTTTTAGACACCGTATATGGGATATGTGGTACCCTCTCCACTCAGTTCTAAGGTAGATGCTCCAACATTTTAATCCATCCAACTGCGGTTGGATTGGGAGCTAAACTAAGTGTTTTTGAGCTGCCACAGCACTCTACCCTCAGATGAAACCAAAGGTGTAAGATACCTGAAGCGGTTTCTGGGAGCTGTCCGACTAAATTAGGGCGTGTGTGCAGGAGTCGAGGACCCTGAGCAATTGACCACGTTTTTCGCATAATTGAAGAATGGTCACGGCTTCAACTTCCAACCTGCGTCCTTGTACAGACGCAATAATCCAGGGGTGTCGGAAGGTTATCCCAGTCTACCAGCTCTGCGGAAATTTTGCAAATTCTTCGTGATTGTCCGTCTGAACACCAAGTAAGACGAGTGACAAGACTTGCCTCCAAGAAGGGTCGTTTTAGACCGTTATAGCAGCTTTGAGCGTCTTGTGTTACCTTTCGAGGATCCCCTTTGACAGCGACTGAAAGGCAGTTATCCGGTGACATTTGAACTCGAAGAGTTTGCCTAACTCCAAGAAAAGGGAATACTGGAACTCCATACCCTGGTCGATGATTATAATTACCGATACACGGAAGCGTGGGGTCCACTTTCGACAGAGGGCATCGGGACAATGTGCGGTAATCTCTTTCAAAGGTATCGCCTCTGGCCACTAGGTGAACCTATCGATAATTATGAGGCAATACCTGAAATCGTGCCAGATGGATTGTTAGAAAATACTTGGCTAACCGAGGTAGTACGGCTACTGCTTTGCGAAAATCGGCCAGAATACACGACATTGGTCCTTTTCCTATGACAGAACGTCCGCCACTACATTATCCTTTCCAGATACATGTTTAATGCCGGAAGGGTACTGATTGGTCAAGCCCAGATGAAAAAGTTTGCAAGTGGACGCTTGGTCAACCTCCTGTTTCAAAGCAAAGGTAAGTAGTTGATGGCCCCTGAACACTGTGAACGGCCGACTTTACGGGAGAACCGGAAGTATTTTATTTTCATATACATGGCTAATAACTCACAATCGTTAGTAATGTAGTTTCGTCGAGCGGGGTTTAGTTGCTTGGAGAAGAAGCTCAATGGCTGCCGGAATTGGTTCATTATTTAGTGAAGGGTAGCATATTCGGCGATCTGAGGCATGGACGAAGGGTTGGATTCTACTGAGAAAATGCCAGAAGTGTAACTTCCGCCAGCTGTTGCTTGGTTGTCTCAAGCACCTGGAGAACTTCTGGGTACACCAACAATCAGGCGGGAATCTTTGGTATTCAGCCCATACAGGTAAAAGACAAGAACCGATTGATGGTGGGTACCACTAGACGATTGCAATTCAACATGTCCAAAGGGGGTTGAAGGACCATCGGCATGCACAATTTTTCGAACTCTTTTCGCGTAACTGCGTGACTCTGCGGTGGTAATGGACGCTCCTAAGGAGAGTTAAGGGTGTGATGTTGATCATCTTATGTTGCGGATTTTTTTGACGAGGAGAGGTTGGCCGACAATGTTTTCAAAAACAATGGCAAGAGTATTGGGTTGTTTGAGGTGGAGTTTAACATTTCTCCTAATGACCTAAAGAAAGTTGTAGGGTCGATGAGGAATATGTTGTGCAAATCCAATAGTAATTCACAGTGGCATTGGAAGTCTCCGCCTAAGATGGGAAGGCTGACGGATCATGGAAAACCTTTAAAGCTGAGGGTTGTTCCTATTTTGAACCCTCTTGTAACCACCACATTACAACAACGTTTAAAAAACAAGTAGGTGGCACGCACTACAATGAGAGAGTACAGATCTGCCAAAAGAAGAGACCGCAACGTGATAAACGAAATCAAAGTTCGTCGCTAGCAGGAGCTAGTCGACGAGGTAGATGCCACCGTAAATATCTAGACTCTACTAAAATCCTCTTCACCTAATGCCTAACAGATGGACCGAATTGTACAAGCAATATTGCCTGTGGATCTCATTTCAGTTGATACATATAAACCGCTGACTCTAAAAGAACTGGAAGAGGCAGTCCTCTCTACGAAAAATGAGAGGGCACCGACCTTTATCCTGACAAAGCTATTCAAAATGGTGTTCTACCATCGGTTGGAACTATTGCTCTGTGAACTCGTCACTTACCTTTAGGTAAGTCCTAGTCGCTGAAAAATGGCAAGGCTTCACCTATAATCAATCCACATGCTTAAACTAGCCAGAAAAGTGCTCTAAAAACTCATGAAGAGTAGACTCGGTGAAGCGGTATTATAGAGTCAAAACTAACAGTTAAATACCTTGAATTGACGCTCGATACGACAATGAATTTTTCGAGTAAATCAAAATAGTAGTAGACAAGGCCGTGACTGAATTTTCGGCTTCAAATTGACTGGTGGCAAATATTTGGGGTTCTACCGTTCAGTCCATTCTGGTTTTCGCTTCGGAGATTTGGGCTAATGCTCGTTAGCGCCTTGTCCAATTGTAGACATGGAAAAATTTGGGTGTGGCCTCTGCCTACCACATTGTTTCAGAACTGACTGTAATGGTGATCGCGAGAGTGATTCCCATTGTCCAAGGTCAAGGTACGATTCGCAGACTGATCATTCTGCAATGAGATGGTGGACGTAGTCGATCACTCTTTTCTTTCAGTGGAAGATGGCATAGGGTTCGTCAAGAACTTTAAGTAGATACAGAAGGGTTCTCTCCGTACAGCGGCCGTGAGAGAGATGCTGACGAACCATGACAGGTGATCTCGCTTTATGCGTTACGTTCGGAAAATAAAACCACTCTTCATTCTAGTTTCGGAGCGGTACGTTCCGGAAAGTTCCAATTTTCGAGCGGCTACTGTAATATGCTAGGATGTATTTTCAGGCCTAGATTTTGTAAAAGTGCATCACTGTAATTTTCGATTGGATAGGTTCTAGGAACGAGATCTGTTTCACCTTTTGGGGCACAAATTTTAAGTCCTTACTCCCCTGTATTTCACCCAATATTGGACTTAAGATCATTTTCGAAAAGTAATTGAGCCCTTTTATTTGGTAACCCAGATGATCATATTCTGTAAAAATGTTGCTCCTCCTTTCAGATATATGAGGAGCAAAACAAGCACGTTTCTTATCGACCAATCAGCAGCGACGGACGAATAGCGGAAATACTTTACTCGGATTTTAAAGGAAAAAAAAAATGGTTCATCTGCCATTGTTGCAAGCACTACCGTCTTTTCCAGCAGTTCCACCAGTCTGTTCCGCAAAAGATGAAAGGGCAGTCAAACGATTGAAATCTGGAAAAAACGCAGTACCTGATTGCATCGCAACTTATCTCAGAAAAACGAAAAGCTGGAACCCCTCTGGCTCAGTGGGTTCCTAAATCTGGTCATTGAGGAAGGTAGAACACCACCTGACTGCCAAGAAAGCACCGCCCTCCCACTATGGAAAAAGTTCCATTCGTTTCTTATCTCATTCCATGAAGATTTTTTAACGCAATTTTGACGACGACATTCATTACTATATAGAGAAGGCTTATTTGGTATATAGATCAGTTCCAAATATGACTGGTGTATTAAAACCACTATCGGTCTTCATCAACAAAGCAGCCTCTCGCCAATCTTCTCTGTTTTTGTCACCCTGAATGGCCAACGTTCATCCCCATGGATACCACTCCATGTGAATGATGCTTTCCCATCGTTTCACAATAAAGCTGACCTCCAGAAACTTGACCGAAAAAGGAATGACCGCTTTATGCAACAAGGTCTCAACTAAAACCGAATAAAATGGAGTTTTAGACGACCGACCCTAGTGAAGCAGGCATTATCACTATCAGTGGCAATTAACTACCTGCCCAGAACTGGCAAACGATATGGGGTTGCACCAATCGTGCAGAAAATGCAAAGGAGACATGTTGTGCTATATCTAAGGGTGATATATTCAAAATGAAATTAAAATGGACTTCGTGAAAATATATGACGTTTCTAAAATTCGGGAAGTGATCACTTTGGACTAACCCGGTGCCTGTTTTGCCGTATATGACACTTTGTCTTACTACAACAGTTTTTTCGACTGCTAAACCTATACAGGCACCTAGTCCCAGATAGGCGCTCAAATTTCGCGAGTCAGCCCTATTCAGAATGTATGTATATCCCACATAAAGCTTCATATGGCACCCAGGTCGGCAACCACGCTTAGAAGCTACCGCTCCCGATATTCCGAGAAGCTTGCATTCTTCCTCAACTCTTCTGTGTCGGCCATCCTGGGATAATGGATTCTGTTGCATAGTATAGCCTGCAAGGGGTTTCGCACCCTTCCTCAATTGATAACATATTCACCGCCAGTTCCACTTTCCGCTTCCTCATCAACACTTTCAGGATTACCTGGCCAATACGCCGACGTTGTTCTTGGTTTAATATTGTCTCCAGTCAGAACATCCCAATGATCCCAATAGCCTTTGGTCGTCTTCGTTAAGGGTCTAAAACCATTTTTGGATCTGGCAAAAGTCTTGGTCCTTCAATTACATCTAGTACCTCATGAATCCAACTTCGTAGATTTCCCCACTGGTCTTTGTCCTTTTATCTTTCGAAACAGATCGAAATAAGATCCTTAATGTAGAATAAAATCGAATTTTCTTCGGTCAGGCATTTTTTATCGCCATAAGCATTCAATTCATTATGGACTCAGATACAGTAACCATATGGAACTTCACTTCTCCTACTGCTAGTTAGACGCGCAAAAGGATACATGGAACAAATTAATTTCAATTGGATTTTTGCCCAAACGTTTCAAAATCAATGAACATATCATTCTACCTGGTGTTGATAAAAATGGAAGCATCAAGAAACAAAGATATCACACTGGTTGCGAAATGACCGGTTGTTAAAAATGTCGGCTACCGAGCAACAGGACATCATTGTTACGAAGCAAAATAAATTTCACCCAACAGCGATATATCAAACCACGAAAAAATAGATATTTTATACGGAATCAATCCCAAAGGATAAATTTCCCTGCATAAACCGATATCGACTTAATGACTTCTGGCCAGGTACCACCGAACCATGTTTCGATTTAGATTGCATCCTTGGAGAGAAAAAAACTGAGATGGCCCAAATCTGAACGATCGTTTAGCGATCCCTAATGCTTATTGAAAATTCACATTTAAATCTTTTTTGATGGTATCGCGATCGATCACTCGGAAAAAGAGCGTCCACTTTGATACCATTTTTACAGCCATGCGGCACCGAGTTTTTTGAAGAAAATTATTTTAGGAATTCATGGGCGTATTGCTATGGATTTAGGACGCTAAAGGATTTTATTAAGGGTGGAGGGCTTCATATATTTCGGGTAATTTACGATCAGTGTTGGGGTGGATACTGAAGTATAATTATAGGATGTGTGGATATTTCGTAAAGTAAACAGCTTTATCGGGATGAGGAATGCTTGAATGCTGAGTGGAATATTAAAAGGGATATTGGTGGAGAGATCATTAACGCTGACTTTGGTGTGATTGAGAATCTTCTGGTCAAAGATTTTTATGTGAAAGGTACCCTTTAGACTTCCACTTGATATTTTAATTAGTATGTAATAACGATAGCACACGATTGATGCAATAATTAATCAAATAGTGGCTCCAATTTCCGAGGAATGTTACTTTATACAATTCGAAATCTCTCTGAGGGCCCCAAAGAATGGTTTGCCCAGTGTCCGCAACCTGACTCTAGCCAGAGCTGGGCAATAACAGAGAAAGTGCAAGAGAGTTTCCCTTCCTTCTCCGCAGCTTCGGCAATTGCGATTTGTAGGGTATGCCGAGCCTACCGGCACGATCCCCTATGGACCAGTGTCCCGTGCAGACCGCAGTAATCTTGAATATATGTGCACGCGTCTGGGACACGAGTTCTCGTGATCGGGCTATGTTATAAGCGGGCCAAATTCTCCTTGACTTGACACAGCTTGTAAGCCTTCGCCATCTCAGGACCGCGGCTGCTGGGTAGTTCGAGTAGACTCGGCCCCCGACAACCACCAGCGGAACACCGAATGTATTCGCCGAGGGACTCCCAAGAGCAGAGCCTTGCCTGGCCAATCCGTCAGCCCGCTTAATCCCCTCTATGTTCCTATGCCCGGGAACCCAGAGGAGAGTGACTTTGAGCGTGCCGCCCAGATGGTTAAGCGCGTCCCTGCACTGCCCCACCAGCCGGGAAGATGTCGTCGTTGAGTACAAGGCCTTGATGACCACTTGGCTGTCGGTCAGAATGACTATGTTACGCTTGGCGCTCGAATCACGCTCCAGCCATCGACAGACTTCCAATATCGCCAGCACTTCCACCTGAAATACACTGGCGAAGCCTGAGAGACCATACGACTTGGATACACTGTGTGCATTCGAGAAAACCCCCGCGCCGGCTCCATAGGCCATCTTTGATCCATCCGTAAAGCATACTGTGTCATAGTCTTGCAACACGCCGCCGGTCTCCCACTTTGCCCTGGTTGGAAGATCCACAGCAAAGTTTCTCGTAAAGTTCAGCTTGCGTGTGATATAGTCCGTGGGGGATGCCTAGATTTCCCCGAGGTATTTCATCTAGGTTGTTGCTGTGGCCGTAGGACTTCGCTACCCACCATCCGGACTCACGTAATCTGACGGCACTGCAATGTGGAGGTCTAGGAGGAAGAGATGCAGAAGTACATTGAGAGCATCTGTCGGGCAGGACTGCAGAGCCTCCGTAGCACCTGCACACGCGGTTCTTTGAATCCTATTAAGCTTCGTTCTATTATATTTTTTCTTCAAAGCCTGCCACCATACAATAGAGTCGTACGCTAGGATCGGACGCACTACAGCGGTGTACATCCAGAGAGCCATCCTCGGCCGGAGTCCCCATTTCTTTGCAAAAGTTCTCTTACAGGCATAGAAGGCTATACAGGCCTTCTTAAGCCTCAGTTCCAATTTAGCTTAGGATCCAGGATTACACCCAGATACTTTACATTAGAGGAAAGAACCAATCTTTGTTGATTCAGCCGTGGTATGTAGATGGAAATCAGGTATCCTTGTCTTGGTGGTGAACAGCATCAGTTGCGTTTTAGTTGGGTTTATGCTGAGTCCGCATCTTGCGGCCCACAGGCACACCTTTCGCAACGCTCCTTCCATAATGTCGCTCATAATGGACAGAAACATCCCTGATACTAATATCACCAAGTCGTCGGCATACGCTACCACCTTCACTCCGCTGCTGTCCAATGTTCGTAAAATTTTGTCCATTACCATTAACCACAGCACCGGTGAGATGGCGCCACCCTGGGGCACGCCTCCCTTCACAGCTCTGGTCAAGTGGTTGCCTCCCAGATCCGACTAGATTATCCTGGTACTCAGCATGGATATAATCCAATGCCTGAGATACCCCTCAAATCCCATATCGGTCAAGGCTTCCTTAATGGCGTTGGTACTGACGTTGTTAAAAGCTCTCTCTATATCCAAGAAGGCAGCTAGGGTATACTGCTTGTACTGCAGCGACCGCTCAACCGTGCCAATTAAGTCGTGGAGGGCGGTTTCTGTGGATTTTCCTTTTAGGTAGGCATGCTGGGACTTAGAGAAAGGCGTTTTCTCCATAATCGTCCTTAAGTGAATGTCCAGGACGCGTTCTAGGGTCTTCAGCACGAAAGAGGTCAGGCTGATTGGTCGAAAATCCTTCGCGGACTGATGACCGCGCCTGCCCGCTTTCGGTATGAAAACCACTCGTGCGCGCCTCCAGGACTGCGGTACGTACCCTAAAGAGATGCAGCTCCGGTAAATCACAACAAGCCACGCACAATTCTTTCCTGCTGCTTCTATAGCATGACTGGCATTATGCCATCTGGGCCTGGAGACTTGTCTGCGGAGAAGCTGTTTATAGCCCAGCCGATCATATCCCCGGTAATTACCGATTTGATAGTCTCGCACAGTTGGGGTTGCCGCAAACCCTCCAAGCAAGGTTCTGACTCACGGTCCTCCTCGCTGGAGGGAAAGTGCGTTTAAACCAGCAGCTCCAAGGTTTTGCTAGAAGATTCCGTCCAGGAGCCTTCCGACTTTTTAAGAAAGGATGGGCTCTTATGTTCCTTGGACAGAATCTTACTGAGCCTCGCGGATGCACTTGTGCTTTCGATGTTCTGACAATAGTCCAGCCAAGACCGCCTCTTGGCGATCCTGATGGCCGACTTGTACTTCTTCAGGCAGTCCTTGTATGGCTGCCAGTATTTTTCCATGTGTCAGATGTTGAAGATTTCTCCGGTCAGCTTCCTGAGGCTAGAGAGATCTTCATTCCACCACGGTGGCAGGGTCTTTTTGCTGTACTTAGCAGGGCACGAGACTTTAAAGGCGGTATCGAATGCCTTCTCCAGAGCCCCGACCTTTGACTTCAGTTCGTCTGTCGTGCTAATCCTACCAATTCGCGCACCGAAGAGTTTGTTCTTAATTACCTGACCAAACTTTCTCCAGCCGATCCTCCTGGAGTCTCTAAAGGGCTTGGAGGCCTCTGCGGCGAGATCTAGACTGAAGAGTATCCAACTGTGGTCAGAGAAGGATCTCTGGTCAGACACTCTCCAGTCCTCCACACTAAGAATCCCATTGTCGATTATTAGGGTGATATCAAGAACCTCCTCCCAACCGTCACATTTTTCCAAACAGGGGAAATGGAAGGTTGGTGTACTGCCCCTGTTACACACCGATAGATTTGAAGTAATAATAAAATCAAAGAGTGACTCACCTCTTTCGTTGATTTCGGAGCCGCCCAAAAGCGTACGCCTTGCATTAGCGTCCCAGCCTATCAGCAGGGTGGCTTTCTTTGCCACCAGGGTAAGGGTCTTATTTGAAACTGAAGGTGCCCAAGGTATTCGGAGTTCACATTTTAAAGACCAAGCTCCCCATTGGCCACGCAGCCCTCGGCGTATGCTGTTCCACCTTGGCTTGGGGTCCTATTAGCACCTTCTCCGGTGCATGGACGACGATCCCCGGGCTGTTGCTTCAGTCCATCCCCCAGCGCAAGTCTACTTGCCCGTAACACATGGCCAGCAGACAAGCAGATCCTCGTCCGTTGGATGAGCCTACTCCCAGCTCGGCTCTACACACTCTTGGCCCGCCCGAAGACGATTTCCAGCGGCCACCACGCGGAGGTCGTGTGAGGACTTGCCGAATTATGCAACTTTAACCTGAAGCATATGTGATACACACGAAGGACATTAATTAGCCAGGAGTGTGGGAAGATGCCGTATCCGATATTGCAGCTAGATAGATTTCTTTGGACTCTAATTACCTGCGCTACAACTACCGATTCGATTGTGAGTTGTTCTTTGCAACCTCTAAATCCAACTGTTTCTCGAATCCCGCTCTCTCTTTCTCTCTCTCTCTCTCGCTTGGTCCTTCGCCTGGACTGTGATCGGAAATTCTCCCAAGCTCTGAGCTAGTGCTTCAAGATTAAACCAAATACAACTAATTTATTGAAATTTAAAGTTCTCGTTTTATTGATAACCTGTTTCCCTTGCTATACATTCTAATACATTATCCAGTTTAGAAAAAGGATGAATATCCTCACACACAAACGTCAGAGATTTCAACAACAAAGAAAATGAAAGATTATTGCCAGCTACCCTCGTCGTACAAAGATGAGATTCCAAGATCTCCAAAGCATCGGCAGGGCGATCAGTTCTGGACTGAAAATGAGGTGAAGCGGTATCAAATGAACATCGAAGCGCTGCCATCTTCTGTTCTTCTGGAAAGCGAGACCCAGGTTGCGGTTCTTGCGGTGTCCAACGTTTACCACTTCCGATCGGACAAAGATAACTACGATCTGGTCGTCTCGTCCAAGGGGTCGCGAACATTCTTTGGAACCTGCCAGAAGAGAGATAGAAGGGCAGATACTCTGATTTAAAGTCAATGATATTCAACCACTCCACGGTTTAGTCACACCGGCAGATAAATAAGGTACTCACCGAATTGAAACTTGACAACAGAGAACCGTCCCAACTGATGAGGCAAATGACCAGACTCACAGGACCGGCTACCGTCAAGAACACACCACGGGTGAAATGTTTGAATCTGCCGCGCTCTAAGGGATGCAGACTGCTGAAGGTGATCAACACCTTTAGCCTTGAATGGCTCTAATTTCCTCGAAGCTTTCCGTCTCCAAGCTAGGCGCACTCCTCAGCGGTTTCTCTAACAAGTGTCAACCCTGTGCCGAAAGAGTTAGCAGTGGTCGAAATGGTCCAGTCCACTTCGCTGCCCAAGTATTTGATCGAAAGTCAGACTGCTGCTTCTGCCATCGATCAGCAGCGAGGAGAACCTTAGAAATCGAGGAAACCCAATCGACTAAGAAGCCATCCCACACTGATGTTGACATCACCAATCGTATGGTGCGCAGCTTGCCCCTTCAAATATACCAACCAGGAAAACTGGTAAAGCAGACTCGGAAGCAAAAATCAACGCTACTGTTCCTGCAGAAAACCGCATGTATTCAAGTTTTATCATCTCTCTGCCTCCTAGGGTTGTCGTCAAAAAGAAACAACTCCATTGCCAGCCTCTCTCTCTCTCTACGTAGCCAGTTTAGTGCACACACGATGACGATGAATCTGGATCGGCCACGTCCGTACTGCTAGCAGAGGTGTAATCAGCGATCATCGGCGAAGACTTTTCGTCTGAACACGGCCTACTTATCAACATCCGACGTAAGAAATTACAACATCCACTTGCTAGGCTTGCCCCGTATGGTAAAGTGGAAGCTACTCCCGCCCACAACGTTTCCATCATTTCGAAAGTTGCCACATCTTCGGGAGAATTCGGACGTCAATACGCGGCTCTCCTAGAGAATTCGAGGACACCTGCTCTGCACAGAGCATCGCCATCTCGCTTCCAGACCTTCCATTCAGAAGCTTGTCGGACCTCGCCTCGAATCCACCAAAAAGCAATTTCGGAATTAAGAGAGGCAACGCATCATTCGACCATCATTCAGCCAGTAGGCCAACCCACTACACTTCATCTTCAATGGATACATCCGAAAAATTGTACGACCTTGGATCATTGCTTGCTCGCTCCCTGTCGTAACGAATTTGTTGAACGAGGTGGGAGGCAAGGTCTTTTCTTTGATCGATATCCACAAAGTCTTTTACCAGATCCTGACCCCATAAAAGAAAAACAACTTTCTGAAGACAGCGATCTTAATTACTTGACCAAACTTTCTCCAGTCGATCCTCCTGGGATCTCTGCAGGGTTTGGAGACCTCTGCAGCGAGATCACAGTTCTCCGAGCTGGGGAAGTGAATGGTTGGTATACACACCGATAGGTTTGTAGTAGTAATAAAATCAATGACTCACCTATTGTTGATTTCCGAGCTGCCCCAAAGTGTATGCTTTGCATTGGCGTCGAAGCCTATCAACAGGTCAGCCTTCTTTGTTGCTATGGTGGTCGTCAAATGTTGCAGTTCTTCTGGCGGAGCTGATCGGTCGTGAGCCATATAAGCCAAGGAAATATACACGTTCTCTGCCCCGATTGCTCCAGTTTGACCACCACTAGGTCGCTGTAACTCAGGTCCGGACACAGAGAAGCGTGCACACTCTCCTTCGCGAGGATACATGCTCTAGGTCTGCCCTGATCAGCATCTCCTGTGCTGTGGAATAAATCAAAATATTTGCTTTGGAGCCCTTTGATGGATCGGTTCCGATGTCGTCCTCTAGAAGGAAGACAAGCAGATTAGCCGAAGTACATTTCGAGTGCTGCAGATTTATCTACGTTACCCTCAGCATGATATGCTTGCGTGGGGAGTTCGTCAGTCCCCGTCGAACTGTCGATCCTTTTCTCCTCCAACAGCTCGTTGGCGGCATCGATTAGATAGAGGTAATCGTCCGGTTTTGCAGAGTGGAACACTTTTACCTTTGCGTTCCTGACTCCGAACGGCACTTCATAGCCTACCTTTTCCAGTGCCTCCAGGCACTCGCCGTTCATACGGAGCGGCAAAGGTTGGCTGTGTATCTAGGGTTCCTCTTCTTTGATAACAACCCAATCGTCAGTGTGATTCCTCGGATTTTGAAAGCGCAAGGATTGGGCGAGCTTGTCCTTATCCATGCGGATCTTCGGCAACCAAATGCGACCGACCGGTCTACTGGGAACCTCATCGTAGGAGATGACTTTGAGCTTTACGCCCCCTCAGGTGTCGCTGATCTTAACGACACACAAACCGAGAAAGTCCCTAGAGAATTGGTCCTCGCAAGCTATAACGTGGAACCCACGAACCACCTGAGAGGAATCAAAGCAGGGGAGGGATCCCGTGTGTTCGCGGTGCTTAATGACCATCTCCAACAACCTGGTCTCAAGACTTGTCGCTAGCGGAATTACCATCCGCCAGCGCTACACGTAAGTGGCTTCTGGCCACGTCGCTGAAGGATTGCGGAGTTCGTAGCTCGAAGACTGGTTGTTGCTGCTTACTTTTCTCCAGATGTTGCTTAGCGTCCGAGCTCTTGTCCACTCTGTTCCGCTTGTGACCTTGTTCGGCCTCATCTGAAATCGATTACGTTTCAATGCGGTAGGCTTCGCCTTCTGCTCGTCCGCCAGTCGTATGCTGTTATATTCCTCAACAATCGTCTGGTATTTACCGAGGTCTTTTTCATCCCGGTCGTCGACAATATTGACCTCCTTACTTTTTGTAATCTTGCTGAGAATATGTATGGTCTTCTGATACTGACTCTTGAGCAGGACATCAGTGGATCATTGCTTCTTAGCCGGTTTCCGGCGGCTGACGTTCTTATCGGTCTTTACTTTTGAAGGATCCCCGACCTCGACGGTTGGGAGTTAGGAGTACTATATCTGGTACTCGCTACACCCAACGATTCCAGGCTGGAAAACACTAGTCTGTCTGCCGCCTCGCTCCGAGAGGTCCCTGCGGTTGGTTTCAGCACTGCGGTGCTACGGCAGGCACAGAGTGTGCTGTTCTCGACGGCTACTGTCTCCTGGCTGGATGCCAGCAGTTCGTCCTCCGATAATGCGCCGGATATCACCACCTGTTCTTCTCTCGTCGGTTTGTTTATTTTTTTAATAATCGACTCCATGTCTTGATCCCACGAGCTATTCGGGAAAAATGTCCACCTTCGCTAGTTCGACCCCCAGGATAAGGGTCTTATTTGAAACTGAAGATGCTCAAGGTATTCAGAGTTCGCATACTAAAGAGCAAGCTTCCTATTGGCTACGCGGCCCTCGGTGTGTATGCTGTTCCACCTTGGCTTGGGGTCCTATTAGCATCTTTTCCAGTGCAGGGAAGGCGAATCCCGGGCTATTGCCTCGGTTCATCTCCCTCCCAGATCCACTTGCCTCGTCAGTTGGATAAGCCTACTCCCAGTCCAGCCCTACACACTCTTGGCCCGTCCGAAGACGGTTTCCAGTGGGCACCGCGAGGAGATCGTGTAAAGACTTGCCGGATTAAGCAACTTTAACCTGAAGCATAATCAGACCAGACCGCCGAGAAGGATGTAGTTCATGTCGAGAGTATCACAGGGATTCATCGTAAGGGCGGATTTCTGGAATGGATACTACGATACTGGTCAGTTATGATATTACGCGCTTGTTGCCGGACACAGTGTCAAACAGATGCAAAGCAGACTTGGCATCTTGATGCAACGGGTAAGCAGATAGACTATGAGTTCTACGGCCAGCAGGCGACGTCTTCTGAGAAGTACAAGGCAGTCTGTCCTACTCTGTGGTGAAGAGGTATGGGCTGATGCTCTTGGTAAGAACATATATCGTGCAAGTGTAGAGACGGTGAGCTTTACAGGTGGTGTCTGTCTACCGCACTGTCTCTGAATCAGCCGTAATGGTGATTGCGGAAGTGATTCTCATTGCCATTCTTGCGGGGGAGCGGAAAGTCATATACAGGCGCATGGGAGAAGAGCCAAGGGAGGTGGTTTCTCATGAAGAACGACAACATGCACTAAATGATTCGTAACTCTTTTGGCAAAGTGAGATAAGAGGACTCATCGGTAACTTAGGTGCGTGACTGAATCAGAATTATGGTGAGACTAACTATTTCCTTACCCAGCTCCTAAGTGGGCATGAAGGTTTTTAGTGTTACCAGCACAAGATTGAAAAGACAGGATCTCCTAATTTTGTGTTTTACAATGGGATTGTGAACGACGCCAATCACTCCTTTTTTTCTTATGGAAAGTTGGAAGGGATTCATCAACAACTTTATTCAAACACGGAGGATCTCTCTCCAGACAGTAATGCCAGGTAGATGCTAAAGGGCACTGACAGATGGCCCGGATTGCAGTTCATTCCTTGAACTAATAGTGACCTTCCTCCTCTCTTCTCTTCTTGGTGAAATTAATTCACTGATTTGAAGGCTCTCCAAAGCAAGAGGCTTCGAGGGTAACCCGAAGTATTGTGATAAACGGTTCCAAGCTAGTTCTCTGACGATGGGGAAGGTTTAGTTGGTAGTCCGAGGATGTACTATTGCGGAAGTCCAATACTGTGTGCGTAAACGCATTCACCTACTGCACCCCAAAAAAAGGATCGCCACTCAATAGAAAGCCTCAGAAAGCATAATCATATCAGGCAGCTACTTCAACCTTTGAAGACCCTGATTACGTGTCTAGGGAATCTGGAGCTGCAGATCTTAAGGTCCCACCAATTCGATACCATTGAATAATATCCTTGCACTTATGAATAAGCCTTCTCCGCACGCACGTTAAAATTAAGTCGTAAAATCCTCGCACGTTCAGTTAAATACAAGACAATCCCATACATCAAAAATTACTTCTTCTTTTTAAAGGGCATATCCTCCCTGTCTTCCCCAATCCCCCCCCCCCCTCAGAGGCACAGCTGAAAATGTAAGCTTCTGCCTAATCATATACAAGTCGGGAAACCGGAAGCTAGACGCTTCAGGTATGAAAGGTTTTGTGTATTTCTTTTATAAAGAGATTTGGGTGTGCATTTGTCCCATTAGCATGTAGCACGTAAAATATGCATATATTATGTGAAAATAGCCACTTTCAAGTGATGTTGACATTCATAGTCTTGAATTTGCAGAGGAGCGACAGATTTGACCTAGTATAACTTTGTTATTAATAGTGCGATTTTCACCAAATTTGGCAGTATCATGATCTATACTGTAGCCTACATTGCTGCATTTTGTGATAGGGTGAGCTTAGTGGGGGTTTTCCTATCAATTAGTAAAAATTATAGTAATATACTATTATTAACTTTATTTGAACAGGTATCGATATGGAGGGTATTTCGGAGCCTAGGCACCATATAGTGGCAGCCCCCTGATTTTTTTCCAGATTGTTCGGCTGGGTAATTCCTGAGAATGGGTTCGTTAAAGAAATGACCACTTTCAACCCCCCGCACTCCCCACCTTTTCAACAAAAGTCAAAAATATGACCAGCTTCAGAAAGTTCTAACCGAGACCTTTAATTTGATACCCCACACGACTATATTTGATGAAAAAAAAATTTACACCCCCCTTTTGCATGTATGGGGATTCCCCCTTAAATTCGTCGTAAGAGGATGTAACTCACTATATGCATGAGCGTTCACAGTTCCCACCTTTCTACCAAATTTGGTGTCAATCGCTGTAACCGTCTCCGAGAAAAATGCGTGTGACGGACAGACAGACAGACAGATTTGCAGTGGTATGTCAGTGACGAATATACACATAGCGACCACCAGGCCATCATTCTTTAAATCAGACATGGAAAACGAATGAAACGGTCTCGGACGAGAGCTGAAAGGTGGGCAGCTAATAGGTTTGACGAGGAAATTTTCGGAGAGGTTCTGCAGCAAAATACAGCGCTTGAAGGAAGCGCAGAAAATAAAGCTCTGCAGATTGGCGAGAAGTTGCGACGAGCATGTGACGCATCCATGCCAAGGTATGTTGTATCACAGAAGCAAGTTCCGAACTTTTGGTGGAATTCTGAAATCGGAGAATGCCGCAAGGCCTGCCTCAAGGCCAGAAGGCGCAGTCAGCGAAATAGAAACCGATCTGGATACGAGCAATTACATGAAGAATATAAAAACGCTCGGAAGAAACTACATGTGGCCATCATGAAAAGTAAAAGCGAACACTTTAAGCGACTGTGTAATGAAGCTGACACGAACCCCTGGGGTGGCGCCTATAAAACCGTAATGTCGAAAGTTAAAGGCAAACGCTCCCCACCGATCTCTTCCCCTACTCTGCTTGATGAAATAGTAACGGATCTTTTCCCACAGAATGTGAGTACCGCTGACCTTCCCACTGTCGAGATAGACACCGCCGAAGTTCCAATGGTAAGCGAAAAGGAGGTCCTTGAAGCTACGGATAAAATTGTTGGAAACAAAGCACCTGGCTTGGATAGCATCCCCAATAAAGCTCTGAAGGCAGCAGTAAAAATAGCTCCAAATATGTTTGCCGAGGCGTTCACCACATGCCTTAAAGGAGGAGTATTTCCTACACAATGGAAGAAGCAGAAATTAATTCTAGTCCCCAAGCCAAACAAACCTTTGGGTGAAGCTTCGTCCTACAGGCCGATATGCCTTCTTAATAATACTGGCAAACTATTCGAACGAGTAATCTATAACAGATTAATTAATTAATTCGAATTGCCGAAAAGGATGGCGGTCTCTCCGAAAATCAGTTCGGTTTTCGAAAGGGGAGGTCTACAACGGATGCACTTGTCCTAGTAGCTAACACAGCTAAGACCGCACTTGACGAGGGCAAATGTTGAGCAGTGATTACACTTGATGTGAAGAATGCCTTCAATTCCGCTAGATGGAGCACGATACTTGAGTCCCTAATTAACTTAGGCGTGGCGAAGTACCTGGTGCGTATTGTTGCCGACTTCCTAATCGATAGGACTCTGTGCTGCGAATCAGACGAAGGAATAAAATCCTACCAAACGACATGCGGAGTTCCGCAAGGGTCTGTCCTAGGGCCACTCTTGTGGATTATTATGTATAACGGGGTACTGACCCTAGACCTTCCTACTGGTGTGGCCTCCATTGGTTTCGCGGACGATATTGGTGTGACGGTTGTTGCACGCCTTCTCGAGGAAGCCGAGCTCTGTGCAAATGAAGCAGTCTATGAGATTAAATCCTGGTTAGAGAATGCTGGTCTACAGCTCGCAGAGCATAAGACGGAAGTAGTACTTATTACTTATTACCGATTGAGATTCTGGCGAAAGAAATACAACGACTTTACGATCGAACGTACCTCACCGGAGAATCTCCTGCATGTCGGCGACAGTTCGCACGAGCTGAAACTGTCGCGGAATGGCAAGAGAAGTGGGACGAGTCAGAAAAAGGCCGTTGGACTCACAAAATCATATGGGATATCCGGAAATGGATCGAGCGACCTCACGGCGAAGTAGGTTTCGACCTAACTCAATTCTTGAGCGGACACGGAGGCTATCGAGCATATCTGTACCGATTTGGGCGCGATGATTCGCCATATTGCCCACAGTGTGCAAACATTCCAGAGGACGCAGAACACATCTTTTTTCACTGCCCCAGATTCGAAACCCAAAGGGCTACATTAGAAGCTACAACCGGGGAGCACTTTACACCCGAAAATATCATGGAGCTTATGGTGAAAGCCAAGGGGATATGGACCGAAGTTGAAAAAGTTATTACAGCCATCGGAAAGAAGCTTAGGCAGGAGGAAGTCATCCGAAAGAATGAACGCGAGAGGAATACGAATGTTGACATGAGCGCAAAATAAATTCTGCTCCAGCCCCGCGACGTAATACCAAATGGGAGTCCCGCGGGGAGAGTGGAAGGAGAAGGAGGTGGTTTTAGTGGGTAAGAGTCCCACATAACCGTGTGGCAGGAGCCTGCGGTAGCTTTTGAAGCTTTCCACCTTCCATCGGGGGAAAAAAAAAAGACAGACAGACAGTAAACCGATTTTAATAAGGTTTTGTTTTACAAACAAAACCTTAAAAAAACACCCTTGGAGGCGTCATAACCTTTCAACGGCTTACCGCAACGAGTTTTCATCGGGGTCGTAGAAGAGGTCCTTCCCCACTCCTCCCACAATGTCTCCAACCCCTATCAGAGATGGGGTTGAAAATTCAATCTTCACTTTTGAAACTACGCAGACAGTCCTTTGGGAGTATTTAAGTTTTGCGACATAAAAGCCCAATATTACAAAAATTGCTTACGTCAAATATAATGCTCCCAAGTAATAAAAACTGGAATTTATCAGGTGAAAAATTGATCGTTTAACATTGATTTAATCCACGAAAAAACACACGACTAACGTCTTTATCTTCCGAACCAAACAGCTCCGGTTACAATAAGAAGCGATTAAACATCTCGATTGTACCGTAAAATTTCACACATGAACCTCGGTACATCTGATTGACTGACGTCCCCTACAACTCCAGTTATCGACGTGATCCTTTCCCTCCCCAATTGTACTGAATGTCTGCCGTCTCGGGGCTTGGAGACTTTGGCGGTGATATTTTTTTCCCAGAGCATCTCACGTAGCCGAATCCTTCGAAATTGGCCAGTGGACCAAGGTGAAACGTGATACCAAAATTACCTTTAAATGGCATTTAACTTACCAGTACCTTCGTTAACTCTCAATTTAAGATGGAGCGATCGGAATAGTGTTCAGGAAAAAATTACATTGCGTTTATCGGAGACGGTGACCAGAACAGCGCTAGGAAATTCACGTCGTGTAATTCTAGACTTTAAATGCTCTTGGCAGGAGTTTTTCGGTTGCCAAAGCGTCAAAAGATTTGAGGGAGCGCAAAAAACCTCGTGGCCAGTGAGGGTTGTCGGGTTGATGGTTAATGGTCATGTTCCTGTTTCGTCCACAGATCGGATTTTCAGGGAGTGCGCCCAGTGACCACTCAGTCCAAACCACGACTGCCAGGTTAACCCGTCCTTACAGGATAACCTAAACGCAACTATCCTCATTTTTGCAACTAAATGAACTCCGAAATCCAGAAAAGGACATATCTTCCCGCAGTTCTTCACAGGACTAAGTCCAGGCTCACGGCACCCCTTGCAAATGCGATAATGAACTTAAGATAAATCATGTTCGGTATCAAGTTCTTCGTACAAGAAGGACCATGGACCACGTCACGATATAGTAGGAAAAATGTTATTTTTGATACTTTTTGGGAATAATCAGCTATGGCCGCATTTTGCTTGGCTGTTTTTGAAATTTAGTGTCTTTTAGTGTGGTCCATTGCAACTGGACGATAACTACGCAGGGGTCTGTCTGTTTGCTGTACATGGGAAGGACATTAAAGACCTCCCGGCATAAATCCTTTCATTTAACATTGTTTTAGGATTGTATAACAGATTATTTTACGCGTATTGATTTTTAGTTGGAATTTAGTTTAATGGTATTTGGCATTTTAGGAGCAGCCTACGAGGGTGGTCATTCCGTACACAACAGGGATAGAATTTGTAATGAAGATGGTTCTTAAATTGAGGACAAATAATGTTTAATTTTGATGTATGCGAAGTAAAAGAATGCGAGAGATTTCGTTTTTATTCCGACCATCGGATGAAGGTTGCTTCAGTGTTTGGGATTCTCTCCCACTAAAATCACCCCCACTTCACCTCCCATATCCCCGCGGGATCAACGTGAAGTATTACTTCGCGAGGAGAGCTCTGATTAACACCAGCACAACTAAGCCGCGCGTCCGCCGCGCTTTCTGGACTCAATCCAGGTCCTGCAGCTTTTCTTGTATCGCCACAACTGTTGCCTTTATCGCACTCCAATTTTCTTCCCATTTCAGCATCTCCTCCCCAAATTTGGGGGGACCGATAACTATATTGAGAGCATCGTTTAACATTCCTCTTTCATTCGTGAATTTCAGACAGTGGGACATAACATGCTCCAGGTCCTCGGGTGTAGCGATGCATTCGTGACAGTCTGAGGACTCATCCAATCCGAAGTGATACAAGCACTTCCTTAGGTGGTAATTCGACCCAACATGCTTCCGCTTGACCCACCTCTCAATACAGGGGATCAGTGTATGAATCCACCGGCCTTTCTCGGAATTATCCCACCGTTGCTGCCGCGTTCTGTACAACTCCTTCCTAGTGGCTTTCCAGTAGCCCGCAGTCACTTCGGCCGGATTCGCCTTCTTTTCCTGGTGAAGACAGTGTGCCTCATTCACCAGACGATCCAAGGGAATCATCCCCGCGATGACATACACTGCCTCACCGTATACTGTCCTATATGCACTGCCGAACTTACCCTTCCCTGGTTCACTGTGTTATCCAGTACACATGCCCAGACAAGACCCACGTATAGCAGGATGGATTTCACCAACCCTGCGATAAGCAGCCAGTGACTAGATTTTGGCCCAACAATATTATGCATCATCCTTGCTAGGGATGAGTTGACCTTTTCGCGCGCATAATCTCGGTGTCCCTTGAAGCTCAACTTAGCATCGACCATTACCCCTAGGTATCCAATGATCGATTTTGAAACGACCTCGTGATTACCAACCCGGATTTTGACAGTATAGTTTTTCTTTCAATTACTAATAAGAACTGCCTCCGTCTTATCTTCCGCCAGGTCCAGTTTCACCATTATTTGAAGCCATGCTTTGATGGCATCAATAGTTTCATTTGCATACAGTTCAAGGTCTTTTACTCAGGCTAGTGGGGCACTGCAGAGATGCGCTGGACCATCTAGGCGGCACGCTCAAGATCATCATGGGTTCCCGGACATAGGAACATAAAGGGGAATGAGCGGGCTGACGAATTGGCCAGGCAAGGCTCTGCTCTTGGCAACCTTTCGGTGAATACAGTAGGTGTTCCACTGGCGACTGTCGGGGGTCGAGTCTGCTCGCACGACCTAGCAGTCGCGGACCTAAGATGCCGAAGGTTTACGAGCTGTGCCAAGTCAAGAAAAATTTGGCCCGCTTATAACATAGTCCGATCACGAGAGCTCCTGTGCCAGACGCGTGAAAATGCACTCAAGATTACGACGGTCTGCACGGGGCACTGGCCCATAGGGGACCATGCCACCAGACTCGGAATACCCTACAATTCGTATTGCCGAAGCTGCGGAAAAGGAAGGGAAACCCTCATGCACTTTCTCTGCGATTGCTCAGCTCTAGCTAGACTCAGGCTACGGACACTAGGTGAACCATTCTTTGGAGACCTCAGAGAGGTTTCTAGCTGCAGGGTGGGAGAGCTGCTTTCCTTCATGAATGCCACGAGCTGGCTCTGAATATCCGAGCCGACTAGACTCTGCCTCCCTGCTCCCATAAGAGCAGCCACGGTCTTAGGAGTTTGCGGCATCAAAACCGCGCACCACAGCGCTAATTGGGCTCCTCGGAACGGCCACTGATATCTACCTACCTACCTACCATTACCAGGTCGTCTGGAAAACCAATCAATGTTGCCTTCCTTGGCACGCGAAGGCCGAGCACTGCGTCATACATTACGTTCCACAGCAGGGAACACCGGCTTTCAAAATATATTCCTTCAGTCCGTCGTCCGTCTCGTACCAAAGAAATCTCTCCGAGAGGTAACTCTCGATTATCCGAGCTAAGTAACCCGGGACACTCAGTTTACCCAGGATACCCTTAATCCAACCCTGATTGGCTGAGTTAAAGGCATTCCTGATATCCAGCGTCACCACCGCACAACACTTACCGGCGACCAATGACTCCCGAGCGAAGTCCACTCGCGTTGCTATTGCATCGACAGTGGACCGTACTCTGCGAAACCCATATTGCCGATCCGATAGACCACCCGCTAGCTCCACAAATGGAAGCAGCCTGTAGCATATCACCCTCTCCAACATTTTCAGGATAGTGTCTAAACGACAGATAGGTCGATATGAAGAGCGTGGTGGTTTTCTTTTCCACTGGGCGATAAACACTCCTTCCACCATGCACGATTCAAATGCGATTATGATGCGGGGTTGATTTTAGTAGTCAACTTCACGGCTTTGTTCCGAATCCCATTCAAACTCGAAGCCTTATTTTCCCTAATTCGGCCACAAATCCCTCATAGTTCCTCCTCGGCCACACCGGGAATTGTGCAGACGTCCTCTTGCACCGTTGGTTGAGTCTCACTTTCAGTTAGGGGAAAAGCATTCCGATTATTTTAAACAAGAGTCGCGGGCACGTCAGTTGGGGTGATTTTGGTCCACGAATCTTATTCATTACTACCTTCTACGCTACGCCCCATGGGTTCGTATCTGCCTCAAGGCCCAACTGCTTGTAGCAATGCCACTCGCCTTCCCGTATAGCCTTGTTAAGGGTACTTCGAAGATCGTAGTATTTTTTCTCCGACGGCCGATGTTCTAGCTTCCCCTTGTGCTTTGGCAAAGTCTCCTCGCTCGCGGACAGGATGCTCTCAACAACACGATTTCTTGGCTCCCTACTGTGGTAGAACTTCAGTCGCGGCATTGTTGAGTTGCATGCGTCAGTTACCCGCTGGCATAGCTGGCTCACATTTTCCAGCGCCGTTCTCTTCAGGTCATGACCGCATTCTAATGCCGCCAGAAAATTTTCTTCCAGGAAAGCCCCAGTGGACCAGCTATCCTGGTTTTTCCGCTTCTGTTGCTTGATTGACCGTCACCTCCCCCAAAGTCGAGAAAGATAGCCTGGTGGTCTCTGTGGACGCAGTGTTCACTCACCCACCAGATCACCCCTTTCGTCAACGAGGCACTGAAGTACGTCAGATCGATGATCGAGCGTAGCCCTCCGCCTCGGAATGTGAGCACACATCCAACATTGGCTAGTACAATGTCCAGCGCTGCGAAAGCTTCAAGTAGGATTTGGCCCCTGGTATTCGTCACTCTACTTCCCCAGTCTAAAGCCCACTCATTGAAATCGCCGGCAAAGATTTTAGGGCTATGGTCTCTAGCGCCCAACTTCAAGCTGTCTAACATCTCCTCGTATTGCACTAATGGCCTGCCTTATTAAGGAACACCAGGCATCATTGTAGCTGTTATCGGTTGTAATTTTTGATTCTAGATAAGGAAAATTATTTTGGTGCTGACGTTGCCACCATATATTTTGTGTTGCCTTCATTGATGTGCAGCCCAATATCTCGCGCCAATTACCGCCTGCTCGATCTGGATGAAGGCAGTTCGTACAGCTCGGGTCGTTCTTCCCAGGATGTCGATATCGTCAGCATAGACCAGTAGTTGGATGGACTTAAAGAGGATCGTACCTCTTGCATTTACCTCAGCATCATCGATCACTTTCTCGAGGGCCAGGTTAAAGAGGACGCATAGGGTATCCCCTTGTCGTAGATCGTTGTTGATGTTGAATGGTCTTGAGAGTGATCCTGCTGCTTTTATCTGGCCTCGCACTTTGATCAGGGTCTGCCTAGTCAGTCTTATCAATTTCGTCGGGATACCGAATTCTCTCATGGCCGTGTACAGTTTCAGCCTGGCTATGCTATCATAGGCGGCCTTAAAGTCATTGAAAAGATGGTGCAACTGATGTCCATATTCCCACAGTTTTTCCATCGCTTGCCGCAGAAAGAATATCTGATCTGTTGCTGATTTGCCTAGAGTGAAGCCTCTTTGGTATGTGCCAATGATGTTCTGGGCATATGGGGCTATCTGATCTAGCAAGATAGCGGAGAATATCGTATAAGTTGTACTCAGCAACGTGATACCTCTATAATTACTGCACTCTGTGATATCTCCCTTTTTATGTATGAGACAGATAATGCCTCGTTGCCATTCGTCAGGCATTGTTTCGCTGTCCCACACCTTAAACACAAGTTGAAGAACCACTTGGTGTAATTGATCGCCTCCATACTCCAATTCAGCTGTAGTTCCATCGGCTTCTGGTGACTTATGATTTTTAAACCGAGGAATTGCACGGACTGTTTCTTCTATACTTGGTGGTGGCAGTATTTATCCGTCATCTTCAGTTGGCGGGACCTCCAACTCGCCGATGTTCTGGTTGTTTTGCAATTTACAAAGTACTCAACCCATTGGAAATCAGATTTCCCTGTTTGTCTCTTTGGGAGGATGAACATCGATGTGTGTAAGGCTTCAACTTGCTGACTTGTTGGTAAAACTTCTGAGCCTGGTGCGATTGCTCCCTGTACTTCCACAGACCTGGTGGCTTTCCCAGGTTTTCTTTTTCCGTCTGTGAGGTTGCTTCTCCTCTCGCCTGAGTTCGTGATAGGTCTCCACGCGTACCCGCGTCCTTTGAGAATGTAGCATTATTCGGTATGCGACATTCTTCCATTGCATTGCTCGTCGAACCGTTCCATTCCTACTCTTTTTGCGGCTGGGGCCAAGTATGTTTGTGGCCGCATTAATGATAACCTTCTTCCGGTTATTATGAAGATCATTTGCTGATGCTTCATCTCCAGGATCTCTCTCCGGCTGGGAATGCCGTTCTGAATCCCGGAACTTTGACTCTACTTCGTCTACTGCGCGAATATAAAAAATCTGCATACTGGAGAGTTTGCTCTTTATAACTCGACAAAACTGCCTACTGTCGATCCTCCCGGGGTCTTTGGAGGCTACTACAGCGAAATCCAGTTTGAAAAGTATTGTTCCAAGGCAAATAGCCCTTTGATGGTTCAGCATTCTCCGATTCAGGGCTCCTGAATTAGTGCGACGTCGATGTCTTCCTCTAGAAGAAAAACCAGCAGATTAGCTATGACTTCGAGTGCAGTCGATTTCTCTGCTGGAGTTCGCCAGTCCCCGTCAGACAGTCGATGTTGGCGTTTGGCTTATTGGTAGTATCGACTGGATCCAAGACGTCGTCCGGTTTGGTGGAGTGGAAAACTATCACCTTTGCGTTCTTGACCCCTAACCTAATTTTGTAATTTGTCCTTTTCAGTGCCTCCAGGCACTCTTTATTTATATGGTCGTCCGTGGGAATCCGTGCAGATCTGCGACAACCAAATTCGAACGACTGGTTTGCTGGGGATCTGGGATGACCCTGAGCTTTATGCCTTCAAAGGTGTCACTAATCTGATCAACGCACGAACCAAGAATCGAGAATGTTCGAGAATAGGTCCTCACATGCAGTGACAATCAACCTACGGATCACCAGAGAGACATCAGACCAAAAGCTGAATTCCTCCCGTTCCCCTTTGTCATCCAAGAGATTCCCTATGAACATTTCCGACAGCCTTCCCTCAGCACTGGTCCCCATCTCCCGCGCCCTAGCGACGTCGCTGGAGGGTTTAGCAGTTCGTGTCTCGTCAGCCGGCTTTTGCTGCTTACCTATTTGCCCGGCTGGTATTAAGGTCGAATTAAGATCAATTGCACTTGAAGGCGGTGAGCTTCACCTTCTTTCCCAGGCGTTTATCGTCATAATCTTCGACTATCTTCCGGTATTTAGCAAAATTATTATCATTCGCCCACAGTACCGACCTCCTTATTCTTTGCAATCTTATTCACAATGTGTGTGACGTTTTGGTACTGACCCTTGGCATAACTCTTCGATTCTTTGCTGATTTCCGGTGATCGTCATTCCTCCAGCGCTTGCTTTTGGGGAAACCCCGAGGCCAACGATTCTAAGTTAAGACGACAGCGGTTCCCAGCCTTGAAACCACTGGTTTGCCACCTCGCTCCCCGAAGTCCTTATTATCGCTTTTCGCAAATCGATACTCCTGCTGGCACCGAAGATTACTCCAACCGGAAGGGTTCACAGACAGATGATCCACCTTTTGCACTGAATATGGGTCTAAAATTCACTGCCGTAAAGGTCAGCATAACCAAGCTACCTGGGAGGTACTGAAGTTTGAGGAAGTATTGTATTTCACATATTCAAAGAGGGCTATTCCTCCCTTATAGACCATATTATATAATGAAATCTACTAAAACCGACGAGAAGGATATCGTAGAGCCACGTGGGGCAGAACAGTGCATGCAGAATATGAGCTTCTCAGAAAATCTTGAGGGAAGCTGAAGCACAATCTCAGAAACCTAAGCGCTAAGTACTAAGTGCTATGCACTACCTAGGGATTTATTTCAACCACCGATTATGCATTTATATTGAGCAGTACTTTGTTGCTTACATGTAGAAAATTTCCAAATCGATTTCCAAACTGCGCTTACATGGCATGCATTGACTGCAGCCATTCCCCTCAGTAATCTCTGCGATGATGTGATGCTCTTTTAAGGATTTCCATTTTTACTTAATTACAGGAGTTTGAGGTTACCAGAAAACCATTGAACCTGCACCCCAAGGTGACAGAAATTTGGAAGTCAATTGTAAGCACACGAAGACGGCAAATCAGACTTCACTGGAAACTTCAAAAAGTATTGCTAATGCTCAATTGCACATCTGAGTATCTGCAGGCATAATTTCGGTTGATTATCCCGAATTGCCTGGTAGGTACTTGTACATCGCTCATCCACTTTGTGTCAGCCTGCGGACTACTTTGTCAAAAAATGCTTACCGCAGTCACAGGCCATGAAGGCAACACGCCAGACCATTTGCCTAAAAAAAAGGAAACACCTCAGTCGGTGGCCATCAATTTGCCAATTTAAGATCAATCAATTGGCGTGCAGGTGCTCGCTGAACGTTACCTGCTCCAAATTTGCCAGTTGTTGTAAAAACCCAGGGATAACAATAGGAAGGCGTTTTGCTAACAAAGTGTAAATGGGGCCCAAATTATTTACACAATAAAAGGTGTCAAAAGTATGAAAGCCTCGTTAGCGATCTGGTGCAATATTACAAAGGACCAAATGCGATAGATGCAGTTTGGGTAAAGGGAATCTGGGCCGCGCCAGTGTGGCGTTCTACTTATGACAGCCAAAATTTGAGAGCGTTCTCCGTTTGAAGACAAAATTGCCATTTCGTGAGCTGCAACCGTACCGACCATTTCAGCGGCGACCGAAGGTCCTGCAACTTGTTGGAAACAGATTATGCCTACCTTTGCGTAGTCAGCATTAATTTTAAGAAATTTATATGTAGGCAACATTTGAAAACCAAGTTCTTCTTTACCTCCTGTGTGAGGAAATGTTCACATGGATTTTACACTAAACATCGAAATAGGACATGCGAATTTTGAAATTCTTTTAAAGTCGGTAAGTCGATGCAGTCAAACGTATTTCAATTAGAGAAAATGTTAGCCACATCACACGGGGTCAAGCAATGGACTGCAGGATAGACTGGCGCGGAATATAGCTTCCTGGAAGTCAACCTGTCTCCCTCTGAGGGTTCCACGTCTCTCTTCGAAAGTGATATATCGCTCTCTAGGAGCCAAGCCTCTCGTCTACCAAGACCGTTAGTGACTAACGTCATAGCCACACTCTGTACAAAGCGACCCTACTATTAACAAAACGCTACAGATCTAGACTGGGGAGTAGAAAAACATCACCCCCAATCCAGAGTGAACCATGCATATTGAATAGTTTTTTTTTAAGGAGGTGGAAATCTTCAAAACACTCTGGCCTGAGCACGTACACGTGTGGGATTTTTACCCACTAAAACCACCCCCGACTCCCCCCCCTACCCCGTGGAACCACCTTTAAGTATTACATCACGGGGCGGAGTTAGCTTACTTTAGCTAGGTCTCCTTCCGTATTCCCGCGGGGTTCGCGCCTTCCTCACTTCTTCTGCTTTTCGCAGTTTCTCCTGGATTACTGCGATCATGGAATTGATCGCATCCCAGTCTTCCTGGCAAGCTACCATTCTCCGGACAAAATTTTCCGGTGATAGCTCTTCACCTAGAGTTTCTTTTAGGTTCCTTCTTTCTTCCACGAACCTAAGACATTGGAAGAATACGTGCGCTGGGTCCTCTGGGACCCCGTCGCAGTTTGGACAATGAGGTCCGGTGTCCAATTTAAACCTGTACAGGTATTGACGGTATCCTCCATGGCCGGTAAAAAACTGCGTGATTTTATAATTGATCTCCCCATGGTTTCTGTCCAGCCACTCCCTGATGGTAGGGATCAACCTGTAAGTCCAACGACCCTTTTCTGACTGGTCCCATCGCTATTGCCAACTGCTTATGGATCTCTCTCTTTCGGCTTTTTTCACCTGCGATAAGGGAGAGGTGGACCTGGTGTTATAAATGTTCATCATTTCGGTTGCCAGGATGTCAATCCGCATCATTCCCGAGATGACGAACGCTGCATCGTCTGAGACGGTCCTGAAGGCAGAACGCAGCTTAAGGCTGTTCTTCTGTAAACCGTACTCAGTTTATATGCATTGCCTAAAACCTGCAGCGCGTTTCCCCAAACTGGGACTGCATACAGCATGATAGAACTCACCACCTATGCTATGAGCAGTCTGCAAGTATGCCGGGGTCCTCCTACGTTCGGCATCATCCTTGCCAGAGCCATACTCGTGGTGAATGCTCTTTTACAAGTATGCTCTATGTGCTGCTTAAAATTGAGTCTTCCGTCTATCATCACCCCCAAGTATTTGATGGCAGGCTTGGAAGTGATGATACGATTGCCGATTCTAATGCAGGCGCTTAGTGATGAGGACCGCTTCCGTCTTTTCCTCAACGAGTGCCAGTCCAGCACTCTCTAGCCAAGCCTTAATAACACTGATTACTTCGCTTGAGTACAACTCAGCATCATCGAGATGCTTTGCGACCACAACCAGTGCTATGTCATCGGCGTAACCCACCACCGTGGCCTCCTCCGGAACCGGAAGGTTAAGCACATCATTGTACATGATGTTCCACAGTAGTGGGCTCAGTACAGAGCCATGTGGGACACCCGCGGAGACAACGTACTCCTTGGGTCCATCATCAGTATTATACCACAATGTTCGCTCATGCAAATTGCTATCTATAATAGCGGCGAGGTAAGTGAGAACACCAATCGTCGCCAGAGGCTTTCGTATAAGGTTCCAATTGCCCGAGTTGAATGCATTCCTCACATCCAGAGTGACCACCGCACAATATTTGCTGGTACAACCTCTTCCATGAATTGCATTTTCGGCCAAGTCAGTAACCATTTTGATGGCATCAATGGTTGATCTGGCTTTACGGAATCCATACTGCCTATCTGAAAGGCTCTCTTGGCTCTCGACGACTGGGAGTAGTCTATTATAAATAACCCGCTCCAACATTTTCCCCATAGTGTCTAGAAGACATATAGGTCTACAGGAGGACGGTTCCCCTGGTGGTTTGCCAGCCTTAAGCAGCAGCACCAGCTTCTGCCGCTTCCACGGTGCTGGAAATATACCCTCCGACATGCACGTTTTGAACAGCTCCGCGAACATATCCGGTCTACATTTGACGCCAAGTTTGAGGGCCTTATTCGGTATTCCGTCCAGACCCGGGGCTTTGCTGTCGCCTATTCAACTGCAGATCTCCAGCAGCTCGTCCCTGGATTATTTTCAACAAGAGTATAGGGCACGTGATCTACGGAGATGATCGGCCTCTGAATCGCCCTGTCTCGATTTTATAGGCGCTACCCCACGGATTTATGTCCGCTTCCAAACAGAACTCTTTGAAACATTCCCTCTTACTCCGCTGGATGGCGAGCTTGAGGTTCTTGCGAGCATCCCTATAGGCATGCTCCTTTTGCCCTTGATCGATCCTACCTATTGCTCCTGAGCCGTTCACCTGGCTCTGTGACAAATCGATCGACGACTGGCAAGTTCACTATTCCACCAATAAATGGGTCTTCTAGTGGAGAATGAGCATCTCCTAGGCATCGACGCATCACATGCCTTAGAGATGCTTTGTGTAACATGGAGAGCTCTATCCATGAAGGTGTCTGCTTTGCTAGGCAGGTCTAGCCACACCTCCATGAATATTTGCTCACCCATCGCTTTTACAGACCATCCTAGTGTTCTTTTGGATTTCGGCTTCCGGAATGCGGGTATCCTGCCTTGTGGCTTCATCCTTAGTTCAAAGATGATTCCCTGGTGGTCGCTGTACGTGAAGTCCTCGCTAACTTGCCAGGGCTGACAAAAGTCAGATCTATAATTGAACCAGTTCCCCCTTTCCGATAAGTGTTTACATCGCCTTCGTTGACCAGAACTACATCTAACTGGGCAAATGCTTCTAATAAGCATCGCCCTCTTGCGTTAGTTTCTTTACTGCCCCACTCGATAGCCCACGCATTAAAGTCACCGGCTATCCGCTTTGGACCTCGTCCTCTTGCGTCGTGAACAAGATCATCTAACAGTTCTTCAAACTCAGGCCGTCGAATCTGTGACCCATACACCACCGTCAAGATTTCTGTACGGTTCACTAATGATAGCAATCTCCATCGCGGATTCGTAAGTGGTCTGCGCAAGCAAATCTTGTGCGACCCTGCAATGATTACGGTTTATTTGTATTAACCTCATTTTTTCACTGCAGTTAATGCCTTCCTAAATTCTGGGCATCTAACACTTCCGGCAATATGCCGGTTATCCCTTCCCTCCTTTTCTTCGCACAAAATGCATTGGGGGTCTCTATTGCACTCCTTGGCAATACGTCGTTTTTCCCCACACCTGCGACATCGATCGGATCGATCGATGCCGCTAGTGCATGCCTTCGCGAAGTGTCCAAACATTAGGCATTTGAAGCACCTTTTTAAAGAGATCTGTTCCCTTAGTCGGCAAACAACGCATCCAATGCGAACCTTCCCCACGGCCAACAACTTCTGCGCTAACTCCACTGGCAGTCGCATTGTGGCCGTTTGAGTACCGCCAAAAGCTTTTCTTAGGCTCACGATAGATTCTTCCCTGAATTCCTCCAACTTGAATTGTTCCTTCAAGGCAGTGCAGATCTCTTCTCTTGATGTTACTTCATCGAGATCCTTGCACTGGATATAGATCTCAGGTTTTTGGGAACGAACCACGACATTCTCCCCAAGTGATTTTAAAACTTGGTTACGAAAGCCATCAGTTTTCCCCACGCTTGGATAGTTTGCAGTCGGGGGTAACTGATTGTATTCGAAAGAAGCGTGATTGATACCTGGCCGCCGTGGCATAGGGGCTATAGCACGGCGGACCTCCTAACCGATGGAAACCACATAAGAGCACAAACGGACATAAACAAAACTAAAAACAAACAATCAGGACCTCGTACCACACACAAACTGCCCAATTAGACGGAGGCACATCTCCAAGGCACTGAGAGCCAGGTGATCATATCCAAAAAGGGAGAAATTGAAGCCTCAAGCAGTGAAGCCGAGGTCAACATTGGTCTACCGTGAGGACTACAACCAGGAAGGACCACTACTCAAAAAGCAAAGACAAGCAAAAGCACGTCTGGGATCAGTATATCAGACGTCAAGAAGGAGGCAGGCCTCAACAGTCTGAGAAGGCTCAGGACAGACCTAAACCATCATCAACGAAGCCAAGAAAGCAAAGAAACGGTGATTAGCTTGCACGAAGGAAATGCTCCAAAAAAACCTCGAAATCTCGGGCTGAATGCAGGAGCCAGGAAGCCCGCCGTTAGCTATGCTAGCGCTTTCAAGGGCATTCGACTAGCCAAAAACGTTTCCGGAACAATTCTCACTCGCAAGGAGCAGAAAATTATCGAAGACTTTGTCGTCAGGCAGATGGTCAAGGGATGGAGTGCGAAGCTTGTATTCACTAGTGAACTGCGCGACAGGAGGAACTATAGTCTCTAAATTGCCAGGTTGGGAGGGAGTAGAATTGTCGAAATGTGCTGGGAACGATGGGGCATACATGGTGCCAGTATTTCTTCCTAAAGCCGCAGCGCTAGATACTGAGGATCTTAATTGCTCAGAACGATAATCTCCGTGCGCGATTATGGAAAGTCTTCAGGAGCAAGGGGAACTCCTCACGATCGTGGTAGACGACCGATCCCTGGAGGCAATCAAACGTCGAAATTGTCATATCAATTATAAATTTGGCAACATACCAGAAAAGGCACTTCGAAGGAGACATCCCGGAGGAATCTTGGAGTTCATAGATTGTGAAAAGACTGGATCAAGCAGAGGAGTAGACTTGCTGCCAAGTAAAGAGGAGAAATTTAAACCTGTAATTGCATCTTCTAGGGTTTAGGATGGACAGCGACTTTCAACAGAGCGCCATGTCGGAGGAGGAGGGTAATACTTCGACATGGCTGAAGGAGAGTAATACTCCGACAGCGAAAAAAAGTTCCAAATATTAACGGAGCCAATAGCCAGCATTAAGACAGCCCAGGTAAACTTTACCATCCAAAAGCTGCATCCGCAGTAATTGCAAGGGCACTGCAAGATTAATATTAGAATATTGCTGACTCAGCAGCCTTGGGTGTGTAAGGGAGCAGATTCGCGGTCTCAGAGGAAGAAGCATGAATGTAATGTGGGACTTCTCTTCGAAAAACCACGAGCCTAGATCATTCACAAGCGTAATTTAAACTATATTCAGAGTTTCTCACCAGAGACGTTGTGTCTGTAAAGTCTCACTGGAAGCCGGAGGGAGAACTCTAGAGGCAGTCGTGGCATTGGGCTACTTCCCAAGAGAAATCCACATCCCACCGGAGCTAGCCGCTGGTGAAGTTCTGCGAGAGAAGGGCTGGGATCCACCACGAAGTCTTGAGAAGCTGCAACACGAATTGAAGAGGTGAGCACTTTCGGAAATTTATTGTTAGCAATAAGTTAGAAATGTAATATATAGTATAGGGAACACTCTAACAATCGTAATCGGCGCTGCACAAGAGGTACTAGACACAACAATGGGGAATACTCTGATGAACGGGCTGGTCAGGAATTGGAGGAGGCCTCTATGACGAATGACAGAAAAAAACTGATTCGATATTGAGGGTAACTCCGAAATAAAAAGAATAATAAAGAATCCCAGGGGAGCGGATTGGGACTCTTATGCAACGCACCTATGCAACAACTTACTTACCTAAAAAGGGGCGATGATATCGGGAGCAAACTGGAAATGGAAAGAGCCTCAACAAAGTCGACATTGACGCGTAACATATGAGGCCAGTGGTCTGGCCAAAACAGTTACGTCATCAAGGAGTGTAACCTGGTGGAACAGGAACCAAACCAGGATGAGCACAGAGGTCTGAAAACTCTTCAAGCGGATAAAACGAACTGGACACTAGCCGAGGTACAAAAAGACACTGACTGCGATTAGCAATGCGATCAGAGAAGCAAAACGAAATAACTTCAGAGAAGGGGTAGGGTGAGCAGTGAGAACCTTTAAACCACTGAAATCAGCCAAAGTAAATGGCATCTTCCCAGCACTACTGCAGAGAGACCTATGTGTTTTGTCGCGGATCGCTTCCAAATTAGTTTTTAAGGTTAAGTTCTGGACTTGATATTCTATGCACTTATAATCGCTTGTGGGGAATTTAAGTTCGCTTTCGGTATTTTTTTGAACTTAAGCTTGCTAATTGGTTTTGAAAGATCAAGCCCCTTTTTGACTTTATTGTAGACTTAAGCTCTTATCCGTTTGGGGGATACCAAGTCCAGTCATCCATCTGATCTAGTTGTTAACACCCACCTCCACCCCGTGCCAATAGAAACGGATTAATAAAGTGGAAGCCATGAGAAAATATTCGGTAAGAGAAATCTATCAGACATATTGAAGAGAGAGAGAAATCTATCAGACATATTGGAATTTCTTTGCGTTTCTCAGTCTCCTCCTCAGAGAACATGCTCCCCAACATTTAATGCACTTTCTGCAGAGCAAACAGTCACTGATGATTGGGACCTACGCAAAACTCAAAATATCCATATTTCGAATTTGCTGACATCATTACCGAAGGAAGGACGAGCCCTGGGGCAAACCTGGCTACCCGAGATCAAGTCGTGACCTAGGACAGACCCAACATGACATTTTGACGAAATCAGCGCAGGTACGGGAGACTGGACCTCAATGCCAAGAAAGTACAAATCACCGAAACATACTCGTGAAGTACAGGTCATCAAATATGCATCTGTTCAAGTTCTCCTCTAGTGCATCCTCTGTGTCACTGTACGGGGAAAGACATAAAAAACGGTAGCAACTAGTCTTCAGAAAATCTGAAGTGCGATCTCCTTCCTATCCACGCTCCATCTGAGAAGGTTTTAAGTAGGCATAGTCCTACCATTGTAGTACGCGTTTAGGAAGGGCTACAAATTTTTGGCAATACTTCATCTCGGAACTTCCCTAGCAAGACTGACGAGTAATGGGCCGTATGTCGTATGGCGTATACAAAGGCTTATATGGGCTTCCGTTTCAATGTAGTTTAAGATCCTCAAAAATGACACTATTTTTAAAGAAGAATAAATAAATCTTAGCTCCGGATCAATATTAACCATTAACGTGTTTCAAAACGGCCACAACCACCAACTCAATTTTTCCTTCCTCAACATGCTCTCATTTCAATCTAGAGTGTATCAACGCATCTACGAAAGATTTCTCCCAAGGGCACTCCCCTGGCCATGTTCACCATTCAATGCCAAAAAGGCAAATCTCATTCTTCATTTCATCTTTGCAGAAGTCGACTCTGGCTCAAGAAAAATCTGCATTGACACCAGATGGGATCAGGATGGTAACGAGCCATCAATAATTTTGGTTTTCGGACCTCGAGCCTCTGGCTATGAAGCGTGACCGACACGAGTTTTGTAAGGATGCCTTGTGATGTGTAAAAAGTTTCCTAAATTATGGGAGATTAGTGACTTAAAATGACCAGATCATCTGATGACAAGAACAGTTCTTCAGGACTCGGAAGCCCTTAATTATTTAGGTGCAAGGAAAAAATTATTATTGCCAATTTTTAACTATTGAGGTAAAGTGCCAGATGGGCTGAGAAGAGGACCTACAACTGACTGACTAGTGCATGAGGTGAGGTGTTGGTAGAAGGAGGTGTTAAGATTCTTCTCTGACTTACGAGAGTCGCCATGGGGTTGGGATGGAAGGGAAAATAAGAAAGTCTAGAAGTTTTGAAATGGTATTTGGGGATGGTTTTTGCGTTGTTAAATATAATAATTCTGGGCTTAACATCACATCACCTTTTTTACTATCCGAAAAACGTTTCAAGGGGGTTTCAGGGTTGTTTTATTGATGATTAGTATCTACTTAAATTAGGGTAAGTGGCGTCGACCTTTTGACAATTCAATCCCTCGCGGAAATTCACGAGTTTTAAACCTGCTGCATTTGGGTTTGCATCAAAGCAAGTTCTATAACGAAGATGTCATCTGATATTGCGTTCCATTTTGATGATGAACTAAACTTTCCGATTGCCTGAGTGCCGCAACCAAACTAGGACACTCCCGAGAGAGTGTATCCTCATTTGATATTCCCTTTCCGGAACTAAGTCAAACCCGCCCCAAAGTTGGTAAGAATACTATTCCAAACACCATTCTTTTTCAGAATAGTTCTCCTCCATAGAAGATAGCAGCTATTGACGAGTCAATGCCCAGCAAAGTGCACTACATCCCTGAAAACGAAAACCGGAAAAGGTCCCCCCCCCCCTTATACCCTCTATTCCTTCCAATCACATTTTTTCCACCAAACTCTATTTTACAGCTGGTTGAACCTCCACCCCTGATTACTTTCAATAATGTCTAAGCATTAAATTCTTGAAACCTAATAGAGTTGCTGAATTTAGAACAAATATAGTAGCCTCCACCATTGCCATTTAACTTTTTTAACCAACAAAATACATACTCTCCCACAAACTAGGAAAACACTAAGACAGCTCCCAACCCCAAAAAGAACAAGAATCCGTTGATACCAGATAGCTACATCTTCTATCTATCATCCGCCAATAGCTTCAAACAGGTCAACACGGTGAAATCAACAGAATCATTCCGAGTTTCCAATCTGCCAACCGTCCACTGTCTTTAAAAAACATTCGATTCCGTTTAGCAACAAGGACTCATAGGTAAACGTTCAGAGTCGTACCCTTTTAACCCTCACTTTCGCATACTCCGTCTCAGCTTCTCTTACGAAATGAACGCCCAGGTTTTAGTTGAAGGGCAGCTATCACAAACTTGTACTTGTCCTGCTAGGACTCCTTAAGGATCTGTATTCACCGATACCTGCTTTCGATATAAGTGGTGCGTTAAGTCGTAGCGAGATGTATTGAACAGGTTTGATTCAGTCCCGAAATACCTTTCCTATTGTGGTTACACTATCCAATTTCCTCCTGATCTCAACACCACCTCCACGAAGCAGTAAGCTCCATTTTCTACATTAAAGATGTCCCATAACTTCCTTACTCCTTCGGAAAATTGGAAGCAATATACAATCCTTGGGTGTATATATTCCCTCGTAGAAATTGCCCACTAGAAGACATGGGAAGATCTCCCACAGTAACACAAGCCGCCTCAATGCTTTCCTGAATGCCCTAAACCCTCCCGCTACAATTATCCGTCATGCAAGCCCAGTTCCCAGCACTGTCTTCTGCTACCGCCTCGACAAGAGTCGCTTATTACAGAGTGAATTTCGTCAAACGTACGACAAGCAAACTGCGACCAGACTTTGCAGCCCCTCTGATATAAGGCATCACCCTTATTAGAAATGACTTGGCCGTCACCCGCGCATAATTTAAGTCCCTTTGAAAATTAGTGCCTCTCCGAGAGGAATAACTCTTACTCAGCCGAATTAGGTAACCAAGGACACCTTGGTCAGACAAAGTGGCCCTAATTAAACCACAGTTGACCAAATTAAAAATTGCTCCCTAACTGTGGTCAAACTGGAGCAGGCGTAAGCGGAGAACATGTATATCTTTTCAGCTTATATGGCTCTCAACTGATCACAAAAAGAACCACAACATCTAACGTCCATTATCGCAGCGGAAAAGGCCAATATGTTGATAGGCTGTGACGCCAATGCGAGGCATTCACTTTGGACATGTCGGACATCAACAAAAAACGTCAATCTCTCCTTTACTTTCTTATTCACGCAAAGCTATTGGCGTGTAACAGAGGCAGTACACCAACATTCCACTCCCTTAGCTCAGAAAACTAAAACGGTTAGGAAAAAGTCCTTGATATCACTCTACCAATCGACAATGACACTTCCAGAGTGGAAAACCGGAGAGTGTCTAACCAGAAACTTTTTCAGACCACATTTGGATATACAGCAAGTGCAAACCTCGCAGTATAGGCATCCAACCATTTCAAAGACCCCACCTGTCACCAAGAACAAATTCTCTAGTGCATTCTAGGTAAGGAACATAAGAACCCATTCTTTCTTAAAAAGTCAAAAGGCTCCTGGACGGAATCTTCTAATGAAACCCTGGACCTGTTAGTCCATACGCACCTCCTCGTAAAAGGTTGGTCGCGGCTTGTAGGAATTTACTTCAACTGTATTTCGTTCGGATACGTACGGCACTGTTGGAGAGGCTCGCCCGAGGTTTTCACAGCGAAAGCGGAGCCCTGAGTCCTGGGAGAACCAATCAGTGTCACAGCTTTCGTATTAAAAACCCTCATCTCAGCGCATTCAACATTGTTCCCACCAAAGCAGCATGAAGCAAGTTTTAACCAGAATAGGACGCATTCGATGTTAAGAACCAGAATATTCCATTCCAGGAGGTTTCACCTCTGAACAGAGAGACGGTAGATAGTAATGGATGCAATCCTACGAATATTAGAGAAGAGTGTAGCCCAACGACTTGGTAATATTGATGTCTGGAATTTTTCCCTCCATTTTGAGGAGGCGTCAGTAAAGGTATCCCTTTGCACAGTAAAATATGGATTGGACTAAATCTAACCAAAACGGAGCTGATGCTATTTACAACCAAGCAAGGGTGCCCAAATTTCACCTCCCGCAAATAAATGGACAACTATTGGCATTATCCCCTAATGTAAAGTATTTAAAGACTAAACATAAAACTGGGAGTTAAGAAGACTTATGTAGCCTTCTATGCCTGTAAGAACCCCTTTGCAAAGAAATGGGATCATCGACCGAGGATGGTTTTTTGAGGGTTCAAAGAATAGCATATGCAGGTGCGCCTAGGGCTCCGCAGTCCTGCCCAGCCGAAGCCCTCAATGTACTTCCATACTTACCGCTATATTAAATACATTGTAACATGCATTTTTGTCAGACGGCATGACCCGGGACGTTGGACAGCGAAGCCTTGCGGTTATAGTAAAGTCGTCCTAGACATAGCTTCTCGGGAACTCTGGACATTTCCAACGAATTCCACCATAGACAAGTCGAGCTTCAAGAGGAATTTACCAATGAGCTTTTCAACCAGGGAAGAACACAAGACTGGCGACGTGCTGCAAGGTAACGGCACAGTATTCCATTCAAAAGTGGGCTGAGGGGTCGGTCTGGGAATTTTCTCGGATACGCACATATGAGTGGGCCAACAGACGGACCAGAAGGCGCTCTGCTCCTGACAGTCCATCGAAGACCCTGTGGTTATCAGGGACAATATCTATTCGCATAACTGACACTACTGGCTTCGAATGGGGAAGTCTCAACACCTGCACCAAGTCCAGAGAGATTTGGCCCCCCCCATATCAAGATTCGATCGCGGGAGCTTTTGAACCAGACGCCTACAAATGTGTACAGGATTACGATGGTTTGCACGGACACAAAGGTACGGGAACCATAGCACTAGACTCGGCATACCCTACAATTCACGTTGCCAAACTGTGAAAAGGAGGAAGGAACTGCCAGGCTCTTCCCTGGCAATTCTTCAGCGCTAGCTAAAGCCAGGCTGAGAATGCAAGGTAATTAATTCTTTAGGGACATCATAAAGATCTCCAGGTGCAAAGTGGGGGACTGTTGGGACTGAATCTGATCCGGCCGGATGCTACTCGGCTTGTCCTTCCCCCAGCAGTCAAGGTCTTAGGAGTTGTTGGCATCAAAATTATACAGAAGAGCGCTAATTGAGCTTCGGCGCCTTGTTATTTCCAATACGTCCGTAGATCATCACCATCCCCGCTCTCCATCCACATCCCATTACCCCCCCCCCCCCCCGTTAGCTGAGGTCCACTTTCAACAAAAGTTTCACTCTTGCCGCGTATCTTGCTCGCTTCAGATTCATTGTAAGCATTATGGCAATGCCCATTTGGGCTCCTTCATATGACCTCCTGAACGCTACTCCAAAGATATCGATATTCTTCTTCCAACTCACGGGTTACAGCCCCCCCCCCCCCCCCAATGCTCAGCGGATGTGACATATACTTATTCACATGCCGAATAAGTGGGCATAACCCAACCCCCCACCAACCCCTTCCACCCGTGAATAAACATACTCATACATAGTGTACTCAACAAAAAAACCAAACATTGAGGAGAATAGAGAGAAAATTACGGTGCAGAACTTCGAAAACCCAGTACCGTTGGTTTTTAGAAGCGGCCAAGCGGGTTCCCGGCCGTCGATATCCAACGGCCGCATTGCCTGGGTAGTGAGAACCTTGGGTACTGTCGCATTGGCGCACCAGGTCAGAGGAAGCTCGATACTTCGCTGATACCCACCCCCACAATTAAAATGCTACTCCCGAACGGGAGAATGTTGCGGAATACGGTAAGAAGAAACAATGCGGCCTAACTACCTGAGTGGTATAAGGTGCAGCGACCAATCGAGAGCTACCTTTATTGCACTAGGTAATAAAATCTTGGAGCTTGGTGAATTCATCAAGAATGCCGGAATATCCATCAAAATATAAGGACCATGATTAGAGGCATCAGGATGACGTACGTCAAAACCCAGGATGAAAAGGGAGTAAACTCACCAGGCCAAAAGGTAAGCCAGGCAACACAAGAGAGGCTACGTGAACGGTTGAACGAGTCAACTGGCCAGCAAACTTCTAAGAGAAGAAAGGATTCAGCTACCATAAAAGTAGGGCAGATAAAAAGGATGGCTTAAACTACTGACGAAAGTCATGTAGCCGCATTTATGGAGAGAGGTTGTGGACCTCCCAAGGAGGATGTGGAAGCCTGGAGAAAGATGATGCCTCAGAAAAAGGGAGTTAGGAGGAGGATACGGCCGGTGGTTAATATCATCTTCAAATATCATCTACACACCGATTCGGGAGATAATGTAAGCCATATTAGACGGCCTCAGAAGAAAAGGAGTCCTTAGGTTGGAGCTCAACAAGTCCAAAAATGTAACGGCAGATCAATTCTTGACTCAAATTGGAAAGTCCTTGGGACAGGAAGCCGAAACCAGGGCTAGCAGGTCGGAGATCTCTGCAATCTGCAAGGATATAGATGAGTTCACCACGGAAAAGGAGGTTCGCAAGACTTTGGAAAAGAAGTTCAACCTTATTAAACTTTAAGAGTCAGCGGTAAAGACCCTGCCGAAAGCCTATGTTTAGATACAAACCGCCATCATCAGTGTACCAGTGGAGACATTACTCAAAATGTTATCAGGATGGAGAGTAAGAATAGGCTGGGTTATATGTCGTCTTAGAGAGTAGGTGTCGCTAAAAGATGCTTTAGATGCCTTGCCTTCGATGATATCGTGAAGGCATGTTACAGTGCCGATGACAGGTCGAAGGAATGCAGAAGATACGTAGCGCAGGACCACATCAGTAAGAACTGTGGAGCAGACCCAAATTGCCTACAGCAAAAAAGTAAGGAGGAGGTGGACCAGCGGCATTGCAATAGCAACAGGTGCCCGGAATTCTAGACAGTCCTCAACGCAAATCGCAGATCAGGTTGTTACAAACCAACCTCAACCACTGCCAGGTGGCGCAAGATCTACTCTTGCAAACCATCCGTGAGAAAAATATCGATGTGACCATAATTAGTGAGGCATATCGAAATCACGATGGTGGCATTTAGGCCAAGGATTAAACGGGCCGAGCGACACTATGGATTTGCGGAGAACAAGCCTTCAAGGAAATAATCGAACACCCGGACGAAGGCTTCATCAGAGCGAAGGTCAAAGGAGTGTGCAGCTGCTATACTCCACCCAGCGCTTCACTTGGCGAGTATAAGCAAAAGCTGAGCGGCTTAGTTTTGGATGCAATAGGACGTTGGCCTATAATCGTGGGTAGCCTCTTGAATGGGGCAGCCGGAAAGGACGTCTTCTGCATTCGCGAAGCTAGACGTGATACTCGCGAATGTTGGAACCTCATACACTTTCAGAGAAAGAGACCAGAGATCAAAAGAGCTACTTGGCAAGTTAGTAAGGCAAACCGCATGAAGAGAAAGAGCTCCTGAAGAGTGCCGGGTGGGTTGCCGAGTTGGACGGGGAAAACTTTCAAGAGGGGCACGTTCTCTTCAGGGTCTGAGCCTGACATATCCCTAACTGGTGTGACTATAGAAAAAGTCACCCAAATTATCAAATGGGCGACGAAAGAAATCCATGCCATTATGCCCAGAAGACGACGATTGAAGATCCGCCACTTTAGTCAGAAAAGCTGCTTGGCAAGTTAGTGAGGACTACACTCACAACAGCCACAAGGTAATCTGCATGGAGATTAAGGGCATATCGAGCTGTTAAAAGAACTCCTACAGAGTGCCGGGTGAGTTGTCGAATTGGTCGGCGAAAACTTTTGTAAGGGACACGTTCTCTGTGACGCTAGAGCCTGCTATATCCCTCAGATCATCCAATGAGTGACGAAAGAATTCGATGTCATTATGTCCGAAAAGCGACTCTTCCCTAGTAGAGTGCCCAACTACTGGTGGAATAACGAAATAGCAAGTTTCCGAGCCGCATGTTTCCGGACAAGATGGCTTAATCAGAAGCAGCTGGTGACAACAATCGAGAGGAGACACATAGATAACAGCGAAGCCGCTTAAAGGCAGGGATTCGCAAAAGTAAAAGGAACTGCTACAAACAGTTGTGCGAAGATGCCGAAATAAACCCTTGGAGTGGAGAGTACAGGGCAGTAACGAAAAGGTTGCGAAGATCACCCTAGGTGACCTGTCCACGCCTCCTGCAAGAAATTGTTACCACTCTATTTCCTCCCCACGAAAACAACGGGAGACAAACGGTAGTCTAGGTCAAAGAGTGCGTCTTACCTCCAGTTACCGAAGAGGAACTCCGGGAAATATGTGGTAAAATCGGCGAAAATCAGGCCCCAGGTTTGCATGGCATCATGAATAGAAGTTTGAAGCTGCCAGTGAAGACTAGGACCGACTTTTTCCTCAACAACTCCAATATGTCTCTCAAAAGAAGAAATAATCCTTGCTCAGTGGAAAAAGCAAAAGTTGGTGTTAGGAAGCAACCCAATGAGCCACTTGGAGATCCAACAGTCCAGCAAATCGGAAAGTGATGGAGAGAAGGAACTTTCTGGTACGAGCCGGATAAGGATCCCAAAGAGTACATCATCACAGCGGAGGTTGCACAGGGCTCGGTATTGGGTCCCTAGTTGTGGAATGCCATGCATAATAGAGTGCTTATGCTTCGCGTCCCAGAGAAGGCTGCGATTGTAGACTTTGCCTATCACCCAGCTGCAGTTGTTACAGGAAAGCACCCAGAGGATGTGGAGGTTTACGCGGCAGAGATAGTGAGAGCGCAAAAGACCTGGCTGAATTGACACTGGCGGATGAAGAAACGAAAGCGGCGAAGGTAGCAATTGGCAGATGTATGGTCGTCCCTAAGCCGGCTCTCAAGTACCTCGGAGTGATAAGTGATGCCAAACTTACAAGAATGTTGTCGTATGTCGGTGGGCCGAAACACTGTGGAAGATTACTTTTAGACGAAGTAGGGTGGATGAAGCAGCACGGAAGCAGTTGGATTCGGTTTACCGACCGAGGTTTCTCAGTGCTTTTAGAGCCACATCAAATGAAGCAGTATTGGTGATGGTGGGCATGATCTCAGTTGACATTCTGGCGAATGAAGTGAATGTACTATACCATGCAGAACGTATAGAGGGACACACGGAATGCAGGAATGCTGCATGGTCATAGTCGCATGACCTCTCGCAACGCAAATGGAACAATTTTTCGAAGAACCGATGGACTCTCAGGTTCATTCCCAACATTAGAGTATGGCTTGGGCGGAAACACGGAGAAGTAACTACGGCGTTACCCATGTAGTCAAAGGATACGGTTGTTGCTGCAGGTAGTATTTACACAGTTGGAACTAGAGGATTAGCCGAATTGTCCTGCATGTAGTGGTATACCGGAGGGTGCAGAGCATATGATGTTTCAGTGTCCAAGGTTCGCGATGAGGAGAAAGAGCTGAACCAAGCGCTGGGGAAGAACATGACCCCAGAGAGTATAGTTGCAAAGATGCTGAGGTCAAAAGAAAACTGGCTTATGGATTCCTCCGGAATTGTAAAAATACAGAATGAGCTGGTGAAGAATGAAATAAAGCTCAAAGGACGAGGATTATGAGGACCTAAAGGCAAACCGACACCCGAAGTAATACCTAAATGGTGGTCCCACGGGGCTGAGGCTGGAGAGACTGGAGAAAGATATGTATTACATATTGTGTGATAGTGTTATATATCTTAGGTCAGGCCTGTGCGGAGTTGCCAAATCTCCCATCAGGCGCGTCCCTTTGTGCGGATAAGGGAATGCTCGGCGAATGTGTCATGGGCATGCACATGAACGCATCCGGAGATGTGCGTGTATGGGCATGCTTATGCGCAGGCCGGGTAGGTGGGAAGTAAACGCCCACCCGTGGATAAAAATTGGCTATGGGAAGGACACCCAGAAATTAAACCAAATATGGAAGAGGAGAAAAGTAGTTTTTTTACGGTGCAGAGCTTCGGAAACCCAGTGCCGGCGGTTTTTGAGAGTGAGCAAGCGGGCTCCCGGCCGTCGATATCCAACGACCGCAGTGCCTCAGTAGTGGGAAACTTAGCTACTGTGGCATCTAATGCTACAAGAGATAATGGTGGAGTGGAAATTAGGTCCACACCGGATCCTTTTAGGAGGAGTTCGAAGCTTGGGAGATCACCACCGAGAACAATGGTTCATTTTGGTAGTCGAGATTCGTCGCGGGACTCTAAAAGAAATACGAATAGTCCCTTAATCGAGATCATTCCTTGTGGCGCAAGGCGCGAAAGCAAACGGGAGCATACCGGAATGGCGTTCGTTACACTCGGGGAACGAATAAATGAACTGTGCGAGTTCATCAAGGAGAGGCGGAATATCCACCAAAATATTCGAGCCTTGATCAGAGGCATTAAATTGTCTTATATCAAGGCACTCGAAGAAAAGAATTCCCAAGCGTCAGCTGGCAAGGTCACAGGAAGACAGGAAAATGCGCTAGAGACAGTACCAGCGAGCCTCTTGGACCACAGCAAGTCTCGAAGAAGAAAAAAGCCTCTTCACCAAAGAAGGCGGAGTCGGCGAGAGTACCCGCGAAAGTCGGTAATCTCACGATTGCAGCCACAACACCTACAAAAGTCAAAGAAACCAACGCCCGGAGGCCCGAACAATGGACTAAGGTGAGCAACAAGAGGAAAAAGGACAAAAAGAAGCTCCGCCCGGAAATAATAATTATTTCCAAGAAGAGAAATATGTCCTATACCGACATCCTCCGAAAGGTGAAGTCAGACCCGGAATTGAAGGATTTGGGGGATAGTGTGAGCCGTATCAGTCGAACACAGAGAGGGGATTTGATGCTGGAGTTAAGTAAATCCGCTGACAAGTCGGCCAATAACTTCCGCGGGAAGGTGGAAAGTGTACTTGGAAAGGAAGCTGAGATAAGAGCTCGGAAACAGGAGATAGTGGTTGAATGCAAGGACCTAGATGAAGTCACCTCACGGGAGGAGATCTGTGCTGCACTAAAGCAGCAGTTCAACCTTGGCGATATAGACCAGAGTGCCATAAAAAGGATGAAGAAGGCATATGGTGGCACACAGACCGCTATTATTAGTTTGCCGGCGGAATCAGCTATTAAGTTAATTACCGCGGGCAAGGTAAGAGTAGGTTGGGTCGTGTGCAGGCTCAGGGAGCAAATATCTCTGAAGAGATGCTTCAGATGCCTCGATTTCGGCCATTTTGCGGCGGCATGCACTAGCCAGCATGATAGGTCGAGGAGTTGCAGGAAGTGTGGGGAAGAGGGCCACCTCATCAAAGATTGCACCGGAGATCCACGGTGTATGTTATGTAATGGGAAAGAGGGCGTGGACGGCCGGCATATTGCGGGAAGCAGCAGATGTCCGGTGTATAGGAGGGAGCTGAACCGCACAGGCAAATGAGATTGATACAAATCAATCTCAATCACTGTGAGGCTGCTCAGGACCTGCTCTCGCAAATCATTCGAGAGTCGAATGTCGATGTCGCGGTTATTTGCGAGCCGTACAGAAACTACGGCGGTGCGACTTGGGCGGTGGATGCGTCTGGCAACGCCGCAATCTGCGCGTGCGGAAGGCAGGCCATTCAGGAAGTCATGGGCCCCCCAGCTGCCGGTTTTATAAGGACGAAGGTCAACGGTGTCCATATTTACAGCTGCTACGCTCCTCCTAGTGCAACCATAGTACAATATGAGGAGATGTTAGACAGTCTGGTGTTGGACGCTGGAGACCGCAACCCTAAAATCATTGCGGGCGATTTCAACGCGTGGGCCCTGGAGTGGGGAAGCCGATCGACGAACACTAGAGGTCAAATTCTTTTGGAGTAATTTGCGGACCTGGACATGGTACTGGCCAACGTTGGATGCGTGCCCACCTTTCGAGGAAGAGTGTCGGGTTCGATCGTTGACCTGACATTTGTTAGCACTTCACTAGTGAGGGAGATGGCTTGGCAAGTGAGTGAGCACTACACCCACAGTGACTACCAGGCCATCTTCCTCCGCATTGGGAACCGGGGAAGCAGTGAACGACGCTCTGGAGGTGCAAAGGCTAAGGCGGTTGGCTGGTCTATCGGAGTTTTCGACGAGGAGACATTCCTGGCCGCATTGGAGGGAGCCCATGATCCAGATGGAACAGCGATGGAAAGGGTCACACAGATGTCTCAGCGTGTAACCGAAGAATACGACGCTACGATGCCACGACGACGTTTGCACCACGGCAAGAGGCCAAACAACTGGTGGAAGACGGAGATCGCTGCCTTGAGATCCTCTTGTCTCCGAGCGAGGAGACTTTCCCACAGGACAAGGAGAAGGCCGGAGCACCAGGAGCGTGAGGATGAATACAGGGATCTGCGAACCAACCTTAAGAAGGCCATTCGGAGAAGCAAGCGGCAATGCTACCAGAAGCTCTGCATGGGGGCTAATACGAATCCGTGGGGTACAGCCTACCAAGTTGTAATGAAGAAGATCCGCGGGTGATAATCACCTCAGGTGACATGCCCACGGCTCTTGTTGCAAATAATTACAACTCTTTTCCCGCAGCAGAAGCAGGATGAAAGAGAACCCCAACTGGCAGCTCAGCAAGACGTCTTCTCGATCCCTGATGTTACCGAAGAGGAACTTTGGGAAATCTGCAGACGTATTGGGGACAGCAAGGCTCCGGGATTGGACGGAATTCCGAACAGGGCTTTGAAGGTGGTGGTCAAGGCCAGACCAAGGTGGTTCGCAAGCACATTCGAATCGTGCATGGCGGAAGGAGTGTTTCCCGCCCAGTGGAAGAGGCAGAAGCTGGTCTTGCTACCGAAGCCCCGAAAACCACCCGGCGTGCCCTCTTCATATCGCCCTATTTGTCTCTTAGACACCTTGGGGAAGATGTTGGAGAGGGTAATATACAACAGGCTGCTCCCGTTCATCGAGCTTGCGGGTGGTCTTTCAGAGCGGCAATATGGGTTTCGGCAAGCCCGTTCTACGGTCGATGCAGTAGCAAAGCTCGTGGAATTGGCTCGAAATGCAATGGCCATGGGCAAATGCTGTGCTCTGGTGACGCTGGACGTCAAAAATGCTTTTAACTCAGCCAACGGGGGCTGGATTAAGGACGCTTTGGCCAAACTGGGTGTTCCTAGCTACTTGACTCGGCTCATCGAGAGTTACTTTTCGGACAGACTTCTCTGGTACGAGACGGACGACGGGCCGAAGGAGTACATTGTGACAGCAGGTGTGACTCAAGATTCTGTATTGGGACCGTTGCTGTAGAACATAATGTACGACGGAGTGCTTGGCCGTCGCGTGCCGGAGGAGACAACGCTGATTGGTTTTGCGGACGACTTGGCGGTAGTTGCAATTGCAAAGCATCCCAAGGACGTGGAGCTTTATGCAAATGAAGCCATTCATACCATCAAGTCATGGTTACGAATGGCCAAGCTGGACCTGGCGGACGAAAAGACGGAGGCGGTCCTCATTACCAACCGTAGGAAGAATAACACGGTTACCATCCAGGTTGGTAATCGTGAGGTCGTCTCAAAATCGGTTGTCAAATACCTGGGGGTGATGATCGATGCCAAGCTGAGTTTCAAGAGACACTTGGATTATGCGGGAGAGAAGGCAGCAAATGCCAGCTCATCCCTTGCAAGGATGATGCCTAACGTGGGAGGGCCGAAGTATAGTCGCAGGCTACTCATCGCGGGAGTGGTGAGGTCGATCCTACTATGCGCGGCCCCTGTCTGGGCGGGAGCATTGAACCACCCTGCCAACCGGAGGAACATAAGTTCGGCATACCGGCCAATTGCGCTAAGGGTGTGCAGGGCATTTAGGCAGTGTGTGTCATCGCAGGAATGATCCCTGTAGATCTTCTATAGGGCGAGGCTCACTGGCTCTAGGAAAAACGGAAGGCAAATCCAGCCGTGGTGAATGCGGATTTCCGAAAAGCCATCAGGAGAGAGTTGTGTGACAAGTGGCAACAACGATGGGATAATGCCGACAAGGGCCGGTGGACCCATACATTGATCCCGTGTATCGAGAAATGGGTCAACCGAAAGCACGGAGAATTGAATTACCACCTGACACAGTTCCTTACGGGACACGGTGGCTATAGGAAGTACTTGCATCGCTTCGAGTTGGACGAGTCTCCCAACTGTCCTGAATGCGGTGCTACACTCGAGGACCCGGAGCACGTTATGTTCCATTGTCCCAGATTTCTGCAGCAAAAAAGGTGGTTGAACAGCATCGTAAGGGCGGACATCGAGCCTTCCAACCTGGTGGAAGAGATATTGAAGTCTGAGGAAAACTGGATGGCGGTAAATGAGGCAGTAGCTGTGGTGCAGACAAAACTCCTGGAGTTGGATCGAGCTCGGAAGGCGGCGCGACGGAGACGTGACATGGACGAGCTGGTATAGAAGAACCAGAGCCTCCCCCGCGAAGTAATACTTCACGGTGGTCCCGCGGGGATGGGCGGAAGAGTGGGGGTGGTTTTAGTGGGTGTGAATCCCACACACTGCTGCAATCTGGCGCAGCAGCGTCTTTCTAAGATTTCCACCTCCATCCATAAAAAAAAAAATAAAAAAAAAAAAATATTTTAGGTCAGGGGTGAATGCTGTTGGTAATGCCAGCCTCAAAATGAAGGTTGGTTTTCAAAACCTGCTGAAATATGAAAATCTCTATAGTATTGTGAAGCACGAGAGGGGTCCAAGAGTGTCACTGGGACCAGTTGATTATGTTTGCCCTGTGCGCTAATTTGGTATTCGGGAAGAAAATGCTTCCTCTTTTCAGGATATAAAATTAATAATTTTCCCAGGAATTTTTTTTCTATGCATTCACACACGCACTCATGTGTGCATTTTAAATGGAGTGTTATAAGAGGTGAATAGGTGCTAAGTCGTTGGATTTGTTATGGGCTATAGACACGAATAGTATGGTGGTCCTTTGAAATTCTTGAAGGACCTATTTCACAGATTGTAAACATGTTGTTCACCAATAATTGTTTCGCCACAGTTCAAGTGGGTATCAACAAGAGCCCAAGACCTCTTCACAATAGTTTTCTTTTCCATTTGAAGGGTCCGTTTTAAGCACTTCGCAAAATACTTTATGAATATTGTTTTACAACCTCGATAAGAATAGCGTCCTAAGGAGCACGCTAGGTTGAAGGGTTTTTGATGTGATCAGAAAATTAAAACAGCGCTCTACCCCGTGAAGGGTATCTTAAGTTGTTTTGGAGGAGCGTGCAGTTTTTGAAGCTCGTGATAGATGTAGCAATTCATAACGTATTTCTCCGAACGATTAAGGAGCGAAACGGACTGACATCGGATGGAATTCCAAACAGTCATTTCCATACTTCATAGCATACATAATAACTCCACTTACAGTGACGAACTTGTATATAATTCTGATTCCATTCAGGAGTCAAAAACATCCCTCAAAATTCCTATCTAAAAAATGACTCCCACAAATCCATGCGCCTTGTGTAAAACCCCTAATTTACTCTTCTTCCATTCTTTGCCTGATAATAAAAAATCCTTAAAGGACAAAAGGGCTTGATCGTCACAAACTGAATTATCTCCATCATCTAATTTTGCGGTTTTGTTGACAAAGGCAGTGAAGATTAACTTTTCTGAATTGGGTCTCTCGATATTGAATAGATTTTTCATGTGGGTTCGCCTCCTTGATTTACCTGTAGTTCCTGTTTTTCTAACCGTGGGATTCATAGGAAATAAATAATAAGGTGCAGATCATTGATGACTTGGAGGTTTTTCAGGAAAACTGTACTTCCTTCGCTCAGGAAGTTGTGATTTTCGTGAAATTTTGATTTCCTAGTTCAGTGCTGCTTCGTGCACCTAAATATAAGGCATTTTTTAATCGATATCTGAATTTTTGATGAAATTCAGATCCTTAGATTTATCTGGACATACTTCATTCAGTCACTACCGTTGATTTTTAGAGATGATAAGATACTTACGACAAAGCCAAGATCACCTGCTGTGATAAATCAAGAGCTCCGGTAGTTGGTGTCGTCCTTGACAATGAAGTGAGTTATTTGTTTGTTGTCCTTTTTCTTCTATGTTTGCCATGTTCATACCTTGTCAACACAACCTCGGTGGTTAACAAAGTATAGGTTGAATAGTTTATGTCATATTCTTATCCTGAATCTGGGGTTTTAAGCCTCTTGATTTAGAGACCTCAATTTGATTTATGGTAGTTGAATTCGATTGAAAAGTGAGTGATGTTCTTCAGTAAGGGACACAAATCCTCTTTTTGATTACACTATATCTTATATCTATCTTCAACCATATATACTTACGGCTACAAGTGGACCTTATTCTGGGACTTCGCCGAACGTTCTCATGGCGTTTTCTTATTGCGGACATCAGCAACCTCATACTAGGTGCAGACTTTTTAGGCCACTATGGATTGCCAATAAATCTGCAAAATAGGTCTCTTATATATCCCGTAATTTCGCTAAGGCCTTCAAGTAAACTTGCCACCTGCGCTGCTGTCAGTCTTTCAATCATTTTTGAAGAAGTAGCCGACCCTCGCATTCGCGCTCTTCTTCAAAAATTCAGCAACACCTACTGAAAGTAGTCTCTCGCTGCCAACTAAAAATGATGTACAGCACCACATCCGCACTACTGGTTCCCTGCTCATCCATTACCAACCGAGAAGCTCGCTGCTGCTAAGAAAGAATTCGACACACTTTTACAGCAGGATATTTGCAGACCATCAAATAGCTGCTGGTCTTCTTTCCTAAAGTCCAACGACGAATGGAGACCATGTAGCGATTACAGACGTCTGAATGCTCAGACCGTTCCAGACCGCTATCCCATACCACTCATCCACGACTTCCCGCACAACCTCACTTACTGCCGTGTTTTCGTGAACTTGGACTCAGCCAAGGCATACCATCAAATCCCTGTGGCTCCCGAAGATATTCCGAAAATTGTGATGTGCGCAGCCTTCAGAGCCTTCTAGTTCACACGGATGCCTTTTGGCCTATGCAATGCGGCGCATACTTTTCAAAGATTCATCCACTCTGTCCTGAGGAACCTTAACTTTTGTTTCGTGTACTTGGATGATGTTTTCGTCGTTTCCTCCTCTCAATCAGAACAGAACCTTTCGAATGCATTTTTCAACGTCTGCTTGAGGCCGGTCTTGTACTTAACTTTGAAAAGGAATTAATCCTTCAACGGCATGTGAAGTTTTTAGGTCACACGATTTTCCCTGAGGGAATTCGACCGGATCCAGGCAAGATTTAGGCCATCAGAGACTTCCCACAATCTAAAACGGTCAAGGATCTGCAAAGGTTTTTGGATATGTTAAGCTTCTACCGTCGTTTCTTGCACAAAACCGCACAACATCAAGCGATCCTCAATGCCTATTTGTTTAGACTCAAGATCAAAGACTCACGCATGATTGCGTGGTCGACGGAGATCGTCCAGGCTTTTGAATTAGTCAAACGACACCTGGCAGACGCTGCACTCCGGGCATTTTCTCAAACTGATGCACTACTGGTCGATGCCCCAAATTTCGCAGTAGGTGCTGACCTTCACCAAAAGGTACACCAAATCTGGCAGCCATTGTGCTTCTTTTCCAAAAAATTAAATATAGTTCAGCAGAACTATGACACCTAAAATCGTGATCTATTAGCTGCGTACATGACAATAAAGTACTTCTGATGCTCCCTAGAAGGCAGGCCGTTCACAGTGATTACGGACCACAAGCCGCTTATCTTTGCTTTTAAGCAGAAAGCCAACAAAGCGTCCCCTCGCCAACTCCGGCACCTGAGCTTCATAAGTCAGTTTACTTCGGATATCCAGAAAGTGTCCGATAAGGATAATGTCGTTGCAGACGTTTTGTCACGGGTTTCAGAAGTTAAAAACCCAGCCACAGTCGATTTTTTGGCAATCGCCGAGGCACAGAAGAATGACTCGGTACTTCAGAGCCTCAATGACAACTCCAAATACAAATTTCGGGAGTTTTTCCTTTTCGGCTCAACCTCCAAAATACTTTGCGCCACCTCTGAAAAGGGACCTAGGTCATATATTCCGGCCGCTTTTCGCAAGGAAGTATTCCATGCAGTACATGATCTTGCGCACCCAGGCATTCGGAAAACGAATCGATTTTTCACTAACAAACATGGCCCTCAAATAATAAAGATGTTAACTCGTGGGCCAGGCAGTGCATCACGTGCCAGAAGTGTAACTTACCAAATACGTAGAGAAGGAAGTAGGCTCATTCTCTCAGCCTACAAAACGTTCCATATCGACATTATTCGCCCCTTTGCGAGATTTGCTTGGCTTCAAGTATTGCCCCACAATCATCGATAGATCCACGCGGAAGCCTGAAGCAATACCTCTGACCGACATTTGCGCACAATCGTCCGCCGGGGCCCTTTGTCGGGAATGGTTGCCACGCTATGGTGTTCCGGCCGAAGTCATTAATGACCAGAGAACGCAGATCACGTTTACCACGTTCACGAAGTTGGGCAAACTCCTAGGCGAAAGATTCTCAATTTTAATGATTGTTGTTAAATCTAAAAGGAATATCGTATATAACGATTTGTTATTAAAACAAACCCAGTTAAACCAAACTACCAACCCGCGTTTTGTCTGTTCTGGACCATGAGGAACACCTGCTACCACAACATATTCTTTCGGCTTGCCGTCGGTATTGTAGCAAAGTAATATATCTGAGACTCCCTTGGCGATTGCCTACCTTGTCGTGGTGAGAGAGCTCGATAAGGTGGATCCTCCGCGAAACCAGAGGTGACACCTGAAGCTAAGCGGTGTGACTACCGTGCCGAGGGCACATAGGTTAAGATGGGGCCATAAACGGTGAACTCTGGATACCAAGCAACCCCCAGTTTCAACTAGTCTTGTTTCGGCAAAAAGAGGCTCTGCCGGGATTAACTTACTTTCTCCGGTAAAACAAAGGACATGGCAGCCAACTATGAAGAAACTAAAAACTTAAAAAAGCAAAATAAAAAAATTCAACAGCATTTTGATCATAGCGATCCAACCCTGAACGAAGGAGCAACCCTGAACTTTTCGATGTCTGAGTCCAGATACAGATTTACCACTTATTCTAGCGGGAACCAACCCTATTGGGAGTCAGTCCTTAACGGTCGAACCGAGCAGTCCCCTTCTGTCAGCATTCCTGACCCTGAGCTCCAATCGGCGCCACCTGCTAAGGCTAAAGTTTGTCCTACAGGGAAGCATATTCGGGCAGCAAACAGCCTCCGGGCAAACAGCCTCCAGGCAAAACAATGCCTCCGGATAAAAAGTCTACGAGCAAGCCACCTTCGGGCAAACCGCCTCCGGGCAAACCGCCTTCGGGCAAAACACAACCTTCGGGTAGTGCCAATGTTGAAGCCAAAGGATCGTCTGGGGCATCTGCGGCTAAGGGCAAACCAAAGCGGCAGCGATGACGATCCCAACTCCTTGGCTCAAATGGCTGTAAAGAAGACTCAGCCGGCAACGGCTAAGTCTCCATTTGCAGTCCTTCCGGTAACGATACAGAGCAATGTGAGCAGCATAGAAGGAAGCTCCTCCTAGCTGTAAGAACTGCATCCTCGCAAGGGATTACACTACGCTTTGAGTCAATAGGTGTATACCGCAAAATGTTACGGATAAACTTTACCGACGAACACACGAACGAGTGGCTTAGACAGGACTGTTCCTCCTTCAACGATTTGTGGGAAGGTGCGTAACTGACCCCGGAGAGGGTTTCCGAATTACCATCGTTTAGAAAGTGCCTTCTCTGACTTTCAGAAGAGGAGTGTGATGGTGCTGAGGTCCTGCAACAACTTAGAGTCCAGAATAGCCTCAAGATCTCCACCTGAATGCTAATAAGCAGCAAAGCAGGGGGAACAGCTTATAGGCCTGAAACTTATCTCACTATTAGTGTTCCTAAATCGGATATTAAGAAGGTTCTCGAACAAATGGGCTACCAGCTCTACTGCGGGCTTGGTACCGTCACAATACAAGTGTCGGCTTCAAAAACGATGAGGTTCCTCGCAGATAAATTTCCATCATTGTAAAGCGGCGACTGTATTTATCAGTTGTCAGATCAATAGCTGCAAGACAGATATATACCTCATACAAGAACCGTGGGTTGTTGTTGGGGAAATTATTGGCTTAACCTTCCGACATGCTGACTTGCTGTGCGCCAATGAAATTGGTAGACCGCGCTCCTGCATGGTGGTTTCAGAAGACCTCCACGGTATCTTGGTTATGTGATGGCGACACCACAACGAACAAATTGACCAAAAAAGCCAACAGGGGATAAGGAGATCGTATGGTGCTCTGCCTATTTCCCTTACGACGTAGACGAAGTTCGTAGTGGAACGTGGTCAGGCGAGAGGTCATAGACATCACGGTGGCATCCCCTGACAACGATATTACGTTCTCGGATCACATGCGCATTGATTTCATAATGGGCATGAATCGACATACAAAACAGAACTGAGCACCCGAGTTATGATCCCTGGGAGATGCATGAAATTCATTGCTCAAATTGTGAAAACAACCCAGATAATCAATACTAACATGAGAGAAGCTTTCCAAGAGAACTGTCCACTCATGATGCCAAAGAAAAGTAAAACACCATGGTGGAACTCGGATTTAGCGAAACAGAAGAGAACGACAAGGGTGCTCCTCAACCGAGCTCTAAAGTCTGATTTGGCCGCTTGCTGGAGTCAGTACAAAGAGGCTCAAAAAAATACGAAGAAAACCATAAGTTCAACCAAACGAGCATCATGGAGACGCTTTTGCGACGAGACCAACTCTCTTGAAGCAACTTCAAAATTAAAGTGGATCCCTGAACAGAACGTAGTCTGCAGTTGGATTATCTACGTTTACAGAAGGGGAGATACACAGAATGCGTTGAAGAAATGGCAAACCATTTACATGAAGTGCACTTCCCTGGCAGCATCCAAAATCTCATCTCGGGTTCGATAGACACATACAGTCCTCAAGTGGTAGATTGGAATCTGACATTCACATTTCACGGGAGCGAGTGATATGTGCATTCGACTCGTTCCATAGATAGATAGATACAGCCTGTGTGGAGTTGCCAAATCTCCCATCAGTCGCGTCCCTTCGTGCAAATAAGGGAATGCCCGGCGAATGTGTCATGGCCATGCACATGCACGCATCCGGAGATGTGCGTGTATGGGCATGTTTATGCGCTGGCCGGGTAGGTGGGAAGCAAACGCCCACCCGTGGATAAAAATTGGCTATGGGAAGGATACCCAGAAATAAAACCAAACATGGAGGAGCTGAAGAAGAATGAAGTTACGATGCAGGGCTTCGGAAACCCAGTACCGGCGGTTTTTGGGAGTGAGCAAGCGGGCTCTCGGCCGTCGATATCCAACGACCGCAGTGCCTCAGTAGTGGGAACCTTGGCTACTGTAGTATCTAATGTTACAAGCGTACGGGAGGAACTTCAACTGCCTCCAGTGATAGACCCGTTCAGAAGGAGCTCAATTTTTCACAGATCCCCTCCCACACGGGCACAAGCCCCCACGATCGCTACCCCCATTGGGAAGCGTATAGCGGGAGTCTTCGATGAGGAAGAATCCCTGACGCCAATTCACCCGAGCGATGTTTTGGGCAATGACCAGTCAGGAGTTGCCTTTACTACCTTCGGTAAAAAGATCATGGAGCTGTGTGAGTTTCTAAAGTAGCGCAGGAGCATTCACCAAAATATAAAGGCCATGATAAGAGGCATCCGGTTGACGTACGGCAAGGCTCAGGATGAACGAGTAGGGAAGTCGCTGATTGGAAAAGTGAACCAGGCAACTCAAGTAACGCCGGTTCAAAACACAAAAGGGGAGAAACCGGGGACGAGGCTGCGCGAGAAGGTGAATGACGGAACAGGCCAGCAAACCCCGAAAAGAAAAAAGGACTCAACTCCCAAAAAGGCGGAGTTCATGAAAAGTAGGTCTGAAGCTGCCAGTGAAAATACTGCAGTGGCTACCTCGAGAAAAGGGATCGAACCTTCAAAGGCGGATGTGGAAGCTTGGAGAAAGGTAGAACTGCGGAAAAGAAATCATCGGAGGAAGATTAGACCGGAGGTGATTTTCATTTCCAAACGGGGCGAAGGGTCATATGCCGACATTCTCAGGAAAGTGAAGGCAGACCCCGAACTCAGCAATTTGGGAGACAACGTCAGCCGCATTAAACGGTCCCAGAAGGGAGATCTTATGTTGGAACTTAAGAAATCCAAGGATGTAACCGCGGACAAATTCTTAAGCCAACTCGGGAAGACTTTAGGGCAGGAAGCCGACATAAGAGCTAGCAGGCCGGAGATCACTATAATCTGCAAAGATATAGATGAAATCACGACGAAGGAGGAGGTTCGTGAAGCGCTGGAGAAACAGTTCGATCTTGCCGGACTACAAGAGTCAGTGGTGAAAACGCTAAGGCCTATGGGGGAACACAAACCGCCATCATCAGCCTACCAGTGGAGAACGCACTCAAACTGTTAGCAGCAGGGAGAGTGAAAATAGGCTGGGTTATGTGTCGCCTTAGGGAACAGGTGGCGTTAAAACGGTGCTTTAAATGCCTTGGCTTTGGTCACATTGCGAAGGCATGCACTAGCCCAAATAACAGCTCAAAGCAATGCAGGAGATGCGGAGTGGAAGGCCATATCAGCAAGTACTGCGGAGCTGACCCAAATTGTCTACTGTGCAAAGGAAAGGAGGGTGTGGACCATCAGCACATTGCAAGCAGCAGGTGCCCGGAATACAGGAGAGCCCTTAGCACAAATCGCAGATGAGGTTGATACAAATCAACCTCAACCACTGCGAGGCGGCGCAGGATCTACTCGCGCAAACCATCCGCGAGAAAAACATCAATGTGGCTATACTAAGTGAACCATACCGAAACCACTGTGGTAGCGTTTGGGTCAAAGACCAAATGGGCCAAGCAGCGCTGTGGACTTGTGGAGAACAAGCCTTCGAAGAAATAATGGAGCACCCGGAGGAGGGCTTCATCAGAGCGAAGGTGAAGGGCATCCACATCTACAGCTGCTATGCGCCACCCAGCGCTACACTCGTCGAGTATGAGCGGATGCTTGCCGCTCTTGTTTTGGATGCAAGAGGACGTTGGCCGATCATAATAGGAGGCGATTTCAATGCTTGGGCTCTTGAATGGGGCAGCCGGATAATGTCAGAGGACGTGTTCTCTTCGAAGCATTCGCGGAGCTGGACGTGGTACTGGCGAATGTTGGGTCTTCGTACACTTTCCGGGGAAGGGGCCTGGGGTCTATAGTGGACCTGACATACGTGAGTGCCACTTTAGCCAGGAGAATCACTTGACATGTCAGTGAGGACTATACTCACAGCGACCACCAGGCAATCTGCATAGAGATAAAGGGCGGATCGAGCTCGAAAAAGAGTTTTCGCAGAATTCCGGGTGGTATGCTTGGCTGGACAGTGAAAGCTTTCGATGGGGACACATTTTCCGCGGTGCTCAAATCCGACATATCCCTGAATGGTACGGCTGGAGAGAAAGCCACCCAGATCACTCGATAGGTGACGGAAGCATGCGATGCTACTCTCCCCAGTAGGCAACCCAACTACTGGTGGAACAACGAAATCGCAAGTTTGCGAGCCGCATGTTTTCGGGTAAGGAGGCTTTGCCAGAGGCTCAGGAGAAAACCCGGTGGCGACGGTCGAGAGGAGGTACACAAGCAATTGCGTGGCCGCCTAAAGGAAACCATTCGGAGGAGCAAAAAGAATTGCTTCAAACAGCTGTGCGACCATGCCGACATAAACCCTTGGGGCGGGGCTTACAGAGTGGTGATGAAAAGGCTGCGGAAATCACCCCAGGTGACCTGTCCGCGCCTCATGAAACAGATGGTTACCACTCTGTTCCCTCACCACGAAAATAGGGGAAGGCAAACTTTTGTCCAGTTAAATGACGGCATAATACCGCCTGTACCTGTGGAAGAGCTGCGGGAAATATGTGTTAGGTTTGGTGACAACAAGGCCCCAGGTTTGGATGGCATCCCCAACCGAGCTTTGAAACTGGCAGTGAAGACTAGGCTAGACCTTTTCGCCAACACCTTCGAGGCCTGCCTAAAAGAAGGAATATTCCCTGCCCAGTGGAAAAAGCAAAAGTTGGTGTTGCTTCCGAAGCCTGGCTGGAGGTTGGTGCTAGCCGGAGTGGTGCGCTCCATCCTGCTCTACTCGTCGCCTGTGTGGGCAGAGGCGCTTGCAAACTCTCAGAGACGGAAGCAGGTGAACTCGGTTTACCGGCGGATGGCTTTGAGGGTTTGCAGTGCTTTTAGAACCACATCAGATGAGGCAATATTGGTGGTGGCAGGCATGATCCCGGTCGACATTCTGGCCAAAGAAATGAATGTCCTGTACAATGCAAGACGTACGGAGGGGCATGCACAGCGTAGAAATGCGGCAAGATCAGAGTCGCTTGATCTCTGGCAACGCAGATGGGACGAGTCTACGAAAGATCGGTGGACGCACAGGCTCATTCCCAACATTAGGGTGTGGCTAGAGCGAAAACATGGGGAGACCAACTACCACATTACCCAGTTCCTCACGGGACACGGTGGTTGCTACAGGCAGTATCTGCACCGCTCTGGGTTGGATGATTCTCCGAACTGTCCCAGATGCGATGGCATACCGGAGGATCCAGAGCATGTGATGTTTCACTGCCCACGATTTGCGATGGAGAGAAGGAGCTTAAACCAGGTGTTGGGCAGGAGCGGGACCCCGGAGAGCTTGGTTACTGAGATGCTGGAGTCCGAGAAGAAGTGGCTTGCGGTTAGCTCCAAATGCAGGAGGAGTTGCTGAAGGAGCAAAGAAGGAGGAAAGCTGCAAATAGAAGAAGGATGAGTGCCTAAGAGCAAACCTACCCCGCGAGGTAATACCTCAATGGTGGTCCCGCGGGGCTGGGGCTAGAGAGACCGGGGGTGGTTTTAGTGGGTGCGAATCCCACACGCGCGCTGTAGTTCCGCCGTTCGGGCGGCGGACGTGTCTTTCTAAGATTTTCCACCTCCGTGTACGCACAAAAAAAAAAAAGATAGATAGATACAAGTCTACGGGTCCAGATGACATTAATCCTGCCCTAGTAATAGAGGGAATGGATGCCCTGGGCGTACACATTCGGAATATATACGGCGTTTGCCTAGCACACGCTTATATTCCAACCAGCTGGCGTCATGTGAAGAGAGAAGGCAATGTCCGATAAAGAATACGCCTTAGGCGCATTTATGCACGTTGAAGGCGCCTTCAATTATGCCTCATTCGCGGTGATCTGTTAATCAGTTGGATTCTTCACATGCTGGAGTGGAATGGGCACTGTATGTGACCACCTGAATGCAACACTACATGTAATCCACAGTTGGTGCCTCCACGCTGGACTAACGGTAAATGCTAGGAAGAGTGGACTAGGTATGTTCACTAGAAACATCAGGTGGGGCAGCTACACGCTAATAGGGACGGAAATCCAGCTGGTACAAACAGCAAGCCTGTAGTCCCCTCCCCTTTGCGGCTGAAATTTCCTTCTGCGGAGCCTTCTCCTCCCGTTTTCTGTAAGAATTAGGCGATAGTGTCCCCGACAGGCTGGCTGTAGTCAGCTTCCAGTTCCTCTCATTGGGGGAGTTGTTGTACTATCCTTTTTCCAAATATTGCTGTATGGGTTATTAAATGTAAGGTTCTAATGAGAACTCTTAATTTTGATATCAAGAATAAGGGGTCAAAAAAGAGAGAAATTGATTTAGAAATGAAACGAACAGAAAAGCCTGGGAAAAATCATCCCACGTTGGCGTCCTTATTTACGAAAGTCATTTCTTAGTATATAAACCCTCTCGAGTGAGACCGTCTGTGAATTTGATTGTTAAGCATTTCCTTCATTCTTCCTGTCTGAGTTGATTCAAACGCGGGTGACTTCTCAAAGGACGTCACTGATTGGTTGTCACGGAACTTCTAGACTTTGCAGTCCGAAATATTGATTTTCAGTTCATAACATAGCGAAAAAGAAGTACTACGAGCCCAGATACTTTTCCGAACTGGTTAACGTAGCATTATGCGAACGTTTCTCGAAAGACATGTCTGAAGAACTGCATCCAAATGCTGGTGTGATTGCCCTATGTAGCCCCTTAAGAGTGATCAAACTTGAACCTTCTTTTGACAAAACTCGGCTTATTTACAAAATGTTCATGTGTAAGCTTTTGTGTAAAACAAAACCTTTAAAAAATGGGTTTACTATTTGTCTGTGACACCTTTTATCTCCGTATTGATACGGAATTTGGTAGAAAGGTGGGACCTGTGAATCCCATTGCAATGCAGTGAGTGTTGCAGAAGGGAAGCGTAAAATTTTCTTTCACTAAATATAGTCATGTGGGATATCAAATAAAAGGTCTCGATTAGTACTTTCCGAAACCGATATTAGTTTGGACGTTGGTTGGAAAGGGGAGGAGTGCGGGGGTCCGATAATCATTTACTTCAAGAACCCGTTCTCAGAAACTACCCAAACCAAATATCAGAAAAGGAATACAGTGGTCCATGCACATCTAGTCCTCAAAATACTCTCCATGCCAGTACCGGGTTAAATAAAGTCCATGATAGTATATTTCCATATTTATTTTAAGTATATTTTCTAGAAATTGACTGGAAACCCCCCTTAACTCCTAATCATCCTAGGATCATCAACTTTTGTAGTTATATAGGCGTTACTGTGGAGCATAATACTACCAAGTTCACTGAATAATAGGTGAAAGTTATACCAAATTTCTGGTATTCTAAGACTTTAAATGTCAGTATCATACTAAAGTGGGTAGTTTGACAAACTAACATCACAAACATTGCGCAAAACCTTCCATACCTGAAGCGTTTAACTTCCGGTTTCCCGAATTCTTCTTTCTTTCTAACCTGACAAGATTTTTGGTTTCAACCGACACGACAATTTAACCAAACTTAGCCCAGACGACACTGAGTACTGGAAGAAACTGTCAGTTAACTTTTTTGGAAAACTTGCGAGGAGTCCGTGCTTCCCAAGTGAGGAAGTAAGTTGTTTCCCAAGTGGTCTGGTCCGTCACCAAGTGGGGGCGGACTCAGGACTCCCAGCATCCTCAACATAAAAATTCACTTTGGCCTGGTTAAGGTCTGAACTTACAACGGATTTCACTTCAATACCTCATGTTGTGTTTGTAATTATATATAAATGGAGCGACTACCACCTGTCGCTACTTTCGGCCACTCTGCTCCCAGAGCAAAGGTGAGGCAGCGTCTGATGAGTTGCCTCTGCCCTGGACGAAACCATCAGTCAACTTTTTTACTGGAATAAGGCTGGTTAGAAGTTTGTCCAAAATTATATTCATAAATTGTAATGACCTTGAAATAGGTTGGCCCAAGAAACTCAATTCATTGCTTTAACGCCATTATGCAGGTTCAACAGCAATGTTTCAGTCAGGAGAGTGGATATAGAGGTGGTGCCAGAAGAACTCGTGCGCTGAGATCAATTGCTCTACCACGATCCGAAAAGTAAAGTTCGAAGTATGGCGAGTGTATCAAAACCGCTTCGTGTCTCTGTTGGAGTTCATCAAGGAAGTGCCCTCTCACCACTCCTCTTTGTCCTTGTTATGGACACCGTCAAACGGGATATCCAACGTCCAGCGCCCTACGCACTGCTTTATGCAGATGATGTTTTCCTAGCATCTAATAGCAAAAATGATCTCGAGCAACTTGTTCAAAAATGGAATGATCGCCTCATGCAACACGGTCTCAGACTGAATTTAAACAAAACTGAATTTTTGACGACCGATCCCCATGAAACAGGCACAATCACTGTCAGCGGCAGTGATCAGCCCAGAACTGAGCGATTTAAATACCTCGGGTCAACGCTATCAGCCAATGGAGAGCTGCGTTATGAAATTGCTTCACGCATTAACGCAACCTGGATGAAGTGGCGTTCCACAACTGGTGTCCTTTGTGATCGACGTATCAACGAAAGTCTCAAATCTAAAATTTACCGCAATCTCGTCCGTCCAGTCGCTCTCTATGGTTCTGAGTGTTGGCCGACCATAAAAGACAATGAACGGCGTCTTGCGGTAATGGAGACCAAGTTGCTACGTTGGACTAGTGGCGTCACACGTTTAGATCACATCCGAAATGAGGATATCCGCGATCGTTATGGGGTTGCACCGATCGTGGAAAAGTTGCGAGAGAGGTGTCTTCGATGGTATGGTCACGCAATTCGTGCAAACGAGAATTCACTCGCAAAGATTGGTCTGAACATCGAAGTCGATGGTAAACGACCAAAAGGCAGACCTAAGCAACGGTGGCTTGATACGCTGGAAGGGGATTTGAAAGCCTCGAGATTGCACCCAGATCAGGCATTCGATAGAGCCAAATGGCGAAGCCGATCACGACGAGCCGACCCCGCTTGTGAACGGGACAAAGGCTGAAGAAAAAGAAGATATCCACCATATCCTTTCCTATAAATAGTGAAATAAAAGCGAAGGATCGTCTGAAATATATTTTTGTCGCAGCCCAAAATGTGACCTTTACAGTTCTTAAAATTCGGACCTTTTTGAACTTTATGAGTCCTTCGCTCCTCAATGGAACCATTCTATTATAATTAACTATGATTCCGCTCGACACAAAACTTGTTGTTCCTCTCTGAAGTGACGAGGGCTCCTGAAAACAACCATCACAAATACTTCCCCCGTATTTATACCCAAGAAGGGTGCTGAAGATTATAATTTCCTTTTTTATGCGATCAGCTCAACAATTGGAAACAAATTGAGTCCCACCATCTGGCACACGCCAATCATGCACGTGTGAGGAGGAACGAGCACCCTCAGAGAAATGCTTTTACTAAAATCGGTTGGGCTTCCAAAATCCTATAAAAATGATATTACAAACATATATTTGTAGGAATATGCTCAGGTATATTCATAGGTAGCTACGAGTATATAGATAAGAGTAATTCCCCAGATCCTGGGCCCATTTTATAAGTAAAACGGAGTCACCAAGATATCGGATCTGAAGGTATGCATTACGCTGAACAATTGGATTGTTCGTAGATGTCCTTCGCTTGTCGACCGAAGATACTTCTCTTATTTATATTAACGTATTAAAAGGAGACAGTGACCTATAAAGAGTGTAATTTGAATTTAGTTCGTTTCATCTCAAAATTGGAGAACAAAACGCATATGGCTGGGGTCGAAATACAGGAGTGTTGTTGGAGAGGAACATATGGCGTGCTCACTGCAGATACACAAGTGCGGACCAAGTTCTTACAACTTTGCTGGAAGATGCAAATAATAATATGTTTTAGAAATGTGACATCATTTTGATAAATGATAATTTCTTAACTTTGTTTGCGGTTGTAGCAGGTGCGTAAAGGACTATAAACAAGAATGGACGCACTTACCATCATAGGTTTTACAAGGCACAATATAAAACCATAGTCGAACAGCATCGAAAACTATTCAACGTTTTACTATGAAGTTCTTTACATAAAACTATACTTAGATAAAAAAGGAATAATATCCACAGAAATATCTGATTTAAACTGGGAGCTCGGCAATAAAAGCGGACACGTGTCATTACCATGGATAAAATAGCAAACGAAGTAAAACAGGTCGAAAACCGGAAGCAAGACCCCCCTGAGACATATGAACTCGGAATTCTATCCCGGCTCCCATAGCATAGTATCAAATAACCTCTGGTGAGGCTGACAGAAGCCACTTTAGATGAGTCCCCATGCAGACTCGGGTCTGGTAGCCCAAGGCACTGGATCACTCACCTACTGCACCACGGCCAGCAAGTCAATGTGAATACAGCGGTTTCCCGCGCCACCACATGGAGGTTCTGCTTGATGGTGATTCAGTTGGCAGGGTTACTGTCCCGTCTACCTCCCTGCCACCTCAAAGCACCAGGAGGACTAGTAAAAGGGTTCTAGCCCGTGTAAATATCTGCTCCCTTCTAACTATTTCATCCGCTACCTCATTGCATTCCGGCTCATCATGGCCAATATCCAGACCTTGTTGGAAGAGCCGACCGTATTTAGTCTCTCAAAGCATTGCCATACCAGTTTAGAGTCCACCTAATTGGGCCTAGGGTAGGTACGTAGGTATCAGTGGCAGCTCCGAGGAGCCCAATTAGCGCTTTGGTGCGCCGTTTTGATGCCACAAACTCCTAAGACCGTGACTGTTGTTATAGGAACAGGGAAGCGGAGTCCAGCTGGATCGGATCTTCAGAGCCAGCCCGTAGCATTCACAAAGGAAAGCAGCTCTCCGACCCTGCAACCAGAAATCTCACTGAGGTCCCCAAAGAATGGTTTACCCAGTGTCCGCAGCCTGACTCGAGCCAGAGCCGGGCAATCGCAGAGAAAGTGCATGAGGGTTTCCCTTCCTTCTCCGCAGCTTCGGCAATGCGAGTTGTAGGGTAAGCCGAGCCTAGCGGCATGGTCCCCTATGGGCCAGTGCCCCGTGCAGACCGCCGTAATCTTGAATGCATTTGCACGCGTCTGGCACTGGAGCTCTCGTGATCGGGCTATGTTATAAGCGGGCCAAATTCTCCTTGATTTGGCACAGCTTGTAAGCCTTCGCCATCTCAGGCCCGCGGCTGCTAGGTAGTGCGAGTAGACTCGGCCCCCGACAGCCGCCAGCGGAACACCGACTGTGTTCCCCGAGGGACTGCCAAGAGCAGAGCCTTGCCTGGCCAATCCGTCAGGCCGCTCATTCCCTTCTATGTTCCTATGCCCGGGAACCCAGAGGAGAGTTATCTTGAGCGTGCGGCCCAGATGGTTGAGCGTGTCTCTGCACTGCCCCACCAACCGGGAAGATGTCGTCGTTGAGTACAAGGCCTTGATGGCCGCTTGGCTGTCGGTCAGAATGGCTATGTTACGCTTGGGGCTCGAATCACGCTCCAGCCATCGACAGACTTCCAATATCGCCAGTACTTCCGCCTGGAATACACTGGTGAAACCTGGGAGACCATACGACTTGGACACACCGTGTGTATTCGAGAAAACCCCCGCGCCGACTCCATAGGCCATCTTTGATCCGTCCGTAAAGAATACCGTGTCGTAGTCTTGCAACACGCCGCCGGTCTTCCACTTTGCCCTGGTTGGAAGGTCCACAGCAAAGTTTCTCGTGAAGTTCAGCTTGCGTGCGACATAGTCCGTGGGGGATGCCCAGATTTCTCGAGGTATTTCATCTAGAATGTTGCTGTGGCCGTAGGACTTCGCTGCCCAGCATCCGGACTCACGTAGTCTGACGGCACTGCACGCTGCAACATATTTGACGTGGAGGTCAAGGGGGAGGAGATGCAGGAGTACATTGAGAGCATCTGCCGGGCAAGACTGCAGAGCCCCCGTAGCACCTGCACACGCGGTTCTTTGAATCCTATTAAGCTTCGTTCTATTGTATTTCTTCTTCAAAGCCTGCCACCATACAATAGATCCGTACGTCAGGATCGGACGCACTACAGCGGTGTACATCCAGAGAACCATCCTCGGCCGGAGACCCCATTTCTTGGCAAAGGTTCTCTTACAGGCATAGAAGGCTATACAGGCCTTCTTAACCAATCTTTAGAGATGTAGATGGAATTCAGGTATCCTTGCCTTGGTGGTGAATAGCATCAGTTGCGTTTTGGTTGGGTTTATGCTGAGTCCGCATCTTGCGGCCCACAGGCACACCTTTCGCAACGCTCCTTCCATGATGTCGCTCATAATAGAAGGAAACATCCCAGATACTAGTATCACCAAGTCGTCGGCATACGCCACCACCTTCACCCCGCTGCTGTCCAATGTATGTAAAATTTTGTCCATTACTATTAACCAGAGCACCGGTGAGATAGCACCACCCTGGGGCGTGCCTCTGTTCACAGCTCTGGTTGCCTCCCAGATCGGACTGGATTATCCTGGTACTGAGCATGGATATAATCCAATGCGTGAGATACCCCTCCAATCCAACACCGGTCAAGGCTTCCTTGATGGCGTTGGTACTGACGTTGTTGAAGGCATGCTGGGACTTAGAGAAAGGCGTTCTCTCCATAATAGTCCTTAAGTGAATGTCCAGGACGCGTTCTAGGGTCTTCAGCACGAATGAGGTCAGGCTGATTGGCCGAAAGTCCTTCGCGGACTCATGACCGCGCCTGCCCGCTTTCGGTATGAAAACCACCCGTGCGCGCCTCCAGGACTGCGGTACGTATCCTAAAGTGATGCAGCTCCGGTAAATCTCAACAAGCCACGGCACAACCCTTTCCTGCTGCTTCTGTAGCATGACTGGCATTATGCCATCTGGGCCAGGAGATTTGTATGCGGAGAAGCTGTTTATAGCCCAGCCGATCCTATCCCCGGTAATTACCGATTTGATAGTCTCGCACAGCTGGGGTTGCCGCAAACCCTCCAAGCGAGGTTCTGACTCACAGTCCTCCTCGCTGGAGGGAAAGTGCGTTTGCACCAGCAGCTCCAAGGTTTCACTAGAAGATTCCGTCCAGCAGCCTTCCGACTTTTTAAGGAAGGATGGACTCTTATGTTCCTTGGACAGAATCTTATTGAGCCTCGCGGATTCACTAGTGCTTTCAATGTTCTGACAATAGTCTAGCCAAGACCGCCTCTTGGCGGTCCTGATGGCCGACTTGTACTTCTTTAGGCAGTCCTTGTATGGCTGCCAGTATTTTTGCCTGTAGCAGATGTTGAAGATTTCTCTGGTCAACTTCCTGAGACTAGAGAGATCTTCGTTCCACCACGGTGGCAGGGTCTTTTTGCTGTACTTAGCAGGGCACGAGACTTTGAAGGCGGTATCAAAAGCCTTCTCCAGAGCCCCGACCTTTGACTCCAGTTCGTCTGTCGTGCCAATCCTACCAATATGCGCACCGGAGAGTTTGTTCTTAATTACCTGACCAAACTTTCTCCAGTCGATCCTCCTGGGGTCTCTAAAGGGCTTGGAGACCTCTGCGGCGAGATCTAGACTGAAGAGTATCCAACTGTGGTCAGAGAAGGATCTCTGGTCAGACACTCTCCAGTCCTCCACCCTAAGAACCCCGTTGTCGGTTATTAGGGTGATATCAAGAACCTCCTCCCAACCGTCACAGTTCTCCGAGCAGGGGAAATGAAAGGTTGGTGTACTGCCCCTGTTACACACCGATAGATTTGAAGTAATAATAAAATCAAAGAATGACTCACCCCTTTCGTTGATTTCAGAGCTGCCCCAAAGCGTATGCCTTGCATTTGCGTCGCAGCCTATCAGCAGGTTGGCTTTCTTTGGTGTTATGGTGTTCGTCAGATGTTGTAGTTCTTGTGGCGGAGCTGATCGGTCGTGAGCCATGTACGCCGAGGAAATATACACGTTCTCTGCCCCCACCTGCTCCAGCTTGACCACAACTAGGTCACTGGAACTCAGGTCCGGGCACAAAAAAGCGTGCAGACTCTTCCTCGCAAGAATACATGCTCTAGGTTTAGCCTGATCAGCGTCTCCTGTACTGTGGAATAAATTAAAATATTTGCTTTGGAGCCCTTTGATGGTTCGGTCGCTTCCGACCCAGGGCTCCTGTATTAATGCGATGTCGATGTCTTCCTCTAAGAGGAAGACGAGCAGATTAGCCGAGGCACACTTCGAGTGCTGCAGATTTATCTGCGTTACCCTCAGCATGATCTGCTTGCGTGGGGGGTTCGTCAGCCCCCGTCGGACCGTCGATCGTCATCTCCTCCAACAGCTCGTTGGCGGCGTCGGTTGGGTCAAGGTCGTCGTCTGGTTTTGCAGAGCGGAACACTTTTACTTTGGCATTCCTGACTCCGAACCACACTTTGTAATCGGCCTTTTTCAGTGCCTCCAGGCACTCCTCGTTTATGCGGAGTAGTACGGGCTGGCTGTTTATCTGAGGTTCCTCCTCTTTTATAACAACCCAGTCGTCCATGGGAATCCCGGAGTTGTGAAGGCGCAGGAAATGGACAAGCTTGTCCTTCTCCATGCGGATCTTCGGCAACCAAATGCGAGCGACCGGTCTCCTGGGAATCTCGTCGTAAGGGATAGTCTTGAGCTTAACGCCCTCCCAAGCTTCGCTGATCTTAGCGACGCACGAGCCGAGAAAGTCCTTAGAGAACTGGTCCATGCAAGCTATTACGTGGAACCCACGGACCACATGAGATGAATCAAAGTGGGGAGTGAGTCCCGGGTGTTTGCCTCCGGTTTCCACGAGATGTTCATAGACCATGCCCGACAGCCTAGCCTCAACACTGGTCCACACCTCTAGCGTTAGTTTGCCGCTAGCAGAATTGCCATCCGCCAGCGCCACCCATAAGTGACTCCTGGCCACATCGCTGAAGGTCTTCGCAGTACGTGGCCCGCCGGCTGACGGCTGCTGTACAATTTCCTTCGTATGTTGCTTGGCGTCTGCGCTCTTGCCCACTCTACTCCGCTTTTTATCTTGTTCGACCTCGTCTTGAGATCGGTTGCGTTTTAGGGCGATGGGCTTCGCCTTCTGCTCGTCAGCCCGGCGTTTGCTGTTGTATTCATCAACAATCGCCTGGTATTTAGCGAGGTCTTTTTCATCCCGCTCGTCGACAGTACCGGCCTCCTTATTCTTGACAATCTTGCCGAGAATATGCATGGCCTTCTGGTACTGACTCTTGAGCAGGACACCCGTGGACCTTCGCTTCTTAGCCGGTTTCCGGCGATTCTTGTCGGTTTTCGCTTTCGAGGGATCCCCCGACGCTGAGGGCTTCGGGTCAGGAGTACTATGTCTGGTACCCGCTACACCCAGCCTGACGGCAGTGGGTTCGAGGCTAGAAGCCACTAGTCCGTCTGACGCCTCGCTCCGGGAGGTCCCTGCGGTTGATTTCAGCATAACGGTGCTACGGCTGGCACCGAGTGTATTGCTCTCGACGGCCACTGTCTCCTGGCTGGAGGCCAGCAGCTCGTCCTCCGATGATTCGCCTGGCATCATCGCCTCCTCTTCTATCGTCGTTTTGGTTTTTTTATTAATTGAGTCCATGTCTTGGTCCCACGAGTAGTCCGGGAAGAATGTCCACCCTGGCTGGCCCGGCCACCAGGGTAAGGGTCTTATTTGAAACTGAAGGTGCCCAAGGTATTCAGAGTTCGCATACTAAAGACCAAGCTCCCCATTGGCCACGCAGCCCTCGGCGTATGCTGTTCCACCTTGGCTTGGGGTCCTATTAGCACCTTCTCCGGTGCAGGGAGGACGATCCCCGGGCTGTTGCTTCAGTCCATCCCCCCGCCAGATCTACTTGCCCCTAACACATGACCAGCAGACAAGCAGATCCTCGTCAGTTGGATGAGCCTACTCCCAGCCCGGCCCTACACACTCTTGGCCCGCCCGAAGACGGTTTCCAGCGGCCACCACGCGGAGGTCGTGTGAGGACTTGCCTAATTATGCAACTTTAACCTGAAGCATAATCAGACCAGGCCGCCAATTGGGCCTAACTGTCTTGATCGCTGCTTAATTGTCATTCGGAATAGCAATGTTCTACCCTCCGTAGTTCCTTTGGAGATTAAACGAGGCACATCTGTCTATGGCGTACATATCCGCCTGGAATATGCAAATGTGCTTACCCATTGGCTACAAATACATTTTCCTTGGACTAATGACCCCGGAACCTGCTCCTTCTGCTATGAGAGATCCACTAGTGTACCAAGTAATTAGTTGCTGGTTTATGCTGTATGTCGCAGCCCCGCTCTCCCAGTTTACCTTGTTACTCCAACTTCTTTTCGAAGTGAAACCTCGTTGTCATGTTATCCCTTGGTATCAATAATCCAGGGTGCCGCCTAGAAAGAATATCAATCTTCCATCGATTTAGGCAGCTCTCCACCTCACCAATACTCCTGGCCATCTTGAAGATGGCCCTTCTTGCCTGCATCTATATATGCAAATGGGGAGTAGTGGATCGCAGAAGGACGTCCAGGGATGAGACATGTCCTCTTTGCCCCACTGATACGCACACAAGCCAGTCTTTGGACTCTGACTTGTGTACTGAGTTCAGTTCTTTCTGCCCAGATTACCGCCCTCTAGGTAATCATTGGCCTTACTATTGCAATGTGTATCCAAAGTAGTATCTTAGGGCTGCAACCCCATTTTTTTCCTGCATGGTTCTACAAGCCATCAGAGCCCTCGTAGCTTTCGGTATGGTTCATCCAGAGTAATTTTTTATCTAGCGTAATTCCCAAATATTTGACCTCTGTTTGTCGTTTCACCTCCATGTCATGTAACCTTATGGCTCTTAGGTGACCAAGTTTATGTTTCCTAATGAATGATACTATGATGGTTTTGTCACGGCCGATATGCAGTCCCACCTTCCTGCACCCGAAACTAGTAACCCTTAGTCCAGTTTGGATTCAATCATATAGGGCATCCTCATATTTGCCCCTACCGATTAAAACAATGTGGTCCGCATAATCCTGGACCTGTATTCCAGCATTTTTTTTAACACGTCCAGGAGTTCGTCTACTACTATACCCCACATGAGCGGTGATAGTACCCCACCGAACAAACTTGAGTATTTGAAATTATTAAAACTTGCTTCTTCTATTCGCTAATTTTATACATTCGCCTTGTAAATGCCGATATTTCGGGAACCACTTGCTTCCTTCATCAGTGCTAACAAGTTCCAGAAAAAGCAAGTCTTAATTATATTAATACTGCGAAATTTCACTTAGATAACATTGAGTAGTATTCATGACAATAGAATTTGTACCTGTCCGTAATTCTATTTGCCTACTCTCTAGCATTTTGTCCATCGAGAAAGCCAGGGTGTTTCCCATTCCCACTCTTTTGCCAGTTTCCAGTTCTCCTTTCTTCCCTTTTTGTTCGTTAGCAGAATGTTGTCACCTGCCGCCGTTGAGTAGGGCCTCGGGAAATGAGTTCAGAGAAGCAGGTATACTCTATCTTCCTCATTCTCGGTAAAAGTCTCTACTTCCTTCTTCAAACAGGCGGAAGATATTGCCCCGTCTTTGGCTACAGCCTTGTAAAGCCTGGTTACTTCTGTGATTTGTTCGATCTCTACACAGAATTCCCTGAAGCTGTGCCGTTTTGCTTGCCTGACCGCATTGCTATACGTAGCTAGTGCATTTTTGTACCTCGATCTGTCCACGATTTCTTTTGGCCGATTAAAGAGTTTTCATACCTTTAGTCTCATTCTGGCCAGGTTCGTTTTCCACCAGGGTACATGCCTTGATGACTAAACTGTCTTAGCGGGACAGCTGGCCTCATATGTGTCAATGACGACTGGGTTGAGATTTTCCACTACTGTTCCTAATTCCAGTTCGCTCCTGTTGTCACCGCCCTCATGAATGTGAGTCATTTTTGTTGCTCAGGTGCGTTGCATAGAAATCCCAATTCGTTCTCCTGGTATTCCTTATTATTCTTTTTATTCCGGAGTTGTCCCCAATGTCGAATTTAATTATTCTGTGATCAGACAAAGGGGACTCATCCGGCACTCTCCAATTCGTGACCAGCCCGTTTATTAGAGTATTTCCTAGAGTTATCTCTAGTACCTCCTGTCTAGTGCTGGTCACAAATTTTGGAGTGTTCCCTATGTTATATAATTCTAACTTATTACTAAGAATAAATGTAGGAAGGTACTAACCTCTTCGAATGGTGTCGCTTCTTCCCCAGACTTCGTGATGGGCGTCGGCATCGCAGCCGAGGAGAAGTGGTAACGCCCTCTTCTCACAGTACTCCACCAATTTGGTGACTAGCTCCGGTGGAGCCCGGATGTCGCCTCTTGGGAAGTATCGCGATACCACGACTGCCTCTCGAGTGCTCTTCCCGACGCCCAGTGATAGTCCAGTGAAGTCAGGAAGTCTGAAATACATGTATATTCTAAATTATAATAATAATAATCGTTGGCGCAACAGTCCATATTGGGTCAGGGCCTTGAAGTGTGCAGTTCATTCAAGACCGGAACGGTACACTACAGTACACTATAGGAGGCAGTGTGGTCAACATTGCGCTCGGTCGAGATTATTACCCTGATTTGACTCAGGTACTTATTCTCAGCTGTGTCGACTGGTATCCGCCACGATACAAATCCCACTGCCACCAGCGAGATTTGAATCCCATGACAACCCAGTGCTTTAACCACTGAGCTATTCGGACACAAAAAAATATGCTTAAAAATTATACAAGCTCTTGGTTTTTCACAAGAAGAGTCCCAAATTACTTGCATGCTTCCTCCTTGCAGACCGCGAATCTGCCCCCGGTACACCCAGGGCACCTGACTGCCGTCTGAGAAAGTACATTTCACTAAAGATGTACTTCAAGTCCCTTATGTTTGGACCCTTCACGAGGGTACCAGCGCCATTGACCAGTCCGATCGATGCAGAAGCTGTGAGGAGAAAGGCCTTATTGCCAAAGAGTGCAATAGGAACCCCAAATACCTATGCAGGGACGGGATAACCGGCATAACGCCGAAAGTGATAAATACTCGAAATTTAGGAGGACCTTGATTGCAATGAAAAAATAAGTTTATTCAAACAAACCTAAACCTTGGCAGAGTCACTCAGAATTTACTTGAGTATGTTAGACAACCTTGTTTGTGACGCAAGCGAGCGGAGCCTAATAACGATTGCCAATAATTTTAATGCGTGGGCTCTCGAAGCAAAGAGAATAACACAAAGGACCAAAATCTACTAGAGGCCGATTAGAAATAGTTCTGACCAGCGAAGGTAATGTAAACACCTTTCGGAAAGGGGGATCTGCGTCAATCATACACCTGACATTGCATGGTATGTTCTGGCACATTAACGAGGAATCACAAGACAATTATCTTCAAAATTGGAGCGAACCTTTGACCATGAAACAGTAAATCCACATCAGGCTGATATACAAAGGCAATCCTTCACGGAAGTGTAGCTAGGACAACCTACTTAAGGCATGCGGCCGGAAAGATAGAGTTCCAAATGTCACAGAATGCACCGCCAAAACACGTGACGCATCCATGCCTAGGAGATTCGCATTTGCAAGTGCTGGAATATTGACCTGGCCAATCTTCCACCTGTCACCAAGCCACAGGAACAGCTCAAAGAGCAGCAGGTAGGATCGATCAGGTGCAAAAAGAGCGTGCATATGAGAAAACCTGCCAAAAACCATCAAAACAAGAGGGAATGATTTAAGGAGCTCTGCTCTTAGGAGAATTTAAAGCCGTGAGGGAGCGGCTATAGAATTCTGATGGACCGCCTCCGAAACCGGTTATCCCTGCTGAAAATCATCAAGCAACTTTTCCACCAGCGAAAATTAATATGACGGCAATCCCGGCGGTGACAACAGGCGAGCTGCTGGAGATCTGCAGCAGAACAGGTAATAACAAAGCTCCAGGAGTACGATGTCTCCGAAGGTGTTCAGAGGGCTCCATACTGGGCCCACTACGGTGCAACATCATGTATAACGGTGTACTTAATTTTCCGGTTCCGAAGGGGGCTGTTACGCCAACGAGATAACATTGGTTTTGGTCACAAAACATCTCGAAATCACTGAGATGTACTCAATCGAAGCAATCAGTGCTTTTAAGGTGTTGTTGGGGAGGACTGAGTTGTCGAGGAAAAGACAGAAGCGATCCTCATTACCAAGCGCCATAAGAGAAATTATGCTTGCGTTATAATTGAGAATCATATCAGAGAGAGAAGCGAGAAGAGAGAAAAAGTGTCAACCACAAGTATGGCCCTAGCAAGAATGATGCCAATATAGTAGGGCCACGATATGTTTTTAGATTGCTTATAACTAGAGTGGTTCCATCTTGCTGTATACAGTTCCAGTTTGGGGAACAGCGCTGCATGTTTTAGGTAACGCACATGAATTGAGCGCAGTCAATAGAAGAACAGTCGTAATGGTATGTTCAGCCTTCTCGGCCGTCTTAGATGATACGGCGTTCGTTATCTTGGGAATGTTACCGAATGGCATCTTGACAAACGAAATGGAGAACATATATAACGTCAAGTCCACCTCCCCTCTGTTGCAAATGAAAACCGCTGAAAGGAATAGATCTACAAGTAGATAGCAAAAGCGAAGGGACCATTCAAAAAAGGACGCGCAAGTTGGTCCCTGCCATCGCGGAGTGGCTGAAGAGAATTATAATCACACCCGGTCATAGTCGATACCGGCATAGGCTTCAAATTGGTTACCTCACCTGATTCTCCAAACTGCAATGGATGTGTTATTCGATCACGTATCCCTGCATGTATGAAGTTCGTGGAAGAAGTGGAAGAGTACGATAACTCAATGATCGCAACGATCCAGGATAAACTACGAAAAGAGAAGGAGATCTGGAAGGCGCGGTTGCGAACGCCGTGGATAGAAGGAAAAAAATTTAGCTAAAGAGAGTTAACTCCATCCCGTGAAGTGATATATACCCCTCGCGTTCCCAGGCCAGTGTCTTTTGAAGATTTCCACCCCAGACAGACAGACAGTGAACCGATTTTAATAAAAATTTGTTTGCAACAACCCAAGAACTGAATGCCTCGCTCCAAAGTCTTAGCACGAAAACAGAACCTGCGAACATCAAACGCACACCCCCCCACCCCAAAATGCAAGATAGTCACCAAACGACTTTTGTTCTTGACACCTCAGCGCATTGTCTAGACTGGCCCATAATATTTCTCCTAGAAGATTATCTCGGAGACTACCGAGCCGGCAACATTCATTACCACACCTCAACTTCGGCACACCTCCTAAATATTGACATCGATGCATCGAGGTAAGAAAAAGGAAAAAATAATCCTAATACAAATCGCTGTCTTCTAAAACAACCCTGCCCGGCGAGTTGGGAGTACACTCAAAGTATTTGCTTCTTTTCGGAAAAGGCGCCTAATAGAGATAGAAATTTGTAGGCTAGCGACCTGCAAATTTTGAAACTCTACTGCTACCGAAACGTCAACAAAGCCTCAGATAGGGACTGACCTCACGACGACTACCTTTGACTATCGAAAACAGAGTAGTTTCTGGAATGTGCGCAGCTCCTCGACAACGGTAGCGAGGGTCCTCAGAATGCTCGCTTTTTGGGCCTAAGCGTCTTGTGATAATGTGCTTTGTACTCTGGAGAGCCTAGTGGTAGCGGACGCGAATCCGGTGTCGGGTTGGCTTTGACCACTTCCGCTCTCTTAGCCTGGAAGCTACTAGATTTCGGTCCAGATTGAGGAGTATCATAAATGTACAATGCTACGCACCAACGGAAACATCTCATGTTGTGGAGAAGGATACTTTCTATGAGCAATCAAATGCGGTTCAGGGGAGGCGTCCTAAAGATAACATTGTGATTGTGATGGGTGATTTGAATGCCAAGGTGAGATCTGACAACACCTTGCTCAAACATGTGATGGGGAAGCACGGTCTTGGCGACCGCAACGCTGTTGGTGGGAGGTTCGTAGATTTCTGCAACTTCCACCGCCTCATTATCGGTGGCACACTGTTCGAGCACAGAGCCTTCCATAAGGTCAGCTGGATTTCAACTGACCGACGTCATACGGGTAATCAGATCGACCAATTCGCGATGAACATTAAATTTAGGAGTTGCCTGTTGGATGAGTGTAACAAGAAAAGCGCTGACATTGGCCTCAAAAGGGATCATCATCTGATGCTCGCTTACGTTCGCTTGCATGTTGTATCTGCCACTTCTCGCAGGGTTGGGGAGCTGCGATCTCCTAAATTCAACATTGACCGCTTGTACGATCTAGCTGTCAGTCGACAGGGGAAGAGCTATCTTGCTGATCCAGCAGCAGATCTACTGAGTGATTACCTGAAAATGTCGATGACCATTGGGCAGCCATCAAAAATGTTCTTTTCTCGAGTGCTTTACCGGTCGTCGGCTACGTCCCAAAATGCCAGTATCCGGTCTAGGCCTGCCTTAATAAGGAGCTCCAGACATCCCGGTTTTGTGCTGGTTATAGACTTTCCGGGATTAAGTGACCCGCCCACCGTAACCTGTTGAGCCGGATTTTATCCACGACCAAACGGTCTTCTTCTTTGAAATATAAGGCCCCACGTTAGGCGCCATTATTAAGACTTCGTTCGTATAAACATTCTTCACAAGATGATTGGAGAATGTCTGCCTTGCGGCCAAGCTGCTAAAGTCAAATGACACAGCTGTTGAGCACCCCCTACGTTAGTTAATTTGCAGTTACAGTTCGCTACCACTAAACTTGGCAGCTAGTGTCTGTCTGCTTAAAATGCAACTTTCCTACTAAACAATTGGACAAAGGAACTAAACCGGTTCAAATAGATTTTCACAAGAGGAAGGATGGGGTTCAGCCCGTCAACGCTTCAGTCCCTTACAAACCATTTACAAAATTCCCAAGCGACAAATCCTCAAGGACACAGAAAAGAAAGCCCCGATAGTATTAAAACCAAACCAAGCTCAGACGGACAAACTAGATTCCCTCTTTCAAGCGAACTAACTTTTTTTGCGTTTTCCGTTTTGCCACTCCGCGTCCTCACACAGACTTCACAAAAACTTTCTTCAAAACATCCTGAAAAATTCTCGTTACTACTTAAACTAATTTTTCTGACTTCTTAAAGCCTATACTGATTATATCCCTTCTCGAAACTCCGTCCTCTTTCCAATCACCCATCAATCTCTAACACAATCAGGTTATCAGCCAGTCGTTTGACACAAAAGTAAAAAACCTTTCCTTTCAAAGCACCAAACAACGCATTAGCAATAATTTTCGAATGCCTTTTAACAACTTGCGGTTCTTGCTGTAACAACAACAACGAGAAGTCCAGGCTGGCTCGACCGGCTTATTAACGATTACTAACATTGTCACGCCATTTGCAAACTCCGGAAACTTGCACATCGACGAAATTTCCCCATTTCATGCATTAATCCATTAAGTGAAATGCATTTAATTATATACTGGCATGGGCATGTACATAGCATTGCAATGCAATTAGAAAAAAGGGTGAAACATTTTTTTCTGATCAGAAATGTTTAAAAATTCTCACTGACACGAAATTTGATAGGAAGGTTGAAACTGTGAACCCCCACACATGCAGTGGGTATTATCTTTCTACGCTGAGTTTCAGGGAAAGCCCCACACACAACATTTTTTTACTGAAAAATCTGTAAAAAAATCGAATACGATACCTAGACTTCATTTGTGACTTTTTTATTGAACTTCTGAGTATATAAAGGCAAAAGTTAGGGGCGGAGCCGGTATATTTGTGCATACATCAATATTTTTAGAGCCAGTTGCTCACCTTCTCAGTGCTTATTGTAAGAAGAGAAAGACTCAGAGAGCCATATCTTAAGCCTATAAAATTTTACGGGGAAAAAAGGATTGATGGCGACCTTTAGAACGCTCTGCCATGGCTCTTTAGCCTAAATTAAATCTAATTACTCATCAATCCAATTAGGAATTCAGGATACTTCTATTGCCAGTTAACTACCTCCAGCGAATGGGAGCAATTACCTTCTACGGTCTATAGAACCCTGAAACAATTGTAATTTTCCAATTTAATGACTTTTGAAAGTCGGGAATCTAACGCAATTATTTTTGGCGACGGTAACATCAAGGTATTTACTGAAACAGCGAAGATGACGTACTGTGTCCTTTTTGAGTTTTTCCGCTTATTACAGGATATCAAATAGCAATCAGTCAACAAGACAGTGTTGAGGTGAAAAATTGGATTTTAATGCTCAGTCGGCAATTTCAAATTATATTTGGCCGAAATCCAATCATATAATTTTCACACCTATTTTCTGGACTAACTATACCTAAGTCGACCCCTAATACGATCATTATTTGAGGATGAACGTAATATAGGTCGCAAACTACCGGAAGGAACTATTTCCAATCTGTAGAAAATAGATCGGTTTGCTCATTGCTGATTGTTACTGTCTAGAGTTTTGAAATTGGCGTTGATAGTTATGGACTAAAGGGGGTTTTGGGATTGTAGGTTAATAGAAGTTGAAGGAACAGAAAAGGACGAAGTAGATCGCTTTCGACGTTCTGAATCTGCATAACTCTGACGATGAATGGGATTCGGATGTGGTTGATATTTGGTTAGGAAGTTAACAGCGTGACAGGTAAGATCAGCGTTAAAGCACTGGCGGAATATCATCTGCTATAAGACGAAGGCTTTCTATTTAGTTCGAAGAACTGTGGAGCCAAAACAGAAGAAGCCGCAAATGAGGGGAAGTCTGATAAGCTGTTCGCAACAGAGCAATTTAATTTGATGGACCTTTGGGGCGTTCTACAATATTTTAGGATGGGTTGCACCTTTTGAAGACGAGGCAGACCCTGCCTGAGATGGAGCAAAGGCGTAGGTCAGGACGCCAGACAGCTTTTAGGGATATCGAATTGGTGGACCTCGGCGCAAAACCGGGGTGGCTGGAGTTCCTTATTACGGCAGGCCTAGACCGGATACCGGTTGTTGCGCCATTCATGATGATGATGCACCTTTTGCACAGTTCGGTGCCTTGAAAATATGGGATGCATGCCAAAGACGGGAATTTATTATCACCAACAGGTTGGTGCTCAGAGGTGGCGGGGAGGAAGACGGGGCGGTAACCCTGTCGGCTGAACCAAAACCAAGTGGCCGAGGAGAACCTCCGTAGTGGTGGCACTAGGAGACGCTGTATCGCATTAGCTCGCCGGCCGTGATGCAGTAGGCGAATGCTCCAAAGGCCTTATTAGAGCGATCAGACCCGAGTCTACACGGGGACTCATCTGAAGTGGCAATAGTCACGAAACCTTACCAGGGGTATACTGGTACCATGGGAACCGGGATAGCGAGGGAGTCACATACTTCAGGAGAATTCCTGTTGTATATGCGTTCAGCTCGGTTGTTTGCGGTTGGCCTCCTAGTGGCACCTTCATGGGGGTTGTGGTTACGTTCAAGCGAACGGAGACCTTCGGGTCTCAGCGTGGTCATGCCTTTCAACACGGATGCCGTACTCCTTAGTTCGGCAGAGATTTTGGCAGGTCTTGCATCCACCAGTACGAATGCTGAGCCATGCACTTGGTATAGACTGGTACCGTTGTTGCTTGTGACAGCGGGGCTCTGATTGTGATCACAAAATCAATCCGTGTCTTAAGAAGACCGTTGGATTAAGTCCACGAGACAGGTACTCACGTTAAACACCCTAGAACTCTCTCGTCACCAACAGGTAGGTGACTCCATTCACAGTAGGAATGGATGCATGATGGATTCTGAGGGAAAGGACGACAATGAACATTGTCTCCCCCTCATTTTCATTGGTCATCTTCATGTTACCGTAAAACAGAACGTTTCCGAGAATCAAGAGATAATTTCCAAGGGGGAAAGTATCAGTCAAGCTCGTACAAATGGAAATTCAGGCGAGCTTCGCTGAGGGAAATGTTTTTATTGTAAAAAACCAAATCATCCGCGTATCGCAAGATTATAAAGGGGTTAGGAATAGGAAAAAAGGTGGCTGAAAGGGGTGGACCTCAGAGGGACATTTGCTGGGCATATTTATGTGGATGATTAGAGTGGAAGGAGTTAGAACTGAGACTCCGTTTATGATGATCAACTGTGGACAATTAAAAAAAGTGACTGAAAGGGGTGGACCACAGAGGGACATCTGCTGGGCATATTTATGGGGATGAGCGGTATTCCTGAATGTTGACTTGAAATTTTCGCCCATCTTAGAAGCAAAGGATTAGTGCACAGAGCCACGGATGGAAGTTCTGTATTTCAGGAAATCCAACACCGAGTTCGCATGGTTATATCAGATGAGAGTTTTTCTTAGGTTTAGTAAGCAGGCTGGAGTCTTCTATCCGTTCAAGTCACAGCACTCGTCGATAATACATCAATAGTCCGCTCGAAAATCTGGGCGGAGAAAGATAAAATAGACCTACAGCTATCGAAATTAAGAGTGTTTCCATTCCTTTTAAGGATGCCAATTGTACGAACATTCTTCTAGTCAGTGGGGAAATCAATGTTGAGGAGTCAATGGTTGATAATTGAGGGAATGATGATCGAAATGCTTGAAGGCCATCTTTTAGAACTAGGGGCCGATTTCGTCGGGTCCTACCGATTCCTTGTTTTCAGACATCACGATCGTATGCAGTTCAGAGTTTCCAATTCATCTTCCGACGCCAAAAGAGTCCTTAGTAGCCTAGAGAACTGTACTTTACTGCCAAGAAGTTCATTGAACTTTGTCCAATCCGTTTTCCTAGGGTTCCGTCTTTGTACTGTAGACTGTTCGCAAGTAATAGTCAGATCAAATTCTAGGTATCGGTGATCTGACAGTGAGACCTCGTCTAGCACTCGCCAGTGTGTAATCAACTCTAACACTTTTGAGATACAGATTGTTAGGTCAATTACTTCGCTTCTTCTCGGTCCCACGAATGTAGGGGCGCATCCTACGTTTGCAGTCATAAGACCAGTTGAAGTAATGAAATCAAATAGCTTCTCTTCTCTTGGATTGCATCTGCTAATGGCCCAACAAATATGTTGAGCATTCGCACCGCAAACTATTAAGAGTTCGAGACCACTTGATTCTGCATACGCCACCAGACCCCTAAGCTCTTGCGTCGGTGGAGGATACAAAAAATCATAGGGTAAATAAGCGGAGGCAACTATGATGTTTTTCCTCTCGCCATTTATCTGATATTGTATGATGACCGCCGCAGTCCGCGTATGACGGGGTTTCCCCCACACCGTACCCTGCGTAGAGCACACTGAAGGTGCTGCAATTTGCTCTATATTGTGTGAGTCGAAGACCATTATTGTTCTTCGCTCTCAAAATGGAAATGACGCTCTATAATTTCCTGATATGACTGGATTTCAGTCTATCCAGGAAAAAGTGGAGCACCATACGGTGACTTCCCCTGAGCACATTCAGACTCTTTTGGTCCAGTTCGAATACCAAGTTGAAACCCTCCACGTTTGTAGATTTGTCCTTCCTGGCATTCATGAACTTTACCCTCCAGGGTCCAAAGTCCATGCCCAGGTTCTGTTCACCCAGCATGCGGATGACATCCTCTGCCTTCCTTCAAGGGCCCGGTAACCAACATCCGACATGTTCTTACTTACGGAGCTCAGTGTTCACAATAGTAAACTTGGGCCGACCGCCGGAACTCAAAGCCGGGATTGCCTGTTGGAGCCACTTTAAAGCAGCCTCGTCAGTGCACTCCAAATGGATAAGCCCGTCACGGAAACCTTGATTGTTAAATCGTAGCTTCGTTCCAAGCTAAAGCATTTTTTCCACAGGCATTCCCGGAGGATGGTAAATTGTCCCTCTGACATTTTGCCATCCTTGGAGGGAACTTCCACGGCAGCAGTCAGAACAGAGGCTTCAGTTTGCGCATGCGTCCTCTTCCGTCCTGCCGTCTTGTCCGTATTCCTATGGGAGGCACCAGCTTCATTGAGATCTCTCTCGCTGATTTAATCACCTCCCGGCAGATGTGTTGGTCTTACGCTTCTTGCGCATTACCGCTGACAGAAGAGTCTGGTGTGTCCAATGTGGATCTCACCGGGGTTTCCAGTTTATCCCCACCTTCTACCGGAGATTCCGCTTCCTTGCGTCCGATTTCTCTGGACGTTACCGCACCTAGTGGTACAGCCACGTCCATGTCCTCATTCCAAAGGTGCTTCATCTTCCTTCGCAGTGCTCTCTTCTGCCGCCGGCTTGGGGCCTTTCCAGGTTCCACATACCGGCGTTAAACCGGTAGCGTCCACGTCACCAGCTTCCCATTCTTCCGCTCTTCCCGGTAAAGGTGAAGGAGAAAGTTCTGACAGGCAGGATTCAACCTGTAGTCCAACTCCCTAGTGGCCGAAGTTCCCTTCTGCCGAGCCTTCTTCTTCCGTTTTCGGGTAGATGTGGGCTGTAGTACCGCGGACGGACCGACCGTAGTCGGATTTCCAATTTCTCCCAAATTGAGAGTTACCGTACTCTCCTTTCTGGCTAACTTCGCCCCAGGCACTAAATGCAAGCTTTCCACTGAGTCGGAAAGCATGACTTCTACAGATTTATCTATGGGTATGGATCTGGTGAGGCCTCCAAAATCCGCGCCTCGGGCGCGACATGATTGCTTATGGCCGCGGGTGGATTCGAAGTCTGTGACTTCTTATCACTTGGAGAGTTTATGTCCTTCGTTTCCATATTCATATTTTGGACACCCTTAGTGTAGTAGTAAACTACTACAGGTGGTGGTGGAATGAAGATCTCTCTAGCCTCAGGAAGCTGACCAGAGAAATCTTCAACATCTGCTACAGGGAAAAATTCTGGCAGCCATACAAGAACTGCCTGAAGAAGTACAAGTCGGCCATCAAGAATATTGTCAGAACATCGAGAGCACAAGTGAATCCGCGAGGCTCAGTAAGATTCTGTCTAAGGAACATAAGAGTCCATCCTTTCTTAAAAAGTCGGAAGGCTCCTGGACGGAATCTTCTAGCCAAACCTTGGAGCTGCTGATTCAAACGCACTTTCCCTCCAGCGAGGTGGACGGTGAGTCAGAACCTTGCGTGGAGGGTTTGCGACCATCTCAGCTGTGCGAGACGATCAAATCGGTAGTTACCGAGGATAGGATCGGCTGGGCATAAACAGCTTCTCCGGTTACAAGTCTCCAGGCCCAGATGGCATAATGCCCCTCATGCTACAGAAGCAGCAGGAAAGGGTTGTGCCGTGGCTTGTTGAGATTTACCGGAGCTGCATCTCTTTAGGATACGTACCACAGTCCTGGAGGCGCGCACGAGTGGTTTTCATACCGAAAGCGGACAGGCGCGGTCACGAGTCCGCGAAGGACTTTCGACCGATCAGCCTGACCTCTTTCGTGCTGAAGACCCTAGAATGCGTCCTGGACATTCACTTAAGGACGATTATGGAGAGAACGCCTTTCTCTAAATCCCAGTATGCCTACCTCAAAGGAAAATCCACAGAAACCGCACTCCACGAGGTAATTGGCACGGTTGAGGGGTCGCTGCAGTACAAGCAGTATACTCTTGCTGCCTTCTTGGATATAGAGGGAGCTTTTAACAATGTCAGTACCAACGAATTCAAGGAAGCCTTGACCGGTATTGGATTGGAGGGCGACATCATGGAAGGAGCGTTGCGAAAGGTGTGCCTGTAGGCCGCAAGATGCCGACTCGGCATAAACCCAACCAAAAGGGAACTGATGCTGTTCAGCATCAAGACAAGAATACCTGAATTCCATGTACCACAGTTGAATGAACAATGATTGGTTTTTTCCTTCAATGTAAAGTATCTGGGTGTAATCCCGGATCCAAAGCTAGATTGAATATAGAGCTGAGGGTTAAGAAGGCCTGTATAGCCATCTTTGCCTGCAAGAGAACCTTTGCAAAGAAATGGGGTCTCCGGCCGAGGATGGTTCTCTGGATGTACACCACTGTAGTGCGTCCGATCCTAACGTGCGGCTCTATTGTATGGTGGCAGGCTTTGAAGAAAAAATACAATAAAACGAAGCTTAATAGGATTCAAAGAACCACGTGTGCGGGTGCTATTGGGGCTTTGCAGTCCTGCCCGGCAGATGCTCTCAATGTACTCCTGCATCTCCTCCCCCTAGACCTCCACATTAAATATGTTGCAGCGTGCAGTCCTGTCAGACTACGTGAGTCCGGATGCTGGGCAGTGAAGTCCTACGGCCACAGCAACTTCCTAGATGAAATACCTCGGGAAATCTGGGCATCCCCCACGGACTATGTGACATGTAAGCTGAACTTCACGAGAAACTTTGCTGTGGACCTTCCAACCAGGGCAAAGTGGAAGACCGGCGACGTGTTGGAAGACTATGATACAGTATTCTTTACGGACGGATCAAAGATGGCCTATGGAGTCGGCGCGGGGGTTTTCTCGAATACACACAGTGTATCCAAGTCATATGGTCTCCCAGGTTTCGTCAGTGTATTCCAGGCGGAAGTACTGGCGATATTGCAAGTCTGTCGATGGCTGGAGCGTGATTCGAGCCCCAAGCGTATCATAGCCATTCTGACCGACAGCCAAGCGGCCATCAAGGCCTTGTACTCAACGATGACATCTTCCCGACTGGTGGGGTCGTGCAGAGACGCGCTTAACCGTCTCGACGGCACGCTCAAGGTCACTCTCCTCTGGGTTCCCGGGCATAGGAACATAGAGGGGAATGTGCGGGCTGACAGATTAGCCAGGCCAGGCTCTGCTCTTGGCAGTTCCTCGGCGAATACAGTCGGTGTTCCGCAGGCGGCTGTCGGGGGCCGAGTCTACTAGCACTACCTAGCAGCCGCGGGCCTGAGATGGCGAAGGCTTACAAGCTGTGCCAAGTCAAGGAGAATTTGGCCCGCTTATAACATAGCTCGATCACCAGAGCTCCAGTGCTAGACGCGTGCAAATGCATTCAAGATTACGACGGTCTGCACGGGGCACTGGCCCATAGGGGACCATGCCGCTAGGCTCAGCATACCCTACAACTCGCATTGCCAAAGCTGCGGAGAAGGAAGGGAAACCCTCATGCACTTTCTCTGCGATTGCCCAGCTCTGGCTAGAGTCAGGCTGCTCCCATAACAACAGTCACGGTCTTAGAAGTTTGTGGCATCAAAACGGCGCCCCAAAGCGCTAATTGGGCTCCTCGGAGCGGCCACTGATACCTGCCGCTTTTTGCCACCCACCTTACGAGCTGTAGGCTCTTCCCCTTTTGTCAAAGTTGGAGCCATAATCGAAGAACTACCCAGAACTTTCGCCGACTCAGCTTTCTTTGGCGATAAGACTTTTCTTGGCCACTTGTTGGACACCAAGGGATTCACTTATTCCATCCCTACTCCGTTTGCCTTGGTTCTCACCTACCTTATGTTGAGGAGGCATCACCTGCGTCTCCCGCGTGATTTTGCTACATGACGCTTGGGCGTTTTTTTCCTTCACCGTCATAACATAGGACAACTTAATACCTCGTATCAGAGCCTTGATATTTTGGTGGATATTCCGCCTCTCCTTAATGAACTCACAGAGTTCATTTTTACGTTCCCCTAGTGAAGCAAACGCTGTTGGAATTCGCTGCATTCCACGACCGTCTTTGCAGCGTCGATAGTTTTGTCTGTTTAGGGACTCTCCAAGTTCCTTTCCGAGTCCCGCGACGAATCTTCACTGCCGTCGGTGATGACTACCGAAGTTTTGGGTTGAAATAATAAAAACTTGTTGTTTCTTTTTCGTTGGTATGAATATTTATTCTTGCAAATACCGATATTTCGGGAACAACTTGTTCCCTTCATCAGTGCTAACAAGTTTTCTCACCGCATAATTTCACTCAGAAGTTTTGAGCTTTTGCGAAAAAGATCCGGTGTGGATCTCATTTCCACTCTATTAAGATCTCTTGTAACATTAGATGCCAAAGTAGCTAAGTTTTCCTTTACTGAGACACTGCGGTCGCTGGATATCGACGGCCGGGAACCCGCTTGTTTACTCCCAAAAACCGCCGCTACTGGGTTTCTGAAGTCCTGAGCCGTAAAAAACTATATTTGGTTTGATTTCTTGATGTCCTTCCAATTTTCATCCACGTGTGGACGTGCATGCTCATAACGCATATGCATACCCATAATGGATGTGCATCCCCATAACTCATCCACCGAGCGTTCCCCCATCCGCACAAAAGGACGCATCTGATGGGAGATTTGGCAACTTTCCACAGGTTCACTCCTGATCGACCCGGGATCTCCCCGTCTTGGGTTCAGGTTTGTGTTTTGTGGGACCATTCCCTTATCTGGGCTAATCTCTACTGTGCCCCGTTTTCTTGGCTCCGATAAAGATGGCTTAGGTCTTCCAGAGCCTTCTAAGGACCTGTTCTGTTTTCAGGCCTTCATTCATATGACGAAAGTACCATTTAGCACTTGTGTTGCTAAGGATTACCTCCTTCCTGACGTCTGATATACTGATCTTAGACGTACTTTTGCTTTTCCCCGCTTTTGAGTCTCGGCTGCAATGCTTGACGCCGCCACTTCCCACCTTTTTGGGTGTAATCACCTGGCTCCCAGTGTTTCGGAGATGTGTTTCCGCTTAGTTGGCATGGCGTCCTGCTTGTTTGATTTTAGTTTTTTTTGTTTTTATTCGTGTACTTATTTGGTTCCCCCGTGGCACGGTAAGGTCAAACTTACTCACTGAGGCGACCAGGTATCAGTGAGGCTCTGTTCGAATTCAGTCCAGTTACCCCTTACTGCAAACTGTCCAATAGGCATAGTATGCGCGACACCCTAGATTCTTGGAGGTATTTTTTGACTCCCCAGTCTAGATCCGTAGCGCTTTATTAATAGTGGGGACACTTCGTACAGGGTGTGACTATCTACTACTAACTAATGGTCTTGGTAGACGAGAGGCTTCGCTCCTGGAAACCCACATACCACCTTCGAAGACAGACAGCTCATTCTCAGGGAGAGACATGTTGGCCCCAGAGAGCTTTAGTAAGGTAAGGTAAGGTTTCATTTTCTTTGAATCCTTAAAGAGCTAGCTCTGTGTTGAGGGAGAACACACTGCCTACTCAATTTCAAATCTACTGCAAATCATTTCGTCTACAAAAAGTATCTTAAGTGTAAAAGGTCATTAATTTTGCAACAATTATTACCTCCTTCTGCCTCACATGCCCTTCTTACCATACTTTCTACAGCGGCATACGTTTTCGAGATGCAATAGCAGGTAATGTACCTGATTTGGTCAAACAATTAATGCAGGTATCGCAATGACAGTCCTGATTGGTAAATTGCGGTAGTTAAGCTTATTCGCGAACTGAACTGCAACAGTTTAAAGGTAACGAGGATTGTGAATGAATGCTCGTAACGCGGCCGCCTAATCATGGATTGCCGGCAATTTGAGGAAAAACTCACCTGTAATGTCCAACTTCCTCTTCAGCGAGTGCCAGGCGACCAGTAACCTGTAATTTGCGTGCGTGGTCAATTTTACAAATGCATATTGCATTCTAGCGGAATTTCGCTGATTTTAGGTGAATCAGAATCCCAATTGCGGCTATTATGGATCTGAAATGCGGGGTACCTACTGCATTGGTTGTGTGATTTGCTGATTAGTGACTTACTATCTAGATCCATAGGTATTGAATGGGAATTGGGATCCTTGAAAATATCATTAGCGAAACCACCCTGGCGAGCCTCTTTCTAATTCAATAAATTATTCCTAGTCATGCCATCGAGATACTTTCACCGCTCCAGTTTTTTCGCAACCTCATTGTGTAAAACGCCACAACCCCGCTTAAAACAAAAACTCCTCGTTAAAGCCAGCCAAAGCGTATCCTTTTATATCTTTTCGGCAGATTATAAGATCTAAGAGCAATAATCTTTTTGCGGGGGTAAAAATGACAAGAGATCACTTTGGAAGAAAGGATGCCGATGCCGCACGATCCATCCATGGTCAGGAGTCGTCACCATCCTAATATTTTTGGGATTTTATGTTTGTCTAGGAGCCTAGGTTCAGTGTGCACTTTCCTGACCGTGCCGAATCCCCAGACAGAGTTAATGATCTTCTAATAAACCTTTATTCTGGGTGATACCTACCAGGCGCTGGGAATGAGCAGCAAATTTTTTTTTGTTTTATCTTTAGGCGTCGAGAGTATCTATAACGACACCGTGATAGTATCAATGCAGCAAATTTTGTGAACCACAAAACCAATTGAGGTGTAAGAACACGGATATAATACAGGAAGAAGAATTATTGGTAATTTTAGGGAAGCGGCACGATGGGAAAAGAACGGAATCTTGTTAAAATTGCTATCGGAATTAAGGATGCGTGTTATTATCAGGACGATCGGTTGTTATATTGATTTTAGTGCGTTGTAAAGGAAAATAATTGCTGCTCTCATAGAAGGATATTTTCTCACAGTTTCACTTTAATTAGGTCAAGGGAAAAGGAGTGGGGGTGGGGGGGGGACGTGAAATGCATGTTCAGAGAAAGTGCCGGACTCCTACCTCAGACGGACTACTGACCAAAATACCCCCTAAAGCGTCCAGGACACTGACCCGGAACCGTTTAACACATTACCTCAGCCCAAGCCAAAAACAAAACGCGGATTCAGGAGGCTTCAGCTACCCTGGCATCTCTCCCATCCATCTCCCTCTTTTTAAGGTTTTGTGTGAAACAAAACCTTATTAGAATCGAGACGGTGGCTGTCTGTCCGTCTGTCCGTCTGTCTGTCTGTCTGTCTGTCTGTCTGTCTGTCTGTCTGTCACACCCGATTTATTCGGAAACGACTAGACCGATTGTCACGAAAATTGGTGAGAGTATATAATCTGGTGATCCCTTTACATGCAGTAAGTGGCGCCATCTTGTGTTAAGTTTAAGAGGGGGCTGTGGCATGTGAATGGAGGGTACAAATTTTTTTTTTACAGAATGTAGCCATGTAGGGTATCAAATGAAAGGTCTCAATTAGTACTTTTCGAATCTGGTTCAATATTTGATATTAGATGAAACATAGGATAGTGAGGGTTCAACATATGACCCACAAAAAGTGTAACAGGTCTCGTTCTCAGAACCTATCCAGCCGAAAAATCTGAAAAAAATCACAGTGGTGCATCTCTACGAAATCTAGGCCTCAAAATATATCCGGTTCCGATATCTGCACAAATAAAGTTAATAATAGTATATTTCCACATTTTAGAAATTTACCCGACACCCCCCCTTATGTTCATCCCAGAAGTACAAAATTTGGCATGCGTGTAATGAAGAACATAATGCACAGTTTGGTCAAGTTTGAAGAAAATCCAACAATTATTAATAAAGTTATAGTGGGTTAAACTTTACAATTTTTTGTGAATTTCGTGCACTCTACAACCTGCATGACGTCATCATCACATATCAATTCGTCAATACCACAAAGGAATGAGTTCTTATGAATTGGGTCGCAGAGAATTATTTTGTTTTAGTTTTTTAGTTATTTGTTAGCCAGACATGTGTGTATGTAGGTATATAATATATGCGTGCTAATGAACTTTGCGGGTAGTGCCTAATTCAAATAGATAAAAGAAGTAAATCCGAAATATGGGTACGATCAATTTATATACGTGCATATATGTGTACAGTATTCGGTAATAGGCAGTTTGTTTGTTTAGGGTGAGCGTGATATCTATGGCTGTAATATGTACGTATGTCTCGTAGTTTGGAAAAATATGAAGGATTATGTTGGATTTGTAGCTATATACGGACAGAAAAATGTGCGATGAAGTTGCTCACATAAGATGAACACAAAACCTTTATACCCGAAGCGCGAGCTTCCGGTATTCCGACTTGTTTCGTCTTAAGGATGTCGTGTCTCTGTAGCATCACAATCATCATTAACGGCGCAACAACCGGTATCGTTCTAAGCCTGCTTTAGTATGGAATTCCAGACACCCCGGTTTTGCACCGAGGTCCACCAATTCAATATCCCTAAAATCTGTCTGGCATCCTGACCTACGCCATCGCTCCATCTCAGACAGGGTCTGCCTCGTCTTCTTTTTCTACCATAGATATTGTGTGTCCGGATAGCTCAGTGGTTAGAGCACTAGGTTGTCATACAGAAGGTCGCGGTTCAAATCTCACTGGTGGCAGTGGGATTTGTATCGTGATTTGACGTCGGATACCAGTCGACTCAGCTGTGAATGAGTACCTGAGTTAAATCAGGGTAATAATCTCGGGCGAGCGCAATGCTGACCACGTTGCCTCCTACAGTGTACTGTAGTGTACCGTTACGGTCTTGAATGAAGTGCTCTAACACACTTCAAGGCCCTGATCCAATATGGATTGTTGCGCCAACGATTATTATTATTATTATAGATATTGTCCTTATAGACTTTCCGGCCTGGATCATCCTCATCCATACGGATTAAGTGACCCGCCCACCGTAACCTATTGAGTCGGATTTTATCCACAACCGGACGGTCATGGTATCACTCATAGATTTCGTCGTTATGTAGGCTACGGAATCGTCCATCTTTATGTAGGGAGCCAAAAATTCTTCGGAGGATTCTTCTCTCGAACGCGACCAAGAGTTCGCAATTTTTCTTGCCAGGAACCCAAGTTTCCGAGGAATACATGAGGATTGGAAAGATCGTTGTCTTGTACAGTAAGAGCTTTGACCCTATGGTGAGACGTTTCGAGCGGAACAGTCTTTGTAAGCTGAAATAGGCTCGGTTGGCTGACAACAACCGTGCGCGGATTTCATCGTCATAGCTGTTATCGGTTGTGATTTGCGACCCTAGACAGGAGAAATTATCAACGGTCTCGAAGTTGTATTCTACTATCCTTATTCTTCCTGTTTGACCAGTGCGGTTTGATGTTGTTGGCTGGCTCATTTTTGGTGCTGACGTTGCCACCATATATTTTGTCTGGCCTTCATTGATGTGCAGCCCAAGATCTCGCGCCGCCTGCTCGATCTGGATGAAGGCAGTTTGTACGTCTCGGGTCGTTCTTCCCACGATGTCGATATCGTCAGCATAGGCCAGTAGTTGGCTGGACTTAAAGAGGATCATACTCCTTGCATTTACCTCCGCATCACGGATCACTTTCTCGAGAGACAGGTTAAAGAGGACGCATGATAGGGCATCCCTTGTCGCAGACCGTTGTTGATGTCGAATGGTGTTGAGAGTGATCCTGCTGTTTTTATCTGGCCTCGCACATTGGTCAGCCTAGTTAGTCTTATTAATTTCGTCGGGATACCGAAGTCTCTCATGGTCGTGTACAGTTTTACCCTTGCTATACTATCATAGGCGGCTTTAAAGTCGATGAACAGATGGTGCAACTGTTGTCCATATTCCAACAGTTTTTCCATCGCCTGCCGCAGAGAGAAAATCTGATCTGTTGCTGATTTGCCTGGAGTGAAGCCTCTTTGGTATGGGCCAATGATGTTCTGGGCATATGGGGCTATCCGGCCTAGCAAGATAGCGGAGAATATCTTATAGATGGTAGTCAGCAACGTGATGCCTCTATAATTGCTGCACTGTGTGATATCTCCCTTTTTATGTATGAGACAGATAATGCCTCGTTACCAATCGTCAGGCATTGATTCGCTGTCCCATACCTTGAGCACAAGTTGATGAACCACTTGGTGTAACTGGTCGCCTCCATATTTAACCAATTCGGCTGTAATTCCATCGGCTCCTGGCGACTTATGATTTTTTAGCCGATGAATTGCACGGACTGTTTCTCCTAAACTTGGTGGTGGCAGTATTTGTCCGTCGTCTTCAGTTGGCGGGACCTCCAACTCGCCGATGTTCTGGTTGTTCAGTAGCTCATCAAAGTACTCAACCCATCGCTCTAATATGCCCATTCTGTCGGAAATCAGATTTCCCTCTTTGTCTCGGCAGGATGAGCATCGAGGTGTATAAGGCTTCATCCTGCTGACTTGTTGGTAAAACTTCCGCGCCTGGTGCGGTTGCTCCCTGTACTTTTCTAGTTCATAGACTTGTTGGTTCTCCCAGGCTTCCTTTTTCCGTCTGTGAAGTCGCTTCTCCGCTCGACGGAGTTCGTGATAAGTCTCTGCGCGTGCCCGCGTTCTTTGAGAATGCAACATTACTCGGTATGCGGCATTCTTCCGTTCCGTTGCTAGCTTACATTCATCGTCAAACCAGCTGTTCCGACTCCTTTTGCGGTTGGGGCCAAGTATGTTTGTGGCCGTATCCATGATAATGTTCTTCAGGTGATTGTGAAGATCATTTGTTGATGCTTCATATCCAGGTCCTCTGTTGACTGCGGTTAGTGCGGCATCCATTTCCCTCTTATAGGTGTCGCGGAGAGTTGTGTTGTGGATGGCTTCAGTGTTCACTCTCACCTGATTGTCAGAGGCGATTCTAGGTGGTATTGTTATTCGAGCTCGGTGCACCATGCCAACGAGATAGTGATCCGAGTCTATATTGGCCCCCCTATATGTTCTGAGATTCATCAAGGCTGAGAGGTGGCGGCGTTCAATCAACACGTGGTCAATTTGGTTGAAAGTGGTCACGTCTGGAGAGGCCCACGTATGTTTGTGGACCGCTTTCCGCGCAAACCAGGTACTTTCAACAACCATTTCATGTAACCCTGCCAATTGAATAGTCCGCAGTCCGTTATCATTTGTTTTTTCGTGTAAGCTATGGGAGCTAACGTATCGCCTGAATACGAGCTCCTTCCCTACTTGGCTGTTAAAATCCCCAAGTATGATTTTGATATCATATCTGGGACAGGCTTCGAGGGTTCGTTCTATTGCCTCGTAGAAGGTATCCTTCTCCGACTCTGCAGTCTCCTCTGTAGGGGCGTGAACGTTTATGAGACTTATATTTCTAAACTTGCCTCGCAAGCGCAGAGTGCATAGCCGTTCGCTTATATTTTCAAAGCCGATAACAGCAGGTTTCATTTTTTGGCTGACTAAGAAACCTACTCCGAGGACATGGTTTACTGGATGACCGCTATAATATATGGTGTAGTGGCTCTTTTCCAGGAACCCGGTTCCTGTCCATCGCATCTCTTGCAACGCTGTTATATCAGCCCTATATTGGGACAGGGTATCGGCTAACTGCTCATCAGCTTCATCTCTGTACAGGAAACGCACGTTCCATGAGAAAATGCGCAAATCGTTATTCCGTTGTCGTTGCCGGGTCCGTCGTTTTAAAATCCGTCCTGTCCGAGGCTCCTGTTGTGGCTTTGTAACAAGTTGTTTTCCGTGTAGGGTTCGCAGCCCTACCCTACCCCCAACCTGGAGGACCAGTTGGTACAATTTGTCCCGTTTTTAGGCGCGGGAGTCTTACCTTCATCCTTCTCCGTCTGCAGCTTTTCTTTATGAAAGAGCTCCCAGCGGTCACCACGTGGAGGTGAAGATAGGGTTTGGTAGTAGAGCTGTTGGTGTTGGTTCCGCAGGTATTTCCCAGGTTTTATGCTCCATCGTGGGTACCAATCCACGTTTCGCCCCGGGACCTGTACTACCCTTTGACCACCACACATTACCTCAGCCCAAGACAAAAAAAAAAGGTGGATTCAGGAGGCCTCAGCTATCCTGGCATCTCTCCCACCCATCTCCCTCTTTTCCGTCTTAAGGATGTCGTGTCCTTCGCTCTGCGCATGGCCTCAATTATAGTGTCCGGGGACCCAAGACACCCTTCCATCGAAAGGTGATGGCGCTCCGACCTTTTGCAGAAGAAAAAGGTGTGGCAGGCATCATCCATCACGCCCTTGCAATAAATACAGTCAGGAGACCATGATTTCATAATATTGGTTGAGCAGCTCGGTTAAGTAATAGTCAACCTCACCCTACTTTCGGTTGAATCAACACATCCATCTACGTATTGATTCTCCTTCCCAAGATTTCTGTCATGCCCAGAGAATATAGGCTCTCCCTTCACAAGCAACAGCTTCTTTATTTCCCTTGCCTTTCCTAAGGCATATAAGCCTCCCGTCGGCAGCATAGAGAACGATCGGAATAACCCCCGCTATCACCATTACAGCTGGCTCCGAGACGATACTATAGGCAGACGCAACTCGCAGAACCCCTCGTCTTTGTACTTGCACTAGACGCTTACGCCCTGGATGGAGTTGTCAAATCCTCCATCAGGCGTGTCCCTTAGTGCAGGTAAGGGAACACTCAGCGGATGTGTCATGGGCATGTAAACGCACGCTTCCAGAGATGTGCGTGTATGCATGCTTATTCGCAAGCCGGGTAAATGGGAATAAAAACGCCCACCCATGGATAAAAATTGACTATGTGAAGGACACATAGAAATAAAACCAAGCATGGAGGAGAAGAATAGAGGGAAAGTTACGATTCAGGGCTTCGGAAACCCAGTACCGGCGGCCTTTGAGAGTGGGCAAGCGGGCTCCCGACCGTGGATATACAACGACCGCAGTGCCACAGTAGTGAGAACCTTGGCTATTGTGGTATCAAATGTTACAGGTGCGATGGATGGAGTAGAACTGGTTCCATTAACGAACCCGTTCAGAAGAAGCTGGATTCTTCGTTGATCCCCACCCTGCCAGGCACAAGCCCTCGCGAATGAAAATGTTACTCCCAAGGGAGGAGTATAGTGAAGTACGGGAAGGAGGAAACAATGAAAGACAAGTGAAGGCATCGGTTGAAAAAGTAAGCCAGGCAACACAAGTGACGCCCACAAGAAACTCGGGAGAGGAGAAACCGGGGAAAAGGCATCACGGACGGTTGAAAGAGTCAACTAACTAGCAATCCCCTAAGAAGAAAAAGGGCTCAACTCCCAAAAAAGTGGAGCAAGTAAGGAGGACTACTCAACCCGTAGGGAAATCTCATATAGCCGCGATTTCGGGAAGAGGGTGCGAACCCCCTAAAAATAATGTGGAAGCCTGGAGAAAGGTGGCTCGGAGGTTATCATCATGTCTATGTACGGCAAAGGGTCATACGCTGACATTCTCAAGAGAGTAAAGACAGACCCCCAACTTACCACTTTGGGAGATAATGTTAGCCGCATTAGACGGTCTCAGAAAGCAGACCTTATGCTGGAGTTCAAGGCGGATAAATTCTTGAAGCAAATTTCAAAGTCCTTGGGACAGGAAGCTGAAATCGGGGCTAGTAGATGGAGATCTCTGTAGGTTGCAAGGATACAGATGAGGTCACTACGAGGAGAAGGTTCATGAGGCTTTGGAAAAAGAGTTCGACCTCATTGGACTTCAAGAGTTAAGACGCTTTGAAAAGCTTACGGTGGGACCCAAACCGCTATAATCAGTCTACCAATGGTGGCAGCACGGAAAGTTTAAATAGGTTGGGTTCTGTGTCGCCTTAGAGAGCAGGTATCGCTGAAGTGGTGGTTTAGATGCCTTGGCTTCGGTCATATCGCGAAGGTATGTTCCAATGCCGATGACAGACCAAAGCTATGCCGAAGATGTGGAGCGGATGGCCACATCAGCAAGGAATGTGGAACAGACCCAAATTGACTACTGTGCAAAGGGAAGGAGGGAGTGGCCCATCGACACATTGCAAGCAGCAGCAGATGCCCGGAATACAGAAGAACCCTTAACAAAACTCGCAGATAAGGTTGATACAAATCAACCTCAACCACTGCAAGGCGGCGCAGGATCTATTCTCGCAAACCGTCAGCGAGAAAAACACCGATGTGACCATAATTAGTGAGCCATATCGAAACCCAAGTAGCGCTGTCGGCTTGTGGAGAACAAGCCGTCGAGAAGTCTATAGTGGACCTGACATACGTGAGTAACATTTAGCCAGTAGAGCCACTTGGCATGTCAGTGAAGACTATACTCACAGCGACCACCAGTTAATCTGCATAGAAATCATGGGCGGATCGAGCTCGAAAAATAGTTCTCGCAGAATGCCGGGTGGTATGCTCAGCTGGACAGCAAAAAGTTTTGAGGGAGACAAATCACCCAATGGGTGGGGGAAGCATCCAATGCTACTATGCTCAGAATGCGATTGTTCCTCAGTAGACAACCCAACTACAGGTGGAACAACGAAATAGCAAGCTTGCGAACCGCATGTTTCCAGGCAAGGAAGCTTCGCCAGAGGCGCAGGCAGAAATTCGGTGGTGACGGTCGAGAGGAGGTCTAGCCACCTAAAAGAAGCCATTCAGAGGAGCAAAAAGAACTGCTTCAAACAGCTGTGTGACCATACCAACATAATTCCTTGGGGCGAGGCCTACGAAATGATAATGAAAAGGCTGCGGAGATCACCCCAGGTGACCTGTCCGCGCCTCTTGAAACGCATTGGCAAACGGTTGTCCAGCTAAATAAGGCCATAATACCTCCAGTAAGTGTAGAGGAGCTGCGGGAAATATGTGGTAGAAACGCTGACAACAAAGCCCCAGGTTTGGATGGCATCCCCAACCAAGCTTTGAAACTGGCAGTGAAGACTAGGCCCGACCTTTTCGCGAATACCTTCGAGGCGTGCCTAAAAGAAGGAATATTCCCTGTCCAGGGAGAAAAGCAAAAGTTGGTGTTGCTTTCGAAACCTAGTAAGCCACCTGGAAACCCAGCATCGTATCGTCCTATCTGCCTGCTGGATACAATAGGGATGATCATGGAGAGAGTCACAACAGACTCCTACCCATCGTCGAAGCCAGCAATGGTTTGTCGGAACGCCGATTTGGTTTCCGACGTGCCCACCCTACGCTCGACGCAATTGGCATGGTCGTAAACTTTGCAAAAGGTGCACTGACTTCTGGCGGCTGCTGTGCCGTGTTAGCGCATGATGTCAAAAACGCATTCAACTCGGCCAACTGGAACAGAATTTAAGGGGCGTTGGATGACATAGGTGTCCCCGGGTATTTAGCGAATGTGGTGGAAAACTACCTCTCAGAAAGGACTCTCTGGTACGGGGTACGATTACCTTACCTTTAGGGAGCCTCTCCTAGACTGGTTTCAGTTCCCATAAAAATACTCCTTTTCCATCTATCGGAAGTTTCCTATTGGGATGCTCCTCAATTTGGACCGAAATCTCGCCTGAATATTTTGTCTGATACCGGTTCCCAGGATATGTGCGCGCACCTTGTGAATATAGTTAACATTAATACGACACCAGATTCATGTTTGCTTGCAGCAGTCTTTCTAGGGTACAATAAAGTAGGGGAGCAAAAAAAAGAGGCGCTCCCCAGGATCCCACCAGCCTGAATCTCAAGTCGAAGAAATCGAGCATTGAGAATACCGTTGTCGAGGAGCGTATGAAATTCCCGAATTCAATTCGCCCAGTGCCAGCTGATATATCAGTTCGCTTTGGAGGCTGCCTTTCATTTTCTATAGCATAAAAATCGCTATCATTTAGACAATTATAAAGTGCTTTGAGGGAATGAGTAAAAGATTTCCTCTGGATTTCTCCTCTCCTCCCTGAATCTCGGACGGTGGAAAAATATGTGCTCTAGGAGTCCTCGAGGAGCCCTCGCAGTTTGGAAAATTGAAGGAATTGTCCAATTTAAAGCTGTAGGGGTACTGGTGATATCCCTCCTGCCCCGTCAGGAACTGAGTGAGATTATAATTAATCTCCCCATTTTGTCTCCGCAGCCACTCCTTGATGGTAGGGATCTGCCTGTGTGTCCACCGGCCCTTTCCCTAGTGGTCCCAACGCCCTTGCCATTTGCTTACAGATCTCTCCCTTTCAACATTACGTTCTTCGTTTGCGACAAAGGAGAGACTGACTTCAGATTCAGATTAAATAGTTATCTCATCTGCCAAGATGTCAATTGGCATCAACCCAGAGGTGACGAATGCAGCCTCATATAAAAGCAGAATACACACCCAGGGCGATCGTCCTATAGACCGCGCTCAGTTTATGAGCAATACCTGATATACGAAATGCATCTCCCCAAATAGGGGTGGCATAAAGCAAGATCGAGCTCACCACCCTGGCAATAAGTAGCCTACAAGTATACCGGGGCCCTCCCACGTTCGGCATCATTCTTGCCAGGGCCATACTCGCCATGGATCCCTTGTCCCTTTAAACCTAACTTCATATCTATCATCACTCCCAAGTATTTGATGGTTGATTTGGAAATAATGTTGTGATTGTCAATTCTAATTCGAACGTAATTTCACTTCCGCCGCTTTGTGATGCGAACCGCTTATGTTTTTTCCTCCGCAAGTGACAGTTCAGTGCGCTCTAACCAGACCTTCACAGCACTGATTGCTTTACTAGAGTGTAACTCAGCATCCTCTGGATGTTTTGCGACTACAACCAATTTTATATCACCGGCGTAACCCACCACCCTGGCCTGCTCCGGAACCGGGAGGATAAGCACATCATTCTACATGATGTTGCGCAGTAGTGGGCCCAGTACGGAGCCCTGTGAGAAACCCGCGGAAGCAACGTACTTCTTGGGTCCATCGTCGGTGTCATACCAGTGTGTTCGTTCTCAGAGGTAGCTATCGACAATAGCTGCGAGATAGGTAGGAGCACCAATCGTCACCAGGCACTTTCGTATAAAGTTCCAATTGAGCGAATTAAATGCATTCTTCACATCCAAAATCATCTCCACGCAATATTTACTGGTACAACCCCTTCTGCGAATTGAATTTTCGGCCAAGCCAGTAACGATTCTGATGGCATCAATGATTGATCTGGCTTTACAGCTCCAAAATGGTTTCAGGCCGGCACGGAAATTTGTTTTACCTTCTAAGGTGGTGCTCAGAGGTGGCGGTGAGGAAGATGGGGCGGCAACCTTATCGGCCAAACCAAAACCAAATGGTCGAGGAGAACCTCCATAGTGGTGGCACCGGGAGACGCTGTAATTATTTTGGTTTGCCGGCCGTGATTCAGTAGGCGAATGCTCCAAAGACCTAATTAGGGCGATCAGGCCCGAGTCTGCACGGAGACTCATCTGAAGTGGCAAATTGGTCACGAAACCTTACCAGGGGTATACTGGTACCATGGGCACCGGGAAAGCCCCTGGACTCACATACTTCGGGTGAACTCCTGTTGTATGTGAGGACAGCTCGGTTATTTGCGGTTGGCCCCCCTAGTGGGAGTTTCATGGTGGTTGTGGTTGTGCTCAAGCAAGAAGATACCTTCGGGCCTCGACGTGGTGTTGCGTATCAACACGGGTGCCGTACTCCTTAGTTCGGTAGAGATTTAGGTAATTCTTGCATCCACCAGTATGAATGCCAAGCCATGCACTTGGTATAGACTGGTACCGTTATGACTTGTCTCAGCGGGGCTCTGATTGTGGTCACAAAATCAATCCGTGTCTGAAGAGGACCGTAGGATTAAGTCTCACGACAGGTGCCTACGTAAAACACTATGGGTTTCACTTACCTTCTAAGGTCACACAGCACAATAAAGGTCAAACTAGAAACAAGCGACTGGGTCATCTCAATTCTAACGGATTATAAACCCCGCCGAGCATCCACTTACTGTCGTACCAGACCAAAATATTTAAAAACAAGTCGGGAAACCGGAAGCTGGACGCTTCAGGTACGAAAGGTTCTGTGTATTTCTTAGTACGTAGCACGTAATATATCCATATATTATGTGAGAGTATCCACTTTCGGGTGATATTGACATTCATAGTCTTCAATTTTCAAAGAAGCAACAAATTTGAGGTATTATAACTTTGTTAATAATACTGCGATTTCCACCAAACTTGGTAAGATCATGCTCTATATTATAGCCTATATCACTGCAAAATTTCATGGTACTAGGATGAACTTAAGGAGGGTTTCTAACCAATACAAAAAATTGTAGTAACATACTATTATTAACTTTATTTAAACAGATATCGGCATGGAAGGTATTTCGGAGCCAGGCACTATATAGTGGCAGCCTCCTGATTTTTTTCAGATTTTTCGGTTTGGTAGTTTCTGAGAATGGCCCCCTCAAAGAAGTGATCACTTTCAACCCCCCGCGCTCCCCACCCTTCCAACGAGTGTCAAAACTAAGGCCGGCTTTGAAAAGTACTAATCGAGACCTTTCATTTGATACCCCACATGACTATATTTGATGAAAAAAAATTTTACACCCCCCTTTTGCATGTATGGGAACCCCCCCCCCCCCTTAAATTCGACGTAAAAGGGTGTAATTCACTGTATGCGTGAGCGTTCACAGTTCCCACCTTTCTACCAAATTTGGTGTCAATCGCTATAACCGTCTCCGAGAAAAATGCGTGTGACAGACAGACAGACAGACGGACCTGTGCGGAGTTGCCAAATCTCCCATCAGGCGCGTCCCTTCGTGCGGATAAGGGAATACTCGGCGGATGCGTAAGAATATGCACATATACGCATTTGGAGGTGTGCGTGTATGGGCATGCTTATGCGCAGGCCGGGTAGGTGGCAAGAAAACGCCCGCCCGTGGATAAAAATTGGCTACGGGAAGGATACCCAGAAATAAAACCAAACATGGAGGAACAGAAAGAGAATAAAGTTACGGTGCAGGGCTTCGGAAACCCAGTACCGGCGGCTTTTGGGAGTGGACAAGCAGGCTCCCGGCCGTCGATATCCCTCGACTGCAGTGCCTCGGTGGTGGATTACTTGGCCACCGTTGCATCAAATACTACAAGTAGCCTGGAGAAAGAGGCATTTAAAAGGAGTACATCACTCCCGAGAACGCCTGTTCAAAACCCAAGAAAAGATGGGGCACAAACTGGTCAATTATTAGCCCATAGCGGGGTAACTACACCTGGTCGAAACATGTCGCAGGACTTAGTGGTTGATCCATTTAAAAGAAGCTCGACGATCGTGCGATCTCCTCCGAAATTAACCTTGATGAAGGAAGGAAATCAGGGGAGCTCTCGGAAAGCTAATAAGTACATAAGCGCCCAATGTGAAAACCAAGTGGAGGAGCTATGTCAGAGTCCGGAAGAATCATCGTTTGCCCTACTCGGAGGTAAAATAGTAGAGTTGTCTGAATTTATTAAGGACAAACACAACGTGCACCAGGCCATCAAAAACATGGTCCGTACCATTCGGGTACTATACAATGGTGCCAAGGAAGAAAAAAACGCCTCGAAGAAATCAAGCGTCACCCAGGCAACACAAGTGACACCCCCTCAAAATCCAAAGGGCGGTAAACTTGAAAAGAGGAGTAGAGAGTGCGCGAACGATTCTTTCGGATCCTCACAGGACGCGAAAAGGCAAAAAGGCCACTCACCGGCGAAAGGCAAGGGAAACAAAGTTACCAACATCGTGGAAACTCCGGCACCGGCTCCAGTTGACCTAAGGGAGCCAAAGCCTCAAAAAGGGACCAAGGAAGCATGGACCAAGGTTGGTGGAAGGAAAAATACGACACAGAAAAGAAGATTACGGCCCGAATTAATCATCATCTCCAAAAAAGGGGATTTGACTTACGCCGATATCCTTAGGAAGGTCAAATCCGATCCTGAACTGATGGACCTTGGAGAAAACGTCAGCCAAATCAGACGCTCCCAGAAAGGAAACTTAATGCTGGAGCTGAAGACGTCTCCGGGCAAAACGGTGGAAAATTTCCTCGGCAAGGTGGAGAAGTCCTTAGGGGAAGAAGCACAAGTACGGGCCAGAAAGCAGGTGCTGAAATCACAACCGAGGAGGATATCCGCGACGCCTTAGAAAAACAGTTCGCACACCGCTTGGTTTGCAACATTCCGCAATCAGAGGGCTGAGGAAGGCATACGAAGGTAGGCAAACGGCAACCATAAGCTTACCAACTGAAGCAGCGTTCAAACTGCTGGCGGCTGGGAAAGTAAAAATAGGTTGGGTCGTTTGCCGACTCAGGGAGCAGGTATCCCTTAAGCGCTGCTTTAGATGCCTGGAATTCGGCCACATAGCGGCGAAATGCACCGGTGACTGTGACAGGTCAAAATGTTGCAGAAAATGTGGCGGAGAAGGCCATATGTTCAGGGAGTGGAAGGCTGAGCCTGAATGCATGCTCTGCAAGGAAAAAAAGGGCGTCGACTGTCGGCACGTTGCAGGCAGCAGCAGATGCCCAGTGTTTAGGCGAGCCTTGAATGCAGTAAAAAAATAAGGTTGATACAAATCAACCTCAACCACTGCGAGACAGCACAAGACCTTCTCTCGCAGACCATCTATGAGAAGGGAATCAAAGCTGCCATAATCAGCGAGCCTTATCGCAACAATAAGGAGCGGTGCCTGGACTGCAGATGAAACTGGCAAGGCGGCAATATGGGCGTGTGGAAATTAGGCCATTCAAGAAGTGATGGAGTTTCCAGAAGTTGGATTCGTCAGGGCGAAAATAGCTGGTATCTATATATATAGTTGCTATGCTCCACTAAGCACAACGATAACAGAATTCGAAGGAATGCTAGGTATGCTAGTCTCGTGTGCAAGAAGTCGAAACCCGAAGATCATAGCTGGTGATTTCAACGCGTGGGCCGTGGATTGGGGCAGTCGCACTACGAACACCAGGGGCCGTATCCTGCTCGAGGCTTTCGCGGAGCTAGATTTGGTGCTTGCCAACACGGGAAACGTTTCCACTTTTCGTGGGACAGGGTCGGGCTCAATAGTCGATCTGACATATGTGAGTACCACATTGGCGAGGAGAATGACATGGTTTGTCAGTGAGCATTATACTCACAGCGACCACCAGGCGATTTTCCTCCAGATCGAATATGGGCCATGCGTCGATGCGTGTTCCCGTGAGGCTGGAAACCGGGGCTGGTCCGTGAAAGGGTTTGAGGAGGATGCATTCATAGAGATGCTATTGGGAGGCCAATGTCCCGGTGGTGCCGCTACGGAAAAGGTAGAGCAAATGATGGGACGCATAACAAGAGCATGCGACGCTGCTATGCCGAGGCGACGAGTTCTCGCAAAAAGGCGCTCAAACTATTGGTGGAATGAAGAGATCGCGGTGCTACGGAATGCATGTTTTCGTGCTAGAAGGATCTGCCAACGATCTAGAGCAAGACCAGACTTCGACGAGAAACGGCTAGCATATGTGAACCTTCGAGGTAGGCTTAAGCAGACTATACAGACCAGCAAGCGAGAATGCTTCAAGGAGCTTTGCACAGAGGCAGAGCAAAGCCCCTGGGGAACAGCGTACAGGATAGTTATGAAGAAGATGAGTGGGCGAACACCACAATTGACCTTCCCGCATCTTCTGCTCGATATCGTGGCGGCGCTCTTCCCCCCGAATAAACCCTTTTATTTAGCGCAAACAACACAAGCGAGCACTGGACGTCTACACATACCTGCGGTAACTGAGGAGGAACTTACGCAAATTTGCCGGAGAATTGGTGATGACAAAGCACCCGGTCTCGATACTGTTCCCAATAGAGCCCTTAAACTTGCTGTTAAGACCAAACCCGACTGGGTCAGCGTGTTTGAAACATGCATGATAGAAGGAGTTTTCCCCGACCGGTGGAAGAGGCAAAAACTAGTTTTGCTCCCGAAGCCGAATAAACACCCAGGACACCCATCATCATACCGACCGATTTGCCTTATCGACACGGCAGGAAAGATGCTCGAAAGGGTTACAACAGACTCCCTATCATCGAATATAAGGATGGACTATCGGAGCGACAATTTGGATTTCGTCAAGCCCACTCAACGATCGACACCGTAGACGTTGTTTTGAAGCTGGCTCGAGACGCGATGTCGTCTAAAAAATGCTGTGCCGTAGTGATTTTGGACATCAAAAATGCGTTTAATTCCGCAAGCTGGGAGTGGCTAAAAAGTTCACTGGCTAACACGGGTGTCCCTAGCTACTTGATTAAACTCCTCAACAGTTACCTTTCGGAGAGGACACTGTGGTACGACACGGATGAGGGATCCAAGCAGTACACCGTCACCGCAGGAGTACCACAGGGCTCAGTGTTGGGTCCTCTCTTGTGGAACGTCATGTACAATGGGGTCCTTGTCCTTCCCGTGCCAAAGGAGGCCACGATAATCGGTTTCGCAGATGATCTAGCTGTGGTTGTCGTCGTGAAAGAACCTGAAGACGTTGAAATGTACGCTAACGAAACCATTAGCGCCATAAAAACGTGGCTGGTTGGATGACTGGTGGATGACTCGCAGAGGGGTCGCTGGACCCACACTTTGATTCCCCGTATTGAAGAGTGAATCCAGCGACGACACGGTGAGATTAACTACCATCTGACGCAATTCCTGTCAGGACATGGCGGTTACAGGAAGTACCTGCACCAATTCAGGCTGGATGATTCTCCCTTGTGTCCTGAATGTGGTTGCACACCTGAGGACCCGGAGCATGTTATGTTCCACTGTCCACGATTTCTCTCAGAAAGGAGGAGTCTGGAACACTCCCTGAAAACCACTCTAAGCCCGCAGAACATCGTCGGGGAAATGTTGAAATCGGAGGGAAACTGGTGTGCGGTGAACACCGCAATCAAACGAATACAAGAGGAACTGGCAAGAGCGGAGCGCGCAAGGAGGACGCGAAGAACGGAAGGCGTGGTCGCGTAAAGCGCAGTCCACCCCGCGAAGTAATGCTTTGCGGCGGTCCCGCGGGGAAGAAAAAAGGAGAAAGTGGAGGTGGATTTAGTGGGTGAGAATCCCACACGCTGCTGCAACCTGGCGCGGCAGTGTCTTGCTAAGATTTCCACCTCCATCCATAAAAAAAAAAAAAAAAGACAGACAGTAAACCGATTTTAATAAGGTTTTGTGTTTACAAATGCTTTAGCTCTGGTCAAACTATGGCCTATGTAATTCACAGCCACGTCTTGTTTTGCAAATTAGATGAAGGAGCGTTTAATATCTGCGAACCGCTTGGATCATACTACTAAAGAGCAGAGGTGAGGCAACGTCTGACGAGTTGCTTCTGCTTTGGTATGAAACCATAAAGCCGTCGTTTACTTTTTTCTATCAACAAGGATTACATCAAGGCCACCGAGAGAAGAGCCGACCCCGAGAAGCTTACATCAACCACCTCAGGCATTGTGCCTAGTAATCTTTCCGTTTCAATGAAAAGGTCCTTTAAGGTCCTTTTGTTCGACGAATCCAAATGTCGTACATTGTCTTCGATTCAATTGATATGCTACCTCGCGGTTACCGTCCAAAGTAAGGATATCACTCCTCCCTCTCCTTCAAATATACTCCTGCAAAATATATATATGTTACATCCTAGCTAAATACCTTCAATCATTCGGGGTCATACATTTATTCCAAGTTCTTACACCACCCCCATAGCTTAAATCGGGCAATAAAAACCAGAAAAAAATTTAAATTCTATTTACCCGACAAATAAACGGCTGGCAGTCTTCGTTTTTCCCGGGGAAAGTTAATTGCATTATGAATATTAAATGGCCAATGAATGAGATTCTTCCGTAATCCTTTTTTCCTGGGGGCATCATAGACTTGGCGGCACTCATTGACCAGGAATTGGAGAGGATGGATCGGTTTATTGGATATGAGTTACATGCAAATAACGCTTGCACTTGATAAAGTGGGTACATATTGACTCTGTCGGATTGAGTGTGTTTCAGATTAAAGGAGCGGTTTAAAGATATCCTTCACGCTATTGGGACTAGATTTGTGGAAATGAAAAAAATCAGGATACTAGTTGTGTAGGAGGTTGGCAAGTTTTTCCTAGGAATTTAGGGTAGAAATTACGATGGTTCGGATTCCGATACTTGATTATGCCAGACTGAAACTGTAACTGAGACTATAATGACTTTTGGTACACTTCAGCTGCCAATACGACGATTGACATCAGTCATTCATGACGTATGCTATGCTGCTAGATTGGTTTATACAAAATCCAGCCCTTGAGGAGCCTATGCTTCGTGGCCTTACTTTTAACAAAAGTCCACGGATCTAAACTGGAGAGTTGAAAAATACCAGCCCCCCCCCCCCCTCCAACATATACGCGACACATATCCATTTGGTAGTTTACAGTCCAAACCTCCCAGATACATTGTTACCTTCAGTGAGTACATCTGACCTTACCGTGTTACTAGAGATTATGACATGGCCTCCTTCGTGAGCCGCCTACCCGTGGAAACCAAATGACTGCGAAAAAAATATAAGAACCACATACAAGTGAATAGGTAGAACCTATCTCGCCTCACTCGTGTGGGGTTGGCGGAGCGAGCAACTTGCGTGTCAGACACAGGCAGGTGTCATCGTGGTGGCCATGACATCGAAAGACAATTTTTGACATTTGGATTTGCTGAAAGCCCATGTCTAGGGCACCATAATCAAATCAACGGCGTATTGAATATTTCTACACAGCGGTCCAAGATTTCGACCAACAACTAGCACCGCCACGCCATCTGCATAAGCTTGGATGTGTATTGGAAGATTTTGCAGTTCGCATAGTAGTGAGTCGATCAACATACTCCACGGAAGTGGAGATAGCAGCCTTTTGTTGCTCGGTTGTTAGGCAGCGATGAACACCCACTTCAGCACACAGCGATCTCTGCGTTTGGATAGCGTAAATCCACTTTACTGGAGTTTCGTCCAAACCATTCTCTCTGGCGGCATCACAGAACTTTTGGAACGGCGCACAGTCAAACGCCCCTTCAATGTCCCCGAACACCTTCATCGCGTACTCGCCTTTCATAGTTGCGTCCTCTATCTTTCAAACCGAAGAGAAAGAGCAGACTCAAAGGGCTTTTTACGTTTGTAAGCATGTCGGTTTTCATTCAATGAGTGCGAGCTTAGCGTCTTCTCGTGAATGTGACACTCAGCCAATCTCTCCAGACATTTCAACGAAAATGATGTTAAGCTAATTTGACTGAAGTTTTTTGGATTCCCAGGCTTAGATGTGAAGACTACCTTAACATGGCAAGAGGAGAGGACGTGGTCCAGAGTAAGACATCCATGCAAATACCGAGTTGTTAGCACTGATGAAGGGAACAAGTGGTTCCCGAAATATCGGTATTTGCAAGAATAAATATTCACACCAACGGAAAAGAAACAACAAGTTTTTATTATTTCAAATAATTAATCGTTGGAAACACCGCATAATTTCACTCAGATTGCTCTAAGTGCTCCATACTTCTTTAGCGTCGTTGGGAAGGTGCCATCCATGCCAGATGCTTTGAAGTATTCAAATGATAGTATAACAGTTCTCGCCTTTTAATTGATAGCAACCGCTCTCACAGTGTCTCAATTCCCCTTGCAACCCCTTCCCCTTGTTGAAAGGTCAGCAGAAACCGCCAATTCTCTTCCTCTCATTTCTGAGTCCTGTTCACCCGAGTGGTGTACTTCCAAGAGAGTCTGTATAGACTCAACTCTGGAGTGCGTAAAAGTAGCATCCGGTTTTCTAAGAGAGTCCAACTTGGTCGACTCATCCTTATTAAAGGCTCTACACAGCTTGGATGTCTCGTTTTCACCTTCCAGCTCCTCAGAGTATGCTCTAAAAGTTTCGAACATTCTACGAGCCTCTTATATTCACGATGTGAGTTCCGTAAGTTTAACCAGTCGTCATTCTTATTGTTTTGCTAGTACGATTTAGAAGTCGTCTGGTTGCTTTCCTGAGCCTTTGTAGTTCTCGGGTCCACCATGGAACCATGGAACCATGGAACCATGGATCTCTTCAAAGCACTCTAAAAGTGTGCGATTCAGAGTTTTCAATTGACTTTCCTTCACTAAAGAAGTCGTTAGTTGCCTAGGGAGCACCAATTCTTTTCCTTAAGATTCCGTCTTTGTATTACAGGCTTTTTGTTGCAATAGTCAGACTGAATTCTAAATAATGGTAGTAATAGTAGTAAGGCTTCATCTAGCACTTACCAGTCTCTAATTAACTCTCACAACTTTGAAGTGCAGATTGTTAGGTCAATTACTTCACTTCTTCTTGGCGCTACGAACGTAGGTGTGCACCCTACTTTAGCGGTCATCAGACCAGCTGAAGTGATAAAATCAAACAATTTCTCTTCCCCTGCATTTGCTACTGTCCCAACAAATATGTTGAACGTTCACATCACAACCTATTAAGAGTTCAAGGCCATTTGATTCTGTATACACTTCAGTTTTTGCCCCGTCGAGGGCACAAAGAATTATAAGGTAAGTAAGCAGAGGCAATTATGACGTTTCTCCTTTTACCACTAACCTGGTATTGCCTCCACCAACTTTGACATCAGAACGCAGTTCTCGGTCTTAAATCTCTCATCGAAGAAGGTATCAGTCTTCTTTACTGATCCAATACCACCGATTTTGTTTAAACAAATCAATGGCCTTCGCACCCCAAATATATAAGGACAGCCCTGCAATTTGGCATGCTGCAGGTTAACCTTACCTTTATGTTATTTGATGTAAGTAAGTGTATATGAAAACCTCCACTACCTGAAAAGTCGACTGCGTTCAGCGTGGTTTCACTCGGGGTTACCAGCTTGTCCCTACCTTTCGTCGAAAGTTCCGCTTTCTTGCGTCCGATTTCTGTGGGTGTCCTCGCACTTGATGGCGTAGCAACGTCCATCTCTTCATTCTCATGAAGCTTCACCTTCTTCCGCAGTGCCTTTCGTTGTCGTTGGCTGGGAGCCCTCCCAGGTTCACGGTGTCCGGGCTGTATGGATACCAGAATTAGACTAGTTGCGTCTACTTTTTCAGCTTCCTTTTTTCTCGGTTTTCCTGGTGGAGACGAAGGAGGAGATTCTGACATGCAAGTCTGTAATCCTCTCGCATTTGCGGCTAAAGTTTCCTTCTGCCAAACTTTTCTCTCCTGTTTTTGGAAGAATTAGACAATACTGTCGCCGGCAAGGCGCCCTTAATCAGGTTTTCAGTTCCTCTCAATTAGGGAGTTGTTGTACTATTCTTTCTAGTTGGCCGCGCCGTAGATATCGGGTGCAGGTTTTCCATTGAAGTGGAGAGCCAGTCTACCACAGATCTCTCCGTGGAGGAACGTGAATCTGGTGAGACCTCCAAAATCCGTGCCTCGGCCTAACCCTGATTTCTGGAAGTCGTGAGTGGATTCGAAATCTCTAAATTCTTGCCACTTGGAGAGTTACAATCCTTTGCTTCCATCTCCATATGTTGTTGGACACCCTTAATAAAGTGGTAAACTATCCCAGGCTCCTCACTACCATCTAACCTTGGATGGAACTCTTCGAAAAACAAACGTCGTTTAATCAGTTTAAAAGGTGGACACTTGCCTGGGAAAGTAAACAGAGGCCTTTGCTATCTCTCTGGAATGCTGGCTGAAACCATCGATAAAGCTTTAGGAGGCGAAATAAAGATGGCGAAAATTATTTTTGTTTACAAAATTGAGCGATTGCAGTAGATGATCGGCCCCTGGAGGCAATTGAACTCCGTAACTGCCTCATCGACTACAAATTTGGCAACATGAACATGCAGAGCGATTTAAGTTCCTCTCTGATTATACCTCGGATGAATTATCGAGTGGAAAGCCTACTGAGATTCCTGAAAGAGTCGTGGAGGAGGGCCGAAAGGGAAGGATTGAGTGAGGAAGTGAACCTGTTGCCTATTGACGAGGAGAAACTGGACGGCCTAGCCCTGCATCTTCTATGGCTCAAGGCGGTCAGCGAAACACAAGGAAATGACATGTCGGAGGAGGAGGTTAATACTCTAATACTCGAGAAGAGTTGCAAGCATTATTGAGGCCATTAAGATGCCCCTGATGAACGTTCACCATGCAAAAGCAAGGATAATCTTCAAGTATAACATGGAAATAGTGTTGACTCAAAAGACTCCAGGACTCTTAAGGAAAGAAGAAGGTAGTCAGTAAGGAGAAAGAATGCAGGTAATTTCAAATTCGTCTTGCGAAATACCAAGAGCTCGGATCATTCATAAACCCAATGTAAAATACATAAATATGTTCCTCAGAGTTACTAACTGAGGACGCCCCGACCCCCACCCCCCCCCCCCCAATCGTCTCCTCGACACCAATGCCTTAGATGAGTATCTTCTTGAATTTATCCTTAGCACTAGGCTAGAAATATATAATATTGGGAAAAGGCCAACAATCGTGATCTGCATGAGGTAAGAGGTACTACACATAGCTCTCTGAATTGGAAGATGTTAGATGAGCCCTCTATGTCCGATAAAACTCCACTTTAAGGGTAACTCTGAAGTAAAATGAATAGAAAGTAATCCCAGGAGAACAGATTAGAACGACCATATAAAGCACCTGAGCTGGTATAATTCGCAGGTGTAAGGTGATATCAGGAGCGAACTGAGCCTGGAGACAGTCATTGACGCTTATGAAGCCAGCTGTCTGGGAAGGACCATTATTTCATTAAGGGATGCTGGTCGAGCAAGAATCTACTCAAACACGGAAACGGAGGTTTCCAAGTACTGCTGGAACTGCAGACAGTAATTTGCGCATATGAGGTCAACTGCCGGTGAGACGGTTATTACATCAAGTGATGATGGTGAAACAAGAACTCAGTCAGAATGGAAACGAAGGTCCGAAATCTGAGTGGACAGCATTCTCCAGTACTGCTTCAGATGAGCTTAGAAAACCTCTCTTCCCTAAAAATGGTAAGGAGTAGCACGAGTTCCCAGGTGTCAGGCAAATAAACGGCGGTCCGACCAGCCAAGTGGACAAATGACCGCCCCCCCTTCCTAAGAAAGTGAAACGCAATCCCAATGGTGAAGAGTTCCTCGGACCTGTTGACTCCAACTCAAGTGCCCGACTAGGAATTTCGGCGCACCAGCAACAACCTGCATTTTTTTTTTATTTATTTATTTAAGTAAATTTATTATTGAATCGGATTGCAAAATAGTAAAAAACGGGCAGGGGCAGATGGACTGTGCAGCTCATCGACAATTCATACCCATGGCTGGACCGAACGCACGGTGAAATTGATTACTTCCTTACCCAACTCTTAAGCCAGTATGAAAGTTTTCAATCTTACCTGCACAAGATTTGGAAGGTGCGATCTCTACATTGTGTGTTCTGCAATGAAGTGGCGGACGACGCTGAACACACCTTTTTCTCTTGTGAAAAGTGGGACGGGGAGCTCACTCCAGACAACACTGGCAGAGAGATGCTGAAAAGCGCTGGCAGCTGGAGTCGTTTTGCGCATTATGTTCGGGCTCTTCTCGAACTCGACCAGCGAAGGGTCCTGATGACAAGGGGTTCCCTGAACTAACAATTCCCTTCCTTCTCCCTCCTCCCGTTTGTGAAAAGGATTCCCTGACTTGAAGGCTCCCAAAGCCGAGAGAGCGGGAGGGCTAGCCCGAAGTAATATGTCAAACGGTTCCAGGCTAATTCTCTGATGACAAGGAGGTGTTTAGTTAGTACTCCGACAGCGTACTGCTGCGGGAATACAACACTCCACCTTCTCTGAGTTGGCAGTTGCCGTCGATGCTTTGCGTTCAGGAAGTAGGACAAGATCAAGGTCCAGATCGACCTCCCGAAATGGGTGATCAGATAGTAGGTCGTCGGCCCTTCAACAAGTACAGGAGTATGCTGGTACCATCGTAGGTTCATAGAAAAAACTAAAAAATGTACCTGCCCCTGCAGTTTCTCCCCTAAAAAACCAGACTTGCCGATAGTTCTGTGGACTGCTACTCGAAATGCAGCACCACGTCGCCCCACAATCTACGACCCCTTAAGCCGTCGTAACTACCTGGTCAATACACGGGCTGAAGGCCCGGTTCTTCCCGTATCCCGGCATCATAATACCGCAACTCGCGGCAGCAAATTCTTCGACGATCCGCACATATGGCTATAGACAGGCAGAATTGAGTTTAAGACTTCGACGAGTGTTTTCTTGGCGCTTCATTATCGCGGACATCAGAATACCCATCTTAGGCTCGGATTTGATGTGCCACTATGGAACGCTAGTGGATCTGCATAACAGGTCCCTCGTTGATCAGGTCATTAAGAAAAATCTCATCCTGCTCATCCAGCACTCATTCCATCGTTTTTGAAGACGTTGCCGACGCACGTAGCCACGCACTTCTTCAAAAATACCGCAACATCACTGCCGAGCATAGTCTCTCTGAGCCCGTTAAGCAGGATATTCAGCACCACATCAACACCACTGTCTCCCCGATTTTTTCTAAGGTGCGTCCATTACCACTGCAGAAGCTCGTAGTTGCGCGGAAAGAGTTCGAAGAACTTTTAAGCAGGGTATTCGCAGGCCTTCAGACAGTTGTTGATCTTCGCCGCTTCACATGGTCCCTAACTTCAATGGCGAACGAAGACGTTGTGTCCGACACCGTAGCTTCCGAAGAAATTCCGGAAACGGCAATATGCTTACCCTTCGGACTCTTCGAGTTCACGAGGAGGACTTTTAGACTGTGCAACGTGGCGCAAACCTCTCAGGGATTCATCCACTCTATGCTGCGAAATATCAACTTCTGTTTCGTAGATTTGGATGGTGTTCTGGTCGCGCCTTCCTCTGAATCCGAGCATTTAGAACACCTCGCGTGCATTTTTCAACGTCTTCTTTAGGCGGTCTAGTACTAAACGTTGAAAAGTGCAAACTCCTAGAATCGCAGGTGACATTCCTCGGTCACCTGATTACCCCATGAGGCATCCAACCGGACTCAGCCAAAGTGCAAGCCATTTCGAGCTTTCTGCTTCCAAAACCTATTAAGGATCTGAGAAAGTTCTGGGGTATATTAAACTTCTATCGTCGTTTCAAGGCTACCAATTCTTCATGCCTCCTTGCCTAGGCCGAAAACCAAAGACTCCAATCTGATTTTATGGTTGCCACACATTGCCGTAGGCGCTACTCTTCACCAACAAGTGAATCAAATCTGGCAGCCGTTTAGCTTCTTCTCCAAACAGCTCAATCCCACTTTTAGCCGCGTACCCCGCAATTAAACACTTCCGGTATTTCCTTGAAGGTAGGTCTTTCACATTGTTCCCGATCCGTAAGCCACTCATAAAAGCCCGAAAAAGCGTTCCCTGGCCAGCTTCGGCACTTGAGCTTTATCAGCCAGTTCGCTTCCGATATTTAACACGTGTCTGGAAAAGATAACGTGGTTGTTAGCATATTGCAGAGATCAAGATCCCCACCACCGTCGATTTTCCGGCAATCACCGAGGCGCAGAAGAACGATGCGGTTCTTCAGAGCTTAAGGACCACTTCAAATACACATTTAAGGCGCGTCTTCGGCTCAACATCCAGTATACACTGCGAGACCTCAGGCAAGGAACGAAGGTCATATATTCCGACTGATTTCCGAAAGGAAGTATTTCAGCACGTTCATGATCAGGCGCACTCAGGTATTCGGACAACGAATCGATTAGTCACCGCAAATTATTTCTGGGCGTCCATGAACAAGGACATTAATTCTTGAACAAGACAGTGCATCGCATGCCAAAAGTGCAAGACCACAAAGCATGCGAGGAAAGAGGTAGTAGTGTTCCCCCGGTTCATCAAGCGTTTCGACACAATCCACCTCGACATCATTGACCCTTTGCGAGACTAGCACGGTTTCAGGTATTGCCTCACAATCATCGATAGGTTCACGCGGTGGTCTGAGGTCATACCTGCGAAGGACGTTACTGCACAATCTTGTACTGAGACCCTCTGTCGAGAATGGATTTCACGCTTTGGTGTGCCGGCAATTATAATCACCGAAGGCAATGCCTTTTTAGTCCTCTCTTTTCTCAGAGTTGGACAAACTGCTCGGCTTTAAACGCCACCAGACAACCGCATACCACCCGTAGTCCAATGGTATGCTCGAAAGGTAGCACATGACACTGAAGGTCGCTACAATGGCCCAAGACAACCCTTCTTGGTCGCAGGCCCGACCACTCGTTCTGCTTGGCCTCCGAACAGCCAATCGAGAAGAATTTGCTGCAAGTGCCGCGGAGCTGGTATACAGGAAGGACCTCAGACTCCCCAGCATCCCTGTTCTCAACATTAGGTTGGGACTCAACGCTACCAGTTTATTGCATCTGCTCAAAGGCGCAATACCAGGCCTAAAGCTGCCACCACCCATCAAACACGCAAAAATCGTGGTTGACGTGCCCAAGAACCTCGAATCGTATACGCGTCTCCTAATTAGGATGGACACTCCTCGGAAGTCGCTGCAGCCACCTTACGAGGGCCCCTTCGAAATCTTCAAGCGAGGCGGACACCATTATAGCCTCAACGTCCGGAGCACGGTCAAACGTGTCCCCTTAGCTCGACTAAAGCCCTTCGTCCAGAATCGAACCAGAAGAGAGAAGCACTCCTCTCTGAGAATTTACATTTTCAAGTTGTAAATATTTTAGTTAAGAAATAAAGGACCCCCAGTGTACGGTAAGAATCATGCCAGAGGTCCGCCCCCTATCGCCGCATAAAGCTGTGAGCAGTGGTGGTGTCACACCGTCGTAAATTCAGTGATGAATCTGATAACGACGGCGTGTGAAGCTTCCATGCCCCGGAGAGGCCCCAGGCGCGACAAGCCTTCTATGTACTGGTGGACAAGGCACAATATAGATCAGCAAAAAGGAAACTCCGCAGCGCTATAAATAAAAGCAAAGCTCGCGGCTAGCAAAATCTTGTTAATGAGGTGAATGATGACCCGTGGGGACTTGGCTATAAGCTTGTCACTCAGAAAATCGGGGCTCTGCGGAAGCCCTGCATATTGACCACCGACCAGATGGACCGCATTGTGCGGGCATTGCTCCCCAGACACCATGTACGGGTTGATGTAAATAGCGCGGAAAGCGTCGTGGATTGCCCCCTTTTCACAATGGGAGAACTCGAAGAAGCGGTTCTCACTATGAAAAACAGGAAGGCGCCAGGTCCTGATGGCATCCCAGCGGAAATTTACAAACTGGTGTTCCGCCAACGACCAGAATTGCTACTTGAAGTGATCAATGCGTGCTTGAAGGAGGGCATTTTTCCTTGTCGCTGGAAAGTGGCCAGCCTCGCGTTGATCAGTAAGGGTAAAGGAGACCCGGAGCTCCCGTCTGCATACCGACCGCTGTGTATGCTTGACACGGCCGGTAAAATGCTCGAGAAGCTCATCAGGGGTAGACTCGCTGAAGCGATCCGTGCTGCCGGGAACTTATCCGCAAGGCAGTTCGGGTTTAGAACAGGGAAATCTACAGTGGATGCTGTTATGGGGGTCGTAGATGCGTTTAACCGAGCCGGGGTACACAGCCGCCGATCTCGACGGATAGTGCTCCTCATAACGCTTAATGTCAGAAATGCCTTCAATTCCGTAAGATGGACAGATATGCTAGGCACACTAGAGAACTCCTCTCACGTGCCAAGCTATCTCTTGCGGATATTGAGGGATTATCTGAATGACCGCTCCCTGCTCTATGAGACGCTAGAGGGCCAGAGGAGGATGGAAATCACGTCAGGAGTAGCGCAGGGATCCATCCTAGGGCCGGACCTCTGGAACGCTTCCTACGATAGTCTGCTGAGACTCGATATGCCCGAAGAGTCGCGGGTGATCGGTTATGCAGACGACGTTGTGGCACTTGTTGCCGGACGCACTGTTGAACAGGCACAAAGCAGACTTGGCATATTGATGCGACGGGTAAGTGGATGGATGACTACTCACGGTTTCAACCTTGCGCTGGAAAAAACAGAAGTAGTCATCCTGACCAGAAGGAGAATCCCGACCTTGCGTCCCATATCGATTGGCGAGTTGACTATAGAGTCAAAACCAGCGATTAAATATCTTGGTTTAATGCTCGATTCGAAGATGAGCTTCTTCGAGCAAATCAAAGCAGCCGCGGACAGGGCTGCAGCTGGAGTCACGGCCTTGAGTTGGCTAATGGCGAGTGTCGGCGGCCCTAGATCAACTAGGAGACGTCTCCTCATGGGAGCAACGCAGTACGTCCTTCTCTATGGTGCGGAGGTATGGGCTGATGCCCTTGACAAGGAGGTGCATCGTAAACGCCTCGCTCAAGTGCAGAGGCGGGGAGCTTTGCGAGTGACGTCTGCTTATCGCACCGTCTCCGACCCGGCTGTGATGGTGATTGCGGGAGTAATCCCCGCTGCCCTCCTTGCCAAGGAGCGCAAAGCTATCTATCGCCATAAGGGCGAAAACTTAAGAGAAGTGGTTGCCCGTGAAGAACGTCAACGCACCCTTAGCGAGTGGCAACTTTCTTTGCAAAATGAGCGAAGGGGCAAGTGGACTGCGCAGCTCATCGACAAATTAGACCCATGGTTGACAGAAAGCACGGTGAGATTGATTACTTCTTTACCCAACTTCTAAGTGGGCATGGAGGTTTCAGTCTTACCTGCACAGGGTTGGGAAGGCGCGATCTCCTGATTTTGTGTTCTGCAATGGAGTGGCAGATGACGCTGAACACACCTTTTTCTCTTGCGAGAGGTGGGACGGCCTCCGCCAGCAGCTTTATGCAGACACAGGGGAGCTCTCTCCAGACAACATTGTCATAGAGATGCTGAAGAGCGCTGGCAGCTGGAATCGTATTGCGCATTATGTTCGGGCTCTTCTTACTAGGAAGAAGATTGAACTCGACCGGCAGAGGCATCGGACGGTAAGGGGTTCCCTGAACTAACAAACAACTCCCTTCCTCCCCTCCCCTCCCGTTGGTGAAAGGAATTCCCTGACTTGAAGGCTCCCAAAGCCGGGAGAGCGGGAGGACTAGCCCGAAGTAATGTGTCAAACGGTTCCAGGCTAGTTCTCTGATGACAGGGAGGTGTTTAGTTGGTAGTCCGCCAGCGTGCTGTTGCGGGAGTCCAACACTCTGTGCGTAAACGCATTCACCTACTCTACTCCCCCAAAAAAAAAACTGTGAGCAGTTTCTACAATAATCCCTCAAAGTCCATAAGAAATAGCTCGACACTTGGAAAGTAGTGTCTAGTTTGACTAGAATGTTTTTCCATTCTACTGAATTTAAGAGCATCACCCGTTGAGCTCGATGGCTGTGTGCTTCCGCTCGATGAACTGCATCCACGACTTGGTTGACAACATCTATTGTGGATCTCCCACCTCAAAAATCGAACTGCCGTGGGGATAAGTTTTTGGCAGCACGAATCGTTTCAGCAAGTCTAGTTCCGGCAATGTCAAGCATACAAAGTGGTCGCTATGCAGACGACATCTCAGGGTCGCCTTTCCCTTTGCTGATCAGCGTAAACCTTGCGTCTTTCCATCGGTAAGAAGAAATGCCCTCCTCCAGGCAACCATTGAATGCGTCGAGCAGATGAGCTGGTCGATGTTGGAGCACCAGTTTGTATACCATCAGGTCCTGGCGTCTTCTTGATTTTCATAAAGATTACCGCCTCTTGTAACTCTTTTATAGAGAAAAGTAGGCAGTCCTCGGCACCTTTTACGCCATTAATCCAGACGGAATGCGGAGGGAATAGTGCCTATATGATATGGTCCATCTGCTTGGCCTTAAATGAATAGGGTTTGCCCTGTGGGTAACCTTTCCTCTCGTCGATCAGGTCCTGCTAGCGAAAGCTTTGCCTCTGTGTATTGCACTACGGAGTCTCCTTTTGGCTGATCATGTGTCATTGTGATATATGGCTCCTCCCCATCGTGTATGTGTGAACCCTGTTGTTCGCTCGCTGGACAAAGTTGAAAGCTACCTGCTGCTGCAAAATGTGGTCCAGTCGTCGAGCTTGTTTGGTCGAGGTTGTTGTGCGGTATAGACCAGTGGTCTACGGTTGCTGAAAACTGCAAAGTAGCGGCCTTTCAAAAAACGTTGTAAGTGATAGGAAATACTGCGATCAGCTCTTGATCATAGACGTTGTGACGACTCTTCCAGGAAACTCAGATGGCGCCAGGTACCACGAGGAAATTCCTGCTCGAGGGAGGCACCGATAGCGTTGTTCGATGCTGCTTCAAAATGCGGCTTCTAATTTTCGTATCCAGCAGAGAAATGCAGCAGCGATAGTAATTGGGCATTTCTAGGAATGGACGAAGTTTGGCGATTGTGTCTGGTCGTGAAAAGTCCATGAAGGAGGCCTGATACCCTCCGAAGAGACGGTGTAGCCGAGAAGGTATTCCAATTCGTTTCCGCCAAGGACACATTTTTCCGCGTTGGGCGGAAGAGGCTACAATGAAGCTGTTGTAGATGTTGATTGTGGTCGTCTGTAGCCACAAATATGCCATCCAAGTAGCACCGCACGAACGGATAGTTCGGCAAGAGCAGGTCCATAGTGCGTTGGACTGCTGCTGGACTGCGTTTCGAAGACCCGTTGATGGTAAAGTGAATTCAAACAGGTGGATGGAATTGTTATCGCTATTTTCGGAAGTCCTTTTTTGGGATCGGGATATGGTAGAAGGTTTGCGGAGATTGATCAAAAAAAGAGCTTGCTTCACCTCGTCCAACAAATGGGTTATGAGAGGCAGCAGGTAATAATCCGGGGTCGTACAATTGTTTGGATGCATGTAGTCGGCCAAAATTCGCCATGAGCCGTCCCCTTTTGAGTTTAGGCCAGGTATTATGCCTAAACTACCTCTACCTTCTCCTGACAGACAACCGAACCCCTTCCCGCTCTTCCTTGTATAATTTACTTAATAGTTATATATATTAAAACTGCAATGGTCCTGGTATCAATTCACTTTGACAAAAATCACCAAATAACATTCCATAAAATACCTAAAATTCCACTCAAAAGATAGCAATCGCTTCTGTAAAGGATTGGAATGTCCTTAATCAAAGGATGTCATCTCACTATTAACATTAGTTAACACTACTCGATAAACATCAACTACCATAAAATAGAGCACTCGTGAAAGGCTCCTTCCAGATATAAACATGCCAAAAACATCATCCCCTCACCTCGAAACAAATGACCCAGATAACATCCATCGCTGAAAGGACCTCTGACAATTATTAATCGAGAAGACAATTTACGATGAGAACAACTAAATCACGCAATCTGATGCCGAGGACATGACGATAGATGAGAAGGGTTATCCTGCGATGATTTTGGGGAGGAGGACCACATCACGAAAGTAAAAACTGCAGTCTACAGAAGTGAAATGAAAAGTGCCAAGAAAAATTTACTGAAGGACCCAAGGATGATAGTGATCAGGGATGCTTCTGTAGAAGGCAATAGATTTCTTCTGCGAGATGGTCCTTTTATCATGTCCTACACGATCTTGTCATGCCGTGGACGCAAACACAGCAGGTGACTATTGAAAGGAACAGTGGTTCAGAAGGAGACCAGTGTCCTTATCTGATATCGATGCCCATAAATTTCTTGTCGAATTTAATATTATTTTAAGTACACTTTTAAAAAAACATTTCCATGTATCAGTTTGTTGTGATTAATTGTTGATTTATGGAGGTTTTAAAATATTCAAATGAGAGTTCCTTGAATTTTTTTTCTTTTTTTTGGGGAAATTATTTCCGGAATATTATTCGGAAATCATTTTTTTCGGAATTTTTTCCCAGGATTCCAATGAAATCTCTCATTCTAACGAATTAGAAGAAGATGACTCTCATGATTTACTAAACCGCACTAATTTTACGTACGAAAATGGAATGAAAAGATGATTTGGATGGCAAATAGTTAAAAAAAAAGTTCCACCGCAGGGACATAGACAATTCTTCAGACGCTGCGACATTCTTCCGGTTCAAGTCTTGACTAGCCTCTTCTTCTTTTTCTTCTTCTTCAGACGTTGACCGTTTTAGAAGTACGATATGCTGCTTTAGGTCGGTTTCGCCATTTTGCTTTACCTGTCAAAGGGTAGTACATGTATCAATGCGAAACATGGATTGGTACCCACGATGGAGCATAAAACCTGGAGAATACCTGTTGAACCAACACCAACAGCTCTACTACCAAACTCTATCTCCACCTCTACGTGGTGATCGCTGGAAGTTCTTTCCTAATGAAAAACTGCAGACGGAGTGGGATGAAGGCGAGTCTCCTGCACCTAAAAACGGGACAAATTGTACCAACTGGTTTTTCAAAAAAATAAAAGAACAAACGGTTTCGTCCAGGGCAGAGGCAACTCGTCAGATGCTGCCTCACCTCTGCCCTGGGAGCAGTGTGACCGTGAGTGGCATCAGATGGAAAACGCTCCTTAATATATTTGGAAAAACACGCCAAGGGTGCGAATTGTATCCAATAAGTGCCATGCCCCAAACGAAGGATCCGCGGAAGAAAGAGACGTTGGAGTAAGTTGCTCTCCATTTGGTCCGGTCCAACAACAAGTGGTTGCGGACTTAAGATCCCTCACTTATCCTAAACGATGATTTTTCAAGTTGCGGGTTGGTTAGGGCTGATAACCCCACACGGAAAGCCCAAGTTACGAAGCCAGTGAGCCTCGTACAGGATAAATTTTACAATGACGAATCCGGAAACGACAACTGAATAACGATTTGCGCATTTTCTCAGAGGAGACTGCACTGTCGAAGAAGGATATTTTCTCGAAGCCTGTCCCAAGTATGATATCAAAATCATACTTGAAGATTTTAACAGTCAAGAAGGGGCGTCCGCTCCGATAGCAGTTAGCAGTACCACATGAAATGGTTATTGGAAGCACCTGGTTTGCGGAAAGCGGTTCACAAACGTAAATGGGCCTCTCCAGGCGGGACCACTTTCAACCAAATTGACCACGTGTTGATTGAAGGCCGCTACTTCTCAAGGTTGATGATTGTCAGAACCAGCTAGGAGAGACCAATATAGACCCGGATCACTATCTCTTTGGCATAGCGCTCCGGGCTCGAATTACTGCACCGCCTAGAATCCCCTCTGACAATGAGGTGAGCGTGTGTGTGATGGGAGAGAAGCTAAAGCTTCTGAACACTCAGGCCTTAGTGGCCCATTGTACTCGACACCCCCCATCTAACGGAATATCTCGGATTCGTTAACGTATCGCAGGATTTCCATGAATGGATGTGATGCTACCCGTCGCAACTGAAGAACATCGGAACCGAAGATCTGATGTATGATGCATCCATTGGCGGGGCATTCACATAGAGAATGCTCCGCGGATTCCGCTTCCACATTACACGAGGGACAAGTATCATCTTGAATAATTCCTATTCTGAACATATGTCCAACTGGTGAATTATGGCCTGCCATAATACCTACAATACTCCTGCAAGTCCTCCTGCTTTTCGACAGGAGAAACTTTGCGGTATGCATGTTTGGTCCTGACAGGAAAGTTTGGTGTGTCTAGCAGCATTTAGGGTCTGCCACCTGTCATTGTGGGAAGCTTGTTCTCAGTTTTTGAAGACAGCCTTAGCCAATGCTATTGGTACTCGAATTGCTGGTTCCGATCCCCTCGATGCGACTGCCTTTCAACCGCTTTTCAATCACCCAGTTTGCCGCCCTTAAGATCGCATATACTTCGGCTTAAAATACCGTTGCATATTGTCCGAAAGGAAGAGCCTACTTCTTGTTTCTATTCGAAAAATAGACTCCGGCTCCAGAGCAATATTCTGTTTTTAAGTCATGGGTGTAGAAGACTTCCATATATCGTACAACGCATTCCTCTGGGAATTCCCAGTTCTCTCAACGTTTCAGGGCAACGTCTTATCTTCTACCAAACAGATGTGTAGGGACCCGAGAATCTGAAGGCATTGTAAGAACTGGATTCATTACTCCCAGTAACTCTCTGCGCCCCGACGTCCGTTTTTCCGCATAGATCCCCCCCCCCATAGATCTAATTTTGAATAAATATATGCAGGGGCTGCAAATTGAGTAATGCATTAAGACCTGCACCGGATGTCGTGCTCACAGTACCGGTAATACCCAGACAAACAGTTCTCTGCAGTGCGGTTAGTTTACGGTGAAAACCATCAGACTACGGATGCATATGCGAACATCGGCCTAATGATAGCAACGTATATCCACATCACCACAAGAGACCTGAGTCTCCATGTCGAGGAAAAGTTTCGTCTGCACAGTCCTTAAGCTGTGAGAGCCCGTTTCAACTTTAGCTCTACATGTTTGTTCCAAAAAAGCTTTTTATCTAATGTGACTCCCAGATATTTCACTTCTTCGAACAGTTGAAGGATTGTACCCCTCATTACTGGGAGGCATAGTCCATCCAGTTTTCTCCTTTTTGTGGATAATACCATGGTGATTTTATTTTGATTGACTGAAAGTCCATCCCTGAGGCACCAACTGTCTATCAGATCAATATATGTATATTTCTACACACCATTCCAAGACCCCGATCAACAGCAATCACAACCACGTCATCAGCATAAGCTTGGGCGTGTATTGGCAAATTTTGCAGTCCACATAGTGGTGCGTCGATCAGCATACTCCTCAGAAGTGGCGACAGCACACCTCTTTCTGTGCAGCCTTTCGTTGCTACTGCTGTTAGGTAGCGATCGACATCCACTTCATCATACAGCAATCTCTCTGGTATCATTACCAAATTTTTGAAAAGGCGCAGAGCCAAACACCTCGTCAATGTCCACGAACACCCCCCGTACTAACCCTTCAGAGTTGCATGGTCTGCCTTTGAAACCAAAGAATCAATAGCAAACTCACAAGACTTTCCACGCTGGTATGTTAGTTTTCATTAAGTAGGTGAAACCTAAACGCCTTCCCACGAAGTAAAGCTCAACCAGTCTCTCCAAATCTTTCAGCAAGAATGAAGTCAAGCTGCTCAGTCTGAAGTTCTTTGGATTAGAATAGTCATCTTTCCCAGGCTTTGGTATAAAGACTACCTTAACCATCTGCCAAAAGGTAGTCACATAGCCCAGAACAAGACTTTCTAGAGAAATATTTCTTAGCAATCGCTCTAAGTCCTCCATATCTTCTTTAGCATTGCTGGATAGATGCCATCCATGCCAGGTGCTTGGAAATGTTCAAAGGACAGTATGGCAGCTCTCACCTCTCCGTAGATAACAACCGCTCTCGCAGTGTTCCAGTTCATCTTGCAGTCTGAAGCTTGTGAAAGTACCATCGGGTTTTCTAAGAGAGTCCAACTGGGCCGACTCAATCCTTTTTTCTTATTGCATTTGCAAGCACGGTTCAGAAGTCGCCTGGTCGATTTCCTAAGTTTCTGCCATTCGCGGTTCCACCAAGGAACCGTTTTACCGCTTTGGCCTCGAGAAATAGGACAAGCCTCTTAATAGCACTCTAAAAGTGTGCAATTCAGAGTTTCCAATTCATCTTCAAACGCCATAGGAGTATTTAGTCACCTAAAGAGCTTTACTTCATTGCCAAGAAGTTCATTAAACTTTGTCCAATCCGTTTCCCAAGGATTACGTCTTTGTATTGCACACTATTCGCCCGCAAAATCCAGATTGAATTCTAGGTGTCGGTGATCTGAGAGTGAGAGTTCGTCTAGCATCTGTCAATGTGTAATCAACTTTAACACTTTTGAGGTACAGATGATTAGGTCAATTACTTCACTTCTTCTCGGTCTGGCAAACGTAGGGGCGCACCCTACGTTTGCAATCATGAGACAAGCTGAAGGGATGAAATCAAATAGCTTCTCCCCTCTTGGATTGCATTTGCTACTGCCCCAACAAATATGTTGAGCATTCGCATCGCAACCTATTAAGAGTTCGAGACCACTTGATTCTGCATACGCCACCAGATCCTTAAGTTCTTGCGTCGGTGGAGGATACAAAGAATCATAGGGTAAATAAGCGGAGGCAACTATGATGTTTTTCCTCTCGCCTTTTTTTTGGTATTGTACGATGACCGTAGCTAAGTCCTGGGAACAGAACTGTCTCAGCATGATTGCCTCTAACCGTCTTGACATCAGGACGCAAGCTCTCGGTCTTATGGATCTTTTATCGTAGAAGATCTTAGCCCCCTTTAGTGATCCAGTACCACAGATTCTATTAAATCGAACCCATGGCTCTTGCACCAGAAAAATGTAGGGGAAGTCCTGCAGTTTTGTCAGTCTCGCTACCAATACATAGGAGGAGGCTTATGTTTATGTTTTTCGGCATAAACTTAGTCTAATGTGTTATGGAAAAAAAAGCCTATTCCGCGTGTGACGGAGTTTCCCCCACAACGTACCGCCAGAGACTCGATCCCCTAGTGTTTGATTTCTCTGAGAAAATCCGCACTTGGAGGTACTGCAGTTCCCACGTCCTCATCCATGAAAGTGTTCATTTCGTCCCACAGAACATTCGTCTGTTTTCCACTTAACACCTTCATTAATTTGTATAGATTCGATGACTCGAACTGGCATCTAGTTAGTTCCGTTCACATCTCTGGCTTCCCTTTCTTCCGCCTTTTCCTTAAAAGATGTAGGAGAAGTTACTAGGATGTAGGATTCACTCTGTAATCCCTTCACCAGTGCGAGCCCCCGCCACTGTATGCACTATCATCCGCGCGCAGCTCCATTGTGGGAGAGCGCGCCGAAGATGGTGTATTGTGTCAGTTGAAGACCATCATGGTCCTTCGCTCTAAAAATGAAGATGATATTCTACAGTGTCCTGATATGATTCAATTTATATCTATCTAGGAAAAAGTGGAACACCATTATGGTGACTTCCCCTGAGCACATTTAGACTCTTTGGTCCAGTTCGAATACCAAGCTGAAACCCTCCACATTTGTAGATTTGTCATTCATTAACTTTATCCTCCAGTGTGTAAAGTCCACGCCTGGACTTCGTTTACCCTGCATGCAGATGATGTCCTCTGCTTCCTTCGAGAGTCCGGTAACCAACATCCGACATGTTCTGTCCTGCGCAGCTCAGTGTTCACAATAGTGAACTTGGGCCGACCGCCACAATTCAAAGCCGCGATTACCTGCTGGAACCACTTTAAGGCAACCTCATCAGTGCACTCCAAATGGAGAAACCCTTCGCGAAATCGCTCATTGTTAAATTTTGACTTCCTTTCAGGCTCCAGCATTTTTTAACACAGGCATTCACGGAGGATGGCGAATTATCCCTCTGACATTTTGCCATCCTTGGAAGAAACTCCCATGGTAGCGGTCAGAGCAGAGGTTGCAGCTTGCGCATACGTCTTCTTCCTTCCTGTCTTCGTGTCCGTATTCCTATGGGAGGGACCAGCTTCATTGAGGTCTCTCTCACTGATTTGATCACCTCCCGGCACAACGGTCCTAATCCCCGCGGAACGCGTAGATGTAGGCCCCGGTGCGAGCACAATAAAGCGTTGCGCACCACAGATGTGATAGTCTTACGCTTCTTGTGCGCATTACCGCTAGCAAAAGAGTCTGGTGCATCCAGTGTGGATCTCACCGCGGTTACCAGTTTATCCCTACCTTCTGCCGAAGGTTTCGCTCCTTTGCGTCCGATTTCTTTGGACCTTACCGCACTTAGTGGTACAGCCATGTCCATGTCCTCATTCCCAAGGTGCTTTATCTTCCTTTGCAGTGCCTTCTTCTGACGCCGGCTTGAGGCCTTTCCCGGTTCATGCAATCCACGGTGTCCGGGCCGCTTGGGTCCATTATTTGATTCAGTTTGGAAAGAGCACTCCCACTCTACAAGCTAATTCAGTCCAAATGCCCTCTCCCCTTATTCAGAATCCTCGAAGACTTCATCTTCAACAGAACTTGCCACGTGCGCTTCGATGGACTTCACTCCATCGACTTCCCGATAAACTCAGGAGTCCCTCAGGGATCTATTCTAGGCACCAAACTTTTTAACATCTTCCTCCACGATATTCCCCTCCCTCCCGTAAACTTATCGCCCACGCCAACGGCAACTCAGGCAGCCCCTCACCCGCCCTTTTCTCCCAATTACAATGGCCCTCCCCCGTCAGGAGTGATCCTCTTCGCTGATGACACCATCTTATATGCGAACGGTCTCAAGCCCTCACTAGCCTCTCCCTCTCTCAAACCCCTATAGGGTTATCGCTTATTTCAACCGGTGGGTCCTCACCATTAATCCCCTTAAGTCGGAGGTTATTTCCTTCAGAAACCCAACTCCGCCATGCTACTAACATAGTATGCTTGTCCCAAGCCCAGGTACAGGTGGAGGGTTTGAGGCAACTTACCTTGTACTATCTTCAGTAAAACAAAAATAAAATTCTGAGATCAGGGAAAGAGATAAATAGATTATAGTTGGAGTTATTCCACTATGCTAAATCGTACCTGATCTCTCCTGGCGACAGGCCCCGCGACAGGCCGACCAAGAAAATGCATACAATGTCGTTACAAACATGATGATCGGATTGAGTCACAAGCCTCGGAGAATGCTAGTGCGTCCACCTCAGTCGACGCGGCAGGACGGGCCCCGGTCCTGTCGGGAAATGGGCAAGGGTTCTTGACGCATGGACGGCGTCAGGACGTAAGCAAGTTAGTCCGCACACAACGAACAAAACAAATACGTGTCTGCACGCTAAATGTTGGTACCCTAACTGGAAAGACGGAGGACCTCGCAAGAGCCCTTCGGAAAAGGTGCATTGACATCTGCGCTCTGCAAGAAACCCGATGGTCTGGTGCCAAAAGCAGCGACATTGAACGCGAACGCGGTAAAAATGGCTACAAACTTCTCTATTTTGGTAATCCACACACTCAATATGGTGTTGGCATTGCCATCTCAGAGGGTTTCCTTGATGCCATTAAAAAAGTCAAACGATTTAATGATCGGCTGATGAAACTTACCATTATATCAGCTGATCGCACTATTCACTTCTCCACCGCGTACGCAACACAGACAAGTCGACCTGATGTCGAGAAAGATGCCTTATGGCAACTTCTCGATGAAAAGACTTGTCACGTGCCTACTTACGACTATATTATCATTGATGGCGACCTTAATGGTCATGTGGGTGAAACGGCAGACGGTAACAGGTGCCATGGAGGAAAGGAGTTCGGAGTGCGCAATGATGGTGGCGAGCGTATAATCGACTTTGCGGACACCCATGACCTTGTACTTATGAATACATGGTTCATCAAACGATTGTCTCATCTTCCCACATTTTATAGTGGGAACAGTAAAACGCAAATCGACTATATTCTCATAAGACGCCGACATTTTACCACTGTCACTGATTGCAAAATCGTTCCCTATGAGACCATCGCTCCTCAACATCAACCATTGGTTGCCGTCCTGAGAATTAAGCCACAGATAAAACAGCGTGAGGAACGCACTGGCCTGCGGCGCATTAAATGGTGGCGAAACAAACTTCAAACCGCACAAATAACTATTCTCAATTGATCTTCACGATTTTGTCGAGAAAATATAAACATTGCACCATAATGTTGCGAATCCATCCAGCTGAAGTACGACTTTCGACAGAATCAAGCGACTACCAGACAAATAACGGCTTTAGTTCTATTCCAAAGTCCTAGGTAATAGAAAAACAAATATAGGTGACAGCATAAATTTTATCCAAGAAGTTTATCATTCATAATTAGTTGGATAAATACTATAAATGCGTTCTGAAAGTCATTGAAATTGGAAATGAATTCGTTGAATGGATTTTGATATATTAGTTTTGAGAAAAACGCGTTTAAAATTCACGGAATGTTCAAGGGACCGCTGCAACGCATTTCCTTTTAACAGAAAATCAAGTTATTTGGATATAATTGTTACAATAAAAAAATATAAACCTTGAACCCAAGTCGCGTAATGACTCCCTTAAGTAACATATAATGGCCGCTTAAATTAAAATACCCAAGAAAAAAATAAATATTGATATCAAGTTCATTGACAGTCCTCCCTTACTGAATTTTCCGTTAGTGGTTAAATTGCATGTAGTACCATCTACCCTTCACCTTCCCAATTTCAAACTACCAGCGGCAGCGTTACCATATCTTGTTCCAACTCTGTCTCTGAATTCCCATTCGACTTGGATTCTTTGACATTTCCAATTCTAATTGGCTCATCGTCAACATAAGATTCATCGTTGCGGGCCGTCGTCACGTTCGCTCCTTGAATTCCGTTACTAAATCCAGTTTTATTCAATTAGTTTCCAAGCAAAATGCCAACAATAGGTGTGAAGCGTGATTTGCTCTTCAAATCGCTGGGTCAGCAATACAGTAAGTCCCGACAAACTCCGATACCGCTACTTGGGGTTATGTTACCCAGGCGGTGTGTGGTTGGCACTTGCTTATCATCTAATTCCTCCCAACTCCAATTTCAGCCGACGATGAGTTCCAGGACCTCTGCTTCGCCTTTGGGCTTGAGTTAGACGAAGTGGTGAGTAAAACACGGTCTGACACTGTCCCGCGAAATTATCGATCAAACGAGTTCCATGTTCATGTTTCAGACCACCGAGAAGCAAATGCTAACCAAAGAACAAGGTGATGTGGCGGCTGCGAAGGATGCGTCCGAGGAAATCATTTACAGAATCGACATTCCAGCCAACCGGTATGACTTGCTTTGTCTGGAAGGACTCGTGACCGGTTTGAAGGTTTTCCAGGGAAAGTAAGTTTGCCATCCTGAAGGTCCTTGTTTCTAGGATAATTGAATAAATCTCAACAGGATGAAACCGCCTCAATTCGAATTGAGCCATGTGCCGGAAAAGGAGCGACAAACTATGACGATTCTTCCAGATACTGCTAAGATAAGGCCTTACGCCGTTGCTGCAGTTCTCAGAAATATCGAGTTTACCCAGGATTCGTACAACAGCTTCATTGATTTGCAGGTAAAGTAGAAGGAACTGCTTCATCGGTATATGGTGTCTGCAGATATAAATAATGAGATTGCCACATAACACACACATGCGGTGCGATTGCATCAGAATTCTTATGCTCCACAGTGCATAATGGGCGCGCTGGTGTGGAATTCTTCACTAGAAATGTATTGATTTCATATTTGAAAGAAACTCTATATTAATGTAGCCTTCATAGCATGGTAATGCCCTTCAGACATTGGTACAGGCGAATATTGCGCCTCTGCCAATCAAAATTATCAACTAGTTGTGTGTTCCTGGCAACACCATACGTGGGACATATCCTTAACCCTTCAAATTTCTAGAAGACAGCCAGAGGTTTCTTATTTATTCTATTAACTTCTGAGGCAGAGAAAGATACCTTCTGGCAACTTGATTACATCGTCATTACGGGTAACCTTAATGGTCATATGGGTAGAAAATCAGACGACAACAGGTGCCATGGGGAAAAAGAGTTTGGAGCACGTAATCAGGGTGGCCAGCGTATAGTCGATTTTGCGGATACTCAAGACATTGTGCTTGTGAATACATAGGTCATCAAGCGATTGACTCATCTTCCTACATTTTATAGTGGGAACAGCTCATAAGACGTCAACATGTTACCACTGCTACCGACTGCAAAGCCGTTCCCTATAAGACCAGCGCACAGCCATTGATCGCGGTCTTACATATCAAGCCCCGGAATATAAACAGCATGAGAGACGTACTGATACGCATGAAATGGAGGCAATTTCGTAAGGAAAAAGAAAGAATTGCCTCCTTTGCGGTATTACCAATCAAGTTAAAGACACAATCCACAAAGCGGCCTATGCAACCTTCGGGATCACTAAGCCAGGTAAACGGTCAAGCACAACAAACGCCTCTACCACAAGTTTCTCGATAATAAAACGCTGACCATTTGGCAAATTTACAAGAATGCCAATCGGTCCATTGCAAAGATCTTTACGATAAACTGGACCCTCGGGATGGCGAGGGAGATCTGTAACGACTTTTCAAACGCCACACCAACGCGCACAGGATATCGAACACTTCTATTGCGTTAATGACGAGAACGGTAGTTTGCGAGAATACTACGAACAGATTTCAACGGAAGAAGGGCTGCCACCGTTCGGAGCAATCCCAGAAGAAGAGCTCGCACCACCCAAACACTGTGGTTCAGTGAATTTTTCAATCGGGTTATTCAGGAAGGTAGAACACCATCTGACTGCAAAGAAAGCACTTCTTCTTCTTTTTCTTCAGTCTTTGTCCCGTTCACAAGCGGGGCTGCTCGCCGTGATCGGTTTCGCCATTTGGCTGTATCGAATGCCTGATCTGGATGCAATCTCGAGACTTCCCATCCAGCGTATCAAGCCGCCGTTGTTTCAGCTTGCCTTTTGGTCGTTGACCATTGATTTCGATGTTTAAACCAATCTTGGCAAGTGAATTCTAGTTAGCACGAATTGCATGACCATACCATCGAAGACGCCTCTCTCGCAACTTTTCTACAATCGGTGCAACCCCATAACGATGCGGATATCCTAATTTCGGATGTGTCAAAACGTGTCACGCCACTAGTCCAACGCAACATCTTCGCCTCCATTACCGCAAGATGCCGTTCATTGTCTTTTATAGTCAGTCAACACTCAGAATCATAGAGGGCGGCAAAACGGACGACATTGCGGTAAATTTTAGATTTGAGACATTCGTTAATACGTCGATCACAAAGAATACCACTTCATCCAGGTTGCGATAATGCGTGAAGCAATTTCATAACGCAGTTCTCCATTGGCTGATAGCGCTTACCCTTGATTGTGCCTGTTTCATGGGGGTCGGTCGTCAAAAATTCAGTTTTTTAAGGTTTTGTTTGTAAAACAAAACCTTATTAAAATCGGTTTACTGTCTGTCTGTCTGTCCGTCACACGCATTTTTCTCGGAGACGATTATAGCGATTGACACCAAATTTGGTGGAAAGGTGGGAACTGTGAACGCTCACGCATATAATGAGTTACATCCTCTTACGACGAATTGAAGGGGGGGTCCCCATACATGCCAAAGGGGGGTGTAAATTTTTTTTCATCAAATATAGTTATGTGGGGTATCAAATTAAAGGTCTCGGTTAGTACTTTTCGAAGCCGGTATTAGTTTTGACTTTTGCTGAAACGGTGGGGAGTGCGGGGGGGTTGAAAGTAATCATTTTTTTTAACGAACCCATTCTCAGGAATTACCCAACCGAAAAATCTGGAAAAAATCAGGGGGCTGCCACTATATGGTGCCTAGGCTCCGAAATACCCTCCATATCGATACCTGTTCAAATAAAGTTAATAATAGTATATTACTATAATTTTTAGTAATTGACAGGAAAACTCCCCTTAAGTTCACCCTAGAATCACAGCAGCAATGTAGGCTACAGTATAGATCATGATCCTGCCAAATTTGGGGAAAATCGCACTATTACTAACAAAGTTATACTAAGCCAAAACTGTCGCTCCTCTGCGAATTCAAGACTATGAATGTCAATATCACTTGAAAGTGGCTATTTTCACATAATATATGCATATTTTACGTGTTACATGCTAATGGGACAAATGCACACCCAAATCTCTTTATAAAAGAAATACACAAAACCTTTCATACCTGAAGCGTCTAGCTTCCGGTTTCCCGACTTGTTTTAGATTCAATCTGAAGCCGTGTTGCATGAGGCAATCATTCCATTTTTGGACAATTTGCTCGAGATCATTTTTGCTATCAGATGCTAGGAAAACATCATCTGCATAAAGCAGTGTGTAGGGCGCTGGACGTTGGATATCCCGTGTGACGGTGTTCATCACAAAAACAAAGGAGTAGTGAGAGGGCGCTCCCTTGAGAAACACCAACAAAGACACCAAGCAATTTTGATATAACCACCACAGGTTGAACTTTACTTTTCGGATCGTGGTAGAGCAATTGAACCCAACGCACGAGTTCTACTGGCACTAAGTTTTGTCGCACAGCATACCAGATGAGTTCGTGTGGCACAAGGTCAAACACTTTCTCTAAATACAATGTAAAGAAGGCGATGCTTCCCACGGTGTTTCTCCATGAGTAACCGCGCAGCGTGTATTGCGTCAGTAGTTCCGCATTTTTTGAAAAATCCGGCCTCAAATAGGCCTAAAAATATGTCCCATTCCGACATCTGCTGAAATAAAGTTTCTAATATTATATTACCTATTAAAAATTTACTGAAGATCCCCTTAAGTTCATCCTAGGAGTACTAAATATCTAGCTTTTTGTGTATCTTTTGTAGGTTGTGATGACAAAATTGTGATTGCGATGATCAAAAGGCCATTCTGAGTGGTCGAACATGATCAATATCGAAGAACAATCCCAAAAACCTAAGAAGGTGGCGAAATTGACCGTGAAGGTCCACCCGCAAATATTAAAGCTACATCGAAGTGCTCCGTCGACACGTGCTTGTACGCCTCTACGCTGGTCAAGCTCAGGAATGTGGAGGGACTTTTGATCAATTCGATCCTTCACATGTCATTCCACCAAAATTCGCGTCTCCTTTCCGGTACACGGGTCCGTATCAGATCCTGAAAAATAACAAAGCGATTCCCGCGAGCTTACCGAAATAACATCACGCGAACTAAGCTGGGGTGAAAATAAAAAAATAACGACTAGACTGCGCACGTGGAGCCGTAAAACTCAGCACTCGGGTGCCGCGATCGAAAAGGAGGATCCATGGCAGACTGCATCCTAGTTCAATGTTTCTCGTGCCTCAAGTGTATTGTGAGTTGCGGTCTTCAAGGTTCCCTCTCTGCCTTAGCATCATCAGGCCATTATTTTGGAAGATGCCCCTTGCGAAAAGAGAGTTTTGTAGGAAAAGATGATTCAATTATAATTCATTAGAAAAAAAAAATCGCAACTAAATCAAAAATAAAATAATTCAAGTAAAAATCAGGAAATTAGTAATGGTGGAAATAATACCGCGGTAGTCGGTCCCAAGCCCGGTTGTGAAAGAGGAAAGGATGGCTAGCTTCAGTTTATGCCATCCCAGCATCTCAAGGGGTAGGTGAGGAAAGTGCATTAACTTTGCAGTCTTGCAGATTAGAAGAAGAAACTTAAGGTCCACTAGGAATAACCGGCGGGGGTCGTCTGACTTGGTGACTATCTGTGGCGACCACTTCAGCAGATTCACGTAGGCAGCGGATGTAATGGACTAAAGAAATGAACTTCTTCATCATCCGCTCCTACTACGAAATAACGGCTAGGGCGGATACAACATCTTACCGTCCCTTGTTGCACCAGAGATTCGTTGAGCGTTTCCCATAATTCGTGCACGTGACTATGCAGCGAGTGGCAGACCAGTACCGCTTTATAACTCGCAGCGATACAATCCCGGCCATAATCAGGGAGTATGTGCGACTTGAGGTCACCGAGAGTCGATGGGGGCAGAGGTGGCGGCATCAACAACACCACGGCGCACTGCAGGCAACAGTTTCAGTACTCGACGAAGCACTCTTCTCCACCGTCCAGCTGAGGTTAAGGCGATGATCTTGCGCCAACCTCCATGTATTCTTCGTGGACTTAGGTACTTAGCAACAAAATTTGCATTAACCACGTCAGGGCCAATACAGAAGGATCACCGATTCCGTGGCCTATATAACTCTGTAGAGAAATGCAGCCCAATAAGAGAGGTTGGACGGGTCACCTAATCCGTATGGGTGAGGATAACCCTGCACAGAGAACCTATAGGGATATTATCTATGATAGAACAAAGATTTAGCAGACCCTACCTCAGGTGAAACGATGACGAGACCAGGACGCCAAACACGATCTAAGAGAGATTGTGGGGTCTGATATCCACGAGCAGTTCATAGTGACACAGAAAGTCTGCACCTAATACGGGGGCACTGATATCAGCCAAAATGAATCGCAACGAAAAGGCCAGGACACGTCTACTTGCCTGCAGTCGTAAGTTGTGATGGGCGTGAAGTTTACTGCTGCTGAGGGAAAAGCTTGTTGGGTATGGGGACGGGGAAGACGGAGAATGCCTCATCCGTGTTTATTAGATAATTTTGCCCATTAAGATTGTGGTACACTGTAAAGCAGCATGTTGCTGCGCTCTGGATAGGCGTTGCCGATTCCCCAGCAAACTAATTTTTTTGGATTTGCGAGAAAAATGAATTTAATGGTCTGATCTGCAAACCTACGATGGTATCAGCACACGCCGGAGTTCGATGCGGCACGCGGCTAGCCGAAAGGCATTTATCGAGGCGGATGTCGCTTACGTCAATGTTGCCACATTGGCCGTAAGCATAATCATTTCTTTCTTCAATTCCGCCACGTCAGCGGTCTCGCGCGACACCTTCGCTACAGAGCCGCCGCCGGCATATGCTGCTATGATGATGTGTGTGCCCACTGACATTCGCTGAGCCACAAGAGCTTCAATGGCTCCAATCCAATTTTGCCCACGCAGCTGCGTCATATGCCGAAGTTGCTAGCTGGGAATGCGATTGCCAAAAACCAGATCCGTCAGCTAGTGATTTAGCTTGACTGTCTGACTTACTGACAGGTACCTGAGGAGCTGTTCCTTCAGTCGGACGTAGGGGCCATAGCTCAGCACGCCGGCGACGAGTGCGACTGACTCCTCATCCGGACGAACCAAAGAACATCCTACACAATACAACATCATCTCCTTTATCCAGAATATCGCCAGAATGTACCAGCAGCTCTTCTTTGAGTATACGATGTTCTGGAGCATTCAATCTATAAATAGAATGATGGCGCGTTCGATGACGTTCACTTTCCGATTGGTAATCTTGATTTCATCCTGATTCACCGATGAGGCTTCCAGCGAAGCCAATCCAACGAGCAATTTTACAATTTCTTCAATTTAACCAATTATAGATATCGGTTCGGTCTTGGTACCACTCAATCGGCTTATATTTGTTAAAAATTGGAACGTTTTGAGTAGGGTAATTGTGAAAAATTAGTAAAAATTATTTTGTCCTTTTTCGCACGGCCAACTGTTGAAGATTTCCACCGGCCTCGTGGCTACGCGCTCTCTTTCCGGCCGTAGAAACACATCGCACCTCGACTACGTTAGCAACATCTGCTTGTTCTCTCGCCGGGTCATGGACTTTGGTTCAATGGTTCTCAATTTGGAAAGAGAGGCAAATAAAGTCGGGCTGAAAATAAACGCCAACGAAACCAAAGTTCTCAGTCTGACGGGTCATCGCACTCTTCCTGTCTGCGTTTATGGGCATCATCACATATCGCACATCGTCGATTAATTTGTATATTAAAGAAAGGTGGTGCCTGTTAGCGGTGTCACGGAACTAGATGTCAATTGATGCATTAGCAGCGCTAGATCCGCCTTCGCCAACACCAAAATCAAGTTGAGTCTGTTTTGTGCTGGGGTCTTTTCTGTGTTGCTATTTGGGAGTAGCACATGGAGAATAACCCCAACTCTTACTGAAAAGTGCCAAACCTTCAAGTGGATCGTTCCAAGAGCGCTTACCGCAGAGCAGTAGAGTATAAGTACGAGCATCTCGGGAAGCTCATTTCAACGAACCGTAAACGATGGCTCGTTGGTATGGTCGACGCGCTATGCCCCACCAAGAAGTGAAAGGCAACCGAATTTGACGCAATATTTATTTCCCTTTAATATAACCTTTGTAAAATTGATTAAAAATCAACCTTCAACTTGCAATTTCAGGACAAATTACATCAAAACATTTGCCGGAAACGCACTTTGGTCGCCATTGGTACTCACGACTTAGACACCTTAAAAGGTCCATTCATTTACGATGCCCGGAAACCAGAAGACATTCGCTTCAAACCTTTGAACCAAACAAAGGAAATGAATGCTGTAGAGCTAATGGAGTTCTACTCGGTAAGGATAACGTAAAATATACCGCAGAAAGCATGGACTAAACTTCAAACCATTCCACTAGACTCACGCCCAACTCAAACAGTATTTACCAATTATACGTGATTCACCTGTGTACCCAGTTATCTACGATTCAAACGGGGTCGTCCTCTCTCTGCCACCAATCATTAACGGGGACCATTCAAAAATTACAATCAATACAAAAAATGTGTTCATTGAATGCACTGCAACCGATTTAACTAAAGCAAAAGTAGTGTTAGACACGATCGTTTGTATGTTCTCATCACATTGTGCCGTTCCATTCATTGTCGAGCCATGCAATGTCATAACAACGAATAACGAAACTGTTGTATATCCAACATTAGAATATCGCACGGAAACGATATCTCCGAAAAAAGCGAACGCCTACATAGGCGTTGATCTCGAGTCTCAGAAATTGGCTGACATGCTCACTAAAATGTACTTGGAAGCGCGAGTGGAGAAGAGTGGAGACCTTTCCGTCAAAATTCCACCCACCCGGCATGATGTTATCCACGCTTGCGATATCTACGAAGATGTAGCAATCGCCTATGGCTACAACAACATTGAAAAGTCGCTCCCTTCGATTACTCAAATAGCAAAGCAATATCCACTGAATAAACTCACTGAACAACTCCGGGAACAAGTCGCTCAAGCGGGATTCACCGAAGCTCTCACATTCACGCTTTGTTCGCGGGACGACATCTCGACCAAGCTGAATAAGGACATCGAGAAAACTCCAGCTGTTCATATTTCTAACCCGAAAACGTTGGAATTTCAAGTAGTGCGAACCACACTCATCCCAGGATTACTTAAGACCTTGGCTGCAAATAAGAAGATGCCATTACCACTGAAACTCTTCGAAATCACAGACATCGTTGTTGCTGATGATGAAGCAGGTGAGTGTTGGTCCTCAGATAGAAAATCTACAAACGACAAGATTGATTTTTCTATTCACACCCCAACACTGTTCTCACTCACAGAGGTTCGTGCGCGGAACGAGAGACGACTCTGTGCAGTTAATTGCAATAAGTCGGCCGGATTCGAGGTTGTCCACGGCTTGCTAGATCGTGTAATGCAACTTCTAGAGGTGCCATGGAAAAAAGATGAAGGATATTATCTACAAGCTACTGAAGGTTGTTATTTCAGCATTGTCTCAGGAGTAGTTACTAAAATTGTTTTCTCTTTTAGACCCAGCATTTTTCCCAGGTCGCTGCGCGAATATTCTGTACAAGAATGTGACGATAGGCAAAATTGGTGTCTTACACCCAACGGTATTGCATGCCTTCGAGTTAACTCATCCTTGTTCGGTTGTAGAGTTTGTCATTGAACCGTTTGTGTGATATCAATCGAAATAGCGAATAAATATATTTATCTGCATTATTTTTATCATTTTTCAATCATCGTCAACAAGCAACTCCTAAACCCGATACCTTGGTTAGTTAGTTTAGTTTACTGGGGGGAGCCGCAGCTCCGAGCACTCAGGCCATTGTACTATCCCCGTAAGTTGCCTATTCAATGGCTTCCCGCCTACGGTGTTCGCACATTCTCCAGAGGCAGAGAGTGTGCAGATTCTTCATTGAAGAAAACCTTGCCAAGGTGTCTTCGTCTAAGATCTGAGGATGCCGGGCAACTGCATAAAAAGTGCAGGGCCGTCTCCTCCTCCTCCTCGCATTGGCTGCACATAGCCGAAACCACTACCACAATCTTTTCCATATGGTAGTTTAAGGAGCAGTGTCCCGTCAAAAGCCCTACTAGAGTTTTCATGTCCAACACAAGGATTTTCGCTTGCCGGTAAGAGTCCAAATTTCTCCACTCGGTTGCGTGAATCCTTGCAATTTCACCCTTCAGTGACAGTAGATGGTTGGATTCCAAGAGCTGGTTCTGGCCCCACCATTGTGGATCCAGACCCTCGGCCAGCCAGTCTGTCAGCCTCCTCATTACCAGCGATGTTAGAGTGCCTCGGCACCCACATCAGGAATGTTTCGTTCAGTCGGCCAAGTTTCAGCAGCACCTGATGACAACTCCACACCAACTGGCTTGATATGTTGTTGCCATTTAGTGCCGATAATGTCGGAACAGATTCGAATGGTGCGACCCCTCCATTTTTGTCGCAGACATTCTTCTGCTGCCAATGAAATGGTATATATTTCCGCCTGGAATATGGTCGTCATTTTTCAGAGGGGTCGGGCCAGTTCTATAATCGGATTCTCCGAGAACTCCCCTGCGCCCGATCTATCCTTCATGACTGACCCGTCGGTGAAGATTATTAGGTCTGTAATCTGAAAAGACTCATGGCCACTTGTCGGCCATTCTTCTCTTTCGGTGCTTACGACAGTGTATGTCTTTTCAAAGACGAATCTGGAAACCATATGATCGGTCGGCATCAGGGCTACCGTTTGTTTTTCAAGGAATTTCCAGATAGACGCATGACCGTTTAATTGGCCGCTTTTTCACGCCCCAATGGTATCGACCTGTTCGACGTTGGCTGCTTTCCGTTTCACCTCCAAGTGAATGGGGGGTAAATTTAGGATAGCTTCAAGTGCTGCAGTCGGCGTAGTACTCATTGCTCCAGTAATACTTAGACAACCAAGTCTCTAAATCTGCGTTAGCAGCTTCCTGCTGTTAGCAAAGTTCAGTCTTGGCCACCAGACGATGCATGCATACATCAAAATGGGTTTTATTATGGATGAATACATCCAGTATATCCGTTTGGGTGAAAGTCCCCAGGTCTTACCTATCGCATTCCTACAACACCAGAGCAATCTGCAGGATTTCTGATATTGTTTCTGGGTATGATGCTTCCACGTTAACTTGGAGTCGAAATGTACTCGTAAGTACTTGACTGTTTGTGCCAGCTGGATTGCCGCCCCTGCTAAGGTGGGTAGCGTATAGCTGCCCCACCTGACGTTCCTAGTGTACATAACTAGTCCAGTCTTCCTAACGTTCACCGTGAGTCCATTGCGGAGGCACCAGCTGTGGATTACATGCAGAGTTGCATTCAAGCGATCACATACTGTGTCCGCAAACTTGCCGGTAATTATTACGGCGATGTCGTCCGCAAATGCTTGCGCGAAGACTTTTTTGTCCTCCAGGAGCCACAGCAGGGTATCCACTACCAAGACCAGTGGAGAGAGAACCCCTCCCTGTGGGCAGCCCTTGAGACATCCTGCTTCAATAGACTTCTGTGGATTTTTCTCCACTCTAGCATGTGAAGAATCCAATTGATTAGCAGCGGTTCGATTCCATGCTGTCTTGCCGCATCACAAATTGCCGCGAATTAGGCATAATTGAAGGCACCTTCGATGTCCATGAATGCGCCTAAGGCTACGTTCTTTGACCAGAATCCGCGTCAGATTTGAGGTTGCCTCAAGATAATTGGTCTCTTTGCATAAGCGTCTCCAGGATGATCGTTTAGCTCTTCTTTAGAGCCTTCTGTGCCTCTTTATAGCGATTCAAGCTAGTGCCTGATTCACCCTTCAGAGCGCGATTGAGGAGCATCCTTGTTGTTCTCCTCTCTTTTGCAAAATCCGAGTTCCACCATGGTGTTTTACCCTTTTTTGGCATCTTGAGTGGACAGCTTTCTTCGAAAGCTTCTCTCATGCTAGTTGTGATCATCTGGGTTGTCTTCTCAATTCCAGCAATGGATTTGATGCGCTTCCCAAGGATCGTGACCCGGGCGCTCAATTCTATTTGATACATCACCAAATCTGTCTTCCTCGAATTCAGCAATGGAGTGGGTGGAGGTGGATCCATGCCCATAACGAAATCAATGCATCTGTGATCCGAGAATGTGATATCGTTTGATACTCTCCACTCTCCGATCAGAGCCGCGATATCAGGAGGTACCACCGTGATGTTGATGAACTCTTGCCTGACCACGTTGAAAAAGTGGGTACATTACCCACATTTAGGATCTGTAAATCGATTCCTACTAGATACTCCAGTAGTCTCGATCCTCTTGCATTGATGTTTGAACTTCCCCAGCAGATGTGGTTAGCGTTGACATCACATCCTGCTATTACCCCCATGTGTCTACTTTTGCCATATTGGATAGCTCTGATGAATGTTCCACTGGGAACGTCTTCTGCCTCGTACGGAAAATATGCAGAGTACCATAGTATCTCTTTATCCCCCTGTTGACTTTTTATGGTTAGCTTAGCCGATGTGGTGTCGCCATCACATTGGTCGTTAACCAAATTAGCCTGGAAGTCTTTGGAGACTACCATGCAGGTGCGGGGTCGATCGCTTCCATTGGCATCCAATAGGTCAGCATGTTGGAAGTTTAGGCCCCTGACTACCCCACCAATAACCCACGATTCTTGTATGAGGTATATAAATGTCTTGCAGCTATTGATCCGCCGACTGATAAGTGCAGTCGCCGCTTTACAATGCTGCAAATTTATTTGGGAAATGTTGCACCTCATCTACTTTTCAGATGAAGATGCCGAGGGCTGCATGTCCCCTTTAATGGTTTTAGGAGCCGACATTTGTAACGTGACGGTCCCCAGCCCATAGTAGAGTCGGCAGCCCGATTTTTCCCGAACCTTCTTAACATCAGGTTCGGGAACGCCGATAGTGAAAAAAGTTCCCGGCCTATCCGCTCTCTCTCCTGTTTTTGCTGCCTAGCAACAACCAGGTGTACACCAAGTTGTTCCAGAACCCCAACACCATTTCGCTCTTCTTCTGGAAGCCAGAGAAAGCACTTTTTGATCGATGGAAGCTCATAGACCCTTTTCAATTTTAGTCGCGCACCCTCCCACAGATCGTTAAAGGAGGAGCAGTACTGCCTGAGCCACTCGTTCGTGTCTTCGTCGGCAAAGTTCAGCCGTAACATTTTACGGTATACACCTACCGACGCAAAGCAAAGCTTAAGTCGAACTCCATGCCCAGCTCAATGCGAATTATTGCATCAAAATAAAGCAAGTTTGCTTTGATATTTTGATACTTCAAAGCTTTCATTGCAATTGTAGTGCAAATAATAAGTGTCAATCTTCTGGTATTGTTGACTTATTGGGGTCATATTTAAATTGTAGTCTACGAAGCCATGGGTTCATCCGGTGCATCCCGCATTCAAAATTCTGAGTCTCAATCTCGAAACGAGGACAAAGTGTAGGAGCTGAAATATGACTTAATTTCTAATTCGTTATAACTCTTGAAATACTTATTTCTACTCCAATAGTTTCCGGGCAAACTACTACAACATTTCACAGAATGGAATATGGGAGACTCCGTGTCGCTCGCTTGCCCAAAAAATTGTTTTATGTTTACGCAGAAATGAGAATGAAACTATGAAATGTCAGCCGCCTGTTAGGCAGTATCAGCGATGTGTAAGCGACGTTACATATGATAAGATTAGAAAAAAAAATTACAGTGACGACGGTTCTTGGTTGAATATTTAGGTCACGATGTGTGGGTTTTAAACAGATATGCTTGGCGTTGTTTTACATGTTCATGACTGTAAATATCAGGAGTTGGTGTTAGCCTGAAATATATCTTATTTGAATACATATAAATGCATTTATTTAATGCAGAAATGGCTTTTCGTTAGGCGCAACTAGAAATGGAAGAAATTTTTTTTAGTCCAACAATGTGCAAGTGACGTACCTTCGGCAGTTTACAGGTGCTTCAGTAGCGAACGATTTATGAAAATCAGATCTAGGGAAGGTAAAATATTAATCAATTTCCAATTATTCATTTTATTGTCAAGAGAGGGGATTCATTCAGAGGATCAAATTTAAGATGAAAAAAAAGGAATTGAAACGAGAAGTCTTGAAAGAAATTGTAACTTGATAAGAAAGGAAGATTAAGTGGATATCCAGGATGCGCTCAAGGGTCTTGAACACGAAAGAGATGAGGCTGATTGGTCGAAAGTCCTTCGCAAACTCATGGCTATGCCTGCCGGCTTTCGGTATAAAAGCCACTATTGCGCGTCTCCAAGACTCTGTCTTGTTAAGTCACTGTCAGCTGTCCGACTAACACAGTTAAGTCATCAAGGGGTGTACCCTGGTGGAGTAGGAACTTAGCCAGAATAAGAACAGAGGTGCGAAAACTCTACAACCGGACAAAACAAACCGGAGATTAGCCAAAGTACAAAAATGCACTGACTGCGTATAGCAACGCGACCAGGGAGCCAAATGAAACAGCTTTTTTATGTAGAGATCGAACAAATCACAGAAGTAACCAGGCTTTACAAAGCTGAAGTCAAAGATGGGGCAATATCTTCTGTCTGTTTGAAGAAGGAGGATGGGATATTTACCAAGAATGAGGAGGACAGACCCCAACTACGAGTAAAAGGGGAAGAAAGGAACTGGAACTGGAAACTAGCAAGGTTTGCGGTGGGAACTTTTAAACCACTGAAATCACCCGGAGTAGGCATCTTCCCAGCACTAATCCAGAAAGGCCTAAAAATCATCTTAGAGTCTCTTCTGAGGGTGGTAAGAGGCAGCATAGCCCTGGGCACGAAGCCGGTCAAAAGTAGTCTTAATTCTGAAACCGGGTAAAAGGATCCTTTCCATCCTAAATATTTTAGACCAATTTGCCTAACAACGGTCGTACTCAAAACGGTAAAGAAAGTCATAGACAACTATATTAGAACTAACGTTCTAAATCATAATCGCCTACACGCTTACCGGGCAGGACAGTCAACTGGAACTGAAGTTTTTAGATATGGAAAGAGCATTCGTCCGGATAGCTGAGTGGTTAGAGCGCAAGGTTGTCGTACGGAAGGTCGCGGTTCAAATCTCACTGGTGACAGTGGAATTTGTATCGTGATTTGACGTCGGATACCAGTCGACTCAGCTGTGAATGAGTACCTGGGTCAAATCAGGGTAATAATCTCGGGCGAGCGCCATGCTGACCACATTGCCTCCTAGTGTACCGTTGCGGTCTTGAGTGAAGTGCTCTAACACACTTCAAGGCCCTGATCCAACATGGATTGTTGCGCCAACGATTATTATTATTATTATTCGATAACACATCGCACACAGAGATGCAAGATACCCTGATCCGCAAGGGAGTAGGAAAGACCATGGCTTCTTGGATGGACAAAGTACTAAAGAGTAGACAAATAGAAGTATCGACAGGTACAAATTCTGTCATGAATACTACTCAAGGTTGTCCACAGGGCGGGGTAGTATCACTGCTTATGTGGAGTTTGGTAGTGGACGAACTCCTGAACAAGCTAACAAATACTGGAATACAGATCCAGGGTTACGCGGACAACATTGTTTTAATCTGTAGAGGCAAATATGAGGATACCCTATGCGATAAAATCCAAACTGGTGCAGGAAGGTGGGACTGTGCATGAATCCAGCCATAACCACCATAGTACCATTTACTAGAAAACATAAGCTTTATCACCTGAAAGTCATAAGGTTACATGACATGGAGGGAAACGAGAAATAGAGGCCAAATATTTGGGAATTACGCTAGACCAAAAATGAATCTGGAAGACGCATGTCAGAAAACCACGAGGGTTCTGATGACTTGTAGGTCCATAGCAGGAAAAAAATGGGGTTGCACCCCGAAGATACTACTTTGGATATACACTGCAATAGTAATGCCAATGATTACCTATGGAGCGGTAATCTGGGCAGAAGGAAAGACCAACTCCAAAGATAGGTTTGCGTATGTATCAGTAGGGCAATAAGGACATGTCCAACGGCATCCCTGGAAGTCCTTCCGGCACTAAACCCTCTCCATCTCCACATACAGATACAGAAAAAGAGGACAATCTTCAGGATGGTCGGGAGTGTCAGTGGAGCGGGGAGCTGCCTGCATCGACGGAAGATTGATATTCTTTCTACGCGGTCCCCGAATTATCGATATCAAGAGCTAACATGGCAACGAGGTTTCACTTCGGTACGGTACGGTTTGAAACACGTTGGAGTAACAAGGCAGACTGGAAGAACGTGGCTACGACATACGGCTTAAACCGGCACCTAATTACTTGGTACCTCACAGCAGAGGGAACGGGTGCCGATGTCATTTATACAATGAAAATGTGCTTGGAGCCAATGGGTAAGCACACCAGCATATTGCAGGCAGAAATATACGCCATAGACAGATGTGCCTCCTTTAATCTTCAAAGGAATTACACGGGGCAGAACATTGCTACCCTGACTGACAGCCAATAGGGAATATACTAAATTTCGTAATGGTTATAGGCTTGCTTGAGATACCATATTCAATAGGTACACTATAACCAGTAAAAGAGGCACAATAGTTCTATAAGGACGGGGTGCGACTTCCCCTTAATGGAATAATAATAATAATTTCATCTGGAGCAGAAGATTTATATGCAGAAAAGCTCTTTATAGTCCAGCCGATCTTATCCTTAGTAATTACCGACTTAATAGCCTCGCACAGCTGGAGTGGCTGCAAACCCTCCAAGCAAGGCTCTGGGTCACAGTCCTCCTCGCTGGCGGAAAAGTGCATGTGAAGCAGCAACTCTAGGGTTCACCTGAAGATTTCGTCCAGGAATCTTCTGACTTTTTAAGAAAGAGTGGGCTCCTATTTTCCTTGGAGAGAATCTTGCGAGTGCTGCGGATTCGCTGGTCCTTTCAATGATCTGACAATAATCCAAATAAGACTGCCTCTTGGCGATATTAATGGTCGACTTCTTGTATGGCTACCAAAATTTATGCCTGCAGCAGATGCTCAATATCCCTGGGTAATTTTCTGAGAGTGGACAGATCATCATTCTCCCACGGTCGTCTTGCTGTATATTTGGTAAGGCACGAGGCTTTAAAGGCGGTATCGAATACCATTAACTGCCTCATACATAAAAAGGGAGATATCACACAGTGCAGCAATTATAGAGGTATCACGTTGCTGAGTACCATCTATAAGATATTCTCCGCTAACTTGCTAAGCCGGATAGCCCCATACGCTCAGAACATCATTGGCCCATACCAAAGAGATAAGCGATGGAAAGACTGTTGGAATATGGACACCAGTTGCACCATCTTTTGATCGAATTTGAAGCCACCTATGATAGCATAGCCAGGGTAAAACTGTACACGGCGATGAAAGAATTCGGTATCCCGACTAAATTAATAAGACTGACTAGGCTGACCCTGACCAATGTGCGAGGCCAGATAAAAGCAGCAGGATCACTCTCAAGACCATTCAACATCAACAACGGTCTACGACAAAGGGATGCCCTATCATGCGTCCTCTTTAACCTGGCTCTCGAGAAAGTGATCCGTGATGCTGAGGTAAATGCAAGAGGTACGATCCTCTTTAATTCCACCCTACTACTGGCCTATGCTGACGATATCGACATCGTGGAAAGAACAACCGGAGACGTATAAATTGCCTTCATCCAGATCGAGCAGGCGGCGCGAGATCTTGGGCTGCACATCAATGAAGGCAAGACAAAATATATGATGGCCACGTCAGCACCGAAAACCAACCAACCAACAACATCAAACCGCAGTAGTCAAAAAAGAGACTACAACTTTGAGACCGTTGATAATTTCTGCTATCTACGGTCGAAAATGACAACCGATAGCAGCTACGATGATGAAATCCGCGCAAGGTTGTTGGCAACCAACAGAGCCTATTTCAGGTTACAAAAACTGTTCCGCTCGAAACGTCTCACCATAGGGTCAAAGCTCTTACTGTACAAGACAATGATCTTGCCAGTCCTCATGTATTCCTCGGAGACTTGGGGCAAGAAGAATTGCGAACTCTAGAGACTCTATCTTTGACTCTAGTTCGTCTGTCATGCCAATCTTGCGAATTTGCGTACCGAAGAGTTTGTTCTTGATGACTTGACCAAGCTTCCTCCAGTTCCGTCATCAGTCCCCGTCAGATTGTCGATCCTCATCTCCTTCAACATACTCGTTGGCGACATCGATTGGATTCATGTCATCGTCCGGTTTTGCACCTTTGCGTTCCTAACTCCGAACCGCACTTTATAGTCAACCCTTTCCAGTGCCTCTAGGTACTCTCCGTTTACACGAAGCAGGAAAAGTTGGCTGTTCGTCAAGTCCTCCTCCTTGATAATTATCTAGTCGTCCATGAGAATCCTGGGGTTACTCACGGAGAAGTAGAAGAACCATAAAGACCATTGCCTTTTCCACGTTGCGTTTCTGAATTTAGAAAAGGCATTCGACCGTCGAAATCGACGGGAAACGACAAAAGACAGATCGAAACAATGAAGGCTTGATATTGTATATGATGTAGTGGCTCTTCTCCAGGAAACCGATCCCTGTCCAGCGCATCTCTTGCAACATTGTTACATCAACCTTATATTGGGACAGGGTATCGACCCCGTTGTTGTCGGGTTCGTAGTTTTAAAATCGAGCCTGTCCGAGGCCCCTTCTGTTTCTCCGTAACTTTGGTTTTCCTTGTAGCATTGTCAGTCCTACCCAACCCCCAACGTGAAGGACCGATTGGTACAATTTGTCCCGGGTTTAGGCCCTGGAGGCTCATCTTCATCCTTCTCGGTCTGCAGTTTTTAATTAAGAAAGAACTCCCAGCGATCACCATGTGGAGGTGGAGACCGGATTTGGTAGTAGAGCTGTTGGTGATGATTCAGTAGTCCTGGAATACCTGGGTAATTCGCAGAGACGGCGAGCCAATTGTTAAGATTGTCCTCAACTTCACAGGCTAAAGAAAAAAACCAAAAAAACAACTCAGGCAAGTGCCGAGTGTTGGGGACCACATCGATTTTAGAAGGATGGCTGAACTAGAAACAAAAAAAAAACAACTATAAAATGAAGGAAAGAATAACACACTCGATTTTTTTTTTTCAATTTCGTTTAATTATTTTCACAGTGCATAAAGATGTATAATGTTGTCTTCATACAGCCGAACGAAAAATCATATAATTGCTGTTTTGTCGGTTTTTATCATTTATTAATAATTAATGTTTTTGTATATTTCTTGTTTTTTTTTTGTTGTTTTTATTTTATAATATATATTTTATGTATATATTCTTTCTATATCCATTACTTCCAATAACGTGTATTTTTATTTCTTTTATATGTAATAATAATATATAATAATATAGTAATATAATAGTCGTTCAAGTAATTCAATTTTTCATCTTAAATTTCCTCTTTTTTCTTCTCTTGTAATATAATAAAAAAAGAATGCCTATCGTTTATTAGTTATCGTTTCCTTACAATTCTCCATCCTATTAAAATAATAATAAAAAACAAAGATCGGTTTCCTTTTTTTACTTGCAATAGCTAGCTCTCTGGCTAGATTTTCTTTTTAGATATTTTTTATGTTTATTTTGTTTTTTAATTCAACATCTTTTTTGATAAGTTGAACTTGATGTTGTGTTTCATATATTTTTTGAAATATCGATTCGTTTGCAATAATAATGCTTCACTTCAAATGAACATGCTAGCGTAATTTCAAAGACTGAAGACGGTCGCAAGTCGCTTACACATCAAAATGGCGTTTCATTGAGAAAGGGAAAATGCAGATTCGGGTTTTGTGGTAAACTCAGTACTTTGAATGTTCCAGATTACATACAGTCCAGTGCCCAATCTGGAAGTATAGTCTGTAATTCAGTTCCTTAAGCAAACCATCTGCTTGATGTATAGAGAATAGATTTCTGTAAAAAAATTATCCCCAGAGATTCAACCATATTTCAGCCCATCGTATGGCGAAGCCCCAGTGAAATTGTACTCCGGGCGGAGTTTCCAAAGAAAAGAAAGAAATCTTTAAGCATGCTTGTTGTTGTCAACTTGCGACCGCTCGATTAAAGCAAAATATAGGTTGTGTGAACGTATTTTCAACACGAGAAATGTACCAAAATACCGTATATGTATTGTTTATTCTCCTACCGCCATAATGTGGCTTTTTATGCAATGGCTATGAAGTTTCCAAGCACAGTGAAACTAACGAAAATAATGTTTGATGTTCTGTACACTATGAAGATTTGCCCAAACGATCTATCATCTATTTAATGCATGTGTATGATAGTCAGAGTTTTAACTTCCGCCATGGTAAAGTATCTGTTATGCCAAAGCAGCAAAACTGACATCCCGTATCGTACATTCAAATCAACAATAATTCTCAATCACATAGCGAACGTAATCTCAAATTGATTTACGTCCACGGCATGATCCTATTCTCATCTGTCCTCCAAAAAGTGAAATACTTTTGGAATGAAGGCAATAATAATTTGGAAAAGCTCTCAAAAATCAGCTAATGTTGATACGAGATTCATTCTATTCTATTGTTTTCTCTAGCGTGTGGGTAAGATATTGAAATGGGGGAACAAAGCAGAACTTAAAACAGGCTAACCCCACCTTAAAAGTTAACTAATCAAATACACCTCCCGCCGGCAACCAACCGCAAAACTAAATTCGTGAAAGATACGTGAAATGACCACCGGCACACTCAAGCCAAGCGCGACTCCTATTTAATCAACTCAAATTCTCAGCTCTACGTCTTTTTATTTTGCCTTTCTATCTTCGTATCTGTATAGTTTCGTTTTAAATATGAATGTGTGTGTGCTTATGCTCTTCTTTTTTTTTAATTTTCAGTTTAATCTACGAGTATAGATCATACTTCTTTAAGTTTTCTTAGTATAATAGTTTATGCACGCGTTTCTTACTTTAAACCCATTTAATAGCAAATTTTTCTCCATGACTACTATAATAATTATTTTACTTTAAATTCAACCAGAATTCGGAGGTGGATAAGTATTTATGCTTTATTATTTTCGACTTTAAATTTGCATTATGTTTCCTATCATCAAAATCACGAAGCTACTATATTTGTTTTTTTTTTTATCCAAATGAAAATACAAGATAAAATCTCTATTAAGCAATTTCTTATGTTCTCTTCTATCGGGGATCGTTCGACCGACGTTATTCCAAGTGTTAAGTTGATTGAAAGTCAAAAATGAGATGAGCCGCTCCAACTAAGACCGCCTGGACAACATGCCCCCGTCCGTTGGCAGATTGGCTGGTCCAAAATGCTTCGGAAAAAGGAAGCAAGTCGTCGGGATCTTAGCATTGTCAGCTCTCGGATACAGCAGGGATACATTGATTTGAAACGCATTGCATGCGCGCTCTCAGCAGACATCATATCGTGGAAAAAACTACGCCAACTACGACGCATAGCGAAACGGTTAGTCAGGACATGTTACAATGGTTAGGAAAAAAAGTAATAAGATATCATGAAGAACACTGTATTGTTCAAATCCAAGTGTATAGTGTAATCAGAATGTATCTCTTTCAATCATTCTTCCTACGCAATTTAAATAAATGATTTTCTTTACACAATTTTTATAAGTATGTATATTATTATATTAACAAAAGTATTTCTCTCAATTATTTTCGAGTTGCTTTCAATACCGTTTCCTTGATTACTATGAAAAAAACAGAAAAAAAATCATGATTCTAATGAGAAAAAAATAATAACCGGCAATGAATCATCATCATCTCTAGGTTAAATGTATCAATTACTAATTAGAACAATTGATAAACGGCGACGACGAGTAAAGTTCAAGTTTTCGTTCCAATGCAAATTATTGTATTGATTTTTTTCTTTACTAAACACACACACAAACAAAGATAAATTAAGCAGATGTTGTCTTGACTGCTGCACAATGTCGTAGGTACTAACGAATAGTTTTCAAAATTTCAGTTTGACATTACTTCAATTAGTCCAGTTTGAAGACCATCCCTGTTGAAAATAAGAACATTTTAGTGCTAAGGACTGACTACAAGACCCCAAAATTTTAACTGTGAACACTACGCATTCACGGCTTAGATAAACAGGGGGGGTAAGGTAAATTCCATGATTCATAAAACTACTTACGTGATTTTCCTGTTCCCAAAGCTCAATTTTCTCAGTCATAGGAGCCATATCTCCGGCGTGTCCTATGAAATGCGGATATTGTAGTGGCTGCATTAAATTCAGAGTTGAGTTGACAGTTGGCGGTGGAACTACATTATGATAGTCCATGATCTGAAGGAAAAGACAAAAAAAAAGAACATTAATTGGCAGTTGGTCGGTAATTTATACATAGAAAACGCATTGAATCACACTCGGGTCACTAATAAATGTCATATTTGATGTGTTAACCTAGAAATCAGCCAAGCAAACACAAACTTTCAAAAAAAAACCCCTTCCTAGGTGGCCTGATCTGATTATGCTTCAGGTTGAGGCTGCATAACTGGGCAAGTCCCCACGCACTTCCCCACGGTGGCCAATGAAAACTCTCTTCAGACGGGTCATGCTTTAGGGGGGCAGGTAGATCTCAGGGGGGATAAACTGAAGTAATAGTTCAGGGATCGTCCCTCTGCCCTGAAAAACTTCCTAATAGGACCCCAAGCTAAGGTGGAACAGAACACGCCGAGAGCTGCGTGACAAAGGGGAGCTTCATCTCTACTATCTTCTTTTTCTTCAGCCTTTGTCCCCTTCACAAGCGGGGTCGGCCCGTTGTGATCGGTTTCGCCATTTAGTCTTCTCGAATGCCTGATCTGGGTGTAACCTCGAGGCTTCTAGATCCCCATCCAGCGTATCAAGTCACCATTGTTTCGGCCGGCCTTTTGGTCGTCTACCATCGACTTCGATGTTCAGACCAATCTTGGCAAGTGAATTCTCATTAGCAACTTTTCCACGATCGATACAACCCCATAACGATCGCAAATATCCTCATTTCAGATATGAGTAAAAATGCTTTAATACTAAATAGCTAAATTGTTTATTAGCTAAATTTATAAGTTAAATTGGTCACCCCGATTTTCCAAAGACACCCCGGGGAGCTGCTGACTAGTTTCATTCCAGCCCAAGTTGTAGCGCTCCCCACTCAGCAAGACGCTGTGTTCCAATAACAACAGCTGCTCCACAACACAGCAGAGTAGCAAGTGACCCAGCAGCAGCTACATCAGCAACAACTTGCTATACGAGTGCTGCAACCGTACCCCACCTTGAGATTGTCACATCGTCCACATCGCCTGTAAATTCTTCAAAATCAAGAAGAAAGTCAATCGTCGTTCCGGCAAGACCACCGACGAGAACCCCGACGTTTACTTCTTCCTCGGGGAAGCAGCCTTTTTGCGACTTGTGGCGAATAATCGGGACTACCTCGTTCTAGTGCACCGCTAATGGTCATAGCATTTAAAATTATGTTGACAGTAGGAGTCAGGCATATGCAGTCTTCTGGATCTTTTGGTGGTCGTTCCGTTTATAGAGTTTTATGTTGATCAATTAGCATGTTTAGACCAATCTTGGCAAGTGAATTCTCGTTAGCACGAACTACGTGACCATACCATGCAAGATGCCTCTCTCGCATTTTTTCCACGATCGGTGCAACCCCATAACGATCGCGGATATCCTCATTTCGGATGTGATCAAAACGTGTCACGCCACTAGTCCAACGCAGCATCTTCGTCTCTATTACCGCAAGACGCCGTTCATTGTCTTTTATAGTTGGCCAACACTCAAAACCATAGAGAGCAACAGGACGGACGACATTGCGGTAAATTTTATAGATTTGAGACGTTCGTTAATATGTCGATCACAAAAAACACCAGTTGTGGAACGCCTTTTCATGCAGGTTGCGTTAATGGGTGAAGCAATTTCATAACGCAGTTCTCCATTGGCTGATAGCGTTAACCTGAGGTATTTAAATCGCTCAGTTCTGAGCAGATCACTGCCGCTGACAGTGATTGTGACTATTTCATGGGGATCGGTCGTCAAAAAATTCAGTTTTGTTTGGATTCAATTTTTTTTTTCCCCTCGAGATCATTTTTGCTATCAGATGCTAGGAAAACATCAAACTCCGCCATGCTATTAACATAGTATGCTGGTACCAAGCCCAGGTAAAGGAGGAGGGTTTGAGGCAACGTACTCTGTATTATCCTCAGTAAAACAAAAATAAAATGCTGAGATCAGTGAAAGAGATAAACAGAATATAATTGGTGTTATTCCACTATGCTAAATCCTACCTGATCTCTCTTGGTGACAGGTCCCACGACAGGCCGACCAAGAAAATGCATACAATGTCGTTATAAACATGATGATCGGATCGAGTCACAAGCCTCGGAGAAATGCTAGGGCGTCCACCTCAGCCGATGCGGCAGGACGGGGCCCGGTCCTGTCGAGAAATGAGCAAGTATTCTTGACGCATGGACGGCATCAGGACGTAAGCAAGTTAGTCCAAACAAAACAAATACGTGTCTGCACGCTAAATGTTGGGAAAGACCGAGGAACTCGCAAGAAGCCTTCGCAAAAGGCGCATCGATATCTGCGCTTTGCAAGAAACCCGACGGTTTGGTGCCAAAAGCTGCGACTTTGAAAGCGAACGCAGTAAAAATGGCTACAAACTTTTCTATTTTGGTAACCCACACACTCAATATGGTGTTGGCATTGCCATCTCAGAGGGTTTCCGTGATGCCAAGTCGAACGATTTGATGATCGGCTGATGAAGCTCACCATTATATCAGCTGATCGCACTATTCACTTCTTCACCGCGTACGCACCACAGACAGGTCGACCTGATGCTGAGAAAGATGCCTTCTGGCGACTTCTCGATGAAAAGACTTGTCACGTGCCTGCTGACGACTACATAATCATTGCCGGCGACCTTAATGGTCATGTGGGTGAAAAGGCAGACGGTAACAGGTGCCATGGGGGAAAGGGGTTCGGAGCGCGCAATGAGGATGGCGAGCGTGTAATCGATTTTGCGGACACCCATGACCTTGTACTTATGAATACATGGTTCATCAAACGATTGTCTCATCTTCCTACATTTTATAGTGGAAACAGTAAAACGCAAATCGACTATATTCTCATAAGACGCCAACATTTTACCACCGTCTCTGATTGCAAATTCGTTCCCTATGAGACCATCGCACCTCAACATCGACCGTTGATTGCCGTCCTGCGAATTAAGCCAGCGATAAAAATAGCGTGAGGGACGCACTGGCCCGCGGCGCATTAAATGGTGGCGACTTGGTGAGAAGAAAGAAGAAACGATCTCACTCATACGATTGCCAACCATTACAAATATGGAAGAATCATGGAACCAAATGAAAGACACGATCCACAAAACGGCCTCTGCAACCCTCGGGGTAACCAAGCCGGGTAAGCGGTACATCAACCGAGATACTTGGCTTTGGAATGATGATGTTGAAATGAAGGTCCGTGAAAAGAAACGCCTCTACCACAAATTTCTCGACGATAAAACGCCTGCTAATTGGCAAATTTATAAGAATGCCAACCGGGAAGCAAAGAAAGCGGTCGCTGTCACCCGAGCGAACCATTTCAAAAATCTTTATGATAAACTGGACACTCGGGATGGCGAGAGAGATATCGACTTGCTAAAAGCCGTAACGAACGTACACAAGATATCGAACACTTCTGTTGTGTTAATGACAAGAACGGTACTTTACTTACCAACCGTCGAGCCGCAACGGATAGATGGCGAGCAGATTTCAACTGAAGAATTTGCTCATCCTCCACTTCCACAATCATTGCCGACATTTGGAGCAGTTCCACCAGTTAGCGCAACTGAAGTTGAGGAGGCAATAAAACAAATGAAATCGGGGAAAGCAACAGGACCTGACGACATCGCATCTGAGCTCTGGAAAGCGAAGAGCTGGGACCCAACACTGTGGCTCAGTGAATTCTTTAACCGGGTTATTCAGGAAGGAAGAACACCATCTGACTGGCAAGAAAGTACCACTATTCCAATATGGAAAAAGAAAGGTAGCCCAGCAGAATGTTCAAATTACCGTCCGATCCCGTTACTTTCTCATACCATGAAGATTTTTGAACACATTCTTGACAACCGTATTCGCGAAATCGTTGAAATAACCGTAAATCATGCCGAATTTGTCAAAAACTGCGGAACTACTGACGCAATACACGCTGCGCGGTTACTCATGGAGAAACACCGTGCGAAGCATCGTCTTCTTTACATTGCATTTCTGGATCTAGAAAAAGCGTTTGACCGTGTGCCCCACGAACTCAAAACGTGAGGAGCGACGAGTGCATGATGGAAAGCCCTGTATTGATAATAGTCAATCTCATGCGCTTCACACTCAGAGTTTAATATTATTAGCAAATGGGAAGAATTCAACCTACAACAGATATAGAAAAGGACTGGGGAGAAGTAGATTCTTCATGAATGGAATTTTAATATTTCATTCGAATGTCAATTATTCTCGTTAATTATGACGTTATCTAATTTGCATGGCTTTGGAAGCAGTTAATTCGCGCGAAGTCGCTAAGTTTGAACTGCTAGACCTTTGACATTAATTGCCAAATTTCCATGAAATTCCTTACTCACGCACTTTGCAATTCACGCCAAAACTAATGTCAAGACTAATCGAGACCTTTCATTTGATACCCTATACGACTATATCCGGTGAAAAAAAATCTTTAAATCTCCCCTTTGCATGTATGGGGAGCCCCCCTTTAACATCCATCTAAATTTATGTCACTCCCTGTATGCGTGGGATTTCATAGTTCCTATCTATCCACCTAATTTCATTCGAATCGGTTTAGCTGTTTTGGAGAAAAATGCGTATGACAGACAGACAATGAATCGATTTTAATAAGGTTTTGTTTGACATAAAACCTTAAAAAGAAGAGAATTGTGATCCCTTTCCCCTACCAACCATTAGCGTTAACTTCAATTCTGCCAAAAGTTTTTGAAAAACTTATAAACTCTAAATTGATGACTCAAACCACCTTATCAACGACAAGCATTTCGTTCTATACGCTCGACCGGTGACTTGATGACACTTCTCACAAAAAAATGGAACCATTGTCTTCATAATCACGGCGAGGCCTACGTTGTTGCCCTTAATATTTCGAAGACTTTTAACAGGGTATGGCACCCTGCCCTCCTAGCCAAATTTCGCGAATTTGGTCTTGACGACAAGCTTGTCAAATGGATTGAAAACTTCCTCAATGGCCGTTCCATTCGAGATGTATTGGACGGTGTTGAATCAGAACTTCTTACCCAAAATGCCAGGGAACTTCAAGGTACTGCTCCCACCCTCTCTCTCGTCTTCATTAGTGACCATCGATCCAATCCACAGCTTTCCTGATGACAGCACCCTTGACTTCGCGTATTCGTTTGATTCGCTGTCTGACTCTCGTCGTAGTACATTGCGTGTCAACTGGGAGCGCATGTTTGAACCATTGAAGGAGGACATATCCTCTATTATTGCTTGGGGCAGAGCAAATCGTTTTCAATTCAATGATTCTAAAACATTTCGAAAAAACTAGATGCATTGCAATGAAATGTTTGGAGTTTCTGAATCGTTGCAAAAAATATTTTTCACCATTCGACATAGCGCAGATCTACAAAACTCACGTCAGACCTAGACTTAGACTAGAATACAACTCTCACATTTGGACGGGTGCAGGTATAACTGCACCATCTGCTCTTGATCAAATTCAACGAAGAGCATTTAAACTCATCGTTGATGTGAAGATTACATCACAAATTGAGCCCCTTGAGCACAGACGAAATGTTGGATGTCTTTCTCTCCTCTATCGTTATTATAACGTTCACTGCTTCCAGGAATTACCAGGTCTTAGTCCTTGTAGAGCCTCTCCCAAACACCCATCTCCATATTCTAAGGGTCAGTGCTAGTCCTACCGTGAAATAGCACGAATCCTTCATATCTCGAACTATAGGAATGTGGAACAGACAACCATCTTCTGTCTTCCCGTCTGACTACAACATACAGATGTTGAGGCGAAGAGTGCATCACCACTTCCTTCACGCTCAACCCGTTCCCTTTTTTTGCTGTGATGAGTTCTACCCTGTATTCGGGTGGCAGTTCATTAGCTAGAACGTAGAGAGTGTGGGTGAGAGTTGTCCGAGTAACCCCAAGGACTTTCTTTAGAAATTTATTGTCGAAAGGGATTATTTTGTTTGTAATCTACCATGGATCTGATGTCTTTGTTGCTGTTGAGATAAATGAAGGTTTTAACGGCAAGGTAGTTAGCTTTTATTACTTCCTATTAGTGTCTGTAGCAGCTCAGGGTAATGTTGAGATGAAAGCCCAGATATTTGATGCTCTTTTGATTCGAAATTTTTTTCCCCGCTAGATTGATTGTTTTGCTGTTGATTCTGGCTCTATTGAAAACGATAAACTGAAGTTTTCGCTCATTAACACGTAGCTTCAGCGCTGTAGTTATTGTAATAAATTTGGCTGCACTGGTTGATACACCAGATAAAAGGAGAAGAAAGTCGTTCGTGGATTAGAACAGTCAATTGACCCGACGATTAGAGTATGCGCCTCTCTGCTTGCGCGAAACAAAACGAAAAAGTGAATCCTGTGAGCCCATCAAGCACCAGAACCTATGACAAAGCCAAGTTTTCATCCAACGAAAATATTGGTGACCGTTTGGTGGTCTACAGCTGATGATATGCATTATTCCTTCTTGTGAAACAGTAGACGCAACAAACTTCTGTAACGAGCTCCAAGAAATACCTAACAAATTATTAAGAGAACAGCCAAAATTAGTCATGGTGTCATTCTTCTTCATGACAACGCCAGATCAGATGTATCGAACACAACTGTGCAGAAACCGTATCATTTGAATTAAGAGACTCTACCTTTTCCACCATATCTGCCATCCACTGATTATCGTTTCTTTGAATATTTGGACCACGAAGGACTGTGCAGACATGAGCTGTACGCACCGGTGTTGAAGGGACTTGAAGTGTGCCTCGAATAACCCGCTGGTGTTTCTTCGGGAAGAAGACATGGAGATCACATTAATGTGGTAACCCTGGGCCGGAAGAGGCTGAATCATCGAAGAGCCCAACAGCAAATATTACAATTTATTCCACAGCACGAGAGACACTGATCGTGAGAGGCCTATACTATATATTGCCCCCAGGAAAAATCTATACGGCTTTCTGCGTACGGATCTGAATTCTAGCAACATAACCATGATTAAATTGAAAAAGGGGAACGGAGAATGTGTATATCTCTTCACAATACCGGACGATTTACAATATCTGACATCTACCATTGCATCAAGAAAAGCCAACCTGTTGATAAGCTGCGATGACAATGCGAGGCATACACATTTGGAGAATTAGGAAATCAATAAAAGAATTGGGTCTCTCTTCGACTTTATATTAATACAAAGCTATCGATGTTCAAACGGGGACAGGACCAACCTTCCACTTCCCTGTTCGAGGAGCTGTCATGGTTGGGAGAAGGTCCTTGATATCACCCTACTAACTGATAATGGGACTGTCAGAGTAAGGCCTGAAAAGAGTCTGATCAGAGATCCTTGCAGAGGTTCTATATCTTTTCAAAGACCCCAGCAATATCAAGTGGAGGAAGTTTAGGCTATTAGGCCGGATCTACATGTTTGTCAAACCTCCACAGACGTGCGGATATGTCGTTTGGCTTGGCTTGTAGGTTTGTAAGCGCTTTCCACCGATCCGATCAAGTCTCGATTTTTTTGTCAAATCAAAAGGAATTTGCTTAGCTGCTCGAAAAACACTCGCAAACGTGTAGATGTGGCATTATAACTAAACTTACCAATGGTCACATGCGCTCAATAGGCGAACTAAAATCAAAGTTCGGGGTTTTGAAAAAGTACTCAAAATTGCCTTGACAAAGGAAAATCTGGCCCTCTTACGACAAAACTCAATTACAACAGCAGTTTGACTAAACACACATAAGCTCATACAGGATTACGGCAGTTTATACGGAACACTTGTCTATAACAGACCATGCCGACAGACTCGCCGCGACAATTTCTATCCTAAGTTCAGAGTATGACTAAATAACTAAAAAAATTCTACTCACATGAAAATGATCTTGTTGATGCATATCGCCAACATAAAATCGCTGATGAGATTTTTGCCAGTTTTGTTGCATGGCTGGTGGTTGTGCTTGAGACTTATCCATTACCCAAGGTGGCAACGGTCCAGTTACAGCAGCAGCAGCAGCTGCTGCAGCTGTCACTGCTATATTCTGTTCCGGTTCCACAAGGTTCATATTTGGATAGTGATTATACTTCCAGCTGGCACGCTCCGTACCAATTGGTCGTGGCATTTTTCGATTGTCCTCACCACCACTGCCTATCGGTGGAGGCGGTTGATTTGGTGGCTGGTTAGATATAATACCATTCGTTTGGGGTTGCTGGGGATTATTGGGTGACATAGCAGCTGGGGAGCCTGAACTCATGTTAGGCATTCCATTCTCCAAATTTAGCATATCTCGTGCGGTAGGCATACCATAGCCGCTGTAGCCACTTGGATCATTCGAAAACCACCGTGCATTCGAACCGGCTTGTGGCTGAGACTGAGGTCTTCCTGGTGGCGGTTGGTTATAAGGTGGTACTGTATTTTGATTTCCAACCGTTGGCAATTTCTGGTAATTACTCAAACCTATGTTCGATGAGCTTTGATGAAACATTCCGCCTAGTTGTTGCGATGATTTGTTCTGTTGCGAAAATACTGATGCGCGGGGGTTGAGTCGTGATAACTGCAGTGGGTTGCCTTGATTAACGTTAATACCAACAGGATGATACTGTTGTGACATTGGATCGGAGAAGGATCCGATCGAATGTTGATTGAGGGTGGGATTATTCATTGGATCGAAGTAGCTCCTGGAATTCGAAGCTGGATTTTGATCACGTATTGCCGATGATCCAATTGGTCCATAGTTATTATCTAGTGCCATGTTGGTGCGATTTTGCAATGAATTATTGCTCATAATTGGCCGTTGAATAGCTAGTCCACTGGCTGGAGGAGGTGGAATTGGAGCCTGACTGGGTGGCTTCAGAACACTCAAATTCAAATCATTCGGTGTTGTGGTGTACACTTCAGGTGCCGTCTGCGAAGAAATCGCGCCTGCTTGTGAGGCGGCTACATTTGAATGCGACGCTCCTCCTGGTGATGTTGCAGCCGAAACTGCAGATACAGGCAGGATATTCAAATGCTGGGATTGTTGTCCTGGCGTTTGAACAGAACTTCCCGGGGGTGTAGTTGAGTTGCTTGACGTTTTCGAACTAACTGGTGAACTCATCACGTTTCCACGATTGTAGCCTGGTGCCTTAGAAGCATCTGCCTTTGGCAGAGAGTCGTTTTCAGTGGGATCGTACATTGACTGCTTTGCGTCCCACTGGTTGCTGTAAGAGCTGTTGAACAAAGAATATTCTTGACTTATTTTAGTAGGCAGTTGTGGCAGTCCAGGTGTCTGATTAGACAGCGCACTTGATGAAACAGACAAAGCAGCTGCAACACCAGAAGACGATGCCGACACTGCTGCTGAACAGTCTGCAATATTACTACTAGAGCTTGGCGGCGCAATCTGAAGTGATGGTGAAGAAATATTTCGATTCGCACTTGACGGTGGCCCGATCGGTGTAATGGACCGACCACTTGAACTCGTCGACGTTGACGTGTTTGTAGTTGCTTCTGATGATGCTGATGTGAACGTTCCTGAATAGTTCTGCTTCGAAGCAGAGTTTTTGCCTAAGGCGTTTGTTGGCCTTCGGGAACCAACCGGTGCCATGTTTCCATAATAATAATCATCAGAGGAAGAAGAGGATGGGAAAGAAGTTACTGACTTTCCAACGTTTGGTACATGCGAGGCAGATCCCTGCGACGTACTTGATGCCTGAGAATGGGATTGATTTGACAGTTGGGACGCTTTCTTCTCAGTGCTGCCACTTCCACCTGACAATTTCGAGGCAAACGTTCCAATGGGTTGCATTTGAGATTGAGACGATTGATGGGTTGATGTCGAACTTCCTGCCGGCTTAGGTCCGACGTTCTTTAGCGACATTATAGCGTTAGTATAGGACATTGTTGTTTTCGTAGTGCTGTTTAGAGAATCAGAAGACTGCATTGCAGCAGCAGATGCTCTGATTTGAGATATCAGGGAAGTCTTTTCTCCACCTGCTGAACGGCTTGTTGCACCTCCCAGCGATGTAGAAGAGTGAGCCTGGGTACTCGATGATCTAGAACTTTGTGAAGGCGGGATAAAACCTTGCTTAGATCCTGGCGGCTGACGTGATGAAGAGGATGAAATCGACTTAGTACTTCCCCCTCCAACTGCGCTTATTGGCGTTGAAATTTTTCCTCCGGATCCTAAAGATGGATTTTGAATTGATGATTTGCTACTAGCTTTCTGCGTTGCATTTGCAATCGTGCTAGGATTGTTTGAAGTGAACTCTACAAACGTTGAGCTGCTGTTCTTGTCCCATGAATTCACCACTACAGGTGAAGACTTCGACGGGATATTTGGCCTTGGTAACATTTGTAAAATGTCCACATCCGGATCCTTAATCAAAGTGGTTATGAGATAGTGTGCCTGCTTTGTGGCATCAGATGAACCTTTAATTGTAATGCAGCGATCACTTTGCGCTTTACCTTGCTTCTCAACCTCGATATGAGCACCTGTTGAAGCGCGAATAGCATTTATGTTGCTGCCCGCTCGGCCAATTACTCGAGATATAGCATGTACAGGAACTTGAACTTTTTTGCATATGATCTCTGGAACGCTGGTGGATGTGGTGGTCACAGTTTGCTGTTGAATAGAACTTTTCCTTACCACTTCTTTCCACCCATCCTCGCGCTTAGTGTTCGCATTGAGTTTACTGCCCGAATTATCCACGGGATGTCTGGCTGAGAAGATTAACGATTTCCGATTGGTTGTAGCAGGTGCAATGGCGGCAGGTGTAGCTTGTACAGTTTCCTGTGTTGAATGATGCTTCTGCATTTGACCTCCAGTAACACTTGTATTCTCGTGTTTCTTCTCAGCGATTTTTGGTGGCTTCGATGTATCATCTTTCGGTGCCAGGTTTTCTTTCTCCTTTTCCTTGTCTTTGTTTCTGGTGGATACATCCTTGCTGATGATATCTTTCTTCTTAGGTTCCTCTTTCTTAGCAGTGACTGCAGGTTCAACAGGTTGTTTCTCATTAGTTTTCTTCACTTCGTTTTTGGTATTGCTAGGCTGCTGGGGTTGCTCCTTTTTGTTCTTGGTACCTATGATAGGCTCTTCTTTCTTTTGCTTACTCGATTGCGGCTGTGGTTCTTCGCGCTGAACAAGCAAAGGACTATTCGAACCCCTAACATTTCCTGATTGATTTTGATTTTTCTGTTTCTTTTTATTTTTCGTTTTACTATTTTTATCCGCCTGACCGTTGTTGGTTTTCATATCAGTGCTCGAACACGATCCTTGATCGATTCCAGAATCACCTTCTTCACGGTCATGATTCTGATTCAATTCCACATTCTCCTCCTCTTTTTCACTATCCTCTTCCTTTTCTGATTCCTTCTCAGCTGCTTGTGGCTCAACACTATTGTTTTCCATCATTTTTCGCTTCTCTTCTTTCTTCTCCAACTTCTTCTTCTTCTTGCGTTCCCGGCGTCGAGCTGCCGCAGCTCTACGACTTTCCTCTCTCGTTCGCTCCATATCTAATTCTTCAAGCAAAATTGAAGCATTCTTGTTAGCTTTCACCGCTTGCGCTTCCTTCGCAGCTCGTATAATTTTCACGCAGTCGTAGCACTTCTCCAACAACTCCTTGTCACTGATAGTGTTGATGAAGCGAGTCATCTCTTGATCTGATGGGAACTGCGTTACGTGCTGCACCATCCACTTCACCACTTTCGTGTGACCCTTGCGGAATGCGGCCATCAAACAAGAAACTCTACGATTATCTTGTGAATCAATGTCAGCACCGTGACCACTGAGCACTTCTACTACCGCCAAGTGACCACCGTGGGCTGCTAACCATAAGGGAGAATTACCCTTGCGGTTCTTAACCTCCACGGCAGCGCCACGAGAAAGAAGTAATTCAACGAACTTCAGGTGGCCTTTATCGGCTGCAATAGTTAAAGCTGTATCTCGTGATGTAGGTACTGGAGCGGCATTCACATCGGCGCCTTTGTCAAGAAGAACTCGTCCAACCTGTCGTAGGAAATCAAAGAAAAAATTAATAACTTCTTAAGGGATCCAATCGCCTTTTTACTCACCTCTATGTAACCCCCTGAAGCAGCCTCCATTAGGGGAGTAAGTCCGGTTTTCGCACGATGCTCAACATTTGCCTTTCGGTCCAACAAAAGACTAACCACTTCATGACGACCTTGAAAGCAAGCAAGGGTCAAAGCAGTATTTCGGTTCGTTTCGATTTGGGCGTTTATATCGGATCCCATATCGAGCAGCAATTTCACAGCAGCAGTATGACCATTCATGGCAGCCAACATCAATGGTGATATTCCCAGTTTGCTTCCGGTACGCGAATTAATTTCGGCACCGTGATTCAGCAATAGCTTTATTATGTTCACATACCCGCCACTTGCAGCTAGGCTCAGAGGCGTGTAATCAGATACGTTCCTATGCTCCTTGTTAGCACCGACGTTAAGTAAAAGTTCTACTACCTCGTATCGACCTCCTGAACAGGCCAACGACAAAGGAGTATCTTTCGTACGTTCCGATTGTGCTTCCAGATCGGCATTATGTTTTAACAGTATGTCCACTACTTTTTCGTGGCCAGCTGTAGCAGCTAGGATCAGCGGCGTGAATCCTTTCTTGTCGCGATGTTCAATATTTGCACCTCGATTTATTAGTAACTCCACTAACTCCTCATGTCCACCGGCACAGGCTAAAGTCAATGCCGTGTCATGATTGGAATCAGTCTCGGAGTCAACATCGATGGTTTTCTCAATGCTTTGTACTGGTCCTTGCGGAGTATATTGTTGGGTAGTGTTAGCTATAGAAAGTTGATATTTATGATCACATTACACTAATAATGTACTGAATTGTTCCCTTACCTTGGCTTCCAGCAGGCGCTTGACGCATCACAGTGTACTTATTTCGTTCTTTTCGAGAAATTTTGTCAGACTTTTTGGAGGCTCCGGTAGCATTGCCGGTTGACTTAACAAGATTTGTGGGCTGTTCAGTTACATTACTGCCATCCAGAGTGGTGTTAGAGGCACAAAACTGCCGCGCGACGGCAGGAACATAACCGGGAGCGGGCTGTTGCTGAGTTTGAGTGGCAACTTGAACTTGCTGTGAATGAAAATTAAAAAAATAAAAGAAGTGTTAGTTTCGCCCTTGTTTTCCTTCGAAAATTTTCTCTCAAAATAAGAGGTACGTCTAGAAAGTAAGTGTAATGGAGCTCTCACGGTTTTTCGCTTGACCTTTGAAACGAACCCCATCCCTACCAATCGTCCGCTGAAATAAGCTTCAACTTCCCACATGACTTCCCGAGGCTCTCGCACTCTTCCTCTACTGTTCTTCGCCAAGTGATCTTGGGGCGACCCGCTTGTCGGTCATCTTGAAGCAGTGGATTCCACTGCATGGCGTAGCCAGCAATGCAATGTGTGACCTATCCACTGCCACTTCCGCCTTCCAAACACATCGTACACGGGTAACTGGCCTGTGCACCAACCAAATTTTTTGTCCGAAATAGTATCAGGCCAGCATACTCCGATGATACAGACAGGCGCCAACGAAGGCTTGGAGCTTTCTAGTGATAATGGGAGTCATTTTTCATGTGTTATTCCCATAGAGCGACGCATAAAGAACACTAACACAGAATAATCTCAACTTGCCCTCGATGTTGAAACAACTGCAAATACAGATTCCAAACTTTAGACAAGGCAGCGAAGGAGGATCTAGCGCTTTTAACACGGCATTCAATTCGGCAAAAACCACGCTTCCTAGATATACAAATTGATCGACCCCTTCGATGGTCTGACCGTTCATGCGGGTAGGAAGAGTGCGATGACCTGTCAGACTGAGAATCTTGCTTTTTTTGGATTTGGGGGAGCCCTAGTTCGTCATCCCCTTGATGGCGGACCGGACCAATCGAAGAGAAACTGTCCCCCACTTTTCTGGCCCATGAGCTCGTCTTTTTGAATTAACACCCAAAATTCAAAAAATATACAGATGACTACGATCTCGTCCAAAGCAACGGCAACTTATCAGACGCTGCCTCTGCTCAGCGTGACAGAAGTGGTTATCAGATGTTGTTTGCTCCCTTATATTTATTCGCAACCCCGTCATAGGTGTGAATCATATGCACAGGAAAAACCACTTAGCATTTCTGCCCTAAGCTTTGCGAAACTGAAATAAGTTTTTTTGTTCGGAATTGAGAGAACCACACTGTGTACGCCATACACTTGATGGCGAATCGGACAAAACCGCAGTCGTCTCTCTCTTTTTGTTAGTATTTATTTTCAGTCCAACTCTACTTGCATCTCTTTTCAAATCCAGAGCCATTTGGCCAAAGTCCATGAACCGGCGAAAGAACAAGACGATTTCATGAGCGTAGTCGAGGTGTTTGAGGTGAGATGTCAGAATCCACTGAATTCTTCATGGCAAGGCAGCATGGAGAACGTCACAGATAAACAAGAAGATATAATATCGTGGACAGGATGCAAACTGGTGCGCTCCACTTTTGACCTCAGATTCCTCTGGGATTTTACTTCGACGCAGCAGGTGTTCTTTGATCCGTTCCAGGAATATTTTAGCTATCATCTTTGCGACGGCAGGGGGCACATAGATACCCTACAACAACTGGAAGATTAAGAGGTTCAAAAAGCAGCACTTTCTGATGTTTAACAACAAAGCATCAGCGGAGCACCAGCGAATCGGAGTGTTTGATTGAAGGGAGACACAGTCCATAGGCGATGGTATAGAAAACAGCTTTAGGCCGTCGACATAGAGCAAATAAGATCAAGGTAGGAAATGGGAAGATCGTTGATAAGGAAAAAAATGGTGAAGATATCAGAATAGTCTCTTGTAGGACGCAAGAGCGAACGAAGCGAGACACAGCCCATAGGCAACGATATACCGAAAGACAGCTTAAGGTCGTCGGCATAGAGCAAACAAGGACAAATATGGAGAAAGGATGGTCGTTGATAAATAATAAAAATGACAAACGTCCAAGAATAAGGGAGGGAGAGGAAAAGGAAAGAATTGTCAAGCCATCAAAAGAGACGCGGCAGGATCGTTTGGGAAGGTAAGAGATAAGCCCTGAAACAACTGATATAGTGAATATGGACAGAAGTATTGTGAACCATCACAGTGTCAAAGGCCTCAGCAAAATCAGTGTAGAAAGTATGCACATCCTGCCGTGAATTTAAACATTGAACCACGAAGTTGGCTAAGTCGGGCAGTTTTGAGGCAAGGGGCCCACTCTTACCCTTGTTGCTCTTTCACTAAGACTTGACCAAAGGGGGCGAACAACCAGTCTCTGAAACACTTTTGCAAGATTTTCGGCGTAACAGGACATTTGATAAAATGGAATAGAAGAGCTGAGTGCTTGGTCACACGTTAATGGAGAGACAATGGGTGCCAAATAAATTGTCGCCAGGGCCGAGTTAAGACCTTCCGAATTTGCTTTACGAAAGTTAAACTTGGAAGGATTGTGCACGGCAGAGAAGTGAAGTCAAATGATCCAAACATCAAACTCGAGAGCAGTATAATGGACGCCAGGAGCAGCATATAAGGAGACATGATGGGATTTGGAGAAGCAGCGCAAGGAAAATTGTAGAGGAGTAGGTCAAGAATGTGATATAGATTATTTCGGGAAAGGCCAAAGTGGATAAAGGAAGGGAAGAGTGGGAGGAGTTATTGAAGAACGAAGGGATGCTGAGAATAGTAAGCCAAGTGAGCGTAGGAAGGTTAAAGTTGCCACAAAGGATGAAAGGTACAGAGGGAAACAAAACGATAATCAGGCAGGGAAAATATACACAGGATGTGATAAAATGGCATACGATTGGCGACTCGTATGACAGAATCGTCGGTGGAAGAGGAGGAGGAAAGATGGTTTCGACACGGAATGGGGGCTTACCAGCTCTCAGACACCTCCGCCGTTCGCCTTGCTAAATGCAGCGCAGCCTCTGCTACAATGGAATCTAATATCCTGTCATCCAACTAGACTGCAATGCTAAGCAAATAACTTAAAACTGGACAGAATTTGATCCTACACCTAAATTATGAAAATCATTCGAAGTCGACGAGGCAGTCGGGCAGGTCGGAAATTTTCTCGAAGCTTGGGCCTCTGATAAGGCTTAAAGAAAACCCCTTGCGACTAAAAGAAAGATTAGGCGATAGCGTCGAAGCCGTTGGGATATCTAACTTCAAAGGAAGCTATCATTCGTTCGGGAGAGACATACTTCGTAAACTTCACACACGAAAGAGGTGACATAGTTGAATTGGCTTTACTTCTGATATTGGTCAGAATATTGTCGGAAGTGGTGAGAAAGCTAGCCTCGACACGAATAGTGGTTTCGGTGCTGACGGAATTTTCACCAGAGAGGAGCTGGAGCGCCAGAGGATCGGGTATGGCTTGCGGTTGAATGGTGGCAGGCATCGATGAGGCGCTGGAGGTAGCGCGTGGAGGCGCCGGTGTAGCAACAACAGGACGATCGTCGGAGATGCATAGCACAGCCGATGCCGAGTAGGGAACGTGCCCGTCTCCATCTGATGGGTGATTGCTGTGGATAGTTTAGCTTGGAGGCACAGTCGGGCAGGTGCCATCGTTTATAGTTGCACTGGAATAGTGCATGGGGGGTTTGTATAGTGCTAGCCGCGGTCGTCCACAGGATATATACACGGCCAGGGAAAGGCGCCTTAGAAGCCGAGACAACCCTAATGGCCGATAAAGAAGCAGCTTGAGGCAATGGTAAACCGCATGTTGAATTGACGCTAAGGTGTTGATGCAGCAGTTGAATCGCATCAGAGAGCGTAGAACCACAGCAAGCGTTACAACGATGAATAACGTTCAAACGTCTAGGAACGCAGAGGGAATCCCCAGACTTTTACCGTAGAAAGTCATTCCAACGTATCCATCGCAGTCCAGAAATTTGGAGTGAATAGACTCCGGCTCTCTGCAGATAGCACAGTATGTTATGCCATAGATCAGTGAGGATGTTGCCATAATAAATATGGGGATACATCTAGCCACGGGAGGCTAATCATGGAAAACATTACACTGTCTAGTTACTGTAGTCAGTGGTCAGCAGAACGAAAAAAGAATAGTCGCGAGGAAAATTCGTCTAACATGTCCATTCAACTCGAATGTTAAAATCATACGATTAAGGGTCTTAGTGAAGTGTTATTTCCACCTCTTCAGGCGCTTATCATCTTAGATGAGGAGTCGACCGTTAACATCCTTATCAGGACTATCGAAAAGTTTGCGACAACATGCAAGTTCATTAGTGATGCGATATAGACTTCTTAAAACATTGCGTTCTGCGGCAGATCCCCACTTCCCTCACCAGCGCAATAACCAACTTCCTTTTGACACGGCCTGCAGTTTGCTAAACTTCCCCGGATTCTGCGCGGCATTGGAGTTAGAGAACATCACACTCAATATCGCTCGCAACGGTGGTGGTAGGTGGTTTACCCCTGTCGAGCGAGAGCATACAAGCGGTCGAAGTTAAACTAGGGGGGTCTCCAATCTTGCGAGCACCGTGGACTTGTTTCAACGGGACCTGCTTTTGGACTATCGCCTTCATTCCCCAAACCAAGCGCCTTCCGATTACCATCTGTTCACTTTTCTAAAGGTGCACATGGGGGGAAAAAAGATCCAATATCACGTGGATGCGAACTAAGAATCCCTCAATCCTCAAACAAAATAGGAACAAAAAGATTTTCGATGGACAAAGAGATGTAGAAATAGACGAAGGCGCCGTTTTTTTCCGAGGAAAACAAACAAAATTGATCCCTCTCGCCACCTGCATTGAAAGGGATTGCGACTATGCTGAACAGTAACTTACATATGTATAAATGAACCAACGTAACTTTTTGAAATTGAGTTACACTCACTTTCTAGACGTACCTTCCAACATAAAACAGAAAAAACTTCACATACCTGCGAATGTTGGGCACAATGTTGCAACTGCTGTATTTGCTGCTGCTGGGATAGTTGCGTTTGAACATGATGTCGGACTGCGTTCGTATTGGGAACGTGAGGAAGATTTGATGTAGGACAGATCTGCTGTTGTTGGGCTGAAATGGTGGATGTCTGTTGTTGTGGACCGGTCTGTCCTGGTAATTGGAATAGCAATTGCAACGATTGCGATGGTTTATCCGCGTCAACATTGAAAACAAACTTTGTCTGCTGTTGGGCATCACCAGACAATGTTTGCTGTTGCTGTTGTTGCTGAAGGCTTTGTTGCGATTGCTGAATACCGGTCGTATTAGCTTGAACTAAAGGTGACGAGACATTTGCGGAACTAGTTGTGGCATTCGATTGAGATTGTTGTTGTTGTTGTTGAGTTTGTAATAATCCCGATTGGGCTGGCAGTGACTGGATTCCAATGTTGGGCGGTTGTTGTTGCTGTTGTTCTAACTCTGTTGTTGGCATCAGTGACAGTGTTGCTTGCTGGCTATGGTACTGATTAATTATTTGCATGTCTTCAACCGAGAAACGATGTTGCATTAGTTTCTCTTCCAGTGTTAGTTGGTTGGCTTGTCGTTGATCGTTTGGATCATCGCTTAAGCAGAAATTTCCGCGTAACAACTCGGCCTCTTGCAGTTGAGACGTTGTTGGCATCCACGGTCCCGGGTTCCACCGGTTTCTACATAGCGCTTGCATGCTGTTGTATTCCGTAAACTCCGAGTTCAAGTTCGTAGCGATTTCCTTTAAAATTAAATTCTGTTTGTAAATAATCAAGATTCACTCAAGTAAAATCCTAATGGATGCCAAGCACACACCATTCGATTTTCGATCACGCCCACTGACGCAGGTGCAATACAAAACCATCCTTCAATGACCTCAAATTTAGTGAGCCCGAACGAATATCGAAAGGTGTATTTAGCAGATATTCACCTGAAGTGTTGGATCTCCTTGAAACACATTCAGAATCTCCTCCATGCAATCACTCAAGCCAAGTTCATAACTGCAAATTTGCTCCCTATTCGCCTCGTCCTCTGCACTGAATGATTCAAGCGATTCACCCAGTGCCGGGTAAATTCCACAATCACCAATTGCTTCGCCGTCCGAATCCTCGACCGGGAACATATGGAAATGTTCTTCCTGGGCTATATAAGTGCCTGGAAAAAAGATAAATAAAATCAATTATGGATTACACGTTGCCATTCAAAAGCCCTAATAGTACTCTGGCCATGTTGTGATTTGTCTGGTTGTTGTTGGATAGTTAGTTGACGTTGTTGAACGTTATTAAGGGATCCTCCTTTATGAGGAATCAAATTCGAAATGGGTTGAAGTACTTGAACGATTTCCGATGCATTTAAATCGCTAGTACGGAATTCATGGACAGCTTCGTGAAAGACGTGCGGTAGATCAACATAGTCAGTATCTTCAAGAATAAAATTGGCTTTTTAGAAGGAACACATCATCATCATCAAATTGCGCACGTCATCATCAATTAAGAAAATGATGCAAAGAGAACAAAAAGAAAAAATATTTTGTTTCAATATCAAGTATTCCCACTGCTGCTCTACAAGGTAAGCGCCCACTTTTCCGCTCCACACCACTGAACGAATTGCGCACACTCCATCCACGACCCGCCTCTAACCATCAATCCCGCTTTTAAGGGTTCATGCAAATCGTCATAGTACAAACATGGCACGTGCAGCGTGAATAGTGCAGCAAATGGACGCTCAGCTTCTTACTAAAATTATAGTCACACTTACTAGCAGTTTTAGTAGGTGAATCGGGCGTCTTGGTGTCGTTATCATTGTCATCGTCGCCCAATGGTGGAGTTTCCGATGGCGATTTCGGTTGCGGATCAATCAAGCGTTGAGCTATTTGCAGAGGGTAATTCGGCATCTGAGTAACCATTTGCAAAACTTTACGATTCCATTGGCAATTGATCGGCAGCTTGCTTAGCTGCTCTTCATGGTCTGTTGTAGACGACGCTGCAGAATCACAGCTAGATGACGAAGCCGACGCCGACGACGCCATCATTTCGGTTATCATATTTCCATACAAGTCCTCATGCTGTTTGATATCATAAGCCGACAGTATTTGCCTTTGCTGCAAAATGGTCGTAATTGGCTCCTCTGACGAGTCACCGTTGTTGTCTGATTGCTGCTCACTTGGTGGTGGATTTAGGATATGCTCAACATTAGGCATCACACCACCACTCATTGTGGCAAGTATGGTTGATCCATCATTCACTGGCTGATGATGTGATTGGTAGCTCGGCTCAGTAGTCAATAGCAGCGGCTGTAGGTGGGAGACATCACAGTTTAGTATACATTATTAGTTTCAATAATCGAAATCGGTTATTACTAGATTATTGTAGATGGACACCATCTGGTTTTGCTGCAGAACCGTAGTTGTTGCCGCCTTACGCAAATTCTTCCCATCCTTCTTAGAAACTGGCTTAACTTTAGGCCGGTCACTGATAGCTGTACTCTGGGATACTTCTGATGGTGTTGTTATTTGAGTTGGCGTTACCGTTTGAGTAGTGGATGATGATGAACCGACGACACCAGATGACGGCCCGGCCCCAGCATTGGTGGAAGAAGCAGAAACATTTATCATATGCGGCTGAATTCTAGTAACATGATGAGAATTTATAGAGCCAACTCCTGCTACCGATGCTGCTGAGGCTTGAATAGTGGCTGGTAGAGATGTAGCGAGTAAAAAGGAATTGTTTGGATCGTGGCCAGCCTTATTTACACCGCCTGTATGGAGGTTTAGAGAAACAATCTTCGATTAATCCTCTCAATAAACATTTTTCACGCAAATCAATCTGATTATTTTTAAATAGAGTGTACAAGATATTGAAAAATGTTGTCTCAAGTGTGATGTGTGAGGACCATCTTTACCATGATCTAATGTCGTGTCTGTTATCCTGACATGAATAATATTTTAGTATTCATAGCAAGCCACTACGCTTAAGTTGAAAATAAACGTAACGAAACAATATGGGATGGAGACATTGGACAAAAAGGAAAGTTTGATCCTATTCCGTTTGATATTCTTGAATCAATCATTTGCTGACATTATATTTGCACCTCTTCCAAATAATAAATAAATCGGTTCCGAAACTAAACCAAATTTAACCAATTTCAAGGATCCTAGAACTTTTTTACTGGTCGAATGTTGTCACGTAATTTCTTTACTAAGTAAAAATGCGCAACTTTAACTTTAAAAAAAAATCTATTGAAAAAAATAACTCATATGTGAAGGCTTAGCATTTATTGTGGAGAACCTGACTCTTGATCAGTAAGGGCCAGAAAGACGTTGCTTTAGTTGACGTGTTGAGTAAAACTAATCAAATGGAATTGACTAGTAAGGAGCCAGCCATTGAGTTTCGCAGGCTCCTCCATGGATATTTCAATTGCGAACTTTCTTGACCAATCAAAATTTCGATAGTCATTGAATATTTGGAAAGTGGAGGTGGTTTCATTTGGTAATTCTCAAAATACCGCACAGATTCAGACATTAGAACTGTTAATAAACGATAACTCAACAATCAAACTTGAACGCAGGCCTCAGAACGTGCTACATCACTCCATAGTCTAGAGATTTGAACTGCGGTCTTCCGCTGGCAAAGCTTTGTTCTCTCATTACATCTGGGTGTATCAGAGCTCCAGTGGAAAAAACCAAGAAGCCCGCAAAGCCGCGTCTGTAATGGAGAGACTAATCGTATACGAGAAGAAGCAATCTAGAAAAAGGGGAGCCTATTGAACTGCATAGGCGAGACCGTGCCTGACCGGAGTTGCATCCGGAAAGAAGCTGTCTAGAGCCGCGAGGTGAAAGTGTTCTATACATCCAACGAAGAAAAAAGGGAACCTATTCAATTGCGTAATCATGCCCCGCCGGAGTTAGCAGCGAAACTCCGAAACGAATAAAAATGGGGAAGGTCGAACTCAAAGGCACCCCTGACTAACGGTTCTCAAACGAACCTCAACGATGGATGGTGCATCGGCAGTGTTGAGGAAACCGCTAAGTATACGCTCCTCTGCTAAAAGATTATCCAGAAGAACAACTAGATAGCAAACAAAGACGAGGCAAAGGGCTATTCTATCTGAGGCGGAAAGGTGTGAACTTTCCAATAGTCCTCAATTCACGGACCGCCTTATTTATTAGCTGCGCAAATTAGTGGCCTAAATATTGCTTACAGACTCGATACCGTTACCATTACATCGTATGATGATGCCATCCTGCCATCCTACAACAATGAGATGAATAAAACGAGATAAAATGATGGTCTCCCACTAAAATAAAGACTCCGAATGTGACTCAATAGTGAGAGATGGAGTGTAATACAAACGAAGTCAATCCAGATAAACCTCCAATATAGTAACGCTACGACTTCGATAATTAACCTACATATCAACGCTGAGCGTCTGTAGATAGTGCTAATCCAGGAAACATGGTTAGTGAATGAAAGGATAGCGCGACTCACCTTATCTCGTACGCTGCCGAGTTCGGCTATCCTTACAAGCAAAGTTTCTTGAATTAGCATTTTGTCGAGATGCTCAACTAACCCTCAGCCCTCCTCCCCCTCCCTCCTTTTATCTGATGACGAACCGCATTAATTTTGGAAAACAACTTACTCATTCTTCCTGAGGCACGGACCATTCTTTATATAAGACTATTTCCTCATCAGGGCAGATTCAATCCTTGGGACGCTACGTCACATCTATGGATTTAGGACCTCTCAATCTTCAAACAAAAAAGTTGGTGTGTAGGCTCAGACCACACAAGGCCTAAACCGACTGTGTTTCGATCGATATAATTCATACTCAAGTCTGGGTTTTTAATTAATGTATTCGGAGCCAACAACACCTGCACTCGCTTTCGATCGCGCTGTTCCTCAGGATAGAGTTGGGGCAGCATTTTTTAGTAGCATCCGCCCCTATATCCAGTATGACCCACAGTACCAAGAACAACAGGGGCTGAGTATCCTTACTAATCGGGTCTAATATAATTTAATTATACAGAAGAGGGACAATAGCCCATTTTTCATTACAAGACCGTGGAGAAAGGTAATTTATAGTACTTTCTTTACGTTAAAAAATTGTTTTCCGAAGTCATAGTCAACTCTATCGCAATTGTGTGCGTTGGGGGCTCGCTTTGCTATAACACTTCACCCAGGAGTCTCTCTTGATCGTGCCTCCGACATTGAGGGTAAAATGGTGTGGGCATCATTCGATAATTTCGATAGGGCCCTCGTAAGTGACCTCCGGGAGGCGTCTTTCCTAATTAAAACATGGATGCAGAAGTGGAGATCTCTGGCACGTCGGCTACGATGTTCGCGTGGTAGACGGGTGGTTCCAGCTTTCGCACTGCATCCTTGAATATAGGCAACAAACCGATGGTGTCACAACTTAATGTCGAGTACAAGGCCGCTGGGGAGGCTCAGGTTCTCCCCTCTACCAGCTCCGTGAGACTTGCAGCAATTTTTCCCCGAGTGGCTATCCGGAGGCGAAGTAGGGCTAGTGGTAGGACTTGCAACCAAAGAGAGTTGTATTGAGCCATTAGAGCGGCCTTCAGCGTCCTGTGCTACCTTTCACGCATTCCATTGGACTGGGTGTGATGCACGATTGTCCGGTGACATCTGAAGCCGAGGAGTTTGCTCAACACTGAGGAAACGGAGGATTCAATTCCCAGGACAGTGATTAGAATTGCCGACACACCAAAGCGTGGAATCCATTCTCGACAAAGGGCCTCAGTAGAAGATTACGGAATTGTCTTTCAGAGGTATCGCTTCGGGTCCTCGCCTGAATCTATCGATGGTTGTGCGAGTATCGAAACAAGCCAATTAAATCAAGGTTGATTGTGTGAGAAGGCTTGGTAAACCGTGGGAACGAGCACGCCTAACTCTTTCCTAACATGTTTTGTGTTCTTACACTTTTGGCATGCAAAGCTCTGTCCGGACCAAGAATTAATGTCCTTATTCATGAATGGCCAGAATTATTCTGTGGTGACTAACCGACTTGTTGTTAGGTTGCCTGGGTGTTCTAGATCGTGATCGGCGTGAAATACTTCCTTGCGAAACTCGACCGGAATATGCAATCTTGGTCCCTTGTCTCAGGGCTCGCAATATATACTGGACGTTGAACCGAAGATAGGAAACTCGCAAAATGTGTATTTGGCGTTGGTCCTAAGGCTCTGAGCAACTGCGTCATCTTTTTGCAATCTCTGGAAAATCTACGGTGGCGAGGATCCTGATCTTTGCACCACCCGACAAAGCGTCGGTCACAACGTTATTGTTTTCACTGACTTACTGATAAAGCTCAGATGCCGAATATGGCAAGAACACGCTTTGTCGAGCTCTGTGTCTGCGTCTCCGCAATTGTCCGTCAGGAACTAGGTAACCGTTCCAGACACGTGTTGAATGTCGGAGGCAAACCGTTTGATAAAACTCAAGAGCCGAATTTGGCACTTTCTTTGATTTTCAGCTCAGTTTCAAAGCAAAGATGACTGGCTTATGCTCCGTGAAAAGGATGATCGCCTCCCTTCAAGGGAATACCGCAAGTAATCATTTGGGAGGGACACGGCTAATAACTCACGATTGTAAATGCTGTAGTTCCGTTGAACGGGGTTCAATTGCTTGGAAAAAAAAGGCTCAACGATTGCCAAATTTGGTTCACTTTTTGATGAAGAGCAGCACTCACGGCGATATCAGACGCATCAACGAATACGACTAGGGGTGCATCTATCTGAGGGAATGCTAAAAATGTAGCATAAACCAGCTGTTGCTTGGTGGTTTCAAACACTTGGTCAGCCTCTAGGGACCACGCAATCAGGCAAGAGTTTTTTGGCTTCGAGCCAGACAAGTAGGCGTTAAGGATCAAATGATGATAGGCTGCTGATGATTTTGGACATAAAAGTTTAACATGACCAAGAACATTGTCAGATCCTTAACTGTTTTCGGAAGCAAGAAGCTCGAAATTACTTGCATTTCTGACTTCTGACTGTGGCCGGTTGGCTGCCTTCAGGGGTAATGAGATGGCCGAAGATTTGCGATTGTAAGAATTTGCATTTTTCAACGTTTAGTACTCGACCGGCCTCAAGACGACGTTGAAAAATGCACTCAAGATGCGACCAGAACATCATCTAAATAAACGAAACAGAAATGGCGGTATCGCAGCACAGAGTGGATAAACTTCTGAAAGATTTGCACCGCATTCCACAGTTCAAAGTCATCCTAATGAACTCGAACAGTCCGACAGGTCTGCGTATTTTCGTTTTCGGAATGTCTTCAGGAATTACATGGGTTCGATGGAATGCCGTGATCAAGTTCAAGGTCGAGAAAATACGACAGATTGAAATAGAGTGCGGAATTAACTATCATCTGGGAATATAGACATCTGTGATCGCCTCAAGGTCTCCAAATACGGCAATTTGCAATAGAGTGCGGGATCCTGCGGTTGTAGAGGACGCACCATAGAAAAGATAGGAGATCCAGTAGTATTATTGCGATGTGTTGTGTGTTTGAAGTGGGGGGGATGCATAGCCTCTGAGCACTCAGACTTTATAGCGTTGTGTTATGTGTGCGTAGTTGGAGTGGGGAAGGCCTACGGACGCTATGAAAGCGATTTATTACGCCGTTTGCGGCAATGCAGAAAACTGAAAAAATGCTTCGCAAAAAATGAGCATCAAAGATCCTCTTTTCGGATGAAAAAATCTCTTTTATCGAGAAAAATTTAATCGCCAAAATGATCAGGTGCATAGAAAGTCATGTTATGAGGCTAAAGATCGAGCACCACGCGTTTAAAAGGGGGACCACCCTCTTTCGGTGATGGTATGGTGAGAGTTTCCTACCACCGGGTGACGGACATTCATTTTTGTGAAACCGACGTCAAGACCAATTCAGCGGTGTATGAGTACATGTTAGAGATCGTAGTTCAGCCTCTGAATGAAAGCTTGTTCGGGGGTAATGATTGGTGCTTTCAGCAGAATTCTGGGCCAGCCCACAAGGCCAAGAAAATTGAATATTAGGTATCGGTGAACGTGCCAGATTTCGCTTATCGTCGACTGGCTATCCTCCCGGAAGCCCAGACTTAAATCAATTGGCAACTTTGGAGGCCAGTATCCTCCCAATGTTTCCACAATGCCTCAATAACATCCATCAATTTATGAACAGACAGGAAGCGATTTTAATGTAGGATACTTGCAGCTTTGAAAAAAAAATATGAAGCAATTTACCAGCCTTTCACGAATGTTTCGAATGATTGACCTTGCTGTGTGGTCCAGATATATATACTTATCACTTAGATTTATATCCGTTTTCTTTTGCTTTACTCAGCATTGTGTGTAAGCAAAACCTGCCTATTACATATAAACCCGAAATCATTTTTCTAGGCCAAAGCCAGGCAAAAGAATAGAGAATCATAACACTATCAGATTTGCAAGCGATAGTCGGCAATGCCGCTCAACAATCCTCACGGAAGCTAGGCAGAATGATGTGATAATCGAACGAACATTACAGCATTACTCGGTGATGTTTAGTGATATTTTGTAATGTGATATCACATCGGCACGAACATTATAGAACATTATTTATCATAAATTCTCATTCATAAAGCATATCCACCGAAATACATCAAGTAAGCAAATTTCAGTCAAATCAATCAGTTGCCAATTGTGATTTTATCATTGCGATAATTCTCAAGGTTCAAACCACGACAACATCGCTGGTGCATTACTGAATAAATATTTTGAAATAGGCTCTAATCAATCAGCTTTTAGAAATAGGTTAAAGGTAGCACTTTCAAATAAAAAATTGCTTAATTACTGAGTGACTGTACATACAAATCAGTTTCTAGATAAGGAGAACACGAACGAAAGGTGATAATAGTAATAGCATATGAAATGTTACTCGAAACTTAGTGAAATGATAAATATGGTTACAACTACAGCATATAACTTTAGCTCTTCAATTAGAAATGTTTAGAATAAAGTTATTCTGTTATTTTGTTTGTTTTTTTTTTCTTTCTCATAACTAAAAACTTGCCTGGGACAAGTGAAGCAAGTGTGGCCGACTGCATGGTAGTAGCTCCTGTAGGATTAACACCCAATATCATGGGTGCACCACTAGAAGCAGCAAAATGCATGCCGTCTGCACTATTTAAAATTCCTGTGCAAACATAACAATGATTTTTGGAAGATGGTACATATAAAGTTTCTAATTACTACATGTAGTTAATTCGTATAAAAATATATATATCCTTATTAAACAAAACATTACCTTGACCAGGCGCTGTTGTTAAGTCCACGTAGGCGGATGGCAAAAGCGTTGAAGGTGGTCCATTACCGTCACATGTCAGCTGAATGTTGGCCCGTTGAAATGAGCTGTCCAGCTGAAATAGAAAATTGGATTTTTGTACTAAAAAGTTCATGATTTTCAAATAAAAGTCTTTAAAGTTTCACAAAAATAGATGTGTTTGTCCATGTTTTTAATTGTATTATCTAAAATTCTGAAAACTAAATCAACTGCATTTTCCAAATCTATGAGCCAGGCGGACGACTGTAGCTGCCGGCGGATGTCACGTAGCCGTAATTTTGGAGAAAAGAAGTGAATTTCACAAGGACAACGTGGAAGCCTAAAGAAAGGTGTCATCTTGGAAAAAGAGAGATTAGAGGAAGGTAAAACCGGAGATTATCATCTTCTCCGAACGAGCGGAAGGCGCACCCGCTGACATTTTCAACTAACCTATTTGGAGATAATGTTAGCTGCATTGGACGGTCCCAGAAAAGAAGGCGTTAAGTGAACCTCAAGAAATCCAGGGGTGTAACCGCGAAAAAATTCCTGCGAAAAATTGGAAAATCCCTAGGACAGGAAGTGCACATAAGAGCTAACAGGCCGGACATAAGAGACTGAAGTGTCTAAAAGGATTCCCTAAACCTGACTACCACAGAAGCGTGCAAACGTGTGTTGATGGAACACATCAGTGGCTCTTCAGTATTTACCGGCGGACCTTCATGGTCAATATCGCCACCTTTTTAAGTTTTTGGGATAACCTTGCTCTCCGGGTAAGGACCTTCACGGTCAATGTCGCCAAAGTTTTAAGTTTTTGGGATAGATTTGCCTTCTGGGTAAGGTTGACTCCAATCCATTAAGTCATTGCAAATCCGCTTTCCATTAAGTCATGAAAAACGGCCCAACGTAGAGTTCTACATCCGTGTGATTCCGATTAATTGAACTAGTCCCAGATAGCCTTATTCTGGCTCCTAACTTCGTTTTACTGTTGTTTTGCGGGAAATATATACTAGGATCAGCGACAACATGACCCCAGATCTGGATAGCATCCCTAATACGGCTTTGAAGCAGGCAGTGAAAACTAGGCCCGATCTTTGCGCTAACACTTTGAGGGGTAGAAGAAAGAATATTCGCTGCTCAGTTGAGAAAAGCAAAAATTTGCGTTGCTTCCCACCTGGAGATCCAACATATCGCCCGATCTGCCTGTTGACTACAATGGGGAATATGAGGAAGAGAGTCATTTACGAAAAACTTCTACTCATCATCCAAAAACAGGCTTGTTCCCAGTTTCAACGTGTCCATCCTACGGCGGATACAATAAACATGATGAATTTGGCAAAGATATGCTGAGTTCCTTCGGCTGTCGTGCCGCGTTGGCATGGGATTTACAAAAAGCATTCAACACCGTCAATTGGAACCAATTTATAAGGGCCCTGGGTGGCATAGGTGTTCCTGAACATTTATCGAGGACTCTCTACTAAGCAACGGATTAAGGCTCCAAAGAGTACATCGTCGCAGTGATTGTACCACAGTGCTCGTTGCTGGGTCTACTGCTGTGGAACGTAATGTCTATAGGGATGTCTGTCCTTCCTACCCCAGAAGAGACTACTATTGTCAGTTTTACGGTTGACCTGACTGTAATTGTTACAGCAAAACACCCAGACGAATTGTATTTCTACACGACGGAGACAGTGAGAGCGATGAAATCCTGGCTAGAAAGAGCTGGGCTGACCCCGCTGGATTAGGAAACGGAAGCTGTCCTAATAACGTACCGTACGTAGAAGAACGGTATGATGATGGAAATTGGTGGACCTGAGGGTGACGATTGAAGCCAAACTGAGCTGGAATATGTGTGTTAAAAGGCAGCTAGTGCCACCGCGGCACTAGCAAAAAATTTGTTTAATGTTGGCGAGTCGAAACACTATCTTGTACTTGTACACTGCTTGTAGCCGGGGCGGTGCGATCCATTCTTCGTTACGTGCCACCTATGTGGACGGAGGCGCTTGCAAACTCCCAGAGAACAAAGCAGATGAATTCGATTCGCCTGCTGATAGCTGTGATGGTTTGCAGTGTTTTTGGGACCACATCAGGTCCTAATGGTGGGGTATGACACCTCAGTTGACATTCTGGCGGAAATAAATGAATGAAATCAAGCAAGACAGATGCTGCAGAAACACGGATTTCTGATAATCCAAATAAGTGGATTGTGTAAAGGGTCGTTGAACGCACAAGCTCCTAACATTAGGGTATGATTTAAGTAGAAACATAGGGAGGGAACTACCACATTGTCTAGCTCGGCGATTGATGCAAGAAATATCTGCGTCGCGCAGGGTTGGAAGATTCGTCGAATTGCCCTGAATATGGTGACATAGCGGAAGATCCAGGCCATGTGACGTTTCACTGCTTGAGGTTCGCGAAGGTGACAAGGAATTAGAACAAAGCGCTGGGAACGGGGGTGAGCCAGGAGAATATAATTGTGAAGATGCCAAGGTCGAAGGAGAACTGGTTCACGGTTACCTCCGCACTCATAAAAATACAGAAGGCACTGTTGAAGGAAGAAAGAAGTGGCAACATGAGAGCTTAAAGGCAAACCTACCCCACGAAATAATACCCAAATGGTAGTCTCGGGGATTTGGTGCGAACCCCGAACACGCCCGGTCTAGCTCCGTCGTTCGCGTAACTAACATGGAGTGGACGTGCCTTTTTAAGATTTTTACACCTTCGTGTATGAACAGGAAAAAATCGCCTAAAAATTAAACCTCTGTAGAGTGGCTATACCTCTAAAAAGTTGGTACTGTTTGAATAGTCCGTTGAGCGTGTGAACTTGAACTGTTCAAATAGTGTTGAAATTACCACTTTGCAAATATCCTTGGAAGCAACAGAAATTCGGTAGGTAAATCCAAGATCTTCAATAACCGAGAATTTGCCAGTGATCTAGGGTATTATGGGCATTTATTCTGCTATAGTCTCCGCAAGGCCTTCAATGTCCACCTTGGAAAAACTTCATGCCCGCAACATCTTTAAAAATAGGAATGACGGAATTCACGTACAACCTGTTGAGAGCCGCCACATTACAAAATCGCAGTCGAAAAGTTGCGGTGTTAGTCGTTCAAATCATCCACCTGCATGGTTCGAGACATGGTGCTTTGCGCAAGGGTCATAAGAGTCATCCAGGGCGAACCTTTCTGATCGCTTTATCATTTTCAGATCATTGGAGACATGCCCTCAGGAACTAAGAAATAACACGCTAAGGCAGCTATTGCAGCTTGTACCCGCCGTGCACAGTACCACATTCCTTCACCCTCAGTATCAGCTAAAAAAAAGTGGTTGATTCCATATCTATGCTCACGTCCGAGCCCAATGAGCGCTGCAGCGCGCCTTTTTGATGCCACAAACTCTTAAGACCGTGACTGCTGGTATGAGAGCAAGGAGGCAGAGTTCCAACTTGCAGCTGAAATCTCTCTGAAGTCCCCGAAGAAGGGTTAGCTAGTGCCCGTTGCGTGACTCTAGCTAGACTTGGCAATCGCAAAGGAAGTGCTTCAAGGTTTCCCCCTCCGCAGCTTCGGCAATGTGAATTATAGGGTATGCCGAGCCTGCCGGTGTGGTCCTCTATGGGGCAGTGCTCCGCCCAGATCGCCATAATATTGCATGCATTTGCACGCGTCTAGCACAAGAGCTCTCGCGATCGAGTCTTGTTATAAGCGGGCTAAATCTTCCTAGACTTGACACAGGTGATGAGTCTTCGCCATCGGAGATCCGCGGCTACTAAGTAGTGCACAAGTAAGTAGATTCCGCCCCTGACAGTTGCCAGCGGAACACAGACTGCTCCTGCCAAAAGACTGCCAATAGCAGAGTCCCGCTTGGCCAATCCATCAGCCCGACCATTCCCATCTATGTTCCTATGACCAGGAACCCAGGGTAGGACCACCTTGACCGTGCCGCCCAGACTGTTGAACGTGTTTCTGTACTGCCTCATCAGCCTGAAGCATATCGTTGCTGAGTGCAAGGCCTTGATGGCCGCTTGTCTGTCGGTCAGAGTGGCTACGTTACGGTCCCAAACCAAAGTGTGACTACCGTGCGAAGGGCTGAATTCACACAGGGGTTAAGATGTGCAGTGAACGGTAAACTTTGAGTACCAGGCGACCCCAAGTTTACACTAATCCCATTTCTATAAAACAGAGCTCAGTCAATATCGACTTGCTTTCTTACTTGGGAAACAATCCAATTGGCACCCAGTCCTTAACGGACGGGCTGAAGAAAGTCTCTTCTGTCAGCTCCAGTTGGTGCCACCTGCTTAGGATAAAGTCTCGCCCACCGATAAGCCTCTATCTTTGGGCAAAAAACATCCTCCGGGACTTCGCCTTCAAACAAGACCTTTTCTCCGGGAAAACTACAAACCTTAGAGTGTCGTGGGACATGTAAATCCTAGTAGTGCTTTTAACGGGACACTATTCCTTAAACTTCGACATGGGAAAAATTAAAATATGAGGAGCAGACGACCTTGCACTTCATATGGCCTCCTCAGATTTCAGACGAAGATACCTCAGTAAGTTTTCTCTCAGCGAAGAATTTATGCGCTTTCTGCCTGAATATGCTTAGGATTCGCAATAGCCTGCGAATGCCGCCGACTGGAGGCCCTTGAGCTCCGATCACAGTGCGTACCAGTACCAATAATGTGAGGCGACCACGTTTTTCATTTGAGATAGGGAATGTCAGAGACAGTACAATGGCCCTAACAAAAGATCTGAGTGTTTGGAGCTGCCGTCTCTTCTACTACACTAATTTTTAAGGCAGGGATTTTTTTAAATCTTTAGTATTCGAAGAAGGTTCTTTACTTTGCCTCTTTCTCTACTCTCCGCCACGAACCGCCACCTTGAAACGGGCGCCATGTCAGCCTGAGCCCATTAGGTATAATCTCAGCAAGTATTGTGGCCTTTCCTTGTATGGTTTGGATTCTTGTGACAACATTTCTTACCAGATTTACCGATGAAAACAAGCTAGGTTTATATTCCTACTTTTATGAGAATTTGTCAATATCGAGCCAATAGAATTATTTGTCTTTGGAAGGAAACCGTTCTTCGGGCCACTCTTTCACAGTTTCAAAACTGACGACTTGCTACTCAGCAAATGCATTTCCCACTAATACAAACAAATGTCAATATGAAGAAGCCGAGTCTGGTGAGTAAGCTACATGGAATCACTCCCCAGAAGTGTTTTCAGTAGGTCTTGGATCGGTTTGACCAGGCCAGGACATTATCGTAAAGAAAAATGACATTTTTCTGACGTTTTTCATCATCACAATTAATTCAAATACTTCTAATGTACCAGACAGGCCATGGCCTCCTTCTCAAGACTATTTGGGCGCGCGGTCGATGTTGATTACTGGTCTAGAGACCACTCACAGTTGATAGTAAACAGTTGTCACCCGACAAGTCGACATATTTAATATTTACGACAAAATCTACCCCATCCCTCTCTAAAGTTGTCTCGCTAGCTGGACTGCAATTAAAAACCCATAAACACAGAAACACAATATATTGTGTAATATGTGACCGGGCAAGGATCTGATGCCTGAAAAAATTACATTCAAGGGCAATCCAAAGGAAATGTTACAAAAAAGGTACAATTAATCAATATAAACGATTCGTGATTGAATTATTCAGGAGAACCAAAAGAATGCTGAATAATTAAAGAAACAGAAAATGGGTGCATGTATCGCATACTCGACAATAAAACAACTGAGAGAAAGTTGTAACGAGCGTTCCCTTAAAAGAAAGGGTGTGGGAAATTGTGAATAGCTCCAGTGATGTCAGTTCTGAATCTACACTCTCAAATCTGAGAAAACAGCACGCAACCCAGCCCTCTAATCATTGAAATCAATACAGCCTGAGTGAATGGACATGCGACAAAAAATATAACCCCTGACATAGGCGAAATGGCAGAGGCAATGATAATTACAATTTAGATTTGATCTACGACAAACCTATCATAATAATGGAACAAAAATTATCACTAACTTACCTTCTGAAATTCCTCAATCATTTTTCGTTGTTGTTGCTGTTGTTTTGCAGCTGATATATAAAATGAATTTGCATCATCTTCACCCAATGGCTGTGATCTAACTTGTTGAACTTCTGAATTTGTTAAATTCAATTCAAATGGTACCGGAGCTTGACGATTCTTTCGCAATAAACTTTTTTGCTTAGTTAAATTTCCCGAAGTGTTATTCTGATTGTTGGTAGTATTGTTGTTGTTTACATTGTTATTATTGTTATTATTTGTGGTGGCAATGTTGTTGGTGTTGTTGCTAATTTGTTGTTGTTGTTGTTGAGACTGATGCTGTTTGGTATGGCTTAAAATTTGATTGACAAAACTTGGTTGAGATAAACCGTGCGCTAGCCCATCTTCTAAGCCGCCAGCCGCTGCTGCTGCATGCATTGGAAAAAGACGCATTTTATTGTACAAGGGATCATTTTGTTGTTGTTGCTGTTGCTGTTGTTCTTGTTGTAAATCTCGTGAATTCGGATCCATAACAAAACCTTCGGGGGTGTTTGTGATAAGTGGGTCTTCAAAGAACTGCTGGAGAATCTTTTGCTGGTTTGATACACGTACGGCTTCGGGGACATCGTGCAGGCCAGGTGGCCCGGTCAGTTGCATTGGCTTCTGCATTGGAAGATTGAACGTTTGCAACTGACGAGTATCGTTATTCAGAGCAGCCGGAGCCGCAGTGGCATCTTGTACTTGGTTATTCATTGCCAGTTGTTCGTACTTGAAAAGAGTCTCCACAACTCGTATATGACCACCTTTCGCTGCTTCTATTAACATCGTGCTACTGTCTTTTAATTTATGACACGGGTCAGCTCCGCTTTTCAACAAAAGCTCCACAACCTGTTGATGACCACCAGCACATGCCAGAGACAAAGCCGTCTGATCATTATTAGTTGTTTGCTTGTTAACATCTGCGCCTTTGCTGATCAGAAATTTCACGGTACATAGATGTCCAGCACGACAAGCTTTCATCAAAGGCGTACGACCACCTTCGGATTCGTGCTCGAGCTCAGCGCCATAATAAAGCAGCACTTCCGCAGCATCAGTATGACCGTTTTCACAAGCATGTGTTAAAGCTGTATCACCTGTTTGTGTCTGGGCATGCACATTCGCACCGTTCTCCAACAGATAGCGAACCAAATCCGTATGACCTTCTTGCGCCGCCTCCATTAAAGGAGTTGACGCTCCAAGCTCCAAATCGGCTCCTTGTTTTATTAGGAACTCGGCAACTTCCATAAAGCCACCACAACATGCTAGCGTTAACGCAGTCTCCTGTGTCTCTTCCGTAGTAGCATTTATGTTTGCGCCTTTCGATAGAAGTAATGCAACCATATCCTCGTGTCCTTCTCGAGCTGCCTCCATCAAAGGAGTATACCCTTCATCATTCACTTCTTCAATATTTGCACCGCGCTCTATTAGCAATGTGGCAAGTTCAACATGACCGCCACATGCTGCAAGAGTTAATGGTGATTCGAATGAATCAGTTGGCATATTCACTTGAGCTCCAGAATCAAGTAATAGTCGGGCAACTTCTACATGACCATCCATTGAAGCTTCCATTAAGGCCGTATGCATTTCGTCCGTTTTATGTTCTTGATCGGCACCTGCTTGCAACAAAAACCGTACCATGTTCAGATGACCTTTATAGCATGCAAGTGTTAAAGCGCTCTCCTTGAATTCATTTGAGTGCGTATTAATGCCTGCGCCATGTTCCAGGAGTACCTGAAAAACAGACAATTGAATGTTTGAAATGCTTCATTAATAGGTGTATAGAGAAAATGCAAGGCAAGGATTATTTCTCAGATTCCAAATTCGATTCTCTTCAAAGGAGAAGGGTGCACACATCACGATGAACAATTGACGATTAAAATAAAACAACTGCATATTCTGCTAGCGAAACATTTGATGGCCATTTTCTTAAAATTTTGCCTTTTGTCTGGGGCAACAATTCCTTTGAAGTAAACTCGAATTGGACGAGCGAGTTTTATGCAACATCAGATAAGATCAAACTTAGTCATAAGCCGAATCTCAAAATGCGAATAAAATAAACCATACTCAGCACCTTGGACTCCAGGTTTCCTGTCTCGGATTCTAATCATTTGCACGACAATCCTATTACCAACAAAAGTAATGAAAAGCTGATGAATACATACCTTTGCAACTTCGACATGTCCGGCCGACGCAGCTTCCATTAAAGGTGTATGTCCGTTTTCATTTTGATCCTCGACATTCGCTCCATGCTTTAATAGTTCCTTGACAGCTTCGACATGGCCACCAGCACAAGCGAACATTAACGGAGTATTCCCGGTGGCGCATTGTGCATTCACATCTGCATTATGGCTAATCAAAAGACGAATGATGTCAACGTGCCCAGCCGATGCAGCCTCCATTAACGGTGTACACTCCTTTTGTCCTTTATCTTCAACTTGTGCCGCTGACATTGCTAACAGAACCTGTAAAATACACAACCACGTTATGTAGACAAAACACGTCTAATGCGTATTGACAGGAGAGAGAAAAAATTGAATATCTATACCTGGGCTAGTTCATAATAGCCAGCTGAGCAAGCCATTGACAAAAGAGACTCTCCATCTTCTGTTGACTCATTAATTGGAATATTACTATTTTTTCCTAATAATTGCCTAACTGTTGTAACATCATTGTCATTACAGGCGGCTATAAGCGTACGGGAGAAAATACTAAAAGAGAGCAAAATGTTTTTTTTAATTGTTGGATTGATATTTGGACTAGTTTGAGAGACTTACGCTTTTTCTTTTGGGCTGTTTGCGCCCCGCATTTTCGTTAGCGCTTGCGTTGCTTCATCGATAGCTAATGTTGCATGCCTCAAAACTGTTTTGTCATTTGCTGAAATTTAATACAATTATTGAATTATTAAATATCGAATTTCATGATTTTTTTTATTTAAAAATTAAAAATTTAATATTAAAAATTATGAAGACCACAAAAAAAGAAAGGAAAGGTTTTCTGCATATTCTTAAAGGATTTGAAATATCTAGCCCGAGGTTGATAAGGAAGGCGTGACGGATGGATTACAACTCACTCAAAGACTTGCAATCATCAATCCATGTCCATTAGAAATACACTTTCTAAGGATACGAACTGGTCCTGAATCCCTATATAATTGACAGGAGACTCATCAATCTTGAAGAATCTGATTCTCGAATTCTAGGGAATCAGCCAAACATGCAAGGTAAGTGCTAACTTTTTTGAAATTGAAAAATAGACAACATTTTCGTCCCAGGGCAGAGGTAACTCTTCAAACGTTGGCTCACCTCTTTGCTAGAGACCAGTGTGAGTCAAAATTACTCCAAATGGTATTTACTCCGATTATATTGATTCAGAAATACAACGAGCGGGGATACCACCATGGTCTATGCCAAGAGAAATATTGTTCTAAGGCGTCATTTGAAGAGTCACAAGAGTAAAAATTCATCACGTGTTTTGCACAGACGGTATTGGAACAGTTTTAGCACCACTGGAATTCCTTGCATATATGTTTTGACATATCGTCTGACAGCTGACGATTTAACCTTCATTCTGTAGAAATGAAGATTGGACATGCCTTGGTCCTCTTGTGTTTTCAACCAAGTGTTGTTCCCAGTGCAGTCTTTCAATCCACAGGGGGAAAATGTGGATTGATAGGCAGTGCCTTTGTTTTTCAACGCGTGTGTCCAGTTTGATTCTTGTACACTGTAGCGGTTGTTTCTGTCTAATCTTCTCCTAATCTCTGAATCAATGGTTATTTTTTTGGAGCACGTGCTTTCCGTACTCTGGTGCCAAATCGGAATTTAAAGTGCTATTAGCATGGAGGATAAAGAAAGCGAGCCCCCGGACAGAGGTCTGACATTAATTATCGAATTTGTAGACAACAGCTTTGAAATGGTGGCGTCTATGGAAGTGGGTATAAATTCCCACTTCAACAACGACAATTATAAAGCAGCTTCTAGAAAACAAGATCGCTACGCAGCCTAGTCTACTCTCCACAAAACAAAGTTCCCAAAACAAAAATACATGCCAAACAGTAGCACAAAGGAAAGAATACCCTACCACCCCCCTCTTCGAACCAGCAACTGTTAGTACACCTATTGCAGCAGCCGAGAGCGTTACCCCTACTAATATTTCTCTTTTATGCTAATAGAACGGTATCAGCCCCAAAATAAACTTATACCACTTCAATACAATACATAATATGTGAATTCTTCTTCTTCTTCTTTTTTTCTTCTTTTTCTTCAGCCTTTGTCCCGTTCACAAGCGGGGTCGGCTCGTCGTGATCGGCTTCGCCATTTGGCTCTATCGAATGCCTGATCTGGGTGCAATCTCGAGGCTTTCAAATCCCCATCCAGCGTATCAAGCCACCGTTGCTTAGGTCTGCCTTTTGGTCGTTTACCACCGACTTCGATGTTCAGACCAATCTTGGCAAGTGAATTCTCGTTTGCACGAATTGCGTGACCATACCATCGAAAACGCCTCTCTCGCAACTTTTCCACGATCGGTGCAACCCCATAACGATCGCGGATATCCTCATTTCGAATGTGATCAAAACGTGTCACGCCACTAGTCCAACGTAGCATCTTCGTCTCCATTACCGCAAGACGCCGTTCATTGTCTTTTATGGTCGGCCAACACTCAGAACTATAGAGAGCGACTGGACGGACGACATTGCTGAAAATTTTAGATTTAAGATGTTCATTGATACGTCGATCACAAAGAACACCAGTTGTGGAACGCCACTTCATCCAGGTTGCGTTAATGCGTGAAGCAATTTCATAACGCAGCTCTCCATTGGCTGATAGCATTGACCCGAGGTATTTAAATCGCTCAGTTCTGGGCAGATCACTGCCGCTGACAGTGATTGTGCCTGTTTCATGGGGATCGGTGGTCAAAAATTCAGTTTTGTTATGTTGCACCCATTAGATCTGTTCATACATCTGGAATCATAAAGGTACGACAAGGATATCATTAATATCAAGCGTGAAAGCTATGCGAAGGCGGCGGCCATCTTCGAAACCTAACAAGCAGCGATCCGGCTGGTAACAGACAAAAGTGTACAATCCCTGGGCTACAAACCCTTTATAGCGTTCAGCGCAACATGCCGCTACGGAATTATTAAACTGGAAAAAGATAGCAAGTCAGTCGGAGTCATCTGTTAAAATTCTGAAAGCTTAGAGGTTTAGCAGAACAGACAAAGAAAACAAAGATCTACATTTCCCAACGGGCACGGTTAAGCTGACCTTTCTGGGGGAAATCCTCTCTACGCACGTAATCAAAGGAAAAACTTACTTCAAAGTAGAACAGCGAGAGCGACAGTGCTACGACTGCGACTACTTCAGGCGCTAATATTCGTTCAGGCACATTGATAGAAAAAAATATTCACCAAATTTGGTAGGATCATGCCTATATTGCTGTAAATTTTCGTGATTCTAGGAGGAACTTAAGGGGGTTTTCCTGCCAATTACTAAAAATTATAGTAATGTACTATTAATTTTATCTGAACAGGTATCCGTATGGAGGATATTTTGGAGCCTAAGCACCATACAGTGGCAACCTCTTAACTTTTTTCGGTGAAGTAGCTTCTGAGAATGGGTCCGTTAAAGAAATGATTACTTTCAACCCCCCGCATTCCCCTCCTTTCAAACAAATGTCAAAACTAAGACCGGAGTCGAAAAGTACTAACCGAGACCTTTCATTTGATACTAAACTGTATTTGATGGAAAACAAATTATACACCATGTATGGGGACCCCCCCCCCCCCCCCCCTCTCGACGTAAAAGGATGTAACGCACTATATGCGTGAGCATTCACAGTTCTCACCTTTCTATCAAATTTGGTCTCAATCGCTACAACCGTCTCCGAGAAAAATCCGTGTGACGGACAGACAGTAAACCGAATTTAATAAGGTTTTGTGTTTACATAAAACCTTAAAAACGATTAAAATTGCAGCATTCAAAAACATAACAATTAAGGAAGCCACAAGAAATTTTGGGAACCATGACCATGAGATTGAGTACGAAAGGGAGTTCCCACTTTTAAGGAACAATAACCAAAAATCGGTCAACGACAGAACAGCAATGCAGCGTTAAATGATATCCTGAGGGGCCCGAGCAAAAACAGTACAATATTGAAAAAGGCTCAATCCAACAGTGGCACAAAGGAAAGAATGAGAAAGAGGGCCCCAGACAGGAGTTCGATATTAATTACCGGAATTATAGACAACAGCTTGGAAACGGTGGCGTCTATGGAAGTGGGTGTGACTTCCCTTTTCGACAACGACAATTATAAAGTTGCGTCTAGAAAACAAGCCATTAGAAGAAAAGATCTGGTGCTGGTCTTTGCGTTAGGATTCGTGCTATTTTGGTTTCTTCCCTTCAGAAACCTGGAAGAAGAGAGTTCACATACACTATGCTTTCTTAGTGTTAGTGCCCACAGAAAGCACAGATTGAGGGCTCCCCAAAATTTGTCAACATTCCTTCAGAATAATCGTATGTGCTAGCATATAGGATATACAGTCCTCATTATTTGCTCCACTTGTTTTTTTCGAAAAAAAAAGGATTTTTTACTTACAAAGTGCCCAAAACCTGTTCCCCTATTATGACCTGCCCCTGACCTGCATGACAACAAGGTGAACCTCTCAATGTTAAGAGAACCAATCTGGCTGAAAATATGTTTGAGGTAGCGAAACAACTTCAACCTTCATCAGATGAGACACTTCTGTAAAAGCCCGGAAGCTGAATCTCTACGACTAAAACACCAAATATAAACATTGTTCGGTTTTAGTTGGCCGAATCCAGACAAATCAGGACAAAAGGGAGCGCATGGATTCGGCAGATCTATAATCGTACGCAGAAACCCGCGACTACAGCAAAGATATTGTCAACGTCAAACGTGAGCGTGTCGGTACTTTTCAAAACGGCACAAGTAACTAACCGTTTCATAACGGATCGACGTGTCAAAGAACTCGGCCTTAAGCCTTAAAAGTAATTAAAGCCCAGAGGTTCACAAGAACTCACAGTGAAAACAAAGGTCAAAATGCCCACGGGCACTGTAAAATTAACCTTTCTGGGAGAATCACTGGTTGTGCCAGTTATAATTGGGAAAACCTATTTCAAAGATGATCCTTTGAAATGACAAGACAATGCTACAACTGTGGGCACTTCGGACATATTGCTAGGGTGTGCAAAACATCCAAGAGTAAATGCCTAAACTGTGGCTTGTCTGAAGAATGCGATGGTCCAGCCTGCACAAAAAAATGTATCTTATGTGGAAGCCTGGAACATAATGCAAGAAATAGGGACTACCCCAAATGGACGGAGTACAAAAAAACTATTAAGATTGCCGCCGTGAAGAATATCACCATCAAGGAAGCATCCATCAACGGGCGTTTCTGTGTGCCGGATTACTTCTTAGGGATATTGAGGGATTATCTGAAAAACCGTTTTTTGCTCTATGAGGGCTCTAAGGGGTCAGGGGCGGATGGAGTTAGGGTTAGTGCTAGGGTTAGATCTCTGGAGTGCTTCCCACAATAATCTGTCAGGACTTGACATGCCGTAAAAACTGCACCTGACTTTTATGCAGATGATGTTGCAACAGTTGCCGGACGCATTGTTGAACATGCGCAGAACAGATTTCCATAATTATGTGCCGGGTTGACAAGCCCATGATTTCACCCTTACACTGAAAAAAGTTGGATTTTGACTAAAAAATGATCCCGACCGGGCGTCCTGTGGTGAAGCTGAGCTTTTTTGAGGAAATCAAAGCAATAGCTGAAAAAGCTGTATTGAACATATCCTTGTTTTTCCTAGGGCGCTGCAGAATCCGATGTCGGTCCTTGCCCTCGCGCAGTCTTCGTCTCCATTCTTCCCATTCTAGGGACGACTTGTTTCAATTTAGAGAACCCAGTAGTGCATAATTTGCATTGTCCACTAGGTCTCTCCGAATTTGTTGGGGTTTTCCTGGTGGTCGTTTCCCTTTCATATTCCTTTTCGGGAGGCGCCTGGAAATTGCCCTGTCGTCCATATGCTTTACATAGTCTACGCACTGAAACGTCCAAATCTTATCACGACTTCTGGTTCACTGTTGTATCTTATTCGTCATCTACCGTCCGCTTTCACTGATAGATTCTCCCAAAAACTCGACGTTAGACAGCATTGATTTTATGTCTACAAGCGAGCATGAAATTTTTGAGTCTGACCTGTACCATATTGGGAGACACGATCCCCTGGCTGTGCCTTGCATGCAATGGGGTGGAAGGCGACATCGATCACAACTTTTTTTCTTGTGGAATGGGATTGAATTCATCAGAAACTCTATGCGTTAGATGTTAAAGAGCGCTATCAGGTGGAGTCGAGATTCTTCACCTCATGAAGAATATGAACGGTGGAGGTACCAGATGACAGGGCCTTTTTTGAGCTAGCAAACTCCCTTCTGGGTGGTGAAAGAAATTCATTGACTTGAAGGCACCACCCACTGCCACGAGTGAGATTTGAACCGTGACCTTCCGTATGACAGCCTTGTGCTCTAACCCCTCAGCTATCCGGACACAGCGACGATTATCGGAACAAAAACCCTTTATACTCTTACTCATAAGTCTTAACTGCCCGAGCATTCAACCACTCTTTGCAGTAATTTCGACGCTAATCCTAAAACATATTTATACTTTTTATGGAGGTTGGTAAAATGCTGTGCCGACACTGGGAAAGCTCTGTTCGTTTAGACCCTCCTGATTTAGATGTACGTTCCCCAGTCTTCAGGGAGCGGCTTTTTGGAGAAAAAATTCTGTATCCTGCTCACTGTTTGGTCTGAACTTAGTCTTCCATTTAGTTATTGTAAATACAAGTCCCATCAACTGTTATCGGACGGTCCCATAGTTCCAGTTATTAATAAAATGTGAACGTGACATCCAGCTTGTAGATAATTTTCCCCACATGCAAAACTTCTTCTACCCCCATTAGTTTCAATGCGTACTGCCGAAGCAAATTTAATCTATAATTACCGTGGATTTTCTGCACCATTTCATTAATATCATAATTACCTCCACAGGGAGTTCAAATTTTTGATCGTCGTAATGAAACCGCTATGAAATTTTTCAAATTACCCAAAATACCGGATCGAAGGAGCAGATGCCTCGATAATGTTTATCTAGTAGGTCCTAAATTTCTTTTACAATTATAGAATGTTCAATTTCTTCTAGCAAACGGACATTATTTAGATAAATCCAATCGAATTCAGTGGAGGAGGCTTCTATGAGATGTTCATAAAACTGTTAGAGGCGCACTACACAAATTTAGCGAATCGACTCCACATCTCATTAACCCCATTTCTACACGATATCAGGAAAAATGTGGGATCACATAACATAGCATAATAAATATGAACTCCTGTCATACTTACTCTCTGCTTTTTAAATGAAACTAATTTTTGGAACCGAATCATTATAGGCCTGTTACTGCTTAACATATTGAACTAAAGGTTAAAAGGGATTTCATTGTCGACTAGATTTTGCAGTGTCATGAAGAACAATTGAAGTGGGTCGAGGAGAAGTTACAACCACAGAAGCAGGACTTCCAAACGGCAATTAAATCCACACCACAAGACGGAAAGGCCGGCATTCGAGAGAAAATCCAAGAGATCCTAACATTAGCGCATTACCTAGCATGCGGTAACATTATCAAACATCATTGATTACCTAATATCGCGTTATAGAAGTGGGTGTTGCAATATGATATGACATTTCAATACACCACGTAACATTACCGCTGTTCGTAGTACAATCAGCGATGGCAGTTATCGATGCCGACGCTGCATTTTGGGCTCGATTTGGGTTTTGCTTTGGACTAGCTTCGGGTTGGCTTTGAATTAGCACTCGAGCCAGAAAATTATTTCGGGTGCATGGAGGAAAAGGGAGGGAGAGAGGGAAAGGGGTTCGGATCGCGCAATGAGGGTGGCGAGCGTATACTCGATTTTGCGGACGCCCAGGACCTTGTACTTATGAATACAAGGTTCATGACACGATTGTCTCATCTTCGACGACCCAAGACGTACAATCTACCTTCATCCAAATCAAGCAGGCGGCGCGAGATCTTGGGCTGCACATCAATGAAGGCAAGACGAAGTACATGGTGACAACGTCAGCGCCAAAACCAAAACCGAAAAAGCGAACAACATCGAACTGCACTGGTCAAACGAAAACAATACCACAAATTTCTCGATGATAAAACACAGGTCAATTGGCAAATTTATAAGAATGCCAACCGGGAAGCAAAGAAAGCAGTCGCTGTCATCCGAGCGAACCATTTCAAAAGTCTTTACGATAAACTGGACACTCGGAATGACGAGAGAGATCTGTATCGACTTGCTAAAAGCCGTAAAAAACGCACAGAGGATATAGAACACTTCTGTTGCGTTAATAACAAGAACGGTACTTTGCTTACCAACCGTCGAGCCGCAACGGATAAATGGCGAAAATACTTCGAGCAGATTTCAACTGAAGAATTTGCTAATCCTCTACTTGCACAGTTATTGCCGACATTTGGAGCAGTTCCACCTGTCAGCGCAACTCGTCCCCACATCCTTAAGGAGGATGATCAGACCCGAGTCTGCAAGGAACTCATTTGAAGTGACTCTTGCCACGAAGCCTCACCGGAGGTTATCTGGTACCATGGAAACCGGGATGACCTTCTGAGGGCATATGCTTCGGGACAACTCTTGGGGGATGTGCTCTCGGCCCCCTTGTGCGCGATTCATTTTGGTTGTGGTTATGCCTACATTGCGGGCAGAGCTGCTCGGAGCTCAAGCGTGGAGTTGCGCTGTACAACTCGGATCCCATACCCCTTAGTTACGGCAGAAGTGTTAGATAGGCTTTGCATCCACTGATATGAGTGTTAAGCCTGCACTCAGTATTAACCAGTACCGCTGTGCAAGTTATGGTGTGGCTCTGATTGTGGTCTCCAAATCAATCCGTGTCCGAAAAGGACCTTGGGATTACGCCTACACGGTAGGTACTCATGTTACGTCCCCAGGACTTTCATGTCAGCGCAACTGACGTAGAGGAGGCAATAAACAAATGAAATCGGGGAAAGCTACAGGACCTGACGACATCGCATCTGAGCTCTGGAGAGCGAAGAGCTGGCACCCAACACTGTGGCCCAGTGAATTCTTTAATCGGGTTATTCAGGAAGGAAGAACACCATCTGACTGGCAAAAAAGTACCACAGTTTCAATATGGAAAAAGGAAGGTATCCAGCAGAATGTTCAAATTACCGTCCGATCCGGTTACTTTCTCATACCATGAAGATTTTTGAACGCATTCTTGATAATTCGCGAAATCGTTAAAATAACAGTGAATCAAGCCGGATTTGTCAAAAACTGTGAAACTACTGACGCAATACATGCTGCGCGGTTAGTCCTGGAGAAGCATCGCCCTCTTTATATTGCATTTCTGGATCTGGAGAAAGCATTTGACCGTGTGCAACAGGAAATCATTTGGTATGCTTTACGACAACACTTAGTGCCAGAAGAACTCTTGGGCTGGGTTCGAAATTTGGCGGGTGTATCTGTTGGTGTTCATCAAGGAAGCGCCCTCTCACCACTTCTCTTTCTTCTTGTTATGGACACCGTCACACGAGATATCCAACGTCCAGCGCCCTATACACCTCTTTATGCTAGCTAGCTGTTTTCCGACCAGTTAATAGCGAAAATGATATCGAGCAATTTATCCAAAAATGGAATGATCGCCTCATGCAACACGGTCTCAGATTGAATCTAAACAAAACTGATTTTTTGACGACCGATGCCCATGAAACAGACACAATCACTGTCAGCGGGTCAACGCTATCAATGGAGAACTGCGTTATGAAATTGCTTCAAGCATTAACGCAACCTAGATGAAGTGGCGTTCCACAACTGGTGTTCTAAAGAACGTGTCAAATCTAAACTTTACCGTCCTATCGCCCTCTATGGTTCTGAGTGTTGGCTGACTATAAATGACAATGAACGGGTCTTGCGATAATGGAGACGAAGATGTTGCGTTGGATTAGTGGCGTGACACATTTTGATCACATCCGCGAACGTTATGGGGTTGCATCGGTCGTGAAGAAATTGCGAGAGAGGTGCCTTTAATGGTATGGTCACGCAATTCGTGCTATCGAGAATTCACTTGCCAAGATTGGTCTGAACATCGAAGTCGATTATAAACGACCAAAAGGCCGGTCGAAACAGCGGGCACTTGATACACTGGATGGGGATTTAAAAGCCTCGAGATTGCATTCAGATCAGGCATTTGATAGAGCCAAAGGGCAAGAACGATCACGACGAGCCGACCAAGCTTGTGAACGGGAAAAAAGCTGGAGAAAAATAAGAAAGAAGAAGGACAAAGCCTCTCATATCTGAACCGCCGAGCTTCTGGTTGCCACCTTGTTTATTTTAGTCCATAATAGTCGTCACCATCTGGCTTCTCAGTTTTCCCGAAAGTATCAAAAATTGCCCTCGAGTATCGCCAAACCCGGACACCGCAAACCAATTAAGGTGCTAGGTGGAAAACAGACGAATGTTCTGCGGGATGAGATGAGATCTTTCGTGGATGAGAACATGGGAATTGCGGTACTTCCAAGTACGGCTTTTCTCAGAGAAATCAATCACGAGGGGATCGAGTCTCTGGCGGTATGGTGTGGGGGAAACGCCGTCATACGCGGACTGCCGCATACGCTTCTAACTGTTTTCCATTAGACAATAGACTAAGTTTATGTCGAAAAACATAAAGATTGGTCAAATCAACCTACAGCATGCCAAAGCTCCCTCCTACCTGTTGGCAGCGAGAATGACAAAGCTACAGGATTTCTCCTATATCTTTCTGGTGCAAGAACCGTGGGTTCGATTTAACAGAATCTGTGGCATTGGATCAGTAAAGGGGGCTAGGATCTTCTACGACGAAAGATCCATAGGAGCGAGAGCTTGCGTCCTGATGTCAAGACGGTTAGAGGCAACTATGCTGAGACAATATTGTTCCCAGGACTTAGCTACGGTCATCATACAATACCAGATAAATGGCGAGAGGAAAAACATCATAGTTGCCTCCGCTTATTTACCCTACAATTCGACGCAAGAACTTAGGGATCTGGTGGCGTATGCAGAATCAAGTGGTCTCGAACTCTTAATAGGGTGCGATGCGAATGCTCAACATATTTGTTGGGGCAGTAGCAAATGCAATCCAAGAGGAGAGAAGGTATTTGATTTCATCACTTCAGCTGGTTTTATGACTGCAAACGTAGGGTGCGCCCCTACGTTCGTGGCACCGGGAAGAAGCGAAGTAATTGACCTAACAATCTGTACCCTAAAATTATTACAGTTGATTACAGACTGGCGAGTGCTAGACGAGGTCTCACTGTCAGATCACCGATATCTAGAATTCAATCTGACTATTGCGGACGAACAGTATGCAGTACAAAGACGGAACCCTAGGAAAACGGATTTGGCAAAGTTCAATGAACTTCTTGGCAATAAAGTACAGTTCCCTAGGCGACTAAGGACTCCTTTGGTGCTGGAAGATGAATTGAAAACTCTGAATTGCACACTTTTAGGGTGCTATGAAGAGGCTTGTCCTATTTCCCGAGGCCAAAGCGGTAAAATGGTTCCTTGGTGGAACCGAGAACTGCAAAAACTCAGGAAATCGACCAGGCGACTTCTAAATCGTGCTTGCAAAAGTAACAAGAACGAAGACTGGTTAAATTTCAGGAACTCACAACGTGAATATAAGAGGCTCGTGAGGTGCTCGAAACGAGACTCCTTTAGAGCGTACTGTGAGGAACTGGAAGGCGAAAGGGAGACTTCAAGGCTGTGCAGAGTCCTAAAAAGGGATGAGTCGGCCAAGTTGGATTCTCTTAGAAAACCCGACGGTACTTTCACGAGCTCCAGACTGGACTCAGTACAGACCCTCCTGGAAGTACACCACCCGGGAGAACGAGTGAGGGAAGTGGTAGGGGGAGAGTTGACGGTTCTTGCAACCCCTTCAACACGCAAGCGTTGCAAGGGGAACTGGAACACTGCGAAAGCGGTTGTTACCCATGGAAAGGTGAGAGCTGCCATACTGTCCTTTGAACATTTCAAAGCACCTGGCATGGATGGCATCTATCCGGCAATGCTAAAGGAAGGTATGGAGCATTTAGAGCGACCTCTAAGAAATATTTTTCGAGGATGTCTTGCTCTGGGCTACGTGCCTTCTTCTTGGCAACAGGTTAAGGTAGTTTTCATACCGAAACCTGGGAAAGATGACTATTCTAATCCAAAGAACTTCATACAGATCAGCTTGACTTTATTCTTACTGAAAGGTTTGGAGAGACTGGTGGAGTGGTGGAATGTGACGTGGAAACGCACTTAGGTCACGCCCACTTAGTGAAAACCAACATGCTTACCAACGTGGAAAGTCCTGTGAGTCTGCTCTTCATTCTTTGGTCACAAAGATAGAGGATGCAACTTTGAATGGTGAGTACGCGATGGGGGTGTTCGTGGACATTGAAGGGGCATGGTGTTGATGATGCTTTAAGTGGATCCATGCTATGCTAACGCAAAGATTGTTGTGCGCTGAGGTAGGGGTCGATCGCTACCTGACTACGGAAGCAACGAAGGGCTGCCCCCAAGGAGGTGTGCTTTCGCCGCTTTTGTGGAGTATGCTGATCGACTCACTGCTATGCGAACTGCAAAATTTGCCAATACACGCTCAAGCTTATGCTGATGACGTGGCTGTACTTGCTGTTGATCGGGACCTTGGAACGGTGTGTAGGAATATACAGCGTGCCGTTGATTTGATAGACAGCTGGTACCTTAGACATGGTTTGTCAGTTAAGCCAAATAAAACCACAATGGTTTTATTCACAAAAAGAAGAAAACTGGATGGACTTTGTCTCCCTGAGATGAGGAGTACTACCCTTCAACTCTCCGAAGTCTGGGGGTCACTCTAGATAAAAAACTTCTTTGGAACAAACATGTAGAGGTAAAGATGAAACGAGCTCTCACAGCTTATGGGCTGTGCAGACGGACCTTTGCCTCGACATGGGGACTCAGGCCTCATGTGGTAATGTGGATATACGTTGCCATCATTAGGCCGATGTTCGTATATGCATCCATAGTGTGGTGGGTTAAGGTGAGACAAAAAGGTTTTCACCGTAAACTAGCCGCACTGCAAAGAACTGTTTGTCTGAGTATCACTGGTGCCATGAGCACGACATCCGGCGCAGCTCTGAATGCACTACTCAATTTGCAGCCCCTGGATATATTTATTCAAAGCACTGCAATGAGAGCGACTCATAGGCTAATTCGATTAGATCTATGGGAAAACAACGGATGTGGGGGCACAGAGCATTGGAAGAGTTACTGGGAGGATTGAATCCAGTTCTTACAATGCCTTCCCATTCTCGTGTCCCCATACATCTGTTTGGTAGAAGATATGTAGTTACCTTGAAGCGTAGAGAGGACTGGGAAGACACAGAGTAATGCGTGGCGGGATATACGGAAGTTTTCTACACCGATGGCTCAAAAACAGAAGAGGGTTCTGGAGCCGGAGTCTACCTCTCGAATAAAAACGAGAAGTGGGCTTTCCCTTTGGAACAATATGCAACGGTTTTTCAAGCCGAAGTTTATGCGATCCTAAGTGTGGCAAACTGGGTGATTGACGAGCGGTTGAAGGGTAGGCGCATCGCAATCTGCAGTGACAGTCAAGCTGCACTGGGGGCATTGAGCAGTCCTTTGATCACCTCGAAAATCGTTCAGGAATGCAGAAACCATTTGAACTCTATGTCTAGATTCAATACGGTGGAACTACTCTGGGTATCTGGTCACTGTGGCATAGAGAGAAATGAAATCTCGGTCGCCTTAGCGAAAGAGGGGTCAATCCCCCCTATGCCAGGACCGGAGCCAGCAATTGGGGTATCAGTAGCATTGGCTAAATCTGTTTTCAAAAACTGGGAACAAGTTTCCCATAATGTCAGGTGGTAGAGCTTAAATGCTGCTCGACACACCAAACTTTTCCTGCCAGAACCCAACATACGTACCGCAAAGTTTATCCTGTCGAAAAGCAGGAGGACCTGCAGGTGTATTGTGGGCATTCTGGCAGGCCATAATTCACGAGCTGGGCATATGTTCAGAATAGGAATTACCGAAGATGATACGTGTCCCTCCTGTAATGAGGAAGCGGAATCCACGGAGCATTTCCTATGTGAATGCCCCGCCTATGGACGCATCAGGCATCAGATCTTTGGTGCCGATGTTCTCCAATTGCGACGGGTAGCATCACATCCACTAACGGAAATCCTGCGATACGTTAACGAATCCGGAATATTCCGTTAGACGGGGGTGGCGAGTACAATGGGCCAACACCATCTGAGTGCTCAGAAGCTGTAGCTTCTCCCCCACCATACACACACACACACATCGCCAATGGCCACGAATATCATTAACGAAGATGAGCATGATCGATGGCCACGACTATTGAGCAATCTGACAAGGACATAATGTTCATACTAAATGCAAAGAGAATTAGACTGGGACCAACAATTTTTTCCAGATAATGAATAAGATTGTTCCCAATCACCTAGAATATGTAGCAAAATATTCAGAAAATATGAACAGGATTCCAAGATAGTGTAATTCCTACATGTGCCTGTAGACCAAATAGCACGGGGACGGCATCTTATACAAGTATACAACGTATATAAACATCAACGAGCCTGTTCTATGGCAAAAATATAAATTAATTCGTTCTAGATTTTCTTTCCCCTTAACGAAATAATTCTCAAGGATTACAAGTGTGTATGGCTCTCGCACTTGCACAGAGAATAATTTAAAGAGTTTAAATGATTCCTCAAAAGATTTCCAACCTATAGACAAGTATATATATATATATATATATATGCAGCGGATTTTAAATTTTAATAAGTCGCTTTTTTCCTAGTCAAAGTTTCTCAGCAAAAAAGCGGCTCATACCCAACTTTATATATAGCAAACAAGATCATGGGCAATGGAAAACTTTCATGGGCAAGTTGAAGTAATGAGTTCCTGATATTTTTTTAAATTTACAATTATATGACATCTGCTTGCTGTTCAGGCAGCTTTGGCATGGAATCTCAAGTGAGTCGAGCTGGCATTTTTCAAGTGATTCAGTGATGTTGAATCTTTAAGTTGGCTTGGATTCTCAGAAAGTACGAGAAGTCCATTTGTCACCTTCATAGGGTTTGAATTTTGTACTTTGGATTCAACACACTAAATTTATATCTACATCTGACGTTCGAAGCGTTTAACCTCATTCTACTGTTCAACCCGGGAATACGACACTCTACAATGTCATCGGTGCATTTAAGCACAATAATAAGTTGCTGGCAGCAAGCCAGTCTACGACAGCGAAAATTTGATGAAATACAAATTGAAATTTGAATAGAATCTTTGCGTCGCGAAATTCAAAAAGGCAACATTTTACCTGTTGCAATGCTTCGTTCTATATATATGTCAGATTACAGGTATCGATATGTGCCCCGTGAAAAATTGATAGCAGATCCAAGAGGTGACAATTATAATCAACCGAAAATCAAGCGAGAATTCCAGTTCCATGAAAACGGAGACACATTCTTCCAGGATATGGAGTGGGAAGACTTGAATTTGACAGTTTATCAGTTGGATCATTGCAGATATAAGCCTAGAATGCGAATATATCCAGATGGGAAAGAAATCGTAAATAACTACTTATTTCAGAATACTTGAAAAAATGCTCATTGTTTCAGTTGTAGGAGAATAAGATCACAAAGCGAACTGTTCCGAGACGAAAATAAATTAAGGATGCAATATAAGAAAAAAAAGTAAAGAAATTCCCTCGAATGGAATGGAATATTAATAACTTATTTGATATCATGCCAATGTCATTCATGACCACAAAGCTCGTGAAACAACGATTGTACATATTTATCCAAACAGCGTTTTTTTTCTCTCTTTACAAGTTTTATGGCAATGGATCACATGATAGAAAACTCAATTTAATCTTTGCATGCTGCAGTCAATAAGTATTAAATTGAAAATTCGGATAAATGATGAAAATTGAACATGATTTTTTGCTTATAATTAACTTTTATAAAAACTTAAGGGGACTTCTGGGTTTCAAGTTTTTACATAAATAGGTTCCTTTGAACTTCAAAAATATCCCCCTTAAAATATTATTAAGAAATTCGAAATAAAAAACAAGTTCAGAAACCGGAAGCTCGACGCTTCAGATATGGGTAGTTTCTGAGAATGGGTTCGTAGAAGAATTGATCTCTTTCGATCTTCCTCACTCCCCGCCTTTCCAGCAAATGTCAAATGTCAAACTAAGACCGGCTTCGGAAAGTACTAACCGAGACCTTTCATTTGATACCCCACATGGCTATATTTGATGGGAACAAATTTACACCCCTCTTTTGCATGTACGGGACCCCCCACCCCTCATAGTTCCCACCTTTCCAGCAAATTTGGTGTCAATCGCTACAGCCGTTTCCGAGAAAAATGCGTGTAACAGAAGACAGACAGACTGCCAGTGGAGTCAGCGCAGAAGTTGTTGGTCGTGGGCAATAATAAGCGGTATATTCGTATATAGCTGTTACGCCCCACCGAGCCTCACACTGCCTGAGTTTGAAGACCTGTTAGACGATCTTGTTCACGACGCAAGGGGACGAGGTCTAAAGGTGATAGCCGGTGACTTTAATGCGTGGGCTATCGAGTGGGGTAGCAAAGAGACTAACGCAAGGGGGCGGTGCTTATTAGAAGCATTCACCCAGTTGGATGTAGTTCTGGCCAACGAAGGCGATGTAAACACTTATTGGAAAGGGGGAACTGGTTCAATTGTAGATCTGACTTTTGCCAGCCCTGCGTTAGCACGTGACATGTCCTGGCAGGTTAGCGAGGACTTCACGTACACCGACCACTAGGCAATCACTTTTGAACTAAGGGCGGGGCCCCAGGGCAGGAGACTCGCACTCCGCAAGCCGGAAACCGAAACCCAAAAGAACACCAGGATGGTCTGCAAATGCGATGGATGAGGAAACATTTATGGAGGTGTGGCTAGACTTGCCTAGCAAAGCAGGCACCTCCACGGATAGAGTTCTCCATGTTACACAGAGCATCTCGGAAGCATGTGACGCGTCGATGCCTAGGAGATGCTCATTCCCCACTAGAAGACCCAATTATTGGTGGAATAGTGAACTTGCGAGCCTTCGATCGATTTGCCACAGAAACAGACGAACGGCTCAGAGAATAATAGGTAGGATCGATCAAGGGCAAAAGGAGCATGCCTATAGGGAAGCTCGCAAGAAGCTCAAGGATTTTTTTAAGGAGCTCTGTTTGGAAGCGGACATAAATCCATGGGGTAGCGCCTATAAAATCGTGACAGGCCGATTCAGAGGCCGATCATCTCCGCAGATCACGTGCTCTATGCTCTTGTTGAAAATAATCCAGGGGTTATTTCCCCAACAAGAGGGGAGCACTGACACCTTCCAGCGCCCCCTGAATATGACGCCGATTCCACCAGTCACCAGGGACGAGCTGCTGGAGATCTGCAGTCGAATAGGCGACAGCAAAGCTCGGGGTTTTGGCGGCATACCGAATAACGCCCACAAACTTGCCGTCAAATGTAGACCGAAGCTGTTCGAAACTTCCATATCCGAGGGTATCTTTCCTGCACCATGGAAACGGCAGAAGCTGGTGCTGTTGCCTAAGGCTGGCAAACCGCCAGGGGAACCGTCCTCCTATAGACTCATATGTCTTCTAGGCACTATGGGGAAAATGTTGGAGCGGGTTATTTATAATAGATTACTCCCAGTCGTCGAGAGCCAAGGGGGCCTTTCAGATAGGCAGTATGAGTTCCGTAAAGGCAGATCAACCATTGATGCCATCAAAATGGTTACTGGCTTGGCCGAAAATGCCATTCACGGAAGGGGTTGTACCAGCAAATATTGTGTGGTGGTGACTCTGGATGTGAGGAGTGGCTGGAGAGAAAACATGGGGAGATCAATTATAAACTCATCCAGTTTCTCACCGGCTATGAAGGATACCGTCAATACCTGTACAGGTTTAAATTGGACACCTCGCCTAATTGTCCAAACTGTGACGGGGTCCCAGAAGACCCGGCGCACGTATTCTTCCAGTGTCCTAGGTTCGTGGAAGGAGGAACCTAGAGGAAACTCTAGGTGAAGTGCTATCACCGGAAAATTTTGTCCGGAGAATGGTAGCTTGTCAGGGAGACTGGGATGCGATCAATTTCATGATCATAGTAAACCAGGATAAACTGCGAAAAGCAGAAGAAATGAGGACGACGGTTACGAACCCCGCGGGTAGACGGAAGAAGACCTAGCTAAAGTAAGCTAACTCTGCCCCGTGATGTAATACCTAAAAATGATTCCATGGGGTAGGGAGGGATTCGTGGGTGGTTTTAGTGGATAAAAATCCCACACTCTGGCGTGCCCAGGCCAGAGTCTTTTGAAGATTTCCACCTCCTTAAAAAAAAAAGACAGACAGACAGACAAACAAACAGAGAGACGTCATCCATCAACAGTGGCAGATGCGTTTTTCATATCACTCTGCGAATAATTTGGTGAAATTAATATAATCGAAGATGACAACGAAGAAAAAACTTCACGAAGCTATTGAACCTAACGCGGCTCGACAACAGTCGGCAAGGGATCTATCACTGGTAGAAACAATAGGACGAGAATAAGAAAGGACGCTGGCCTCATGGGTTGATACCGAATGTTGACTAAACAGAGGCATGGTAACGCGGGCTATGATTGGATGCAATTCCTAGGCGGACATGGTGGCTGTCGGGGATACCTCTACAGATTTGGCCATGACAATTCTCCGAACTGCCCGATTTGTGTGTACGTAACGGAGGATGGGGAGTATATGCTCTTCTATTGCCCAATGTTCGCAACATACAGAACGGAAATTGAAGACTTAGCCAATATCCATATATCGGCGGAAAATATAGTGGAGAATGTGTTGAATTCGACTGAGGTATGGAAAACGGTAGAACAAGCAATAAAGAATGTTTGCGAAATGCTACGCCAGGAGTTTAGAAGGAAGAAAGAGAAGGAGAGGATCACCATCTCGAATAACAGTTAAATACTGATCCAGCACGGCGACGTAATACCATAAGGCAGTCGCGCGGTGAGAGTGGCTGGAGAAGCAGGTGGTTTTAGTAGGTGAAAGTCATATATAACCGTATGACAGAAGTCAGCGGTAGGTTTTGAAGCTCTCCACGTACCATTAAAAAAAAAAGAAGGACAGACAGTAAACCGATTTTTATAAGATTTTGTTTTACGCAAAACCTTAAAGGTCAACGTGGAGTGGAATATCAGGCGAATCAATTTTCTAGAGAAAATAATGAATTGCCAAGCTCCTCTGCTAAAAAATAAAATCAAGTGATGAATTGAAACCTCCTATGGATCCCTCGATTAATTACGTTATTCTGTGTTTTAATCTTATGTTGAGAGACGAGTATATACAATCTGAAATTAGTGTCCCCTTTGTCGTATACGAAGAACGCCGAAAAGGAGAGATCTGTAAATAGAGGGCAGGAGTATTGGGACCTCTGAAAAAAGGGTCGGTGGAAACACAGGTTGATCCGTACCACCAAGAATTGGCTAGGGAAACAACATGGGCAGATTAATTACTATATAATCTCACCCAGTTTCTGACGGGGCATGGGGGATATCGCTAGCACCTCTACAGGTTCAAATTATACAATTCGCCCAATTGTCCAAATGGCATGGGATTCCCCGAGGAGCCAGAGCACATATTCTTCCACTGTCCGAGATTCAGAGCCGAGAGGAGGAACCTAGAGGAAACAAAGGGCGTGTCGGGGGTATATTTTGAACATTTCCACCTTCTTACAAAAAAAGAGAGACGGACTAGCAGACATTGAATCGATTTAATTAAGGTTTTGTTTTATATAAAACCTTAAAAAGCATTAGCCGCGACCACATATAACGGAGACAGAAGATGCTGAATATTCACCAGGAATGGCAAAAATAAGCATCGATTTTTATGCTAGCATCTAAAAAAAAATGAAACGAGATTTTCTTGGAAACACCTTTTTCAAATACTAGTGGCCAAACCTCTAAAACTTTAAAAAATTACCCCCTCCTTTTTATTAAAATCGATTGACACAAAATTTGACGAGAAGGTGGGAACTGTCAACGCCCAGACATGTAGTGAGTAAAATTTTTCTACGTTGATTTTAAGGGGGGTTCCTCATACATACAAAAGGAAATGTACAATTTTTTTTCACCGAATGTAGTCATGTCGGGTATCAAATGAAAGGTCTTGATTAGTACTTTCCGATGCCGGTTTTAGTTTTTGCAGGAAAGGCAGGAAGTGGGAGTGGTCGAAAGTGATTATTTCTTTAACACACCCATTCTTATTATAGTTTCTGAGAAACCGAAAAATTTAAAAAAAATCATGAAGCTCCCTCTATACGGTGTCCAGTCCTCAAAATACTCTCTATATCTATATCTACTCAAATTAAATTGATAATAGTATATTCATAAAAAACGTATTATCTTTTTTGAAACCCAAAACTACCCTTAAGGAGTAACTTAAATGAATAATATTACCTGCCGCTTCAAATAGTTCTGTTAGTTTTCTACTATGATCAGCCGCTGTGTTATGAAGCAAGAAATTCTCTTCATTAGCTTCCCGACCTTCATCATCCTCATCCTCGTCTTCATCATCACCATCATCTTCATCATCATTCCCATCAACGTCATTTCCGCAGCTCTCTGAGCCTGAATCAGGGATCTCATCCTGAAATTAGACAAAAATCAAAATATTAGTATGTAAGCATTACGAGTAAGGAATTTATCTTGATTTCTTTTAGAACTTATCCTGCTTATATGTTAGTCTTAAAGCCACGAATAGAAACAAACAGCAAGAAGCATAAGAGTTTTCAAGGTCGGGTTACAATTTACTTCGATATTATCTTCGTGGTCAGTACGCCCTGTTTTATCACTATCTGGCGGCGTCGAAAAGTAACTACAAAGGATTTTCAACAATTCCCTGAAAAACATGAATGATTCGAGTAGAATTTAATATGGCCGCAAGGTACAGGTAATATAAACGCTTCATCTATTCTTATCAGTGATTTTGTTTAACTAAAAACCACTACTGCTCTCTCGAAAAATGGTCACAGAAAAGAAAAACGTCTTATCAAAATATTAATAGATCTATTCCACTTGAGTTGTGCTGACAGGCGACCCGACCCGTCTTTTCATCGGAAAATGTCAAAATTGGACATCAGGACAAGTAGCTTTTGGGAGAATTAGGCTTTTGAAGGTGATTTACATAGTGAAAATCGATTTCAAGGCGGTAGTTCCTGAAAGTCATAGGAAAGGATGCCTCAATACCACTTCATTGGTTTTGGATGGAAAACCGCAGACGCTAAGTGCTCCTGTATATAATTCGGAGAACATGACATGACTGCGAATTATATTAACCGTAAATCCACCCATATGGTCAAAACTTGGCCAGAGCTGAAAATATTTTATTTAAGGATTGAGGGATCCCAGGGCAGAGGTGAGGCAGCGTCTGAAGATTTGCCTCTGCCCTGGTCAGAAACCGTAAAACAGTCTTCGGTGTCCGTGGACCAAAAAAAAAGAGGGGATAAGTTGCTGTCCATTTGGTCCGGTCTCACATCAAGTGGATGCGGACTTAGAACCTCTCAATCTTTAAATAAAATATTTTCAGGTCTGCTATGCTATGGGGTGGGTGCACCCTCACTGAGAATTGTGCCAAAGTGATTTGGAAGATTCCAGACAGGAAATTTTTCCTTGGAGCGCGAAGTGGCGTGAAGGCCGCCCAAAATCTTCGACTGATGATAATAATGTGGCCCTAGTAAAATTTAAAATAAAAGAAAATCTCGGATTGACCCGAGGAATCGTTTTTAATGAATGTGTTTGAATGTCATGACTGTGTCACGAATATTTGATCATCTGGAATACTTGAAAAAATCTTTGCGACAGGTTCCACACCTTTTAGATGGCGCTCAAAAGGAGGTACCCGTTCACTTTGTTAAATCTTTGCTTGTGACAACTAAAAACGGCCACTCTACCATCTTCGATAAAATCACTACAGATTATAAGTTTGCCTCTATAAGTATGACCCGGAAACCAAACACCAATCCATGATATGCAGCCCAGAAAGGAGCCCATCCGGCCACCAAAGCAAGGCAACAAAAGTCGACAAAAGAAATGATGTCAACTTATTTCACCAGTGCCAAAATTGTAGCTGTCATTCTGCTAGAAACTGGTTAAATAGTAACATCGAAGTGATTTACAGAAACGTGCTTACCACAAATTTTTGAAAAAATTGTTTGTAGGCAAGCCAAAAAGGAACTTCGACGTAACTCTTCACACAATGACGATGCAATTGTGCTCTGAGACATCGAAGAAGTTCGTCCAGATCCACACTCCCCCGGTCTAGGAACGTGTGATATCCGATTTTTGGCGTTGAACTTTTTGGTTATCCTCAGGGTTAGAATGAAATGAAAAGGTTGTTTTCTGATTAGGGACAACCTTATTGTATTGTTTCGTAAATATCGATATTTCGAGAGCCAGTTGCTCCCTTCCTCAACCGTGTTCCTAGTGCCGTATGATATCTAGTTATTACGAAAAATAAGACGACATGACAGGAAATGTCTTTAGTTTTAATAAGGAGTTAACGAGGATCAAAGTCGAAATTCAGAATTTTCAACCGATTCAAAGGAATATTTTGATAGGTGCATCTATAGACTCAAGAAATACATTGAAATCAACGCAGGAGGAGGATCAAGAAGATGAACAAAAATTACCATTTGTCCAATGTTTTATATAAATTTGGCGACCCCTTTGTTCGTCCCCTGCGACAAAACATGGATTTACCACACCGAAGTTGAAACAAGCTAGCAAGGAGTAGATAATGGAGAGCAGCGAAAGCCTAGACACTGTTGTCATTCGGGATGCAGTTTGTCACGTCGATTCCCTTCACCATAGACACAGAATCAATGCGAAGTACTTTCACAAAATTTTGTAAGTTTCTTGCTCTTCTTTGACGGCGCGATGATTCAGGGGGTAGAGCGTCAGCCTCCCAATCTCGCTGCTGTGCATTCGAATCCCAGTCGTCCTGGGTGCCTGTGTTCGTCAGCGTTAAGTGCGATAGTGAAACTGAACCACAATCTCACTGTGTGGATGGTCTAAATTCCACCAGGAGTGAACAGGAAACACTAACTAACACGCTGTACTTCAGCTTTTTATCATCACACTAAAGACCGCCGTCCACGCTTAGTTCGACTTGTCAGTTACACGAGATGAGTCCGCAATGTAACCGGCCGCCAGTTCAACTGAAAGCACCATCCACATATGGGCAAGCTGCAACATCATTAGTTCAATTCTGGACATGGAATGCCTTGAGACGAAAATTTGGGAAATTTACCAAAAATGTTTATCTGCAATAAAGATGATTATAAAATTCCCGCTTCCTCACTCTCTGCCTAAGCAAACATATCTGGCCGGTTAGCCGGATCATTTTTCATTCGATCATTGGTCGCCTAAACAGTCAAAACTGACAAACCAACTGAATCCCATCCACATTACGGCCACCGGTTAAATGCCAACTCTTCAGGCATAACTGACAGGCTGAACTGAACGTGGATGGCGGGCTTAAATGTTGTGCGAGTTATATGCCCCCAGAAGCCGGATAACATAAAAGACGAACACAAACAACCATAATCAAGCGAGATTCGAACCCGGAGCTACGAGACCGAGAGTGACGCTCAACAAAGTCAGCCATCGTATCGCATATTACAGAATGTTGGATGAAAGTCCTGGGGGTTTAACGGGAGTACCTGCCGTGAAGGCATAATCCCACGGTCCTCTTCGGACACGGATTGATTTTGGGACCACAATCAGAGCCCCGCCATGCAAGCACAGCGGTCCTGGTTTATACTGAGTGCAGGCTCAGCATTCATACCAGTGGATGCGAGGCCTATCTAACACCTCTGCCGCAACTAAGGAGTACGGCACCCGAGTTGTAGAGCGCAACTCCACGCTCGAGCTCCGAGGAGCTCTGCCCGCGATGTAGGCATAACCACAACCACCATGAAACTCCCACTAGGGGGCCAACCGCAAATAACCGGGCCGAGAACACACCCTCCAGGAATTCTCCTGGAGCATATGCTCTCAGAGGGCATTCTCTGTTCCCATGGTACCAGATAACCGCCGGTGAGGCTTCGTGACAGAGTCACTTCAGATGAGTCCCCTGCAGACTCGAGTCTGATCGCCCTCCTCGAGTACGTGGGGACAGAACTACCCAACGGGTTAACTGACAGAATGTTAGATGCGGTAAAATGGACAGTTCGTAGGAAAAAGCCATTGCCACGAGAAAACAGTTGAATTTATTTAGATGGGAGATTTTTGAAGATCCGCCCTTTAGTACAGACTTATCACCCTGTGTTTATCTTTTTTTTTTTGGATCGCTCAGAAGAAGTTTGGAAGGCTTCAACTCAATTGTGCTACAATGGCTAACGGAAACTCTGAAGAGATTTCTTGAGGAAAGCATAAAAGAACATCCAATTCGTCGAGAAAAATGTATTTCCATAGTAGGCGATTTTTGTTAATTTCAAAAATAAAGTAAAAGTTAACGAAATGTGTCTCATTTAGACGTGAGCGGTCCGATAAGTACTTAGTATTGTCACCCGATGGCGCCACTATAGCAAGCACTATCCTGTAGTATAATTTCAGCCGAATTTGACCACATGTGGAAGCGGGCGTGTCCGCGAATTTTAGAAAAGACCAATATCGGTCTTAGATTCGAGTCTTGTTTTTGGAGGGCAACTCGTGCAGCGAAATCAAAGAGCACTTGGATGTTTTGTGCGATGACTCTGCTCCTGCGATGGCCACCGTGAAAAAATTGATTTAATGAGTTTTACCGTGGTCGTACATTGGTTATTGATGAGCCACCCCCAGGTTCCCCGTAAACAGCTACCACGAAAGATAACGTGACAAAAATCGACCTCGCATTGGCAGACCGAAGATTGAAGATGCGCGAGATAGATAAAACGGTAGACATCTCAAAAGACCGCGTAAGTCATATCCTGCATGAAATTTTGGGGATGAGAAAGCTGTTACCACGATGGGTGCTGTGTTAACTCACTCCGAAAAACAAGCGCAGCCATGATAAGCACTTCAGAGCAATGTTTGACGCTATTTAAGCATAATCCGAAGGAGCTTCTGCATAGTTTTGTGAGCGCCGACGAATTAAGGCTCCACTGGTATACAGCAGACGTCAAGGAACAATTGAAACAGTGGACTTCACCAACCGAACTTGCCCCGAACCAGACGAATACTGTTCTATGGGCCACGAAGATGATGGCCACCGTTTTCTGAGATTGATAAAGTGCACCTGCATAGACTACCTGGAGAAGGGCAAACGATCACAGAGCTTCACTATGGTGAATTATTGGGCCAGTTCGAAGCCGAATTGCAGAAAAAAAACCCCATTTTGCTCATCCACTATGATAACGCTTGCGAGTACAATGGGCCAACACGCCCTGAGTGCTCAGAAGCTGTAGCTTCTCCCCCACCATACACATGATAACGCATCGGCTCACACATCCGCCAACGCCACGTCAAATTGTTTGAATTGGTCTACGTACTGCTACTAGTATTCTCCAGATTAGGTCCGCGTGACTTCTTTTTGTTTCCAAACTCAAAAAAGTTACTCGCCGGGCAGAGTCGAACGAGGAAGTCATCACTGCCACCAGGGGCTACTTTGCAGACCCCAAGAAAGCATATTTTCCACACGAGTTGAAGAAGTTGGAACATCGCTTTTTCAAGTGTATCGACCTAGGAGGAGACTATGTTGAGGAATAAATCGCCACTTTTCCTAAATTTTCGTGTTTCTTTTAAGGGGTAAGTACTTATCGGACCTATGAGAGCTGTCCTTGACACACCACCGGCATCAAAACTCATGTCCGATCTAGGTCTGTCCATCAATTCGATATCCCTGTCGAAGCTGTCTGGAGTTCTGGCCTACCCTGTTTCTCCACCTGAGAAAGGATCTGCCACATCTTCTACTATTAACATTACCCTTGCAAACTTTCCGCCTAGGTCCATTCACAGACTGTCATGTTTTTTAGGCTCAAATTGATTCTTTTGGCAGCCAACCACCGGACGTGAATTTCGTCCGCGTAGCTGTGATTTTTTACCCTAGATAGGAGAAATTATCAACCATTTCAAAGTTGTACAGAAAAGACAAGAGGGAGGAAAATCCAATAGACAGTCACGAAATACTTCTACACAGTCCTCGGGTTACAGTTTAGCGTGCTTTTGGGGAGGACGCAGTTATTGGGTATTATTCCTTTGGAAAATACACTGAGTACTATGTCGCCATGTTGAATGATTTCTTTTCAATGAGCTATGTTTGGTTCCGATAAAATCGAGCGACTTGCCATGCTTCAAACGCCACATTTAAATTGCTCTGTCGAAAATGTAGGGGTCGCCTGATTTTCGATGTCCCCGTTCACCTGACCTATTACCCTGTGTTGTTTTCTTATAGAGATACTTCAAAGAAAAGGTGTTCCGTGAAAAGCTGGTATTCCTCAACTATTTGAGGGAGGGTATTAGATCAGAAATCAACTGTATTTCTAGGAAAATATCACAAACTGCATTGAGAAAGTTCACCGACAGATCGGATAATCGTATTCAAGCGAACAGCCCCCATATTCTCAACTTAATGCTTAAAAATTGGCAAGTGTGACTTTCCAAATGTTGAAAAAGGCCTGCGAAATTCTTTATCAGTGATGGCCAAGAACTGGTGAAGCCCATGGTGTTTTACGTAGGCACCTGTCGTGAGACTTAATCCTACGGTCCTCTTCAGACACGGGTTGATTTTGTGACCACAATCAGAGCCCCGCTGAGACAAGCAACAACGATACCAGTCTATACCAAGTGCATACTGGTGGATGCAAGAATTACCTAAATCTCTACCGAACTATGGAGTACGGCACCCGTGTTGATACGCAACACCACGTCGAGGCCCGAAGGTCTCTTCTCGCTTGAGCATAACCACAACCACCATGAAACTCCCACTAAGGGGGCCAATCGCAAATAACCGAGCTGTCCTCATATACAACAGGAGTTCACCCGAAGTATGTGAGTCCATGGGCTTTCCCGGTTCCCATGGTACCAGTATACCCGTGGTAAGGTTTCGTGACCAATTTGCCACTTCAGATGAGTCCCCGTGCAGACTCAGGTGTGATCGCCCTGATTAGGCCTTTGGAGCATTCGCCTACTGAATCATGGCCGGCAAACTAAAGTGATTACAGCATCTCCCGGTGCCACCACTATGGAGGTTCTCCTCGGCCACTTGGTTTTGGTTTGGCCGATAGGGTTGCCGCCCCATCTTCCTCGCCGTCACCTCTGAGCACCGACCAAGAACTGTTAAAGTAGAATCCAAGATTGTTATTTAAAAATAGTTAGAATAGAAAATCCATCTCATGATGCGATGGCTGAGTTGATTGACCTTCAGCCTCTCGATCTCGTTACCCCCAGTTCGTCATGGATGTTTGTGATCGTCTTTGTGATGTCCCGCTTCTGTGGGATTATCATTAAAGAAAAAATTACAATAGCAAGCAAAGGCTGTGTGGATTCCCTGTACTCCACAGAGGAGTGAACACGAGTCATAGATCTCTCTTGTACCACGTAATCATATTTCAATTAATAGAATTGCCTTGTTCATGAATTCTCCAACTTCCCGCCCCTATTTGTTACTATCAAAGTATTTTTCTATTTTTAACTGTTCAAGAGCGCCCTTATGACAGTATGGATATGTATTAGTCAATGATGATAAAATATGATACATATAATGCAACTTATTCGTTAACAGCTTTGAGACACGCTAAAATGCACATCAAAAACATTTCCCTCGTGAATATTACAAAAGTTGCCTTTATACCTTTCACTCTTAATCACATTATCACTTCATTATTTGCAGAAAAATAGTAGAGAAAAAAGCATGAAACTAATTAAATATGCAAATACAGAAAACAAATGAAAACGCCATAACTTTAATTGTCTGGTCTTTGTCCAAGTAAGCCACATATACATGGGTTTGAACTTTAATATAGTGAATCCAAAGGTAAATATGGAATGCCGTTTTGAATAAAAGCAAGTTATTAAAAGCCTTCAACAGGTTAGAGCAGTTCACGAAAACTAATTCATTAAAGACTGTTTGAATATAATTTCAAACAGAAATCTGTGTTACATGTTGGCATAAAAAAATCTGAAATAAAGTAGATGACAGGTAATTTATGTAGGAGAAAATGGGCCCTAACCAGGGTCTGGATCGCCTTAGATCTCTAAAACAGAACTAAGGGGTACGGCGCCCGAGTTGTACAGCGCAACTCCACGCTTGAGCCGGGCCGAGAACACATCCTCCAGGAATTCTCCTGGAGCATATGCTTCCAGAGGGTCATCCCGGTTCCCATGGTACCAGATAACCTCCGGTGAGGCTTCGTGGTAGAGCCACTTCAGATGAGTCCCTTGCAGACTCGGGTCTGATCGCCCTCCTCGAGTACGTGGGGACGGAACTTGAGTAGGGGACAGTAGGAAACCGTCAACAATGAAGAGATCAGAGAGAAAGTTGCCCATAGCCCAAAAGTATCATATCGTCACCGCGCTCAGCATTTTGGCGTCAGTGGATTAGCTTTGCGTCGTATTTTGAAGGATGACTCCTATTTGTCCCCGTAAAATGTGTAGTTGACACAAACAGGCCGACAGGCCGTTTCGCTAGTCAAACGATAAGCCAAATGATATTAGCAGAAAGATGTAAACTTTAGTTTTGGGATCTGTGGCCTAGCGTCTGGAAGAATCTCAGCATATTCTGTGAATGCGACCTGGAATGCGGTCAAAGCCTTATTATAAATAGAGTCGACATCCCCAGTCACTAAGCTTCGCTTGATTACTGGGTTCATGGAATGCCTTATAGGAGTATTTGTGTTGCTCCTTTGTTCAGTCCGGTAAGTTGGTGACTTCAGACCGAGCTCAAGTGAAACTTCGTGGAAAATTTGTTGCCTGGTTGGTAGGGCAACTCGATTATTTTACGCTATCACCCGGTATTGATTGACAACGTTCTGCTCCGAAACATGATTTAGTTCCGGGAACCGGGTTATGAACACGTCATGGAGTCGGTGTCTGTTTCCTGATGGATTCCGTTCCAAATCCGTGACACGATAATAGGCGCGGACGATAAATTCGTTCAGTTGGTTCGTCCAAACCATACGAAGCCTAGGTCTCCCTTTCCTGGTGGTTGACGGCATAACCGCCAAAATATCCAAGGGCGAAGAGCCACTCTGGTGTTGTTGAGCGACACTTAACCGTGTTGCTTACTGCCTTCGTGTTCCTGGGGTCCCATTTAAAGAATTTAAAAAAAGTCTCCAATTTTATTCCCACGAATAATGGGAAACCAGTCAGCCCTGCAACAGAGCCCCAATGCTGCAATGCCCCATGGTTGCCTCCAAAGGTAGGGAAGGTATTTGTAGGGGATCCGCTGAAATACAGTATAACATCACTGCAATTCATCCGATAGGCGCGTCTATTCCTTCACCTCGGATTACGGATTTGTTAAGGAGGTTTACTGCCTCAGAAAGAGAAGAATAGGTTAAGGAGGACGAACACAAATGGAAACGTTCTGCTTGTCCGCGGCTACTTATTTACAAGATTAACTTGCAATATTCATAGCTGACTCGCTGGGTCATGTCATTATCGGCAACCCATGATACGGGCCTAGTCGCATGCAGGTCTGCGTTCGCCATACAGGTCTACAGTTCGGGACCAACCTGGTACGCCAGGTTATATATATGGTTACCATTTACTCCTTGGTGAGGTATAGTGCATAAATCACGCCTACGCGGAATGGTTCCCAGTTGCTTGAAGAGCCCATAATTTCTCGCGATGCCCGAATTCCTCCTCTACTGTTCTGCGCCAAGTACCCTTGGGGCAAACCACTTGTCTACCATCTTGAAAGAGTGGATTCCACTACATGGCATGTCGCTCCTCCTTAACGTGTGACCTATTCACTGCCACTTCCTTCTTCTGATCACAGTGCATAGACCCTGTGCGCCGATTAAGTTTTTCGTTTTAGATAGTGTCAGGTTAGCATATTCCGATGATACGACGCATTCACGAAAGTTTGGAGCTATTGAGTAACAATTGGGTTCAGCATTTCATCCATAAAAGGAGAAACTTCTGGGTGGTCGATTAGGTACAGTGGTTAAGTGTTCTTTGTACCTCTTCAGTTGCTCGCTGTTGTGAATGAGAAGTTGACCGTGGGCTTCCTTCACAAGACCATCGCAAAATCTGCGAACACATACGGCTCTCGTAACCTGTTAGATTTTCCGGACAAAACACACAAGCGAACGTAAGCGTCCATCAGATGGTGTTCTTTTTAGAGTCCGATGCCAGGAAACAGCTTCTTTACTGCTGATCGCGAAGTGGTCGATTTGATCGTACGATGTCGGTCACGAATCTAACCCTAGTCAACTGTAAGTTTCAAAAATCCACGAACCTCCCACCATTATCGCTACATTCGCAAGACCATGTTTTCCGAGCATGGTGTTGTCAGAGCCCAATTTGACATTGAGATCACCTATTACGATCAAAATGTTACCTTTCGAAAGCCTCCCTTAAACTGCGAACTTGCGGAAGTCTTCGTAGCTGTATAGCAATATACAGTTGTGATATTCCTTAACCTAGACGTGAATCCTGCAGTTAGAAGTCTGTCAGAAGCCGGCGCCCAGGTCAAGAGACACCGGATTCTCGTCTGCTGCCGCTTGGCTTTTCAGAGTCCAAAAGCACAATACCGCAAGAGGAATAGGCGTACTCTCCAGAGTCCGACCAGATTACTTCACTTAGGCCCATGTCTAGCTTATATGGGTGGAATTCTCGCCCGAGCTGGGGAAAGTGAACATTCTGAGAACCTTCACAACTGTTGTCAATGAACGTGCGCACATTCCAGAAATCAATTATAATCCCTTTTCAATAGCCAAAGAACGTAGCTGTGATGTCAACCCCTATTCGAGGTTTTATTGATGTTTCGGTAAATTTGCAGATTGCCGCCCCACGAATTTCTATCTCTTTTAGTTGCTTCTAACGACAAGCAGGGAAGACTTTAAGTGTATTCCTAGTCCTCAACTCACATGGCGTAGACTAACGACCCAGACATTCATAACCTCATCATTCAATCAGAAGAGGATACCGATCGGTTGCGAAACGACGGAACTAGCATTGGATATAGCTGGAGATCAGCTTACAAAAACTGTTCCACTCGAAACGTCTCACCATAGGGTCAAAGCTTTTACTGTACAAGACAATGACCTTGCCAGTCCTTATATATTCCTCGGAAACTTGGGTTCTTAGCAAGAAACATTGCGAACTCTTGGCCGCGTTCCAGAGAAGAATCCTCCGAAGAATTTTTGGACCCCCTAGATGAGGATGGACGATTCCGTCCTACATAACGACGAAATCTATGAGCGATACCATGACCGTCCGATTGTGGATAAAATCCGGCTCAATAGGTCACGGTGGACCGGTCACTTAATTTGTAGGGATGAGGATGATCTAGCCCAGAAAGTCCATAATGGCAATATCTATGGTAGAAAAAGAAGACGAGGCAGACCCTGCCTGACCCTGACTGCCAGACAGCTTTTAGGGATATCGAATTGGTGGACCTCGGCGCAAAACCGGGATGTCTGGAGTTCCTTATTAAGGCAGGCCTAGACCGGATACCGGTTGTTGCGCCGTTGATAATGATGATGATCCCCTGTTCTCCTGACCTAGCTCCGTGTGACTTCTGGCTGTTCCCAAAATTCAAGTATCCAATGCAAGGTTAGCGGTTCCAGACAATAAATGAGATCACAGAAAAAACTCTGAAACAACTGAACAACATCCATGCATTTTTTTCTGTTGAGGACGCTGGGAGTCCTGAGTCCGTGCCCATAAGTTTTCTAAATGCATGGAACAGTGGAAACACCGGTGGGAGAAGTGTATTCGCCCCCAAGGGGAGTACTTTGAAGGGGATAAGAACAATTAAATATCTTTAGTGGTTATTGAGGAAGTTCTGGAGATCAGACCTCGCACATGAGGATATTTTTCGCTTTGCAAGACCTAATGGTAGTCAACGCTTGGCTCATCTATCGGAAGGATTGCCACGATTAAATCCCTCCTTGTGTTTAAAGCGGAAATGCTCGTTTCCTCGTACACCAGAAGAGAGGTTATCCTAGCAAGAGGTTCATTGAGGGAGCAAAGTCCTGTAGTCATACAAAAATTTTGTCTCCATTGAAGAAGCTGAGAGGGCAGTAGATTGGGGAGAGTGAGGAATACTGACGTTGGAAAAACTCTGGACCTTTCTGATTCGGAGCAAAAATCAAATCATTTTTTAAAGTGAAAATTGCAATTCAATTCTGTTCTACGTGAGCTACACACTTTCAATATAATACCCTCAGATATTTATAGGTTTTTAACATAATATACGTTGGCCATTCTAAATGAATTTAAATCCCTTCCTGTGTCAGACGGCAAACAATCGCTTTAATGTCTGTCAGTCTGTCAAACGGATGAGATACAAATCCAGGGGTGCCAAATACACTTTACGTTATACTAAAAATTCATAAATACACAAGAATATAGAAGGGATTGAATGTTTCAAATGCTTCTTATCTAGTTTGGAATAAAACCTTATTACAGTCAGTCTGTCTGCCATAAGCACTTTTTAAAGCTTTGTCTGCCTGTCACAGGCATTTTTCTGGGAAACTGTTATAGCGATTGACACTGGATTTGGTGGAAAGGTGGGAACTGTGTATGCTCGCGCATATGATGAATTACGTCATTCTACACTTAACTTAAGGGGTGGGCGGTCTCCATACATGCAAAAGGGAGGTGTACATTTTTTTCACCAAATATAGTCATGTGGGGTATCAAATGAAAGGTTTCGGTTAGTACTTTCGGAAACCGATCTTTGTTTTGACATTTGTTGGAAAGACTAGGAGTGCGGAGGGTTAAAATTGATAAAATTGACTGCGACCACCTTAACAGGGGAAGTTCGGCTTCTGATTTCCCGACTTGTTTAATTCTATGTCATTGTGCTACTTCAACGTATACCATTCAATTTTCAGTCATAATTAAGAGGCATCCGCTTTTATGAGGCTACGAGAGCTGTTTGAAAGTCATTTGCCATAGAACCGACTAATTGTTTAAAATGTCATGGTAGTACCGAACACAATAGCCTCATCCAAGTCCAAATCCACTTTTTACCACTTAGATGAGTAACTTAATTCATTTCATAGACATATGACATTACTGGCATCACTTTTCAACCATATCACATCGTTTCAAAACGAAACTATCTTTCCTCAACATAATAATCATATATCGTTTCTATTTAGAGAAATCGTCACATGAATTCAGTTTATATGAATTGTCGGCTCTATAATTGACGTTATTTCAAATTATAGCACATTTATGTGCTGAAACACCAAACCATTTAGCGCTGCACTCCATCCATAATTCATTAATATTTTATACCAATCTATTATTGTGTATGGTACATTCACCGACTGTGTCGTTACATGTATGCCCATAGACGACTTGTTTCAAGTGAAATAATGTCATGGGCTCTGTGTACTTAAAAAAAAAAATATATCAAAAGTAGCTTGTTTCACCAACAAACCGTGGCACACATATGAGTGCCAGATAGTTACGTTTATTGCAGCGAAATAATTTTTATCGTTATTTTTCCAACAATAGATGATTTTTTATTGTGAATTTTCGCAATTTTTCCTATTAAACATTATTTTTATAGCCAAGAAATTGATGTTCTACAAGAAAGAATTACTATTAAAATCAGAGTAATTATACGGTTCAATGTTTGCGTTATTATTTATTGATTACAACTATGAATATGAAATAAGCAAATTGAAAATATCTAAACATTCATCCTAGCGTGGTTGAATGATATACCTTTGATAGGACCCTAGGATTGACAAGCGACAACTTGTCAAATGACCAGTCACTAAAAGATAGTGAAGATAATAAAAGGTCAAGTTCCCCTAAGTTACTGATAAATAACAAAACATTGGTCCGTCTGTAGATTTTAGTCGACCCTTCATGTTTCTCTTCGAAAAATTCGACAGAAATCTATTCTTTCTGTGTTGCACACAAAACGGCCGATTGGGCAATCAATCATACCAGTGAATGCAAGGCCTATCTAACACCTCTGCCGCAACTAAGGGGTACGGCACCCGAGTTGTACAGCACAACTCCACGATTGATCTCCGAGAAGCTCTGCCTGCGTTGTAGGCATAACCACAACCACCATGAAACTCCCACTAGGGTGCCAATCGCAAATAACCGGGCCGAGAACACATCCTCCAAGAATTCGTTCCATCTAAGCTGTCACTTAGATGTTACACCCTCGTCTAATACGCTTTTGATCACAAGTGGTCCTAGCCCTTCTACCTGATCAACACTTACTGAATCGGTTTGCAGCAAAGGTACGCCACTCCTGATCCTGTAGGCCGTGACACGCCGGACTACCTCCAGATCAAGAGGAGGAACACCCAACAAGACCTGCATGGCGTCGGTGGAGACCGTACGACACACAGGAAGACAGCAACTGCCTGCCCCGCACCGTCAACGCCAAATCATACAACATAGGGGGCCCGTACGTAGAACACGCAAGAAAGAGTCCCACATAAATGGATCCAGCAGCTCTCCTGCTTAGACCCCATTCACACCTCAACATACACACCAATTCAGTCAAACGTGGCTTGAGCTCGCGCAGGTGTGGAGCCAAGGATATGCGTTCCCCGATCGTAACTCCCAAGTATGTCACTTTCTTCCGGTTTCTTCCACAGAGCTAATTCCTGGCAGTCACACTCACGAATTTTGGACAAAACCTTTGAAATCTATAAAAATTCCAAAGACGTATTTGCTAGGACAACAAATAACAAAGTTCTTCACATGCATTAAGGCGTCGTCGGTGGACCTACCAGTACGGAAGCCATACTGCCTGTCAGACGTCAGATGGGATGTTTTCACCCCCAGTCGCTGGACCATAGTCATCTCCAGGACCTTGCCAAGGGCTGGGAGAAGAGATATCGCCCTGTATGACCGCTGATTACTCTTATCCTTCTCGGGCGACTTCAACATCAGAACGGACAACACTTAGACGACGAGCCTTTTGGAATCTCTTCCTCAGGCGACGGACTTCCCTCCGCTTGACACAGAGAGCATTAGTCCACCACGTGACATGCTCCCGAGCCGTTCGTTCGGTTTTCGTAAGCATGTCGTCATTCACCCTACACATCCACTTGTTTAACAGCGCAAACTTTTCATCCACAGACAAGAGAACACACTCAGGGATGGGAGAGCGGCCGGCTAACTCCTCCATCCGAGCAACATATACACCCCAATTACACCCACCTATAATCCAACGGGGCGGCATAAGCGGGGGATCAACGCTTACATTCACACCCCTATTGACAAGCACGAGTTCAATAGGAGTGTGGTGACTCACATTGCATCCATCCAATAATCTCCAAGACCGGACAAACGTCTTTGCTGCTATATTTACACACGTAATATCAATGTCACTGACGCCTCTGGACCTCTCAAAAGTCAAAACAGTTGACGTCAAAACAAATTATGCTTTAGCAACACTTCGGACAATACCTCTCCCTTACATATAGCACGGTGGCAAGATGTGCGCTGGCCTATGCCTAGGATGAATGGTCTCCGCCAATACGCGGAACCACCTCATCCAGGTACGCAATGTACTGCTCCAGGTCGTCTATGGGTGGACAGCACATACTAGAGCAAAACCACCATCCTAAAGGCCCCGTGATTGAGACACATACGCCCCGCTCATTAGTGAGACTCTCAACACAGACGCAATCTAGACGCGTATTATTAATGACGACGGCCGCCTTAGCCGACCCCCTAGCAGTGAACACCCGCATGTCTCCAGGCAAACTTCTGACGCAGCCATTGACTGCCCAGGGCTCCTATAACACGGCTATGCTGTCATACTCACGCATGTGGTGGCCGAGATCATGCATCACGGCAGCCGCTCTGGCGCAGTTCAACTGCAGCAGTGTGAGTGACATGGCGCCCAATGGCGGGCATTAGCCCGAGGCACCTTTGCGGCGTAAATCGGGCAAAGCATCGACCGGAGCATATGCCCGGCCGGAAGACCCCGGAACGCACAGTTCCGGTAGTGAACCTCGTTACTGCAAGAGGAGGCCATATGGCCACTCTGCGAGCAACGAGCGCAGACATGATCCTTCGCACGGCAGTCAGCCACGCGGTGATCAAAACATAGACACCTAAAACACGCAGGGAGCAAGTCATGCGACCTGACCCTGTAGCTAAACCACTTAACATATACCCTTTCAGTGGATGTCAACCTATCATCTGCAGCTTGCACGTGGAGGTGGAGATGGGGGGATCCTCATGTAGGGGGCCAAAAATTCTTCGGAGGATTCTTTTCTTGAACGCGGCCAAGAGTTCGCGATTCTTCTTGCTAATAACCCAAGTCTCCGAGGAATACATGAGGACTGGCAAGGTCATTGTCTTGTACAGTAAGAGCTTTGATCCTATGGTGAGACGTTCCGAGCGGAACAGTTTTTGTAAGCTGAAATAGACTCTGTTGGTTGACAACAACCGTACGCGGATTTCATCATCGTAGCTTTTATCGGTTGTGATTTTCGAGCCTAGATAGGAGACATTATCAACGGTCTCAAAGTTGTATTCTCCTATCTTTATTCTTCCCGTTTGACCAGTGCGGTTTGATGTTGTTGGTTGGTTGGTTTTCGGTGCTGACGTTGCCACCATATACTTTGTCTTGCCTTCATTGATATGCAGCCCAAAATCTCGCGCCAATAGCCGTCTGCTCGATCTGGATGAAGGCAGTTTGTACGTCTCGGGTCGTCCTTCCCATGATGTTGATGTCGTCAGCAAAGGCCAGTAGTTGGGTGAACTTAGAGAGGATCGTACTTCTTGCATTCACCTCAGCATCACGGATCACTTACTCGAAGGCCAGATTAAAGAGGACGCATGATAGGGCATCCCCTTGTCATAGACTGTTGTTGATGTCTAATGGTCTTGAGAGTGATCCTGCTGCTTTTATCTGGCCTCGCACATTGGTCAGGGTCAGCCTAGTCAGTCTTACCAATTTCGTCGGGATACCAAATTTTCTCATGGCCGTGTACAGTTTTACCCTGGCTATGGTATCATAGGCGGCTTTAAAGTCGATGAATAGATGGTGCAACTGTTGTCCATATTCTAACAGTTTTACCATCGCTTGCCGCAGAAAGAAAATCTGATCTGTTGGTGATTCGCCTGGAGTGAAGCCTCTTTGGTATGGACCAATGATGTTCTGGGCGTATGGGGCTATCCGGCCTAGCAAGATAGCAGGAGAATATCTTATAGATGGTACTCAGCAACGCGATACCTCGACGAGTTTATCAACACCCGAAAATTTGACTTCTACGGAACTGGCATACATGCTCTGATATCTCGTGGGGAGAAGTGTTTTGAATCGACTGGCACCTATTTTGATTGATTAAATAAATTTTTGTAAGCTTTACAGTCGTTTCAAATTTTAGTACCAAATCGGCCATGTCATGTGCAACAACCTATTAACTAAGCACATTTCGGTAGTGTTCCACTGGATCAGTTTAACATATTTCTATAAAGTTAGAAAACAAATTTAATGTATATAAATGCTCTGTTAGTTATTTTAGTAATAATGCCATTATATTAGTAAAACATTCAATTAAATCAGTCAAAATCACCAAAGATAGAGGAATAGACACACATTATCAATGGATCATCTGGAAAATCAATTTATGCATGTAGTCTAAGGCCAGGCGCTCACTCCAAATGCATCAGCAGATCTTATGTTAGCCAATCAACCGGGAAAACTAATTGATTTTCCACAATTGTCATGAAGCAATTTCATCATTACACGTAATGCAAAATCAAATATTACAGCTTCGGGGGGCACATATCCGTCACTAAGCAAAATTCTTCAAACTCAAAGGAAATAAAAAAAAAAAAAAATAATTCAAAAACTTCGTCGACATGAGAAAACACAATCGCATCTTCCAAATTTAGTATTAAACATTTTTTTTTTAGTTTGTTTTCTGTATTATCCGAACGCGGACTTACCAAAAGATCTGGCCTTAGACACAAGCATGCCAAAAGAATCTATAAAATGAGAAAAATTCCAAATCAATTAGTAGTTGATGTGAACGATTAAATTATGTTTCTTTTTCATATTTCGCTTGTGATTAATCAAAATCATATCTCATTCATTTTTCCGAATTAATCGACTCCTATACCATGGACCGGGACGAATATGCATTTCAGCGTTGACTTTGACATTTAATTACTCAAATATTTACGCAACTTTCCAGCAAATCATTTAGATAAAATTTTAAAATTATTTTAAAAATAAGGTCATTGACCATGACTTGAATTTGAGAATTTATATCACATCTGAAACGCTATTCAGAGAGATAACAAAACAAATATTGTAATGCCTTCCAGACAATCAGCTAAATTGTTCAGTTTTCCAAAAAAGCTATTTTTAAAATTGCATGATGCTGGTCTGTGTGCAATCTGTCCCATTATACTTTTACCCTCCTTCTCAATAGTGCAAACTCGATTTTACGGCCAACGTTAAAGGGCTTTGTGGTCAGAACACGGAAAGGTCAAGGTTGTAATGTCAGTTTTAGCAGAGGAGTTTGTATTAAAGGATGGATGTCAGGAATGCATCGACTTAGCTGTGAATAAGCACCTGAGTTCTGTCAGGATAATAACCCGAGCAAGCGCAATTCTAGTCAAATGATTCTATTTTTAAGAAAAAGGCAGGATAATCGTAATCTAAGTACTCTGCCCATCTGACTATCTCAAGATAAAGTGTCAGTAACACGATTCAATGCCTATTATTTAAATATTACAAGAAATTTCACTGTCGATACCTCACTGCCCGCTTTGCAAACCTTCCAATTATCAGCTGTCACCACCCTGCAATTGAAGGGTTTGAAGAGAACTTCACATGTCATGGAATAGTCAAAAAAAAAAAAAACCAATGAGATTTCAGGGCACCGAAATTTGAAAAATGCATCAAATGCTAAAATTCAGAAATATCGTTGCTATTGATCACTTGGTGGAATATAGTGCGTTAACTACGCCTACGCGCCAATGTATCCGGTCCACTGACTCCCCTCGGGACTTTCCGAGACGACCGCACTTCACCCTAGTTTTCTTGGGACGTGCCACTTGTCGGTCATGGATTTCATAGCATAGCGAGCAATGGAATTATCATTTCTCCTTAATATGTGACCTAGCCACTATCAATTCTGCCTTCCGATAACATCACTCACCAACGACCGCGTCGCGTCAACGCTATCACTACACCGGATAATACTCGATGCGACACATCGAGGATGTCACAATGAACCTTGCTGTCAAACATGTTTTCCAGACTTGTTGAAGGCCTTCCATCAAATACCCGTCACCGAAAGCAATGTCCCCAAAACGGCGATCACTACATCGTTCGGCCTGTTTGAGTTTACGGCGATGACCTTCGGTCTCCTAACGCAGCGCAAACCTTTCAACGTTTTATGGATGATTACACGGACTGCACTGTTACTTTTGCTATATGGACGACATACTGGTTGTATCAGAGTCAAACCAAAAGCACATGGAGCACTTACGCCTGATTTGCGAAAGTCTCACGAAGTTTGGCATCGTCGCCAAATGCGCTTTCGGTGTGAATGAACTGGAGTATCTCCGGCATGTTATTAGTGAAAAAAGTTTCTCGCCAAGTTACGTCTCGGGTAGATGCAATCCGCAAATTCAAGAAACCGGGTACCGTCAAGGACCTCCGACGATTCCTCGGGATCATTAACTTTGCTGCAAGCCCGCTCAACAAATACTGCGCAAGAAGGGAGACAAAACCGTCATTGCGTGGTCGCCAGAAGCCGAGGATTCCTCTGAAGGATGCAACAGCCTGGCCGACACTGTACTACTCGTGCATTTCCAGGCCAACGCCCCCTTGAGACTTACTACCGACACCGCCGATGTCGCAGTCCTGGAGCAACAACAAACATTGGTTCCCGTTCGCTTTTTATCAAAAGAAACTCTCCACCCCAAAAACAAAATACAGCGCGTACGACGGTGAGCTTTTGACAATTTACAGGAGCGTCCGTCACTACCGTCACTATCTAGAGGGTTCTGGGTTCTTTGTGTTGACTGACATACGCTTTTGCACAGTCAGCTAACGAAGCTTCGCCGCGACAACAGTGACACCTCAGCTACATATCTCAGGTTATAATGGACTTTCGTTTCATTGATGGCTCAAGCAACAAAGTAGGAGATGCACTCTCCCGTATCGAAACCATCGAAATGCCTGCTTCGTGACAACACCTCATCCCTGAAGCTGCCACGCAAACGCTGGTCTTGAATGCCCCTTCGTCCTCCCATCGTTATGCAGCAAAATATTCGAAATATTCGACGTCTTCCATCTACCAGCGCATCCGAACAGCCGTTCCAGGTGCAAAACCATCAACCAACCAACTGAATTGTACTCTACCTCGGGACAATCTACTTGAACTATGTCAACGAGTCGCGTGAGACCATCGCCGCAGTGGATTACCTATGCAAGCATGCGTGCTTCAGCAATGACGACTGGGCAAGATAGACCTATCAAGCCTTCCCCCGTCAACACAAGGAGGTATTCACCAAGCAGGAAGTATGTCCAGCTTAAAAACAACAGCAGTAACCGTTCATCGTGACACCCAATTTTGAAATGTCACTCAGGATGGAGTACTATGCCGACCGCGACCACCAAATATAACAGAAGGTAGTGTATTGAGAGTTTTACACGAACATTTGATCATGCATAAGTTGTTTTGGAAGTGGGTGGGACCAAAAACAACAACATGTCGATGATTTACATCACTATGTGAAGCTATTCAAGCGAAATAAACTTGATTTTTTACGTCTTTATGTGGCAATAATGAAACATGGATTCACCACTAAACAGCTGAATCAAAAAGATTGCCAGCTGAGTGGACAGCAGCCGGTGAAAACCGTCCTAACCGACTAAAAGTGTCGGCGGTCAAGATTATGATATCCGTATTTTGAGACACGCATGGTATTTTGTTCATGACTGTCTTCATTAAGGTAAAACTATCAATATCGAATATTACCTGGACTTATTGGATTGACTGAGTGAAGAAAATACGTGTGACGGATAGACAGACAGACAGTGAACCGGTTTTAATAAGCCTTAGATTCATAGTACGGATATTAACACGAAAGTGATCATCTCTTTAACGAACCCATTCTCAGAAACTACCCAACCGAAAAACCTGAAAAAAATCAAGTCTGCCACTATATAGTGCATAAGCTCCAAAATACCCCCATACCGGTATCCTTTCAAATAAAGTTGATTACTAAAATGTTTAATAATTGGGGGCAAAACCCCCCTTACACTACGAAATTTTACAGTATTGTGGGCTATAATATAGAGCATGATTCTACCAAGTTTGGTGGAAATCGCACTATTACTAACAAAGTTATAGTAAGTCAAAGTTGTCGATTCTTTGCAAATTCAAGACTGTGAATGTCAATATCACCCAAAAGTGGATACTCTCACATGATATATGCATATATTACATGTTATGTACTAATGGGGCAAATGCATACTCAAATGTCTTTATAAAAGAAATACACAAAACCTTTCACACCTGGGCACCATATACAGCCAACTTCATTTTTTTCAAATTTTTCGGTTGGGTAGTTTCTGACAATGGATCCGTTAAAGAAATCATCACTTTCCACCCCTCCCACTCCCCGCCTTTCCAACAAATCTCAAAACTAAGACAGGCTTTGAAAAGTACTAATCGAGACCTTTCATTTAATACTCCACATGAGTATATTCGATGAAAAAATGTGTACACCCCCTTTTACATGTATGTTTGGGACCCCCCCCCAAATCTCATCGTAGAAGGATATCACTCACTGCATGTCTGGGCATTCACAGTTGCCACCTCCTCACCAGATTTCGTGTCAATCGGTATAGCCGTTTCTGAGAAAAGTACGTGTGACAGACAGACATTGAACCGATTTTAATAAAAAAGAAGGACTCTAACTGCTTACTCTGATTAGCGATTATGATTGTCGGCATACCGTTCCGTGCTCAGAGGTAGCGAGGAGGAAGACGGGGCGGCAACCCTGTCGGTTGACCCAAAACCAAGTGGCCGAGAATTACCTCCATAGTAGTGGCATCTGGAGACGCTGTATCGCATTGGTTTGCCGGCCGTGATGCAGTAGGCGAATGCTCCAAAGTCCTAATTAGGGCGATCAGACCCGAGTCTGCACGGAAATTCATCTGAAGTGGCAATAGTCACGCAACCTTACCAGCGGTATACTGGTACCATGGGAACCGGGTTAGCCCCTGGACCCACATACTTCAGGAGAATTCTTGTTGTATGTGCGTTCAGCTCGGTTGTTTGCGGTTAGGCCCCTCTAGTGGGAGCTTCATGGGGGTTGTGGTTGTGTTCAAGCGAACAGAGACCTTCGGGTCGCAGCGTGGTGTTGCGTTTCAACACGGGAGCCGTACTGCTTAGTTCGGCAGAGATATAGGTAGGTCATCTACCAGTATGAATGCTGAGCCATGCATTTGGTATAGACTGGTACCGTTGTTGCTTGTCACATCAGAGTTCTGATTGTGGTCACAAAATCAATCCGTGTCTTAAGAAGACCGTGGGATTAAGTCCACGAGACAGATACTCACGTAAAACCCCTTAGGACTCACTGTCGGCATACCGAAGCATGGAGTCCACTTTGGACAGAGGGCCTCGGCTTAAGATTGTGTAGAAATGTCATCCAATGGTATCGCCTCAGACCACCGCATGAATCAATCAATGATTATCTACACACCTACCTATTTCGATGTTTCACACTTCTGACATCCGATCCAGTGTCTGCCCCAAGAATTAGTGTCCTTGTTTTTGGACGGCCAAAAATATTTTGCGGTGACTAGTCGATTAGTTGTCCGGATACCTGTTTTTCGTTCCTTTTCTGAAGTTTCGCAGTATTTTGGCCGTTGCTGTGGTTTCGTTGACTTACGAAAGAGCCTCATCGGACACCAGCTGTTGTTCTGGAATCTATGATCTGCAGCCCATACAAATAAGTTTTAGGAATTCGAAGGATACTTTCGGTAATGAAATGAAAATTAGACGCAACAACTAGACAAGGACTTTGGACTGGAAAAGCTGATCGATATTATTGAAAAGGGGACCATCTGAAAGACCTTTGGGGGAACAAACGAAGGCAAGGCCTGCAGATCTTCTTCTTTTTCTTCAGCCTTTGTCCCGTTCACAAGCGGGGTCGGCTCGTCGTGATCGGCTTCGCCATTTGGCTCTATCGAATGCCTGATCTGGGTGCAATCTCGAGACTTTCAAATCCCCATCCAGCGTATCGTCGTTTACGATCGACTTCGATGTTCAGACCAATCTTGGCAAGTGAATTCTCGTTTGCACGAATTGCGTGACCATACCATCGAAGACGTCTCTCTCGCAACTTTTCCACGGTCAGTGCAACCCCATAACGATCGCAGATATCCTCATTTCGGATGTGATCTAAACGTGTCACGCCACTAGTCCAACGTAGCATCTTCGTCTCCATTACCGCAAGACGCCGTTCATTGTCTTTTATGGTCGGCCAACACTCAGAACCATAGAGAGCGACTGGAAGGACGACATTGCGGTAAATTTTAGATTTGAAACGTTCGTTGATACGTCGATCACAAAGGACACCAGTTGTGGAACGCCACTTCATCCAGGTTGCGTTAATGCGTGAAGCAATTTCATAACGCAGTTCTCCATTGGCTGATAGCGTTGACCCGAGGTATTTAAATCGCTCAGTCCTGGGCAGATCACTGCCGCTGACAGTGATTGTGCCTGTTTCATGGGGATCGGTCGTCAAAAATTCAGTTTTGTTTAAATTCAATCTGAGACCGTGTTGCGTGAGGCGATCATTCCATTTTTGAACAAGCTGCTCGAGATCGTTGTTGCTATCAGATGCTAGGAAAACATCATCTGCATAAAGCAGTGTATAGGGCGCTGGACGTTGGATATCCCGTGTGACGGTGTCCATAACAAGGACAAAGAGGAGTGGTGAGAGGGCACTTCCTTGATGAACACCAACAGAGACACGAAGCGGTTTTGATACACCCGCCATACTTCGAACTTTACTTTTCGGATCGTGGTAGAGCAATTGAATCCAGCGCACGAGTTCTGCTGGCACGAAGTGTTGTCGTAAAGCATACCAGATGAGTTCATGTGGTACACGGTCAAACGCTTTCTCTAGATCCAGAAAGGCAATGTAAAGAGGGCGATGCTTCTCACGGTGTTTCTCCATGAGTAACCGCGCAGCGTGTATTGCGTCAGTAGTTCCGCAGTTCTTGACAAATCCGGCTTGATTCACGGTTATTTCAACGATTTCGCGAATACGGTTGTCAAGAATGCGTTCAAAAATCTTCATGGTATGGGAAAGTAACCGGATCGGACGGTAATTTGAACATTCTGCTGGGCTTTCTTTTTCCATATTGGAACAGTGGTACTTTCTTGCCAGTCAGATGGTGTTCTTCCCTCCTGAATAACCCGGTTAAAGAATTCACTGAGCCACAGTGTTGGGTCCCAGCCCTTCGCTTTCCAAAGCTCAGATGCGATGTCGTCAGGTCCTGTTGCTTTCCCTGATTTCATTTGTTTTATTGAAGGCAAGGCCTGCAGATAGGGAATTGAAATTTGTAATCAAGGGACTGGTAATCGAATTGTCATTCGATATTGGATAAGAATAATACCTGCAGCGGAAAACTCGCTACGCAGCTACGAACTTTGAATCACATAATTGCAAACACCTTGAATAGCGAATGCGAAATTCCGTAAATATTTCTAAGCCAATAAATTAAGGAAGAGATTTTTTTTTAATTTTCTCAACAATACATTTTCACTAGAAATAACTACAAATTCCCCGTAAAATATTTAAAAATATTCCACTTACATATCGATGAATTTCATAGGAAAAAAAATTCAAGTAGAATTTCTATGATACGCACAAAGTACGCATAGCTAGATTGTTGTCGCTCATGTGACCTTCTATAGCCGACACTAATTTATCAAACCGAATAAACTGACGGAATTCATTAGTGGCTATTTGTCTGATTTCTATTGTCGAATATACACAGTATGAGTCCATACAATGTGTGTACTAGACATCCAACATTTTCTTGCGCTTTCATAAATCAACAGTTATTATAATAACAAGCAAAACCCACGACTTTCTTTCTTTTTTTTTGTTTGGCAAATAATTGGGAATTTCGAGCATTGGCCTATAGTTTGGAATAAATAGTTGGCCAATCTATGGCAGCTTTACATTGTTTTAATTGATTCGTGTATTATCAATTATATTGGAGTAGACGCGGAATAATTACATGTTTGATAGCATGGACGGGTTTGGTAAGAATTGTATTTTTTTTTAAATTTATTTGTCATATTTATTATCAAATTTTGAAAATTGTCTATTAATTTTCCAAAATAATTTGACAGCTGGAAATATACCAAAAAACTATTTTCGGAAAAAAAAATATTTTTAGCAATCTTGTCACCTTATACTTTCTACAAATAGAAGGCTCAACTCAGTCCCTGCCTGACAGATTTTCCTATTTTTGAATCGTACAGAAAACGTCAAAACGACTGTAAAGTGGAGGTTGCGAGCTGATTCACTGTACTGGAAGGCTTTTCACCTACTTCTTCAACATTCCAGACATTTCTAGTGCGTATACAACTACTTCGAGTAAGTAGGCCATTCACATAGTCCTGGAACTACGAAAATGCCTCTCCACATTGCAATATCATTTGAAAAAAAGCCCCTCCAGTATGATTACTTGAATGTTAGATGCGAAAAAAACAGTTCCATGCAGTCCGTATTTCTCTTTGATTCCAACAATGAAAAAAAATCCTCTAACAAATCGATATATCGCATATTATCAACCATGTCCTACTACATATAAGAAAATCTAGAACACTCTTTGTTTCTCCTTTTCAATGTACAACATGTATCCGTTTTCACATCGTATCCTTACATAGATTGAGGCCATCTCATTTTCTACTTCAAAATGCATGCATAGCACACTGTTCTCATATTATCCTTGACCCGGAAAATCCTAACTATTTTATTTCTTATTTTGGTCATTTATAAATTACCAAAAACTATAGTTGGGATATTGTCGGTGGTTGAAATAGTATCCTTAATAAGTCAAACGTCAAAAAGATTTGCATAAGTGATAGCTATCGGATAATGCCTGTTTTCCATTAGCGTATTTTCCAGTAAGTTTCTATTTACGTTTGCAGTGTTACTGAAAATCCTGTTCAGGTGTATATAGCAGTCAGTCAAATGTAGATATTCTGTAAGCGTGAAATGAGGACTACGACTCAAGTGCGATCTATGTGGGTTAAATGCAAGCTAAACAGGAGCACACAGGTAATTTAGAATTTCTAGTTTTTTTCGGATCGATGAGAGGAATACGAGTAGGCTCACGAAAATCCTCTATGTGTGGTTTCATATGCCTATATATTCCGGTCGTTGGTTTTCCCACGGTTAGTATATATCATTTAATAGATTGAAAGTCTTTTTTTCATTCAAAACTCCTCCACACATAGTAGGTACTTCACTAGCCACTCAAACGAAACAGTTCTCATAATAATGTTTGGAATATATATGTTTGATGAAGACCCTTAAATGCAGTTTAGATGTGACAGGCAACAATGATTCCCTTCCGAATAATCCATGGAGAAATATGTATCTGCATATTTGGTTTTCTTATGCTTTCACCATTTTTGTTAAAGATAGAGAACTTTTTGACGTGGCTTAAATGGCTTTCAAAAATGCTCCACCACTTCAAATTAAGGGGGCGAACTATTTCTAGAAAAAGTTATTTAAGAAGTGTGATAACCTCCTTATTCGAAGAAAATTCATACCCTCTGAGATCAACTATTAATTTAGGGAAGAAACAAAAGTCGCTTGTGGCGAGTAAACCAGCTAGCGTGTCCAGCATAGAGCATGTCAGACATAGCATCGGTAGAAGCCAAGAAGACTCGTCTCCCGGCTTGAATTTGTATGGTGAAAGAAAATTATTCCGTATTTTCCAAGCTGACGATAAATTCACAGCTGAAAAAGGAACAAACACTGACTGAACCTTGGTGACCTAACAGCGATAGAGCAACAGGTTCCTACTGTCCGCAATTTACTCGGCCTTTCCAATTTTAAATAGTTAAATTGATTGCAATACGTACACGTTATTTACATCGATTTGCCTGAAGCCTTTGATACACAAACTATTCCTTCCTAAACACAAATTACTCGAATATCCTACTCCCATTAGTTATCATATGGCTTGCCTCCTACGTTTCTAGCTAATACTCAAAGATCCTAAAAGATTCTCTTGTAATGTTGGCTCATTCAGTTATTTCCTTCCTTCCTTTGGAGATCTCCAAGGTTCTACCACTTGTTCCCTTGTTATTTCTTTTTTTCTATGAGTAACGCCCGCCTCTTGGAGCTTGCTCTACCCTGGTCAGCTAAATCTCATCATCCCTGTTTCGTCTTCTTTGGAGTCTACTCTCATACAATCCCCTTTGGTGCATTAGTGTTCTGTTAATAAACTGCCATTAAAGATCATCAAACGCCACTTGATATGCCAGTCACACAAATCGCCCGCAATATCATGATCCTACTCTTTTAGTGAACACCTTCTAAGCTCCTTTCAGGACCTGAAAATAACTTTCGTCCAAAAGCCCCCGTGTAATTCCCATTTCGTTAATATTGTTAATTGAGATTCCGGAACGCCTGATTTTATCTTCTGTGTCTCTTCGGACTCCACCTCAATCCCCCCTCTTTCATTCCTTTGAATATCCTCGTTAGAAACATCCCTCCCCTTTCTCAATTGAAACTGCCCCACATTTGAAGCTGTGGAACGCAAATTCATTCAGTCCCTCTTATTTAGAAAAACTTTCCTTGTATGGACTATCCCTTCCGCCTACGCACATTCAATCTCCTTTATCTGCAAAAACACCTTGTTTTCCTTTAGAGGTATACTCCTTCCAGAAGTCTCATGTATAGCTCTTGATGGTCATGATCTTTGCTGGAATCCGCATAACATAAACAGCTGAACGGAACGAAACAGATAGTGTGGACCCACTATAGCTCTGTGAATATTTTTAGGATTTGCACCGAAATTTGGTTGTCCAGCTTTCCTTTTTTTCGGTATTTTTTCCTGATTGTTAGCAATAGTAATTAGTATGCAGTGCTGAGTCCCTTCTTTTTCGCTATTTATTTTTTTGTTGCTACTAATAACTTCTCTAGTTCCTACGAGTATGGAAGTCAAGAAGACGTAATCATCACTGAGGCTACCAGATGTCAGTGAGGTTCTAACCGAAAACAGCCAGTTGCCTTTAACAGCAAACCATACAGAGGATGCAGTCCGTTTGACATTCCGAGTTATAGAAGGTTTTTCTCGACTTCTCCAGCACACCTGGTACAGCGTGCAACCAATCAACATATACAAGCGTTCCTGTTAAACAAGAGCCTATGGACCACGAAAAGCGAATAGTATAGGTCAAATCCAAAGAGGAACATTTTAGGTTCTGGACCATTATTTGTAAGTAATGCCGAGTAATGCGAGAGGCGGTCAAAGGGTAGTATAGGTCCCAGGGCGAAACGTGGATTGGTACCCACGATGGAGCATAAAACCTGGGAAATGCCTGCTGAACCAACACCAACAGCTCTACTACCAAACCCTATCTCCACCTCCACGTGGTGACCGCTGGGAGCTCTTTCTTAACGAAAAGCTGCAGACGGAGAAGGATGAAGGCGAGTCTCCCGCGCCTAAAAACAGGACAAATTGTACCAACTGGTCCTCCAGGTTGGGGGTTGGGTAGGGCTGACAACCCTACACGGAAAAGAACTCGTTACGAAGCCACAACAGGAGCCTCGGATAGGACGAATTTTAAAACGACGGACCCGGCAACGAACACGGCATAATGATTTGCGCATTTTCTCATGGAACGTGCGCTCTCTGTACAGAGATGAAGCTGATGAGCAGCTAGCCGATACCCTGCCCCAATATAGGGCTGATATAACAGCGTTGCAAGAGATGCGATCGACAGGGACCGGTTTCCTGGAGAAGAGCCACTACACCATATATTATAGCGGTCATCCAGTAAACCATGTGCTCGGAGTAGGTTTCTTAGTCAGCCAAAAAATGAAACCTGGTGTTATCGGCTTTGAAAACATAAGCGAACGGCTATGCACTCTGCGCTTGAGAGGCAAGTTTAGAAATATAAGCCTCATAAACGTTCACGCCCCTACAGAGGAGATTGCAGAGTCGGAGAAGGATACCTTCTACGAGGCAGTAGAACGAACCCTCGAAGCCTGTCCCAGATATGATATCAAAATCATACTTGGGGATTTTAACAGCCAAGTAGGGAAGGAGCCCGTATTCAGGCGATACGTTGGCTCCCATAGCTTACACGAGAAAACAAATGATAACGGACTGCGGACTATTCAATTAGCAGGGTCACACGAAGTGGTTGTTGGAAGTACCTGGTTTGCGCGGAAAGCGGTCCACAAACATACGTGGGCCTCTCCAGACGGGACCACTTTCAACCAAATTGACCACGTGTGGATCGAACGCCGCCACCTCTCAGTCTTGATGAATGTCAGAACATATAGGGGGGCAATATAGACTCGGATCACTATCTCGTTGGCGTGGTGCTCCGAGCTCGAATAACAATACCACCTAGAATCCCATCTGACAATCAGGTGAGAGTCAACACTGAAGCCATCCACAACACAACCCTCCGCGACACCTATAAGAGGGAAATGGATGCCGCAATAACCGCAGTCAACAGAGGACCTGGAGATGAAGCATCAAGAAATGATCTTCACAATCACCTGAAGAACGTTATCATGGATACGGCCACAAGCATACTTGGCCCCAGCCGCAAAAGGAGTCGGAACGGCTGGTTTGACGATGAATGTAAGCTAGCAACGGAACGGAAGAACGCCGCATACCGAGTAATCTTGCATTCTCAAAGAACGCGGGCACACGCAGAGACTTATCACGAACTCCGTCGAGCGGAGAAGCGACTTCACAGACGGAAAAAGGAAGCCTGGGAGAACCAACAAGTCTGTGAATTAGAAAAGTACAGGGAGCAACCGCACCAGGCGTGCAAGTTTTACCAACAAGTCAGCAGGATGAAGCCTTATACACCTCGATGTTCATCCTGCCGAGACAAAGAGGGAAATCTGATTTCCGACAGAATGGACATATTAGAGCGATGGGTTGAGTACTTTGATGAGCTACTGAACAACCAGAACATCGGCGAGTTGGAGGTCCCGCCAACTGAAGATGACGGAATATTGCCACCACTAAATTTAGGAGAAACAGTCCGTGCAATTCATCGCCAGGAACCGATGGAATTACAGCCGAATTGGTTAAATATGGAGGCGACCAGTTACACCAAGTGGTTCATCAACTTGTGCTCAAGGTATGGGATAGCGAATCAATGCCTGACGATTCGCAACGAGGCATTATCTGTCTCATACATAAAAAGGGAGATATCACACAGTGTAGCAATTATAGAGGGATCACGTTACTGAGTACCATCTATAAGATAAGTCAAGCGACGACGGCTTTACGGTTTCTTACCAGGGCAGAGGCAAATCGTCAGACGCTGCCTCACCTCTGCCCTGGGAGCAGCGTGAGCCTCTGCCCTGGTAAGAAACCGTAAAGCCGTCGTCGCTTGACTTTTTTTAAAAAAGTTTGGGTGCAAGCCCTGCGAGGGGTCCGTGGACCAGAAAAGAAGGATTAAGTTGCTCCTCAATTGGTCCGGTCCTGCATTAAGTTGATGCGGACTTAGGACCCCCTTCATTCTCAAAACGAATCTATAAGATATTCTCCACTATCTTGCTAGGCCGGATAGCCCCATACGCCCAGAAAATCATTGGCCCATACGAAAGAGGCTTCACTCCAGGCAAATCAGCAACAGATCAGATTTTCTCTCTGCGGCAAGCGATGGAAAAACTGTTGGAATATGGACAACAGTTGCACCATCAGTTCATCGACTTTAAAGCCGCCTATGATAGCATAGCCAGGGTAAAACTGTACACGGCCATGAGAGAATTCGGTATCCCGACGAAATTAATAAGACTGACTAGGCTGACCCTGACCAATGTGCGAGGCCAGATAAAAGCAGCAGGATCACTCTCAAGACCATTCGACATCAACAACGGTCTACGACAAGAGGATGCGCTATCGTGCGTCCTCTTTAACCTGGCCCTCGAGAAAGTGATCCGTGATGCTGAGGTGAATGCAAAAGGTACGATCCTCTTCAAGTCCACCTAACTACTGGCCTATGCTGACGATATCGACATCATGGGAAGAACCACCCGAGACGTTCAAACTGCCTTCATCCAGATCGAGCAGGCGGCGCGAGATCTTGGGCTGCACATCAATGAAGGCAAGACAAAATACATGGTGGCAACGTCAGCACCGAAGACGAATCAACCAACAAGATCAAACCGCACTGGTCAAACACGAAGAAGAATAAGGATAGGAGAATACAACATTGAGACCGTTGATAATTTCTGCTATCTGGGCTCGACAATCACAACCGATAACAGCTATGATGATAAAATCCGCGCACGGTTGTTGTCAGCCAACAGAGCCTATTTCAGCTTAAAAAGACTGTTCCGCTTGAAACGTCTCACCATAGGGTCAAAGCTCTTACTGTACAAGACTATGATCTTGCCAGTCCTCATGTATTCCTCGGAGACTTGGGTTCTTAACAAGAAGAATTGCGAACTCTTGACCGCGTTCAAGAGAAGAATCCTCCGAAGAATTTTTGGCCTCCTACATAAGGATGGACAATTCCATAGCCTACACAATGACGAAATCTAGGAACGATATCATGACCTCCAGGTTGTGCATAAAATTCGGCACAATAGGTTACGGTGGGCGGGTCACTTAATCCGTATGGATGAGGATGATCCCACCCGGAAAGTCTATAAGGGCAATATTTATGGTAGAAAAAGAAGACGAGGCAGACCCTGCCTAAGATGGAGCGATGGCGTAGGTCAGGACGCCAGACAGCTTTTAGGGATATCGAATTGGTGGACCTCGGCGCAAAACCGGGATGTCTGGAGTTCCTTATTAAGGCAGGCCTAGACCGGATACCGGTTGTTGCGCCGTTGATGATGATGATGATGATTCTTTGGAACACACGTGAATATTATTGCGTTATTCTGTCATAAAAAAAATCCATAAGAGGAGATAGTCTAGATGAGAGAACATACAAAGTCTGTAGAAAAAATATAATCATATAAAAGTTTATATCTGCAGATTGAACAATAATTTTAAGACTCAAATTAAAATTCACCTCCAACTTGTCAAGTAGAATTGCAGCACGATTTCAAGAATTACACCAAAACAATTCTATGTAAAGTCACTGCAAGGATATCTGATTGGACAAAGGAGGTGACGGTGTAAACCACGCACTAGCGCTGGGCAAAATCATAATCCTTGATTACATGATCATCATAATCAATGATTGCATGATTACGATCAAAATTCCATAATTTATAATCTGACTGCAATCATAATTGAGTTCTCTTGATTACAATTACAATCACATAATCATAATCATGTAATCACAATTATTATTGATTACATGATTACGTTTTCATAACTGCGTAAATCTGCGTTATAATAACTGCAATTAGTGTCATATTATCAAGATCAGATAACATTCTGCCAGTCCTTTATGATCTTTAAGGAATTTTCCATTTCGCCTTATCACGCCGAGAATCGTCTATTTTTCAAGCAATGCCTACGTCATCTGTGTTAGACAAAAGCCTGTGTCTCTGTCTGGCCTACACAGCAGACAGACAAATGTCTTACGCCGATAACAGAGTGTCAAAGGCCCGTCGAGGAATATTGAAAGGGAGAGTCTATTAATAGGTTATAATAGGGACGGAAACCCTCAGGGATAAGTAGACGCAGGGACTGATCCCTGCCATTGAAAAGAAAGCATAAGGAGGCAAAAACAATGCCGTCAGTTAACCTACAAGCTTAAGTTGGACACTTCACTTGCAAACTGCAATGGAATCCTAGTGTACACGGACCACGTTTTTTCCCACTGTTAGAGATTTAAGGACGCAATGCAAAATTTGGAGGAAACTCTTGGTCAAATACTGATACCAGAAAATCTGGTGCGGAAGTGCTAGCATGCCGGGAGGATGGGAAAGCGATCAGTCCGCATGATCAAAACTGTCCAACTAAAAATGCAGCACTGCCTATGGAAATCCCATATGCTTAGCTAGAATGAGCTAATTCCCCCCATTATGAAATCCATATTGATGGTTCCACTCTCTCGTGAAAGGAATGTGGTTTTAGTGGTTCAAAATCCCGCATACTACCGCTTGGAAGATAGTGTCTTTCGTAGATTTCCACCTCCTTACTTCTAAACGCTAGTTTTTGTAATAAAAAATATGTGCCCATACGGTCTCTCAGAAAACAGGCACAAAAATTCTGTTTGTATCAGACAACAGGCGGACAATTGATTGTTAACAAAAAAAAAACAATTATAGATAAAACAGTTAAGTAATTGTAATCATGGCTATGATTGCAGTGCGGTGATTACATATAATTGCGTGATTAAGATTCAGTGAATATAATTACAATCATAATCACGACATATGATTACGAATATAATGCTGTAATCATTCTAATTACTGATTATAATCGTAATCATAACCGTCGATTTTGCTCATTTGTCACGCACTTCGAAATTGGAGAAACCGTACGGACACCTGTTCTACCATCCACTCCTGAAAAAATTACCATGAGACCTGCCAAAAGTAAAATTGCCAGATGGAAGCTCGTTGTACTCTTGAATAAGGTCCAGACCGACGAAACCATGCCAGAAGATTGGGGCAGAAGTCTGATATGTTGTGGAACCTATAGAAGGATATAGTTGCTGTACTCGGGCTTTAAGATGCTTTCGAAAGGAAGCTCAAGCCATTCATCCGGCATATTCAAAATTGTCTGATTTTCATAGGCAATCATAAGAAATAACAGGCAACTCACTTTTAAGACGCTATGGCGGTGGAAATTCGTAGAAAATTCAACCCCAAAACCCCACAAAATTGAAAATTCCTACGGCCCCAAGTTTTCTGAACTTGTCTGAATTGGTCAAACATACAAAAGCTACGATTGGTCAGCTTTTCTGGGAGAAGTTAATACTTGAAAAGATGATAGCAAAACAGACCAATTTGGATCAAGCCCTTGAAGTATGTTAAAGCACTTTATTAGAGACCGGAACAATATATTAGGAGAGAATGTGGTCAGCATTGCGATCGCCCATGATTGTTACTCTGATTTCTCTCAGCTACTCATTCACAACTAAGCCGACTAGTATCCAACATCCAGCTACAAAAAAAAATCCTCCCGCTGCCAGTGAGAATTGAACTGCAAATGAACGTTCTAGTAGCCACTCGTATATAACCACTTTTTGGGTTTAGAATTAGCAAAGAAGAGTGTAATATGTTTTCTCCGTATGAAGTACTAAATAAAATGTCCCCAGATTATGGTCCGAAAGAAGCCCTTGGTTACCAATTAGGCGAATGAAAGATAAAATTCAAAGTTAAAACGGTAGGATACCCTCTAAAAAACTTTCGAACTGAAAAATCAGTATGGCACCCTTATACGAGGGTTATTTCAAAAATAAGGTTCCAAACGTAGTAACTTTATCGCACATTAACTTAGGCGAAATCAGCCCTTTTCGCTAGTTCCTCCACCACCGATTCCAGCAACAATCGCCCGTGTGTGACGGTCAATACCAGGCTGACAGCCATCCGGCGTCACCGCCAGATGTGAAATTCATGTCATCCGGCAATTGGCTGCTGAAATTCCATAGGCTTCTGAAGCTTCAACTGACAGGATTTTGAAAGAAAGGTTAAGCTACCACAAGGTGTGTACAGGCTAGGAGCCGCACATGGTTTCAGATATCCACGAACAGCAGCGCGTCGACTGTGCTCGGGAGTTTTTGAGTGATCGTGGCAGAACCATGGTACGTAACCGAAACGCTAATCAGTAAATACTTGATACGATATATGATGATTTGAATCTTGAAGCATATGACCGAGAAAAATGGAAAAGTCGACCGAGACCTTCCAAAGACTAAAGAAGAAGCTTTTTACCAGCTGATACCTAAATAATATGTTAGTAGTTTTTTGGCAGTCGACAATAAACGGAGCATACTCATACCAACAACAAGCATTTAAGTGGAACCTTCAGAATATCTGAAGGAGCAGCCGATTGAGAGCGGCTTACAGGCGGAGGATCATCAAGAGACGGCGGAACTTGGAACGAGCTTAGAAGACCAAAGTCGTGAAGAATGGAGATATCTGGTAAGCTCCCTAAGATCCTAAAAAAATATGGATTTAATTATTACTATTATCATTGTGAACTGAAACCGGAAAACTATTAAAAGTTCTCACGAAGAAATTGTTTCAAACGAAGGTAAAATCAACACAGTGTCTTTCTGACTCTCAAACGTTATGAACCATTTTAGAAAGTGTACATCTGTATGAAAGACCGTTCTCAGAAACCACTAGTCGTGATAAAAAGCTAAAATTGAAAAATTTGGTGTAAACTCCAATAATATTAGCAACTTTCTAATAAAGTCGTATTTTCATATATTAGAAATATTTCGATGGAATAAATATACAAAGGGGATCATCCGAATATATAACATCTCATTAGTGATGAGGCTGTGATTCACTTACATTCTTCTTTGAAATAGTGATACGCATAATACTATGAACTCGAAAAAAACACTCCTCATCTCAATGATTCGGAATCAATTATTCATGTGGATTGAGTTTCGATGCTGTACCCATACGGCCATCACATGCATTGGCTTGCTTTCTATAGGCATTAAATAAGCATATGAAAAATAATTAAAAATTGATTAATACTCGAAAAAATCCCGGATGCACGTTTTTAAGCGTTATATGTTATGCTCTTTCAGTGAATACTCAACAAAAACAAGTCTACCAAAAATAATGAGAAGAATACATAAATAAACTAAAATTATTAAAAAAAAAAGAGTGCGTAATTGCAAAGTCAATGATTTCTTTTCCATATGAAGTAGGCGATGTTACACACGCATATTTAATTGCCAGAAAACCTATACATGAGCGCATGCGAAACATGTCCATACATTGGGTAACCAATGCGAACAATCTTTTGTATGTATGACCAGTAAGGGAAAATATACTATTGTAGATAATACGTCCCATTTTAAACACAGTAGATTGGCTTTATGTAGATATCTTTAGTATGCTCCAACGGAGACTAACAATCTAAGAATTCAGTCGGGCATGTGATAATCCCCCATGAGTGGAGAGGTTATGAGCTCTCGGCATGTGATATGTAGATGTTTGTGTTATTGTCGTTAAATGTAATCAAAATGCTAAATTATATTTACTGTCAAAGTATGGTTGCGAATACATGTGAGTTGGAATCAGAGACGATGGAATACATTCAGCTCATTCAGGTTTCACGCGGACGATTAAGCAAAAATGTGATTTTATATGAATTTTAATGTACCCTTAGGGGTACACACGTAACCTGGACTATTTGTAGAAGATTAAGTCTTTTTAGAATGGGTTAAGATAAAGATTACCCAGACGCCTCTTCTACTGATAGGCATGCCCTTCTTATTAAAAGGGTTGCAAATGCGCCACCATTAGAAGAAAAACTGAGCTTGACAAAACTGAGTGAATCATCATCAACGGCGCAACAACCGGTATCCGGTCTAGGCCTGCCTTAATAAGGAACTCTAGACATCCCGGTTTTGCGCCGAGGTCCACCAATTCGATATCCCTAAAAGCTGTCTGGCGTCCTGGCCCACGCCATCGCTCCATCTTAGGCAGGGTCTGCCTCGTCTTCTTTTCCTACCATAGATATTGCCCTTATAGACTTTCCGGGTGGGATCATCTTCATCCATACGGATTAAGTGACCCGCCCACCGTAACCTATTGAGCCGGATTTTATCCACAACCGTACGGTCATGGTATCGCTCATAGATTTCGTCATTGTGTAGGCTACGGAATCGTCCATCCTCATGTAGGGGGCCAAAAATTCTTCGGAGGATTCTTCTCTCGAACGCGGCCAAGAGTTCGCAATTTTTCTTGCTAAGAACCCGAACTGAGTGAATACGTGCTGAAAATCATGTTCCAGGCTGTAGTTACTGCCATCCCTAGGGCTAGGATTTTTAAGCTCTTAAACCCATTGTTGATGCAGAAAAGTTCAGTGGTATCTCATATCCGCCTTAAAATAACTTTTAAAGATTCTTCTCTGAACAAAAGTTATGTAAACGAAAGACAATTCTCGAGACTTTCAATTCAAAACAACATAGGAGCGAGGCTGTATTAACCGGATACTTTCCTCAAAGCGTCTTGTACCCCTTATTGGGTTCTCTTTATCTAAACAATAGAAATCTTAACTTCTTCCAAAGCCCCTGCATGTTTTATCGTCGGCTTTCAAGTGACGAAAACTTACATCCATTGTACACTTGGCTCAATGACTGTGAGCCACATACTTTCAAGATTGCTCTATCTCTGGTCTGCCTATTGATATTAACGCTGTTGCCATCGTGATAGACAGAGTCTTGCTTGTCGGCTACGTTGTCATGGGCCGTTATGACACATTTTCCTGAATCAAATTATTGAATGAGTGTATTTTTCTTCAGCAGATGCATGACAAATAAAGAAGTGAAACGACGTAGCAATAGTATAGCATAATGGGCCGAAAAACCCAGAGCCAGAGCCGGAGTCGACATTCTACAATGAGTGCCACATCAAATTAATAGAAGTCAATAATAATTAGCTGGTATTTCTCTTTCTTTTTTGTTAATGGCCATCTTACGAAATCTCGAGTTGTTCGCTGTTGCTACACTCGGCATGACATTAACCGATTTCAAATGGGAACTGAGAAAACAACGAGAATGGAGACTCGAGCAGCAAGAAAAGAATTTACAGTAAAAGACAAGAAAAATGATCTTCGTCTTTTTGATTTTCCAAGAAATTCGACAAGCGGGAATATGCAATTCGCATGCTTCAAGCTTCGCTACATAGCTGTGCACGTGATTATGTTATCTCCCCAACAGGCATGTGTTGAAATAGGTCAAGCCAGATGAGATAAGAATTAAGAATATTTTCATAATAAAAAAAACCCCGGCTCTATCTCAAACAAAGTAAACAAAAAGTTTGAAGATTTCCCTTCTGCTGCTTCAGGAGCTAGTATAAGATTAGCCAGTTTGCGTCGCAGATTTTCTGAATGTCTCAATTTTCGACCAGACTGTAGCTAAAGCATGCGATTAAATGATTCAATTGGAGATTTTTCGCAGCGCTGCCATTTGTTATAGCCAACTCTTCGTGTATGTGGCACGATATAAAAATAAATTTTTTACAGGTAGGCAATGTTATATGCAACAACGTAGAAAAGATACGATGGTATGGTGAAGCGACCATTCTCACCGTATTTTATTGATATAAAGTTCGTCTGTATTGTTGATATACGCTTACGTCTAGACGCGCTTTCGTGGGATTCTCTTACATACGGGAAAATAGATAGTGGATATTTTTCGAGAGCGATGATGAGTGCCTGTTAAAGTCGACAATGGCGAAGCTTCAGTTATATTCCATCCAAAGTGGTTGGACAACTATCCAACACAATTCTTCTTAAGGGTATAAGGCTGAGTCAAAACCTTAACCCCTTTTTTCATACCAATGCAAGCCACCTTACTACACCTAGGTCCCATCCTTTAGGAATATATAATAGAACTTTCAGGATCTGTGCATGTACGGGCTTTGTTCGAACCACAGTAGCATGTCTCCATCGATGAAACGGTTTAGTCTAAAATTGATACTTAATTAGAACGTTTTTGAGTACTATCGAATGTTTCATGGAGAAAATAAATTTCATGGAAGATTTACCAACAAAATAAACTGAAAAGCTTATCAAGAGTGCCATTCATTGGAATTTCCAGTTGTTGAATTTGTCTGCGACAAGACTGCCATTAGTGGGACCAAATAAATATTACGCAGCAAGTTATGTACTCATTCAAAATCAATAGATCTCCACGAGCTAAAAAGAAAGGTTTTTATTATTATGAAGTGAAAATGGTAAATAATCCTTGATGCGCTTCTTGAGTTTGACCAGTAATATATCCGGAATTGCTTAAGGTGACATGATTCCTCCTAAAAATTTGAATGAGCCTCTCCTATTTATTCACAATGGTAAATGCTCTTAGGTATCCTAAGTTCCACCTATCTCAAAAACCTATATATGCGGATATAAACACCTACAGGTATTCGCGTCCCGAAGTATTCAATCTGTTCTTTCCAACATAAAATCTCAACTCTTTTTACCACTACCTAATCATAGTTGGAAAATATGCTAACGGAGAGAGCAAGCAGGAGCAAGCACCTTAAAGGTAAAGAAGGTTTGGTAGTACACGCAAAAAGCGACAGAAATTGAAAAAAAAAACAAAGAAAATATGTGAGGACATCTGAGGAAATCCGGATTCGGCATGTACAATGTCTAACACAGCTCTTGCGGGAATCAAAGGTCTGCCCAAAATTCACAGGTTGAATAAAGAAATTAGAAGAATCATGACCCTAATACCAGAAACCAGGGTTTGAAAAATCACGATTTTTTCGTATCTAAGGGATTTTTTTTTAATCAAATAAATCATGATTTTTTTTAATCAAATAAATCATGATTTTCTGTTTATATTTATAATAAATTTGCCGGGTAAATTTGTAAAATATGGAAATATACTATTATTAACTTTATTTGTGCAGATATCGGAACCGGATATATTTTGAGGCCTAGATTTCGTAGGGATGCATCACTGTGATTTTTTTCAGATTTTTCGGTTCTGAGAACGAGATCTGTTACACTTTTTGGGGGTCATATTTTGAGCCCTCACTCCCCTATGTTTCACCCAACATGAAATATTAAACCAGTTTCGAAAAGTACTAATTGAAATCTTTCATTTGATACCCCACGTGGCTACATTCTGTAAAAAAAAAATTTACACCCTCCATTCACATGTATGGAGAGCCCCCTCTTAAACTTAACACAAGATGGCGCCACTTACTGCATGTAAAGGGAACAACAGATTACATACTCTCACCAATTTTGGTGATAATCGGTCTAGCCGTTTCCGAATAAATCGGGTGTGACTGACAGACAGACGGACTGCCGAACAGCCAACAGAAAGTGATGGTTACTGTAGCAAAACAAACTATGGTGAAAACATCTCTTCCCAAGAGGCTCTTTGACAAAGAAGGTATTCAAGGTGAAAGAGACATCTCAGCAATGCGCAATAAGCGCCAAAGAGATCCCAACGAAGAGGTACAATCACCCCAACGGACAGCGAAACGCAAAAAGGAGAAACCAATTCCGGCGCAATGTAGGAAGACAGGAGACGGAAGCTTATCGGCTCACCCGGAAAAGGCCACTAACCGCGCCGAAGAATCTACCTGGACTAAAGTAGAAGGTAAGAAACGGTTGCAAAGGAGAGCCAGGCCAGACGCGCTGATCATAACAAAAACTAGCGAGCTGACGTACGCGGAGATTTTGCGTAAAGTAAAAGCAGATACCTCCCTGACTGAACTAAGTGGTAATGTTACGCGTATCAGACGTACGCAGAAAGGTGATCTGTTGCTGGAGCTTAAAGCGGGTGAAGATGTAGGCGAAAACCTACGAAAAAAAATCGAAGTGGCACTAGGTGAGGCTGCGGCAATCAAAATGAGCAGAGATTCAGTGGTGATAGAATGTAAGGACTTGGATGAAATCGCCACGAAGTCGGAGATCTGTGAAGCCTTGCAATCTTAATTAGGACTACAGTCAGTGAGCGAGGCCAACGTGCTACGACTTAGGAAGGCGTACGAGGATACACAGATAGCGTCGATAAGTCTTCCTGTCGAAGCAGCAAAAAAGGCGATAGCAGCAGGTAAAGTTCGTAGGGTAGTTGGGTAGTTTGCCGGATACGAGAACAAAGTCAGGTGCATAAATGTTTTAAGTGCTGGCATTTCGGCCAAATTGCGAAAGCCTGTACCAGCTCACAAGACAGATCTAGTCTGTGCCGCAAGTGCGGAGAGCCAAGCCATTTTGCGAAGGATTGCAACGGAAAGCCCAAATGCATGTTCTGTGTCGAAATGAAAAATAGTGACAGCGCCCACATTGCAGGAAGCAGTAATTGCCCAGTATTCAGAAAGGCGTTCATAAATCCCAGTATTCAGAAAGGCGTTCATAAATAAGCACAAATGAAGTTTATGCAACTAAATCTGAACCACTGTCGAGCGGCCCAAGACCTGCTCTCCAAGAGCGTGTTTGAAAATAATGTCGACGTAGCTATTGTATGCGAACAATATGAAAATCTTCATAGCGGAGTATGGGTAGCTGACAAAAACAGCAAAGCCGCGATATGGAGCTGCGGAAGTCGTGCTATAGAAGATGTAAAAAAACATCCAGAGAACGGATTTACACGTGCCAAAATAGGAGGTATATACATCTATAGTTGTTACGCAGCCCCGAGCCTCACGCTGGAGGAATTCACCTTGTTGCTTGATAAACTATCCTTTGATGCCAGGCGCTATAATCCCAAAATAATTGCCGGTGATTTCAACTCATGGGCAGAAGAATGGGGAAGCAGAAAAACAAATGCAAGGGGGCAAAAACTGCTAGAGGCATTCTCGCGTCTAAATGTCGTACTTGCGAACTCTGGGGGAGCCAACACATACCGGAGGGAAGAATTACAATCGGTAGTAGATGACACATTAGTATCGGGAAGCGCACAAGAAAAAATTTTACAGGCTGCAGAAAAATTGCAGCGGGCATGCGATGCCTCTATGCCACGGCGTAGCGCTTTGCGAAGACGAAATCCCAATTTCTGGTGGAATTCAGAAATTGAGGAATGTCGGAAAAACTGCCTCAGAGCTAGGAGATCCTCCCAGCGCAAAAGAAATCAACCTGAATTCGTTGAGCTGCACATGCAATACAAGAACGCGAGGAAAAAATTGCAAGTAGCTATCACGAAGAGCAAATCCGAACATTTCCATGGGGTGGCGCCTACAGGTCTGTAATGTCATCAGTGAAAGGCAAGCGCTCTCCACCGATTACCTGTCCAAAATTACTTCAAAACATAGTGGACACTCTCTTCCCAGAAGATGTGAACTACAAAAATCTGCCTAAAGTGCATGTAAACCCCGACGAAATTCTTGAAGTGGTAGAAGAGGAAATTTTTGATGCAGCAAGGAAATTCGCTGAAAATAAGACCCCAGGGCCAGATGGAATCCCGAATATCGCCCTGAAAGTGGCAGCCAGGTCAGCACCAGGTATGTTTACCAAAGTTTTTGCGGCATGCCTTAGAGAAGGAGAATTCCCCGAGCAATGGAAGCTGCAAAAGTTGATACTTATTCCGAAGCCAGGTAAACCATTGGGAGACCCCTCCTCATATCGACCGATATGTTTGGTCAATACCATTGGTAAACTATTTGAACGAGTATTATACAACAGACTGCTCACTGTCGATTTGGGCGTGATGATTCGCCATATTGCCCACAGTGTGCAAACATTCCAGAGGACGCAGAACACGTCTTTTTTCACTGCCCCAGATTCGAAACCCAAACGGCTACATTAGAAGCTACCACCGGGGAGCACTTTACACCCGAAAATATCATGGAGCTTATGGTGAAAGCCAAGGGTATATGGACCGAAGTTAAAAAAGTGATTACAGCCATCGAAAAGAAGCTTAGGCAGGAGGAAGTCATCCGAAAAAATGAACGCGAGAGGAACACGAATGTTGACATGAGCGCAGAATAAATTCTGATCCAGCCCCGCGCCGTAATACCAAATGAGAGTCCCGCGGGGAGAGTGGAAGGAGAAGGAGGTGGTTTTAGTGGGTAAGAGTCCCACATAACCGTGTGACAGGAGCCTGCGGTAGCTTTTGAAGCTTTCCACCTTCCATCCGAAAAAAAAAGACAGACAGACAGACAGACAATAAACCGATTTTAATAATGATGTCAATTTATTTCACCAGCTTTAGTTATTATCTCCCAGAAAACCGGTCAAACAGTTATAGCCAAGTGAAACGTTTTCAAAAATTTGCTTCTAGGTCAATGCTCCTTTCTACATTATAGTGATGCGTCAGTTTACACAGCTGAAAAAGCCAATAATTTTATTGCACCCCCAAGCATCGAAGAAATTCGTCCAGCTCGACATTTCCTTGATCTAGCAATATGATTGCTGATTACTTCGAAAAATGTGTAAAACAAAACCTTATTAAAATCGGGTCGCGGTCTGTCTGTCTGTCACAAGCATTTTCCTCGAAAACGATAAGCGCGTGACACCAAATTTGGTGGAAAGGTGGGAACTGTGAACGCTCACATATACAGTGAGTTACATCCTTCTACGTCGAATTTAAGGGGAGTTCCCAGATATTCAAAAGGGGGGTGAACATATTTGTTTCTACAAATATATTCATGTGGGGTATCAAATGAGAGGTCTCGGTTAGTACTTTCCGAAGCCGGACAGCTTTAACATTTGTTGGAAAACTAGGGAGTACGGGGGTCAAAAGTGATCACTTTATAACCGAAAAATCTGAAAAAAATCAAGAGGCTGCCATTAAATGGTGCCTATGGTTTCGAAATATCCTCCATACCGATATCTGTCCAAATAAAGTTAATAATAGTATATTACTATGATTTTTAATAATTGACTCCAAATCCCCCTTAGCTCATCTTAGAATCACGAAATTGCAGCTATATGGCTATAGTATATATAGAGCATAATCCTGCCAAGTTTGCTAGAAATGGCAAAAAAATCACGGTGACTGCTTGAAAACAAGACCTAAAAATACAATCCATCGTGATGTCTGCCCAAAATAATGAATACTAGAAAATTCCCTTCAGTGCACCTCTGCATTATGGAACGATAATATGAGACACGATACTGGAAACTTTGGTGGAAATCCTATTAATATTAACAGAGTTGTAGTAAATCAACGAATTCGTTTTTGTTAAGGAAATCATAAAACCTTTATTTATTTTAAATAATAAGATAATGTGTCTTTGTTTGGCATTGGTTAATTTTTGTCGTGTTTTACAATGGCACCATCCTTTGAAATCTGTTCCTCCAGGAATATGCCAATCTAACATTGCTCCGTTGCAACATAGACAAAACATTGGAAAATCGAGTTGATATAAAGAAGTTAAGTACAAGCCGAACAAACTCCAAAAAAAAAATCAAATTTTCACGGGCCATAACGCATTAGGCTCGAAACTATTTTAAGTTCTTCGTCCAACTATTGGGAAATGATATTTTCCACGAACAGAAAGCTGGGAAGCAAGCATACGAGGAGATATTTAACTTCCTAACGAACCCGAAACTATTGACGTCAAAGTTATGGAATGAAAATTTTGTATCGTCCAAAGGATAGAAAATAATCAAGAGTTACGATGAAAATCTTGCCCTTCACACAGTTTGTGGATGTCGATTCAACCATAAATTTCCTTTATTATTTGGCATTTCACAGACCTTTCCCTTGCTTTGCTTCCCTGAAAGGCGGGAAGTGCTTAGCGGAAATTATTTTTAGATTGAGGAGTATTTGCTTCCATAAGAGATAATTTAGTTTCACGACTAAAACTTTCATTTATAAATAGACATATTATCAAGTTTAAGAGGGTCAAATGCCTTCTTCCTCATTTTTCGCTGGAAGATTGTATTTGTGTGATTTCAACTTTGTAATTTGATAACAGTCTGTAGCATAATCCCCGAGAAAGAGTTAGGATATTTGTATGTTATTGAAGGGGTTCAGTCGAGCAGTGCACTGCAGGATAGACTGACGCGGAACATAGCTCGCTTAGGCCAACCTATCTCTCTCGGAGGATGAGCTGTCTCTCCTCTGGGGTGGTGCGTTGATTTTCAGGGGTCAAGCCTCTCGTCTACCAAGACCGTTAGTGAGTGATGATAGCCACACCCTGTAGGAGGTGACCCTATTATTAACAAAACGCTACGGATCTAGATTGGGGAGTCGAAAAACACCTCTCCTAATCCAGGGTGTCATGCGAACCGTGCCCATTGGATAGTTTGCAGTCGGGGATAACTGACTGTATTCGAACGGAACCTCACTCATATCTGGTCGCCTCAATGAATAAGCTAGACCTTATCGTGCTACGGGGGCTATATCACGGCGGACCTCCTAACCCCCAGACTCGTGGGAATCAAATGAGTACAAGCAACAAAGAAAAAAAAAACGAAAACCAACAAAGCGAGACCCCGTACCGCACACAAACTATTTAATCAGGCGGAGGCACATCTCCGAAATACTGAGACCCAGGTGATAACTCCCAAAAAGGGAGAAGTTGGGATGTCAATCAGTGGATTCAAGGTTAACATTGGTATACTGCGTGGGCAACAACCAACGAACACCACTGCTCAAAAAGCAGGCACCAGCAAAAGCACGTCTGAGATAAATATATCAACCGACAGGAAAGAGACAGGTCTCAGTGGCTCAGGTATTAAATGGTACCTGCGCTATATGAAGGAAGGCTTGAAACCAGAAGAGGCCCTTAAGAAGGCTCAGAACAAACCTAAGACATCTCTACCGGAGCCCAGAAACCGGGGAACAGCAGAGATCAGCCCACATGAAGGGAATGCTCCCAAAAAATCCAAACCTGAATCCAAGGGGGGAGAAAAAACCGGGTGGGGGTAACTAATGCCTGGTGCAGGAAGGTGGGACTGCAGATTAACCCAGTCAAAACCACCATAGTACCATTCACTAGGAGACATAAGCTTGATCACCTGAGAGCCATAACATTACATGATATGGAGGTGAAACGAGAAACGGAGGTCAAATCTTTGGGAATTACGGTAGACCAAAAATTACTCTGGAAGACACATGTCGGAAACACTCGTCGGAAAGCCACGAGGGCTCTGATGACTTGCAGATCCATAGCAGGAAAAGAATTGGGTTGCAGCCTGAAGATACTACTTTGGATATATACTGCAATAGTAAGGCCAATGATTACCTATGGAGCGATAATCTGGGCAGAATGAACCGAACTCAGCACACAAGCCAGAGAATTACATAAGCTCCAAAGACTGGCTTGCGTGTGTATCAGTGGGGCAATGAGGACATGCCCAACGGCATCCCTGGAGGTCCTTCTGAGATTAACTCCTCTCCATCTGCACATACAAATGCAAAGAGGGCAATATTCAGAACGACCGAAGGAAGATTGATTTTCTTTCTAGGCGCTATCCCGAATTACTGATACCAAGGGATAACATGACAACGAGGTTTCACTTCGATAAGGAGTTTGAAACACGTTGGAGTAACAAGGCAAATTGAGAGAGCGTGGCTGCGACATACTGCTTAAACCAGCAACTGATTACTTGGTACACTGACGGATCCCTCATAGCAGAGGTAGCGGATACCAGTATCATTGGTCCAAGGAAAATGTACTTTGAGCCAATGGGCAGGTACACAAGCATATTCCAGGCGGAAATATACGTCATAGGCAATGTGCCTCCTTTAATCTCCCAAGGAACTACAGGAGGCAGAACATAGCTATTCTCACAGATAGCCAAGCAGCGATCAAGGCACTTAGGTCCAAACAAGTGAACTCTAAACTGGTCTGGAGACTGAATACACTCAGCTCATCCAAGGTCTGGATAATTTGGGTTCCAGGCCATCCTGGGTTGGTAGGCAACGAAGCAGCGGACGAACTAGCCAAGAAGGAAGCAGGGACGCCTTTACACGGGCCAGAACTCTTCTGTGGAATTGGAAACGATTTCCTGGCTATGACTCTAGGAAATGAAGAGGAACGGTTGAGGGAACTATACTGGGCAGGCATACTAAAGATGGAGCAGTCCAGGGTGCTTATTGGGGGATACGAACCCATGCGCACAAAGGATTGCTTAAACCTCACCAAAAAGAACCTCCGAATCGTAGTGAGAATTCTCACTGGTCATTGTCGGCCTAACACCTAAGGAAGCTGGGAATATCTACGGGGTGGGGTGTCTATTTACCTCAGGAAAGTCAACAACCTTATGCATAGTATATTAGATCCCTGGAATTCCTGTAAAATAGTAGTTAACGTGATACTGGTTTCCAAATTTTATCAACTTGAACTTGTCTCGAAAATCTGTGGGAAAATCGAACTATTAATCACCTTTGAACAACTAAAAAGCAAAAGGTCAAAGTAGGAAACTGAAAAAAAGTCAGCCCATTTAATACTTGCAATAATTTTTCTCATCCATTGGTTGAACCCCCGAGCAATGAAAGCTTGGGAGAAAAAAAATCTAAACACAATTCAACTTCGAAGTGGAGCCACCTTCATTACCATCACAATTATTCAGAAAGGTATGCAAAGACCCAGCGTCACAACTATGGGATAGAAACTCGATACCCCCTTCAAATCAAAATTGCATCTTAACATTACCAACTTCTCGAAAGTCTTACTAGAAGTGTATTTTCTTGCTAACCCTTGCCAGCATAAACAGAAAAACGAGTTCACAAAGAAACATAATTATTTGTATTCCCATCCTCCCACCATTGAAGTAGTTTCTCGCGGATTATGCTTCGTTTCCCAATCTGTTCAGCGAATTAGTATCTGAAACGCAACATTCTATCTTTCAACGCAATGGTCTGTCTGCGTAACCGAAGTCTTCGCGTTGAGGGGTTAAAAACGAACCAAAGAATGTAAAAATAAGAGTTGGAAGTCAAATTCGGAGTAACTAGTTGCTGTAGTTGCTCAGTTGCGTTTTATATCTTGTTCGTATTAACTTGTGCGAAACGTGCAAACCGTAAAGGTTGATGACCACCATCAGAATTTCGGGCCCCAACAAGGTCGTAGTAGACACTACAGAGCTTTCAATGGTGAGAGGAAAGCAATTTAGTTGTTGAATTTTTTTCCCCGTCACGATGAAAGATACGACTCAATGCAGAAATCTTTGCGAAAAGAGATTGTGCAAATAGCAGATACATGGATACAGATACATTCAAAAGTGACATCATGAGTGGTTAAAATAAGACAAGTTCGAGAAAGCGCTGGGCGCTTTTATTGACGGGCAGAATCATCAAGATTTACACTATGCGAAAGTTGTGAAAAAAAATAGATCTTGATACCGATTTTCCCTCAGAAAGGAAAGGAAAAAAAGCCGCAATCTGGAATTTCCTTCCTTCCTTCTCATAGATTTGAAAAAAACAACTGGACAAATGTCAGCTTGATAGATTCTAGATGGAAAATCAAACTAATTTCCGCAGCTCTGCGCTCTACTAAGGCAAAGGTTTAACAAGCCTGGGATTGGAATACAATACAGGATAAGGGCCCTCAAATTTTCACAGAAATGAGCCTGTGGTCTGGGAAGGGATCAGAGTGGTCTCTCCTTAGAAAATTCCACAATACTCTGATTCGAGTAGGCTTTGTTTGATATAATGGAAAAATCTTACTACGATGGTAGCTAAAAACAATCTAAAAGGTTTATATCCAAAATAAGACCTGGCAGATGACATCTGGCGTAAAAAAATATCGCAAAATCTAACGAAAGTCCTTAAAACCTGAAGTGGATTATTCAATGTGCAAAGGATTTGTTTTTGTTTTGCACAGAGAACAGGAATTCAATTTCAATATGCATGGCTTGCCGATCAGACAACTCAAATGAATGGAAAATAGTGAAAAATGAATTTTACTTAAAACTAAGGTCTCCTGTATAATATCCAACGGAACCACTAGATATTCAGGGATCAAATTTTTGTCCAGCTAAATGACGGCATAATACCGCCTGTAAATGTGCAGGAGCTGCGGGAAATATGTGGTAGGTTCGGTGACAACAAGGCCCCAGGTTTGGATGGCACCCCCAACCGAGCTTTGAAACTGGCAGTGAAGACTAGGCCCGACCTTTTCGCCAACACCTTCGAGGCGTGCCTAAAAGAAGGAATATTCCCTGCCCAGTGGGAAAAACCAAAAGTTGATGTTGCTTCCGAAGCCTGGCAAGCCACCTGGAAACCCAGCGTCGTATCGTACTATCTGCTTGTTGGATATAATGGGGAAGATGATGGAGAGAGTCATCTACAACAGACTCCTGCTCATCGTCGAACCCAGCAATGGTTTGTCGGAACGCCAGTTTGGTTTCCGACGCGCCCACTCTACGGTGGACGCAATTGGCATGGTGGTAAACTTACCAAAGGGTGCACTGATTTCTGGCGGCTGCTGTGCCGTGGTGGCGTTGAATGTCAAAAACGCATTCAACTAGGCCAACTGGAATAGAATTAAACAGGCGCTGGCTGACATAGGTGTCCCCGGATACTTAGCGAATTTGGTGGAAAACTACCTCTCAGACAGGACTCTCTGGTACGGGACGGATGAGGGTCCCAAAGAGTACATTGTCACAGCCGGGGTACCACAGGGATCGGTACTTGGTCCCCTGTTGTGGAATATCATGTATAATGGGGTGCTTGCTCTTCTCGTCCCAGAGGGGACTACGATTGTCGGCTTTGATGATGACCTAGCTGTGGTTGTTGCAGCAAAAAACCCAGAAGATGTGGAGGTTTACGCGACGGAAACAGTGAGAGCGGTAAAGTCCTGGCTAGAAAAGGCCGGGCTGACCTTGGCGGACGCGAAAACGGAAGCGGTCTTGATAACGAAACGCAGGGAAAATAACACTGTAAAAGTGGAGGTCGGTGGACATACGGTCGTATCAAAGCCGGCTATCAAATACCTGGGGGTAATAATTGACACCAAATTGAGTTTTAGGGAACACCTAGAGTATGCTTGCCAAAAGGCAGCCAGTGCCACCACGGCACTTGTAAAAATGTTGCCAAATATTGGTGGACCGAAACATTGCCGGAGGTTGGTGCTAGCCGTAGTGGTGCGCTCCATCCTGCTCTACTCGTCGCCTGTGTGGGCAGAGGCGCTTGCAGACTCTCAGAGGCGGAAGCAGGTGAACTCGGTTTACCGGCGGATGGCTTTGAGGGTTTACAGTGCTTTTAGAACCACATCAAATGAGGCAGTATTGGTGGTGGCAGGCATGATCCCGGTTGACATTCTGGCCAAAGAAATGAGTGTCCTGTATAATGCACGACATATGGAGGGGCATGCACAGCGTAGAAATGCGGCAAGGTCAGAGTCGGATGATCTCTGGCAACGCAGATGGGACGAGTCTACGAAAGGTCGGTGGACGCACAGGCTCATTCCCAACATTAGAGTGTGGCTTGAGCGAAAACATGGGGAGACCAACTACCACATTACCCAGTTCCTCACGGGACACGGTGGTTGCTACAGGCAGTATCTGCACCGCTTTGGGTTGGATGATTCTCCGAACTGTCCCAGATGCGATGGCATACCGGAGGATCCAGAGCATGTGATGTTTCACTGCCCACGATTTGCGATGGAGAGAAGGAGCTTACACCAGGTGCTGGGCAGGAGCGGGACCCCGGAGAGCTTGGTTACTGAGATGCTGGAGTCCGAGGAAAAGTGGCTTGCGGTTAGCTCCGCAATCATCCAAATGCAGGAGGAGTTGCTGAAGGAGCAGAGAAGGAGGAAAGCTGCAAATAGGAGAAGGATGAGTGCCTAAGAGCAAACCTACCCCGCGAAGTAATACCTGAATGGTGGTCCCGCGGGGCTGGGGCTGGAGAGACCGGGGGTGGTTGTTAGTGGGTGTGAATCCCACACGCGCCCGCTGTAGTTCCGGCCTTCGGGCGGCGGACGTGTCTTTCTAAGATTTTCCACCTCCGTGTACGCACAAAAAAAAAATATTCAGGGATCAAGTAAAGCAAAATTATGGTACAGTTTGTTACATAAGAGCGTGGTCACTGTTATACGTAGATAAAAAATCAGAGCGTCCTGTTTCTTTTTCTATGACATAGAGGGCACCTCAGTCCTTCATGCTTTTTGTAAACAGTCAGCTCTCTGTCAAATTTAGTCTTCAATTGAGTGGTTTTTCGAAATGAGTGCTGTTTACGCCTCTCGCTTTGAGGCAATTTTTCTATGTTTGCATGAAAAAGGACCCAAATTAACGCAAACTGCTGCTGCGAAATATATGAGAAAGTCGAAACAGTTCCCTAACAAGTGGAGAAATCGCTATAAAAAGGTCGGTAACGTTGATGATTTTCCTGATCGCGGAAGTGCAAGCAAAGTCTCAAAAAAAGAGACGAAAAAAACATTCTCGCATTGTTCTCGATAGATCCAACTTTGACTTGGAGCTGCTGTGAAATTGAAAGCAAAAGGTTTTGACATATCTTACGGAACGATTCGCAGACACTTGCTTGCCAATAAACTGAAATATCGCAGTACTTTGGAAAAACCAATGTTGAGTGCAAAACACGTTGAAAAACGAGTGGAATGGGTGAAGGAAAACTTGGACCGCGATTGGAGCAACGTAATTTTTTCTGATGAATCCTCCTTCTGGGCATTTCCGAGCATCATACACGCCTGGACAACCTCCACCAGTAGGATGCTTCAACGGACTGTTAAACACCCCGTCAAGGTCCATGTTTGGGGGTGCTTCTCAAACAAAGGTTTCGGTACTTTGTTCTTATTTACCGAGAATTTAAATGCCGAAAAAATGAATAAAATGTATCAAAAGGCTTTGTTACCATCTGCTAAGCAATGGTATATCAAGAAAAATGAAAGCTGGATCCTTCAAGAGGACAACGATCCGAAACATCGGGGTCGAGCGTGTAGCGAGTGGAAGGCGCAAAACGGAGTTGTCACTTTAGATTGGCCATCTCAGTCACCGGATGCAAACCCCATAGAAAATGTGTGGGCTCTTATGAAAATGCAGCTTCGCAGACGCAAGCCATGTAATTTACATTAACTTTCTCGGCAAATTCGGAAAATTTGGAGGTCTATTCCGGTAGAGTATGCAGAAAAACTAGTGGAAAGTATGCCCCGACGGTGCCAGGCCATAATTTACAATGCAGGAGATTAGACTTGCTACTGAGGTATTTGCATTGAGTATTGACGACCAAATTATCAATAAATTTGCGAATTTTCGAAAAATCAATTGTTATTATTTAACAGTTACCACGCTCTTATGTAACATATTGTATTTGAAGACCATCTTACTAAATGCGATATTCGAGTAAGGTCTTGAAAGCAAGACTGTCAATTGAACCAATCAGATGAAACTGTGCCAAAGGATCGGAAACAGCATAGTTTTGTACGACCACCCAAGTGTGATATGGATCTTAATCCTCAGAAAAGTAAGCTCAAGAAGACTACATAGAGAGGAAGCAAATCGCCTAGAAAGGCGGCACGAAATGTTATTGCAAATACGCGGATTAGATACGAGATGGCTAACTGGCGGGTGTATCGATGACACCTAGATAGTATTCTTTTGTATACGCCCCACCCCATGCATTACACTAACAACAGAGTAAACGCGCACAATTTTTCACCCGCGAAATGGTTGAAGAACGTTGAACATGTGCAATGCTTTTCTCCTACCATATAAATTCAAGCAATGTAATGGGAGACAAATCTCCTGTATTTAGTCTTCTTGAGTAAACCATTGACGAAATTAATTAAGATATACTACTGGGCAAATAAAAAGATCACATCTGTTGCTGCGTTGAGATTTTTACTTGAGTGGAGTTGTGAGAATAACAGATTTAGTCACAAAATCCTTGTCGATCTTTAATGAAAGGACCAATTTTTTTACTCCATGGACAACAGAAATGTGAAACAATCTGCCAGGATATAATGATAACTTTAACACCTTAAACGATACAATCCTCAGATGAGAAGATGTCATGTTTAACAAACATAATGCTAGCAAACACCTGCAAATAACATTTGACGTAGGACTAAAATCAGTTCTGAATTCCTTCATTGCTTCCAAGTTGAACTAAAAATGGAAATCTTCCTTCTGATAACTCTGGGAAAATTATGTTCAGTGCTTTCGTCTCGTTTGGGGCTCACTAGGGGAAATTTCCAGCAAAGTTAAGCAAAAAAAAAACTCTGGGTACCAAAATACCCGCTATTTCTATGTCACGGCAAAAGAGGTCCTGGGGAGACCTAGCTCCTTTTTCCGCCAATACTAAACAGCCATTCCAGGACAACCCTCTTTCCAACGGGTACACAATCGACTACGATGTTTGGGATGGTTATCCTTTTGAAAATAAACGCCTCTACTACAAGCGGTTCATTAAAAAGATCTTTACGATAAATTAGACCCTCAGGATGGCGGCATGTCAAAAGCCGACACCAACACAGATAGGATTTCTGTTAAGGAATTAAAACGTAATACCATCTCCGTTGCTTGTAGTAACAATTTTATTAAGCAAAGATCGATATTTCGGGAACAACTTATTCCCTTCTTCTTTGCACGGGTGTTTGTTTACTGTACAGTGTGAACAGTATATTCTCGTTCCAAATGAATACTTTGTACTCACCCCCATTGGTTTCATCACGTTATCCGCGCTTGTGATAGCTTGCCAGCTATAAATGCCCTGATCACCTAAGCCGATGGGAAACAATTCAAAGACCGATCGAAACTACGATAATTTAGCACTGTAGCCAACTACTCGAAAGCTTTATAACAAAATTGGAAAGAAATTTCTTTCTCAATTTGAACCCCCAAGATCTCGATTAAAATGTTTGGGCAAGTAAACCATGAGAAACCATCAATACTCTTCGAAAGGAAACAGCGTCAAATTGTAGCTGTGAGTCAAGGTACCTATATGCCTGAAATATTGTAAAGCATTTTCATCCCATCCGGGGTTTAGTCAGGACAATCCCTAGGAAACTAAGCAAAGGGGTCATACCAAAATCTACTACTTATAACCAACATTAAGACGAAATCACGACCTTGGCAATAAAACCTTAGACGATCTCCCTGGACACAACACAGGAAGGGGAAAAAAGGCCAAACTACTGGCAGCTATATGCATGACAGATGATTAATCTACCTTCAGGGGGTGCTTCTACAAAACAACCAAGAGATCAGCCTTGGGTAACCCACTTTCATCTCTGATGAGTGAGATATTTATGGCGAACCTGGAGAGGAAAATGGCAACTAACAACATAATGCCTAGGGTATGGATTCGGTATGTGGACGTTATACTTGCTACAGTTAAAGAAAGAGAAAAGGAGATAGTCCTACAGAACATAAACCAGCTACACCCCAACATCAAATCCAAGTGTATTCCGGGAGCCCAGGCACCATAAAGTGGCAGCCTCTTGATTTTTTTTCAGATTTTTCGATTGGGTAGTTTCAGAGAATGGGTCCGCTAAAGGAATGATCACTCTTGACCCCAGCACTCCCCATCTTTCCAATAAATGTCAAAACTAAGACGGGCTTCGGAAAGTACTAATCGAGGCCTTTCATCTGATACCCCACATGACTATATTTGATGAAAAAAAGTTTATACCCCCCTTTAAATTCGACGTAAAAGGATGTAACTTACTGTATATGTGAGCGTTCATAGTTCCCACTTTTCCACCAAATTTGGTGTCAATCTCTATAAAAATTTCCGAGAAAAATGCGTGTGACGGACAAACAGACAGACAGACTGGCTAACCGCCCAGGACCGGCTAGTATAGAAAGTGTATGAAGAGAAAATCGATGTTGCGTGTGGGCTTGCGATAATCGAGCCTTACAGCGAGCAATGAAGCGCGAACATAATTTTGTAAGGGTTAAAATCGATGACCTCTACATATACAGCTGTTATGCCGCCTCAAGTATGGCAATACCAGAAACCAGAAAATAAATGAAAGGGAAAGAATCCTACCCGAGGTTTTCTCCTGCCTAAACGTTATCCTGGCTAACATCGGAAGCGTAAACACCTTTAGGCGTGGGGAGCTAGGCTCCGTTGTAGATCTTGCTTTTGTGATTCGCTGATCAAGCATCTACCCTGATATGTTAGCGAAGAATACACGCATAGTGACCACCAGACGATATACATTACTATTGATAACGGACCCAGAGCAATAAATCCTCAACTGAAGAGACCAGAAACAGGTTGGTCATCAAGAGCACTTGATGAGAATACATTTCTGGAGGAATTGCAGTGGAACACCGAGTTTACTGGAACGACCTTAGAAAAAGCATCGCAGCTGTCCCAACAGATATACCGAGCATGTGACGCTTCCATGCCAAGACGTGCATCATCTCGGAAGCGCAACCCTATCTACTGGTGGAACGCTGAAATAGCGAAGTGTCATACGGAATGCCTGAAGAAGCATACCAGAGTATGAACAACGGTACCTCGAATATAAACAGGCATGGAAAAAGTTGCATTGGGTCATCTCGAAAAGTAAAAATTATTGCTTCAAGCAACTCAGTGATGAGGTAGTCTTAGATTCATGGGGAGGAGTGTACAAGTCCGTTATGACGGCAATAAAAGGCAAAAGGTCCCCTCCTATTATGTGCCCTAAATTATTGTGGTAGATAGTTTCGACATTGTTCCCCCCAACATCCGCAAACAATCTTTCCGATGAGCGTCGAAAACATAACTCCAGTAACCACAGACAAAGTCTTGGACGCAGAGAAAAGGGTCCGAGATGCCGCAGCCTCCAGCATTGATCGAATCCCGCCCAACAAGGCGCTGAAACCGGCAATGAGAATGGCACCAAGCATGTTCGCACGGGTATTCCAGACTGCCTAAAAGAAAGATCCTTCCCCGCAGAGTGGAAAATACAAAAGCTTGTATTGATCCCGAAGACAGATAAGCCAATAGGTGAACCAACATCCTAGAGACCTATCTGTCTTCAGAATACAATAGGCAAGGTCCTCGAGCCTTCGCAGGAAAAAAATGGGATTGCAGCCCAAAGAAACTACTTTGGATATATACTGCAATAATAAGGCCAATGATTACCTACGGAGCGGTAATCTGGGCAGAAAGTACCGAACTCAGCACAAAATTCAGGGAGCAGTACAAACAAAGACTGGCTGTATAGCAATGGGGTAATGAGAGCAAGCCCAACGGAATCCCTGGAGATCCTTTCTGGGATTTACCCCTCTTCATCTGCACATGCAGATGCAGGCAAGGAGGGCAATCTTCAGAATGGCCGGGAGTATCAGTGAGGCGGCGACCTACCTAAATCAAAGGAAGATTGATACTCTTTCTAGGCGGTACTTCAAACTATTGATTTCAAGGGATAACATGACAACGAGGTTTCACTTCGATAAGAGGTTTGAAACACATTGGAGTAACAAGGCACACTGGGAGAGCGTGGCTGTAACATTCGGCTTATACCAGCAACTGACTACTTGATACACTGACAGATCTCCCACAGCAGAGGAAGCGGGTGAAGTCATTGGTTCAAGGAAAATGTACTTGAAGCCAATGGATAAGCATGTTTCAGACGGAAAAAGATAGGCTTCCTTCAAACTTCAAAGGAACTACAGGGGACAAAACGATACTATTCAAGGCACCTATTTCCAACCAAGTGAACTCTAAATTGGCATGGGAATGCCGTCAGAGACTGAATACTCTCGGCTCGTCCTTGAAGTGTGTTCGAGCACTTCTTTCAAGACTTTCACGGTACACTACAGTACACTGTAGCAGGCAATGTGGTCAGCATTGCGCTCGCCCGAGATTATTATCCTGATTTGACTCAGGTACTCATTCACAGCTAAATCGACTGGTATCCGACGTCAAATCACTGCCACCAGTGAGATTTGAACTGGGACCTTCCGCACGACAGCCTTGTGCTCTAACAACGCAGCTATCCGGACACGGAGTGCACAGAGGATTGTTTAAACCTCACCAAAAAGAACCTCCGAATCATAATGGGAATTCTCACTGGTCACTGTCGGCTAAATTATCAACTACCTACGGACATTGCTTGCAGGTTTTGCGCAGAGTGTGATGAAACCTCTATATAGGTCCTGGGGAAGTGTCCAGCACTTGCGCAAAGTAGGTCGAGGCATCTGGGAGAACACTTAATACTAGATGCAAAGCTGAAAGATCTGGAAGTAGGGAACATACTAACGGTTATAGGCTTGCTTGAGATACTATGATCAACAGGTACACTATAACCAGCAAAAAGGGCACAATAGTTCTTTAAGGACGCGGTGCGACTTGCCCTTAACAGAATAATAATGATAATAATAAAGGAACCGAAACGTGACGGAAGCGAAAGAGTATTGGGGTGGACTTTGGGGGTTACCTGCCCAGCGTGCTGAGTGGATCACCGCCGAAGGCACCCGCCATACCAATACACCTGGCATGAATTTTGCGGATGTTACCGAAGAAGAAGTTCGACGAGCCATAAATATCTCGAAGAACTGGAGGGGCCCAGGTCTGGATCGGGTGCAGAATTTCTGGTATAAGAAATTTACCAGCGTACACAGTCGGTTGGCACGCAGTATAAATGAGGTCATGAGTCGGCCGGAGGAATTTCCACCCTTCCTCACTGCGGTGATTACCTACCTGATCCCTAAGAAGGACACGGTGCAGGACCCCGCAGACACAAGACCGATCACTTGCTTACCAACCCTCTACAAATTCATAACGTCCATTATTAGTGGAAGGAACAATGCGCACCTCGAGACCAACAACATTCTGTCCGAGGAGCAGAAGGGCTGCCGAGTTGGGTCAAGGGGTTGCAAAGAGCAACGGTAGTTATAGGACAAGCAACTAGAGGCCAAAGAAACCTCTTCAGTTGCTATATAGATTATAGGCTTTCGACAGCGTTCCGCATACCTGGCTAATCGATATCCTACATCTGTATCGCATTGATCCGAAACTAATAAAGTTTTTGGCGACAGTCATGGAAGGGTGGCATACCACTTTATCAGTCCGTACATCTGAGGGTGCTAATACCTCAGAGCCCATCCGTATACGGAGGGACATCTTCCAGGGGGATTCATTGAATCCCCTTTGGTTTTGTATGGCACTGAACCCCCTTTCATGGCTACTGAATTATGCTAGAGGGCATGGTTTTGCAATAAAATATGGCCTACGTGCTAAGTGCGAACTGACACACTTGATGTACCTAGATGACATCAAGCTGTATGCTGGTACTGACAACCATCTTAGAAGTCTGTTGCGAATAATAGACATGTTCAGCCGTGATATTCGGATGGAGTTTGGATTAGACAAGTGTCGAATCCAAGCCATCCGCAAAGGTCATCACGAGCCGCATGCCGGACATAGCATTGGTGACCTCCTCATCGAAGCTATGACCGAGACAGACTTCTGCAAGTACCTAGGAATTCTGCAAGGAACCCATGCTCGAGTTGGTGATCTGAAGGAAGCTCTGCTGTCCGAATTCCTGCGACGTGTAAAGCTGGGGCTGAAATCGCATCTCTCGGGGAAGAATAAAATGAGCGCGTTGAATGTATTCGCTATCCCTTCACTGGCTTATGCATTCGGAATATTTCCGTGGACGAAAACCGAGCTGGAAAACGTCCAGCGGCGGATACGGACAACTATGTCCAAATTCCGAATGCGTCATCCAAAGTCTGCCGTGGAGCATGATATCGGAGGCAGGAGGCGTGTTTGAAGTTGTGGCATAACTTCATTGCTAAGTCGACTCAGCTTATTTTTACAGCAAAGAGCAGGCGAGTCCCTTGCATGCGGCTATCTGTAAGGCAGACTGTGGACTGACTCCACTTAACTTGAAGGATCGATCTTTCAATCCTCTGAGTGGGGTGAAGTCGGACCAAGAGCGGATTGATGAATGGAAGTCGAAGGCAATGCACGGTAAACACGTGAATTGTCTTTGGCAGCCATTTGTCGAACAGATGGCTGTGTGCTGGGGAGCTCTTTGCTGAGACGGAGGGGTTCATGTGTGCCATTCAGGATGGCGTGGACGCCACCCGAGCTTATAAAAAGCTCATCATGAAAGAACAGGTGGAGAACGACCAGTGCAGAATGTGTGGTTCGGCGTTAGAGACGTTGGACCATCTCATTTCTGGCTGTACTATTATGGCACCGGTACATCCCCAGGCATAATGCTGTATGTAAGGTTGTCCATCAAAACCTTGCATACAAGCATGGGGTGATCACGGGAACATGTCCGATTTACCGATATGAGTCGGAAGCAGTATTGATAGTTCTGCTTACAGCATGTATTGGGACCGGCAAGTTCTGACTGATCGCCACACTCTACATAACAAGCCTGACGTACTGTTTGTTGACAGGACGGGTCGCTCCGCGTATATTATTGATATTGCTATCCCCCATAATAGCAACATTGAACGGAAATACGTGGAGAAGAAGGTGAACTATGAGCCATTGGCTCGGGAAATCAAAGAAATTTGGCGTCTCGAGCGGGTGGTTGTAGTTCCCATAATATTGTCAGCTACAGGTATTGTACGTAAATCCCTGACGGCTTCCCTTGATGTCCTGGGACTTTCGCACAGTCTGATTCAAACCATGCAGAAGTACACCATTCTGCATACGTGCTCGATGTTGCGGGGAGTACTCGACGGATTCTCCCACTGACCTATCACCGGCCACCACCACCAGTGCCCCTTTAGTTTTTAAGTAGGTAGGATCGTCCGAGCCTAAATGCTTGGCACTTAGTGCTAGTATTAGGTAAAATCCGGCATCTGCCGAGATTGTGATAACTCGGAAAAAATAATAATAAAGGAACCGAAGACCTAAGAAAATCCGTGTAAATAACATGGACTTCCTGCCGAGAGTTGAGGCATTTGGCCAGAATATTGGTAGCAGTGTATCGGCGTTTTTTAAAGCCGTGCTGCTCTTTAGCTATAAGGTGGCTGAAGTGGGTGATCAACCATTCACTGACGTACCTCTCGAGGATCTTGGACCAGGATGAAAAGAGCGAAATAGGGCGGTAATTCTCAGCAAGAGTATAGTCACCGCTTTTGTGTATGGGAAAAATAAGTGCTACTTTTCACAGGCTGCGAAAATGACACTTTTCGAGGCTCTTATTGTAAATAATGCAAAGAGGAAGGGAAATGTACTTAGAGGTTTTAATCAAGAAGAGGTTGGGAAGGCCATCGGGGCCGCGAGCGACATTGGCGTCAAGGTTGTCAAGAAGGAGTAAAGAGGGGAATGGCAGGAGATTCAGAGGAAGCTGCATTTAGAAGGACGAGCGGAAGAGGGCGAGGATTTATACACCAAGAAGTAATTGCAAAGTAAATTACAGGATAGCTGAGGAGAGGTAGCGATGGAGCCTGAGTATCTGATGAAAGTAGGAGGGGACTGGGAGGAATTGCGAGCATTGCGGATGTGAGACCAAAAAGGCTTCAATTTACCACGTGCCAATACGGCTGCAACACTGTCCAGATAATCCTTCCTAGGCATAATTATCAGCGACTTAACTGAAGATCGCAGGGCGCTAAAATGGACAAAATCTGTACGACTTCCGATGGATCCAGTTTGCTTCAGACGAAGTTTGTTATGAATTTTAGTGGAGAACCATATTGGGTAGGAGTTCAGGGATTTGGGAGAGTAAGGAACATAAATAGAAAGGAGATCAGACAGAATAGAATAAAAGGAGGGGAGGGCTTGGTCGCAGGTTAATGATGAGAAATTGACACTAGAGCTAAGTTCAAAGTTAAGTTTAGAGGGTTTGGGCATAGTATGGGAATTGAAGCATAGAAGTTGTACCCAGAAATCAAGAGCAGTGTGAGCAAGAGAAGATTAAGAAAGGAGCCGTTCTGGCATGTTGGAGAGGACTAGATCGAAAGTGCGATTTAGTTGATTAGTGGTGCGGTTGAACTGGAGAGCAACACAGGTGTTCATGAAAGTGAATAAAGGGAGTGACTACTGCCATTTTCCAAGATGATAATGCATGCACACAGCCAAAAAGGATCGGTGTTGATTCAGCGAACACGAGAGTATCATCAGACATTCTGTAATTCGAACTAGAGGCACAAGGTTAACTGGGGACTCTCCTTATATTACTCGTAGAAAGTTGGGGTGGTGGGCTAAGCTATCTGAGCTATTCAATATTAGGAAGAGGAGGTGGTGGTACTGCATTGGGAATTGTCAGGCTTTTTTCACATTTAAGAAGGAAATACCCTAGAAAGGTTGTCTTCAATAGAGAATATGTACATTTGTTGTCTTTAGAAGAAATCCTTGGGTTCGTGGGGGGTGAGGTGAATACGGGTAGGAAGAAGGTACGTAGGAAGTCTCAATTGGCAGACCAAGAAACAGTACAATAGGTCTAAGATAGGAAGCTAGAGAGCTACTGATCAATGTATGGTAATATAAGGCTGCAAGAGGCAAAAAGTCTACACGCTTCAGTTCTATTAAAGAATGGATTAAAACCTCATCGAAGCGAATACGCTCTAATACCAAACGCCAATTGAATTCCATAAGAATGCTTAAAAGATTAACGAGATTTGAGCCGCTCTGCTATGCCTTCTGCTGATTTTAATTCGGTCAGTAGTAGTGCATCCTATAGCGTTTCCCCGCATAATCACACATGACCCTAATTTGCTTTTCCTCCGACTTTGTTACAGAGTTCAATAGCAAATCATGCTCGCGCTCGCACATAGTTCATTACATTACTGAACTGAAAAAGAGCTGCCGAGACGAAAGCGAACTGTAAAAACTTTCCACATCTTCATCGAGGCAATTGGGAAGCAAATGTGTATCTGAACATCTGAACCAAATGTAACTGAAAACTTCTGGATGCGCGAGAGCTCGGGGAATTCAAGAAAGATCGAGACCCTACGAAACCCATTTACAAGGGGGCGTATGCGAGAAGAGAGGCTGGGATGATGCAGGGGATGCAGGGTTAGGAGTGAGCTCCGGGTATTTCGGTTCAATTGCCACTTGTTTGTTGTTATTGAAATGGAATTTTACAAATTGGGGACGAATGTGTAGCTCTGGGACAGCTGCTGGTGGATGGCGTGTGGTTCACTATTCAAGACGGAGCCAGTACAAAGACCTGTGAACAAAAAGTGGCCATTAGAGGTTTGAATGGTTTGGGATGGAGGATCCAGGGTGGTGGGTTCAGCTGATCCGCAGAACCGGGTCTCGTATACGCCTGACTTCGCCATTCTTCGATTCGCCATTAAAACGGAAAAGTACTTATTGTTGGCTTTGCTTCGGACTGGTGCCGACACACAGCCAAGCACTGAAGAAATTTCTGCTTGCTCGGCGGGTGTTCGGCCGCAGCTCGTTCGTTGCCTTCGTCGAATTCATTTCATTTTCCCATGCCGACATGAGGAATGTGTTTAGAGAACACAGGGGCACCGAGAACGCCGAGTCGAGCCGGACCACACCGACTGTAAACAGTATTCGGTAGCCGAACGGGCCGTTCTCTTGCCGACACCGCTAGTAAGCCAGAGCGAGACAGCACACTCGGCCAGCTCCATGGGCTCCTGCCTGTGCCCATGCAGGCAACGTACGTACAGATTGTGACTGTACGATGTGTTCACAACTACACGGAGCCGCGATCGATTTGAAAATATACTCAATGCCGTAGAGGAACCTCTACTCGGCGTATGTGACGTCGACCGACAGACTACCGTAGACTGCGGAAGGACGGGCGGAGCAGATGCGAAATTCCAATGACTTCGAGCCGAAATTCAAGTTTCGCCACACGAAAAGGGAACTCATCGCAATCCTGTGTTGCCTCGGCCTCGGTGTGATTCACTGCAACGCGGCTAGCTCGGCCGGATTGCGAGTCGGAAGGTGGCTGGCTCCCTCCCCCAAGCGGCTCCCCTGCAAGAAATGGATCAGGATGAGGTTTTCAGCGCATGGAACACGCTTTCTCGTGGTCAAAACTCGAAAGTCATTTAATGAACTTGGGAAAAATGCATGCGAACAAATACATGCGGGAGACCAGGCCCAGTTGCCAGTCACTTCCCACCGTGCATTCGTACAAATTCTGAAGCTTTGAAAAAGTAGACATTTCTACTACAGCTGAGTCACAATACAGACGCACACTTACACCGTTTGCGTACACGGGCTCCTACACGGTACACAGACAGTGTGTATACACGTTCCCTTTGTGTGCGGAACCGTTTATGCGAATAGGCGACGAAAATCGGACGTAGGGAGTGCAATCAATCGAAATTAATCCATCGAGAAGGCCCTCAGTGAGGACTTTGAAGGGGATGTTTATGGACAACTAATCTTTCGAAATCCTCCCCTTTTCGGACCGTAAAAGTGGACACAATCTACTCATTCACTGTGTACGCCCTTAACGCTGTATTACTCTCAATTTCAGCGCCGTGGACTGTCTAATGATATAAAATTTATTCATCCAACCTGAGTCATTATTGCATCATCTTTATGCGAACCCAATCTTTAATCGAACGGATTTGTCTCTCAACTATCGCCTCAAACCATGCTTTTGACTCGTAACTGAAAACTACGCAGGAATCCCAATTTGAAGAAGATACCGCCAACAAAGGAAATCCACTCTTACAACATCCCGGAGACCATCCGGATTAGGAACCTTCCAACAGTCAATGGATAAAAACCTAGAAAAAGAGCCACCGATTTCAGCCCCAGTTCAGATTCACACCGGCATGCAAGTCCCCCGCTCATGGAAAATCCCAGGTAAAAAAATGTCTGAACCATTTTCTAATACGCATTTTTCGCTTTGAAAGGATGATTCAGCAAACTTTTTTCCAGGAGGCACACATTGTTTTAGTCTCCCAACACTCAGCTGGATAGCAAGCAAGTTTACCTCCATTGGTTCGACGCAACTTGTTTATTATATGGAATACTCCCCATTTATGACTGTGGTCTTCGTCGTAAAAATAAAACAACTTTGTTGTATGGAACTCGTCACTCTACCTCGATTTTAATGAAGTCTACAGTCCGCCTTTATGTTTTCATCGTGAATGAACTTATTGTCAACCTATAACTTTTATAAAAGTCGATATTATTCGTCTATACGCGAGCGTGTAATAAATTTAATGGGAAGGTGTTTGGTGGATATTGAACAGAGAATTACAACCGCCAAAAACAGGGAGTTGTTTGAGAATTCAGAGAACATTGAACTCTGTAAACCTTTCGTGTTATGGTGACATACTCCTGGTGTATATTCCCTTCTCTTAAGCAATGATATATGGACTGAACTTTTCAGCTTTGGAGCCGGTCTTAAATCAAGCGATGTTTGTGTTGCCGACTTGTCGCCAACATAGCGACTCAATGACAACGACTTGAAACTCAACTGCCACATACAAATCAGCAAAGTTATTATAGGCACTGTCCTACACACTATCATTCCAATAATATGAGGGACAAAAAGGGTATGTCACCTAAGTCCGCGACGTAATTTTAGACGCGATGACAGAAAACTCATAGCCGCTTACGCGAACAATTAATAAAGCAGTTGAGTACCAACCTGGAGGAGAAAATAGGGCAGTTCATGGAGAACTTTTCCATGAGTGACGAAAAACCCTACCCCTTCCAAAGTTCCTGAGCCGCTAATGCATAGTCTATGAGTAAGGCGCCTACCATCTATACTTCAACCGATTATAGCGTCAAATGCATCTTTGCGTCATTGTTCTCGATTACTGGCAAAGTGCTCCAATTGTCCCCAGGATTTTCCTAGAAATTCTAGGACGACCCATTCACCGGCATCCTGAGATTGTGGGTTCAATTGTATGGCATAATTCGCAATTTAGTTGTCACCCTGTTTCAATGTATGACCTACCCACTGTCACTTCCGCCTTCCGATTAACACCAAGAAAATTATTCATTTGATATTGCCTCAAATGAGAGGACCTCGATAAAACGACGCAGACATGAGTTGATGCAAAATTTGAAACTTCCCAATATACCCTCGGTGCTCCGCCCATCAATGCAAACATGATGAAAATCTTGATTTTTATCTACAATATGATTCCGCTTACCTCCTTTTCTAAATTCAGAACCATTTGACCAGACTCGGAGAGAGAGCAAACTGATATCATCACTGTAGTCGAGAAACATGAAGTAATTCACCTGTTCCTCTTTTTTATGGAAACTGTATTAACCCCAGGATGTATTGTTGCCATCTACAGTCTGTCAAGTAAGAGCGTGGTCGACTTCACCGACAGGTAATGGAAGAGTTCGCTCTAATTCCTTGGCGAGCCGATAGAGGGAAACTTTGTCCTTGATGCATTGTCAACAAAGATTCAGTTGTCGTTGATCTTTTGAAAGAGAATCACATTAAACGCCATGAGTGCTAAATACGCGTCGCGCTACGAGGCTGTGTTCCTTTGCATCTACCCGAAAGGTCCCAAAATGTCGCAATCAGCGGCTGCTAAATATATGAGAAAGTCGAAGGCATTTGTACAGAAGTGGATACAGCGATATAAAGTGACTAAAAATGTCGATGATTTACCAGAACATGGCTCGATAGAAAAAGTGAACAAAAAAGATAAAAAAAGAATAGTGAATCTGTTTTCGCGGAATCCTGCTTTAACACTGCGGCAATGACAAGCAAAATTAATGGCAAAAGGTTTAGATATAACCTACGAAACTATCCGAATCCATCTTTGTACTCATGAACTGAAATGGCGCAATACAATGACGAAGCCTCTGTTGACTGAAAAACATGTGACAAAGCGACTCGCTTGGGCGGATGAGAATATTGATAGAAGTTTTTGAAAATGTCATTTTTACTGATGAATGTTCTGTATGGGCACGTTCTGTCCTCACACGAGCCTGGTCAACTTCCACCAATAGGCTTGTTCAGCGGACCGTAAAACATGGAATAAAGGTACATCTTTGGGGCTGCTTCTCTAAGCAGGGATTCGGCATTTTTGTACCTCTTTACTGGCAACCTAAATGCCGAGAAAATAATAAAAATCTACAAAAAGGCTTTACTGTCATCTGCCAAACGATGGTTCATCACAAGAAATGAAGATTGGATTCTGCAGGAGGACAACGATCCTAAACACCGCAGCAAGGTCTGTACTCGGTGGAAGACTCAATCTGGCATCGTTACATTGGATTGGCCGTCGCAGTCGCCCGATGCAAACCCTATTGAAAATGTGTGGGCATATATTAAACGGAAGCTTCGTGGAAGACGCACATACACTTTCAAGCAGTTTTCTTACGAAATTTGTCGGATCTGGAGATCCTTGCCACTAGAATACGCCGTCAAATTAGTAGAAAACATGCCTCGGAGATGCCAGGCAATTATCGACGCCGGTGGTGACTGGACACATTATTGACCGAATTGCATCATTGTTTGTAATGTGTACAATGAATATATGAATATGAAATTTTCATCAAATAAATTGTTTTATAAATTCACTTGACCACGCTCTTACTTGACAGACTGTACTATGATCATGGGCGAGCACAATTCCTATGCGCGAAATGTCTCATACTTCAATCCTATCCTTACAACTTTTTTATCCCCGTTAATAGTACAAAATTCCATTAACTTCTTCGTTGATCGTTTGCTGAGATGTGTTTCGACTCCTCCCTGGACTTTCCGAGAAGGCTGCACTCTACCTCGACTTTTCCACACCATCTATAATATTTCATGGGCAACCAGTTCAGCGACTATCCTGGGATAGTAGATTCCATTGCATGGCATAGCCTGCAATGGAGGTGTCCTATCCTTAAATGTAACCTATTCGTTTACGCTTTCTCATCAACACATCCATCGCTACCGGAACCGTATGCCAATGGTAAAAATGTTGTTTCCAAAGAAACTACATTAGCACAGAACAATCTCAACCTAATGTTTGTGTTGAGGTATCTGCTTTTCCAAGTTTTAGACAAAACAGTGAATGTGGACCTATTAAAAGTAAGTTTGCTGCCACCACCGGCAGAAACGACGTTTCCCAGGTAGGTATACACGCTTTTCCACGCATTCGATGCTCTTGCCATCATAGCAAATAGGAAGAGTTCGTTGGCCTGTTAGACTGAGAACCTGACCTGACTGGTTTTGTTGATTTGTCTTCAGTCCGGCTCTGTTTACCTCTTTCTTATCATTTGACCAAGGTCCATGAGTCAACTATACAAACACAATCACCTTCAATAGTAGAAACACGCTTAACGCAGCTAGTTCCAACTATTGTTAAGCCGTCTTGTGGAGCTGCGAGCGCCGTTAACGAACTCATCCAGACGAAAATCTCAACCTTATCGATCCAGGTTTCCTACACAGTGCAGCTCCAAAAATCTTCGCCCCGAGGGTATATGTTAGTACCAGTGCAGACTCAATTCCGAGGCCATCAAATGTACGAAACCATGTAATTGGACTTCGGAGAACCCGAAGGACCCCGTTTCATGCCTTCCACAACGTCTGTCTATGTCTGTCCAAAATACGAAAACACGGCTGCCTATAGGCACGGGTGCCGATATAAGCATTTACCCGCGCTTTAAAAACCAATGACTATATAAAGGGAGACATTTCAAGACAGCCAAGCGAAGTTAAATCCAACAGTCGGGTTAGATTTGCTGACCAGGTAGGACTTCAGTATTTCTTCAGCTATGTATATCGTTTTTCCGGCTTATTTTATAATGGCAAAAAAGACTTTGTTGTTGTTGTGTTTTTAGTTGCTCCACGATGTCCCGATAAGCTACATCAGGGAGAGCTAAGTTCGCTGGTTCGCCTTACCATGACCACACGTGAAGACGAAAGGTGGCTAGGCTCTGGGCCTGTGTATGCTAGCTGTGAGGGTCTTGATTGTGGGACCTGTTTGCGAATCAATGAATTCTGGTAGTTTTACAGGCAGTGTGAGGAAGAAGCTGGCAAAAACCCTGCTTTTTCGTCTAAAGATTTCTTGACACTAACTGTCAGTCCTTGTTGATGCTGTTTTGAATGTGTCTTGTTATATCATTCTCAACAAGTGTGGTTGTTAGTTAGAACCCACTATAGATGGCCCCTTTAGTCGCATGGTGCACGGTTCTATTTAGGTGGATTCCACTTTTTGCCGGAACCCATATGACTTTTATCTCTTGGATTTTCGAACTCTCAATTTGGCTGACCTCTCCCTAATGATTGGGTGGCTGGCCTTCTGGTTTTTGAGCAGTGTACAGGCTTTTTAAGAGTTCATCATAATGACTACTTTCTCCTGAGCTCTATCTTTGGCCAGCAGTGTAGCCTACTTGATACCCTTGAGTTCCGCAGAGAGGACCGTCATCTTTCTCATTCTATACCCTACCTTTATACGGGGAGATACTGAGACCACAGCGCAACTCATGGCTTCTTTTGTTGTTGTTTTATCGGTGGCATAACCCGCGAAACCATTTCTTTCGGACCAGTATAGTTTGTTTTGGACTTCTACCATCCATTCTTGTTTGGTTCCCCCAGCTGTCCTGTTCGGCCTATTCCAGATTTCAAGCCTTCTAGTTGAGCAATGTGAGATACCACAACTTCCCTGGAGCATTTATATACTTTCGAAAAGCCCCCCTAGACGGATTTCCTGGCATTAGTTTATAAGATGTTGAAGTTCTTTCAAGCCTAATCAACTCTTTGGGTGCTAGGAGTTTTTTTCTAAATTTGTGTGGGGGATCATTAGTAAGGGCACGGACAACGTAGAAAGGTGTTGATTTAGTTAACCCCAGGCACCTTTTGGGCTTGGTGGCAACTACAGAATCTACTTTATTGTCTAGATATTTGGGTAATCCAACAATAGTAGTAGGCAGCGTAATCAAAAACCGGTCTTACCACTGTGTTAATGTTGCGTTACTGCTCATATAGCGATATTTCGAGGACCAGTTGTCCTCTTTTTGTCTCACACAAACACTCACTGAGGAAGAGGGCAGCTGGTACTCAAAATACCGGTATATGAACAATAAAAACATTATTCAACATTTAAAACATAAAATTTTCTTCTTGTTTTCATGCAACTTTTGCTATCAACCTCAACAGTAATTCCCAAAATAGTAAGGACCATGTTTCCCATTATTTGTATGCTCGTGTCACGTTGAAATTCAAGATGCTGTGAGCAAATTTTGTTTCAAATTTCAAAAATTGCGAGCTGTCACGGTGGAAATGGTTGAGAAAGTCTACTTTGAGAATGCCATGCCTAAAGCATGACTTTAAAATCAGTACAAACAACTTCAGCACGACCGGGTGACACCAATGACGAAGTATACCCCAGGCGTCTGCCAACGTCATATTGGAGAGTCACCAATTTTTTGGACATGAATATTAACTGGAGGTAGGGAGGGTATGACATTTTCCCCTTTATTTTTCTCTTTTTTTTTTGTATGAATGCACAACATCTGAAGAATGTTGTGTCAAATTTTTAGAGCTATTAGGACAAAACTAACGGAGCCATGAAATTTCAACCATTCGAAGATCTGAGTCGAATTTTAAAGCGATTTTCCCACACTTCAGGTTTTCAAAGCCGGTGACGGCTGTAATCCTTTTGCAATTTGGTACACACTTTCCCTGACTTTCACGATGTAACACTGTCGAGTTTTTTAAGTTTGTTGTTATGTTGTATTTTACAGTAGCAAATATGCCGTTTTTTAAAGCGAAAACAGCTTTTTTGACTTTTCAGTGTCACCAAAAATCGAAAACTCAATACAAAAAGAAAAACTGGACAGCGTTACCTGGGGAAACTTATATACCAATGGAATCAGTTTGGTTTTTTTTGTTCCATTTGATCGAATCATGAATTTTTTTGCATTGTCCGTATCTTGTAAAAAATGTTTCAAAAGACTTCCTTTTTTCACCGTACAAATCCAGGATAAAGACAATACATATCAGAAAGAGAGCAAGAGCAATTCCAGGGCAGGGTAAGGGCAGTTCTCATGGTTGTTGTTGACTCAAAACGTCAAGTCCGCATCAACTTAATGCTGGACCGGACCGAATTATATAAAGGAGCACTCAACATCTGCGAGCCGCTACGGTCACGCTGCTGCCAGGGCAGAGGTGAGCCAGCGTCTGACGATTTGCCTCTGCCCTGGTAAGAAACCGTAAAGCCGCCATTGCTTCACTTTTTTTGATAGGAAGTCATGTTACGAGGCTAAGAATCGAGGACCACGCGTTCAAAAGGGACATAACCCTCCTTCAGTGGTGGTGTGGTGGAGAGTTTCCTACCACGGCGTGACGGACAATCGTTTTTGTGAAACCGGTGTCAACACCAACTCAGCGGTGTATGAACAAATGTTAAGAGACCATAGTTGAGCCTCTGAATAAAAACTTGTTCGAGGGTAATGATTGGTGATTTCATCAGGATTCTGCTCCAGCTCACAAGGCCAAGAAAATTCAAAATTGGTTATCGATTGACATGTCAGATTTTATAACATCGGTTGACTGGTTTTCCGGAAGTCCAGACTTAAATCCATTGGATTATTCTCTATGTAATAACCTTAAAGAGGTCACCTGTCGTCGTTGGCACGCTAATTTGGCAACTTTGAAGGCCAGTATAGTGAAAACCGTGCGTGAAATGCCGCTGGGAAAAGTTCGTACCGCGATCGATGAGTGGGCTAACCGTCTGAATAACTAGCATTTTTATTGCACTCTCAGGCTTCGAAGAAGTGCTCCAGTTCTTTATCCTCGAGTCCTAGAATTGATTATTACCACGAATAAAAAAATGATAGGAAGGCCGCTAAATGCTGTTAAAGTCGAAGTTCAAAGGCCACAATAAGACAATTACAAGGAAGCTGGATCTGCAGACTTAAGAAATGCCTTGAAATCAATGAACAGCATGTAGATCTTAAGATCATCCTAATTTTTCACTTTATTGACAAACTGCTCACCCAACTTTTAGGCACACTCTGCGGTCTATACTACAGGTTGTACACAGGTGCTAATAACAACAACTTTAGTCAAAACAGTCACTATATTCATGGTTTTTGGTGTCGAACTTTTTGGTTGCTCTCAGTGTTTGAATGAAACGAGACGATTGTTTTTAATTAGGGGCAACCCTAGTATATTTAATCGCATAAACCGATATTTCGGGAGCCAGTTGTTCCCATTCCTCAGTGTTTAAGGTCATCAATCAGCCGCCATCATTCCATATTGTTTTCTTTTTTTAAAAGAATGATTTCGTAGATTCTGATGCGACTTTTGGCAAACAATATGAATTGATTGAGAGGGGAACAAATATTCAGACAACTCTTTATTTCGCTGATACACCTCTTCCTCTCGGGTGCTCGGGCTTGAAACAATATCAAAATCCACATTAAGAAATTTGATTGAGGCACTGATAACACATAACTTGATTAGTGATCCTCATTTTCGGAATTTTATCAAATGTCTAGACATCAGTGATTAACAAAATTTAAATTTCATCCACACATTTTTTTTTTGCTATCGGACTTTGTCAATAAAAATAGGCAGTTACGTTTTTATCAGCCACACACTTTACTTGGCAAAAAATTAAATTTATCCCGGAACAAATATAAAATATTGAAGAAAATTGAAAATGTATGATTTTCTTTGGTTCCAGCTATCTTGATAACATTTTGCCACCTTTGAAAGGTTCTCATGAAATCTTCCTTATGATCATTGCCTAAATTCTTAAGGAAAGAATCCAGATATGGATCCAGCAAATGAATCTTCTCCCATAAAGAGTAAAATTCTCGCAATTACTGCATTTCGGGAATCAATTGTTCTTCATCGGTGTGCTTTCGTACCTTCAAATTGAGATCTTTTGGCCAAGGTCTTTCACCTGTTAAGAGAACAAGATCACATTAGCGTAGTCGATATATATTTGCGAAAATATGACATTATCAATTGAACCCCTTCACGTCGTCCAGACAAGGCTGTATGAACAACGTACTGAAAAGTATTTGTGGTAGAATACAGTCCTGGTGGACTAAACTTTGATCCTCAAATTCCTCCTCATTCGTAAATGATAACAAAATTTCTATTAAGCTTCCTAGTGTCCTGTTGTATATATTACATTTTTTTAAGAATATGAGGGAATCCTTAGTTCGCCATCCATTTGCTGGCGAACCAGACCATATGGACTTTCTTTCGCGTTTTCTGGTCCAAAATTAAAAAAAAAAAAACTCAACAGACGCTGCCTCCGCCCTGGGAGCAGGTTGAACCAAGTGGTTACTGGGTGTTGTTTGCTCTGCCCTGGACGAAACCGCTAGAGGTATATTTTTGGGATTTTTTTTATTAAAAAGACAAAGTTCCTAAATTACCGCAATTTCATCGGAAGTGAAGAAACGTGGCGTGGGGGACTCTAACCATTGCCGTGGAACCAGTCTCAGTGCGCTTCAAGCTGTGAAAGCAACACGATGTCAGTTATTGTGAACTTTTTCCCCCCGATCGTGTTACGAAAAAAAAAAATGGAATTCGCCTTCAAGCCAATGTGAAGTCGCCTCAGCAGACTTTTTTTGTTCCCTAGGATTAAGGCAGCCCTGGAAGAAGCACCATTTTCGTCCATAGAAGAAATCCAATCCGCCGTGAGAAAGGCTTTGGGAGAGGTCCCCTAAGACGAATTCCAACGCGCGTACCGGTCACGGCAGAGTCGCTGGAAAAAATGTGTGGAGGCCCAAGGACGGTACTTTGAAGAATTTCCAGCAATCGTGCAAATTTTTTCAAGAAAAAATAACTTTAAAAAAATAATTGCGCTTTCTGGCTCATAAATATCATGAAAATAAAGTTGGCACTTGTTGCACAATAATGCGCCAGTCCATGGAATAAACCTAATAACGGACATTTGACAGAAAAATACATTTTGAAAAGCAACCATTCGCTGCACCCTAAACAAAAGTTGCCTAGCTCCGGCCAAGCTTTGGTCCGAACTGTAGGCGGATTTACATGGGATATAATTCGCGCCGTTTTTATGCTAATTATAAAAGGAGGCGTATAACACCTACGGCCGCTTCGATCACGCTGCTTTCAGGACAGAGGTGAGGCAGCGGCTAATGAGTTGACTCCGCCCTGATACGAAACCATAAACATCTTCGTCGTTCTTTTAGTTCTGCGGAACTATATAAAATATTTTTCATTGTTGTCTGGCCTGATGGAAAATCAACTTCCCTAACTACCGAATTTCAGAACTAGTTTCACCACGTCCATGAGAAAAACAGTATTTTTTAGCAATGGAACAGGGCCATTAATCCTGGGGAATCGTATGGTGATGATGAGATGACCAAATTTATTAAATGTCAGCCAGTCGTCCGCGTTGGTTCAAGTTCAAATTCTGCTTGCTCACAAATGTCTTTATGTGTGTCCCGCTACCAAAGGCTTACCACTTGCCCAGCATTAAGTCTGATAATAATAAAACTGAAGCACAATCACATTGAAAATCAGTGATCAAGGAACAGATATGGAAATTCCCTATTACCTACTGAATTTTCCCTGCAAAATCAACACACCTTTGACAAAAGGGACCATGTGCCCCGACTTTCAGCCATTGCTAGCCAAATCCTAATTTACTTATGTAAAACGAGGTTTTTCATCGTTGTTTGGCGTCGCTACGATTGTTGGGAGTTACAGCGGGAAAGTACTTGACACCTTTGTCAAATTTAGTTTTTGTCAATCGTGCAGCAATCAAAAAGCAGTAATGGACGAAAATACCGACAAATTTGAAGAGTGGTTCGTAGATCACGAAGAAGGCTGTTCCATCAATCATGAAGGAAGTCCGGGAAAGATGGAGAGAAGTGTATGGGGTCGCGCCAAGGGAGCTTTGGGGACTTTCAAGCATGACAGAGGGCCCATAGATCCCTTAATCGTCCAACTACTGCAACCGATTTAAAAGTTTCTCATCAGATGATTTAGTGGTATGATTTTTAGGCCCCCATACCCAAAATAAGAATGAGTCACTCAACGGCTGTATTTGGAGCTTATGCATCTGGGGGCAAGTAATCTAAGTTTCAACCTTTTTGATGGTGATGGAAAAGAAATTTTGCACTGAAGAATATAAGGACTTCATCGATACCCATTGGCCTGACGGCAATGCTAACTATGAAGGGAGCAGTGGGGGAATGGAGATCAAAGGCATTCTTAACATTTTTAAAAGGTCAGTGGACTTGAGAGATGTTCTTTATCTGGACTACACAGCTGATGGTGACACAATCGTAGAGTAATCTCTCTCAATCTCTGTGATAAAAAAAAATGTGTCAACCATTTAGGTAAAAGAATGGGCTCGGAAGTTAGGCAAATATTATGGTAATGTAACTACTAGAAGCAACCATTTTGAGGTAGAAGAAATGAGGGAGGCTATAATGGCCACCAATTACCACCGTGTCTCAATTGACAATGACCCTTAGCAATTTTACCGTTCGCAAAGAGAAACTTCATGGTGTGGCTGGCATTAGGCTATGGCAAAAAATGAAGGATACAAGCACCAGGATGTCCTTCCCTATGAAGTTATAACTGCAATAGAACCAATCTATAAGGACCTAACAAAATGTGTAGGAGCTTCTAACCAAAATGCAAATGAAAGTTTCAACAGCATGATTTGGCAAATTGCCGTGCCCTTTTCTCTCTCCTCCGATTCACTTTATGATTGTGTTGTCCTACGTATATCCCCCCTCCCGTCCCGATACATGCAAAAAGGGGGTGCACATTTTTTTCATCAAATGTAGCCATGTGGGGTATCAAATGAAAGGTTTCGATTAGTACTTTAGTTTTGACATTTGTTGGTTTTGCGCCGAGGTTCACCAATTAGATATCCCTAAAAGCTGTCTGGCGCCGTAACTTACGCCACTTCATCTCAGGCAGGGTCTACTTCCTCTTTTTTTTCTACCATAAATATTGCTCTTATAGACCTTCCAAGGTGGATCATCCTCTTCCATATGGTTTAAGGGGCCCGCCCACCGCAACCTACTGAGCCGGGTTTTATCCACAACCGGGTGTCATGGTATCATTCATAGATTTCATTATTGTATAAGCTGCGGAATCGTCCATCCAAGAGTTCGCAATTTTTCTTGCTAAGAACCCAAGTCTCCAAGGAATACATAAGGACTGGCAAGATCATTGTCTTGTACAGTAAAAGCTTTGACTCTATGGTGAGACGTTTCGAGCGGAACAGTTTTTGGAAGCTCAAATAGGCTCTGTTGGCGGCCAACAACCGTGCGCGAATTTCATATTCATAGCTGTTGTCGGTTGTGATTTTCGACCCTAGACAGGAGAACATTTCAACGCCTGCTCGATCTGGATGAAGACAGTTTGTATGTCTCGGGTCGTGCTTACCATGATGTGGATAATAGTCTCGAGAATAATCCTGTTGCTTTTATCTGGCTTCGCACTTTGGTCAGGATCAGCCTAGTCAGTCTTATCAATTTCGTCCGGATACCGAATTCTCTCATGGTCGTGTACAGTTTTACTCCGGCTATGACATCATAGGCGGTCTTGAAGTCGATGAAAGGATGGAACAGTTTTTCCATCGCTTGCAGCAGAAAGAAAATCTGTTCTGTTGTTGATTTGTCTGGAATGAACTCTCTTTGTTATGGGACAATGATGTTCTGGGCGTACGGGGCTATCCGAGCTAGCAAGATAGCGGAGAAGAACAGCAGGGCCACATTGCTCCAGTGCAACTGAGATGACGTACGGTTTTTCCTCTATTAGTCTGGGAAACATGAGAACCACAGATTCAAATCCCTGAATTAACGACAAAATCGAACTTTTTCGTAAAAATTTCTTGAATTGTTTAGAGGAAAACCGCAGAAATAACACACAACAATCTTTTTTGTGCAATTCAATCGCAGAACAGCTAACAATGGAGGCACATTGGAATGCGGACTGCAACATTGAAATGACTCACGAAAGACAATTCATTAAGACCCAAGTTTTAAAAGTTCTCTGACTGTATTCCATTGCAGTCTATGTTTCCGATAAGGGACTATTCCAAGCGAATGACGAGAACCTTCACTCATTACCTCAATAGGAAACCCCTGCATGATTACACTCCCTGGTCACTCCTTAACTGTTTCGTGTTCAACAACTTTCCACACAATTCTGCTTATCTGTTTGCAATTCGATGGCCATGTGGGTAGAGAATTAGGTTTTCAATCGGCATGAATAGCAACACCCGATGTCCAAATAAACAACTGATTCGGCTGCCTGGGTTTGTTTATATTCTTCAATTGTGAGCTTATCACTTTTAGAGCGTAAAATATAAAAAAAAAAAACCACAACCGAAACACTTAACCGTCAACAATGATGGAAGAAATAAACAAAAGGAAACTTTACTGAGATGTTCTGCGCTGCAAGTAGGAGTGGATCGGGAGAAAAATTAATCTGGAGGTCGCACACCTACCCCCGAAAACTTTCGGAGAATGCTTTCCCCTGCAATTGGAGGTTGTCTGAAGTGCATTTGAACCCATCTATCTATCGACAAGGCACGATTAATCGTCATATTTGTTGTTTATTTGCCACGATACGAAGACATATCACATTTTCTATTATTCTTTGCTGATTTCTTCCTAATCAGTTGGTTATGAGAGGGTATTACGACAACTGCAGAGCAAAATTTGAAAATAGGGAACCCAGTCATGGACGAAACGGCACTGCCGGTACTACTTGAAGCCCCTTCTTTGGCGAAAACTCGCAGACTTCACCTCTAATTCGACTCTGAGGCGCTCCTTGTTATCCTACTGTGAAAGTGGAAGCACTAATTTGTTAACTTCCATGAATCCCTTCTCGAATCAACTTTCTGCGTAGATAGACATAACCACTCATATCTTCCCCCCGTCCGTGGGGATTTGGCCTCTATTCAAAGATGACTAAAGAAACTGCTCGAAAAAGTGCATAATGTGTCACTCCTCACTATTTTCTGTAACAATTGCGCTCCCCACCCGACACCAAGCTCCTCTCCGCATAATCGCTCATAAGTTCCCGTCATGAGTCCCGACTCGTCGCAACACAGAAATGTCATTCATCGAATGCGATACTTCTCGCTCGGACCCAGAGACTTTCCGCTAGTGCTGTCGACGTTTCGCCGTCCCGGAGCTCGGGCCAGAAGGGCGCTTTTCACTTGCAGCCTGGCCGCACCGCCCGCCCGCCCGGCACCGCGTCCACGGCCGCACTTCACTAAAGGTAAACTAAAACGACAGAGAATATAGAACGGAAGTCACGCTAAAAACTAAAACGCAAAAGAGACAGAAACTTGATAGTGGCCGACTGGCGGCCGTGACGAAACTTTTCGCTACTCAAATGCATACCTCAGAGACAGATTCCTCGTCTGATTCGGACAGATCCGTAACGCCACGGGTCTGCAGATGCTCCGTGGTGGCCGCAACTGTCGCCGCGAATGGATCCGGAATGGTATCGGTCGTCGACGAGGAGGCCGAGGCACTTCCGCCGTCCGGCGGAAACTTACTGTTCCGCACCATGTTCTCCAGGGGCGGAAAGGAATGGAAATTGACAGGTTTTGCTGACGATGAAGCTGCAGACGCAGCCGCGGCCACTGCCTCGGCCGCCGCCTCCAGCGAAATCGGGTTCTGTTGCTGCGGCCGCTGATGGTGCAGAGTTGTCGGAGTCGCGGTCGCTGTCGTGGACGCGACTCCTGCTGGCATCCCAGCTGTCGATCCCACGGCCTGCGGCGGCCCCGCCGACGACGAGGTCGTGCACGCGCCCGACTTTTGCGAGTTTACTGCGTTCTTCGCCGCCGATGAGTTCGAGTTCGAATTTTGCTGACTTTTCTGGACGGCGGCCGCAGCCACGGTCGCTGTCGTTGATGTTGTCGCTGTCGCCGTCGTCGACATATTTTTGCCACTTGCATTACCACTACCACCACGTACACCACTACTATTACTACCCCCACTACTACTTACACAACTACCAACACTATGATGACTACTACTAACACTACTGCGCGAACTCTTATTCTTTGAATTCTTCGCCGCCGTCGGAGCCGAGCCCGACGACGTCGTGCTTGTTGTTGTTGCTGCGGCGGGCGCCACTGTGTTTGTGGAATTCGTCGCCGTTGCCGTTGCCGTCGGTTTCGGTTTCACACACACTTTCACATCGGTTTTTTTATCAGATTCCTCATAATTCATTTTTTCAACTTTTCTTGGCTCGCTAACTTTTCCTTCTTTTTTCCACCCGATCTTGCTACTGTGCTTCGCCCGACGGACCCAAAATCTAACTCCTCGTCCTCGAATTCCTCACCGAGAGCCGAGCTTTCGCACTGCGGCCGCACCAAGCACAAATCCGTTTCGATTTTCCGACTTTGCACACTTTTTCGCTGCTCGTCTCGTCTCGTCCGTCACACGCTATTCCTGTGCAAACATTCCCGAATGCTAGACTCAGATTTTCCTACTTTTCTTTCATTTCGCTTCTCCGCTGTGCTGTTACGACTCGACCGTTTTCGACATCACCACACGATGATGACTTCGAACACTCAACGAACGACCGAGTAGAGGTTTTCCGAGCAGAGTTTTTCTTTGCAATTTCTCGACGGAGACTCCAATCCCGGACCGCTTGCTTCACCTCGCGTTATTTACAAAACACTCGCGGAACCTCGTACAACTCGAGAAACTCAATTTCAAGTTTTTTCTTGGCTTTTCAATGGCAAAAAGCGAAAATTCTTTCAGTCCGTCATTTGATCGAGTCAGAGCTGAATCGCCATCATGTCTTCCGGATGCTTGCGGTGTGGCGACGACTAGCGCAAAGTGCAAGAAACTGCGCAATCGCTACCAGAGCCACCTATCTTTGAAATGAGTGGTTGATGGTGCTATATGTTCCCTTCATTCGAATTCAAAATCAGGACCAGCTTTTTATCCATTTCTGCTTCGTTTATTACTGGGCTCGATGCAGCAACGTAAATATAACTTCACTTCAGTGAGATATCGGCGAAATCATATGGTCATCTTGAGATCCCGCGGTTCCCCAACCTCCTCACTCCATTAAATCAATAACTGCTAGTTTTATCCTGATCAAGGGATCAAGCAGTGGACTGCAGGGTAGACTGACGCGGAATATTGCTCCCGGAGGACAACCTATCTCTTTTTGAGGGTGAGCTGTCTCGCTTCTAGGGCGATGTGCTGCTTTTCAGGGGCCAAGCCTCTCGTCTACCAAGACCGCTGTGATAGCCACGAGATGACCCTACTATTAAGAAAACGCTACGAATCTAGACTGAGGAGGCGAAAACCACCTCCCCCAATCCAGGGTGTCATGCGAACCGTTCCCATTGAATAGTTTGCAGTCGGGGGTAACTGACTGTATTCGAACGGAGCCTCACTGAAACCTTTTTTTTTTTAGGAGGTGGAAATCTTCAAAAGACTCTGGCCTGGGCACGCAGAGTGTGGGATTTTTACCCACTAAAACCACCCCCGACTCCCTCCCTACCCCGTGGAACCACCTTTGGGTATTACATCAGGGGGCGGAGTTAGCTTACTTTAGCTAGGTCTCCTTCCGTCTACCCGCGGGGTTCGTAACCGCGTCTTCCTCACTTCTTCTGTTTTTCGCAGTTTTTCCTGGATTACAGCGATCATGGAATTGATCGCATCCCAGTCTTCCTGACAGGCTACCATTTTTCGGACAAAATTTTCCGGTGATAGCACTTCACCTATAGTTTCCTCCAGGTTCCTCCTTTCTTCCACGAACCTAGGACACTGGAAGAAAACGTGCGCCGGGTCCTCTGGGACCCCGCAGTTTGGACAATTAGGCGAGGTGTCCAATTTAAACCTGTACAGGTATTGACGGTATCCTTCATGGCCGGTGAGAAACTGGGTGAGATTATAATTGATCTCCCCATGCTTTCTCTCCAGCCACTCCCCGATGGAAGGGATCAACCTGTAAGTCCAACGACCCTTTTCTGACTGGTCGCATCGTTGTTGCCACCTGCTTATGGATCTCTCCCTTTCGGCTTTTTTCACCTGAGATAAGGGAGAGATGGACCTGGTGTTATAAATGTTCATCATTTCGGTTGCCAGGATGTCAATCGGCATCATTCCCGAGATGACGAACGCTGCATCGTCTGAGACGGTCCTGAAGGCAGAACACACCCTTAGGGATGTTCTTCTGTAGACCGCACTCAGTTTATGTGTATTGCCTAAAACCTGCAGTGCTTTTCCCCAAACTGGGACTGCATACAGCATGATAGAGCTCACCACCCTGGCTATGAGCAGCCTGCAAGTATGCCGCGGTCCTCCTACGTTCGGCATCATCCTTGCCAGAGAAATACTCGTGGTGGATGCTCGTTTACAAGTATGCTCTATGTGCTGCTTAAAATTAAGTCCTCCGTCTATCATCACCCCCAAGTATTTGATGGCCGGCTTGGAAGTGATGATACGATTCCCGATTCTAATGCAGGCGTAATTTCTTTTGCGGCGCTTAGTGATGAGGACCGCTTCCGTCTTTTCCTCCGCGAGTGCCAGTCCAGCACTCTCTAACAAACCCTTAATAACACTGATTGCTTCGCTTGAGTACAACTCAGCATCCTCGAGATGCGTTGCAACCACAACCAGTGCTATATCATCGGCGTAACCCACCACCGTAGCCTCCTCCGGAACCGGAAGGTTGAGCACATCATTATACATGATGTTCCACAGTAGTGGGCCCAGTAAAGAGCCCTGGGGGACACCCGCGGAGACAACGTACTCTTTGGATCCGTCATCGGTATCATACCAGAGTGTCCGCTCTTTCAAGTAGCTATCGATAATAGCGGCGAGGTAGGTGGGAACACCAATCGTCGCCAGAGACTTTCGTATAAGGTTCCAATTGGCCGAGTTAAATGCATTCCTCACATCTAGGGTCACCACCACGCAATATTTGCTGGTACAACCCCTTCCGTGAATTGCATTTTCGGCCAAGCCAGTAACCATTTTGATGGCATCAATGGTTGATCTGGCTTTACGGAACCCATACTGCCTATCTGAAAGGCCCCCTTGGCTCTCGACGACTAGAAGTAATCTATTATAAATGGCCCGCTCCAACATTTTCCCCATAGTGTCTAGAAGACATATGGGTCTATAGGAGGACGGTTCACCTGGAGGTTTGCCAGCCTTAGGCAACAGTACCAGCTTCTGCCGCTTCCATGGTGTAGGAAAAATACCCTCCGACATGCACGTTTCAAACAGCTCCGCGAACATATCCGGTCTACTTTTGACGGCAAGTTTGAGAGCCTTATTCGGTATGCCGTCAAGACCCGGGGCTTTACTGTCGCCTATTCGACTGCAGATCTCTAGCAGCTCGTCCCTGGTGACTGGTGGAATCGGCGTCGCATTCAGGGGGCGCTGGAAGGTATCAGCACCCCCCTCTTGCTGGGGAAATAACCCCTGGATTATTTTCAACAAGAGCATAGGGCACGTGATTTGCGGAGACGATCGGCCTCTGAATCGTCCTGTCACGATTTTATAGGCGCTACCCCACGGATTTATGTCCGCTTCCGAACAGAGCCCCTTAAAACATTCCCTCTTACTCCGCTGGATGGCGAGCTTGAGGTTCTTGCGAGCTTCCCTATAGGCATGCTCCTTTTGCCCCTGATCGATCCTACCTATTGCCCTCTGAGCCGTTCGTCTGGCTCTGTGGCAAATCGATCGAAGATTGGCAAGTTCAGTATTCCACCAATAATTGGGTCTTCTAGTGGGGAATGAACATCTCCTAGGCATCGACGCGTCACATGCTTTAGAGATGCTCTGTGTGACATGGAGAGCTCTATCCGTGGAGGTGCCTGCTTTGCTAGGCGAGTCTAGCCACACCTCCATGAATGTCTGCTCATCCATTGCTTTGGCAGACCATCCTGGTGTTCCTCTGGATTTCGGCTTCCGGGGTGCGGGTCTCCTGCCTTGTGGCTCCATCCTTAGTTCAAAGGTGATTGCCTGGTGGTCGCTGTACGTGAAGTCCTCACTCACTGATACCTGGTCGCCTTAGTGAGTAAGTTAGACCTTACCGTGCTACGGAGGGCTATGGCACAGCGGACCTCCTAGCCCCCAATCAAATGAGTATCCATATTGAAATAAAAAAAAAACTACAGCCAAACAAGCAGGACCCCGTAGCGCACAAAAACTGGTTAACCAGGCGGAGGGCACATCTCCGACATACTGAGAGTCAGTTGATTACACCTAACAAGGGAGAAGTTCGGGCGTCAAGCGGTGAATACAAGATCAACATTGGTATACTGCGAGGACAACAACCAACAAACACCACTTCCCAAAAAGCAGGGACCAGCAAAAGCACGTCTGAGATAAATATATCAGACGTCAGGAAGGAGACAGGTCTCAGTGAAGGAAGACCTGAAACCAGAAAAGGCCCTTAAGAAGGCTCAGGATAGACCTAAGCCATATTTATCGGAGCCAAAAAAGCGGTGTCTGGTGTCCGGATAGCTGGGTGGTTAGAGCACAAGGCTATCGTACGGAAGATCGCGGTTCAAATCTCACTGGTAGCAGTGGGATTTGTATCGTGATTTGACGTCGCATATCAGTCAAGTCAGCTGTGAATGAGTACCTGAATCAAATCAGGCTAATAATCTCGGAAGAGCACAATGCTGACCACATTGCCTCCTATACTGTACTGTAGTGTACCGTTACGGTCTTGAATGAAGTGCTTCAAGGCCCTGATCAAATCTGGATTGTTGCACCAACCATTATTATTATTATAAGTGCCAGTCCAGTGCTCTCTAACCGGGCCTTAACAGCCCTGATTGCTTCGCAAAAATATAACTCAGCTTCCTCTAGATGCTTTGCGACTACAACTAATGCTTTATCATCGGCTTAATCCACCACCCTGGCATCCTTCGGAATCGGAAGGTTAATTAAGTATATCATTGTACATGTTATTCGACAGTAGTGGGGCACCCGCGGAGACAACGTATTCATTGGGTCCGTCATCGGTTTTATACCAGAGCATCCGTTCTCGCAGGTAGCTAACGACAATAGCTGCGAGATAGGTAGGAACAACAATCGTGGCCAGGCACTTGAAAGGCCTCCCTGGCTCTCGACAATCGGGAGTAATTTATTGTAAATTGCCCGCTCCAAAATTGTTCCCATAGTATCTAGAAGGCATATGGGTCTATAAGAGGATGGTTCACCTGCAGGTTTTTTTTTTTGGGGTAGGGTAGGTGAATGCATTTACGCACACAGTGTTGGACTCCCGATTCGGTACGTCGTCGGACTACCAACTAAACACCTCCCCATCGTCAGAGAGCTAGCCTGGAACCGTTTGTTACATTACTTCGGGTCAGCCCCCGAACTCTCCCGCCTTGCGGAGCCTTCAAATCAGGGAATTCCTTTCACCAACGGGAGGGGAGAGGAGGAAGGGAACTGTCAGTTCAAGGAACCCCCTGCCATCCGGCTCCTCCACCGGTCGAGTTCTATCTTTTTAGCATCAAGAAGGGCCCGAACGTAATGGGCAATACGGTTCCAGCTATCAGCAGTCCTCAGCATCTCTTCCACAATGTTGTCTGGAGAGAGATCCCCTGTGTTTAAATAGAGCTGCTGACGAACCCCATCCCACCTTCCACAAGAAAAAAAAGTGTGGTGGGCATCGTCCACAACTCCATTGCAAAACACACAATCCGGAGAACGCGCCTTTCCAATCTTGTGCAGGTAAGACTGAAAACTTCCATGCCCACTTAAAAATTGGGTAAGGAAATAGTCAATCTCACCATGCTTTCGATTCAGCCAAGCACCTAAGTTACCGATGAGCCGCGCAGTCCATCTGCCTCTAGTTTCATTTTGCCAAGAGAGCTGCCACTCGTCTAAAGTGTGTTGCCGTTCTTCGCGAGCAACCACCTCCCTTGGCTCATCTCCCTTGCGCTTGTATATGGCCTGACGCTCCCTAGCAAGAAGGGCAACGGAGATAACTCCCGCGATCACCATCACGGCCGGTTCAGAGACTGTGCGGTACGCAGACACCACCCGTAAAGCTCCCCGTCTCTGTACTTGCGCGAGGCGTCTACGATATACCTCCTTGTTAAGAGCGCCAGCCCATACCTCTGCGCCGTAGAGCAGGGCAGACTGCGTTGAGCTCATCAGAAGACGTCGCCTACTAGACGTAGGACCCCCAATGTTTGCCATTAGCCTACTTAACGCCGAAACTCCAGCCGCAGCCTTGTTAGCTGCTGCTTGGATTTGCTCAGAAAAGCTCATCTTTGAGTCAAGAGTCAACCCGAGGTACTTTACCGCCGATTTTGACTCGATTATCGACTCGCCGAACGATATGGGACGCAGGGTCGGAATTCTCTTCTTAGTCAGGATGACTACTTCGGTTTTTTCCAGTGCAAGGTTGAAACCATGAGTAGTCATCCATCCGCTTACCCGTCGCATCAATATGCCGAGTCTGCTTTGCGCCTGTTCGACAGTGCGTCCAGCAACAAGCGCTGCGACATCATCTGCGTAGCCGACCAGGCGCGACTCTTCTGGCATGTCGAGTTTAAGCAGACTGTCATAGGTAGCGTTCCAGAGGTCCGGCCCTAGGATGGATCCCTGTGCTACCCCCGATGTGACTTCCACCCACCTTTGACCCTCTAGTGTTTCATAGAGCAGGGAGCGGTTCCTCAGATAGTCCCTCAAAATCCGTAAGAGATAGTTCGGCACGTTGAAGCTATTGTCTAGTGTGCCTAGAACGTCTTTCCATCTTACGGAATTGAAGGCGTTTCTGACGTCAAGCGTTACGAGGAGCACCACCCGTCGAGTTCGACGGCTATGTGCCTCTGCTCGTCCAACGGCGTCCACGACCTGCATGACAGAATCAATTGTCGATCTGCCTGCCCTAAAACCAAACTGCCGGGGAGATAAATCTCCGGCAGCGCGTATCGCTTCAGCGAGTCTACTTCTGATGAGCTTTTCGAGCACTTTCCCAGCAGTTTCAAGCATACATAGTGGGCGGTATGAAGACGGCAATTCGGGATCGCCTTTCCCTTTAGGCATCAGCGCAAGCCTCGCAATTTTCCAACGAGCAGGGAAAATGCCCTCTTTTCTTATAAAATCGATACTAAGGTACAAGTTTTGGGCTAGGCACTCGATGAGGAGGAACGTCATCGTTGGGAAGACGTTAAAACGACACGTTTCAGCAGTAGTCCTGAGATCAATCCCCATTTGCTCCTATCTAAATCGCAGCTAAAGGTGGTTCCGTGACTGCTGTTATGAGAGCAGGGAGGCAGAGTCCAGCCGGCTCGTATCTTGCCAGTACGTAGCATTCACGAAAAAAAGCAGCTCTCTCACCTTGGAACTAGAAATCTCTCTGAGGTCCCCAAAGAATGGTTTACCCAGTGTCCGTAGCCTGACTCTAGCTGGAGCTGGGCAATGCGAATTGTAGGGTATGCTGAGCATGACGGCATGGTCCCCTATGGGCCAGTGCCCGTGCAGCCCGCCGTAATCTTGAATGCATTTACACACGTCTGGCACAGGAGCTCTCGTGATCGGGCTATGTTATAAGTAGGCCAAATCTTCTTTGACTTGGCACAGCTGGTAAACCTTCACCATCTAAGGCCAGTGCTGCCAAGAGTAAAGCCCGGCCTGGTCAATCCGTCATCCCGCTTATTCCTCTCTATATTCCTATGCCCGGGAACTCAGAGGAGGGTGACCTTGAGCATGCCGCCCAGAATGTTCAGCGCGTCTCTACACTGCCCCACCAGCCTGGAGGATTTCATTGCTGAGTACAAGGCCTTGGTGCGCGCTTGGCTGTCGGTCAGAATGGCTATCTTACCAGCCATCGATAGATTTCAAGTATAGCCAGTACTTCCGCTTGGAATATAGTGGCGAAAACTGAGAGACCATACGACTGGGATACACTGTGTGTATTCGAGAAAATTCCCCCGCCGACTCCACAGACTATCTTTGATCCATCGATAAAAAATAATATGTCATAACCTTGCAACACGCCGCTGGTCTTCCACTTTGCCCTGGTTGGAAAGTCTACAGCAAAGTTTCTCGTGGAGCTCACTTTGCGTGTGGCATAGTCTATGGGGAATGCTCAGATTTCCCGAGGTACTTTGTCTAGGATGTTACTGTGGCCGTAGGACTCCACTACCCAGCATCCGGACTCACGTAATCTGATAGCATTGCACCCTACAACGTATTTAATGTAGAGGTCTAAGGGGAGGAGATGCAGGAGTACATTGAGAGCGTCTGCCGGGCAGGACTACAGATCCCCAGTAGCACCTGCACACGCGGTTCTTGGAATCTTATTAAGCTTTGTTCTATTGTATTTTTGGCTCAAAGCCTGGCACCATACAATAGAGCCGTACGTTAGGATTCGTCAAATTTCGTCCGCCACTATTAACTAGAACACCGGAGAGATGGCCCCACCTTGGGCCGTGCCTCTGTTTACCGCTCTGCTCAAGTGGTTGCCTCCCAAATCCGACTAGATTATCCTGGTACTTAACATGCGTAAGATACCTCAATCCAATGCTGATCAAGGCGTCCTTGATGGCGTTGGTACTATCGTTGTTAAAAGGTAGCTAGAGTATATTGCTTGTACTGCAGTGACTGCTCAACCGTGTCAGTTACCGCGTGGAGAGTGGTTTCTGTGGATTTTCCTCTGAGGTAAACATGTTAAGACTTGGAGAAAGGCGTTCTCTCCATAATCACCCTTAAGTCGATGTCCAGGACATGCTCTAGGGTCTTCAGGACGAAAGAGGTGAGGCTGATCGGTTGAAAGTCCTTCGCGGACTAATGACCGCGCCTGCGCCGCTTTCGGTGTATAAAAACCACTCATGCGCGTGTACGTATCCTACAGAAATACAGCTCGATAATTCTCAACAAGCCACGGCACAACGCTTTCCTGCTGCTTTTGTAGCATGACTGGCATTTGGGCCCGAAGATTTATATGCGGAGAAGCTGTTTATAGCCCAGACGATCTTATCCTCGGTAATTACCGATTTGATAGTTTCGCACGGCTGGGGTGGCCGCAAACCCTCCATTCAAGACTCTGATTCACAGTCCTCCTCTCTGGCAGGAAAGTGCGCCTGAACCAGCAGCGCCAAGGTTTCACCAGAAGATTCCGTCCAGGAGCCTTCCCACTTTTTAAGAAAGGTTGGGCTCTTATGTTCCTTGGACAGAATCTTGCTGAAACTCGCGGATTCGCTGGTGCTTTCGATGTTCTGACAATAGTCGAACCAAGACCGCCTCTTGGCGGTCTTGATGGCCGACTTGTATTTCTTCAGGTAGTGCTTGTATGGCTGCCAATATTTATGACTATAACAGATGTTGAAGATTTCCCTGGTCAGCTTCCTAAGGCTGGAGTGATCTTCATTCCACCACGATGGCAGTGTCTTCTTGCTGTATTTAGTAGGTCACGAGACTTTAAAAGCGGCGTCGAATGCCTGTTCCAGAGCTCCGACCTTTGACTCCAGTTCGTCTGTCGTGCCAATCTTGCCAATTTGTGCACCGGATTGTTTTTAATTAGTTGACCGAACTTTCTCCAAGCGATCCTCCTGGGGCCTCTCAAGGGTTTGGAGGCCTCTGCGGCAAGATCTAGACGGAAAAGTATCCGACTGTGATTTGAGAAGGATCTCTGGTCAGACACTCTCCAGTTCTCCACTCTAAGAATCCCATCTGTCGGTTATTAGGGTGATATCAAAGACCTCATTCCACCCGTCACAGTTCTCGGAGCTGGGGGAATGGAAGGTTTATGTACTGCTCCTGTCACACTCCGATAGGTTTGAAGGAATAATAAAATCAAAGAATGACTCACCCCCTCTCGTTAATTCCCGAGCTACCCCAAAGCGTATGCCTTGCATTGGCATCAGAACCTATCAACAGGTTGGCCTTCTTTGTTAGTATTGTTCGTCAAATGTTGCAGTTCTTCTGGCGGAGCTGATCGGTCGGGAGCTATGTAAACCGAGGAAATATATACGTTCTCTGTCCCCGCCTGCTTCAGTTTGATCGCGACTAGGTCGCTGGAACTCAGATCTGGATACAGTAAAGCGTGCAGACTCTTCCTCACGAGGATACATGCTCTAGGTCTGTCCTGATCAGCGTCTCCTGGACTGGATGTCGGATACCAGTCGACTCAGCTGTGAATGAGTACCTGAGTCAAATCAGGGTAATAATCTCGGGCGAGCGCAATGCTGACCACATTGCCTCCTACAGTCTACTGTAGTGTACCGTTACGATCTTGAATGAAGTGCTCTAACACACTTCAAGGCCCTGATCCAATATGGATTGTTGCGCCAACGATTATTATTATTATTTGCTTTGGAGCCCTTTGATGGTTCCGTCGCCTCCGACCCAAGCCTCCTGTATTAATGCGATGTCTTTCTCCAGGAGCCACACGTAAGTGAGTCCTGGCCACGTTGGTGAAGGGTTTCGCAGTTCGTGGCTAGTCGGCTGACTGTTGCTGCGTACTTTTCTTCAGATTTTGCTTAGCGTCCGAGCTCTTGCCCAGTCTGCTCTGCTTATGATCCTGCTCGACCTCGTCTTGAGATCCATTCCGTTTCAGAGCACTTCGCCGTCTGCCAGCCGTTTGCTGTTGTATTCCGCAACAATTGTCTGTTATTTGGCGAGGTCTTTTTCATCCTGCTCGTCGACAGTACATCATCCTTCTTCTTGGTAATCTTACTGAGAATATACATGGCCTTCTGGTACTGGCTCTTGAGCAGGACGCCAATAGACCTTCGCTTCTTAGTCGGTTTCCGGTGACCGACGTTCTTCTCGATCTTTATTATTGAGGGATTCCCGGACGGCAGTGGATAATAATCTTTCTAAGTTAGCATTAAAAGAAATATGTATTGCAATATGATATTCATTTACTCCATAAAAAATGTACAAATTTTCGCACTTAATATCTAGTATTTGAGTTTAATGGAAGGTTCAACACAACCGCTGCAACAACAATGATGATTAATGGGGACTTGATGCCAAAAAATGAGTTAGAAAAAAAAACAAAATTCAAATCATCTTTTATAATTCAGTGTGCTGCTTGAAAATCCTTTCTTCAATTGTGTCATGTAACTTTGCAACTTTTTTCGTTTGCTTATGTATATGTTCCTCAAGTTCTTCGAAGCGGTTTGATTTATCCTTATCTTTCGAACCCTGAAAACAAGTAGGAGAAAAATAAGCGTTGAAACCATTGCGATCATTCTCACCCAAGTAAAATGTTACCTTGTACTTCTCGCGGTGCAAAGCATGTTCTGCGTGTAAATTACGCAATTTCAACAGGCGCGACTCATAGTGATGTAACTCAGATTTGATCGAGCTAAGTTCATCCGGAGTGAAGTTGCTATTTAAGGCCACTCGCCATAGACCTTGTACTTTGGGTTCTATGAAGTCTCTGCTATTTGGACCTCGGGCAGTCAAACGATCCAATCGCTCATAGCTGTCTTTAATTTTGTGGTGATGGTCCCGAAGTTTATTTATATTTTCGCGGAACTGATGATGTTTCGATCCAGCACCTCTATCTACTTCGTTCTCTGATTCTTCCATGTTTGCTATTTCATTAAAGCGATCCAATTCCTCTTCGTCGATTGCATCTATAGGGTAAAGGGGAACCATTGAAACTGAATAATTTGAAACTCAAATAACACCTTTAGAAAATCTCAAAAATATTTTGAAGAATTTTAAGGAATTTATGGTATCGATTGACCGATGACAGGTGTGACGCAAACGAACTCCGATACCGAAGATGCTGCATCTGTATCGAAAGTAAGGGGTTTGTCCGGTGATTAAATGTACAGATGATCTCAGCGCGCAGCAGATATCATGGACCTTTCGGTCCCAGTCGCGCTGATCGGGAGAGACGTAAACTCGAATGGGAGCTGTTAGGGATCGGTCAACCCATTCGGAGGCATTCTCCTGGGAAGAATACAGAGTGGTGAGCAGGTGTTTAATGCCCTTTTGCTTCATCACCCGAATGAAATGAGCGGAATGGAATTGTAACCCGTTGTCCATCAACACCGATGCAGGAGTGCCAAAGACACTAAAGGTCCGATCCACTAGAAATCGATTTACAACCTCAGTCACGAAACGCCGAATCGGCTCTACGAAAATGAATATCGCAAACTGATCAAGCACGACGGTAGCTCCGACGTTTACCGACATACTTCGTGGATACGGACCAATAAGGTTGATGAACAGCTTCTGAAGCGGCCTATCGGGGAGTGGAGTGGAACCCATAGCAGGGCGAGGCGTTTGATTGGGCGGCTTCGCGGTCTTGCACGTACTACAATTGTCCACATATGACTTCACTTGTTGAGCAATACGAGGCCAATAGTACACGCTTTTTAGACGATGTAAGGTCTTAGCAAACCCTCATCAACTCACCTAGAAACCAAATTTTCCAACTTGAAGTTTCCTGGCGAGCATTTCCCGAACTGTGTTCTCTTCTTTTGTAGATGTACTTGTCGACCACACGCAGAGTCGGAAGTTGATGAGAATTGTCCTGGATTGGGGGGTCGAGTTCAATGGTGTCCGCGTCACTGAGCGTTGACATCTTCAAGGCATCAGTACCATGAACGCGAGACAGAATGTCAGGAACGACCTGAAACCTTGAAGCTTCAACGCCCATCATGCAAGACGACCACTTAAATCACTTTAGCTCAGTCAGCCATTTAAGGGAAGCGTGATCAGTGACCACTTCAAATTCATGTCCCTCCACGTAGGCCGGAACTTCCTAATGGCCTGCACGGCAGACAGGCTGCTCCCTGCTCCCTCACCGTATAATTGCGTTGTGCAGCGTTAAGTTTCTGCGACATGAAAGCAAAAGGAACCTCGTTTCCTTCAGGTTTTACTTGGAGAACCGCGCCTATGCCGTCCTTGCTGGCGTCACAATGTATAGAAAACGGTTTGGTGCAATTTGCATTATGCAGCACCGGAGCGGAAATAAGCGCCATCTTCAGTTAATGAAGCGCCTATCATCGATCCATTCAACTCGCCAACCCTTGCATAGCATATTGGTCGAAGTTCCAGATGACCCTACGGTACCAGCCGCAGACATCCAAGAAACGACGCAATTGTCTCACTGACTTCGGTAGCGAAAATTCCACTCCAATAGCCTTTATTTTGTCAGGGTCCGTGCGAACTACTCCATGCCCGATGATATGCTCCATGTATTTCACCTCCTTCCGGGCGAAATAGCTCTTCTCCCAATTTATAGTTAAACCCGCGCTCTTCAGATGAACAGCAACCTATTGAAGAATGAGAGTATGGTCCTCGAAAGTCTCAGATACGACCAGCAAATCATCCAGACAGACGAACACTTGATTCCTGATGAGCTTCCTGATACCAAATATGATACGGGAGCCAGTGTCTAGGTGTTCATATGTCTCCTCCTCCTCATCGAATAATCCGAGTTGAGTGTTGCAGTCAGTTTTATAAAGTTATCGTTGAAAGACACTATAGACTTGTCAGATTCAGACGGACTACAGACATTAAATGCATCCCCGGAATCATCGAGGGAACTAAGTCTGGCGATACAGAGGGATTATGGACATGGTAAATTCGGAAATTAATGGGTACAGCCTCTCCTATGTTCTGGGACTGCCACTAGCTTGACGATGGGAAAGCACTGGTAGTAGGGTGCTCCGACAATGCCCGTTTTTTGGTGCATGACACATATTCCAGCGAAGACCAGGCTCTCGACAGTTCCAGCACAATGGAGCAAGTATCATAGCCTCCAGCTGGTTACCATCCTATTCGACGCTCGAATGTGAAAATTCCGAATCGCTGGAGACCTCGTTTACGATGGGTTTGAGACCGGGATGAAAGGAGGGATGGAGTGAAGAGTTCGGTCTCCGAGAAGTTCCAAACCGTTCCCTGCAAATCTATTGCCTGTCCAGGAACTCCAGTTCTCTAGCTGCCTGACGAAGCTGCGCTACGATGCTAAGATACTGTCTGAGCAAAGCTCATCCCTTCGTTGGAAAGGGGCGTGCATAGGCGCTCCTCCAGCTGTAGAATGGCCTGGAGATACTTGTCGAAAGGCTTGCCCTCCCTTGCTCATGAGCCACCGGATATCTCCATCGGAGGCAGACTGACCGAACCGCTAGAGCAATTGGTCGCACAGCAGATTCCGGGGCAGAGAACCAACCTCCGCCGAAAATACCATTCTAGTTCAAGTCCTGCCAACAAAAAAAGGAAATGGCCGACTCAGGGAGTGGAAGTGCTCTCCTAGGGTATCTTCCATCAGCATTGCCACCTGGTCCAGGAAACTGCCTATCGGCATTGAGTCAGAAACTCCCGAGAACTTCGGGCCCAATCCGGACACTATCTTACTTACACGGTCGTCCGGGTAATTGCCTCTTCTGGAGAATCTGTTCAGGTCGGTGGTTGGTTTACCACCCGAATTCGCAGATGGCAAATGCGATGCTCCAGCTCGAGATGTAGAGGTTTTTCGGTACGACCGGGGACCCGACAACTCCTCATTGGATACGGTCGCTGAAAAGCAAACCGTGCAGTATTCCAATGGGAACCTAAGTTCCCGGATCTCCTCTCGTAGCCGTCTGCTGGACGAGCGCAGCGGATCTGTCAGAGTGTTGGTTACGTCCGGTGTTTATTTGCCGACAGGGAATGAGGGGCATTTTTACGGAAGCGTTGGATGGTAAATTCGCTGAAAACGCGGCTCTGGCTCCCTTTGCAATCTATTGTCGAGCGGCCATTTGCCCTATAGGAATTTTGGGAACAGCTTCAGCCGGTTATAACTCCACCTCCTCATACTTCTCAAACTGTAGGCAGACAGAGGTTTCCTTAAAGCCATATCGAGATAGTAAAATTTGATTCACAATTTCGTAATAGAGAACACAACAAAAAAAAATTAATGTTAAAATTAACGGTATTTATGCTCCTTCTCAACTCGGAGAAAACGTCAGTCCTCATAAACAAAATCTCCCATGAAGAAAGTCGACGACCATCTGCCGACCAAGTAGATTAGTTAGCCCAAAGTTTTTTAGGAAAACAAAAGGATAGGGTTGGAAAGCTTTAAGTTTGTGAGGAATCTAATCAGAATTGCAGACCTAAGCCACTCCCAGACTAGGGATGAAGTGACGACACGGTCATCCTCCCAACTTCAACTAGTCCGGTCGAAACTCAAGGCCAAGATCAAAACTAGGCACCCACAAAGTCAACAAAACGCGTCAATGAACTTTAATTGAGTCAATAATTTGAGCTAACTCCTCGGTAAACATTTAAAAGGTGTAGCTCCTGAATTCCGGATTGACAAAGTACTTCTTTAAATATCCTCCACTCAGGCACCTTGGCAATAGTTTCAGCCGACTATGCAGATGAATCCGCTGAAGAGCCCTGTTTTGAGCGTCAAGCTCGAGCTTACAAGATGATGTTCACCTAGTGTACAATATCCTCAATCGTTTAGGCATCCGAATATTGGCAAGCGAAGGAAGCTCTGATCTTAATATTAACAAGCCCAGTGGATTTAAACTCTAAAAGATAGCGGGAATGCCAAGTTTCGGGCCCCACGTTGGGTGCCAGCTCTGTTACTATGCTACAATATCTAGTCGCCAAAGGAACATAACACTGAACAGCGCAAAATGCCCCTCTTCTGCTTTACCAACCCAATGCGGCAGCCATGTTGCGCGACAACAGAGCAGTCACCACGATAAATGTCCTTTCTGTGGCCGAAGCTTGACGAATTTCAAATCTGAACATTCAAGCCTCGAAAGGGGCCAAAAAAAATTATATCGACGTAATCGTATCATATCCGGTGAAGCTTCTCCTCTAGTGGGTGGAATGGCTAGTCATCGTAACATGCGGACACGGACTGTTCTTCCAAGCAGAAGAGAAATGATTTTGGCCCTCAATACACTCAAACGGACGCTTGGGTCTCCTCGCAGAATTACTTGTCGCTACACCTGCAGTTACTGCAGATCAGCTGCTTTCAGTTACTCGGAAACATTGCGAATCCGAGACCTTTCCCAGTGAATGGAAGAAGGGGATGATCGTTAAGATTCCAAAAAAGGGCACCGGTTTTGAGCGTGAAAATTGAAGGGACATCTGCGTGAACCGCAAAGATAATAGTTAAAATAGTCCTGGAACGCATCAAAGAACACTTCGAAGTCTTGACCGACAGTTAAATCCTTGAGGGTTTTACGTGAGCACCTGTCTTGCGACTTAATCCCACGGTCTTCTTAAGACACGGATTGGTTTTGTGACCACAATCAAAGCCCCGCTGAGACAAACAACAACGGTACCAGTCTATACCAAGGGAATGGCTTAGCATTCATATTGGTGGATGCAAGACATATCTAAATCTCTACCAAACTAAGGAATACGGCACCCGTGTTGAAACGCAACACCACGCCGAGGCCCGAAGGTCTCTTTTCGCTTGAGCATAACCACAACCCCCATGAAGTTCCCACTAGGGGGCCAACGGCAAATAACCGAGCTGTACTCACATACAACGGGAGTTCACCCGAAGTATGAGAGTCCAGGAGCTATCTCGGTTCCCATGTTACCAGTATATCCCTGGTAAGGTTTCGTGACCAATTTGCCACTTCAGATGAGTCCCCGTGCAGACTCGGGTCTGATCGCCCTAACTATGCCTTTGGAGCATTCGCCTACTGCATCACGGCCTGCAAGCCAAAGTGGGTACAGCGTCTCCCGGTGCCACCACTATGGAGGTTCTCCTCGGCCACTTGGTTTTGGTTTGGCCGACAGGGTTGCCGTCCCGTCTTCCTCACCGCCACCTCTGAGCATCAGTCTTGACCGACAGACAGGAGGAGCATTTTGAAACGGTGCGCAGAGTTTAGATCTCTGCTGCCACTTCTCTTCATCGATTTCAAGAAAGCTTCCAATAGCGTGAACAGGGAGTTTGTCTGGAATTTATTTATTTATTTAATTAACGGACAACAAACAGAGAGAATTCCAATTAATTATTGTCCTCAGGAGGAGGAGAAAGCAAAAAACTTATCCTACGTTTAAAACTACTTAAAGTAGGGAAGTTAAAAGGACCAAGCTATTTTGCATTATAATTTCGGCAAAGCCTGGGAATCGGGGAATGAAAATAGACTTCGAGCTCCGCGAAGGGCACATTGAAAATATCTGCGTTACGTGTGTTATAAGACGCAGGACGGCAGGTGATCTCGTCAGCGGCGGAGCAGTCCATCAGGCCCGAGGAAAGTTTAAAGAATGCGCATAGATCCAGATAGGATCTACGCTGTTGATAGGAAGGGAAGGTTTAGAAAGTGGAGGCGGGAGGGGTAACCCACACGAGGGAAGCTTTTCTTAAAGAAGAGAGAACGGGTGAATTTACGTTGCACATTTTCAAGGGTAAGACAATCACAGTTACGAGTGGGTGACCAGATCACGGAGCAATACTCGAGGGTATTCCTCACAAGGGAATTGAAGAGAGCTAAGGAGGGTTGGATGGAGTCAAAATCAGAGGAGGAGCGAAAAATAAAGCCTGACAATGACATCGAGGCAATGGGTGTCAAAGCGGAGCTTATTGTCGAAAGTGACTCCGAGGTCTTGGGTGGAATTTAAGCAGGATAAGGAATGTCCGTTAAGCGAGTAGGAGAAAGAAGTGGGTGAGGATTTTAGGGAGTAGCACATAGAGTGACACTTTCTGAGACGTTTAGCGCTAAACCATTAGTCGAGCACCAACGAACCAGAGTGTCCAGGTTATTCTAAAGGGAAATACAGTCCATAGGTGACGATATAGCGGAAAACAGCTTAAGGTCGTCTGCACAGAGCAAACAGGGACAAGTAAGGAGGGGAGGAAGGTCGTTAATAAAAAATAAAAATAGCAAAGGACGCAGAATAGACCCCTGTGGAACGTCAGAAGAGGGGGAGAAGGAGCGGGAAGTACAGCCGTCAAAAGAGACGCGGCAGGATCGGTTGGAAAGGTAAGAGGCAAGCCATAAAACAAGTGGTATGGGAACGTTTAGGGCCGAGAGTTTGGATAGAAGTATCTTGTGGTTTACAGTGTCGAAGGCTTTCGCGAAGTCAGTGTAAATGGTATGCACTTCTTGTCGTGAATTTAGACATTTGGCGACAAAGTTGGTAAAGTCAAGCAGGTTGGAGGCAGTGGACCTACGTTTAACGAAGCCGTGTTGTTCTTTCACTATGTGTTGGCCAAAGTGGGCGGACAACCAGTCGCTGACATATCTTTCCAGGATTTTGGAACAGGAGGAGAGGAGGGAAATGGGACGGTAATTCTCGGCAAGCGAACGATCGCCACTTTTGTGAATGGGGATAATGAGAGCCTCTTTCCACAAGCTGGGAAAATGATTCTCTTCAAGGCTTTTGTTGAAAATAAGAGATAGGGGAAGGGAGATGAACTTACCAGTTTTGATCAAAAAGAGGTTTGGAAGACCATCGTAGCCAGGTCCGACCTTGGCATCAAGTTCGCCAATGAGGTATTCGACAAGGATAAGAGTAAGAAGGGTAATGGTAGGCGATGCGGGCAGGCTACATCTACTATCGGGAGGGATTCGGAGGAAGGAGGAGGAACATAGACTGACGAAAAGAAGCTGCAGAGTAAATCACAAGATCGTTGGGGGGAGTTAGCAGAGAAGCCAGAGAATTTAATGGACGGAGGGGGTAACTGGGCGGGGCAGCGGGAGTTGCGAATGTGGGACCAGAAAGGTTTCAGATTTCCGCGCTTTAGTGAGTCTTCCACGCTGGACAAATATTCGTGTCTGGACTTACGTATTAAAGATTTGACCGAGGAACGAAGGGATTTGAAAAAAACTAAGTCAGCAACGTTTCTAGAAGACAAGAACTTCTTTCTCGCAGTCTGTTTTTGACGTAGTTTTTTGTGAATTTCAGTGGTGAACTAGACGGGGTAAGAGCGTAAGCACTTAGGAGAGGAGGAAACGTAACAAGGAAGAAGATCAGATAAAATGGTATAGAAAGTGTTGAGTGCTTGGTCACATGTAAATGAAGAGAGCAGGGGGACCCAATTGATTGACGCCAGGGCTGAGTTCAGACCTTCGACGTTCGCCTTACGAAAGTTGAACTTGGTAGGCTTGCGAGCGACAGGAGAGTGGAGTCGGGATATCTGAACATCGAACTCGAGAGTAGGATGATGGGCGTCAGGGGCAACGTAAGACGGAGCATGAAGGGATTGGGAAAGATAACGTACAGTTAGGTTAGAGAAGGATAGAGGAAGGGAAGGGTGGGTCGAGTTATTAGGGAGGGAGGGAAGGCCAGGTGTAACGGGTCAGGAGAGCATAGGAAGATTAAAGTCACCACAGAGGATGAAAGGAAGTGAGGGAAACAAAACGGTTAGGGCTTCTGATAATCTGTCGAAGAAATCCTCGTACAGAGAAGGCGGGCTTAGGCAGGGAAAATATACACACGATATGATAAAGGGACATACGTTTGGCGGAAGGACACGTATGGTAACGGAATCGTAGGAGGAGGAGGAGGAGGAAAAGATGATTTCGGCACGGAGAGGGGGCTTAACAGCTATTAGGGCACCTCCGCCAGTTGTCTTGCCAAGCGCAACGCAGTCTCTGTCACAACGAAAGACAGAGTAACCTTTGAGGAGCTCAGAATCTAAAATCCTGTCATCTAGCCAGGTTTCAGAAATGCTGATGACATGATGTTGGAATGCTAAGGAAGACAGTTTGAAATCCGACAGCTTGGTCCTTAGACCCCTTACATTTTGATAAAATAGCGTATAGTTATTGGTATCATTCAAGTTCGGCGAGGCAGGCGGGCGGGCCCGAAATTTTCACAAATCTTAGACCTCTGATAAGGCTTAACGAAGACCCCCTGTAGCCAAAAGGAGGATTGGACGATAGCATCGAAGTCATGGGGATATGTCACTTTGAAGGAAGCTATCACTCGGTCAGGAGAGCCATCCTTCGTCAGCTTCACACAGGAAAGAGGTGACAAAGTTGAGTTGCTTTTGCTTCTGATATAGGCCAGAATTTCGTCGGGCGTAGTGGAGTACGCTAGCCTTGACACGAACAGCTGTTTCGGTGGCAAGGCGACGTTCAATTGGGGGCCGCTCGGACGACATGAGGTCGGAAGGGCCTGTGGTTCAGCGGTGGCGGGCGTCGATGATACACAGGAGGAAGCGTGCGGTGGTGCTAATGTAGCGACTGTAGGATAAACGCCAGAACTTCGTAGCGCATCCGATGTTGCGTAGGGAACTTGTCCCTCGGATGGAGGATTTTTCAGTAGGCTAGCGGACGTCATTGGGTTGATACCATCTTTTATGGACACACTGGAATTAAGCGAGGCAGATAGAGGCAGAGAATTAGAATTAGTCGACCGGGGCGACTTAGGTATGGCGCCAGTTTTGTTGGCTGCAGTCGCCGGCGAGGTATAAACAGAGCCAGTCAGCGGCATCTCAGGAGCTGAGACTACGCTGGTGCTCGATAAAGCAGCAGCTTGCGGGGGCAGAATTGTCGGCGATTTATGAAACTGCAAGTTGAATCGATGCCAAAGTCGCCGTGTGTTGATGCAGCAGCTGAATTGCATCCGATAGCGTGGTACCGCAGCATGCGTTACAACGATAGGTAACGTTAGGGGAAAATTTAGCCCGAATATCTATAAACGCTCTACGCAGGAGGGGCATTCCGCAGAAACTAATAGCTATTATCAGAGCGACATATTGTGGTGCAAAATGGTAAACCTCTAGGCAAAATCTCGAAGGATTTTCAGTTTGAAAACAGAGTCCACTATGGACATCTTTCCTCAAACACCTCGATTACGTTGGTGACATATGTTTGCTCTCTCACAGGGTCATGGAACTCTGCCAAATGGTTCTGGAAAGAGACAAGTAGATTTGAACCGAAAATATACAAACGACGGGTCATCGCACTCTCCCTATTAGCGTTAAACTTTCGTAAACACCTCGTACGCACTGCGATTGGAAGGCAAATGTGGCAGTGGTTAGGTCACACATTAAGAAGGACGGCAATTGCATTGGTGGCTCCCACATGCAGTGGAATCTATTCTCCCAAAGTGGCCGACGGGTGGGTCGTCCCAAGGGCACATGGCATAGAACAGTAGAGGAGTGCGGGCGTCTCGGGAAATCGTGGGGGGAGCTGAAACGTATTTCAGGTAACCGTGAACGATGGCGTGTAACTGTGGGAGGCGCCCTATACCTAACCAAAGTATGTCTCGTTCTTCGAATGTCCCCCGCAAGCGTGTTGCAAAACCCAATAGCATGAACGCAATAAAAGCGGTCACAAACCTAACCTCAGTAGACCTTTCCGAATTTTTACATCATTTTTTAGATGTTGCCTCCTCATCCAAGCCAGGTGTCCTTTTGTATAATCAGAAATAGTATGTTTTCCCACTCCAACTAGGGATATTACCATGGAGATATGCACCAAGCACAAATACAACCCCCGTGGCAATATCTTCGTTCTACGTTCTTAGAAACGCTTATAATCAATTACCAAATATGCAAAAAATATCAGAAACCCCGAGCTTGCGCAAGACATGCTGCTATTTAAAGGAACCGGCAAAAATGTTTGTCAAAGACAGGACGCCATCGAAGACAAAGAAGTCAGCGAATGACCACGTGTTGCTCTTTAAATGGAAGCAGCTTGTTCTACTGAGAAGCTTGGCTTTGGAAGGCAATCCATCACCCAGCTATGTTTCTGCACACGATCCGGCACCATTTTAGTATCTGAATAGCTGTACTTATAGCGAAATCCACAAACGTGTTGTCCGACATCAACGAAATTTAGGACGTGCTGAAAAATGACTCCTACATGGCGGAAAGTACTCACTTTGATGATAGTCATTAGCAGTCTCCCCGACAGTTTCCAGGAGATTATAATACATATCGATCTTGTCCTGGTGATGTTGGAATTCTTCCTTCAAAGCTTTCAATTCGTCGGGGGTAAATCCAGCCACCTCGGCCTTTTCCCACAACCGATTCAATTTCTTGTCTTTGAACATGCTTTTGTTCAGGTGCGTGTCGGTATAATGGGACCTCTACAAAACGGAGAATCGAATGAAAACATGATATTTTCCGGGTTTTCCCCTAAGAACTCTTACTCTGTATTCCTTCGTCTTGGCGGGGTCTTGAGTATCATCGAAATGTTCAAGGAGGTCGTAAGTGCTCATTATTCCAATTAACTTCTTCCTCAGTTCTGCCTCCTTCAGACCGTCCTTATCTTTGTGCTGCGAGCTCAGTTGCTTCCACTGGATTTCTTCTTTGTCGTGAATTTTCAAATCCATGTAGAGGGATTTGAGCTTGGGTTCCGTTAGTCTCTAGAGAAATATTGAATTGTTCAGATTTACTCATTCGAGGTAACATTGGTTCCTGGGAAAACTCACATGTACAGCTTTGGACCACACGAGATTCAACTTGGCCATTCGGAACGGACGCTGCAATTCCCGCAATTCGGGGTCATATTTCTCGGTCGTGAATTGTTCCGGCTTTCTGTTCGCTTCCGCCGAATATTTATTCTTTGGCTTCTTGTCCCCCAAACATGGATGGATGATGCACAAATATATTATTAAAACTACACTTATTTTAGCCATTTAGATGGATTTTTCTAGCATTTACACAGGATGAAACTTGACAATTTTAGAATACAACAACAATGGGAAATGAGATGGTTCTGCTGGAAGATTTTCCGTGGAGATTTTCTGAACAGCTGATTCAATTAGAACTCGTCAAGTGCCATCTATCCACGAGAATTTAACGGGGATACTCCATACTCGAATCATGATAGGGTATTGGGTTCGGGTGCAGAGCAATTCACCGGCTGTGAAGCCAATCGGAATGAACCTAAGAGAAATGTTTGGATTTAAGAGCATCTTTTATGATGGTAAGTAGCCAGTCTACAGTTCTGGTGAAAAGTGTTCAAAAAGGATTAAACCTAATAATCAGGCCAATTAGTGCGAATCCTATCCCTAAGAAGGGGGGCTCGGGCGATCTCAAAGATATGAGGCCTATCTCTCTTCTTTCCAATATTGAAAAAATCTTCGAACGTATCCTACTAAGTCACCTCAATAGACACTACTCCAGTATCATTCCACTTAATCAAATCGGCTTCGAAACCTCAGATCCACCGAACAGGCAATCATGCACCTGCAAGATCATATCCTCAATCAACTGGAAAACAGGCATTGCACCGTAGCTTGCGCCTTAGATCTCGAAAAGGCATTTGATTAAGTTTGGAAAAAGGGATAGCTCTACAAACTAATTCAGTCCAGTGACGACACCATCCTATATGCGAGTAGTATCAGGCCCATACTAGCTTCCCTCTCTTTCAATCTCCTAATCAATAGGGTCATTGCTTATTTTAACCGGTGGGCCCTTACCGTTAACTCCCTTAAGTCTGGAGTTATTTGCTTCAGAAACCCCAGTGGGAAGTGCCACTGGCGCACAGTGCCAGAAAGCAAAAACTTGCATTTACGCATCGCCAACCGCACACTCAAGCCGAAATCGAACATTAAATACCTGGGAATCTCCCTCAACAACAAACTTAAATCCAACCCTCACGTCAGATCTGCTATTGCCAATGCCTCTAAGACCTCAGCTGCCTTAAAAAACCTCCTCTCTTACCGGGCCCTGTTCCCTGCCACCAAAACCCTTTCATACAAAACTCTTATTCGTTCAATCCTGACCTACAATTTCCCAGCGTGGGTTACCATGTCACCGAACGTAGCAGAAGCCTCCAACGCTTTGAAAGGAGGATACTTAGGAAATGCACATACAAAAGGCCAAACCTAAAATTTCACGAAAACTCTCTCCTGTACGACCTTTCCGGGGTTTGCCCCATAATTCCACACATGATCAAGTCGTCGCGCGTCAGACTGAAAAAGTGACTGTCCCACCCTAATCCGCTGATAAAAAATCTCGCTAAATGCAATGCATTGTTATGCGAGCAGAGGTACTGCGTGCAAGGGCTGGCTCTTCTCTCGGACAGGACCCCTCCTTCCTTCATCCCCTCCTTTTATCAAAGCTCCTTCCCAGGCTTTTACAGAGGCTAACCGCGTAAGCCCAATGTTCCGGCAGTCAATCCTCGTGCAGGTATAGATCACCTTTTATTATTTTTCTTTACTTAGTCCAGATTAAGACAATAGATACTAATTAGCCTGTACAATATGTAATACCTCCAAGCGTTAACTTCTTCCATAAATTAAGGTTCCTCCTTCTATCAATTAGGCTCCACAATACATGCCCCGCAATCCCACAGCCCTCTGCATTCCTCCCGCCTTGGGTCACTGTCCTTGCACAGGTCCAAATCGAGTAAAAGGTAGCCCTTTCTCAGACTGCTACCATCATAGAGAAAGGATTGCGCTTTACTCCAAATTCCTCGATCAATCTTGTCCACCGGTGCCTAAAAACTCCCTTTTTCCCGTTTTCAAGTACGGAGTACTCCTTAAGAAGTTATATCCTCTCAAAGCGGAGTTTTTGATAATATCATGGCAAAGTTTCAATTTTAACCTTTGGACTGTGAGGAAGAAAGGATGTGAAGAGTTTGTATAAGAAGAGAAAGCTCCCCCTTTTCTAACGCGTTAAAGGATTGTGGTGGTCATCCTCCCAGGCAATTGCCTGATAGGGTTCAATTTTAAACCTCCTCCACGCAGGGAAAAGAGGGGAATGAATGAAAAATGGTTGGTTCCTCTAATGATACGAACAAGGTAAAGTATGATTTGCTACTCCCAACCCTGGATGGGGGAGGGGGCAAAGAGGTAAGATGTAAGAGAGACAAAAAGTTCCCCCTTTTCTATCCTCACACAAAATCCGTAGTAGTCATTATTCCTTAAGAAGTTACAGCCTTACCCCTTCGCATTTAAGGGAGGATGAATGCCAAAATTTTTCAATGGGGTTTGAGTGAGATGATCTCCCGCACCTCCATACATACCCTCCTTTCCCCGTGACTGAATGGAGCTCAAAGTTTGTGGTTCCAAAAACTTTTATATAAGTAGAAATGGAGGAATGTCGTTGTTCAGAAATCAACAAGTAAAATGGCAAAACACATCATGACTAAGCAGTCATAACATTGTCTAGTGCCCGTAAGGACAGTCACAATCGCCATTCGTATGGCTACTTCAAGGTGAGGCAACAACGTCTAGCGGGACTCTGGACCGTGATCACGACAACACACCAGACGATCCTGTCGAACGGGAAAATGAGAGCATCAAGCTCAGTATTCCGAAGAGTGCCATAAGGTAGAGGAAGTTTATTTGGAACTCCTCTCGATTTTTAAGACTGGTGTCAAGGAGCACACTAGTCTACCGGGGACAGCAACTGTGAATAATGGGAACACGGAATCAAATTGGAACGAATGGCCATCCCGCAGTTTGATGGCAAATTTGGTCGATGGAGACATTTCTACGAACTTTTCTCGTCAATGCTGCACCGCAATAAAGAGCTGTCAGCCGTGTAAAATATGCAGTATTTGAAAATGCATCTTACAGGTGAAGCCGCTGATTGACTGATTTAACAACAAGAAGGCAATTGCATGGAAGCACATACACAAGTTCTACCACCTCGCAGCGGCCAAGGAGGAGCACGATTCAGCTGTAAAGAATTTAGTGGATAAAACAGCTAAATTCCTCCTCGTAACATAAAAAGGATTGGCATCAACGGCGACAATTGGGATGCACTATATGACCAGCCAGAAATTAGACATCCAGTCGCAAAAGTTATGGGAGGCCTCGCTGGAATGCGCTTCTGAGATACCAAAGCTAGGATCATTCATAGATTTTATGTTTAAGTGTAAGCGATCGTTTCCGAGCACTGTAAACATTGGGCACAACAAAAAAAATGGGCAAAGTAGCGCGTCGCTCATGGCGAATGAATCAATCGCATGCAGTTTTTGCCAGAAGGATTATTTTAGTACTCAATGTAGCAAGTTGAAGACATTAAGTGTTTTTCACCGAAGGGACCTAATTCGAGAACAAGGGGTCTGCTACAACTGCATGAAAAAAGGTCACAATGTCAAGGACTGCCCATTGAAAAATCGTTGCCGCCACAAGAAACATCATACATTGTGAGGAGAAGACAAAATCCAAGGAAGTCGCAAAGCAGCTAGCCTCTGCAACGACAGTACTCATGGCGAACCAACCCGACACTACCCACACCGTGTTATTGGCCACCGCGAGAATCAAGGTGAGAGATAGTGTAGGGCAACTAACTACTTTAAGAGCCCTCCTTGATTCGGGCTCTCAGCGAAGCTTTATCACCGAAAAGGCAGTCCAGTCATTGGAGGTAGAGCAGCAGCACGCAAGCTTCAACTTCAGGGGACTTGGGTCAACGTCTCCCATAAAAACAAAGGGCGAAGCAGAAGTGCGGGTACGACCCAAGTATGGAGAAGATATCAGATTATAAACTCTAATCATATCCAAAATCAGCAATATTTGCCCAGCAGTCGAGACAAACGTCAAGTTACCAGCGCATTGCAACCTTGCGAGATTTAGCTGATCCTGATTACGGAGCTCCAGGTCACATCGACGTTCTACTTGGAGCAGATGGATATGGCTTGTTCGTGATGTCTGAACTCAAACCAGGCACACCGTGCGCCCTCAAAACAAAGTTGAGTTGGATGCTATTTGAACCCACTTGTACAAAATCGCTGAATACTTGACGTCATTACCATGATCTCCACAGAAAATCTATTACGGAAGTTTTGGGAAATCGGAGAAGTTCCTGCAGCCAGCCATATGACAAAGGAGGAAGAAGCAACGGTAAACTGGTATCAAGTAATCACTCGAAGCGAGCAATCCGGTAAATGCGTGGTTAGACTTCCCTTCAAGGAGAATGCGGAACCAGACAGATTGCTACAAGACTGAGAGTCACACTGACTGGAAGGCACATATACAATTTTCACAACTTGAAAGACGACTACTGGGAAACACAGAACTAAGAACCTAATATGTCGCATTCATGCAAGAATACATATTATAATGAAGCTATATCTAAGTACAAAAGATTAGGCGGTCTGGTCTGATTATGCTTCAGGTTCTACTTGGACCGAAGCAACAGCCCGGGGATCGTCCTCCCTGCACTGGAGAAGGTGCTAATAGAACCCCAAGCTAAGGTGGAACAGCATACGTCGAAGGCTGCGTGACCAATGGTCTTTAGTATGTGAAATCTGAATACCTTGGGCACCTTCAGTTAGTTTCAAATAAGACCCCTACCGTGGTGGCCGGGCCAGCAAGGGTGGACATTCTTACCGGACTACTCGTGGGACCAGGACATGGACTCAACTTTAAAAATACTAAAGATTCGAGCCAGCTAGATTCAGCCTCCTTGCTCTCATAACAGCAATCACGATCTTAGGAGTTTGTAGTATCAAAACGGCGCACTACAGCGCTAATTGGGCTGATACCCTATAAATAGTTAAATAATATCACGAATTTAAATGGAAGATTGACTTTTGGACAGAAGAAAATTAAAAATTGTGAACATATTTTATTTGCTATACACTTACAAATTTCTAGTCGAAAAAAGTTTTTTTTTTTGTTGTTTGTAAGAATCTGAAAATTCTTTTATTTTACTGTTTATAGTACAAAAAAAACTTTAACTTGCGTTTGTAAGTTTAAAAAGAAATAATTATTGTAATGTTTTGAGCTCTAAAGTTCTTATTGCTCCCTAACCCTCTGCCAGGAACTGTCAGACCTCCCAAGTTTGAATAAGATTCACCCCCATTATATTGGAAGTGGCAGAAAGCAAACGATTAGGTTGGGGTGAGGAGCCGCGGGGCCACCATATCATCTGGCCCCTATGAAGAAGAAAGTAAGAAGGGGGCCACATGTCGAGTAGATGTCCGAATCGGCTCAGAGCTGATTCTTCGCGCGTTACGTTTTTGTAAGTTAGTCCTCTCCCTTATTAGGCCGTTTGGCATTTTATCTACTTTTGGGATTGAAATCTTCGGTGATGTCGCTCCACCTCTAGACTTCACGTCTTGTAATGACTTTGAGGAAAATATGTGAATAAAACGATCATCCTAAGTGGCCGAGAACGACCTGGAGGGAAGAGCTATCCCAGAAACCTAAAAAGTTGGCGAAATTGACCGTGAAGGTCCGCCCGCCAAGACTGAAGCTCCATCAAATTGCTCGGTCGACACGTTCTTGCACGCCTCTGTGCTAGCCAGGCTTGGGAATGCAGGGAGGTCCTTTGAGCGCTTTGATACTTCACGTGTCATTAATACAAAATCAACGTGTCTGTACCGATGCGTGGATCCGCACAGGATTTCAAAATAGACAACAACGAAGGGATTCGTTTCGGTTTGTGGGCGACAACTTGCATTCTACATTGCAAGCTGGCTTGACCCGTGACTATCCGCCTGTGACCATTCGCTAATTCAGTGTTCTCGTTATAAGATATCCACAAACTACAACAGCTGTTACTCTAAGACGGGGTCCCGCTCCCTCACAGTACCGAGTCCCCGTCGTCAGACAAGCACTTTTCTGTTGTGTTCTGGCTACAAGCTCATCCTATTATTTGTTGCTATCACTATCTGCCGTAAGGCTGGTGTAGCAATCTTAATGCCTATCTGGTTTTCCATATTACTACCAGATTTTGCATATAGGTGGCTGAAAACTACTCGTATGGAAGCAGCTACCCCTCTCATTTGAACATAGTATGAGCATCCAATATGGAGGTGCAGCCATATTTAACTTAGGGCAGCTCCATGTCCTCCGACCTCTTACTTCAAGACCAAAAACAGAGGTAAGAGAGAAGAAAAGGAGGATAGTAGGAGTATGAAAGGAATGCTACTGATGGAGACGAGACCTTCCCTGATGTACTTACACTCCAAAGTACAGGAAGGGCAGGTCGTTCCAAGACGGCATCCTTGTTTTCGTCAGATGACGAATACCGATCTATAAGATCAGAAACAAAGTCGAGAAGAGAAGTAGTGTGAAAAAGAAAAGAGAAAGCTCCTGATTGAGCAAGACTCTCCCTATGTGCTTTATACTTTAAAGCCAGTGAGGGGCTGGTCGCTCCATTGGGCATCCTTGTATTCGTCGGTTCAGCCAGGAAATACCCCAGGCAGACCTACGGCTGGGTGAAAGGTCAGACAGGAAGTGCCCCAGGTAGAGCTTTAGCTGGGTGACGAATACCGATCTCTCAGTGAGGGTCATTGGGGGAACTATGAGTTGCCCTCTGAGTGTGGTTCAGCTCACCACAGGTCAAAACAATGCAGGCTGCAAACAGTATACCTGTGCAACCTGAGAACATCCCCAAAAAAGAAGCTTGGGATGTGTATACAGTTGGTTAGCCTAAATATTCTAAGGTACCTAACATGATTACTTATAACGAAAAACAAACCAGAACGCGAGCTAAAATTGAAAAATAAAAAAACGGCTCGACCGCGCGTCTCCGGACCCGAGTGCCACGTTCGAGAGGGAAGATCTACGACGGATCGCAATCCCGATCATAGTTTCTTCTGCCTCAGATCGTGATTGAGGCGCGGCCTCTCCCTTCCTTGACATCCTCAGACCAGTATTTCAGAGGATGTCCCTATAAAGGTTTCGCGGGATTTAACAATTACACATGGGATCATTCCGAGCTCGGCGTGGTGTGTATATATGATGATGATGATTCTGTTAGTGGCTAAAAAAATACTTAAAACGTTACAATAGGAATTTCAGAATTATACAATTTGCTACTTCATTTTCCTCTTCAATAAAAAAAACCCTTTCAGAGTTCGCTCCCGCTCGAAAATCTTTCGAATCTCACTTCTCGCCTTACAGCTGTCTCCTTCGCCAAATCCAAACTTTCCCCTTAATCTCACCCGCCAGTCCAGCTGTTTCCACCAAGAACCGCTCCGAATGCCACTACGTTCCCCTTGAACTCTCTTGAGTTCATGTTGCGGCAAATCATTCCCCTCTGTCAAGATTAATTCGCCCGAATGCATTCAATAATGTGCAATCTGCGGCGAACATTATGGTAATTGCACATTGTGGAATGCATTATTTGAGCAAATTAATTCAGAAAGAGGCGAATGAGATTCCGCTCCCGTCGCGAAGCCGCGGTCACTACAGTTTTGATTAGAGTAGTTTATCCCGGGTGGGCTTCGATTTGTTGACTCCTGAGTCAAGGCACGTGATAAAATTTCTGTGTCCTGATAGGGAGATAATATGTGAGAAGAACCAAGAACCCCGGTCCACATCTCGTCGAACTGCTAGCATTCGGGTTAGCTCCAGCACGTGTCGTCCGGTTTCATATATTATTCCGCGCAGTCGGTGTTTACGACTGGCAGACCTGTTACGAAAGAGTTTGATTGGTGAACAGCTTTGGTGACTGTGTTGGTGCCAAGATGATGCAACGCTGGACTTTCATCGTAACAGAGCCACAGTTGTTGCGTACGTAACAAAATGTGAAACCTGGACCCTAACACAAAATTCTGAAAAACTGGTCAGTACTCTCGAGAGCGGGGTCTTGATAAGAATGTTAGAAACTAGACAAGAGGACGACCAATGACGAATCAGATACAACCAAGAGTTGTACAATTTCGGAAGTCACAATGGGCTGGTCGCGATCAAGGTATGGATACTTAAAAGGGAGTAAAGAAAGGCGAAGACCGCTTAAGGAATCCCGAAAGCACTGAGCATATTCTGCTAACGAAGACACTGGTCGGATTTCAAAATTGGAGAAAGGACATCCTGAGGGGTCTAGGTCCGAAAGGGGTTGTAGAGTCTCGAAGATGACCCAATGTTTAAGAGCAATCCTCATATGAAATAAAACTCACCCTGTTATCATACAATAGCAAAAATAGTTTAATAAATCGAATAAAAGCATAAAGCATCAACACCGCTTGCCTCCCTACTTCCTCAGCTTCAAAAACAGCAACGCCCCCAAAATAAAAACCTCCAGAATAATAATTCCAACTAAAATGATCTTATTGTAAAGGACATTCCGTCGAATGGCGCGAATCGCAGCTCCTGACTTGCTCAAGTCCTCGTTTGCGTTGTCCAATCGCCGTTGAGTGCGAAGTAGTGCTTCTCTCTGTTCACTTAAATCGGAGAGTACCTAACAGATAAATTATGTTAATTTTTATGGAAAATATCTTAAAAACAGCAAATTCACTTCCGTTCCGATCTGTTCCGTTTCGATAGCAATTTGATTTGATCGTGCAAGACTGGCTGACGTCCTTTCTAGCGCCTCCCGGCTTTCGATGACAATTCGACGGCTGTGGTCATTCCAGTTGTAATCTGAATCCATTGTATCAAAAAACAGAGAAGCACTTCATATGTAGATAATTCCACGGAATGTGTTAGTCGCACTGTGTTTATATCATTTGATTCCTAATCATCATATGATTGACAAATCACTTTGACATTCGATTTTAGACGCAAACCCACTGTTTTGGGACCTTTAAAAAGTCCCGAATTTAAACAAATATTCAGGAAACATTATAATTCAATTAAATTTAGTATTTAGTAAATTTGCTTGAAATTTAATGCTGTAGAAATGCTTGGTTATTCTGGTTTGCCGATTTTGTAGCATTTTTCCGTATATCCTGGACGAAATCCTAAATGACGTCGTGAATTTTGCAAGCGACAGTTATGATTGTTTTGACGTTGTCACATCTGAATTCGTCACTGGAATTCCATGAGCATCAAAACAGAAAAGTCTTCAACGCGGCGGAGAAAACGGCCGAGTTGTACGCAAACAGAACGATTTAATTCAATGTCAGACGCAACGTTCGATACATGGTGTAATTTAAAAATTTCCAGTTGAACCATTTCCATCCGACCGAGGGCGCAATGAAGAAAACATGGGTGAAAAGGGAGAACATCTACTACAAACCGTTCTACAAGCAAAAAACAAAAGTGACTTTATTGGCGATTTTCATTCTCGCGATAATTTTCTTCTCGTATCAGATTTTTTATATTAACCAGTTACCAAGTACCAGTACATCTTTAAGTTTAGAAAGTACGTATTTGCCGAAGGAAACGGAGGATGATGGTGGTGCGAAGAGTGTCGCGACCGAGGAGGGTATTAGGATACTCAGGTGAGTGGAAAAGTGTTGAATGTGCGCTAATTTTTTCAAGCTTGCTCTGTCGTCGTAGAATCATGAAGCATATTGATCGTAAAGGCCCCCATCAGCATTAAGGCGGTGACGCCCGTTTTCCTCTCATAACGTTGACGTGCCTTCAAAAACGCATGAGGGTACATTCCGCGAATTTGTCCTTATCTGGAATAAAGCCTGATTCCACGGCGTCTGGATTAAACAAGTTGCCCCCATTTAGTTGTTTTAATAGTCATCATGGTATCCTTTCAACGCCAATCTTTTTTTTCTTCAGCCTTTGTCCCGTTCACAAGCGGGGTCGGCTCGTCGTGATCGGCTTCGCCATTTGGCTCTATCGAATGCCTGATCTGGGTGCAATCTCGAGGTTTTCAAATCCTCATCCAGCGTATCAAGCCACCGTTGCTTAGGTCTGCCTTTTGGTCGTTTACCATCGACTTCGATGTTCAGACCAATCTTGGCAAGTGAATTCTCGTTTGCACGAATTGCGTGACCATACCATCGAAGACGCCTCTCTCGCAACTTTTCCACGATTGGTGCAACCCCATAACGATCGCGGATATCCTCATTTCGGATGTGATCTAAATGTGTGACGCCACTAGTCCAACGTAGCATCTTCGTCTCCATTACCGCAAGACGCCGTTCATTGTATTTTATGGTCGGCCAACACTCAGAACCATAGAGAGCGACTGGACGGACGACATTGCGGTAAATTTTTGATTTAAGACGTTCGTTGATACGTCGATCACAAAGAACACCAGTTGTGAAACGCCACTTCATCCAGGTTGCGTTAATGCGTGAAGCAATTTCATAACGCAGTTCTCCATTGGCTGATAGCGTTGACCGGAGGTATTTAAATCGCTCAGTTCTGGCCAGACCACTAGCGCTGACAGTGATTGTGCCTGTTTCATGGGGATCGGTAGTCGAAAATCAGTTTTGTTTATATTCAACCTGAGACAGTGTTGCATAAGGCGATCATTCCAGCTATGTGCTATGTATCAGCTATGCAAAGAGCCTCCACTATCAATGCCAAGACAAAGACCTTCCATCGGTATCCAACCGCATCCTTGATTCGGTGACACGACGATGTAGCCGGCTGGACATGCGGTTTTAGGAAGTCAGACTCGGACTTGGTCATTTTCACATGTGCGGTTGCCATCGGAATGAAGGCGATCTCTTATAATCTTCGACTTTCGCCTTTGTTCCGGTCGATGGCTGCGCCAACCCATCTGGATAGAGTTAGCCACTTATTTCCGTCGTAAATTTTGTCCAAGAAGAATCGAGAGATTCTCAAATCACTAACTAATGTGTTAAGCAGAAAAATAAGTACATTGGCAGACTTCGATGCTTGTCGGCGTCATAGCGCTCCTGTGCAATCAATAAATAACCAAAGGCAAGCAAGGTTTTATGAGTTCGCTACCGCAACCGGATTAAGTCCAAGATGACGTTGAGTTTGGATTAACTCTGAAGCTTCATCTGCAGCTTCATCGCTAATGTGCACTAGACCATTCTGGGGATAAACTTCCGCCGCCACAGGTATCGACAGCCAGCATTCAGAACAATCGGTTGGTGGAAGCAATTCTTACGTTGCCGGTTCTCATGATAATTGCCCGAGAAAAAAATTTCCTAGAATTTTTGGAGCGATGTATGCAGGAACCAACGTGTAAGGACCCTCACTGAAAGGAGGCATCTCAGGAAAGTTACTACATTCTTAACAGTTTTTTTACCGTGCAGTTGCCGCTTTAAAGTTATTTTATGCGGGAACTGCATCATTTATCTCACGCAAATAGACCTCAAGGATTAGAGGAAGTTTATTATCATCATGCGTGCCTTCAAAAACATCAGAACGCCTATCGATTCCGCAAAAATTGTGTGATCATTTCAGTTTTTCATTGACAGTGTTCTGCCTAAAATTGATCTTCTGTTGCGCAGATGACATCCTTGTGACCTACGAAGGTAGGTATCGATGGCCGTTTCGAGAAGCCCAATTAGCGGTATGATGCGCTGGTTTGATGCCACAAGCTCCTAAGATCATGGCTGCTATGGTAAGAGCAAGAGGACAAAGTCCAACCGGCTCAGATCTTCAGAGCCTGCATGTAGCATTCATGAAGGAAAGCAGTTCTCACACCCTGCAGCTAGGGATCCCTCTGAGGTCCTTAATGAATGGTTTACCTAAACTGACTCTAGTTAGAACTGCGCAGTCGTAAAAAGAAGTGAGTGAGGATTTCGCCTTCTTCTCCGCAGTCTCGACAATGCGAACTGTGAGCTATACCGAATCTGGCGACATGGTCCCCCATAAGTCCGTGCAGTTCGCCGAAATCTTGTATCCATTTACATGCATTTAACACAAAAGTTCTTGCGATCGGGTTTAGTTATAGTCGAGGCAAAACCTTCTTCGTGCCCACCGAAGGAAGGGCTTTGCCAGCGCGTCATCTTGCTCATTCCCTCTATGTTGCTATGACCGGGAACTCAAAGAAGGGCAACCTTGCGTGTGCCGCCCAGATTGTTTAGCTAGTTTCTGCTTTGCCCAACCAGCTTGGAGGATGTCGCCGCTAAATGCAAGGCCCTAATGGCCGACTGGCTGTCCGTGAGAATGGTTACGTTACGCTTGGGACTCAGATCATGACCCAGCGGTCGACAGAATTCCAATATATCTAGTATTTCCACTTGGAATACGCTGGCGAGTCCGTACGAAAGGAAAATAGAGAAGAGAAAACCCTCGCACCGATTTCACAGACCATCTTTGATCTGTCGGTGAAGAATTCTATCAATTCAATGTCTTCCGTCCTGTCGCTCTTTATGATTCTGGATGTTGGCCGACTATAAAGGACAATAAACGGCGTGTGTGTGTTGGACTAGTGACGTGACATGTTTTGATAACATCTGAAATGAGGATATCCGCAATCGATATGGGGTGCACCAATCGTGGAAAACTGCGAGAGAGACATCTTCGCTGGTATGGTCACGTTATTCGCGCTGACGGAAATTCACTTGGCAAAATTGGTCTGAACATCGAAGTCGATGGTAAACGACCAAAAGGCCGGCCGAAACAACGGTGGCTTGATACGCTTGATGGGGATTTAAAAGCCTCGCGATTGCGTCCAGATCTGGCATGTTATAAAACCAAGTGGGGAAACCGATCACGACGAGTCGACCCCGCCTATGAACGCGACAAAGGCTGAAGAAAAAGAAGAACACGTTGTCGGTTTTCCACTCTGCCCTGGTTGGAAAGTCCACAGGAAAGTTTCTCGTGAAGTTCGGCTTGCGTGTGGAATGTCGAGAGTTCCCGAGGTATTCCGTCTACTATTTTACAATATCCGTAGGGTTTCGCTGTCCAGCATCCGGACTCACGTAGTCTGTACTGTACGCTACAGCATATTTAATGTGGAGGCCGAGGAGGAGGAAGTGCAGAAGTGTAATGAGAGCATTTCCCGCTCAGGACTGCTGAGCCCTGATAGCACCTGCATACGCGATTTTTTGAATCTGCTCGGCGTGTGTCACCATATAATAGAACCGTACGTTAGGATATAACATATTACGGTTATGTACATCTAGACAGCCATCCTCGGTCTGAGATACCATTTCCTTACAAAGGCCCTCTTGCATAGAAAGCTATGCAGGCCTTCTTAACCATCAGTTCTATGTTCAATCTCCAATTTAACTTCGGATCCAGGATTATACCGAGACACCTTATATTGGAGGAAACAATCAATCTTTCTTCGTTTAGCCGCGGGAGGTGGAGTTCGTGTGCCCTTGTCTTGATGGTGAGTAGTATCCTTTTCGGTTGGATTTATGCCGAATCCGCATGTTTCTCAACGCTTGTTCCATGATGCCACTCCCAATGGAGGGACGCCTCCACTTTCAGTGCCCCTCATAACTCGATTCTGGATCATCTGAAATCCAAAAATCAAAGTTCTTTCCTTAGATGATCCCTTTTCCTAACGCTAGGAGTGTTTTTCAAAATTTTTGGGAACATTTTGAAGTGAAAAACGCGATTTTTGCGAAAAAAATCGGCCGAATTTATTATTACAAAATAAAAAGATATTGAAATAATAAAACTTGTTGTTTCTTTTTCGTTGGTGTGTGTATTTATTCTTGCAAATACCGATATTTCGGGAACCACTTGTTCCCTTCATCAGTGCAAACAAGAAACTTGTTTGCACTGATGAAGGGAACAAGTGGTTCCCGAAATATCGGTATTTGCAAGAATAAATACACACACCAACGAAAAAGAAACAACAAGTTTTATTATTTCAATTAATTAATCGTTGGAAACACCGCATAATTTCACTCTGAAAAAGATATTAATAAATTTAAGAAAAATCTTCAACGTTACAAGAATTTCACTGACTTTAAAAACCTGAATTGTGGGGAAAACGCTTCGAAGTTTTGAACACTAAAAAAAATTTGTAATAAAATGTTCATATGCGAGTTTTATCGGCTTAGCTCACACTGAAGCAACGATTCTTTGTCTAAAGTATTTTTTTGTCGGTTTGTCGGACTCCATCTTCGCTCGGCTTACCGCGACCACTCATGGGCGTATCCGGATAGCTGAGTGGTTAGAGCACAAGGCTGTCGTATGGAAGGTCGCGGTTTAAATCTCACTGGTGGCAGTGGGCAGTGGCAGTCCATGTTGGAACGGTGGTATCCTGAAATTATTTATTATGTACAGGGTGCGGCAGCATAACTTCCTTTTTTCAAAACTCAATAAAAACTATTTTATGCATCGGAAAATATTTATTTATTTTTTATAATGTAGGTACATGTCTAAAGTTTTTATTTACATTGTTTTGAAGATCAAATCTGTTAGGTGACGTCCCCCATTCTCCATACATTGCGTAAACCGATTTCTGGTATTTGTCATGACTCTTGTTAGCATAGCAGGTGTTATGTTGGCAATTTCTTCTTGGATGTTGGTCTTCAAATCTTGTAGGGTTCTTGGACGGTTCAAATAAACACGGGATTCCAAAAAACCCCATAGAAAAAAATCACAAGGGGACAGATCGGGAGAGCGTGCCGGCCATTCCAAATCGCCTCTAATTGAGATAAGGCGCTCTGGAAAGTGTTCCCTCAAAACAGCCATCGATGCTCTTGAAGTGTGTGCTGTTGCATCGTGTTGTTGGAACCAAGTGTCCCCCAAATCCAAATTTTCTAGTCGTGGGAAAAAAAAAATTCTGTAGCATGTTTACATACTGGTCCGAATTCACTGTCACTGTAACCTCATTTTCCTCAAAAAACCAGGGACCAATAATTCCAGCTGAGGAAATTGCACACCACACTGTGACTTTGGGTGAATGCAAAGGCTTTTGATGCAATTCTCGAGGGTTGGTGTCAGCCCAGTAGCGCATGTTTTGTTTGTTAACCGACCCACACAAATGAAAATGGGCTTCATCGCTAAAAAAAACAATAGCACCCTCGGGAACGACATCAAGAAGAAGCTCACACGCGTTCATCCGAGAATTGAAGTCACGTTCTAAAAGTTCCTGCACTATTGCCATCTTATAGGGATGAAAATAAAGATCATCACGAAGAATTCTTCTCACAGAACGATCGGATAGTCCAAGGGCAGATGCGTGTTTACGCGCAGAACGGGGTGGCGATCGCAACATTGACGCTCTCACTGCTTCAATGTTCTCAGGTGATCTAACGGGCCGAGGGACTCCAGTTCTTCCTTTTGTCGCACTTGCAGTTTGTCTGAATGTAGTGACCCATGTAACAATTGATTTGCGGTCTGGAACGGGAGCCAACGGGGCTAAATTAAAGCGATTCCGAAATGCACGCTGTGTCGCAATAACCGAACATCCGCTTGAAAAGTAAATCTCAACGGCAAAGGCACGCTCCTCACTATTCCAACGCATGATGGCGACTGAACCGTGTCGGGACAAAACTTTACAGTATCCCCTCTTGAACGAGACCGCTAGCGCTCCGCTGTGACATCAACTAACTGAGTGGCGCGCATTTTAAAAAAGGAAGTTATGCTGCCGCATCCATTTAGTATAAATTAGGGTCCTTTTCATATCGCATGGGGTTCGGAAAACACGTCCGCATACGAGCGTTTTCGCGTGTGGTATTCTTCCCCACACTTCTTCCTCTTTCCTATCTTTGCCTTACGTGACGATCGTTAAATACTACTTCGTAAGGCAGACTTGATGCTAAGCTACCACGTCACCAGATTTCCATAACTTCCTCTAGAGCTCGATTTGGTTTACCTTAATTGAAGAGTTAGCAGCTTGTTCTCCTTTGATTAAAGCATTTCCCCAAGTAACGAATATGTAAGTGCTACTACAGGTAACCCTATAGACATTTTGTGGAACAATGGTTGAGATCGAAACCTCTTCCGCAGCAAAGAATGAATTGCAATTATTCTCGATAAAAGCAATTCTGTTCGTTTTACGTATGAATTACTTAACACTATTTTCGAGAATCTATTATTCTTATTCCAGCCCCTTGTACTAAGGCTTCCTCCTTGGTTGCTATAATTTAATCTTGCGCAACCAAGGTCAAGTTGAGACTGTTCTGTGCTAATGATCTTTCTGTGTGACTCTATGGGAGTAAAGCATGGGAAGTGAACCCCGCCGTTACTTAAAAGAGTTTCGTAAATATTCGTTTGCTACGTATCATTGGACAACGACGGTTTGATACTATTTCGAACAAAAACCATAGTCGATCCAAAGGCCAGTTACTCATGGGCGACGTGATTGGAAGGCTGAAGTGGCAATGAATAGGTCACACATTAAGGAGGGGCGACAATATTATTATGCAGAGGAACCGAATATTCTAAAATAATCGACAAGTGAGTCACTCCCAAGAGCATCTACGTAGAACAGTAGAGGAGAAGTGCGATTATCTCGTGAAGTACTGGAAGGAGTTAGAGCGCATTTTAATGGACCGGGAATGATGGCGCGTAAGCGTGGTTGCCGCGTTATAGCCTACAAAGGGGTGAATACAATCGCATATACATACAATTCGTTTTGCTGGTGTATCCCCTAACATTTGTAGGTGACTCCGTCTAGCTCTTCAACATTGTATTTGCCAGCTGTCGACTTTGTCTACGTATTGACTTACTTTTTGTGTAAGAAGAGTTTCATAGAACATTGCAGCTAATCACAAATAAACTTAACTCAATTTGAATGAAAATCGGCTTACCTAGATCCCTATGACCACCGATCTAATATCCCCAAAATTTGAAGTTGATGTTCAAAATCATGAATTCAGTGTCCTTCTACGCAATATTGATGTTGGCTCAATTCAATTAACGACTCCATTCCACTATAACCAAACGTTGAACTAATCACTGTATTCAAAGTATTAGAATTTCTCTCTTCTTGGGACGTTGGACTATAGAATAGAGCATTTTTCATGCATTACTGTTCTTCGGTATTCTATCTGTAGATTTTGCTAGTTTCACGCAAGTAGTTAATTTCCTTCGCGAGGAGATCGATTGGGATCATTCCCTTTACGTGCCTATAAAAGCGCAACAGACTTTTGTCGCATTTAAGCGAGATACTGCTTTGACTTTCTTGCGGTTTCTTTTCATGGCTAATGCCTCCGCCTAAAACTGCATTGCGTGCAGTAGGATGGAGGGTGTTACTTTTTATGAGCAGCCTGTGGACAATGCCACGGTCAATCTGTTAGATATCATTCTTTCCAGCAATATGTTAGCTTTCCTTGCTTTGGAACGTGTAGTTTAGCTTTGCTTCAATCATAATATCAAGATATTTAACAACCGAGCCCATGGAGATTGTATAGTTACCAACCCAAATGTTGATCTTTTTTTAATTTCTTCGTTTAATGATCAGGATTGCCTCTTTCTTTTCTATCGGTAGATCTAGTTAGAATGCTTGTAGCCAAGCTTTTATTGCTCTGGCGGTTTCGTTTACATATTCTGCAACGTCGAAGCGGTGAAAGGCTTCGAGGAGTTTATCACACAGAGCAGGTTTATCACAACCAGAGCAGGTCATTGGCGATTTTCAAAATAGGGGCCTCCTTCAGGACAAGGAAAAGTACATGCCATGTCAGCCCAAAACTCTTTCCGAAAAGTAGCTCTTTATGAGTTTGCCCAAATACCTTGAGATCTCAATCCTATCCATCGCGCCCTTAATCTAATCCACCTGGCTGAAAGCGTTCTTGCGCGAGCTCGAGCTCGACGAAATCCATATTGACTCTCCGATAGTTTATGAACATTTTCATTGATGTTGTAGATTAGTCTTACTAAGCTTTTCCCATCATATCAAGGAGGCATATCAGGCGATATGAAGATTGCTGTCCCAGTCAGGTTAATTGCTCTATTGGAATCTGGTCCGTATTCGCGGACATCACGAAATTAAGTTTGAAATGGTGTGCTCTTGACTTCATAAGGAGAGTATAGTATGGTAATAAGTTTCCTCTTTACTCTCTTGGGGGATCTTTGTTTTTCCAGATCCTACCCTGTTGATAATATCTCAACGAGCGCATCCTCATTAGAGCTTCTCCGTTAAGCGACAACTTCTTGAATAACTATTTGTTATAACGCTTTGATATGGTAAAACTACCCCGGCAGAGCAAGCGATAATCCTTAATCCTTGAAATTATACGATTACATTGTTTGTTTTGATTCCTTTAACTTTTCTTTGGTATAAATTTCCCGGTCGAACATTGTGAAAATGTTGTTTAATTCATTTCAATTCTTTAATTTTTCAGAGGTATAAGACTGCGAGACTACGATGCTTATCGACCGAGTTACGAGGGGAAATTTCGTTGTCTAGACAGCGATCCTGCTATAGAGATTGATTTTAATAAAGTCAATGATAATTACTGTGATTGTTTATTGGACGGAAGTGACGAGCCAAGTACAAATGCCTGTGTAAATGGCAAATTTTATTGTAAATTTCAAAAAAGACACATTACCGGCAGAGGATTGGATGTTTGGATTCCTAGTAGTCGCATCAATGACGGCATTTGTGATTGTTGCGATGGATCGGACGAATGGGAAAATAAAAAATGTGAAAATAAATGCGTATAGCTTAAAGTTGATGGCATATTTGCTTTTTTGTTTTCTTATCGGAAATATTGTGTATTTTTGGAACAGATAATTCGAAAATGTTGCCCGTTCAGGTCTGCCAGCGTTTAAGTGTAATTCCAGCGAAGTTTCCATCGCTCCGCGCTTATCGGTCGGCTCCTTAGTCAATCGGGGTCATACGCATGTAAGCTTGCATCTTAAAATACGGAACAGTTATTCGTATCGCCTCAAATCAATATGGCATCAGAATTAAGAATGCACAGCTCAATCGTTCTCGTGGAGCTGCACCAATTATATGACTCGGTTAACACGATCGAGGGGGGTGTTGGGATATATTTAAACTTTTTTAAGTAGAATCCCACTGGGAGTTGGATGAAGCACGAAAATAGGATTATGAAATTAAAAACAAATATGGCAGAAATATAATGCTCACAACTCACTAACTACATTACCAGGCAAGAAAAGCAGGTCTTCTTTTTTAAGGTTTTGTGTGAAACAAAACCGTATTAATATCCGAAACGGCTGAAGTCGGTGAGAAGGTGTGGTCTATGTGTCCCTTCAAAAGCAGTGAGTGGCGCCATTTTGTGTTTGTGTTTTCATACATTCGAAGGGAGGCGGTAATTTGTTTTTCACAGAATATGATCATGGGTATCAAATGAAAGGGTTCGATTACTACATTTCGAAACTCTTGTTTCTGATATTAGATGAAAGATAGGGGAGATAGGGTTCAAAATGTGTGCCACAAAAAGTGAAACAAGTCTCATTCTCAGAACCTATCCAACTGAAAATTTTGAAAAAAAAATCACAATGATGCATATGAAACCTAGGCATTCCGATATCTCCATAAATAAAGTTAATAATAATATATTACCATGTTCTAGAAATTTACCGGAAAACCCCCCTTAAGTTCGTCTCAGAAGTACAAAATTTGGCATCAGCATAGGTGATAATATAGAACATAATTCTGTTTGGAAGTTTGAAGGCAATCCGATTATTACTAACAAGGTTGTAGAAGGTTAGAGTTTCGCATTTCAAGTAAATAAAAAAAAGCACCCTAAGACATGTATGACGTCATTATCATATAAAATGAACTTGCGGAGTCTATGGGGACGTTTTACTTTTCTTTTTCTGGCTTTTTTTAGTAATTTGTGACTTCTGTATACCTGGTTACCAGCGGTTTTTAATTTACATACATAACATACATAAGTATGCTTTTGTGCACCGAGTAAAGTAGAAATGCGTGGAGATGTTTGTTTATTTAGGAGTATCTATGTCGTTGATATGTATGTTCATATGTTCTTGGAGTTTTGCAAAATATAACAGAATATTTTGTATTCTTAGCTATGAATGAATGGAAAATCCTGCATAGTTTCTCACATAAGATGAACACAAAACCTCAAGATTTGTTTACCATATATATTGCCCATTCCTTCCTTCCCGAGCTGGATCATCGTCATCCATACGGATTAAGTGGCCCGTCCAGCGGAACCTATTGAACCTGATTTTTTCCACAACCAGACAGTCGTACGGAATCGTTTATCCTCAAGTTGGTAGCCAAAAATTCTTCGGAGGACTCTTCTCTTGAACGCGGTTAAAAGTTCGCAATTTTTCTTGCTAGAAACCCAAGTCTGCGAGGAATACATGACGACTGACAAGATCGTTATCTGGTGCAGTAAGAGCTCCGACCTTATTGCGAGACGTTTTGAGTAGAACATTTTTTGTAAGTTGAAATAAACCCCGTTAATTGCTACAGTGATTCGTGATATTCGAAACTAAGTAAGAGCGAAATTCTTGGCCGTCTCCGACCACTTAAGGGGGAAGTAGGGTTTTAAACATTTTTTTTTTTAATTTTTGCTTTTTGTCTTTAATGAAGGGTCAAAGGGTAGTATAGGTCCCGGGGCGAAACGTGGATTGGTATCCACGAAAAGCATAAAACCTGGGGAACGCCTGCTGAACCAACACCAACAGCTCTACTACCAAACCCTATCTCCACCTCTACGTGGTGAGCTCTTTTTTAACGAAAAGCTGCAGACGGAGAAGGATGAAGGCGAGTCTCCCGCACCTAAAAACGGGACAAATTCAGGTTAGGGGTTGGGTAGGGCTGACAAACCTGTACGGAAAACAACTTATTAGGAAGCCATAACATGTGCTTCGGACTGGACTCATAACACAACGACGAACCCGGCAACGACAACGGAATAACGATTTGCGCATTTTCTCATGGAACGTGCGCTCCCTCCACAGAGATGGAGCTGCCAAGCAGCTAGTCGATACCCTGTCCCAATATAGGCTTGATGCTACAGCGTTGCAGGAAATGCGTTCGACAGGGACCGGTTTCCTGGAAAAGAGCATATACACCATATATTATAGTGGCCATCCAGTAAACCATGTGCTCGGAGTAGGTTTCTTAGTCAGCCAAAAAATGAAACCTGCTGTTATCGGCTTTGAAAACATAAGCGAACGGCTATGCATTCTGCGCTTGCGAGGCAAATTTAGAAATATAAGCCTCATTAATGTTCACGCCCCTACATGGCATGGCATGGTGCTCCAAGCTCGAATAACAACACCACCCAAAATCCCCTCTGACAATCAGGTGAGAGTTAACACTTAAGCCATCCACAACACGGAGGGCTATAAGAAGGAAATGGATGCCACAATAACCGCAGTCAACAGAAATCCTGGAGATGAAACATCAACAAATGATCTTCACGATTACCTGAAGAACGTTATCATTGATACGGCCACAAACATACTTGGCCCCAGCCGCAAAAAGAGTCGGAACGGTTGGTTTGACGATGAATGTAAGCTAGCAACGAAACGGAAGAATGCTGCATACCGAGTAATATTGCATTCTCAAAGAACCTGGGCACGCGCAGCGGCGGCGAGCGGAAAAGCGACTTCACACACGGAAAAAGGAAGCCTGGGAGAACCAACAGGTCTGTGAAATCGAATAGTACAGGGAGCAACTGCACCAGGCGCGGAAGTTTTACCAACAAGTCAGCAGGATGAAGCCTTATACACCTAGATGTTCATCCTGCCGAGACAAAGATGGAAACCTAATTTCCGACAGAATGGACATATTGGAGCGATGGGTTGAGTACTTTGATGAACTATTGAATAACCAGAATATGGGCGAGTTGGAGGTCTCACCAACTGAAGACTAATAATTTCTCCTATCTAGAATCTAAAATTACAACCGATAACAGCTACGATGATGAAATCTGCGCACGGTTGTTGGCTGCCAGCAGTCTATTTCAGCTTACAGAAACTGTTTCGCTCGAAACGTCTCACCATGGAGTCAAAGCTCTTACTGTACAAGACAATGATCTTATCGGTCCTCATGTATTCCTCGGAGACTTCGGTTCTTAACAAGAAGAATTGCGAACTCTTGGCCGCCTTCGACAGAAGAATCCTCCGATGAATTTTTGGCCCCCTACATGAGAATGGACAATTCCGTAGCCTACATAATGACGAAATCTATGAGGAATGACCGTCAGGTTGTGGATAAAATCCCGCTCAATAGGTTACGGTGGGCGAGTCACTTAATCCGCATGGATGAGGACGATCCCACCTGGAAAGTCTATAAGGGCAATATCTATGGGAGAAAAAGAAGACGAGGCAGACCCTGCTTAAGAAGGAGCTATGGCGTAGGTCAGGACTCCAGACAGCTTTTAGGGATATCGAATTGGTGGACCTCGGCGCAAAACCGGGATGTCTGGAGTTCCTTATTAAGGCAGGCCTAGACCGGATACCGGTTGTTGCGCCGTTGATGATGATGATGAATCTCATTTTGTCATTACAAAGATTGTGAAGAATTCGTTTAGTTTTGCTACCAAGAATAAATTAGGTGATATTAACGGTACTATGTGTCTTAGGAATTCGTGAATTTAATTGTTCTGGTCCCCATTAATCAATTAATTTTTAAAGTACTCGAACGATTTAATTAAATATTTCCGCTTAAAAAATCGGCGAAGATATTTCAAACCATCCCTCTTGCGATCGTGCATCACCCCCTCTTGATGCATAGATTTTGGCGCACACCAAAAAACTTATTGAACAAACTCATTTTTATTCCCTTCTCTTGCATATTCAGCAACGCGCATATTCCGCACATAACTGTCGGCCATATTGGGGAATTGTTGTGTTTGACATTGGATGTGTTTATCAATAATCGAATTGGAAAAGTGCCGAATCTGTTCAAGTCGCGGATTCGTTTTTTGTTTGCGAAATAATCAAGGTGGGAAGTGTTTTGTGTGCAGCCGTTGCTGGTAAATGCTTGTATTCTGAACGAACGGTAAGTGATTCAAAGTTTTTCGTGAAATCGTTTGGATGGGCGCCAATTTGTTTATCTTTTTTCTGCTCTGCATTGTTGGTGTGTGGGTGCTTCGAGCGATGCACTTCTTTGCACGGAAGCAAATGACAGATCGAAAAGAACGCCAATTGATATATGCGGAAAATTTGACCATCGTAGATTGCCTAGAAAATGAGTATTTCGTGGTTTGAACAAAAAACGCGAAAGAAGTCTGTCTGGGCGGCGGAATGCCGACCGGGATTTCCTAGAAAAGGTTTACGTCATAGCGACTGACTATTGAGCGGGAAAGTGGCAAGAATTGCATATTATGAAGCGAGTGAACGGAACTGGCGATGTAGCCCTCATGAGCGGTTATTCTTGGTTTTATTTCTGAGTTTTGATGTTTTTTTCGAATTTCCATGCTTCAAGCAGGATTGGCCTAGTCAAGCGTTTACTGGGAATTTACTCGGAGTTAATTAAGGCTGCGTTTGCCCTACGGCGGCGTATTTGCAAATGACTAGCAGAGGGTGTGTTCGAGTTTACATAGAGAGGGCTATCTAGACAATTTAGCAAAGAAGACGGTCGGTTCCTTTATGATGAATGCTTTCAAATTTAGCAAACCTAAAAACCGATGATTCATACTCAGAACTAGCATCTAGAGCTTATCAAATGCAACGCGCTAATGCGTAGCAACGATTCGTCTCAAGCAATTATTTTCAGATAAAGTTTATATTGCAGAGTCTCGATCAGTCGCTATGAAGTTATACGATCCACGGAGAAAATGATCTAATCGACGCTTCATAATTTTTGCATACTGGATTTTATCAAAGTTGTTTTCTATTGGAGTCCCTAATAGGCATTTCAGTTCAGGAAGGCTTGAATTCGCGAAACTTCACCTTAGTAGGAACGTCTCAAATCGAAAATTTATCGCAATGTTGTCCGCCCTGCCGCTCTTTATGGTTCTGAGTGTTGGCCAACTATAAAAGACAATGAACGGCGTCTTGCAGTAATGGAGACAAAGATGTTGCGTTGGACAAATGCCGTGATCCGTTTGGATTACATCCGAAATGAGGATATCCGCGATCTATATGCGGTTACACCGATCGTACTAAAATTGGGAGACAGGCGTCTTCGATGGTATGGTCACGCAATTCGTGCTAACGAGAATTTACTTTCCAAGATTGGTCTGAACATCGAAGTCGGTGGTAGACGATCAAAAGGCAGGCCTAAATAATGGTGGCTTGATACGCTGGATGGGGTTTTAAAAGCCTCGAGATTGCACCCAGATCAGGCATTCGATAGAGCCAAACGGCGAAATCGATCATGACGAGCCCACCCCGCTTGTGAATGGGACAAAGGCTGAAGAAAAAGAAGAAGATTGTAAAATTACACAATTTCGGCAGATGCCGCATTTTACCTAATACTAACACTAAGTTCCCCGTGCAGACCCCCGTAATCTGGCACAGGAGCTCTCAGGATCGGGCTATGTTATAAGCATGCCAAATTCTCCTTGACTTGGTACAGCTCGTAAGCGTTCGCCATCTAAGGCCCGCGGCTGCTACGTAGTGCGAGTAGACCCCGCCCTTGACAGCCGCCAGCGAAACACCGACCACATTCACCGAAGAGCTGCTAAAAGCAGAGCCTCCCCTGCTAATCCGTCAGCCCGATCATTCCCCTCTATGTTCCTATACCCGGGAACCTAGAGGAGGGGGACCTTGAGCGTGCCGCCTAGGCGATTTAGCGCGTTTCTGCATTGCCCCACCAGCCTGGAAGATGTCGTCGCTGAGTACAAGGCCTTGATAGCCGCTTGGCTGTCGGTCAGAATAACTATGTTACACTTGGGGCCCGAATCTCGCTCCTGTCATCGACAGACTTACAATATCACCAGTACTTCCGCTTGGAATACACTGGTGAAACCTGGTCGAGACGCCAAATTTCTTTGATTATTTTCGTTTAATGTTGCTATTATGGGGGATGGCAACATCAATAATATTCGCGGAGCGACTCGTCTTGCCGGCGAATAGCACGCCAGGCTTGTAATGTGGAATGTGGCGATCAGTTAGAACTTGCCCATCCCAACACATGCTGGAAACAGAACTATCAATTACTGCTTGCGGCTCATATCGGTAAATTGAACATGTTCCCGTTACCAGTTCATATTTGTATACAAGATTTTGATATATTGGATGGTTTTCGTTCACGGCAATATTCCGGATCTATAAGCCAGTGAAGGGATAGCGAATACATTCAATGCGCTTATTTTATTCTTCCTCGAGAAATGCGATTTCAGTACCAGCTTTATAAGTCGCAGGAATTTGGACAGCAGAGCATCCTGCAGATCACCAACTCGATAATGGGTTCCTTGCAGAATTTCTAGGTATTTGTAGAAGTCTGTCTCGATCATAGCTTGGATGTGGAGGTCACTAGTGCTATGTTTGGCATGTCATTCGCAACAGACAGGTCGACTAATGACCTGGTTTATGCTGTGTGCCAACCCACTGTGTATTATATTGGTAAATTTATTGCACCAAAAATTCTACACCCGATCCAGACTAGGGCCCGTCCAGTTTTTCGAGCTGTATGTGGCTCGTTGAACTTCCCCTTCGGTAACATCCGCAAATTTCATGCCAGGCGTAGTGGCATGGCGAGTGCTTTCGGCGGTGATCAATTCAGCATACTGAGCATGTTGGGTGGGTAACCTTCAAAGTCCACCTCAATATTATTTCGCTTCCGTCACAGAAAACTACTTTCCGGACGCTCTATTGCGATTCGTTGAGAGACCTGAAAAAACTGGACACGTTTGGAGTGACTTTCGCCATACCATCGTAATCGACTGCATATGGCAGAAAGATTTTGCTTTAGTGTGTTTAGAATTTCGACTATGGGTGTTTCGTAGGGGATGGCATAGTTTCGATAAACCCTCTGCACTTTATTTCTCACCGGTCTGTTGACATGACCAGAGCTGGTTTGAATGAGTCTAACAATGTCCTGCCTTAGTGAGCCCCGCCGACGTTGCAGACGAATTTTCCATTATGTATCTCTTTGGCCACTCAAACCAGTAACGCGAAAGCGAATCTTCTGACCCTGCAATCTGACAGCCGTAACCGCACCACAATACATAAGTAATTGTAGTTGCAGCGTCGACATATCAGCACACAGTCAAGATGCAATCTCATCATTGATTTGACGTAGAGTTCTCTAAGTTGCTGAAGATGCATAGAGCCTGTGAATACGGAAACTCAGCGGAAACTTCAGCTGGACGGTGTAGGAGAGTGCTTCGGCGAGTACTAAAACTGTTGTTTGCAGTGGGGCGTGGTGTTGTTGATGCCGCAGCCTCTGCCCTCATCGACTCTTAGTCACTAGTTTCCGCGATGACCTCAAGTCGAACACGCTCCCTGATGATTCCCGGGATTGTGTCGCTGCAAGTAATAAAGTGGTACTAGTCTGCACGTGCGCGAATTGCGGGAAACGCTCGACGAATCTCTAGGAGGAGCGGATGATGAAGGGGTTCATTTCTTCAGTCCACTTCATCCGCTGCCTACGCAAATCTGGTGTAGTGGCTGCACAGATTGTGGCGAAACAGCTGTAGCAGGCCGAGTAATGCTCCTGGTCGTCGGGACTTCAAGACGTCGAATCGTCCCACGACTAGCGGTTTTGACGCCGTGCTGTCCTGTACCGGAGCCCGACCTAGTCACCAATTCAGACGACTCTCGCCGGTTCTCCGTACCGGACCTCAAGTTTTTCCTTCTTTTCATAGATGGATTTGCATTTTATATATTATATATATTTTAGTGTGTAATCTGCAAGACTGAAAAAAAAGTTGTTTAAGAATTGAGGGATTCCTAAGTCCGACATCCACTTAATGGCGGACCGGACCAGTTGGAAAGCCACATGTTTTCGCGGTTGTGGTCCACGGAACCCTCATCCTTGGGCAAGCACCCAATATGCAAAATTTAAGACGTCTTAAGACTGAAAAAGTTCCTGCACTTTCCTCACCTACCCCCTGAGACGCTGCGGTGGCGTACTGTCAATCCCTCCATCTTTAATAAAATTTTCTAATTCTATTAAAAATGTAAAATTAAGAGTATATCTTCATTCCGTAATTGAGAAACAAAAATCCCCATCTATTTTTCAAAACTTCTTCAAAAATCAATTGAGCGGGCAAGGTCTACTTCACACGACAACGATTACTCCGTGTGAAGTAGCCCTTTTAAATTGGCCTCGTGGTAGGCTGCGCCCGGTATCGCCACAGCATTCCCAGCTGAAACCTAGAGGTTTCGGCGGGAATTCCAGACATTCTGGGCTTAAACGAAGTAAAATGGTGGGACTCTGGAGAGTACTCCTTTCCCTTTTGTGGTAATGTACTTTTGTATTCTGGGAAGCCAAATGGTAGTAGACTCGAATCCGGTGTTGGGTTGCTTCCGACGGTTACCGCAAAGCCCGCTCTCTTGACCTAGCAGTCGGTTTCTGACAGACTTCTAACTGATTTCGATCCAGGTTAAGGAGGATCACAATTGTACAACGCTATGCACCAACGGAGATTTCCGGTGTAGTGGAGAAGGATGCTTTCTTTCTACGAGCATTTAAACGCAGTTCAGAGGGAAGCTTCTTAAAGGTGACATTGTGATCGTGATGGGGATCTGAATGCCAAGGTGGAATTTGAAAACCGCTTCCTGAGACTGCCATAAGGTCAGTTCAGTTTAAAGCCGTTGAAGCAATCAGATCGACCACTTCGCGATCAGCAGTAGATTTAGGAGCTGTTTTCTGGATATGCGTAACAAGAGAGGCGTTGGCAGCGACCTCGAAAGGGATCACCATCTGATGGTCGCTTATGTTGCGTGTTGTGTCCGCCACTCCTTGCAGGGTTGAGGAGCTGCGACCCCCTAAGTTCAATATCGACCGCTTGTACGACCCAACTATAGCTCGACAGTGGGTGAGTTAACCAGCTGATCGAGCGGCAGATCTGCTGAGTAACCTGCCTGAGAATATAGATGAGCATTGGGCCGCCATCGAAAATGCTCTTTTCTCGGGTGCAGCACAGGTCGTTGGCCACGTTCGAAGGGGCGTCATAAGATTTGGCTGACTCCGCGGTCGTGGAAGCGGATCGATGAACGGAAGGGGTTGAAGGCTCTACTGACCGTTACGAGTGATAGTTGTGATGCGCTCGAACTCCCAATATCGAGCGAAATCCCGAGAAGTTCAGCGTAGTGTACGCCGTGACAAGCCAGAATTTGTTCCTGCTTTGGTCAGAGAAGCGGAGGGTGCCGCAGATCGCAATGATTTCAAGAATATATACCGCATCACGAAAGAATTTGCATGTGGTCGCAAATCTTTCGATGGTCCTGTGAAGGAAGTCAACGGTCGACTTCTCGTCCACGATGATGAACAACTGAAAGACCACTTCACCACGGTCCTTAACCGTATCACATCTGGTGACATGCGAAAGATGCGGATACGAACTGTTCCTCCAAGTAGAATAGAAATCATTTCGGTCATCAACGCACTCAATCGGAGTATAGCTGCTCGGCATGACGATCTCCCTGCAAAGTAATTTATGGTTGCACCTGAGTTATCGTTGATCTGCTATCTTCACTCGTGTAGAAATCTTGGGAATCCGAGAGCTTTCGCAGATAGTGGAAGAAGGGTTGACTCCTAGATTCCAAAGAAGGGCAACCGTTTGGAATGTTACAATTGGAAGTGTATCTGCGTGCTCGTTGCAAAGATAACAATAAAATAATCCTTTAGCGCATTAATGAACGTCTCCAAAGGTTGATCGGCGGAGAGCAGGTTGGTTTCCGCTGCGGATCCTCAAGCATTGACCACATCGACACCTTATGGATCATTTTGCACCTCCTCTACATCGATGTGCTCCATAAAGGAGGGACGTTCCGGAGAAATTTATAGCTATTATCAGAGCGATATACACCGAGGTAAAATCTCGGAGGATTTTGAGGTCCAAAGCGGAGTGCCAGGGTTGTATTCTGTCACCGATATCATTTCTTCTTGTTAATTCAACGGGCTATGAGATCTTGTTATCGGTGACGTTCTTCATTAACGGGCAGAGAATCGAAGGCGGTGATCAATTTGTATACCTAGGAAGTGTGGTTGCGGCTGACGTTGGCACCGAACTGGACGCTGCTCGACGCATTAACGCTGCCGGTCTAAAATCTAGAAACATAGTTATCTCAACATCAAGATCAAATTGAGACTGTTCTGTGCTAGTCTTCTTTCCGTGTTGCTGTATGGGAGTAGCACCTCAGAAGTTAACTCCACTGTTACTCAAAAGCTCCAAGCTCTCGTCGGCCTGTCTGCGTCGAATCATCAGAGTACGCCTACCTGACACTATCTCAAGCGAAGAATTTGATCGGCTCACAGGCTTGGCACTCATCTGCGATGTGATCGGAAGGCGGAAGTGGCAGTGGATATGCCATGCAGTGGAATCTACTCTCCTAAGTTGGCCGACAAGTGGGTCGCCCCAAGAGCACTTTGCGCAGAACAGTAGAGAACGAGTGCGAGCATCTTGAGAAGTCGTATGGGGAGCTGAAGTGCATTTCAGGTAACCGCGAGCAATGGCACGTAGATGTAGATGTTCAATTCTTCCCGCTTAAGGGTCCAGCTTTGAAGTTGGTCTTTCGCCTTTCAATTTCCCGCAGTGTACATACATATGGTCTAAAGCACGCTGGAAGTTCTTGGATAGGGTTAATGATGAGGGAGCCAGCAAAAAAAAAGATTTTGAATTTTGAATTTTGGATCTCTGCAGTTTCCTCAGCTAAGACAGCATAAAGAGTGGACTTATTTCTGTGGAATGCCTCTCCATAGAATTCTAAAGATATATTTTTTGTTGACGCTGTTGAAAACTTTTTCGTTATCTTTTATTTACATTTTACATTCAATTTTGGCTAAGAATGTATCTTTAATTTTTTAATTTCTTCTAATTGTTAATTTTGCCTGGTTTTATTTAAGATAATACATTTTTCGACCAATTTCTTCGAACAACGTAAAGAGGTTTAGATACCTTTATAATTGGGTGCACTTTTTCCTGCCCCCGCCATTCGTACAGGAATATATGCTATAAATATCCGGCTTTCAATCTCTGTCCTAATAGCAAAGATAGGTAATGTATTTTGCTTATAATTTGATTAAACATCTTCCGGTCATAAACAAGCAATACCATCTTCTCTTCGCTCCACTTATTCTGACGAAATGTTTTTGAAAATATTCTCCCGGAAAATTTGTAGGAATGAATGAATTCTGCATTTAAAATTTTTCTCTGGTGTTTTCTCGGGAGTCGCTTCGTTTATATTCTTCATTTAGATATTCGTGGTGGTTTGGATCGGTCGAACAGTCGCAAAAGTGATATTTTTAGACTGGAGTGAAGGAATTAGCTAAAAATGAGTTCATGAGAAAAGAAAATCGCGGGTGGCAATATTTTAAAGTTATTGGAATTCCTCGAAATTGCATATTTGTTAATGTATAAATGTGAAGAGTGTCTTGAAAATTATGTGCAAACATTGAAACCAGTTGCATTGCCATTGTTGCTTTCTGATTAATTGAATGGAACGCTCCAGGATGTCTCTGAGGCGGTCAAAATCGTTGACACGCAGTCAAGGATCGCTTGCATCTTCATCAATCAGACCAAGGCACGATGCCAGGAGGCAGGTAAAAGATTGCTGTCGCAAGTTTGTGGCCTTCATGTGCACACAAGTGGGCGTGGGGGCATTGATTGTTGCTTACTCCATCATCGGTGCCTTCTGTTTTATCTCAGTGGAGACTCAAGTAAACAATACGACTACAGACGACGTGGCTATATTGCGGCGGAGCTATGCTTTGGAGTTGTGGGAAAAGACAGAACATCTGAATATGTTCAATAAAACCGAGTGGATGTTTGAGATGGATGACGTGCTGAAGAGCTTTCAAGATGAGGTCAGCAGTGCAATAAAGAACGGATTCGATGCGAGGACTCCGGAGGAGATTTGGTCCTTCCCTGCTGCTTTGATGTACTGTCTGTCCATCTTCACTATGATCGGCTATGGAAACATCGTACCGAAAACTCAATGGGGCAAAGGCTTGACTGTAATCTATGCTACATTTGGAATTCCACTGTACATCCTGTACTTCCTGAACATTGGCAAGATTTTGGCTAAGACATTTAAGATTCTGTACAGATGCATCCATGAGTGCACTCACGACAAAACAGAGGACATCCTAGAGCAAGGAGGTTACATACCTCAAAAGAAAGTGATTGTACCCTCAACTGCGTGTCTGTGGGTTATTTCATTTTATATTTTCACTGGAACGATTATGTTTGCCAATTGGGAGCGATGGAGTTACTTGGATTCCGTGTACTTTTGTGTAACAAGTCTTTGTAAAATCGGAATGGGAGATTTCGTGCCTGGTGCTAACTTTTATAACGACTCGATAACGTCACAACAAACCAAATTAGCAATCAACTTTGTATATGTCCTATTGGGAATGGGATTGGTTGCAATGTGCTATAATCTGATGCGCGAAGAAGTGAAAGTTAAATTGAAAGAAATGAAGGAAGATTTGAAATTGTGCCTGGAAGATCTAAGGAATAGATTTACTGGTATTTGCGGCAGTGAAGATTATGAGGAAGAAGAATGGTAGTGATGCTGAGAAAATAACCCAAAGTTTTGTGCAATTAAAATTCATCAATTAGTTTGTATATTGTTTTAAAATGTGGCGAAATTGTGCGTGCAATTGTTAATAAGTGAGTGCATGTGAAATTGTGAGTTGATATTTAATTTTATTTTGGGTGAGTACTGGCTGGTCAAAATCTTTTTTGGATACTCTCAAATGTAAACATTTGGCTGGAATAGTTTGATAAATTCACTATAAAATCAATGTCGTGAATGAATACTAGCTTAAGACTTTTATGATGATCACGATAAAATTTCACAGTTGTGGACAAAAGTACAATATTTAAGCTTAGTCGACTTTCCGGCTATCGCCAAGGCACAAATCAATGACGCGGTACCTCAGAGCCTTCAAGTATTGCCTCACAATCATCGACAGGTTTACGCGGTGGCCTGAAGCAATATTCACCATCGCTCTAGCTTGTTTAGTTCGCCTGCTGTGTCGTGTTGAGTAGACGTGTGTTGGTGGTGCTCGTCACGAAAATGGAGAAACGAAATCTAGAGCAACGCGTCGCGATAAAATTTTGTGCCATATTGGGCGAAACAGATTCGGAAAAGCACGCTAAAATTATAAAAATGCATGATGATGATGCCCAGGGGGGAGACCCGTCGAGGTACGGACTGAAGCGAATGCAGAACGTGTGCGCGCCCTAATTTGTGAAGATCGACGTTTAGCAGTTCGAATGTTGGTCTCGGAACTGGGTATGAACCGTGAAACATTCACACAAATTTTAACAGAGGATTTCGGGATGAAAAAGTTGTGCGCGAAGATGGTTCCAAAGAACCTTTCTGGGGAGCAAAATCAGCATCGTCGCAGAAGACTGTTTGGAACAAGTGGAAAACGATCCCACGATGAGAGCTGATTTTTACCAATACGACCTGGAAACCAAACGCCAAAGCTCACCATGGTTGTTTCCGCACGCCCCCCGTTCGAAAAAAGCTCGCATGAGTAAGTCGAAGGTGAAAACGATGATTATTACCTTTTTTGATAGCCGTGGAATCGCCTACAAAGAATTTTTTCCACCGGGGCAAACCGTAAATCCCTCCACCAAGTACTCGAGAAATTGCGAAAACGAGTCAACAAAGTACGGCCAGACATCGCTCGTAACTGGATCCTTCATCACGTCATCGCGCCGTGCCACACCACCCTCAGCGTGCCCCAGTATTTAGCCTCTAAAGGGTTCGTGTTACAACAGTCGCCTCATTCCCCCTATGACTTTTTTTGTTCCCTAGAACAAAATCGGTGGTCAAAGGAATCCATTTTCAGTCAATGACGGACATCCAAGCGGCCGTGACGAGAGTATTCGCGGACATTCCAGTCGAAGCGTTCCAGAAATGTTACGAAGAGTGGAAAACGCGCTGGAATCGCTGTATAGCTGCCCAAGGGGACTACTTTGAAGGGGATGGCAAAATTGTAGAATAATTTTTGAATATACGGTTTTTATGGAATCAATCTCATTACTTAAGTGTCTAACCTCGTATGAAAGAAGAAACTGCGTAGATGTCCTATGCTCTAAAAAGGAGTGAACAGAACACACGAGAAATAGATGACTTGTTGCAAATCTGTATAAGGATTGTACGTTCTACTCTAAGAGAGTGATCTAGAGTTCATTTGCGTGGTAGTTTTCGTTGATGAGGACTTCACTCTTGAGGCTTGTTTTCCGGTTTGATCACGGTGAAAATTAGATACAAGTCTTATATGGTTAGATTTTTGAATATCATCATCATCATCATCAACGGCGCAACAATCGGTATCCGGTCTAGGCCTGCCTTAATAAGGAACTACAGACATCCCGGTTTTGCGCCGAGGTCCATCAATTCGATACCTCTAAAAGCTGTCTGGAGTCCTGACCTACGCCATCGCTCCATCTTAAGCAGGGTCTGCCTCGTCTTCTTTTTCCACCATAGATATTGTCCTTATAGACTTTCCGGGTGGGATCGTCCTCATCCATACGGATTAAGTGACCCGCCCACCGTAACCTATTGAGCCGGATTTTATCCACAACCGGACGGTCATGGTATCGCTCATAGATTTCGTCATTGTGTAGGCTACGGAAACGTCCATCCTAATGTAGGGGGCCAAAAATTCTTCGGAGGATTCTTCTCTCGAACGCGGCCAAGAATTCGCAATTTTTCTTGCTAAGAACCCAAGTTTCCGATGAATACATGAGGACTGGCAAGATCATAGTCTTGTTCAGTAAGAGCTTTGACCCTATGGTGAGACGTTTCGAGCGAAACAGTCTTTGTAAGCTGAAATAGGCTCTGTTAGCTGACAACAACTGTGCGCGGATTTCATCATCGTAGTTGTTATCGGTTGTAATTTTCGACCCTAGATAGGAGAAATTGTCAACCGTCTCAAAGTTGTATTCTCCTATCCTTATTCTTCTTCGTGTTTGTGTTTGACCAGTGCGGTTTGATGTTGTTGGTTGATTCGTCTTCGGTGCTGACGTTGCCACCATAGAGTTTGTCTTGCCTTCATTGATGTGCAGCCCAAGATCTCGCGCCGCCTGCTCGATCTGGATGAAGGCAGTTTGTACGTCTCGGGTTGTTCTTCCCATGATGTCGATATCGTCAGCATAGGCCAGTAGTTGGGTGGACTTAAAGAGGATCGTACCCCTCGAATTTACCTCAATATCACGGATCACTTTCTCCAGGGCCAGGTTAAAGAGGACGATAGGGCATCCCCTTGTCGTAGACCGTTGTTGATGTCGAATTGTCTTGAGAGTGATCCTGCTGCTTCTATCTGGCCTTGCACATTGGTCAGGGTGTGCCTAGTCAGTTTTATTAATTTCGTAGGGATACCGAATTCTCTCATGACCATGTACACTTTTACCCTGGCTATGCTATCATAGGCGGCTTTAAAGTCGATAAAAAGATGGTGCAGCTGATGTCCATCTTTCAACAGTTTTTCCATCGCTTGCCGCACAGAGAAAATCTGATCTGTTGCTGATTTGCCTGGAGTGAAGCCTCTTTGGTATGGGCCAATGATGTTCTGATATCTTATAAATGGATGGTACTCAGCAACGTGATACCTCTATAATTTCTGCACTGTGCGATATCTCGAGCACAAGTCGATGAACCACTTGGTGTAACTGGTCGCCTCCATTTTTAACTAATTCGGCTGTAATTCCATCGGCTCCTGGCGACTTATGATTTTTATGCCGATGAATTGCATGGACTGTTTCTTCTATACTTGGTGGTGGCAGTATTTGCCCGTCGTCTTCAGTTGGCGAGACTTCCAACTCGCTGACGTTCTGGTGGTTCAGTAGTTCATCAAAATACTCAACCTATCGCTTCAATATGCCCATTTTGTCGGAAATCAGATTTCCCTCTTTGTCTCATCAGGACGAACAACGACGTGTGTAAGGCTTCATCCTGCCAACTTGTTGGTAAAACTTTCGCGCCTGTTGCGGTCGCTCCCTGTACTTTTCGAGTTCACAGACCTGTTGTTTCTCCCAGGCATCCATTTTCTGTCTGTGAAATCGCTTCTCCGCTCGGCGGAGTTCGTGATAAGTCTCTGCGCGTGTCCGCGTTCTTTGAGAATGCAACATTACTCGGTATGCGGCATTCTTCCGTTCCGTTGCTGACTTACATTCATCGTCAAACCAGCCGTTCCGACTATTTTTGGGGCTGGGGCCAAGTATGTTTGTGGCCGTATCAATGATAACGTTCTTCAGGTGGTTGTGAAGATAATTTGTTGATGCTTCATCTCCAGGATCTCTGTTGACTGCGGTTATTGCGGCATCCATTTCTCTCCTACAGGTGTCGCGGAGGACTGTGTTGTGAATGGCTTCAGTATTCACTCTCACCTGATTGTCAGAGGGGATTGTAGGTGGTGTCGTAATTCGAGCTCGGAGCACTATCACAACGAGATAGTGGTCCGAGTCTATATTGGCTCCCCTATATGTTCTGACATTCATCAAGGCTGAGAGGTGGCGGCGTTCGATCAACACGTGGTCAATTTTGTTGAAAGTGGTCCCGTCTGGAGAGGTCCACGTATGTTTGTAGACCGCTTTCCGCGCAAACCAGGTACTTCCAACAACCATTTCGTGTGACAATTCTAATTGAATAATCCGCAGTCCGTTATCATTTGTATTTTGATGTAAGCTATGAGAGCCAACGTATCGCCTGAATACGGGCTCCGTCTCTACTTGGCTGTTAAAATCTCCAAGTATGATTTTGATATCATATCTGGGACAGGCTTCCAGGGTTCGTTCTACTGCCTCGTAGAAGGTATCCTTCTCCGACTCTGCAGTCTCCTCTGTAGGGGCGTGAATGTTAATGAGGCTTATATTTCTAAATTTGTCTCGCATGCGCGGAGTGCATAGCCGTTCGCTTATGTCTTCAAAGCCGATAACAGCAGGTTTCATTTTTTGGCTGATTAAGAAATCTACTCCGAGCCCATGGTTTACTGGATGGCCGCTATAATATATGGTGTAGCGAATCTTCTCCGGGAAACCAGTCCCTGACCAACGCAACGAAGCTCCTGTTGTGGCTTCGTAACAAGTTGTTTTCCGTGTAGGGTTGTCAGCCGTATCCAACCCCCCAACCTGGAGGTCCAGTTGGTACAATTTGTTTCGTTTTTGGGCGCAGCTAGACTCGCCTTCATCCTTCTTCGTCTGCAGCTTGCATGTGGAGGTGGAGATGGGGTTTGGTAGTAGACCTGTTAGTGTTGGTTCTGTCGGCGTTTCCCAGGTTTTATGCTCCATCGTGGGTACCAATCCACGTTTCCACGCTTTGACCACCAATATGTTAGACTGCACTTCAAAATTGTTAGAGTTGGTTAGCGTCTGGAAAGTGGTAGACGGAGTTTCACAGTTAAATCATAGGAAATCCTAGGAAAACAGATTGGGCAAAGTTTAATGAATTTCTTGAGGATAAAGTACAGCTCCTTTGGCGGTAGAAGCTCAATTAGGAATTCTGAATCGCATTCTTTTAGAGTTCTTTAAAAAGGCTTGTTCTATTACCTGAGGCAAATTGATAACTTCAGCAACCCCCGGGGTGAATATAAGACTCGGGGCAAGTTCAAATCGAGACTCCTTTAGAATATACTGTGAGAAATTGAAAGGTGAGAGAAAAACTTTTAAAGTTGTGTAGAGTCCTTAAATGGATTGAGTCGGCCAAGCTCTTATTAGAAAACCGGAGTTATTTTCACAAATTCTGTAGGTTGTGAAGAACCTTGGAATTACACCATTCGGAAAAACAGGCACAGGAGTGAGAAGAAGAGAATTAGCGTCTGAATTTTTTGTTCGTTTTCTCTATTTCAGACCTTTATGTGTTTTGTGTGATGTTTGATTGCATAATGAGTAGACGTTATAACTGAACCCTAGATGAGAAAAGCCAAGCCTACACGATGACTTGCCAAAATTGAGTCAATGTAAGGTTGCCGACAACTTCAAAATTTGTTAACGGCTGTTGAATAAAATTCTTAAAATACAAGATTGTCAGCCACTACTCTCTTTACATATATTATATCAAAAACTAATTCCGAACTCGAGGTGGTATGCCCAAGAAATGAAAAGACTAATAGAAAAAGGAAAAGATGTTGAAAATACTGTTTAGAACAGAAGGAGAAAGGAATGTTCGAGTAAACGGCCCGCTAACGAACTAAAAAGCTGTAAAGAACAGGGAATCATGATTCTTGCGAACGAACAGTAGCCCGAATTTGTATAATGTGCTGCTAAGAGCGGTGTGATGTTTCGGTGATGTTTTGTGATGTAATATCACACGGCATTACTTATCACTTAGAAGTGTGTGCATTTTGTTTTTAGTGTCTTGTTCGGTATTATGTGTAAGCAAAGAATTCCCATAGATAGTCTACATATTCAAACTCGAAATCATTTTACCAAGGCCAAAAGAACAGGGAATGATAACACTAACAGATTTACAGGCACCACTTTTACTTGCTGGTTGGTGTTACTGGGCGATGTTAACTTCTCACAAAAGCAATATTATCATCGTTTTTCTATTGGGTGGCGAAGTTATGATGTTGTGATGTTTGGCCATGTTTGGATCACGTTCGGTGTTAGCAATGTGATGCTACACTTTAAGGTGATATCGCTTTGTGATATTACATGGATAATATGGGTGGGTATCTATTACACACCGTTGAGCACAATATCACCAAACAAGCTGGCACGCTTTTTGCTGCAACCTTAGTCTAAGCTTACAAACTTTCTAGTACATTTTATGCCCCATGATACTGCGTGCAGCAATGTTAAATTTTGTGCCAAATAGGCGAATTGTTGCAAATCTGTATAAGGATTGTACGTTGTAGGATCTAAGAGAGTAATCTAGAGGTCACTTGCGTCGTAGCTTCCATTGATGAGGACTTCACTTTTGAGGCTTGTTTTCCGGTTTGATGACGATGAAAATTAGATACAATTGTTATATGGTTAGATTTTTGAATATGCAATGTAAATTCTTTCCTCTACGAAATTATTCTCATTATGCTGATCATATTATTTATGGGGTTAATTTTTCTAAACGTTGATAAGTTTTAGTCACTTTTCTTATCAGCAGCGTTTCCGAATATCTCACATACGATTATAAAGCTATCAAGTCTCGATTTGATCTGCTCAATTTTCTACTATTCGCCTAAATCAGATCAGACTAATTTTGACTCACGCTAAATATTTAAAAAATTTTTACAGATCAAAAAAGGTAATGCTTGGTGGAGCGGCTGGCCGATTTTGTACGCCAAGCAGTGTAGCTGGTCCGTTTCGCTTGTGTGCAGTAACAGGATTTCAAAATCGAACAAACGATATTGTGTATTGTCCGCCATTAATTCGAGGAAACGATGAAGAATCAACAGCAGTTGTTTATTTTGGTGGAGATGTTCAGGTTAGTATGAAGATTATTCCTTGGTCTCCTTTCACTACTTTGGAGGAGAAGGGTTCCGTGCCAATCCTCCACCCAAGTATTGTTTGCTAGAATAAAAACATTGATGAGCTGCGAGGCTGAATTGTTGTGAAAAGCATACACGATCGTTTTGAACGCTAATGAGCTAACCTTCCTTGAGATTTTATCGACGCATAATTGTTTATGATTACTTTGTTTTATCGTAAAATAAAGTGAAATTACTGGTCGTCTGATTTTAAGAGTTTACGTCAATTGGCACGAAATTAAATTTTTTGATACTTTTCTGTTTATTTAATATTCGTGTTTGATTGACGCGATCATGGAATGTTTATGTCTGGCATTCAGCCAGGAAAAAATGTTGACTTCTTGGGGGTCGTTTTATAGCATTTCAACGATTCATTATATTGAAAATTATATTTTTCCGATGATTAATAATAATTGAACACTTGATAGGATTTTCCGGAAAGCATGGAAACAAATCGAGACAGTCGGGGATATATGAAATATAATTTGGAAAGTACGGCCGCCTTGCTTCGTAATGGTTTTCCTCGATTTCATATTATAGTTATTCGCCCAGTAAGGTAAGATTTAACTTATTGTGATAATCTTTTTATTGAATTTTTCTATTCTCTAGAATGGAGTTCAAAACATTTAGTTGCTTCGATAATTTTGTTCGAGGGAATAATGCAGGAGTGCCCGACCATACGCCCATGAATCATGCATTACAGCATCTGGAAAAGTAAGTTAATTATGAATTGGTGGTATCACCAATACTTTTCAATGGTTATTTAGTTGTCAATCAAGCAGGGTCCTTATTGATGGGTAGTCCTACTTTGACGCCCCAAAATTTAAAGCTTCTTTGATTTTTTCAATTAAATGTGAAATACTGTGAGAAATCATTAGAGTCCAGTTTAAGAAAGGGTCGAAACTACACACGATATTTCAAATAATTTCATGGCCTGGAGCAATGAAATAAGTGCCATTTTACCAAAAAAGCTCTTTCCCCAGATGCTAATGTGTATCATTTTCGTCATATCTTCGTACGCGTGCTGCAGCGCCTTGTATAATCAGAACAATTTGTTGTTGTACTGCATTTGTTTTGATGTAGTTTTGCTAAGTTGATCGTACCTTATAAGATAGCCATGTGTATATTCTTTTCAGGATCTTTCAAAGTTCTCCAGCATTCAGAGTGAAATTATGCGGTGTTTCCAACGATTAATTACTTGAAGTAATAAAAACTTGTTGTTTCTTTTTCGTTGGTGTGGGTATTTATTCTTGCAAATACCGATATTTCGGGAACCACTTATTCCCTTCATCAGTGCTAACAAGTTTTTCAGAAAGTATCAATTAAAAACACACTCATCAGTGAAGATGATTTTCCGCCACTTTATCTGGAATCTTCTCGACAACTCGATGGCATACTTTTTTCTGAGCCGGATAGTACACGGAGCGCTATCCCCATCTAAGTCAAAGTGAGCAAGCTCCAGGGTGATGCCGAGTTTAGCCAATCGATTGTTTATCGTCGACATACACACGTTGAAGCCTTTTAGTGCTTTTAGTGGAAATTGAAGAGTTCCTTTCCACGTACGTTTCAGTTTTGGTTAAAACTCCCTCCGCCAGCTTTTTCTGTTGACATCCACTCCGTGTTGTCTTTTGTTAGATAATTAATTTCATTTCGGAAAATTAGGTGGAAAGACGCTCCCTTTTATCTGCTCCCAGGGCAGAGGTGAGGCAGCGTCTGATGAGTTGCCTCTGCCCTGGACGAAACCGTCAGTCAATTTTTTGATTTTTTCGATTTTTAATGCTTGGGGTGCTACGCTCCAAACTAGGGATCCATGGGCTAAAAAACGTGGGAGTAAGTTGCTCCTCATTTAGTCCGGTCCACCATCACGTGGATGGGGACTTAGGTTCCCGCAGATCCTAAACAACAACCTAATTTCATTTGTTCTGTTAATTTCATTTATTAAATAGTTAACTTAATTCGCCAAATAGTTAATTTCATATATAAAAGTGTTAATTTAATTTGACGAATAATGAATTTTTCTTTTAAATGGTACATTAATTCAAAAGCTTCATGAGTATGATTTAGATTGGCCCAAACATATACAAACACCTTTTTTGTCTGAGAATTAATATATTCGTAGCCAACAACACTTGTAACTTCGGTTTCGATTACACTGCTACACATGACTTAGGTGAGGCAGCATCTGAAAACTTTCCTGTCCTAGTAACGAAACAGTCGGCAATTTTTTAGAAAAGCCAAAACTTCAGCTTCCGCTCGATTTCTTCAAAGAAATGACAAAGTGGTTGGAAGCTTTCTAAAAGACATTATTAACTCATACGCCCATTTGCTCACCTAATATCCGAACTTATCGGAATTGTTTATGCAGAAACCAGGCATTACGAAACACCTTGAAAATAAATTAATTATGAGTTGCGTTTCAATTTGGTTTCTGGCATATGAACTAGGATTTCTGAAATGGAGCCCAAATTCATCGTTAAATATTTATTTTTTTATTAAAATTTTCTTTCAGAGAACCAGAGCCTATTGTTAGGCTAAACCATATCACTATTGAGCAATATTATAATCGTTAAGCCCATATTTGTTTGCAAAATAAATCCATTGCACAAAACATAAGACAACATAAAACATTCCATATTTGTATGAGCCCAAATTTGTGCCTGCAGTGTGAAAGTTAACGTCTAAAGAATAGAAAGAAATCTTAACTAGATGAAATAATTAAGACTTTCTTTTTTCTATTCGCTAGTGATATTTACTATTGTTGCAAATACCGATATTTCAGGAACCACTTGTTCTTTTCATCAGTGCTAATAAGTCACTTCAGAGCAGACTTGTTAGCACTGATGAAGGGAATACGTGGTTCCCGAAATATCGGTATTTGCAAGAATAAATATCCACACCAACGAAAAAGAAACAACAAGTTTTTATTACTTCAATTCTCCAGCATTTCCAATATTCTTTCTATAAACGAATCCAAGGCTCGCTTTTTTCTCCAATTTCCTCTGCAAAGTTTGCTCCAAAAATTATACACCAGCATCATCAACCTATTTACTGAGTTCTCATAAAGAAGTCCTGGGGTTCGCAGTAGCAATTGCCACAATTTTCTGCTCTGGTCTAGGCCTGGTCTTTTTTTCTCCACAATTCGCTTTGAAGAATCACAGATGAATTTGCTTCCTTTTTTTGGAGATCTGGACCACTACCTAAGGTAAAATCGTAAACTATGATAATTAGGTAATTGCGACCAATAAACATTATTAGGCTACGGACCTACCCAAGAAAAAGGGACAACGACAAATGCAAGAAATGATGAAATTTATAAGTGTTTGTTTTTTTTTGGCCGGGGATTGTAATCTAACTGAACTGAGATCCTAGGGATAGAAGAAAAATCTAAATAATAACATAATTCAATTTACATTGTGACAAGCCCACCGGTACCAGTTTATACAGAATTCAGGTGCAGCAAACACCTCCTCGTGCAGATAAGCCCAGAGATCCGGGGAAGTGATCTGATCGGCATCAGGTCACTTAATTACCAGGCAATTCGTTTTGATGCGCTTGCTGAGGGGTGAAATAGCTCAGTGCCGAAGATGCCAGCGTTATGGTCATTCGACAGGAAACGGTTGAACGACCTTGCGATGTGTAAATTACGGAGAACCGAATGTTCGCTGACTGAAGCAGAGAGCAAGGGAAAAACCTTCTGTGTCAATTGCGGAAGCGGAGGGCATCCAGCTTTGTACTGTGAATGTCTTGCATACCGTAATGTGAAGGCTACAATGCAGCAGGCGTCAAGATCGGCCCAAAGGACGAAGGTGTCAGCGGGAATGAATGGTACCGTCCCTTCGGAACCAATTGTCTTGGGGATCCCGTTTGCAGAAGTAGTCCGAAAAGGGGGAGCTAAGAAGCCCCAACAAGATGCAAGTGGCGGGATGAACACCATCTTCAATAAAATATTAACCAACCACCAACCACCGCTACACGTACACAATACAAAAATAAACAGTATAACAGAATATTTACACAAACAGCATGTCCGCCGCTAAGTGTGCGGTCACAGCGGTACTACTGGATGGCCTCCGCATCATCTCGATTAATGTGAATTCCATCGTAGGAATCCAGCGAAGAGCGGAGCTCCTTGATTTCACTGCCAGGCAACAGCCTGACATTGTCTTGATTTCAGAAACCCACCCCAGTCCGAGGCATTCGATAACATTCAAAGATTTTGAATTTGTGAGGAATAATAGACGAAATCTGTGATGGGGGAGGTGGTACCGGAATGCTCGTGGGACGCCTGAATTTGAAACTTTTGAATGTATGGAAGTTTCTTGTATTCTACTTTCACTGCCTGGAGGAGGAATTTATACATTTTGTCAGTCTATGCAGTGGGAAGCAAGCGAGCCAAGTTCAAGGAGAAATTCCATTCTCTGTTTACGATACTCGGATTGAAGAGTCTGCGTAATTATTATATTATAGCCGACGATTTGAATGCTAAGCATACCTCGTGGATAAACACCACAAACAATCCCAGAGGGGTATTCCTCAAATCTTGGATAGAGCAATACCAGGCAGAGTTTAACAACCTTACGATAGCGACCATAACGCCAATCTTATTGGGGTTCTGTTTCATGGACGAAGAGTTCGCCTTCTGCCGATGGACAGTGGCGTCCACAGGCTAAACTTAAAAAAAAAACAGATTCGAAGAAATTTCAAGAGAAGTTTATTCGGTGATATCGAGAGGAATGCCCACCTCTTGATGTAGAAAACAATAGTACAATTGCGCCAGGTGGGAAGGACTTGAGCAACGGGGAAATACTTAAGTATCTTCTCAAGCTGCAGAACTTGACGCTGGATACAATTAAACAAGTCGTCTCTAAGATTAAACCTCGTAATAATATGGAAGGATATGAATCTGCAGCCATAAAACGACTCAAAAAAGTGAAAAGTCTTCTGCTCACTCGCGTCAACAAATTCTATCGGAGATATGGGAACTATCATCATCCCATATTGGTTGAGTTCAAATCACTTCTTAAGCTCTCACGGCATATTATCCGCCAATATTACATAAATGAAGTGAACTCCCAATGGCGGGAGAAGTGTTTACAAAGATAAATATATTATTCCGGAAGAAGTCACGAGTAACTATGCCGATAATAAAAGTCGGTGGTAGCGAGATACAACATCGTATTGACTCAGATATACACACGAATAGTGTAACTGCTGATACGCAGGGGATTACACCGTGATTGATGATGCTCTGAAACTCGAACTTATAAGGGTGCACTTTGAATCGGTGCATCGGTCCAGAATGGACTTAGAGCCAACGCGACTTTCAGAAATTATAGAACGAGATGTCCACAATTTCAAATATAGCCTGAAAGGCACTACAGTTCTCCAGTTTAGCTTTGCGTTGCAGGTTGATCTGATACCAAGTGATGATCTGCTTGATTAGTTTGTCTCATGTGTGGAGTTAACTTCCATATTAAGAAGGGTAAACAATAAGAGATCATCCGGCATGGATGGCATTCCTAACCTGGTGCTCAGGGATTTACGAAACATTGCCATTCGTAATTATTGCATCTTGTTCAAAAATTTATTGAACAACTCCTTCTTTCCAGTACAATGGAAGAAAGCACGAGTGTTCTCGATCTAAAAGAGAGCCTTGAACGGGCAAGAGGAAGAAATTATTGTCGAATGCGCAGTTCGGATTTCGATCTGGATATTCGACAATACATGCAATAACGAAGGTAACATCTGATATTAACAATTAACAATGGTGAGTGCGTAGGCGCTTGCCTTATACACATGGAGAAGGCTTTTGATACCGTCTGGTTGGATGGGCTAATTTTCAGGCTCCTGAAGAACGAGTTTCCCGGCCACCTCGTAGCGAATATGTGTAGTATGCTGTATGGCAAGTGCTTTGTTATCACGGACGGAAATTTCACTACTTGTAGAGAGTTTCATGTTATGAATGGATTAGAGCAAGGAACAATGACTGCGCCTACACTTTTCGCAGTACTTGCCGGCTAATTATTCGACTTGTTTGAGTTTAATAAATCTCCTAAAAGGTTGTTGGTTTGTCTTTGGTGACGATCTGATAGCCTACACGGCACACAAGAAGGTAATTGAGGAGCAAGTTGAACTTCAGAAGATGTTCAATGATATTAATTTCTCCACGAACAGCTGGCGGATGAAAATCAATGCACAAAAATGTGAAACGATTCTTTTTCGAAATTCCTTGGCATTTGCCAGTAGGAACTTGAAAGAGAGATTTCCACATTGTCGCGAACGAGGATAGTTCTGAGGGCAGTCCTCATAAGAAGTGCGTTAGATACCTGGCTGTGCGTCTTGACGAGCATCTCCAAATTAACGAGCACGTTAAAGTCGCGCTAGAAAGCGCTCGCAAGGCATTCATGTCTCTTCGAAGACACTTTTATGCTCCACATCTTAGCCGGAAGGTTAAGATTATTTGCTACTTTGGTTGGACGGTACTCACCTACGGGAGTCCTATTTGGTTTGATTTGAGTGCTAGCAAAATGGGGAAAATAATTATCTTTGAAAGGAAATGTCTGCGTGTTTGCACGGGGCCTAATAGGACTGCTTCGTCAAGCTATGTGTATTATATAACTAATGAGGTGATGTATGCAGCTGCTGCTGTGCCGAGAAACGACACGGATACGACCACGGACAAAAGGATAGAATACACCCCGAACTTGACTGTGGGGGCTCCGGAGTTCGAGAGCAATTGATATTAAGCGGGATGAAAACTAGAAATCTTGGTACTGGTGGCTGCGGGGTGCAGGTTAGCGGTGGCGGTGCTCAGTTCTGTCATATTGGCTGCGGCCTCCGGTTTGTACAGTAGAACTTCACGCTTGACGGCCGAACTTCTCTGTTCGCGATGTGGACGTAACCACAATCCCCATAAAACTCTCCCTAGGGGATCAACGGGCTGAGAACACGTGCCCCGGGAATTCTTCTGGGACATGAACTCGGGGGCTATTCTGGTTTCCATGGAATCAGATAATATCGGGTGAGTCTTTGTAGCCGAAGTAACTTCAGATAAATCCCTGTACTGACCCGTACCGGGTCTGATTCACCTACTACATAACGACCAACAAGTCAATCTAATAAATCATTTCCTGGTGTCATCACATGGAGGCTCTCCTTGGCCACTTGATGTTGATTTAGTCAACAGGGTTACTGCCCCGTCTAGCTCCTCATCACATCAGAGCAGTTGTAAAGATGATAGGTAACATTTTTCTCATCGATTACGTTTGGGTTCTGATCGCTGATCCCAACAACGAAATTCAATCAAACGAAGCTCCCTGACAGAATACAGATTTACACATTGTTGCAAAATATAATAAGCTGGGCAAATTGTTATGCCATTCCTGCTTTCGAAAAATATATAAATAATTTATAATAATTTATAATTTATTTTTCTTAGGCTTCTTCAAAACATATCAATACGGTTGAAATCGTTGCCTGATAATGAAATAGTTGCACAAGTAGCATCTACGTCATCGGCATCAAATAGCGCGCCTAATAATGATGGATCTCAAGACATGGATATCGATATATTACAAGTTCAAGATACCGTCACAGTACATGCCGAAGATGCAATGGTCTTCCCATGTCGCGAAGAAACCAACAATGTTATCACTTCAATACATTCGAATGCAAGTGCGACGAACGATATCATACAAAATAATATCCATTTTAGTAGTGCAGATTGTCAGAATTTACAAATGAACAAAAATAATCATATGTGGTGGAAAGATAATGTAAATTTAGATAAATCAAAACTAATACTTATTGGTTTTAGTAAAGGCTGTGTTGTTCTTAATCAAGTAAGTATACGGATGATTGATGTTTGTGAAAATAAATAAAATACATGACTTCCTATTGGAAAATAAACAAATAATATTTTCTATTACTTCTAGTTTATATACGAATTTCATTATTTGAAAACTCTGACACCAGATGATAGCACAATGATTCGATTATTATCACGTATTCGGGAAATGTATTGGCTCGATGGCGGTCATGGCGGCCAGAAAAATACATGGATCACATCAAGAAGCTTATTGGAAACTTTGACTAGATTAGGTAAGGAGTACTTGTAAACTAGCATAAGGTGTGGATGTGAGTAACTACCCTGAGTTTAACGATTTCTACACTATATGCTGCGAAGAACTGAACATTTTCGTAAACAGCTTATGTCGGTATTATTTAATTCAACACCATCATCAACGGCGCAACAACCGCTATCCGGTCTAGGCCTGCCTTAATAAGGAACTCCAGACATCCCGGTTTTGGGCCGAGGTCCACCAATTCGAAATCCCTAAAAACTGTCTGGCGTCCTGGCCTACGCCATTGCTCCATCTTAGGCAGGGTTTGCCTCGTCTTCTTTTTCTACCATAGATATTGCCCTTATAGACTTTCCGGGTGGGATCATCCTCATCCATACGGATTAAGTGACCCGCCCACCGTAACGTATTGAACTGGATTTTATCCACAACCGGACGGTCATGGTATCGCTCATAGATTTCGTCATTGTGTAGGCTACGGAATCGTTCATCCTCATGTAGGTGGCCAAAAATTTTTCGGAGGATTTTTCTCTGCCTTTAATTCAACGGTTGTCAAAAAATGAGAGTGGAATTGAGTCGTTGCCAATAAGCTACGATCCTAACCAGTTTTAATCTGAAAACCTTCGTAAGATATTGCAATGGCAACGTTGCATCTGATTTCCGTTTCCCTTTCCAATGTCGTAATTGCATATGGAACCGGTTAGCACATTGTCGTGGATATTTGCGTATGAAGCGTGTCGCATACCGGGTCGTCCCAGCAATGAATTGCGTGCAAAAACAACATCGAAAGATGTTCACTGATGACATGATTTCTGCAGCAAATGATGACGAGTTTTATGAAACGCATAATGACTGGTATTGAGACGTGGGTTTACGAGTTTTACGTGGAAACAAGTCAATAATTGTCCAAAAAACAATGCGGCGGGACAGCTATTGGCCCTCTGATGTTATTTTGAAAGAGATAAATTTGCTGAAAATTAAATCGTTTTTGTTTTATTTATAAATTCTCGGTGCCTTTTGATTATAGGGTATGACGGCGGGGGATGTACTGTTTTGCTTGAGTTTTGGATTCCGTTCGAGGCTGACTTCTACTTGCGTAACATTATAGTGTGGCTCGTATCAGGTTTAGTGGGCCACCTCACTTTCTAACGGCCTGAAAGAGGATTCTTTTTAATGATTTTGATGAAATAAATTCTCCGATGCGAAGGTGGAGATTCTATATGGTAGTAGAGCTGTTGGTGTTAGTTTAGCAGACGTTTTCCAAGTTTTATGCTCCATCGTGGGTATCAATCCACGTTTTCGCCAAACAAGTCGTAAAAGACAGTCCAATGAGTGTCCCCACTGAAATTTAGGATATAGATCTTCCTCAGTTTGAATGCATCTTTCTGAACTTCCGAATCCTCTCGTGTTGTTTGGTTCCTTTTCGAATAATTTTCTTTCACTACGACGTGCAAGAAATTGGTCAAAGAGTACCACGCATTCTCGAATCGCAGCTTCTACTTTTCTATACTCGATCATTTACTGTTCTATTAAGGTCCTAACATTTCGCGCATGCTTGCTGAACCGTTTCCTCTTATTGAAGTTCCTGATGTGCCGCAGGACTGTTTCCAGGTTATGCTTATGCTAACTAAAGACGTGTGACATTGATGCATTTCTTTGATGGCTGGTTCCTTTTGTTGGGGCTATTGCGTTAGTGTCATAAAATTATCGTTGGAAAACTTTCGCAATTGTATTGATTCGAAGGGTTAAAATATGTTGACAATAACCCTCAAATTGTTAGTCAACGATGATTCGAAAATCCTGAATAACTGTGAGTCAATTGCCCAATTCAGACGTAAAAACTTGACATATGTCTGTCCGTTGTCTGAGAAGACACAGTCATTTGTCTGACTAATGTCTGAGGTTTAAACTTTTGTCGAATACAGACTTTGTCTGAAACAGACATTTTTTTAGCGCAGACGGACATTTACTTGTCTGAGGCATACATAGACATTTGTCTGACTCAAGCGCAGATGGTTGTCAGATATAGAGTTTTGTCTAGAATATTTAGTCGCTTCTGATGTTTCATTGACACATGCGCAAACATTTGTCTGTTTAATAATTGAGACAGACGCAGACATTTGTCTGTTTATTGTCTGAGGCTGCCAGAGACATTAGCATGATTCAAACGAGATGCCGGCATCATAAAATAAAAAAATCTAGGGGGTTCACGTCTGGAGACCTGGGAAGCCACAAAATTGGAACAAGTCGGCCAATCTATCTCTGGGGGTACCTTTGGTCTAAATAATAGCGAACTTCACGAGCATAATGATTCGAGATGTGGTCCAAGAAACATCTTTTAAAAGATCTGGAAGATCATTTTGTAAAAAATGTAAGTAAGCTTTCCAGTTCAGATTTTCTGGGAATTCGAAAGAGCCAATGACATGTCCATTCAAGATATGTTATCTTTGAATTGGTGTCGGAACCTTTCTCCTCGGATGGAGTGGGAATTTGTTAATGCTTAACTATGTAGATTGTGCATGTTTATAAAGCCATCCTTTTTAAATATACTTTCATCTGACTATTGTACCTTGCCCAAAAAAGTCGAGTTCTTCCTACTTTTTGGCAACATTCTGCAGCAAAACTGCAGCCATAGTCCCAAGGCAGCAGGGCTTGCCTGGTGATGATATTTACGGTCGGTTTCGGTATCCCGAAGTGATTGCTCATGCTGAAGTAGTGGGGTAGTTTTCAATTTCTCTTGATCAGTCATCATAATCCACACTTTTAAAAGTTCGCGTTACGGTCACAGTGTTTTAATTTATCATTTTAAAAATGGGTGTTTTGATTAGTCCTTAATGAATACCTGGCAGATGCTGCATAGTTTTGAAAATTATATTAAATGAGCAAACTCTTCAAATAACTGGCCACAGTGTGAGGGTTCAAACTTTGGGGATGAGAAATAAAAAAAATGTCATAATTCAATTTAAAGCAGATTTGTTATTAAAAGTTTTGAATTGTTAATCAAATGTTGTTATTCGATTAATGAAATGGTTAATTGGTATAGAAAATCTGAAATCTGAATCTAAGAATATGAATTCTTTTAAGAGGGCATTTGATGTTTCTCTAGAGCCTTGTGAGTTGCTTTCACCACTTTAAAGTATTATCGTTGACTTTTTGGACACCCTGTATGTATTAAAAACTTTGCTTTGGTGTGTAAGAGTTGATTTGATGGATGGAAGCGACCCCAAAATCAAGATTCCCTGATGGCTTCCCACTTTTGAAAATTGTACACGGCTTGGCAATCTATTCCCCTTCCTTTCCTGAAAGGCTAGCACTTTTAGTTTGTAGTTGGTGTCTTGCTGGATATCATATTTAACAGTGCCAGCTTTGTTTAGTGGTCTAAAATTTTACCACAGAAGAGGGTAATTATTTGCTCGTTTCTGCGCTGGTTTCCGTGATATCAATGTAATGCGAAACTTTTCATCTTATTTATGTACGTATTTGTTTTGTTTTTTGAATGATGGGTTGTTTTTAGGTAGAGTTAAGTCTAGTCTTTTTTCATGGGCTTTAATGTTCTTATCTTACCTTTGTATCTGGTGTTCAATCTTGAGGGGGCTCTACGCTTTTGCTCTGTTCAATAATGGAATCGGCTTGGCTAGATGGAATTCTCCACTTTTCAGGGCCATACGCTTGATTCGTGTGGATTCAAGAGGCGGCTCTTAAATTATCAACTAGTTTGTCATCATTGTTTCGGTCGGCCTCTTGGTAGTTTCTCATCGACTTGGATTTACGGTGATGCGTGAAGCAATTTCATAACGCATTTCATCATTGGCTGACAGCATTGATCCAATATACTTTAATCACACTGTTCATGACAAGAACAGAGAGGAGTGGATTGAGAGTTCTTGCTTGTACCTGTCGGCGTTGGCTTTTTGGATCGTGGTAAAGCAACCCCAGTGCATGACTTCCTCTAGAACTAGGTGCTGTCACAATGCATATCAGATGAATGTATGTGCCACACGCTCCAAGGCCACGATTGTCCGTCTTTATTCATACCAAACATACGGCATAGAGAGTCTGCTCGGAGCATCTCGATAAAGAAATCTGCGAAATCTGACTTGACTAGTTGATTATTCCAAGAAATGACATCTAGGACTGTGGGATGTGTCATTAGGGCTTACAATCTACTTTTCTATTCCGGAATATATGTGTAATGATTTCAGTGAAAGTAAATTGTTTCTACTGATATGTCTATGGAAGGCCTCCGCAGTCAACTGGTTGTACGGATTATCTGGATTTTCCAAGTTTGGATAAATATTTTGTTACATTTTTCCCATGGATTCTAAACCTATTTGCGAGCAGTTTAATATATATACAATATAATTCCATTACAGGTATAAATATTCATGTACACGTAACACCCTACCAAGTACAGGATGATCGTCGGCCATGGATTCGGAAAGAAGAAAAAATATTCACTGATATGTTACGCCGTTTAGGAGCACCAGTTACAAGGCAACTACATTTCGACAGTACAGCTGCCAATCTATTCACTCATTTCGAGGTGCTTCAGGCCTTCTGTCAGCACATACAAATGCATAATCAGCAGCAACATCAAATGCAAGGTCAACAACAACAACAACATAGAACAATCACAGATCCAGTGAATGACGTAAAGTGACAACGATTGAATAAGCATATATTAGCGTATGTAAATAACTATCGTAGATCAAAACGAAAAAGCAAGAAATTAAGTTCAGCATCACGTGGCTAACCCTCTTTTTAATAATTTATGGTTACTTCAACGTTGTGCGTTCGTTATTTGATTTCGAATGCCGAGTTGCAATTAGATTATTATTTATTACCGATTTTCATGCGAATTTTGAACGCCGTCAGTTGTTTTTCTTCATCGTTTCTATGTAAAGTGCAATAAGAATCTGTAAACTGGAATTTAGAAATCCCCCAATGGCACACAGTTGCGAGAATTTGGATAGTTCAGTTGCGCAAGTACTCCCAAGAACATTTTTTTAAAAATTTCTTTTAGCCAATGGTTCATGTCGTATTCTTTTTAGTGGAACGGCATTTCAAATGCATCCTTTCTCCTCCTTCTATTATGATATTATAACAAGCCAGAGATAACTAAGAATATTATCAACAATGAATGGGGAATAATTTACATTTCAAATGGGTCTGTTGCGCCATTGTAAGCTAAATTAGAATTGTCGATTATACACGTTGCTAGTCCTATTTACAGTTGAACTGTAGAGAGAGCGAGAGTGTTAGAATCTGAACTAACCAACTTAAACCTTAAACCAGATCTGCAAAAAAATACTTATGTAGTAGATTAAGACGTTTATATTGGTAAGATAATCGATTAATTTCGTAAGTTTGCCGGAACTCAACCATGAAATTCATTCAATGTAACTCATCTTTGCTGACATTTATTTACACTTTCGTAAGATATACATATTTAATGATGTTTTATATTTATTATTTTGGTTTTTATATTTTCAGGAAAATTATTTATTTTTTTTTATATGAAATCCAAAAAATTTGTCATTTGGACTAGGCTAAGAAAATGGTGGTAACTGTTAATAAACCTAATAAATTATATGCACAATTTAAACATTTATCGAATGCTGAAAAGTGTAAGAATGTAATTTTAGCACAGTATTACCATGTAAAATTGTGCGTGTGTATGTAAGCATAAATGAGACACATCTTTTAAAAGATCATATCTTTAAATATTTTCTTAAAAATTTTCATCTCGTGATACAATGTATGACTATTGGTAAAATTTGAAATTGTTCTTTAAGATGTAAATCTTGTAATTTGTATGCAGATTCTTGGATCTAATGCAGTTGTGAATCTGCGGAGTGTATGTAAGGAAGGGTATATTGATCAGCTTTTTGATTTTATAAGTTTATTTTCATCCGAAAGTCGCGAAGCTTCTGGTGATTTAAATATATGTATTGAGTGTAAAAATAAGTTGTGAGGGATTATTAGTGATAAACCAATGTATTTTTTTTTTTATGGATGGAGGTGGAAATCTTAGAAAGACGCTGCTGCGCCAGGTTGCAGCAGTGTGTGGGATTCGCACCCACTAAAACCACCCCCACTCTTCCGCCCCTCCCCGCGGGACCATCGTGAAGTATTACTTCGCGGGGGAGGCTTTGGTTCGCTATACCAGCTCGTCCATGTCACGTCTCCATCGCGCCGCCTTCCGAGTTCGATCCAACTCCAGGAGTTTTGTCTGCACCACGGCTACTGCCTCATTTACCGCCATCCAGTTTTCCTTCGACTTCAGCATCTCTTCCACCAGGTTCGAGGGCTCGATGTCCGCCCCTAAGATGCTATTCAACCTCCTTTTTTGCTGCAGAAATCTGGGACAATGGAACATAACATGCTCCGGGTCCTCGGGTGTAGCACCACATTCAGAACAGTTGGGAGACTCGTCCAACTCGAGCGATGCAAGTACTTCCTATAGCCACCGTGTCCCGTAAGGAACTGTGTCAGGTGGTAATTCAATGGTTGATCCATTTCTCGATACACGGGATCAATGTATGGGTCCACCGGCCCTTGTCGGAGTTATCCCATCGTTGTTGCCACTTGCCACACAACTCTCTCCTGATGGCTTTTCGGGAATCCGCATTCACCTCGGCTGGATTTGCCCTCCGTTTTTCGTAGAGCCAGTGTGCCTCGCCCGCTAGAAGATCTATAGGGATCATTCCTGCGATGACACACACTGCCTCCGTCGACGCCGTCCTAAATGCGCTGCACACCCTTAGCGCAATTGGCTGGTATGCCGAACTTATCTTCCTCCGGTTGACAGCGTGGTTGAACGCTCCCGCCCAGACAGGAGCCGCGTATAACAGGATCGACCTCACCACTCCCGCGATGAGTAACCTGCAACTATACTTCGGTCCTCCCACGTTAGGGATCATCCTTGCAAGGGTTGAGCTGGCATTTGCTGCCTTCTCTCGCGCATAATCCAAGTGTCCCTTGAAACTCAGCTTGGCATCGATCATCACCCCCAGGTATTTGACAACCGATTTTGAGACGACCTCACGATTACCAACCTGGATGATAACCGTGTTGTTCTTCCTACGGTTGCTCTTTTCGTCCGCCAGGTCCAGCTTGGCCATTCGTAACCATGACTTGATGGTGTGAATGGCTTCATTTGCATAAAGTTCCACGTCCTCGGGATGCTTGCAACTACCGCCAGGTCGTCCGCAAAACCAATTAGCGTTGTCTCCTCCGGCACGCGAAGGCCAAGCACTCCGTCGTACATTATGTTCCGCAGCAGCGGTCCCAATACAGAACTTTGAGGCACACCTGCTGTCATAATGTACTCCTTCGGCCCGTCGTCCGTCTCGTACCAGAGAAGTCTGTCCGAAAAGTAACTCTCGATAAGCCGAGCCAAGTAGCTAGGAACACCCAGTTTGGCCAAAGCGCCCTTAATCCAGCCCCAGTTGGCTGAGTAAAAGCATTTTTGACGTCCAGCGTCACCAGAGCACAGCATTCGCCCATGGCCATTGCATTTCGAGCCAATTCCACGACCTTTGCTACTGCATCGACTGTAGAACGGGCTCGCCGAAACCCATATTGCCGCTTCGAAAGACCCAATGTATTACATGTACTACAACAAATTGCGTTTCATCGGAAGTCTATTTTCATCTAGGCTGCAGAGTGTGTGAACATTACTGTATCTCCACCACTCTCTTTTAATGTGAACGTGTACACATGATATGCTTACTTCATCTTGCTCATGCCCACTGCCTGCATGAGTTCCATGTGTCTCTCGCGGTAGAGACTTCGTGAATATGTCGCCGACCATTTTGTCCGTCGGCATGTATGTCTTTATGTCGTTATTTTTAACAGCTTCCTTGACGAAATTGAAGTGGTTTCTGGCATGTTTTGTTCGATCATAAAATCCAATCGCCGTCGATAATTTTATTGCGCCTTGATTATCGCAATAAATCATACCATCTGATAATCCTGGCAATTCCAATTTATTGAGGAGACCTCTCAAGTACATCGACTCTTTCGTCGCCTCAGTTAGCGCCTTCTATTCTGCTCTGTCCTTGATAACGCCACACATTTCTAGTTGATCGTGGCTCCTCCTAGTGTGAATGCGTATCCGTACGACTTCGAATCTGTGGGATTATTTCCCCAGTCTGCGTCGTCATATTCGACTAATTTGTTCACTGGTTTCTTCGTAAATAAGTACTAGATCCGGTGCTCCTTTTAGATATCTGAGCACTCTCTTTGCCGCGCCGTAATGTTCTTCTTTTGGATCCTCGTTGAACGGGCTAAGCACGCTTACACTGTGCGCGATATCCGGCCTCGTCGCTACGGCTAAATACATTAGTGATTCCACTAGCTCCTGGTAGTGTGGATTCTTCGACGGTTTCGTCGGTTCTGTGGCTGCTTTCAACCTTGATGTTGGAGTTGCTGGTGTATTCTGCGGTGTGCATGTGATCATGCCGAATCTTTTCAGAAGTTCTTCGACATATTTCCTTTGATTCAAGCTCACGTCCGTTTTCTTGCGTGATTTCAGGGCAATATTTCGCCTCACCCAATTCATTCATCTGGAACTTCTGTTTTAGTCCCTTCTTCAGATCCTCCATCAACTTCTCGTTGTTCGACGTTACTATTAAATAATCCACGTAGACTGCCAACAATAAAATTCCTCGTCCATGTCGACGTTGGAATAAACACGGGTCTGATATTTTGGGTTTTAACCCTAATTTCCTGAGTACTGCGCTTAGTCGCTTGTACCACTTTTTCCCGGATTGTTTTAATCCGTAAATCGCCTTGCGTAGCGTGCACGCTTGATTTCCTTTTGCAAGGCTCTTGTGCATTTTGGCTGCGTTCGGTAGAATTGACGAGTCTCTTCGCTCGCTGCGAATTATATCCTCCAGGGCTTCTTTCAGCGTCGCTGGAACTTCCATGTATAGCTCCTCGTCGTTCTCCATAGAGATATGCTGTTTCCACATCAATTTGGTGCAGTTTCGCTTCCATTTCAATTGACAATGCCGTCAGCAATCTAATGGTTTCCAGTCTGGCCATTAGTGCTGATGTCTCATCGTAGTCGAATCCAGGTCATTGCGTAAAGCCCCTGGCCACTCAATCACTTTGGAGCCTATTACTCCCCTTTGCTCTGGGCGCTTTACGGGCTCCCACGTCCCGTGTTTGAGATGAAAACGCATCTCTTCTGTTATAGAACGCTTCCATTGCTGCAATTCAGGTCCTTGGATTGCTTTTTCGACGTCAATATCCGCCATTAGAGTTATTTATTCGATGAAATTCACTTCCATCTGTTCGTCGTCGTGTTCATCCGTCTGGTCGTTACCAGGTGGCGTATCTGGTTCGCTCACGCGTGCATCTGCCCTTGGACGTTTTTCTATAATTGGCACAAACGACGTCTCGAGCGGTCGTTTTGCTCTTGGAGTTTCTTCTCCACTTTCTTGGTCAAAAACATCATTGTCGACTTCGCCATCGTCCTCTGAATGATCATCTTCATACTGCGACAAACCTTCGCGATTTGAAGCACGGCTCGAAGCCACACTCGAGGCATTGGCGTATCTGTATGTCCGGGTTTCGCAGTCTTTAGTTTTCTGGGTCTTACTCTTGTTCGTTTTGGCTGATGATCCTTTTGACGCTCTTTTTGCCTCATTTCGTCCTCTGCTGCTATATTCAACATCCTTTTCATGGTGTACTCTTCATTTATTGAAACATCTCTGGTAACAATAATTTTTCCTGTGTCGTTTAATTTGACTCTGTAGGCCTTGGCTGTTTCACTGTATTCCACAAGTCTTCTTTCTTTTGATTTTTCGTCCAGTTGTCGACGATCTGGTTCCTTTTCCAGGATAAACGCGTTCGCACCAAACACTCGTAAGAGTTTCAAGCCTGGTTTTCTTTCAAACCATAATTCGAATGGAGTCGACCCTCCATGACTTCTACTGGGACACCTATTTCTTAGGTAGTTTGCAGTTGTGATGGCCACTCCCCAATATTTCGTCGTAAATCCAGCCTGAATTAGCAGACACCTTGCCATATCGACGATTGTTCTTTTTATGCGTTCGGCGACGCCATTTTTTTGTGATGTATACGGCACTGTTAGCCGCCTCTTGATACCCTCGCGTTTCAGGTAATCATCAAATCGTTTGTTAAAAAATTCACGATCATTGTCGGATTGTAACGCTTTAATTTTTCTTCCAGTTTGTTTTCCAACATAATTTTTGTACGTTTTAAACCTCTCAAATACATTTTCCTTGCTCTTGAGCAAGTACAGTTCACACCATCCACCGTTATTGTCTATAAACGTTACGAAGTATTTATTTCCGCCTTCCGATTAGATATTTGAAGGCTGATACAAATCTGTATGGATTATATCCAATAAGCCGTTGCATCTTTCTTCTCTGGATGTAAACGGTTTTGCCGTTAATTTTCCTCGATGACATACCTCGCCCGACGACGTATTGTTTTCCAACGGTTTTACCCCAATGGCTCGCCCCTTCGATAAATTGATTACGGCGTCCATGTGCAAGTGGCCTAGTCTTGCAAGCCATAAATCTGCATCTTTTATGTTTGTTCAGTCGTCCGTCGCTGCCTTCACTTGTTCTCCAGCTTCCCGTAGGTAGTACAGATCTCCAATCCGATCTGCAATCATCTTGACTTCTCCATTCAGGTCCTTGATGATCGCGTCATCTTTTCTAAACAAAATCTCCTGATCGTCTCGAGTGATTTTCGACACAGAAATGAGATTTGGCCTAAGATCCTTGACAAGTAAGGTATTATGCAAATTCAGCTGTACATTATCGTCATTTTTTGCCGCGTTTATGTGTGCGATGCCCTTGGCTCCCGCTGTTGTCGATGGCGTGTTCGCCATGTTCAATGTCGCCGCACATTCCTGGATGTCGGTCAGCATCTCCTCTTTGGAACACATGTGTGTGGTGCATCCACTATACAAACACCATCTCGTCTTGGATGTCACGTTCTTGGCTTCCTCTAGTCGTGCTACCTCAATGTAGTAGTTCGTAGTAGTATTTCGATTGCGATTTCGACATTGCGCTGCCGAATGATTTGTACCACCGCAAATGTGGCATGGCTGCGTTTTTCCATTTATAAACCACTGGAATATTTATTCAGAATACTTTTATATACACTTTAGTATATCAATATATTACGACCGACTTGCCGCTCGCGTTGTGAGAGCCTTTGCTTTACTCTCCCTGTGTGAGTGCTGGGGGGTAAGCCAAAACTTCGTACTGCAACTCCTATAGCTTCTGCAGGGTCAAACGGAATACGTGCGGTCGTGCGTTATAGTGTAACAGAATTGCTCCATGCCTATTCACCAGAGAAGGCTATTTGGAAAGCAATTTAGCGTGCATTTCGTCCAAACGTGGACACTAGGATTCCGTAGTTATCGTTTTGCTGCGATTCAGGCAAGAATAGTGAATGACGCCTTCAGAAATCCACCAAACAGTCACCATGACTTTCTCAGGGTGCAATTCCGCTCTTGCTTGGTGTCTGGGAGCTTTCAACCACTATCCTGAATGTTTCCTAGCACAGAATCCATTTTTTATCGCAAATTACAATTCTTTTCAAAAAGGGTTCCTTCTTATGTCGCATCAGCAATGAAGAGGCTACCTTAATTCTGCGCACTTTGTTCCTTTCAGTTAATTCATGTGGAACCCATCGATTGAGTTTTTTTTCACTTTTCCAATTTCTTTGAGGTGGCGGCTAATAGTTGGGTTTGATACAGTAAGGCCTTGTAAAGTTGTCGTTGTATTCCGCTCAACTTCTGCTCGCAGTTCGTCGTGATCAGCACTGCTACCTTGTTGACCACATGGTTCATTGTCCAAGCCAAAATTGCATTCTCCGAAATTGGCAAAAAATGGTTGTACTGTACGTGCGTTGTAGGCATCCCAAAACCTGATTAATTTCTTTTGCCGCTGCAGCTGCATTTTGTCCGTTTTTAAACAAAAACAAGTGAAGGACCAGAATAGCTCTTGTTGTAAATATATCCATAAGAGCGAAAAGGATAGATATAGTAAGCACCTCTATTTGCAAACATGAAATTTATTTTTAATTTTATCAAGCACGTCTGTCCACCAAGGAAGCACTTTTAAGGCTGTCAGAAAATCCGACATTTCCTATGAAACCACCTGATACCTGAATATTAGGTCTAGCTTCGGACCATTAATTAACATCATTATATCATCAGAATTTTTTTGTTGGAATCTGGCCCCCTAATAAAATATTAAAATCCGAGCTCTTTAAAAGGTATTCATTTTTTTGCTGTGATAATGACCGCACTGTATCACCTAATTCCGCTGGCACCAAATTGCAATTAAACATGCACTCCGGACCCAACTTATATCCTCCTCATTTGGCTCCTTTACGATTGTGTTGCCTTACGTGTCTTACCGCCCAAATCCGTTTTTTCAATGTTTCTTGTGTGCCTGCACTTACTCCTCTCATCTGTATAAATAATCGGGCAATTTGTCTGAACTTACGAAGAGAAGAAAGGGATTATCTGCGGCGCTTTTAATTCTCCCATGTCCAACTGGTCTAATAATCCTTACTTTCCAATCCATCCTGTTCTTCCCTAATATTTTATTCCTTTATGAATATTTGTTTTGGCTTGCAATTCAACAACACCAAATACTCTTTGGACCGCATTCTCGATTTCTTCTTTTCCAACATGCTCAAACGATAGATACTTCTCCAAATTTACCAAGTTCAATTTCCGCAAAGCCAACTAAAGATCCTCTTGACCTGTCCTTAGCATCTATCAACTGGGATCGCATATTAGCTAACTTAAGGTTTTTTGCAATGTCATTGGCGATCTCTTCCCCTGTTGCTCTCCTTTCTTTCCCATATGCCTGCACTCTTATCCAACTTGGGTTACTTCGGAGTTCAAAAAGAACATTCGCCAGAAACCCGCGTTACCGATGAAGTTTCTGTCCTAAAGAAATGTAATTGGCTTTGCTTATTTCAAGGCAATGTGTTCTTCTGTGAAATCAATGATTAAGTGTATAAACGATTCTTGGTGAGTTTCGAGGTTTTTCTAGCTCGCTTTCTAGCAATAGATTGAAACGAATATTGTTCTCTCTTTGTTTATTATTCATTACAATTATTCAGATTATACTTTTTGGCAACGAATATGTTATTGCCGTGCCGGCAAGCTAGTCAAGAGTGTCCTTGGCATTTTTTCTTCAACCTCTTGTCAGGCCGTCAGTTAATTCCACGGCCGTTCAATGTGGCCGCAGAGGCGAATTCTCGATGGCGTTCAATGTCGCATCTTCAATGTGCCGTCACAAATTGTAGTGTTGTTGGATGGGCTGGGGGCTGGGGTCGCGCTGCTTACGTTATTGTTATATTACCAAAATATGAGGGACCTCAAAGCCAACATGCTGGGTTTCTACTATCTGCTACATTTGTATTCCCCATTCCAATTAAATGACCGTTTCGTGTTTGATCTCATAGCGTTGATGAATGCTTTGCGCTTTATAATTCAACGTTAATCGTAGTCATAATAACGACATAATAATGATCACCCTCCAGCTTTTTCCATTCCATAAGAATTTCCTTCGAAGGTATATCATCCCAGTCAATTCCGGTTTGACATATTTTTGGCAACAATATTTTCGCCCTGATTGTAGGGGGCTAGCCACTGGGAAGGATCGTAGATTGCTGCGACATTTGATATCAGTTGTCTCTTGATGAGTTCCTTAGATTCATTGCCCGGGCTTCAATTCAATTTTTATGAATGGAAGCTGACTAATGCAAGTGACATTAATAATTAGTACTTGCAAAGCAAATAGTTCCTTCCACAGTTCTCAAAACGAATTCAATCAAATTAATTACATTCAAAAGTAGCAGCCGAAAACGAAAAGCGCCGCCATATTGCAAATGGCACTACAAGCTACTATCTGTCACGCATCACAAAAATTCAATTTTCCGAACTTTTTCGCGTGTTGCTTTGCGCATCGGACTTGTTGTTATAAGTTTATAAGTTTTTTATTTTCGATAGTGGCTTACTTCTAATACATGATTCATTACATTCTAGCTTAAATATTTAGCTTAACTAACTTAACTGTATTTCAATGGGTGGCTATTACAATTGGCCTACCCGACCTTCTGTGTAATTCTTACGTTAATTGTATTGATTTAATACATGAATCTTCACATTTATTTTGACTGATCTGAATTATTTCAAAGCTGCACTTGCACTAAAAGCGCCAGAAGGCATTACTTACTTACTTACTAACTAAGCCTAAACTTATTCTTACTTAATCTAACTTACTCTAACAATAAATACTTAACCTACTATATACAATAGCACATTACATGTCTTGTGGTTAGCCTCGATGTACCCCTACCAGGCAGGGATATAGGGAAAGGGATATAGGGAAAGGATTTGGCAGGGCCTTAGGAAGTTGGCCAATGGGAAGGTGCTACCCTGTTGGTAGAGTTGCCGGATTAGTGGATTTGGATGATTCTCCGTTCTATCGAAGAACCGTTCCACCAAGTTGAGAACGAATTCTCGAAGAGGTTGTACCTTGGCGCGCCGATATACTTCGGCGTTTCTTCCAACCTTCTTGGTTTTCCAATTATAGGAAAGACCAGTGCAGTACCTTAATATCCGGCGTTCGAATGCCTCACATTTGGACATGGTTCGGGTGGAGCAAGTGATCCACGTGGGTGCTCCATAGCAGATAATGGGTCTGATCAGGGTCTTGTAGAGAGTTAGTTTGGCCTTGGTGCTGAGTCCTACCTTCTTTCGAAGAAGAAAGTAGATCCTACTGAGTGCACCGCGTGCCTTACCGATAGCGAGCCCAAGATGTGGCTTGAACTTAAGGTGTTTGTGAAGTTTAACTCCTAAGTACTTGATGGTCTGGGAATTGCTCACTATAGTGTTTCCGATCTTCATTTTCAAGCGTTTAGCTTTTCTATGGATTCCTCTAGAACCTAGGTATCTAGCTTTCCTCCGAAAGGTGCAGAATTGCGTTTTGGCCTCATTAATCTTAATGCCCCATGCCAGGTAATATTTGCCAAGGTCTTTCAAGTATCTCTCGACCGCTTTGGCTGCCCTGTTGGGGGGGAGGCTTGAAGCGAAGATGAGAGTATCATCGGCATATTGAATAAGTTCGGTGCCGGTCTCGGGAGTTGGGACGTCAGCCGTGAAGATATTATAAAAGGTGGGTCCCGAAATGGATCCTTGTGGTACTTCCGATGTTACCGACAAGAGATCGGAGAATTCATTCCCCACGCTGACGTAGAAATACCTATCTTCGAAGAAGCTTAGTGCAATTCTAATGATCGGAATTGGGAACTCAAGATCTACCAGTTTGTAGATTAGTCCGTTTACCCATACGGAATCAAAGGCCTTTTCTAAGTCTAATGCACATGCTACGGTCGGTTTATTATTGACGTTAAGTCTTGCTATATGGTGTCGTGAAGGTAGCTAAGTGCATGTTGAGTTCCGTGCTTGCTGCGGAACCCGAACTGATGGTTCGGTATAATCTCTTTGAGATTGCAATATTGGACCAGCCCGATTGTCCATGCTCTCTCAAAGAGTTTGCCTAAATTGGATAATAATGAAACGGGTCTAAAGTTTTTAGGCTCAGTAGAGCCGCCTTTTTTCCGGATCGCAATTATTTTAGCTACTTTCCAGATGGTGGGAAAGTAGCCATTATTTATGCAGTTATTAAATACTGCCAGCAAAAATTTGATGGAGACTCGGGGAAGTTGCCTAATTACGTAATTAGGAATTTCGTCAGGTCCGGCTGATTTTTTACCGTTTAGGTTTGAGGTCAAGGCGGTGAGTTGTGATAAACTCAGGAATTGTTGCGAATCCGTTGGTTTTACCGAGGAGTTCGTTTGGGAGAATGTGACTAATCTATTTGAATGCCTAGAGACAAAGTCGGCGATAGTTGTTTCAACCATCGACACTATTGCCGGGTTACTTTGAGGCGGAGGGGTATTGAGCTGAGACTCAAATGATTCCGCAAGGACTTGCGCCTTTCTGGCGTCTCCGCAGATTGGTTCCTTGTTCCTGGTAAGAACGAAATTACGGGACTTATTTTTCCCCGCTAGCCTATTTATATGTTGAAACATATCTGGCCCGGGCTTAATATCTGCGAGATTACGGCTTAATTCTTTATTGCGGAATTGCGCCACCATTTCCCGGATAATTGTACTCAGCCAATTAATCCGGGAGAGCAATGCTTTGTATTCAGCATTAACTTTATTTCCATTTTTATGGAAGTTGCACTTGAGGTTCCTGCGCCAAATCTGTCTGACCTTCATATGTAGCATGATGTCATGCGGGAGTTTGTTGTATACAAACTCATCGACTTTGATCAGCCTGGTATTTCTGCGTGTAGCAGTATTGATGGTGTCCGTGGCCAAAATGATTGCTTCGTCGATTTCTTTGTCCGACAGATTGTGATCTGTAGCGAGTTTCTTCAAGTTCAGCCTTGGTGCTAAATCTGACTTGAGTTTGTTCCAATGAGTGTGGGCGAATGACCTGATGGTTACTTTAACTCGCTTCTGAGGTTGTGAAGTTGAGGCCATTTTGAGTTCAACTGCAAAACGGTCGGACATGCCTGGCAAGGTTTTACAGGAAGTTACCTGAAAACTTTGCTTGGTTTCATCAGACAGCAGGAAAAAGTCAATGATGGATTGACTAGCGGGTCTTGTCGGTGAATCCGGCGAGACCACCTCAAGGTTGGCTGGCGTGAAAGGGTCGTTGATCCAGTTATACAGGGTTTTCCCATTTAAATTTTCTGCCTTATCGCCCCAGGATTTGTGCCGTGAGTTAAAGTCGCCACCGAAGATAAGATATTTTGATTTTAACTGATCGCCCACGACTTTTAAGTCATGGCCCAGTTGCTCACTTGAAGAATTGTATTTGAAATAAACGGAAACTACCAAAATCCGTTTATTATCGATAGTTTTAACTAATGCCGCTGCAGCGGAACAGACTGGTAAACCCCGGACTTGTTGTATATTGTCTGATACAAGTCTTTGTAATTAACTTCATTTAACATCTCTCTCACTCCGCATGCACGGAGTCATTCCGCTGTTGTGTTTCGGCCTTAAGTCATGTTCGATCCTTGAACTTTTTTTCACTGGTTATTTTACTTTAACGTATGCATCCATTAATTTACATCAATATTTTCTTTTTGACCTAAAGTTCGAGTAATCTATTGACAATAGCCGTATAGGGTGCGTAGAAAGCTCAGTTACAAATTTCAAGTCTCAAATTTTGCATTGGATTTATATTTTTTTAAATAGGCTTTTTTTGTAGTTCAACTATGAAGAACGATAAAGACCTAGTTCCAACTATTGAACAACACTAAGACGGTGGGAGGATTGATTTGTAAAGCTCTTAAACGTTACAAGAAATTAGGAGGAGCTTTAGATCGTACCCATCTATCTATCTATGAACCGCTGCAAATCCTGAAAACGTTTATAAGTCCAAATGTAAGTTATGCCAAAGTTGCTAACGGTCAAGAAGAAAGATAGCCAAGGGTCCAGTTGTTGAGTCATCGGGAAAAGGAAGCTAGGCATGCGTAGTTACAATATAAACGACCTGCATCTCCTTAAGGACGTAATAGAACTCAAATGACTATCAGCAACTTGACGAATACAGTACAATAAAATAAACGCATAAAAAATTACCTCGACAGGCAGACGGGACGAAATTTTCGTACAAATGCGTCATCGCAAAGGTATTGACGGTGACGGAAACTTCGTGCATTTGCTACCATTTTCAGCTTTTTTATTTGGTTAATGCATTAGTAATTCACACTTTATGATAAGAATCACCTACCTTCCGAATGAATGGTGAGTACAACCACAACATTTTTGAATTTTGTAACAGAACTTTTACGCACCCTGTACGGAAACGTCAACCAAGTAGATGCAAAAAGGTAGTTAGTAGCAGTCTAAGACCTTCCCCGATCTGATGAATTCCGGTGGAAAAAAATTGATCAATTATTTCATAAAGTAAGATAACTAGTGAATAAGAAAAAAAAACTTCGATCGAAGTTGCGACATGGTTGTGATTAAAAAAGTAAATGAAGCCTTGTTTTTCTCTGGTTTAGCTCAGCAGCCATTTAAATCTTTTTCTATATGACGAAACCTATAGTTTGACATAAGGTTCATCCACTTATTCGGTGACTCAAGATAATACTCAAAATCATAACCGGAAGTGATGCTATACATGTATGCTGGCAGAATTAGCTTAAATAGATGATGGCTCCCTTCATATTTTTACCACTAATACTACTCACATTCGAAATCTTATTCATGTATGTTATCCATAAGAGCTGCATACAGTCGGCTCCTAAACTCATTATATCATATCAAAAAATTGCACAATTACAACATTTGGGTACATTTCTTCTCTTTGGTGCATTTTTCACGCCGTCGAGGCTCTACAGCCCATTTCGAGCCTTAGTCATCAGGATGCTCTTCTTCCAACCATCTCGGAACATGGATCGTGTCCTCCAATTTCGAAATCTAAACAGCCATTTGCCGTTTATAGAATTTGTCTATCGCTTTCGGGATTTTCGCACTGGTCTTCATCCTTCTACTTCCCATTCGAATGTGCGTTTAGGTATTTGAGCCTTGTCCATACGTTGAACGTGGTCAGTCCATTGCAGATTCCGATTCCTCCAATGGTCGTCCTCTCATTTAGCTCCCATTATTCCCTTCGGGATCCTTTTCTCGAAGGTATTTATCAGTTTTTCGAAAATTTGTGTTAGGAGCGGATCCTGTATGGACTTTTTTTTAATTTTTTTTTTATTTTCAATGGCATAGCGATGAAAAGTTGCTTTACTATTAATAAATCAGGCGTACAAAATTTTACCTACTTGTGTTAATGTCCAGAAGTGCCCCAACACAGTTGAAAACCAGAAAAAAAAAATTGTTTTTTTTTTCAAATGATCATTTATTATGGAAATTACTTGTTTTTTTCTTAATTGAAATTAGGCATTCGTTGATGCGATAGTAGTCTTGCCCTAATTAAACCGTTTCGTTTATTTTTCTCGCAAACTGCACTTGAAGCTTCGGTCACCAACTTGATGCACGCTTTACGGCTTGGGAAATCTTTAATATTCTGACATGTGCCGAGACCGTTCTTGACAATGATTTTCAAGGCTTCATCAGACACATTCTCTCCTCTCCGTTATCTCACAGTCTCGCCACGTAATAATGTCGGTATAATCTTTGGCGTCGAATCTTGCTTTTATAATTCTTCGATATGCAAGATCACAGATAATTTCTCTGTCGTCTCCAAGCATGGCAATGAGAAGACTTTCTGGGTGGCCGAAATATCCATTTCTTTACATTATCTTGTCAATTATCATCTTCAAATCGGAGTTCAAATAGTGACTCAGACGAATTGTTTGCCACAGATGCTTAGTTACGTCTATGTACGAGGGTTCACATTTTATTGTAAACCACATCGACCCACAAACTCTCATCACGTACGTGGCTAATACCACTAGCTTTTTTCTGACCCTGTTTTAGTGACATACAACCTCAAAGTTCGATTAGCTGTTGTTAGCCATCTAGAATGATTCAGGGGTCCAGGTTCAATGTCAGCTAAATCAGAAGCAAATTTACCAGTGCTGATAGCGGTCATGATATTGTAAAGGTATTTTTGGTCGATACGCAACTCATTCCTAGTAATTTCAGGTAATATTGTAGGTATAACCGTGAATTCGACTATTGGCATTGTTTGAAATTTTTGTAATTCAGATCCGATGGGACCTGGAAAGCATTTAGGCCCTGTAGTTGTTCCATCTAAATGTAACAACAAATGTCGCAGTGGTAATTCATTAAAATGCAACTGGCAGATAAACCGCTGTAATGGTCTGTTTAGTTCTTTTTCAATCAGACGAATAACACCACCCTTGAAGCCTGTGTTCATTACTGTTCCATCGCAGTCAGCAACAGCTATTTCACTTAGTTCTACCGACTTATATTTCAAGTAAGATAATATAGTATCTTTAATACCTTTAGCAGGACTCGACTCATATTAACGTGCCCGAAATAGTCGCTTCCTGATTCCGATAAAATGACATAATGCTCTTCTTTCTGAATACGAACCAACACTTTGTCCTTTCTCCCATCAAAATAAATACCTCGAATAATTTTATTGTGTGTCGTTTCTTGTAGAGTTGATCTCATTTTCGGCGCGACTTTGAACGATCAATGACACTACTTGGATCCTTCGATAAAATAATGCCAGCATCTTTTAGAACAGAAGAAGCTATAATAGCAGGGGCTCTGTTCGAGACTCCAGTATGATCGCAGGCAAGGGCTAATGGTCATCATCATCAACGGCGCAACAACTGGTATCCGGCCTTGGCCTGTCTTAATGGGCCAATGATGGTAAATTTAATTTCTGTTTTTGAGGCGGCGAAGCTATTTGTTTCGACGGTTTTGGTTTCTTTCTTGTTTTTTCTCTTATTCTTTATGATTGCAACCACACCCACATCATCTATAATCATCTTTCTTGTTGTTCTTTGATCGATCAAAAAATTTATTTCATTTTATTTCAACATGACTTCCTTTTGCACAAGTCCAACTGGAGATAAGTTTGCATTTACAGCTGCAAATTTCAGTCTGCGGGACTCTGCTATGAATGTATTAATCTTTTCTCTGTACTTTTTGTTAGTTTGATAGGCTTGATATGGCTTCATTACGCCTCTATATTTGTTGTGATAGAAATACCAACGGTAGGAATTCCTTTTATACTTACAGTTGGTAGCGACGGTTTTTGCTATATTTCTAAAACTTCGCGAAGCAGCCTTTCAGATATGCCATCAACTTTATTATTTTGTCAGGCTTTAATTCATGTTTGATGAATAGATAATTTCTCATAACGTAGTTGCAGGTAACTTCTCCGGTAAACCAAACACAAGACAAGCTCGTTATTTGTCGTGTTTTGACTTGAGACATTTTATTGTAACCAAGACAAATAATTTGTACTAAAATATAACAATAATTATTCAATCACGAATCCAGAAAATAGAAAATAAGACTTACATCGTATATCTCGATCTTAATCGTAAAATTCAAAGCGTCAAACAAGTGAACTGTTGTATGCGCGCGAGTTGACTAAATGTCATTCGATCAGTGTAGACTATGAAGATCGAAATGTGAAATCATCTCCCCCCACCTTGCCACACATGGGTCTCAACAAGCATCATATTTATCAGATTGTTAACTTGTGGCAGATTTTACGTAGTGACGAGCGCCAATACTACTGTATGAGGCCTCCCGTGTCGAACGATTCACACTCCTCTATCAGCCTACATTTAAGGTTATGTCGTACCAAAACTAGCAGCAGCAGCAGAAAGATGCAGCCGAAATTCGATATTTCATTAAAAGGGACGTTCCGCGCCACACAATTTCGCACCACAATTGCCGGCATAGAAAAAACCTCACACCGCAACGCAATCACGACTTCGATCGCTAAATGAACGTCACATCAGTCTCGTTCAAACTAGTCTTTTCCCTCTTCTTCTTTTTCTTCCCAAAACCCACTCGGCCAGCCACGTAGCGGGGCAAAGCAGAGCAGGGCAACCACAACGACAAATTTCTCCTCCGTGGTCGAAGCCTGAAGATTCAAATGTGAAATTGCAAAATTTGAATTTCAAATCGGAATATCCAAACCTCGAGAGCTGCCAAAAAAATTATATCGACGTAACAACTGATAAAGTTATGAACGGTACCAATAGTAACTACAATTTTTCCCATTATGACACGGTGGTTCGTCCAAATAATATTATCAATTCGAGTTTCAAGTGAGGGAGATGTAATTTCAACTATACCTATAAGTTATGTACGGTTGCCATTTATCCCTTGCTGGGGTATAGTGCGTCAATCACTCCTACGGGCCACAATTTCCGGTTACCTGAAATACCCTTCTGCTCCTTCCATGATTTTCTGAGACGTCTAGACTTCTTTATTGTTCTGCGCCAAGTGTTCCTGGGACGACATCCCGGTCGGCCATCTTGGGAGAGTGGATTCCACTGCATAGCATAGTCACAATGCAATCGTCGTCCTCTTTAATGTGTAGTCTATCGACTGCCACTTTCGTCTTGCGGGTGCCAGGACTATGCGCCGTCCAAGTTCTTCATTTGTAATATTATCATGCCAGTGAACCCTGATGATAAGATGGAGGCAGGTGTTGACGAAGATTTGAGGCTTTTGAGTAACAGTGGAGGTCACTTTCCATTTGCTACTCTTATATAGCAACACAGAAAAAACACTAGCACAAAACAATGTCAACTTGATGCTGGTGTTGAGATAACTGCATTTCTAAATTTTTGTCTAAAATCTGGAGAACGAAAACGCATTTGCCGTTGCTAATGCGTCGGTCAACATCCAGTTTGGGGCCTGTATCGACAGAAACCACGCTTCCTAGATATACAGGGTGGACCAAAAGTCTTTTCACTTTCCAAACAAGGTTTTAAATAAAACTAGATAAATTAGATATTTATTTTTAAAGTATACAAATAGGTATTTTTTTTAAAACTACATCATCCATATATGACCCGTGGTTATTTTGACACTGCTGTAACCTGGAGCGGAAATTTGCAATAACGGCTATGCAGGTGTTTTGTGAAATGTTCTGTATTTCCTCGCAAATACGTTCTTTTAATTTCTCAAGAGACATAGGTTTGCTGTTGAAAACTTTACTTTTAAGGTATCCCCAAAGAAAAACGTCCATTGTCACCTCTTTTGGATATCACTTTTTGCCCAAAAATTGTATAAAATGCACTCATTGAGTCATTGGAGGTGTGACATATTGCCCCATCTTGCTGAAACCACGATCGTTGACTAAAACCATCGGAATTATACCGCTCTGTATTCACTGTAACAGCATGTCCTCTTTGATCTTCATAAAAATATGGACAAATAATGTCTTTTACTGAAAAAGCTGCCCATACCGTAACCTTGGGTGAATGCAGGGGGTGTTGATGCTTCAATTTAGGATTAGTTTCACTCCAATATCTGCAATTTTGTCTGTTTATGTGTTCAGTTAGGGGGAAGTGGGCTTCGTTTGAGAAAAAATGTTGGCATAGCTGGTGAACTTCTCTAACATTTCGTTAGCAGACTGGAGCCTGTGAGGACGATCTTGAGTTTTTAATTCCTGTAACATTTGCAGTTTGTACGGATGTAAATGTAAATCTTTATGGGGGATAGGATTTAAAGATGTTCTGGGCACATTTAAGACGCTAGACCGCTTTCGAGCAGAGAGGCCTACGTTTTCAGGATCCCCTGAAGTTCTAGGTCAGCCACATCGTGGTTGATTCATTGTTGAATCGATGGAGCTTAATTTTTATGCCGAATTTTGTAATGAGCGCAAAATTTTTATTGCGCAATAGTTAAAGAATCGTGTTTTGTGCTCCGGTGAATGACGCCATGACACTGAATTCTCATTCCCCCCTCTTCCGTTTCGTAAGCCCCCGCCCGACCGCGCTGTCGCTGTTCGATGCAGCTACCGATTCAAAAGTAAACGGACTTTTGGTCCACCCTGTACAAATTGATCGACGCCTTGAATGCTCTGGTCATTAATGAAGAAGATAGGGAGAGTCCGATGATCCATCAGACTGAGAAACTTGGTTTTATTGGTATTTGTCCAACTATTTTTACCTCTCTTTTTAAATCCAGATCAATTTGGCAAATGTCCATGACCCGGTTGGAAAGCAAGCAGATGTCTTCAGCGTAGTCGAGGCGTTTGAGCAAAGATGTCATCTTCTGAATTCATCATAGAGCGTTGTTCAAACAATGTGGAATTTTCGAGTGGATTCGCCACAGTCAAACCAAATTTTGAGGTCATAAACAAAGCAATGCTGATACATCAACTGATCAGGGCTCATAATCGTCCATCTCCACTCCACAAACCCCTATTCGCGTATTTATTGGATAGGTCTCATATTCAGGCTTGTCGAGGGGAGAAAGTGGGATTTCCTCCAGGGCCCGGAGTTCCCTCGGGGGTACATGAAGGCCATTTTGCCCATGCAAAAAGCTTGATTAAGATCCGTAGAACATGTTACTCTACTTCAGGAGGTCTTCGTAGACCCGCTAACAAAAACTTGAATTTGGGAGGGTCTATATAATTTATCTTTATCTTTTTATGGTATTTGTTGACCTTTATAATTATTTAATAATTTTTTTTTGCTTTAAAGGAATATAATTGCTCCAGGACTTCTTTCGACTATAATTTTGTATTTGCAATCCCTTGCAGACTATGAAATCTAAAACTCTTCCTTACTGCTCCGCATAGTAGTTATAACCCGATTTTTAACTTTATTTCGGAATTCCCTTCAATAAAAACTCTACAGTATTCTGATTCTCTACATTAAACATTATTTTATTTCATTACCAAAATATACCAAGTTGGTGCATTTCCTTCCCTAAATAAAACTCAATTTTACAATCTACAAAAATAATTTTATTTTAGAAAAGAGAAATAACATTTAAAGTTCGCTTTTAAAGTACTAATATATTTGATGAATTGTAAATAAATTATAGATTAGACTTTTCAAAGTATACTTGGATAAGGAAGGGCTAAGATCGAATTAAAACAGAGTATTTATGTGCAAATAATATTTATGTACCTTTCATGGGCAGTTGAAAATTGTTCATGATGTTCGATTCAATATTCGTTTTAAGAGTTTCGAATGTTAACCGCACATATATTTTCATCTTCTTGTAAATGTAAAATATAAATGAAAAGAAAAAATAAATAAAAAAAAAAATGTTTTAATGCGTAAATTTTGGTATTTTGCTTGTAAATGTAGTTCTCAGGTATACCGCAAATTTCGTTTTCAATATAGGTAGTGCTAGCATGATCCACCTACCACACGTGAGGTACCACTTGCTCAAAGTCGCCGTCATCTAGTTCTATGATTTGTCCCTTCTTATCAACATCATGTGTCATCGTTTTCATCTTGATAATCATCAACGGCGCAATAACCGGTATCCGGTATAGGCCTGCCTTAGTAAGGAACTCCATACACCCCGGTTTTACCGCGAGGTCCACCAATTCGATATCCCTAAAAGCTGTCTGGGGTCCCGACCTATGCCACCGTTTCATCTCAGGCAGGGTCTGCCTCGTCTTCTTTTTCTACCATAGAGATTGAGGATTATCAACTTTCCGGGCTGGATCATCTTCATCCATACGGATTAGTTGACCTGCCCACCGCAACCCGTTGAGCCGAATTTGATCCACAACCAGGCGGTCGTGATATCGCTCATCGATTTTGTAATTATGTAGGGGCCAAAAATTCTTCGATGGATTCTTTTTTCGAACGGGGCCAACAGTTCGTAATTTTTTTTTGCTAAGAACCCGTCTCCGAGGAATACATAAGGACTGGCAAGATCATTGTCTTGTATAGTAAGAGTTTTGGCCCTATGCTGAGACGTTTCGAGCGGAACAGTTTTTGTAAGCTGAAATAGGCTCTGTTTTCTGCCAACAACTGTGCGCGGATTTCATCCTCATGGCTGTTATCGGTTGTGATTTTCGATCCTAGATAGGAGAAATTTTAATCTTTATTGTTTTCGTTTGACCAGTGCGATTCGATATTGTCCGGTTTTGACGCTGACGTTGCCACCATGTACTTCGTCTTGCCTTCATTAATGTGCATCCCAAGATCTCGCGCCGCCCGCTCGATCTGGATGAAGGTAGACTGTAGATCTTGGGTTGTTCCTTCCATAATGTCAATATTGTCAGCGTAGGTCAGTAGTTGGGTGGACTTGAAGAGAATGGTTCCTCTCGCATTTACATCTGCCTCGCGAATCACTTTCTCCAGGGCTAGGTTGAACAGGACGCATAATAGAGCATCTCCTTATCTTAGACTGTTGTTGATGTTGAATGGTCTTGAGAGTGATCTTGCTGCTTTTATCTGGTCTCGCACATTGGTCAGGGTCAGCCTGGTCAGTCTTATCAATTTCGTCGGAATACCGAATTCTTTTATGGCTGAGTACAGTTTTACCTTGGCTATGCTATTTTCCATGGCTTGTCCCAGAGAGAAAATCTGATCTGTTGCTGATTTGCGTGGAGTGAAGCCTCTTTGATATGGGCCAATGATATTCTGGGTATATGGGGCTATCCGGCCTAGCGAAGAATATCTTATAGATGGTACTCAGCAACGTGATTCCTCTATAATTGCTGCTCTCCGTGATATCCCCCTTTTTATGTATGGGACAGAAAAGGCCCCGCTGCCAATCGTCAGGCATTGATTCGCTGTCTCATACTTTGAGCATCAATTGATGAGCCACTTGGTATAATTGATCGCCTCCATATTTAACTAATTCGCCTGTAATTTCATCGGTTCCTGGCGACTTATAGTTTTTAAGTCGGTGGATTGCACGGACTGTGTTTTTCATGCTTGGTGCTGGCGGAATTTGTCCGTCGTGTTCAGTTGGTGGGACTTACAATTCGCCGATATTTTGGTTATTAAACAGTTCATCAAAATACTCAACTCATCGCTCCAAGATGCCCATTCTGTCGGAAATCAGATTTCCCTCTCCTGGTGACTTGTTGGTAAAACTTGCGCGCCTATTGCGGGTGCTCCCTGTACTTTTCGAGTTTGCAAACTGGTTCTCCCAGGCTTCCTTTTTCCGTCTGTGAAGTCGCTTCTCCGCTCGCTGGAGTTCGTGACAAGCATCCGCGCGTGCCCGCGTCCTTTGAGAATGCAACATTACTCGATATGCGGTATTCTACTACATTAAAGGTGTACAAACATGATTTGGAAACAAATGATTTAAATTCTCTAATTGGTAAGAAGTTATCGACTTCGAATCGACCCGCGACCATGAGCAATAATGTCGCGGCCGCGGCGCAGATTTTGGAGGCCTCACCACATTCATGCTCCCTATGTGGAAATGGACGCAAGCGGTCCGGACACCGTGAACCTGGAAAGGCCGCAAACTGGCGGCAGAAGAGGGCACTGCGAAGGAAGATGAAGCACCTTGGGAATGAGGACATGGACGTAGCTGTATCACTAGGTGTGATAATGTCCAGTAATCGGACGCAAGTGAGCGGAACATTCGGCGGTAGGTGGGGATCAACTGGCAACCCCAGTGAGATCTACACTGGATGGACCAGACTTTTCTGTCAGCGGTAATCCGAGCAAGAAGCGTAAGATCAACACATCTATGGTGACCAAAGCTTTATTGTGCTCTGCCCCAGGGCCTACATCCACGCATGCCGCGGGGTCATCAAATCCACAGGAGAGATCTCAATGAAGCTGGTCCCTCCCATAGAATTACGGACACGTAGGAAGAAAGGAAGAGGATGTATGCGCAGGCTGCAGCCTCAGTTCTGACTGACCGAGAAGAAGGGAAGTAATTGACCTACCAATCTATACTTCAAAAGTGTTAGAGTTGATTATACAGTGGCGGGTGCTAGACGAGGTCTTACTGTCAGATCACCGATACCTAGAATTCAATCTATTGCGGGCGAACAGTCTGCAATACAGGTCTCCATACAGGAATCTTGAGGAAACGGATTGGATAAAGTTCAATGAACTTCTTGGCAATAAAGTACAGTTCCCTAGGCAGACGGTTAAGGTAGTGTTCGAAGCTTGGGAAAGATGACTATTCTAATCCAAACAACTTCAGACAGATCAGCTTGACTTTATTCTTACTGAAAGTTTTTGAGACTAGTTGAGCGTCACATTCGTGGGAAGGCACTTAGGTCGCACCCACTTAATGAAAATCAATATACTTACCAGCGTGGTGAGTCTGCTTTTCATTCTTTAGTTTCAAAGATAGAGGATGCAACTCTGAAGGATGAGTACGCAATGGGGGTGTTCGTGGACACAGAAGGGTCGTTTGACTGTGAGCCTTTTCAAAAATTGTGTGATGTCGCCAGAGCGCATGGTGTTGATGATGCTTTAATTAAGTGGATCCATGTTATGCTAACGCAGAGATTGCTGAAGTGGGTATCGAACGCTACCTAACAGCAGGTTTAAACTTAAACTTCGTGCTGGACTGCAACATGACCATGATCGTCCGCATGTAGAAAAACCTAAAATCTCTTTGATCCAATGAAAGAATTTTTCGCAAGTGATTTTGCCCATTTTTACAATCATTTATTCTTGTTTCCACGTCATTTCATTTGGCATGATATAACAATATGACCTTGGGATTCTCTTTCACTCTGAATTATCTTTTTTGCCTCCTCACGTCCATTTAGGTCTTTTTGTGTGTTTGGCAGCGTTGTATGTAAGGCAATTTTCGGTTTATCTTACATGAGAGTTTGAGAGATTGGCGGTTTTGAGGGCATTATATAGTTGGTAGACGTGCTAGAATTTACTCATACTTCAAGGTTCCAAAAGAAGGACTCGAATAATGCAACAGAATCGGAGTAATGTCGTTGATCGATGTTAGTGGCCTTTTGTTATGATCGCTACCACCAAGATCGAATCCAATTGTGTAATAAATATTGTATTTCCATCAATTGTGGTATGTTTTCACTCACATAACGAACGGCAAATAGCAAACTGCCTGAGATGGAGCGATGGCGTAGGTCAGGACGCTAGACAGCTTTTAGGGATATCGAATTGGTGGACCTCGGCGCAAAACCGAGATGTCTAGAGTTCCTTATTAAGGCGGCCCTAGACCGGATATCGGTTGTTGCACCGTTGATGATGATGGAATAGCAAATTGGAAATTAATTGATAACATTTGCTTTTTTTTATTAGGACACGGCCGGGTGAATCAACTAGGCGGCGTCTTCATTAACGGTCGACCAAACCACATCTGACTACAAATTGTCGAAATGAAATGTGATTTCACGTCGCCTCAGAGTCTCCCATGGATGTATATCGAAAATTCTAAATCGTTACCAAGAAACAGGATCCATTCGGAGAGAAGTATTTGGAGGATCCAAGCCACGTGTTGCTACTCCTGAAGTCGAATCAAGAATCGAAGAGTTGAAGTAACAGAGTCCTGGAATATTCAGTTGGACAATTCACGCAAAATCGATTGAAGAGGATAAAAATACGGCACCTTCGGTCAGCTCAATAACACGCCTATTACGAGGCGGTAAGCGCGACGATATTGGAACCGGAGGGAATCATTCAATCGTTGGAATACTAGGCTCTTCGTGTGAAGATAGAGATATTGAATCCGAACCTGGTATTCAACTTAAACGGAAACAACGTCGATGCAGGACTACATTTTCTGGCGAGCAACTAGAGGAACTAGATAGGACTTTTAGTAGGAAGAAATACCCAGAATTATATACTCGAGAGGAACTCGCTCAAAAAACTAAGTTGACCCCTGAATGGGATAATTTCAGGTAAAAAGCGATAGATACTTATATAAAATTAAAATAATTAAAATAAAGGTTTTATGCCGATATCTTAGAATTAGTTGGTTGTAAGATTCAAATTAATGCTGAGACCTGGAACCAATTGTCCTCTTCCAATCTGGCCAGGAAGCAGGAGTTCCAAAATCAATGAAATCAAACTTTATCGAACTAAATCCTTTACATTTCAGACAAATCTAAAAATATTCTTCTTTTTCTCATTTGCAGTGCATTCTTTTCGAGCAGTCACATGAAGCCCTACGGAAGCCACCATGGTAATGTAAGTAAAGCGAAATCAGGATACACTTATTTTGGACAGCTTAGTAGATGTAGAAATGTAGAAATGAACATAGTTCACTAACGTCACTAAAACTATAAATTTACTATTTAAAAACTGAAATGTGAATTCCAGTGTAAACCAGTGGTATAATGGTATTGTTCGGAGCATCATGAAATTTAATTTAATTTAATAAATGTTTATACTTTCCAAAAATACAGAAAAAAAATGTGCACTTAATGTACTTAATGTTTTTTTCTAGAACCTAACTATGTAATTGCGGGTATTCATTTTAGATTGTTTTTTTTTTCAATTTTAAACTTAATATATCACTTTTTATAGATAATACTTACCCTTAACTTATATTCATTCTGTGTAACATTCAAACTGGATTAAAATGCAAGAAAATAAAAGACAAGTTATCATCATTTAAAATTCCGTCGTTTATTGCAAAATCATTGTAAATGTTGATGGAATTGATTTCCAGAATTCACTAAACTTTTCTGGTTATCATACACGTTTGGATGTTATTGTAGTTTCTCAATAATGTGCTTCCAGATAGTTTGAAAACTGACTACTAATAAATGAAAGAGCAATCTAATATCATATTGAAATTGAATTTTTTATTCATTCGTCTATTTACATTGATAAACATCAATTTCTTGATTTTGTTTATTATTCTTGTTTAACGGTAAGATTTTTCATTTCCATAGTATATCTTATTTGAATGGCTCGTGTATTTCTGTTTAGGGTAAAATGCTTGGGATTTCTCATTTTTTGTCATTGTTTTAATTTGATGTAGAATTTTATTTCTCTTTTTTTGTGTTTTACTTATTTGATACATTTCAATTTGGGGCTGTATTTAGATTTATGGTTGGACCTGGTAGTGATATTTTCCAGTTGCAAATATCTCAATTCGGAGCTTACAATATATATTATTATATATCAACTGCATCTACTCATTGTTTGATTTTTTGTTTGTACAAAAATATACATATACAGATAAAATTTGTTTTTTTTTCTCTCTAACTCTGTTTCTGATTTCGTACGAGAAAAATGTTGGATGATACATTGTCAATTATTTAGCGGTATAGTTTATTAGTAAGGATATTTACAGTAAAGCAACATTGAATGCAGGTAATGATAGTAAGAAAGACGATCAAAGATTTGCTTATGAAATATTTCATTTGTTTTAATATAATAATTGATAGGTGTTCAAGTCGCTCCATTATTTCAAGCGGATTTCACTGTATATTGAAATGGTGTATTATTGTTTAGGAGGAAAGTAGAGTTTTAAAATTTTTATATTGTTGAAATTCGTAAGCGGAAAAAAATGGATTTAAAAACATGTTTCTGTGTAGTTTTAGATTGCATTTTTAATTCTACAATTTTCAACTTTCCAAAACTAAAATTTTGAAAAAGATTTTACAGCCAAAAGATACATCACATTTTATCATTATCAAATAATTTAGGAAAAACAACAAAAAATATAAACAAGAAAACAAATCAATCACAAAAGTTGCTTTGAAAATTTTCTTTTTTTTTACTGTTAATAAATCTTCAATTTTATGTTTTTTTTTTATATCCAAATATCACAAGAAGATATAATTTTAATTAAAAAAATGATTAAACACATTCTTGGTCGTTACATATTAATGTTCGAAAAACAATAAAATTACTGTTCAAAAATTATTAATTGAAGCACACCTTCATTTTCATTTCTAGACTTGTCATAAATCTTATAGATGTTAACCTAAAAAATATGTTTTTTTTTATTATCATTTAATTCTAACAATTAACTGAAATAGTATGCTATGACATGACTCGTTTGTATTTCAAACTTATAACAAAATCAGACTCCTAAATAATTCTGTGTTCACAATAATTATGGCAATTTGAATTTGTGAAATCTTAAAATATATAATTATTACTTATGTTTAAAATTTCTTATGATAACAATAAAGCCCCTTTATTGGTGCAAAGTTTTTCATTTTTTTCTTTATTTTTTTTTTTCTAAATTTTTATTTTATTACATGAATTGGATCACTAAAAACTTTGCACTTTTGAGTATCAAGAAATTAAACAGCTCAAATTATAATATTCCTATTTTATATTGTGAAAATAAATCACAAGTTGAATTATAAAATAAAGTAGCAGAAATAGTTTTATTAGTTTGAAATGCGGTGGTAAATGTCCATTAGGACTATATAAGTTTTCACATGGTATGACGCAATACTGCCGGGAGGGAGGTACTCTATCGAAGTTTTCAATTGTTCATGAAGGAAGGTGAGGTAGGTGGTGGTAGAAACCCCAATTTAATGAAAGACGTCGAGAAATCCGATTTGATTTAAGGAGTCTTTTTTTGAGTTGTTCTAACGCGTTCGACTTTTTTAAGCCATATTAGACCTTTCTCAAGCCATTTGATTTACTCAGCTTTGAATCACAATACACACCTCTCTGGTTATTGGAATACTTTTATAACAAAACTGAGTGCCTGTGATCAATGGTTTCTTCGATCTTCGCATAGACTCCGAAATGGTTTATTTCAAAGAGCTTAAAGTTACTACTAAAAAATTTCAGCAAAAATTACCTACTTTTAAATGATAAGAACTATTCACTATAAATGCTCAAAAAAGGCAGTGAAATATAAATTACGAGACAATCGGATAGAGTTGTATTGGCAAATAATTACTGCTAATTTTATGAATCTAAAACTAAGGAACATCGAAACTAGATGAATTACTTAAATGCAAAAAGTAGTATAGCATAGTATAGTGTAGTATAAGTATAGAACACTTTATTTGTAAAGGAAGTCAACGGGCCACTACAATTATCATAAATTCTGTGAATATGCTTACCTAAGTAATACATGAATGTTTTGGAGATAGAAATCTGCATTCATTAGAACGTATTTATGAAAAAGCTAGTTTAAAAATCGAATTACGGATCTCGACGTTGCTGATTTATCTATTTAGTTGAAGTTGGGAGAATTAACTTATGTACAACTGCTGGATATATTCCCCTACTGCCTTCATGGTCTTTCAATGTAACAAATACAATTTTTATGCCTTTGTGAAGAAGCCACGATAAATAAAGTTTGAGAGCAAAACCTTTGCGGGGTATTTCTTTGGAGAATGTGAGACATATGAGTATATTGCCTTGTTTTCCTTCTTACAGACAGTTGGACCTCAATTGGCTACCCAAAAACAAACTTTTCTGAGTACAAACCACAACCATTACAAGAAATGGTAATTTGGTCTACAGAGACTGCGACAGAGGGCATGGGGGTTTACCGTCGAAGAAAAGCTGGGACAAAGAGTTTCGAATGATAAATCCGGACACGATGATAGACAAAGAGAGAGAGATAAAGAGAGAATGAGGAGCCAAATTTTCAGCTTATATTGGGTTGGGGAAAAAGAAATGTACTATTTTGGCAATAGATTGCGACACTTAAACATATCTTGTGTTGTACTTATCGCATCGGGTCATACTATACGGCGATTTGAAGACGACAATCTGTACTATAAGTGTCTATTTGACAGTGCTGTGATCGTACGTTTCCGTTTCAAGTTATAGCGCGTCAAAGATGGAGTCCACCAAGCAAGGAATTCGTCATATTTTATCTTTTTACTACCTGAGAAGTAAAAATGCCACAAAAGCGGCCCAAAAAAATTTGTGAAGTTTATGGGCCCGATACTGTAACGATTCGCACAGCAAAGCGTTGGTTCGATCGATTTCGTTCTGGTGTAGTGAATGTCGAAGATACACCCCGTAGTGGTAGGCCAATCACCGTAGAAACCGATAAAAATGGTCGAAATCATCCAAGTAGACCGGCATGTGAGCATTCGCTTGATTGGCCAGGAATGGGGTAAGGACCATAAAACCGTTTGGAACCTTTTGTAGAAGATTGGATTCCAAAAAAAAAGCTGGAAGGAAGGAAGGGTGTCACACGAGTTGACGCAAAAAAATCTTATGGACTGAATCAATTCCTGCGATGCACTGCTGAAACGTAACGGATTCGACCCATTTTTGAAGCGGATGGTGACTGGTGATGAAAAGTGGATGACGTACGAAAATCTCAAGATCGTGGTCGAAGCGCGGTGAGCCGGGCCGAACCATCGTCAAGCCCGGATTGGCGCCCAGGAAGGACTTGCTGTGTGTTTGGTGGGATTGGAAGGGAATTATCCACTATTAGCTGCTCAACTATGGCCAGACCCTCAATTCGGTCCTCTACTATGAGCAACTCGACAGTTTGAAACAGGCGATTGACCAAAAGCGGCCAGAATTGGTCAATAGGAATGGTGTTGTGTTCCACCAGGCAAACGCTCGGCCTCACACATTTTTGATGATCCGCCAGAAGCTACGGGAGCTCGGATGGGATGTTCTATTGCACCCACCGTATAGTCCGGATCTGGCACCAACTTATTACCATCTTTTTCGGTCCATGCAAAATGCTCTTGGTGTTACTAAGTTGGCCTCAAAAGAGGCTTGCGAAAACTGGCTCTCTGAGTTTTTTGAAAATAAGGAGGGGGGGAGGAGGTATTGTAAGGGGGGCGGGGGGGATAATGAAGTTGTCTTCTAAATGGCAATAGGTTTGCGAACAAAACGGCGTATATTTGACTTAAATCGGATAATTCTAAGTATGTTAGATAAAGCGTCAAATTTCGATCACAAATACGACATTTCTTTTTTCCCAACCCAATATATAGAGGGAGGCCTCACTTATACTCCAAGTGAGGAAACTGTTGTGAAGCATTTTGGCAACTTTTCCGTTATCAGTTAAAATTTTTACCTGGAAAACATATATCGTATTTCGGGAACCATTTGATACCCTTTTAAGTTTAGGATCTTCATTCTTTGGGGCACTACTACGTAGGTCGCTGTTAGCCAAAAGCCCGGAGATCCGTGTCTTGTTTGCGTAGCGGAAAAGCATCCCACAGGGTCGAAAGGTATCGCAGGGAGTCCCAAAGTGAGGTGAAAAGATCCAAACGACCCCTCCATTATTAGCTAACAATGGACATTGCGCCGCCTAGTTAAGAAAAGTTTAGTTTAACGTTAAATTAAAAGGTTTTGGGACAAGCGTCTATATTGTTACCTTTACTTACTTTTCTGGAAAATTGCGAGCCAGGATCACCTCGAGGAAGCTTGTCATATCTTTTCCATGGAATTTGAAGGAGGTACACAATTCTTTCAATTTTTTTTTTCAACGACAACCAGTTTAAATTGAAAACAATGATCAAAGTGATTCTGTGGAATTGTGACCGTGAAACAAGGCAACTACTAAGAGGGGATATTTGAAGTTCTTCATGTAAATTCCAAAACGAATTTATCGACCCCCCTCCCCATCCTTCCTTCTGTTTGGATATACGCTCCACTGAAATTAGGTTATATAAAAGTTCGAAAAAGGAAATGGCTTCAAAATGATGTGAACTTAGTTTTTTCTTGTCTAGTGGACGAGCTCTTCAGACTTATAAAACTATTTCAATAATTAATTATATTTTCTGCATTAATTGTATATATCGACTTTAATTAAAGTGAAATAAAAAGAAAAAAAAATGAAAATATTAATTAATATCATGAATACACATTTTGATAAAATTTCCTCTCTTTTAAAAAAATAAAACTTTAATGAAAATATCTAAAAATTTAGAAAATTAAAATTTAACATTTCAGAATAGAAATAAAATCGAAAAAATTGTAAAATGCGAGGCGAGACTTGATTAAAAAAAATTAATTCGTTGCTTAAAACTTGATTTGCATTAAAAATTGATAGATTTTCTTTTCTTTTTTGGCCAAAAATTAGAATACTGAAAAGTATTCATCGTTAAAGTTTTAAATTTTACATATCGTTGTTATCAGTTTGTAAAATGTTTATTTAGTTAATGAAACCTTGTTTCAATACAATATCAGTTTAGATAAATGAAATATTGTAACCCGACATATGTTTGAGGACAGCAATTTTCTTTATTCTGATAGAGAATTTATAATATTTCCATTGGCAAAGCAATTGTTTCGATTTTAGTAGTGATATATGATGCTATGCCTATGATAGTTATTGAAATATTACAATTCAAATTCTATTTCTATTAAAGTGTGAAAATGTCTGATGCAATTTCTTTTGTTTGATTATGTTTAGAAAAATAGTGATTTACAACGATATAAAATTTTTGTCAAGAGAAAGATGTGTCTTTTATTTTGCAACAGGTCTGTGAGTCATTGTATTTTATATTTTTAGTTTTATTTCTCTTTTCAATAATAATATTTTTCGTTATTTTTAATAAGCTCATTAGATCTTTATTTACTTTTATTATTATTTTAAAGTGACTGTTTCAAAAGTTCATTTCAAGTTAAAAATTTAGGAAGTTTATTTTATGTTTTCTTTTCTAATCAATTTATATAGAAAAATGTGTGTATTTCATGTACCTAAAAGTTTGGTATTATATAGAATAAAATTCTAATTCATATTTGCTACTTATTTGCTAATCTTAAAAACTATCGTAATGAGGAAAAAAGATTTCCATTCAAAGTCCTTATGCAGCATCTTAAAAAGTTTCTAGCATGGATTTGACCTTTCATTTTTTTGAACTTGAAAAACTTAGTAGAATAACAAAAACTTGATTCTCTTTTTTATCCTTTTTGGTAAATGCATTGGTTACACGTGTGTGTTAAGGATAAGATAGGATCTCCGGAAATTATCACTACATTTTATTCCCTGGCAGGAAATTTCGGTTACGATCATTCGGGTTTATGGGTCAGCATCCTGAACAAGTCTATCTTACGCCTTGGCACACCAACTTTTCGTTTTTTTTTTAGTAAAATTTTGCCTTCCGCATTTGTGTTTAGCTTAATTTAAGCAATCTTTCTGGGTGTTTCACTCGTAAATGTGAACGCAATGTGTCGATTCTGCTGTAGGTGGCCGGGCAATATGGACACATGGATCGTTGTGCTGTATGAGAGTGATAGTGATGCCATCGATTGGTAACTTCCTTGCCGCAAGATCTGCAACGCCACATGGTTCCAGGATCACGAGAAGGGGTGAACATATTATGATAGGACATCTGATGATGTGAATTGGCAGTTTGTGCCGTGGTAGAGCCTACTGACGGAGTTGATGGTGTCATCTGTTGATGATGCTGATGGATATTCCCCGTTGAGCTGCTTCGGTAGTGATGAGATAGGGATGCTGGAACATGATGCGAATGCTGTCCCGATAGATGATAATCGTTGCGTATTGCAGCTGATAGTTGCATCGGAGATGGTGGGGGCGATGATGAGGAAGTTGTCGAAAGCGGTGTCGTAAGGTGTTGGTGTCCCCCCGGCCCTGTAACCAATAAAACACACCAATAGGGCGAATCAGCCCGTACAGGAAGACAGAAAAAAATAATGGAAAAGCAAAGTGATAATGTCTTTGAAAAATCAAACAAAAATTCAAAACAAGAGCGTAATTTCTTAAATTAAATAAAAAAAAAGCATTTACACTGACTTCTTAGGTAATAAAACGAATATATGTGAAAATGTTTTAAATTCTCAATGAATAGGACTATGCATAAGCTCCCTTTCCACATTTTCTAGATATAATTCGTTTTGCTATAAAAAAAAAATCATTTAAAATGTGTGGCAATATAATTTCTATAAGTTCAAAGTACGTTCTATCTACCTAAGGATTATTAAACATACATATATGTATATCTCTCAGGTTTAGATGGTTCAAAAAGCTGCTCTGTTTGTTGTTTTTTTTTTTAGTAAAAATATAAAATAACTGTTAAATTTAATGCAAAGTTTTAACGAAAAGTTATATATTGTTGCATGATTTGTATATTTGAGCATAAAATCAATTATCATTTCAAATAAATTCCACGCCTTTTAAGATTTCCAAGCAAGAAATGAAGAAAAAGATAGAAGTCATACAGATATCATTTAAAAAGAAAAGACGATTGTATGAGCATCATGCTATATGGTGACATTAAATTGCAAACATAAATTTTATATTATTGTAGATTTGTTGATACATTAGAAAATATGCATTTAATTACTTTAGACTGGTTTCTATTACGCTGTTTGCTAACGGCTATTTATTTTTCGGACATTTCATCTGGCAGATACGCATTGACTATCTCAATGAGTTGCTTTTTAATATATTTCACAATTCAGGCAAATACAAGGCTTTGTATGCCGAATAAAAGAACGGAGGTAATGTAGAATTTATTTATATTTTTTTCGAAAAAGAGAAATAGCATCTGACGAACTAAAGAAGGGCCAGCAATAAATTCTTGGCACCATGGTATGAAAAATGTCCTACTGTTTAAATTGCAGTAGATTTCAGTGGAACTAAAACAAGTATCCGAAGACAGGGAAGCGAGAAAAACAAATACAAACCCTAATTTTTGCAACTACGTTGGAAGTACTATTTATATTATATATTTTTTTTTTTCTGGCAAACTATACTTTCTGCGAATTAAGAACAAGGATTCATTTTATTATGTATGATAGTCATCATTTTGCTTTTTGGCTCATTCAGCGTTTCATCTAGATTGATTCAACCAGCTGCAGCTTGGCAGACTTCTTCACTACGCGATTGGATAGCTGCTCATTTTTTGGTTTTATTCACTATTTTTTTTCCCCCAGATGCGTGCGACAGTTATAAGAGAAGATCTAACTAATATTCCTCGACAGATTCAAATTTGTAGTTAGTATGATTTTAGAGGTACTACGACAGCACACAACGATAGTTTCAATGATTCGATTTCTCAGGTACGTAATGTTCAAACAATTTATATTTCTTGCTTGGAATGCATCATAGACCATAAACATAAAACACAAAAATTACGGATTAAAACATTTAACAATACTTTAACAAGTCGATCTTATACACACCTAAAACGATACGTAATTTCTGGTAATTTTCTTTTTATGTCGCGTTCATTTATTAAATTCAAATAAATAATCGAAAACAATTACGATTAATAGAAAAATTAAAGAAACTGTGTCTACATTTTGCCAGCATTGTACATATGTATATCAATGTCGTAAGGAAGGAATGAAAAAAAAAAATGTTTTATAGTGTAAGGAACAAAACCATTAAAGTTTGTAAGCATATTCTTATTTCAAAAATATTCCAAGAAAACATTAAGAAGCTTTGCTAAGTACATGTAAAATTATTAAGAACTGAATGATAAACGATTTAGTTGAGCAATAAAAGTGGAGGCGTAGAGACAATTTCAGTTGGAGCAAATTTAATATAGTACTTTCCTTTGAGACATTTTTTGTTTTGTCTTTCTTGTTTTCATTGTTTGTTTAACAACTCGATAAATTGATAGAAATGATAATTGAACAAAGCAAATGACAGCATACTGGTATTTTATGAACCTTTCTTGTTTTCAAAATCATAAAACATAAAGAAATAATAATTAAAAGTTTGAAATTAAATTGAAAACCATTTTGCCATTATCTTTATAGGGCCGGGGGAAACTTTTCAACTAAAATTATGTTTACATTTATAGTACTTGTTTTCACTCATGGCAGTTGTATTGCAAGTTTTCATTACGCTAAGTTACAATAATTTGAAATGAATAGTTGTTCTTAATCTGGAAGCACATAACATATTTAATTGAATTCATGATTCTACACGCAGTTTTTTAAGTATCTGATATGTGAAATATTGTATGATTATGGTAATATTAAACTAAAGATCCAGAAGTATTTGGAATTGAGTTTAAAATATAATACAATTTGTGATTGTTGAAAAGAAACAGGAGAAACTAAGAATTAAATAAGTATATAAGTGAAAATACAGGGCCAATGTGATTTAGTAATTTTTGTTTAATTTATCAAAAGTCCTTATGGACTTTATGAGAAGGAATAGAGTTTATATTTGGGAAAAAGTAGAATATCTGCATCTGATAGAGTCTGAAACAAATTACAATGGAGATTTCTACTCGCTTGGAGTGGAGGAAGCAAATAACTTTTGAGTTAAGATCCACTAAATAAAGACACTCCCCCTGTAGTGACTTATGATAAACTAAGTTGATAATTTTTTTTCAACGACGCGAAAATGACGAATAATAAATCAATTGAAATTAATGCAAGAAGCATTAATCGCAGTACTAACAGAAGGCCATATAATACTGTTAAAACTTTCTTCCATTCAAGTTTAACAGGTTCAGAAAGACAGTTTTTGGACAAAAGACTAACAATTCTTAAATATCACTTCAACCGAATTGATTCTAAGCTGTCTGCTTTCGTATTCTAATCTTGTTAAACATCAAAATGGATTTTGATCCATAAGAGGTTTTCTGATTCGACGTTTCCCTCCCCTAACAATGAATTAACACAAACATTTATGATATCATTGAATGATTCATTTTTTCATTCAGATTAACTGCATGATATACACGAATCAGGGTTATAGTGAAAGAATAGTTCTTCAAACGACAAAAATAAAGAATTTTATTTATAAAATCAGGTAAAATTCGTATAATAGAAAATACAAATTTTTGTTTTTTTTTTTTATAAAATGGTTTACTTAGTAGTTATTGAGTGTGTTTGTGTGTTTTAAAGTATTTGTTTTGCATTTAGGTATCATTAGTTTTTATTTTTTTTAATTTGCTACATGTAAATGATGCTGTTTCGGAAATTGAAAAAAGTTTCGTTAAAAATCAAAAAAAGAAAAAAAAAATGTTAGAAATTTTAAATCAATATTTGTTTATAAATATTTCAACATTCAATCGCTAATGCGGATATTTTTTCATTGCAACGTTTAAATTAAACATCATTTTCAGTTTCGTATTATTTTTAAATGAAATCTTTTGTTTTTTTTTTTTATATTGTTATTATTAATAGTAATACAATTAAAAAATAAAATAACTAGTAATATTGCACGTTCGGTCCGATTATTTTTTTTTTATATTTTTTTTTGTTGCGAATAGATTATAGATTAAAATTATGTTTACTGCGTTTATGCCTAGTTTTGTATAATATATACTTTTAGGGCTTTCATTTACCATTCTTCCATACCTTTCAATTAGTTATGTTTGGGAGGTCTAGCACCATCATACCGTACTTGGTTTTATCACATTCTTAGTTTTTCTCTCGTCTACAGCATAATAAATATATAAAAAAAACCTAATTCGTTTGTTATTTAAGAATCAGCTAACATCTTTTACTGAATAACTGCCGATAGAAATGTGAACATATTCAGATAACAATCTTTTAGACTTTTGATGAACACAAAAAAAAAAAGTGGAAATATATGCACCAAAGTCATAATGAAAGTGATTCAATCTTTTCTTTTTTGCGGCATTAGATATGTAACAAAATTTTATTTAACCAATATCGCATTTTATCCGCACCCAATTTGTTGATCGATGCATCATTGTGTTAGGTACCCAATTGATATTTATATATTTTGTTTTAGTTTGTAGTTTAACCGAAGTTTTTTTTCTTTCCGAATTCATTGTTCATTGCTTACAATTATGATTTTAAATCTCCTCAGCATTGTTATTGTTATAATAAATTAACGATAGATTGCAAATTATTATTGTGTTAAATAATTAATTACTAAAAATAGACTATCTTAAACGAATAAGAATAGAACCTATAAATATTAACTAATTATTTTTATGCCCGCTTCTTATATTGCATTCTGTGTGTGTAATTCGTGTGTTGACATGAGTTAGTGATTAATTTATACTATTTATTAATATGTATAGTTTGTTTCTGATATGCATATGAAAATGGGTCAAGTCCAACGTTTTAAATCAGAATGATCAAATTAACTTGAATTTTGGAATTAATAAATTCGCGCTTTTTATTAATTGAAGTTATTTGGATTACTAGTATTTTTCCATAGTCAAAATTGCTGGCAACATATTATATATTTGATAATATATTACTAAAGTATTTTTGAGTTCCGTTTAATAGGACATTTAAACATATCCTTGTGAAGTTTCATAAAATATACTCTGGTATGGGTAGTGACAAATGAGTATTTTAAAACGATAAGTAATATTGCTATTACTCAATTATTATAAATTGTTGAATCTCTGTAGATTAGCTAGATAAGTATCAAAGATATTTCCTAAAAATTTAAGTTTGTTAGCTACACATTGTTATAACATTTAACCTGAAAGCAGAAGCGTAGTACTCCTCCTTTCTTGAACGAGTAATTCATGGTATTGGAGTTTTGCTTTCATTATTGAATTTGTGTTATGATTTAAGGAATGGAACACAAAATAGTTGAATTTAAGCAATAAAGTGTTTCTATATGCTAGCACGAATTAAAATGTTGACAACTTGGAACTGAAGAGAACTGCATCTAACGAAACTGACCCTTTTCTATGTGATTTTGAGTAGTATATGCATTTCTGCATTATTTCGAAATTATATTCAGTACTAGGCAATAACAGCACGGTATGGAACTACTATGCATATGCGTTTTAAAAATCATTAAGTGAAACATTAGGATTAGGAAAGTTATACAGATAATTGTGATTGACATAGATAATAATTTTAAAAGAATGACATGCATTTTATTCAATTTGTATGTGGACTGAACGAAATGGAATTAATGAGAAAAGGCAAAAATGATGATATTGTAGATAAAAAAAAATGACAGCGCAATAACATTTGAATGCTCGTAAATGCATACTATTGTTGTAGATTTGTAGTTCTATGAATAATATATGCAATGCAATGCAATATATGCAATGCATTTTATTTCCATGAATACATTTGTATTCATATGTAATATAATTTGTTTTTTTTTTATTTAGATTTCGCCTAAACAATGACTAGAACATTCAGTTTATGTACATATTCTAATCAAAGTTCCATACCGACTTGGTTACAAAAGAAATATATTATGATGTGAATCTCTCATCTGGTACATACAATCGAAAATAATATTCTTAACAAAAAGTATTAATAACATTCTTAAAAAATATAATTAAAATATTGCATATAGGTTTGCTTGCTTGTATAATATATGTATAAAATATTAATCTTCAATTATACGTTTATAAAAATAATAATTAACCAATATAAAATTAAAAAACGTGAAATCAACATTTTTATAAAAATATATAGTATTAATTTTTTTCATTATAATAATTTCAGTTTTTGGTTGTAAATATATAGTTTTATATATAGATTTATATTTCTGTAATTTCTCATCTTAACCAAGAATATTGTTTTTTTTTTATTAAATATTAATAACAGTTAAATAACGTGCACTTACACTTAAATATTTAAATTATTCTATTTAAACTACATAATCTTGAAGAATTTATCATAAATTTTCTTTAACCATTCATAACATCATTTTGATTTAATTGAAAAATGATTGCTTAAAATGTTTCTTTTCTATTTTAATTCAACGTTAGTGATTTCATTATATATATATATCTCGAAGTATGCTCAACACAAATATAAACAACATTAGTTTTTAACTGCAAACAGCTGTTTAGTCGCTTTTTTTATATACAAGTGAATGAATTCAATTTAAATAATTGATCTTATAAAGGTTTCATTTCATCTATTTCTTTTTTCATTTATGCCTTTTTGATGTCATGATTTTCATGGTGGCATTTTTTTTTATCATAAAAATATTGATTTGATTGAGATGTTTCAACGATAATTGTATCTTTTTCTTTTCATGGAGGAATAGTAGATTAATTTATTCGTATTATTTGAAAATATTTTAAGATAAATTTTGAAAATCAGAATATCGTTGTTAAACATCTCATTAAAATGTACCGTCCTATTTGGGATTGATTACTATAAATAATCCCGCTTGTGTCTAAGATTGAAGGCCTCAACTTTAAATCTTTTTTTTTGTTCTAGGTTTTCTCGTAATAACAAAATTGAATCATGCTTTGTAGAACTTACTGAATGTATGTATGTATTACATGCATTGTTGGAAAAACATTAAGTACCTGGTTCGAAATAATTGAGTTTTATTATAGGAGTATTACGCGAAATAGTATGCCATCGAAATTACTGTTTATTGAGACCAAATTCTGACGGAGTTTTTACTTTTGTTTGGAGCGAATAATGTGGATTGTATGGCTGTTCATGCATGGGTTAGAAAATTGTCAATGTCAATGATGTTTTTCAAGAAAGAGGGGTATTTTCTATCGATTGCAGCTTTAGATTTGATTCTTGCGTTGGGGAGCAAGTGGAGATGAAAATCTTGGTGTGATAGTACGAATATATTGTTTAAGATAAATGATGGGCGTTTGGAAGGACCTTTTTACGAAGCACAGTACCATTTACGCGAATTTATATATAAAACCCTCTGTTATTTGCCCTTAATTTGAATGAAAACCTCAAAGCAAACCTCGTAATATGAAATATGAATTTGAAACTATGAAATTAGAAATATGATTGGATGAAATTTGAGCAAAAAGCGAATGTACCAATAAAAGGTTTGTAGGTGTGTTGATCTTATTTGTAAGCATTTTTTTCTAGCTTAATTGGTACTAAAAAAAATTGCAAATATAGTTGAAATCATCAAGATATCGAAAAAAAAATAGATTCAAATATAACTTCACGGATATTTTTTTTACATTCATGATAACTAGTTCAGATCATCTGAGTGTAATTACGCGGTATTTCCAGTGATTAATTAGTTGAAATAATAAAAACTTGTTGGTTTGGAGGGAACAAGTGGTTCCCGAAATATCTATATTTGCAAAATATAAACCAACACTAGCGAATAAGAAAAACAAGTTTTTATTATTTCAAATAGTTCAGATCAGTTGGTTCCTTTCCTCAGTTCCTATTTAATGATTGTTAGAATGAGTACTTTATAATTTACTATCCGTTTAGAGTTTCGGATTTATGTTTACATTCATCGTCAGATCTTTTTCATTGAAATATAAGATGCATACATTTATATTAATGCCAATTCAGGTGGTTTCCTAAAAATGGCTCTCGTTAGAGCTTTCTATTGCAGAGTCAGAGGTATTTCGGAGAATCTAGATATTTTTATGTCAATAATTCGTCTAAAGTTCGTTGAAACAAAACAAAATCGATAAAATTCAATATTTTCAACAAATCAATTTTAGTGGAACATGGTTTAGTGGTTGGTTTCAAGCACCTTTGGTCTAATTTTCTGGTCCTGATAAAAGATATGATAAATATTCCTGAATCCCGTAAAAAACTTGCGCCAAATGAAAGAATAATTCTAGTTTGTGCTACAACATTGACGATTGTCTAACAATCTCCATCGAAGGACATTCAAGATAATTTTAAGCCAAATTAAAATTTTTTTGTTAATATCCACATAGATATCCTGGTTTCGATATATTTTCGAACAAATTCAAAAATTGGCATGATGGCTTGGCTTGAAATGGGGTTTCTGTGCGTCTATTGCATTTTTATATCATTTATCGATTGTTCAAAGAATTGAAGAAAGTGCCTTTGGTTTTCCTATCTGATCTCGGCATGTCACTAATATATTATATTGCACATAGTGTTCTTTGCTAGTAACGGTAGTGAGCTTTATGATGAAAAATTGGTTTTTTGTTTTAGACACAATAATAACACTTTGGTTGCGCTCTGTGATGTTACTGCAATTGCTCTAATAATAACTTTTCTTATGGACAGATATGCTTATGTACATACATTTATTGACTACTGTATTTGGCTTACCAGTTTACTCTGTTCAACTGTAAGTAATATGTAGGTTTACGAGGATTGTGGAGATATTATTCGAACCGGTACTTAATGTGAGTCTTACATTTTGTTTTTTTCCAATTATTTAAAATAGCAATTTCAAAGTTAGTCTAAAACTGTAAATATATATGTATAATTTTAAGTTTCTATCTAAATTATGCGCCTTCTAAATGTGTCGTTGTTATTATTACTTCCTGTTGTTGAAATATTTGGCGATGTTGACTCTAGCTCAGTGGAGGCAAATATTGTAGGGTTTGATGAAAGCTTCCTTGATGATGATATTGATGATGAATTCGATGGAGGAGTAGATGATGGAAGTAATAATGTTGAAATTGGTGTTGATTCATTTAAGTTGGCATTTTCTGAAGGTGCTTGTCCTTGTTCTCCCGTTGAGGTAGCGACCACTCTAGCAATTGTGCGATTTTCTACAAAATCAATATCATCCTCATCGTCATTCATAATCTCATCATCATCGTGACTGTGATGATTGTGATGGAGGTGGTTGTGGTGGTGGTGATCGAAATTCCATAAAAGCGGATTCGTTGCTGAGCTTAAGATGTTTGAATAATTCCAGCTCAAATACTGACCGTATCATTCGGACGTTGAATTGCTTTGTGATTGCTGTTGGGCGGCATTGAATGCATTCGCTGCGGCCGCAGCAGCAGCTGCCATAGCCGCTTGTGATGCCGCTGCAATTTGTGATGCAGTAGGCGATTGCGATGCAACAAATTGATTATCGAATTTTCTTGTGTCCGGATTATACATGGGATGTTTGAATTTGCAATGTGTCCTTAAATTATCACTACGCGTATATGTTGCCCGGCACAATGGGCATTCAAAACGTCCCGGAAAATGTACATGATAATGATTACGTATATGCGTTACCACTTTACCGCATAACTTGCATCGATGAAGATTGCATCCACCAGATAGACGTTCAAATGTCAGCCGCATGTGCCAGGCCTTCGAGCCTGCAACACATAATATACGCGAAAAGAAAAAAAATTTTTGTTGGTGATTCACAAGAAATGAAAAAATTATAATAAATTATAATAAAATTAAGTTAAAATTGCAATAAATAGGGAAATGATGATAGTATGGAAATAAATAAATAAAAAAAATAAGTTGAATCAAATTAAATTAATTATTTTCTTTTGTGATTTTGCTTTAGACATTTTTTTCAATCTGCTCTGTTTTACTTCAAGAGACAAAATTTCTTGCGTGCGCTAAAACTTATTTCACGATTTTCATGTGACATTGTTATGTTTTATTATAAGATTTAGTTAACATTTGTACAATCACGTATACCCATTAAATAATAATATTTTTTAGTGGAGAAAAGAGAACCCTATTTGAATTAGAATTGACAAAAAGGTGTTTAATTGGAAAATTAATAAAAGTAACAAATATATATTCCACTAATCATAATTTGTGAATAACAACAACCACTTTCTATTCACAATGAATGCATAGTGACCATTGAATTTTTTCGTAAAATAAAAATGCTAATGTTCAATTATTGTGTTAAAGAGTTTTTAATTTAACTCGAATTTTATATTGTAAAACTTTGTTAAAAAAAAAAATCCAGATGGACATTAAATCTAGTTTTCAACGTAGACGTTATAAATAGTAACATAAACTTTATTACATATGTAAAAAGGCATAAATTCGTATGGCGAATGTGTGTACATAAGATAAAAATTCAAAACCAAATGTAACTAAAATGTGTAGTGAATAAAAAAAATTTATATAAGATTGGTGAAAATTCAAATTATTACAAGTTATATAAGAAGAATAAAAGAATGTAAAGTATTAAAGTGAACGGTATAAACATGATAATACAAAATGACCACCAACCAGCACCATAATAAAATTATCTGCATTATTATACTCTTTCATTTCAGTTTTAAATTCGTATTATGTGTTGTGCAACATTTATTTAAAATCTCAACCCCGCCTTAATATTAATAGTGAAGAATTATGTGTTTTATTAAACAATATTATCCATAAAGATGAGTTAATACTGATGTTGGCATTTTTGTCGTGTGTATTCATCTTAATTTATTTTTCAGGCAAAAGCATGTACAAGGTTTCAATTCCCGGTAGTTTACACTATCAACCGGTTTTATAGTAATCGACCGGATGTTTGATGATCTACGACTTCTTATGTTTGGCTAAATGAATACTTAAGGGGGTGCATAATATCTAGAAGGTTACGTCAGTCAAACCCGTGAATCTGTTACCAGAATATTTACATGAATTCTATTTTCTCTAAGGTATCGCAGATGAAAGTGGTGGGAGACTGAAAAAAAGTGCTAATTCTTGGCTATAACGCCGGATATTGTTGCTGAAATAGTGAAGAAAAACAAATTAAGGACTTTTTCGAATTGTTTGGGGTTGATGCACTTGCTATCCGGTATTTCAGGTCTAACGAACCCTATTGGCGACACGTTGCTATTCAGTTGTTTTGCACTAAATCACAAAATCTATAATTCGCCTCGTTGAGAAATAACAGAAAACAATTTTAATGGTTTGCCTGATCCTTTTCTTTTGAAACGGGCCAAATTAAAAATACACTAGCATTTTTTTTTGTGTCAATAATAATGTGAAAGACATTTGTAGAATGAGCCGAAAATGAGGCGATACGGTTCAATACATTATTTTGCAAGAAGACTCTATGTTGAGGAATAAAAAGAGGTTGTAGTTAATCCCAGAAATAATAATACAATTTCAATGTACAACAAATCAAATTTTTTTTTCTCTGGAATCCATGACCAAATTTATGTGCTAGGATTTACAATAAAACGCTACTCAGTTTCATAATATGCCACCAAATAGCTTCAATGAAAGAAAGTAACTAAAATAATTATCCGCATTTAATAAAGGTTGATTGTATTTTTATGAAAATAAAAATAAATAGAGTTTCATGAAAAGCTGTGCATAAGAGCAGAATAGTTTTGAATTTTTTTTTTCTTAGCAATGAAAGTAGAAGTAAAAGATGGATACGAGTATATATATATAGATTTCGCATGAATGTTCATGAATAAATATTTTTCATATATAATATGATGATAAACATACAAGTGGGTGTCCAAAAAGCTAATTCAAATCCTCGAACAATAGCTTCATAAAGGAGAGAAAGAGTGAAGTTAAACAGACAAAAATATTTGACTACTTAAGACTGAGATTATATTTGCAAAGTGAAACTTAATATCAATTAAACCATGGATGTAACTTATGAAAAAAAAATTAAGAAATGCAAATAAACTTAACAATCGAAATTAGGAATAAAAATATTTGTTTTTTACACGAGTTTTATTCTTAGTTTCAATTAATATTTGCCAGAGATAGTAGAGGAGGGAATACATTTGAAAGTTTCCTTTCTATTTAAGGAAAAAAACTATAATATTAGAGAAATGTAGCTTTAATTTTAGGACAATTCTAAAGATAAAAATGAAATTTAGGGCAAAATCACAGCATTCCGTACCTGGAAGTTGAAATCTACAACATTGTTCGTTGTTGATTGTTATATTGCTAATTTCCAAGTTAGGATCTATTCACCATGAAACCATATGAACGTAATCAAAACAATAGAAAATAATCGAAAATAATTCAATAAAATGATCGATAAGACACTTGGTGAAGGAAAAATTCAACCACGAATATCTATTTATTACTTTATATAATTGATTTTATTTTTATTATATGTTTCTATTGAATAATTCATTTAGCATTCATCTTTGAAGGTTATTCTAATAATTTTAGATAATTTTTCTGATATAGCATTTCTAACGTTTATTACTGAATCAAATAATATTATTTAATATATTTTTTTGTAAGGACATTTTTGAAATATTTCATAGGAAATAAGATAATATTCTGAAAATGTTTCACAGTGCAATTTATAATTATTATGGGAAGCCCACAAAAAGAACAGGAATACCCGTCTTTCTTAGCAAAAGAATAGACTTTATTTAAAAGAGAAACTAAATTATTGGAGAAATACTTTAACTCATTTCTAAAATATTATATTAACAAATTTCTAATAATGTATTTCTTCGCCTTTTAAACGTTTGCACAGTAGATTGTAGATAAAATATATATTTTTCTTGGACAACTTTGACTCGAATAATGATTTTTTTTTCGGAAACTATGGAAGAATTATGCGAACATTGTTATTTTATGCGAATTTTTAGCTGCGTAGATCCTACGGACGCGCCTGGGGAGTGAGTATCGGAAATGTTATATGGTTTCGAAATAAACTACTCGCATCTAACAATGTTTACAATTGTACATATTTTTGGGGGTAAAAGAAAACTGTATTCTCACTACTATAATTCTACTTCAACTGCTCTACTTCAGAATCGTTTTGTACTAAATTTTCATTCTTCTGATTCGATTTAATCTTCTCTAGTTTTAATGCATGAACCACTTTTTTTTCGTAATTATTATATTGAATTGTTCATTTTCATCGTATTTATTATATATTTTGTATATGTTATGGTTGCTGTTAAGCATATATAGTTATTTGATTTTATATTTATTTCAAATGAAAATACATGCTCTTTCCCTTGAATTTCCACGACTGTTTTTAGATTTTTTATTTGCCGCTAACATTAGTCAGAAAATTAAATTAAATTAAATATTTAGTTGGGATTCTATAAAATTAAAGGCAACCGTGCATATTCTTGGGAATGTTAAACGGCAACCTGTCCTGCCTTTTTACAAAAGCTCAAAGTTATTTTTCAAGTATTTACATTTATATAATGTCCGAAATGATATTATCAGACTTGTTTATTGCTTCACGATTTCCCTCCTAAGTTTATATGTACGTTTCTATATTCAGTTTAATTTTTTATATATGTAGAGCAGTTCGGAACACGCTTCATTTAATCCTTATTTATTTAATATATAATCATCCTGTCAATTGATACATATTTCTATTTGGGTATTACATATAAATTGCTTTTAATCGTTTTATTTTTCTGTTTGTTAAAAAATATATGATTTGGTATCTAAGGTCCCATTTGATTACGTATTTTTAAATTTAATATAAATATTTTTTTCATTTTTACACGTTTTTTTTTGTCTAATTTACATATTTAAGGTGGTTGATGTTCTCCCCATATAATTTTGTACAATAACAAGATAATGTGTTTTCACCAATATATTTACAATAATACTTTTCCGGTAAACACAAAATGTTAAGTTCAAAAGCTTATTTTCAATAATTTTGAATGCTTCCAAAGTAATACTGGATCGACATTGTTTCACAATGGTCATTATCACATTTTCAGAATATTAAGCACAAAACTGACTCTTTTTAGGAATTATATAAATTTATAAAGTTTTCATAATGCTGCTATTCGCAATGATAAGACTAGTAGCAAACCATAGTACGGCCTTGTCGGGGTCAGGATAAGGTTTGGTCCTTGATTGATTATTGTTAAGGTAAAATAAGTGATAAAGCATAGATTTACGATTGTATCGTTTGTCTTTTCGGTTCTTTGGCAACATATGTAGGATTTTGGAAGAAATGTTTGAGTTATTTGGTCGAAAAGGTGCTAAAAAAGCCTGGAATAATTTTTGGAGATTTGATGAGGAGCATGGACAATTTTTCAAAAAATCAAAGCATTTAGGTTCCGACAATTGGGATTTTCTTTAAAAACCGACCGAATCATAGAGGATAGAAAATTTATTTTTACAAACTTTTCTTATGAATTCTGCTTCGTGAACAAATTAGTTCTTTTGCTATAAGATCTGGACCGACTTATTTCTGCCCGATTATTTTCAAAGGGCACTTTTGTTTGAAGTTTTTAGTTCCGATAATTTACACGTGGAATCTGCACTGGACTGGACTTTTTGAAGCCGTCGTGAAATCAGCGAAACGACAATTAAAATGTGCAGTCTATGAGACGGTGGTCACCACGACTTTTGAGGAGTTACTACGATACTTTGTGAGATTGAAGTCTGTTTGCTGTTTTCGCTATCCAATAATCCAAAGGATATTGAAGCATTGACTCCTGATCACTTTTTAGTCCTAAGACTTAAACTGCGACCCTACGACCCCACGGAATTTGCAAAGTGTTTTGGAGAAAATGGTTTCAAGAGTATTTACACCACACACGTGTCTTCGTTATCCACCCTGTGCCACCAGTCTTTGAAAAAATTAAGTTGGCTCAAGAATCCTGTTGAGCCGGCTTAGACATCGGACCATCAGAAAGGCATGTCTTTGAAATCAAATTCTTCTAAACGAAAGCGACCCACATTGTTATTGCTTAATTCAAACTCAGATACAGCGAAGAGGCTGAAAAATCAAGAGTGGCCAATGCACGTGTACCCCGTCTCGCAATTTACACCATTTAGCTGAGGGTGGGCTACTGTAGTTCTTATGTATTCTATCTTGAGGTCTATCCTCTACTTTCGCCAGTGAAAATCTGGATTTCTATCACCAGTAACTCAATTCATGGCAGACAAAAGCTAGTTCGCCGAAGTCATTCGAACTATGATTACGGGAAACTTCTTCTTCTGAAGAGACTCCGGTATAGCATCCTCCCCGATCCTTTGTCATCAGTGTTCGCATTGATATAAATTGGGCCTCCATTTCCTCATGTTGACGTTCATAGGATCATCCGTGGGTACTGCTCGCACTTGTCGATGAGCATTTGAGGAAGAGTTCGCAATAAGCTCCTCGAGCTTTTCGAGCTCCCTCGCCAGGAAATTATTGTCACCAGGGCATATCACGTACAAGAAACAAATGGGTCGAACTGTAACGAGTCGGTGAATGGGCAGAATGACCATCCGAATTGAATATGTCTACTTGCGAAAGCAGGATTATTCCAAAAATCAGAAAAGTGATGAAAGTTGACCGGGTCCTTCTGTACTGAGCGCAAGCGATCATCTGTGTCGTCAGCTCTTTTGGAATATAATGTTACCAAACTTGTTATTCCCGTCTCTCGTATTGAGTGTATTGAATTGAAGGACATCTTTGTCAATTTCCCAGGCCTCCATTGCCCCGAGATAGACAATCCAGTACAAGCTGTTAAGAGTCGTTTCGATGTGACATGATGAACGTAAAGGCCTGCCTATCTGACGATTCAACTTAAATGGTTGGACTGGTTCATCAGATGTCTGACCGGAACATAATCAGTTACTGCTTCGAATTGTGGACCTCCTACGTGCGCTCAAAATATGCACTGGTAACAGTACGCTGAGTCTGAATAAATGTTTTGACAAATATCAGTTGCTGGAATTTAATCTTTTTTTTTTTTCGTCTTCTGCATTGACACTGCTCCAATGTTATGTTGACTTGCATCACAATAGTGGACAAAAGGTTTCGTAAAATTGGGCTGTTCAGAACTGGTGCTAAAGAGAGACTTGGTTTATAAATGTCGAAGGGCAAAGTATCCCCCTCAGCCAACAAAGCTGATGCTACTTTTGAGGCATGTCTGCCAACGCTGGAGTTTGAAAAAAGCGAAATTAGGTACAAATCGCTAACATCACACATATGTATGCCAAGGAACCCCGGAGGATTTCAAAATCGGCCCAAATCGTATCATTCCCGAAGATATATTTGAAAACTTACTTTGAACCGCACAGTTTTAGCGTGCTTTGAATAGGCTTGTTCTATTTCCCGAAGACAACGCGGTAAAACGGTTCCATGGTGGAACACAGACCTGCAGAGACTCAGGAAATCAACCAGACGACTTTTAAATCGTGTTTGCAAAAGCCATAAGGATGACGACTGGTTAAACCTCCGGAACTCACAGTGTGAATATAAGAAGCTCATAAAACGTTTGAAGCGGGACTCTTTTACAGCATACTGAAAGGGACTGGAAGGAAGACGGAAAACTTCCATACTGTGCAGAGTCCTTAATAAGGATGAGTCGGCCAAGTTGAACTCTCTTAGAAACACAGAGGCTATCGCCAGCTCCGTAAAGAATATTGATCCTGGCTCTGCTGGTGTTGGTCGAAACCTCAGAACGGTGTATAGAAATAGACGTTGGTTTGATTGTCCAAATCCAAATAAAACCACAATGGTATTATTTACAAAAAGAAGGAAACTGAATGGTCCTTGCTTTCCAGAGATGAGGGTACAACCCTTCAACACTCCGAAGAAGTGAAATATCTGGGAGTTATTCTAAACAAAAAGCTTCTTTGGAACAAACATTTAGAGATAAAGATGAAACGAGCTCTCACAGCTTATGGGATGTATAGGCGGACGTTTGCCTCCATATGCGGACTTAGGCCCCACGTAGTAATATGGATATATGTTATTATAATTAGACCGATGTTTGCTTATCCTTCCTTATTTTGGTGGGTTAAAGTAAAATAAAAGAGTTTACATAGCAAACTAGCCGTACTGTAAAGAACTGTGTGTCCAAGTATTACTGGTGCCATAAGCATGACATCCGGTGCAGCTCTAAATGCATTACTCAATTTTCAGCCCTTGGATTTGTTTATTCAGAGCACTACAATGAGAGCAGCTCATAGACAAATTCGATTAAATCTATGGGGAAACAATAGACGTGGGGGGGGGGGGGGCACAGAGCATTGGAACAGTTATTGGGAGAACTGAATCCAGTTTTCGCAATTCCTTCTGATTCTGACATCTGTTTGGTAGAAGATATAAGGTTATCTTGAAACGAAGAAAAAACTGAGTCGAACCAGAAGAATCCGTGTCAGGATATACTGACGTCTTCCACACCGATGGCTCAAATACAAAACAGGGTTCTAGAGCAGAAGTCTACCTCTCGAATAAAAACGGGAAGTGGACTTTCCCTTGGGACAATATACCACTGTCTTTCAGTCTGAATTGTATGCAATCCTGAGGGCGGAAACCTGCATCTGGATATGGCCATTACGGTATGTACTCACATAAAGATATCAGAAAAACAAATTTACGACAATTCAAACGTGTTGGCCAAGGAGTGCTTTAAGAAGGCCCTTTAGCTATTTCGTTCGGTGTCTCTATTTCAGGCTTCCTGAAAGGAATCCGGCCCGGAATTTTGTCGGTCAGGTCTGAGCAGCCTTAAAGTATACCACACGATTCCTGGTTTCGACATGGGCGAGGATAAAACCAGACTTTTTGGAAGCTCTATTAATGATGTCAACGAAGTGGGAATTGAAACGAAGTTTAACGTCGAATATTACACCCAGGTCTTTGAGGGAGGTCAGTAGTGAAAGGGGTGGTCCACTGAAAGAATAGAAAAAGGATGTTGGGGAGGATTTAAGCGAATAGCACATCCGTCATTTGTTAACATTCCGTGTTAGCTTGTTGAACGAACACCAACGGACTAAATTATCAAGGTTCGACTGTAAAAGAGCACAGACGAAACACACAATTTAAATTCGTCTGCGTAAAGCAAAAACAGGGCAGGTGAGGATGAAGGCGAGGCCATTGATTAAAAACAGGAAGAATAGCGGGCCAAGTATAGAGCCTTGGGGAACACCAGAGGAAGGAGAGAAGGAACAACATGAGTAACCATGTAAAGAAACTTTGTAGGAACGGTATGAGAGATAGGAGGAAAGCCAGGAGATGACTGAGGGAGGGAAGTCTAGTAATGAAAGTTTAGAGAGGAGAATGTTATGGTCAACGATATCAAAGGCTTTGGAGAAATCGGTGTAAAAAGCATGTACCTCTTGCCGTGAATTAAAGCATTTAGCAAAAAAGTTGGTAAACTCCAGAAGATTTAAAGCCGTAGATCTATGTTTCACGAAACCATGCTGCTCTTTGACAATGAGGTGACCGAAGTGCGCGGTCAACCAGTCGTTGACGTATCTTTCCAGGATTTTTAACCAAGAGTAGAGAAGAGAAATGGGCTGGTAGTTCACAGCAAAAGAAGGGTCTCGGCTCTTGAGGAAAGGGATGATAAGGGCCTCTTTCCAGAGACGGGGAAAGTAGAATTCATCTAGACTTTTGTTGAAGATTATGCTCCCCCCTGTTGATTGAATATAATACATTACTGACATTTTCAGCCATTTTATGATTTCAGCAGAAAGAAAGTTTTACGGAAATTACGTTGAATGACTTCCAAGTTATCAGTTATCTAGAGCTAAAAATATCTGCTTCAGCCCTGTCCCCATGGTGTTCAAATGTATGATGTATAGAATAATAAGAGAGTGATTTATCTGGAGGTTTCCCAGTTTTGGATACCAACACAAAGTTCTGCCAATTCCATAAGGTAGGGAAGATCTCCTTTGCAATGCATGCTCCCTCAAATGCAGTTAACGTGTTCGGCCTTGCCTTTACCGCGAGCACTAGTGCTGGTCTAGGAAATTATAGTTGTCCATATGTTTCGGTGTCTTTATCGCATTTGTATTCCCAAAATACCCAGCAATCATGTGGTTTAATACGAGTTTTGGGAAAATAGTTTCACCGTGGTAAGCAGAACAGTTCCACCTGTAATTTTGCAATGGCGCTTTGAATGGGTCAGGGGATTATAGTACAGCTTTCCCACTAGATTCTACTCCCACCTCCTCATAGTAATTATAGGGTAATGCAGTCGATGGGAGAGGGTGAACGAGGAAGTGCTACAACGGAAATTAGTCGTTTTTTACCCGATACGGGAAGGAACTCAGTACAAAAAACCAACTATGCAAGCAAGTGAGAGAGAAGATTCGAATACCTACCCAGTATCGGTCATAGAAAGTTTTGAGCAAGCAAGCACCCGGTCTTCGACGTCCAGTGACTATAATGCTTCAGTAGTGGCCGCATTTACTCCTACGGCAGTTAGAATAACTAGGCGAGGAACCAATGGGCAACGGAAGAGCGGCGGCGGACTTGCAAAACCGCACTAGGACTATCTCGCATACCCCCAGAAACGGATAGAATGGCTCGGCGCAGGTACGATAATATCCTTAAAACCGGCACTAACTCAACCAAAATGGAAAAGTTTAACACTCACAGCTAGAGAAAAAAAGTGTATCACTCAAAAAAAAATCATCATCAGCTACGAGACGAAATACATGTCGAATATTAAGAGAGACCTATGTGTGGACGGGGATTAAAAAAGCTACAATGTCAAGGTCAGAAACTCAGTAGGTTGAAACCTAATTATGCCTGACAACCGATCATATACATATTGATCTAATAGAACTTCCTGGATTTAAAGGACTATGATATGGTCTGACAATGGTCGACCGCTTTTCAAGATGTTCGAGAACTATTCGACGGCTTTCTACATTCTACATAGTATATTCATAAGTTCTGTCAGTCGATGCGTATAGCGAGAAATGTTAGTCCGCCGAAAATGGTAACATTGCGCACGGAGAGCACCTAACCGCGTGTAAACGACAACACGATGGAGTTTGGTAACTACGAAAAAAGGATCGCGATTATTATGTTGCACCAATCTGGGAATACGCCGAAAGAGATGCACAGTTTGTTAAAAAAGTTGCCGGTAAACGAACGATTCGTTCTTAGGACATTAGCTCGATATCGCGAAACAGCTGATGTGGTTGACAGGCCGCGGGAGGGGCACTCCGTACGTTGCCCAAATGTCGTGCATGCTGTGCGTGAGCGTCTTCGTCGCAATCCTCTCCGCAAGCAGAAACGAATGTCGGTGGAAATGGGCGTTTCAACTGGAAGTATGAGTCGTATTTTACGAGAAGATCTTGGGCTCGGTGCGTACCGGTGGTGAGTTAGCCATATGTTAACGCCAAAACTGAAGGGAATACGGCGAACTCGGTATGCTGCTGCTACGCAACGATTTCCCGGTAAAAAATATGGCAAAGTTCTATTTTCTGGTGGAAAAATTTATACCATCGAGGAAAAATTCAACCGACAAAATGATCGAGTATGTGCTCACAATTGTTATGAAGCCAAAGAAAATGCTTGGCGAGTCCAACGTCCTATTATGGTATGGTTGGACGTCTCGGCGAGGCCGGCGTCAACACCAATGCGACTGTGTACGAAAAGATGTTCGAGGGTGTAGTCGAGCTATTGAGTGAGAAGCTTTAGTTAGAGGAAATTCGATTTTCCGTTTGTTCCTAAATTTCTTTCAGAGTTCGGACGAATTTATAATTAGTGCTTTATAAACCTACAAAAGGAATACGGTTTCATTATCTTTCATCTTTTGAACAAATAATTGGAAATGGGTAGATACGGCACCCCTGCTACGGTCAGCATTGACAGTTTACTGCGAGGGGTATGACGTTTTATGGAAGAGATCATTGACAAACAGTTGTATAGCGGGTAGGACGCTTCATTTGAGATATGAATTAATGTGCAATTGTTATTGAAGTTAAGTAACAATCATTTCTAATAAATATTTTGTTATCCGGTACACTGGCAGCTGTTTGTCAATTTACACCTCCCGAAAAGATGGCTGTGTGCTATGATGAGACGGAAGGATTTATTTGCGCCATGTTTATCAAAAGCTCACAATGAAAGAGCGGGTGGAGAACGACCAGTGCAGAATATGTGGTTTGGCGTTAGAGATGTTGAACCATTTCATCTCTGGCTGCATCGTTATGGCATCGGTACAATACACGAACAGGCAGAATAAGGTCTAACAAAACCGTACCTACAAGCATGGACTGATCACGGGAACATATCCAGTTTACTGATATGAGCCGGGTGCAACGCATCCATCGACCACGTCCCGAAGGAGCATCGTAAGATCTGGATGATTGCAGAATCATGAAAGCGAATCGATGGACGAAAGGGGTATGAAAAGCTCGAACTCTGATACCGAGCGACATTCCGTGATACTCAGTGTAGTATGTGGTGTGGCAAAAGGGAATTTGCTATTGCGCTGGTCAGAAAAGCGGAAGATGCCGCAGAACACTATGATTTCAGAATTGTATACCGCATCACGAAATAGCTTGAATTTGATCGCAAGTCTTTCGATGGATCTGTGAAGGACGTTAATGGGCGACTTCTTATCCCCGATGAGCCAGTTTGGGCCACTAATGCATTCAAAATGAGTAAAGCCGCTGGAATTGCTGCTGCACTTGCAGTTGTTGCAGATCTGCTACTGTCACCCGTATGTAAAACTTGAGAAGCTGAAACTTTTCCTAGAAAGTGGAAGGAAGGGATCATCGTTCAGATTCCAAAGAAGGGCACCCATTTTGAGTCTGACAATTGACATCTACGTGCTCCCGGCTGTCGCAAAGATAATAGCCGAACTAGCCCTGGAACGCATCAAAGGTCCTCCTGCATTGACCACATCAACACCCTGCGGATCATTTTCGAACAAAGCGCAGAGTTTAGATCTTCGCACCCCTGCTCGTAATAAAGTGAATAGGTAGTGTATCTGGAATGCTCTACGCGGAGGGGCATTCCCGAAAAACGTATAGCTGTTACCAGAACGACATATGATAGAGTGAAATGTCACGTACTGCAACTAGGTAAAATCTCACCGGAATTTGAGGTCGAAAGCGGAGTCCGCCAGAGTTGCATCGTTTCGCCGATATTATTTCTTCTTGTCATCGGTGATATTCTTCCAGCTGTTTTGTCCGGGGGACGTAGAGAAGTTGAATAGAATATGAGACATCTTCCCAAATACCGCGAATGCACTGATGATACCTGTTTCCTCTTTCACTGTGCCATGGACCTTACCCAAATAGCTCTGTATTTTGAAAGAGATATAATGGGTCAATGGCCTTGTCTAAAATCTGGAAATGCAGTTGTCTCAACACTAATGATTAAGTTGAGACTATTCTATGCTAGTGTTCTTTCTGGGTTGCTTTATGAGAATAGCACATGGAAAGTGAACCCCACTGTCACCCGAAGACACCAAGCCTTTGTCAACACCTTTCTGAGTGACATCATCGGAGTATGCTAGCCTGATTTATTACAAGCAAAAAATTTGGTCGGCATACACATATGGCGGTACATCGGAGACGCGAATCCTGCAACAAAGAGCTAGGCTCGCTGGGTGCCTCGGCGACGGCTACTTGGAGCGCAGTATCATGTCGCCTTACAATATTCGACCCCTTGAGCAGACGTTGCTTCTTGGCCGACACGGGCGCTGAAGTGTCGGTTCACCCTGTACCCCGTCCGAATACCTCAATCCTACAAAACTTACGACTGGCTGCCGCGAACTCTTCTCCATACGGTAATAGACAGGAGACGTGAGTCTCAAACTACGCGGAAGATTTTCGTGGCGTTTCGTTCTGGCGGACATTAGCACCCCCATATCAGGCGCAGATTTCCTGTGCCACTATGGGCTGCTGGTGGACCTGCAGAACAAGGCTTTAATAGACCTTGCAAACTTTACTACAGACATTAGGGAAAATTTATACCTGCAAGGACGTCTTCTCAAAAGTGCGTCATCTTTCACCCCAGAAGCTTGCTGTTCCGAAGAAAGAGTTTGATGATTTGATGAAACAGGATACCTTTAAACCTTCCAATAGATGTTGGTCCTCTCCACTTCATTTGCTCCCTAAACCAAGTGGCGAATGAGGGCCTTGTGGAGATTATAGGCGTCTGAATGCTCAGACAGTTTCAGACCGATACCCAGCCGTTCCTCTCATTCTACTATGTAAGATTCATTGGATAATGGGATCTCAGAGTTTAGCAATTTGATAATGTAAAGGAAGACTACTAGCTAAGGATGAGATGTTATTATCTAAGTTACTCCGGCCGTCTTTATAAAAAAGAGATGAACCTTACACTCGACACCAGCATTATGAAAATATAAAGTAAATACTGCAGCGTAATTCAACTAAACTTTAAACATAGATCTGGTATGAAGCCGAGGCATATTGTTACTATCTTTTTTAGATTTTTGACTCGATCTTTTTCTTTATATACATATATTATGTATTTTTGGATGAATTAAATTATGATGATAAAAAAAGCGAAGAAATTATAGTTTTAAACCTATAGATTTTCTCTAATCAACAACTTTTTTTTGGTTTCTTTTGTATATATTAATAGACCTATGTTTTATAAATACTTTTTTGGTTTAGTTTACAACATAGAAAATCGATCACATATGTACATAATGGCTAAAGAATCTATCCTTAATATCAGCATGTTTGATTTTACAATGGGCTTTCATATTGTCGCGGCGGGTAAACTTTTGACCGCACACCGGACATTCATGACTTTGGGGTCGATGAATGTTGGCATGATGCCATCTATTAGATACAATCTTATTACAACTCACACAACGATATAGAGTTGGTAAATGACCGGGAAGCTGAACGAAAAGCGTAGAATAATCGATGTTATGATCACGCCGATTAACCGATGATGTTGATGTATTCGATGATGAATGATGTGGTGAATGGTGGGATTGCTGTTGGGACTGATGATGCTGTTGAGACATATGCTGTTGTGGTGATCCTGGCATCGTCATTGATCCCGCTGAAGAGGTTCCACCAGGGGCTGTTGGAGCCAATATATGATTCCCATTTAGTATTCCTTTTGATTCCATGTGTCCAAGATTTAAAAGATGGTGACTTGGGCGTGACGCTATCATTGATTGATGCAAATGTTTGCTGCATTCACCTGTAATCAATACAGGGAATAATGGCGTCACACCAATCCGCCTCACCATGTTTTATATAGGTTTTTTTTTTTCGTTTATTAGCAGGGCAGGAAGGGATTGTTGTTTGGCGCATCATCATTATATTTTCAACAGTTGTAGGTATGTTCGTATGGGGCTAAATAGGATCTCGTTTTTGATGTGTGATAATAATATGCCACTCATTCCTTTGGTTTTTTTTTTCTCTGAGGTATACTTCAGTTCTTAGGTTTCTATAACATATTTAGCGAAAACAACCCAAAAATATATGCCTCTAGGATATTTTCAGGGGAATTAAAAATCACTTCTGTTAAATATTTATACTAAATGAAGGCTGCTACAAACTAGCACTTTCACAAACACAAAATATATACAGAAGGGTCTAACTGAAGAAAGCTATTTCAAGCTAAAATGCTTCTAAATTGTTGTTTTCACCCGTAAATTATAAATATATGGAAAAACTAAATGTGCAATGGCTTCATCAATATATATATATATAAAAAAAATCAAAATAAAAGTCAAATCACTCAAAAATTCAACGGAAATATTTAAAACTGCAGCCTAAGAACACTCTACTATTTAAAAAAAAAAACTCACAAATATTTTTGGGTCGTCTTATTTACGCATATATTTTTTTTCATGATATTTGTTGAAAACTGCGATTATTAACAATTGCTAAGGATTCACTTGAATAGATTTGCATAACAAATTTATTATTATTATTTTTAATATTTTTATTTTTAAATGTTAGCTAACAAATGTTTATTTTAAGATTTTCAATAATTTTCGTAATTTGTTTTAATTTCAAAAAAATTCATTCGCATTTAGTTTTCCTTTCTGTTGCGATAAATTTCATCAATCTTATACAAAATATATACGTTAAATAACTAGGTATATATGTATCATAGGTAACTATAACAACAGACATCTACATTGTAATTTATGTATATAAATTTTTCATAATTCAACTAGTGGTTCATCTAATACAAACGCAAGGCAAAAAAAATAAATAAATCATGAAATAAAAATAAAACTCACGAGAAAAACTTAAATAGATTTTCATTGATTGTGCTAATTAATAATATACGGTTTGAATTTAAAATAAAAATTAATAAAAAAAAATAATTCATTTAGCATTATTGCAATCGTTTTCGAGAAAGTAAAATGGAAATAAAAGCCAAACTTAAGGAACCGCAAAATAATGTAAGGATTCAAAATTTACTGTATAAGCGTTTCTTTTTTAAAACGATGTTAACTTATAATTTATCGATGTACTTTCCATTTAATCGGAATAGTTAGAAATAATTTCTCTCGTAGTGTGGCGAATCAATGTCGTAAAGCACGCATCAACTAGGAATATGGTTTCAAAATATAAAAATTTCGCAGCTTTGACCGTTGCAATCTTCGATGTGTTAGCAAAGATTATCATATTTTTCCAATTATAATTGGATTGTGTGTATGAGGGTTACCTGGGCGGTAGATTAAATATTCTAATGCATTGCATTGAAAGTTGTAAGGGTAACCTTCTAACGAGTTTGTGCTACGTTTGCACGATTGTATCCACCCCCTCTACAAGATTATATAAAAAGTATATTTGCCGTTTGAGTCTAAACTTTGAGACGACTGTAGATAGTAGAAAACTTGAACGAAAAATGGAGGGACCCTATATGGTTTCAAACTAGTTTCTTGGGCTTAGGAGAAGAATTAAGATACTCTAATTCAAAATAAAAGAAGAGAAGACCTTTCAAGCCGCACCCATTTCAACTGCCTACAATAACGTCAATCGGAAGAAAACTGCTATTATTACAATTATATATATATATTACATAAAAAATTGCAACATCAAAGTTATTTCGAAAAGATGACAAAGTAAGAAAAAAAAATAAATAAGATAATTTGATTGGAAACCGTTTATCTATTATTTATGCACATTTTCCCTCTATATGATTTGAAATTTTCAAAGGAGAAAAATGCCATGATTGCCTTGGCGTGAAGGAATCAATAATAGAATCTTATACTTAAAACAGTTCCAATGACAGCACAGAAATCTCATTTCATAATAATATCTATATCTTGCAAGGATAATCTTTAAAAAGGCGAAAAATTTATTGGTTGGGCATAATTTCTGATTGAAGCTTGAAAATAATGGACAGAAATCATATCGTTCTCCTGCACAAAACTGATTTGAAATGATTTTCCCTAGAATATAACCTCTTTTATATTTCATCCTATGTTTAGATGAAAACTGTTTTCTATGCTATTTTTCGAGTTCCTAAATATTATATGAAATATATTTTTCCTTTTTTTTTTAAATAAATATATTTCGTATCAGTAAATCTAACCAGGGTGAATAATTATGATAATAAATAGAATTAATTTACAACGAAAACAGAATAATTTAAATAAAATTTTACCAACCAAATTTGTAATGATAGAAAGTAGAAGAGAAAAATAAATTAAGATCATAAAAATACAACCCCTAACTAATCAGATTATACAGTTTCAGTATATATAATAAAAAAAAAGTTTGTACATGCAGCATGCACATTCTCGCATTTTAAAGAAAAAACAAAGGAGATGTGTTGATCCGTTTCAATATTATTCACTTTTATCATTTATGTCCGTTCTGATCATTATAAAGGTATATGATTCAATGGTAAATTATTGAGGGTTAATTTCGATTAATAAATATTATAATTTCTACTTAAATTGTTTTTTTTTTGTCTTTTTTTGAATAGCAACTATGAAATTATTAGCATTTTATTTATCAAGGGTACATTTAGGTTGTTTGAATATTCATCTTGATTTCGTGCGTTCGCGAATTTTTTTTTTCATGATTATTAGAAAGTAGATGCATGCAGTAAATGTCAAATATAAATATTGATAGTCGAAACCACCCCATTTACTAGTTATTATTATCACTGTTCCTCTGTTTTTCTTCTATCAAATTCTTTCATTTTATTGCCTTTGATATATACATTTGTTCAAAAAGGGAAAATTAAAAAACACAAAAATAATCAAAGAATGAAGTCTAAAAACAAAATAACAGTACTGAAAATGATAAAAACTGGCGGAAGACGTTTGATCAACCCAAACAAAGTTATAAACAAACAGCATATATATATTTGTAAGCTAATCAGGGAAATAAGTAATTTTTTTTTAAATATTTTTTCAATAAACTGTATTCAAAGAATTTAGACTCCAAGTTATATTCTCGTTTGATTTAAATCTGATTAGCAACATTTATTTCATTTATAAGCAAAATTATAAACTACTATTTATTATAGAAAAAATTTCAGAAAAACTTGCTGAAATTTCCTCTACAAACAGCTATTGTATCTATAATATTTCCAAGAAAACTGTAATCTATTTAATGCTCTGCAAAATTCATACTTGAATTTGTTACTTTGGTGGTAATGATTAAACTTCATATTAGCATAAATAAATAGCATTGAGTGAGGCACTTTAAAGATACAATTGCAGTAAATAAATACAAGTGGCATTTTTTTTTGAGCATCAGACATCAATGCGATTTATTTTCTGAACTGAATGAGATATAATTTTCTATTTATTTCTTGTTTTTTTGTTTTTTTTGGTTAGGAAAACAAACTAAAGGAGTGTTAAATATACGTAGATTTTGAAAGAAGAGTAGGAGTAGGTTTTGTACTTACCGTCTATGTTGTCTGACTGATCAAGTTGTAATTGCTGTTTACTGTCTGAATTATCATCGCGTGTATCATTTGATGAAAGGCCATGTGATGATAAAATGCTTGACATATCTTCAGGATGTAATTTCATTGATCCGGGCTTTATGGGGAAAATTTAAATAATATTTAGTATGTTTGTGATTGCATTTTTACTGAAGTCAGGAAGCTCGGTAATTTTAATTAATTATTAATTAATTAAAATATTATCAATTAATTGAAATATAGTTGTGATGCTCTAAATACTCTTTAAAAGTTTCAAAAAAAAAAAAAAATGAGGAATGTAAAACATGTTCATATTCATTTTCTTGTCTTGTCTTCTTCTATGCTGCATGAAAATTGTATTAAAATGGTAAAAGTTGTAAGTTGTCTATATAATATCAGATTACTCTGCCTCTCTTTTACTTTTTCATCTATAAGTGTATGCTAAAAGAAATAGAGCTGGAATAGATTAAATCTTGAGTTGCCAAATTTACTTTCCTTTTGATGGGGTTGTTTCTTAAGAGCAATATCTTAAGAAGGTCAAAGGGTAGGATTGGTATTCACGATGGAGCATAAAACGGGGGGAAATGCCTGCTAAACCAACACCAACAGCTCTACTACCAAACCCTATCTCCACCTTCACGTGGTGACCGCTGGCAACTCTTTTTTAACGAAAGGCTGCAGACGCAGAAGGATGAAGGCGAGTCTCCCGCGCCTAAAAACGGGACAAATTGTACCAACTGGTCCTTCAGGTTCGGGGTTGCCTTATTAAGGCAGGCGTAGACCGGATACTGGTTGTTGCGCCGTTGCTGATGATGAAAATGAGATACGATCTCAGCAGCTGCAAAAAGATTTCTCGTTTTGTTGACCTCAACATTTTTGTTCAGTCTATGAGTATACCTGAGTCCATCATTCATCTGATAGCAGACCGGATCAATTTGAGAGAAGCTTTCTCCCACTGATTGGCAGCCCAAAGCGAATGGTCCGTAGATCAGAAACAGTGGGAAAGAGTTTCTCCCCGATTGGCCCTGTTCTTTCAAAAATTTAGATTAGCCTCGTCCGCCTTTGGGCTGAAATTAGTAGATGGTTTTTGTCATGTACAAGACCCGGTCACTATTTCAATTACGCTGCTTTCACAGCAGAAGTGAGGCAGCGTCTGATGAGATGCCTCTGTCCTGGACGAAACCGTAAGTCGACTATATTTTTTATAAGCTTCGATGCCAGCCGAAAGTGAGGGGTCCGTGGACCAGAAACAGTGGTAGAAATTATGTTTGCATTAGAATTGACAATCACATAATCACTTCCAAGCTGGTCATCAAATGCTTGGGAATGATGGCAGACATGTTTTAAACAATACGTGCAATATGGTTGTGAGTATGGCTCTGGTAAAAATGATGTTGAACTTGGGAGGACCGCGGTATGACTTTGTGCAGACTCAATTTGGAGTAGAGCACTTCAAATATCATGCAGTGCGTATAAACTGAGTGTGGTCTATAGAAGAACAACTGTAAGAGTGTCTTTTGCATTCGGAACCGTCTCAGATAAGGCAATATTCGTCATCTCAGGAATGATGCCGGTTGACATCGTGGCGGATTAGGGGACGAGCATATACAATGTGATGTCAATATCTTCTCTACGCAAAAAAGAACGTCAGAAGGTACATCTGTTATAAATGGCAGAAATGTTAATAGCGCTCAGCGCCAGTGAAGTACTGGTTGGGTTAATCATAATTTGACCCAGGCATGGAGTATACCGCCAATGTCTGATTTTGCAAACAGCAATGGATTTGCAGAAGACCATAAGCATGTATTTATCCATTGTCTGGGGATCAATGAGAGGAAAAACCTAGAGGAAATTCCGCGTGAAGCGGCGCGCTTTTTCTTGAAAATGTGGTGCAGAGAATGCTGGTATGGAATACAATCACCTCCATGATTGTATCTACCCATCGTATACTTCGTAAGGTGGAGGAGACTAGCAAAAGGCGATTACGAATATCGTAGATAGAAAAAATAAAATCAAGCTAGATTGAGCTAACTCCGCCCCGTGATGGAATATCTTATGGTAGTTCCACGAGGTAACACTGGCGTGTCTGAGCTAGGGTTTTTGACGATTTCCACTACTTTAACAATAAAGAAAAGCTATTCGAAGAGGCAGTAAACCGATTTTAATAAGATTTTGGTTTATACAAAACCTTAAAAGCGGACTTCGGCGGTAACCAAAAAGAAAGGTGGTGGATTAGTTTACACAATCTAAGAAATATTGCTGCGAAATGAAGCTGGCGAGCTGCATTCAAATTATACCACATATAGCGCACCGGAAAAGAGTTTCCCAATCTTCCAATCTTTTTTAATTAATCTCAACAGGAAAACCCACTTTGGAAAGAGCAAATTAAGGCATACTATTTGAGATCCTGTCAGATTTTAGGACACGAAGAACGAATAGATAGACGGATTCAGGCTTAGCGCGAACCGTACATAGCGAAAAAGAGAAATTTGGTTCTCCAGTAGAATTACTCCTACCTAATCCCAAAACTTAGATTATTCTCGGCCGGCTTAGGCCGTAATTTATTAACGTTTTGTGCATTGAATATAATTCATACTAATGTCATGTTTATGAATTGTATATAAGGGAGTAAACAACACCCGGTAATCACTTCGTTCACGCTGCCCTTAGGGCGGAGGTGAGGCAGCGTCTGATGAGTTGTCTATACCCTGCACGAAACCAGAAGTTATCTATATTTTTTGAATAATCCCCTCAGGATTTTACTATAATGAGGTCAATTCTTTAAAATTTGAAAACTTTACTTTTAATATGTAATTTTGTATCCATATCTTCTTTCACATCGCAAAATCAATGGATAAGCGACGTCCATCCATCCCCCCGGAATTGCAATTAATGGGGAATATATCTATCATCGCCTTTTGTCCTCTAATTTTCTAACTTCATCATTGCAAAGTAGAGATTCGGGTCTTGTCAATCGTAAGACTTGAGAAATCGTCGAATGCCTTGATGATGTAAAGATCATTGGATGTAGAAATTTCTACAGGAATAAATACAAAGCTGACGGAGGCATCAAATGCTGGCTTGACAGGGGTCAAAAGGATTCGCCTAGCGACCGGAGATAGGCTTTTATGGTACGCGTGCGTCAGCGGAGGGGTTGGCTCCTTAAGGCTTTTAAATGCACTTTCAGCTGAATTTGATATGAAGATTCATCAAGTAGACATCATCACGGCCTATCTCAATTAACTTATGGACACGAATGTGTACATTGGAAACATGAAATTTGTGTGAATCACATGGGACAAACAGCTAGCGCAAAACGGGTGGAAGGAAAAAAATGATTTTATATTTGGTCGGTGGCAAGGATGTCTCCACGTTCGTTAATGCTTTCACGAGCTGTACAAGGCACGGCGACAAAGACTGAAAGGTTGCATGTCACTCTGTAAGGATTAGTATTTGCACCGATCGACATCGACTTTGGATCTTCCTGCTGCTCTATCGAAGCTTTTTCAATCAAGGAAGTCGGGAAAATCAGGTTCTCGGGCCATAGCGGCCGGTCATACTTCGATATTTACTAAGAAAATTTGAAATTAGCCACTGAGAAGCATTTCGCATCAGAGACCGACCTCGTGGAAAAGGGCGACGGAGGCGCTTACATGGTGGGCATTCTGATCTGAGACAAGAGAGAGGGAGACACGACAGACTTGAATACACAGCCACATACCCCTTATCAAAATATTAAAATCGGTCTGCCTCTCTGTTTGGTGCTCAGAGGTGGCGGCGAAGAAGATGAGGCGGCAACCCTATCGGCCAAACCAAAACCAAGTGGCCGAGGAGAACCTCTATAGTGGTGGCACCGGGAGACGCTGTAATCACTTTGGTTCGCCGGCCGTGATTCAGTAGGCGAATGCTCCAAAGGCCTAATCAGGGCAATCAGACCCGAGTCTGCACGGGGACTCATCTGAAGTGGCAAATTGGTCACGAAACCTTACCAGGGGTATACTGGTACCATGGGAACCGGAAAAGCCCCTGGACTCACATACTTCGGGTGAACTCCTGTTGTATGTAAGGACAGCTCGGTTATTTGCGGTTGGTCCCCCTAGTGGGAGTTTCATGGTGGTTGTGGTTATGCTCAAGCGAGAAGAGACCTTCGGGCCTCGACGTGGTGTTGCGTATCAACACGGGTGCCGTACTCCATAGTTCGGTAGAGATTTAGGTAATTCTTGCATCCACCAGTATGAATGCTAAGCCATGCACTTGGTATAGACTGGTACCGTTGTTGCTTGTCTCAGCGGGGCTCTGATTGTGGTCACAAAATCAATCCGTGTCTGAAGAGGACCGTAGGATTAAGTCTCACGACAGGTGCGTAAAACACCATGGGCTTCACTGCCTCTCTGTCTGTCTGTCTGTCATACAAAGAATGCCCAGAAAATTAATACAATAAGATGCATATGTTCACATTACAAATCACGTCTAAATGGAACCATCGTACATACAAACGTTTCATACCTGAACTGTCCGGTGCCCGGATTCCGGCTTATTTATTAATCAATCATATCCGGTTAACAAAAGATACTACTCATTTTGAAGGTTTTGTGTTGTCTGTCTGTCCATTCGTCCGTCTGTTTGTCTATCTGTCACACCTATTATCTTATAAACAGTAACTTCTATTTATACGAAATTTAGTAGAAAGGTCATTGCCTACAGTGAGTAACACAATTCCACGTTGAGTTTAAGGGAGGTCCCTATAGATGCAAAAGGATAAAGATGTAATTTTTTTTCACCGTGTGAATGGAGTGAATGGTCTTATAAACTAAATGCATAACTATTATGATGTAGGTACAAATGGAACAAATGAATCTGACTTTGTTTGGTTACCCTCAATATATACATATCGCTATCGTCAGCAGATAACTTGATAGACGCCCTCGATGTTTTGCCCGTTAATGTAGATTAGAAGAGTGCAATAATCCGTCAGATTAAGAACTTTGTTAGTTCGACTCTATTTGTCACCTCTTCCAAATCCGGAGCCATTTGGTCAAGGTCCATGACGTGAGCGAGAAAACATTTGCCATAGTGGAGATATCTGAAAAAAGATGTCATGGTCTTTTGAAGACTTACACTTCCTGGGGCAAGGCAGCATGGAGAACGTCACTGACAACAAAAATCGGCAATAAAATGCTTGTGGGACACCGCTTGGAACTTCGAATACCATTGAAATTTTGCTTCGATGCAGCACATGATAGGTAAACGAAGTTACAAAAAACTTCCTTCAAAATTTCGTAAAATTTTGCGAATTCCATCTGATCTGGACGAAACCGCACGTCATCTAATTTTACAAACTGGATGCTAGTCCAATGCTGAGGGGTCCATGGAAGCAGTCGAAGTAAGTTGCTTCGTCGAATGCTGAAAGGTTCATGACAGCAGTGGAAGTAAGTTTCTTCGTAACTGGTCCTCCAAATTTCTTAACAAAACTTTCAAATCTGTTTCTTGTTACTCACACGCCCACAGGTGTCTTTTTTGCCGCCATTTAAGCATGTTGAAAAGGGGCCTTCGCAGAATTTGCCAATGCGTTCAACCCTCGTATATCCAAAAAGTATAACATGGAAAGCTACTTCCATGGTTTGGAAGGGTAACATTTCTCCAGATTATCATTGTCACTGCGGCTAGTTTAACGTTCGATTTCGATTGTGGAAAGATCTAATTCTTGGCAAAGTTCAGCAGGATTTCAGTCTCGCAGCTTTTATTAACACATTGCGTTCAATTTCAATGATGGCAGTGATGTTGAGATTTTCGATTATTTGATGAAAGTGAAGCGGAATCAAAGTTAATTTTTTTCCTTTCTCTTGGAGAATTCTTTCAGCCATGATTAGAAAGTGCTTCTTTACAACAAATAAATTGCATAGGAATAAACTAGTTGGGGTTTTAACGATATTGACATACTGTTTGATTTGAGCAGGAATTCGATTCCTCGAAGAGGCTCTTAACACTTTTGAGGAGATTTAAACACCCGTTGAAGTCCCGTTTAACTTTTTATAAGGTTTATTAAAGTCCCCTCTTTAGATGATTTTGTCTTGACGATCATGTGTTTAGGGGCCAAAAAGAAAGGAATTTTCGGTAGTAGTAATTCCCAAAAACATGTAATATCTGGCTTGAAGGAATCTCATAATTTCTGAGGAGAACGGAACATAGCACAGGCAGAAGGTTTTAGCATTTTAGAAGATGATACTCTGGTAAGCGAATCGATCATAACAAAAGACATGGGCGAAATATATGCACAAAATTAGTATTATATAATTTTTTAAATAGAAGTGTTTTGCTCCTTTTTATTTATACTTGAACAAAGATGTTATATTTGAACAAGGATGTTATATTTGAAGTTTTCTTAAAAAAAATTTAGTAAATTAACTTTAATTTTTAATTGTTTTAATGTATTATTTATTATTATTACTTTTTTAATTAATTAATCTAGATGAATCCTTAGTGGTATTCGGAATAGTAAATAAAAAAATAAAATTAGAAATTATATTTAAAATCATCTTTTTAAGGAAACTTCATAAGGTTTAGACGAAAGGGAGACCAATTAAATTTGTTTGTTTGTTGTTGATTTGTAGGAAGTGATAATACTTTTGAATTATCGATTAAAAAAATCTACATCAGATTAAAGAAAAAGAATTATGATTGCTAACAAAACGTTGGACGCCGATTGAATAATATCGTCGGGTTGTGCGTAAAAAAATATTATTAATTTAATAACACATTATTAAATTTAATCATTAAGTTCTGAGCACAGCTTGCCCAACTGTCCATAGTGTCGAGTGAATAATAGTTTTTGATATTTGATAATAGTATTTGCGAATTGTGAAGTTTTGAATTTCCAAATGGATCGAAATGAGTTTTGCGAGAGGCAGCAGAAGTATATCTGAAGAAAAAATAAACTTTCTAAAGAGATTTATGAGGAAGGGTTGTCATCAACCTGATACAAATAGGATGGTTTGACCAAGTGTTAAACACTAAAACCATTTTGTTTTCGGATTGGGTTAAGGGTCACAGGAAATCATGTGAGGATAAAAAAGAAACCGGTGTTGATACTAATTAGTAAGAAACATTTCGTTCTTTTATGCTTCTTGTAACATTAGATGAAAATTTCGAAAGATTTGTTTGAATATTAATAATATACACATTAATCTTATAACCTGCAACTTTTCAAAAAATGCGTTTGAAATCACATTTCCCCTTGAGATGGCATTAAAGTTATTTATTATCGAAATAAAAAATATTAGTAAGAAACGAATAATTCCAAATGTAATAAGATAAAGTTTTACTTCATTTGATCATAAAAAAAAAAAAATAAAATAAAATATAATATTTAATCATTCCCCTTAAAATGTATTATAAAACGTAATAATATTCATAATTGTATTTATAGGAATACAAGGGAGATTACAAATTTCTAATATTGTTTACTATGCAAGGCGTTGTTTTAAATTTAGCAAAACGTTCATTATTAATTTCAACTTTTGTATTATATTAAAAATCAATTGTCACGAAATCTAGCCCTTTTACATACATATCTTATGAACTATGTATCTCATATTTTTAAGTAATTTTGTAACTTTTAGTTGTCTAGTTTACAGTATTATTTAAACAAATGCGTCAACTAAAAAAAAAAATTCAACAATGAACATTTACTTCCCTAATATACTTCTATCTTTTTACCTACACTCAATAGGAATTTGAGAGCACTTATCTTAGATTGACTGAATCCTATTATTATACAGTAACTATAAACATGCAATTATACATCATAAGGTGCGATTTATTAGTAACCAATAAGTTGGTCTTCTTCAAGTGTTTCCTTTAGATTCTTCCCCGATAATATCGGCTGGTGTCCTGCTTTCTGTTGTTTGCGTTGTAGAGGGAGGCATTGCTGAAATATTAGGTGAATCCTGCACACTTGGAGACGAAACAGTAGATGCGCTACTGATTTCCATTTTGGTTAAAGGTGGTTCTACTTGCTGACTATGACCTGCAAGTGATATTGTCAGCGCTGATTCGGATGGTTCTGCCTGAGGTTTGCTGGTGGACACTTGAAGTTGCTGCTGCTGATCGAGCAGTTCTCTATCATGGCATAGTCTGTGGGATTTGCACTTATTATGGTGGTTCACGATCTCTAATCGGAAGTTAGAATTTCCCTCTACAAAGGATGTGCGGATATCTGGTATCTCGTTTGACCACCGTCTGCAGTATGTACAGTACATTGTGTTGCTTGTTTCGTCATATTTTAGCCATTCGAATTGATCGAGCCAATTTGCGCGGAATCTCCCTGTTTTCCGTGTTGTTGGAGCAACGTTCCCACCTGCGGATTGATGGTAGCCGTAAACAGAAACTTGGGATGGACCTCGTGAGTTTGGGGATTGGATAACACTTTCATGACGATGGGGCTCGCTCTGATACTTTCCAACCGGGGAGATACGAATCGATTCATTTGAACTCACTAGATATCTGTGAAGAGCACTCTCAGTGTTTCCAACCAGACTTAGTCCAACACCCCCATGCTCAGGGGGTATCCAAGTTTTTATATGTTTCTGTATGGAAGAGAGATGTTGCTGTTGCTGGTGGATTTGATGTAATTGTTTCTCAATTTGTTGAATTGGCTGCTGCTGGCGTTGGTGGAGGGGTGGTGGTTGTGTTTGCGCCATTGATGACTGATAATGCTGGGTTTGATGATAGCTACGTGATTGTTGGGGCTGTGGGTGGTGCTGCAAAGAAATTTGCTGATGGGCAACCGATGGTGTGGTAGTTAACATTGTTATTGTTGGTAACATTTGCTCATTATGTTGCCGAGGACTTCCAAACACCACAGTCTTCTATTTGCCATTTGAAACAAAAAAAAATAAAGTAGAGGCAATGAAATATCAAAACATAAAAATAAGAAGGGAAGGACTCGAATTTTCTATCAAATAAGCCTTTGGCTTGTAAATTATATATTTTTCAAAATTATCACTTTAATGCAGTTTGCCAAAAATTTAATAAATTTTTTTTTGTATGAATGAATACCGAAATATATCTTATTTTGAACAAATCGTATGCCTAATATGCATGTCAATATTATTTTGTTTAGATTTTTTCTTTTTCTCGGTCGATTTGTTGTTCGAAGTACCTAAACTGACGATATGTGTTACTTATCATGAAACCGCGCTGTGGAAAACGCACGGTTTCCACACTAACATCTACGGAAATTCACATATGTGTCGGGTGTTTCAGCAATTTCAGACATTATTTTGCATAACATATTCTCCTTCCATTCCTATTTTTATAATTTCATTTTCCATTTCCGAATTTTTCCAAAACAAGTGCAATCAATAATTTATTATCTTATGATTTTCGTATGAAACAATATTGCGATAGTTCCACAATAGATTTTCTCGACTTACTTCCTAGTGAAGATTACCAGCAGGGGACCAATGATTTCAAAGCTTTTTATGTACATTTTTGATATAAATTTTTCTTTTTTTTTTTCGAAATTATCTACTTCATTCACATGAAAACGAAGTACACTTACAAGAAAATGAATATGAACAGCATGAGCAAATACTAACAAAAAAAGGATAAAAGTTATAAATTGGAACCATCGAACCGGTCCAAAGAAAAAACCTTAACAAAATTAAACGGTAATTGAAAACGATTCTGTAGATTATTCAAAAATAATGTTAGATAGGTTTCTTTTTTTTTACAGAATAGATACGAATTTATTTTTAAAATAAGGATATTTGAATTTGAACAGGGAATATGAAAATGTGGTGTTACTTACCGGCAACAATTCTGGCGGTAATGACGAGTGATGCTGCTGTGCATCCATTAACTCTTGTTTAATACTAAGCGATTGACTGAGACTAGCAGCAGCTCCTTGATTTGACAACGGCGAATCACGTCGCACCGGATCTTCCGAATCGGATTTTGGCACGGGACTTGATTTGAAGTTACTATGAGAGGATGCCTAAAATATGTTTCACGTATTAATTACAAAATAATAGTCATAAACATTATTTTAAGATTTAAGGGGATGTTTTGAAATAAAAGGTCTAAAAAATATTCTTTTTTATTGCTGAAATTGGGCCAATTATAAAAAAATTATCCAAAACTTCGCCAGCCGGTAACGCTAAACTACCCTTCAATCCGATCACACAGACTGCAAACTAAAATGATCATCAAATTCGTACTTTTCTCCCAAACTGCACGTAATCGGATGCATTTTGCCTAACGGCTTGATATAGGTAATAGAGAAAATTTTTGCATATTCACATTTGTGAAACCGCCTAATGCGCGCCGTTGTCTGAACTTTTGGTTATTGCTGGACGGCACTATGAACCAGCGGCAAAATTCTGTCAGGACCTGGTATTGTTCCTGCGAGCAATGAATTTCTGGTGCAATGTTCGAGACCTGGATGAACTTGTATTGGAGGCGTGGAAAAATAAAAAAAATTGTGTAAAATAGAGATTGAAGATACAACAGTTCTTATTATGAGCTTTCGCTGCATCAGTGAATTTGGGCACGGTCTCGAGATTTCGGGAAGTTAATACTTATCAGAAAATATTGAACGGCTCTGCCCGGCAACGAAGCTATGTCGAACGGTAAGACGGCGCTTTGCGTTTGCGTATTTTTCTACTTTGCGATTATTCGCAGCTAATTGTTTCAGGTAACTTGTCATCATTTTTAGTGGATCTGGAGTCAAAAATCTGCAAAATTAGACATTTGTCCCATTAGAACCTAACGCGTAATATATGCATATACTATGTGAGAATATTCACGTTCGCGTGATGCAGGCATTCAAAGTCTTGAATTTGAATAGAAACGACAACTTTGACGTATTATAACTTTGATAGTAATAGGTGCGATTTCCACCAAACTTTGCACGATCATGCTCTATGTTATACCCTACACTATTGCGTGGCGCTAGAATGAACTTAAGGGGAGTTTTGAGGGCAATTATTAACTTTAATTGAACAGATATCGGTATGGAGGGTATTTCGGAGCCCATTCACCATATAGTGGAAGCTTCTTGATTTTTTTCAGATTTTTTCGGTTGGATAGTTCCTGCGCACCTTGGGTAAATTCAAACGCAACTCTCTCTCGAATCCAAAATTTTAATCGCGTTATTGATCCAACATGTTCCTACCAAAACTTGATTTGTGCTTATAGGACTAAATTAACCAATGCATATAGCCTAATAGTATTTTAATCTAACACTTGTTGACAGTTCCAGCAGCCTTATGCCGGGCTGTTGTTAGCCGATGTGCGGGGCTTCAGGTCATACGCCTACTGTATCACCGCCAGCAAACCATAGTGAATACAGCGTTTCCTAGTGCCACCCAACAGAGGTTTCCCTATCATTATTTTGGAGTTGACTTAGCAGAGAGGGTTGCTGCCCCCTGCCTCCTTGCCACTCTTCAGCACCTGTTCTTAGGGACAACGGAAGTTTTTGAAGTCTTTTTTCTGCACAACACACGTCTCGGCTGGGAGGTTTCAAGTTCGGGAGAGTGTCACCTCTCCCGAGTGAGGAGGCCCATTATATATCTTATCTGTGTGTCATTTGTTAGAATGCTACAATCACTAAACTTAGGGATGTGTCTATGCTTCAAACTCAACCTCTAATGGAGTTAGTCTGAATCAGAAAATCCTGCTTGGCACGAAACTTCAAATCCACATTTGGCATAGTCACTTGTATTCGCAACTTTGAGTATATGTTCTCCAGCGACATAACTAAAATGTATCGTCGACTTCTCCTGAAACTCGAGGATCAAATTAAGTTGCGGAGTCTGATGCGAAGCATCTCATACAGGAGTATTACCTTAAAACCGTCACTTATGCAATGAACGGCGTAACCTGGCAGGCGATGAAAACACTTCAGAAATTAACCGAGAATGATGCCCTCGATGGCAGTGACAATGACATCGGAGTATGATTTGGAAGGTTGGAGTGAGAAAGCTTCCCCCAAGTAAATGGGCGGCCAAACGGAGAGAAGTGCTGGGGGGCGCCACATAATGCCTATGTAGATCTACAGAAGAAGTTAAAGCTTATCGATTGGGAGGACATCATTATACAATAACCTTTCTCCTGTCGTTTCGAGCATAATGGGATACTATGGTCTAAGTGCTCAGAGGCTCGGTCACTATCCACTTCATTCTCGTGCTGAGGAGGAAATGTACTTAGAATTGTTGTTCTGCTGGAAGGGAAAGGGTTGTTTTATGTCTAGGGTGGCGTTTTGTAACAAATTAAGGTACAACACATTGAAGTATACTTTTTTCCATGTTCTAGTCAATAGATAACAATTTACTAACTCTGACCGCTTTGAAGCCCGTCACCATGCTTGAAGGTTGCGTGAATGTTGCGAGTTTTAAGCTCCGTATTGACTTACCACAGACACATTGCTCTCCATCAAAGTCAAACAGGTTGCATTTACTTTTGCCAAGGACTGAATACTAAAAGTCTAAGAGTTCTCTAGTATGCTCTTTCACAAAGATAGGCCATTTTTTCGGTTATTTTCGGAGATAAACGATTGGATGGAGGTTACCTAAGTTGGTTGTAAAACACATCGGGAAACTCATAGTGAATTCTTTAATGTAACCTGAAAACAGAGATCCTCGGAATTGCCGTATTTTTGTATTTTTCACCGCTACCAGAAGTGTCCATTCGTCGAAAACCGATAGTTAACCCCTTCCTGCATTGTGCTCCATGCTTAAAGTTTGTTAAGCACTTCGTGGAAAAGTTCGATGATATTATGAAATTACCGGACTACCTTCAATGCTTTCCCGTAAGAAATGAAAGAGGAAACAATATCAGAAACTGTGCAGATGTTGTAGGATAGCGACACGTAGAATCTGGAGTCTTTCACCACAGTGGATGCACTGGATGTCCATACCTATAATAGCGCCTATTTTGATGTACACATGTCTGGTACTTAAGGGTGAACTTTGCTAGCGGAAAGGAAAAACATCAAGGCCAGGAAATGAATTCATTCAAACGTTAATGCTAAGATCAATCCAATTTACGGGCGCTTGATTTGAAAGGGGAGGAAAAGTGAAAATATTTAGTCAGGAGTACTGGACAATGGTAAGTAACCCTTGATGAAACTTATGCTCGAAGCTATGAAAAACCTAATGAGATATGATGATGATGATGATGTTATTATGATCCTTCACAGTAGGTCATTGAAGCAAGAAAGAGGCTCAAAGAAAAACCAAAAGCTGCTAACCTGACAAGGAACTAGCAGGCACCTAAAGAAAAAAAACAAATTGGAAACCGCAAGCTCGGCGTTTCGGAAAAGGATGGTGACCAAGAGAGAAAAGTCCTAGGCCGGGAAAACTAACCTTCAAACCGCAAATAATTGAACTCTCTTTATTAAGAAAAAAAAAGGAAGAGCTACCAAGGAAAAGTTGAAACCTGTTGTCCCGACAGGGTCTCGTGCGATGCTAGCAACCCATAACCGCATTATCATCGACTTAAGGGCAAACGAAAGAATGCAGGAACCAGAGGCAGATCACCTAGGAAAAAAGCAGGCCTCAAAAGCAAAAAGCATATAACAGTTTCTGGAAAAGCAACTAAAGGTTTGAATAGGGGAAAACATGTACCCCAAGTGGGAAGCGAATAACCGAGAAATTGAAAAGATAGAAGTTGGTGCTGACCTAAAATCCAAGGTGGGAATGTCAGCAGAATCCGAATATGGCAGGTTGCCCCTAAAAACCTACGATTTATATGTATGTACAGTGTTGGAAAAACATGGAAAGGATCGATGTTAAGTTTGGCGGGTGGTACCTAAAGGGCCACAGTACAGCTGCTAGTGGAGCCAGCACAGAAGTGGTTGGCAGACGGAAAGGTGCACATTGAATAGGTTGTCTCCGATCAAAGAGAATATATCTCACTTGAAAGAAGTTTGCTACAGTGATAGGGCACGTTGTCAAGGAATGTGACAAGGACTTCAAAAGGGTATTGTGGGGAAGGAAGGAAGGACAGGATAGCAGGCATATTGTCACAAATAACATACGATTGAAGTTTAGAAAGGCGGAACTTGCAATGAGAAAATGAAGTTAATTCGAATAAACCTTAACGATCGCAGGGTCGCTTACGAAAAATAATAGGTAAACCATTGTCTGATTGTCTGTTTTCAAAGGCATGCTTGACAATTTTTTCTTCGCTGCTCAAAGGGGATTCTTGGTTATTTCAACGCGTAGGCCTTTCAATGGAGAACTAGGGAAGCGACCACAAAGGCGGGGTATATCTAACACTTTGGAACAGTTGACGATAATACTGGCCAATGAAGAAGATGTACCGTTGTAAAAAAAAAAAAAAATTATAGGGACTCGGAACAGAGCCTTGTGGGACGCCAGAGGAAGGGGGAAAGGAGCACGATATGCAGCCATCAAAAGAGATGCGGCAGAATTGGTTAAAAGAAAAAGAGACAAGCCATGTTACAAGTGATATGAGAGTGCTGAGGCAAGTGAATTTGCACAAAAGTATCTTGTGATGGACAATGTTGAAGACTTTGAAAAATCAATGTAGATAGTATGCACTTCCTGTCGAGGATGTAGACATTTGCCCACAAAATTGGTGCAGTCGAGCAAGTTGAATGCCATGAATTCCATAATGTTTACCAAAGTGGGCAGACAACCAGTAGTTTTCACACCTTTCCAAGATTTTGGAACAGAAGAAGAGAATCGAAAGAGGTTGGTAATGCTTAGCAAGAGTGTAATCGCCACTTTTGTGGGGCGGTATGATGAAATTTTCTTTACACAGACTACGAACGACTAACGCTCGATTAGGGAAGGAGCAAGGAGGGTAATGACAAATCTATTTTTATTAAAATTATCTTACCTGGGAATCCTGAGTGTAATGTCTCTCCTGTACATTGGCATTATGCGTCGAGGTCAACGAATTATCACAGTTGGATGAGTTTTTACGTCTTCTCTTACTACTAATATTATGATCCACGGGAGTTGTGGACATTTCTCTATCACGATCCCTGTCCTTACTATAATCTTGTTGTAATAAATCCTCACGACTATCAGCACGATCACGTTCCCGATCCAAACCGACACTTGGTGCCCGATCACTTAAGCATAATCCGGTGCTTGCACCTAAACTGCTACTACGATGTTGATCACGATCACGTTCACGATCTCTATCGCGATCGCGTTCTCTTTCACGACTTTCACGCTCAAAATGCATTTTACTTGAAGGCGATGATGCCGCCGATTCACGATTTTTATCATTATCGGTACGGTAATTTAAATTATTATTATCTGTAAGTCCTCGAACCTGTGATAATAGAGAAAAAAAAGCATTAATTAAAAGATCGATTACATGATTTTTTTATAATTTACATTTAATTTTAAGTTAAAAAAAGCCATGCAACAAAGTTGGGGATGAGTTCCATCGAGGAGCCATTTCCCTGGCCAGTTCAAGAGAGTGGGATAGATTCTAAGAATGGCCTCTTTATTTAAGTGACCTCTTTCTAACCTCCCACTTCTACACACTCCTACAATCTATTTCGAAAAGTACTAATCCAAACCTTTCTTTTCACACCATGGCTATATTTGCTGAAAAAACACAACCCTTCTCCACGTATGCCCCCCTTAAGCTCGATACAAAACCTTATCATCCGTTGCTTGCGTGTGGGTTCACGGTTCCAATATTCCACCTATGTTTCTGAGACAAATGCATGTGACAGGAAAATAAGGAGACGGAGAGAAAGACAGACAGGAAGATACCGCAACTTTCAGCGAATTTTCCAAGGGGTTGAAAATACATAATGAAGTGCGAAAACCGGTAGAAACTGCAGCAGTGCAAACAACCCCGAGAAAGCTCTCATCTAAAAGAAGTCCCTGAACTCTCATAGATGCAGCAGCGGAAAGTAAACTCCGAAGCTCTATTGGGGATGTCAGAACCGAAATATCAAGAAAAACGGAGACAACGGTGGCGTAAAATGGCGCAACCGATCAAGATGAGCCGACCCTGCTTCTGAACGGGACGAAGGCTAAGGATCACCAGTGGTACGTAGGTGAAGGATATACACACAATGACCAATGTTCAAACATAAATTGGCCCCGGAAGACAGCTGTAAGATGGGTGGTGAACAAACTTGACAAGGAGGTTTTCAAAGAGGTTCTTCTGCGAAATATAACGCTGGAAAAAAACGTAAATGACAAGGGGTCAGTGATGGGCGAAAAGTTAGGGAGAGCATGTGACGCGTCCATGACAAAGTGTATTGAGAAACAAGTCCCGAACTTTTGGTGGAAGTCTAAAATAAGGGGCTTGCCTCAAGGTCAGAAGGCGCAGTAGGAGAAACAGATTTTGATTCGGATACCAGCAGCTACATAGGCGCGGAGAAAAATTGTATCAAAAATTAAAGGCAAACGCTCTTCACCAATGGCTTGCCCGAACTTGCTACACGAAATAGTGCCGAACGATATATCTCGCAAAATTTGACTAGTGCTAATCTATCTACTGTTCTGGTAGACTCTGTCAAAGCTCCAATGGTAAGTAAGGAAAAGGTTCTGGAAGCTGCGAAAAATGAGCGAAAATAAGATGTTTGTCCCGAATAGTATCACCAATAACATGGATATTAGGAGCAAAAATCGGACGGTCGAATTAGGTTAACACTTCTGTTGTCAAGGCAGAGGTCTTGCCAATAGAAACAGTCTCTATGCCAAGGCTAGAATTTTCTCGGATCCAATTAAGAGCTCAACTGATTCAATAAGTGGTAAGTAATCATCAAAGTGCTAAACGGAATCATACAACGTAATATCATTGAAGTATGCCCGCTGTCATTGGAACAAACTTGTAGGACTTCTCCGGGATCCGACCGGAGAAAATACGGTGCACGCATGATTGACAGCATGACAGGACTCGATCTTAGTTGACGCACCGGGCCTACCAGGGATGGAGCAGTCCAGGGTGCTTAATGGGGGATACGAACCCATGCGTACAAAGGATTGCTTAAACCTCACCAAAAAGAACCTCCGAATCATAGTGGGAATTCTCACTGGTCATTGTCGGCTGAACTATCATCTAGGGAAGCTAGGGATATCTACGGATACTGCCTGCAGGTTCTGTGAGGAGGAGGATGAAACCTCTATGCACGTCCTGGGACAGTGTCCGGCACTTGTGCAAAGTAGGTCGATACATCTGGGAGAACACTTAAAACCAGATGTAAAGCTGAAACTTCTGGAAGTGGGGAACATACTAAAGTTCCTAACGGTTACAGGTCTGCTTGAGATACTATGATCAACAGGTACACTATAACCAGTAAAAGGGGCACAATAGTTCTTCAAGGATGCGGTGCGACTTTCCCTTAACAGGATAATAATAGTTGGCGCATCAGAATGCAGACTCGATCCGCATTAGAAGGCGTGATAATCTCGGAAAGGTGTTTCCTTATCTTTTATGCGGTTGTATGTAGGAAAAGATATAACGAGCAGATTGGGGAATTTAAGGAGTCGGACAGCACAATCCGGCTTTACCCAAACGAGGCATCTATGAAATTACAAAAGTGGTAGACAGCTTCTTCACTATTGGTTTAGTCCATCTTCAAGTCGATGAGCATCTTGGACTCTTTTAATCCTAAACAAAATTTCCTTTGAGGTTCTTGCCCAACATAATTCATTCCCACTTAACGTTTGGAAATGAATAGAAAGCTACAACCAACAACTGGCCATCATTTTCGGTCATGATGATACCAGGGCAGAGGTAAGGCAACGGTCGATGAGCTTCCACTGCCTTAGACGAAACCGTCAGTCATTCCATTTGTTGCAGCAATTTTTGAAGTTTAACAGGCTGTGGTGGGCAAGTTATTTGGTCCGAATGGACGAGGAAGACACTGGCCAGAAAGCCTATGAGGACAATATCTGTAGTAAGGGACTGTAATGACTAAATTGAATTGGTAATCGTAAAAAGACTATCCTGGTTGGGCGGACTCGACCTTGAGGAGAAAGTTACCCCAAAAACGTAAAAATTTGACGAAACTGACCGTGAAGGTCTGCCCACAAATACTGAAACTCCACTGAAATGTCTCGTCGACATGCTGTAGATAAGTTCGAGAATGTGCGACGTCCTTTTGAACAGTTTTTCAAAGATTATTATACAAAACTTCATGTGCCCTTGAATCGATGCGTGAGCCCGCATCGGAACTTGAAAAACAACACAATCACTGGGATATCATACGAACCTAGCGAAAGAAGAAAACCAATGGTTCGACAACGTGCATGGAGCCGTAAAACTCGAGGCCTGAATGCCGCGATCGAGAGAAAAAATCGAGGGCGGATGATATCCTCAATAGATGCTTCATCTGCGTCAGACCGGCATGGCGTGGCCATTAAAGTTCGCTGTCTCTACATCCTCAGGCCATGAAAACCGAGGGTGCTCATTTGTTAAAGCGAGTTTCTCGGGTTAAGCTGGAGAAGGGAAGGAAGGGCTTCTCAAAGATTTAAGTGAAGTTCATGTTATAATGTCATATTTCATGTTCATCTCCTTCAATTTCAGGTTTCGAGAAAGCACGCTGGCTACTCCAGCAACCGATTCGAATCAGCTTTTACCTACCCGGGTTCAAGGTAAACATAAAAGCAGTAGCAACGAGAATGCCGAGCCAATGTAAACTACATCCGACATAGCTAATAAGGTCTATGCCGCACTTGCGCCAAGTATTGTGGAAACAACATCCTCGCTTTCAGCAGCGGAAACCAGTTTAACTCAGTTAGTCCAGCAATTATCAAGTCAGCTTGCGGAGCTGCGAACGGAGCTACACACGGTCAAAAAGGAGTCCCAACCCCAGAATTCTTCCGGACATAAACATCGACGCTCTCATTCTCGATTGCATTCACAGCCAAGATCCGGAAGTCTTCGTCCCCAAGGTATGTGCTGGTATTACTGGAGATTTAATGGCGAAGCCACCAAATGCGTGAAACCGTGTAACTGGACTTCGGCAAACGCCATTGGAAGCCGTTAAAAGTGGCAAACTCATAGACACAGATAACGATATATAAGTTTATCTGCGCTCGAAATTCCAAGGATCATGTAGAAAGGAGTTTAAAGCTTTCGACTGCCAAAGGAACACCAATTACCACATACGGAATCGTTAACCTCATACTCAACCTCGGCCTTCGACGGGTTTTACCATGGGGATTTTTTATAGCGGACATTTCTAAACCCATACTTGGAGCAGATTTCTTAGCACATTGCGAATTCCTTTCACATCTTCAGCACAGTTGTCTTTGCGATTTAACAAATTACCTTACTTGCCAAGGAGAATGTATAATCCCGATGATCACCACAATCGCTGGAGGAATTCCTTATCATGAGTTCCCAGAAATAACTCGTCCAGACGGACCTGGAGAAAGGGCGTATCGCCGAACTAAGCATCATATAGTCACAAAGCCAGGACCACCAGTTGCTTTAAAAGGACAAACTGAACATCGCGAAGAAGGAATTCAATACCATGATCCAGCTAGGATTGGCACGTCTATCAAATAGTTCGTGGGCTGCACCCTTGCATATGGTGGCTAAAAAGAATAACGAGTGGAGACCGTGCGGAGATTATCGCGTACTCAAGGTCCGTTTGGCACATCCTAGATTTCGCCCAAATGCTCATGGTAAAACTACCTTTTCAACAATTGACTTGGTAAGAGCATTTAACCAGATCCCAATAGCTGAAGAGGATATACTGAAGACAACCATCACAATACCGTTTGGCCTTTACGAGTTATCGTTTCTGATATGCCTACGGAATGCGGGGTAAACGCTCCAACGATTCATCAATGAGGCTTTGAGAGGTTAGGAATTCTGCTATACCTACATCAATGACATATTAGTCGCTTCGTCTTCACATGGAAAGCACGTCAGCCGCTTCTGGCTCTGTTCCAAAGGTTGAAACAATATGGAGTAGCCGTGATTCCAAGCAAATGCATTTTTGATCAACACGAGGTTAGCTTCTTAGGATACCTTGTCTCAAAGTAGGGGACACGTCCCTTGCCAATCAAAGTCAAAGCGATCCCATCATACCCGCAACCAACCAACGTGAAGCAGCTTAGGGCATTCTTGGGTATGTTTAATTTTTACAGAAGGTTCATACCCAGAGCAGCAACAATACAGGCACCACTCAACGAGACTCTTCATGGCAAAATTAAAGAAAATTCACCAACTAAATGGACCAGCAGCTTTTGAAGCTTCCACCGCCTTGGAACAGGTGACACTGTTTGCACATCCAAAATCTGACGCACCCTTGGCCATTTTCTGCGTTGCATCTGACTTTGCGATTGGAGCAGTTATTCATTCAGTCCGCAGACGAAAAGCTCAAAATGATACAACAGGGAAATACAGGGTTTTGACTAAAGCAATTCCAGGTTCCGGGTGTCAGCTGCAAGCTATGGTGTTATGTATTCACTGGTACCATCCGACCTTACATCACTTAACCATTCCGAAAAACTGTTTTCAATAGCTTGCACTACTTATCCCAACCAGGAACAAACGCCAACCTTAAACTGGTAACACAGAGGTATGTTTGGCCATTTATTAAAACCGATTGCAGGAATTGGACGCGAAGTTGCAATAATTGTCAGCGATCAAAAGTGACTCATGCGACTGCACCAGTCGGGACCTTTGCGCCACGATCATCTAGATTCGAGTATGTTCATCAGGATTTTATCGTTACACCGCATTACGAGGGGCAATGCTACTGCCACACCATAGTAGACCTTTTCTCACCATGACCGAAAGAGGCACCAATCCTCGATCGAGAAGCTATCACAGTTGCCAGAACTACAGTATAACATACGGCAGCTAATGGAAGGTCGAGTGTTTTCACCGTCAGCTCAAAGCGGTAGTAAGATGTCACAATAGGCATTCGCACAGCTTGGAAGGAAGACCTCGGCGTGACTGCAGCAGACATGGTGTATGGTGAGCCATTACGCTTCCCAGGCCAATTTTTCAATTTACAGTCCAACAACGAGCAAGTATACAACTCTAATTTCAGTCAATGGGAGAATTCAAAGATCTGGCAACAAGAAGCAATGTCTTCATCAATGACGATGGTCCAAAGAAAATACTCCAACATCCATACCAGGGACCATATCGGGTGGTTAGTAGAACGAATGACTTCTTTAAAGTAGAAGTGACCGCATGCATCATTACAGTATCTATTGATCGACTCAAGCCTGCTTATGCTATGGCCGACGATATCGAAGAGAACCCGATCTCGGACCATAACAGGAAGTCTCCTTAGCAATGCCCACTCCCGAGAGAGATATCCGAAAAATCGTTCAAGTTCCCATTCAACAACCTGAAGTGGGAAACTCAATGAATTTTGGCGGACGGGTTAAATTTCACAGCTGACGTCACGACACGGCTAGCTAAACCATCTACCGAAGTGAACTACTCCCTAGTTAGCTAGTTGCTAGAGGGTAGAAGAGTCAGTCTACTCACAGCTCTCACTTTGTGAACACCACAAGGAGAAGCAGAATGGATATTGAATTTAAATAAACAGACCGCATATATAAACACGGCTTTCATTCAACTTCTGCTATTTACCTAACCTAGCAATTCCCAAATTATATTTTGCATTGGACCGGCCTTTTTCCAATAATAATATCTCAGCATTCCCCACAATATTCCAGCATTCACAGGTATAGCATTTCGCCATAGCCCAATAAAAACGCTAAAAATACATTTAATAATATGCAGCATAATCAGGTCTATAGTAAATACAAAAACAAAAAAGGTTAATGATCACCTTTGAAATATTTGCATAATTCTTTGTATGTATAATATGTATTTTGAATTAAGCGCATGTCTGGATGGGAAGTAGAGAATTCAAAGGAGGATAACCGAGATGTTGAAGGAAATAGAGTAAGAAAAAGGAAGAATGCTGCATTCTATCAAATAACTCTTTTGTTAGTTCGTCACAGGACAAAGCGATCGTAATATAGTTTAATTGGTCCTTTTTTTATTGAAATTTCTATTTCGGGCCCTAGAGAATACTTCGGACTCGGGGAGTATACCCCCTTTTCTACCCCACCGCTCGTCAGGCCTGCATCCATGACATGACCAGGATTTGAACCCGGTGTACAAATTAAATGATTGGCACTCAATCAACCCAACCATTGCACCGTTACTATACCTTTAACTTAAATCTCAATAATTTAATCTAAATATCTTTAATACTTACTTGAAGACTTTCTGCTGTTTTAAGAAACATCGGTAATGAACTTTGGCCAACATTTACTTCGCCTTTGTACATGAAATCAAGTAATGACCGCATTTCTGAATATCGCACATCTTTCAAATAAATTATAGGATGGGGATGATTATTTTGTAGGAAGATAGTTTCAAAGTATGGGCTACATGCTGACAGTATTGTTTGATGTGCCTGTAAGGACGAGAAAAGAGAAAATTGTTAGATGTCGTCATTTATGATAAATAGCCGGCATGCTTGCAACGTGAATATTTTTACATTTTCCTGTTTTTTTTTTTTTTACTTTGTTTCTCACAAGCACGTAATTCATAAAGTAAGCTGTTATTTTCTTGGATCAGATTTTTATGTCAGCCAGGTAAACGGGAAAATTTAATAAAAGTGCATGTAAGAGATGGAGATGGAAGGGATGTTTTTCTTGATGCTGGAGGAGAGCCTCTTGTACGTTCTCCAGCATAAATTATGGCTTTAAGTTTAGTTAACTCAACAATCATCTTTTTATTTCCAGTTTTGTTAGACTTTGGATATATAAGATTGTTTTTTAAATTAAGATTTTTTTTCATTTGTGGTTTGAATTACTAAAAGGCTGACATCCTGTCCCTTCTGCCTCTTGCTAGAAAAGTATCTTCACTGAACGTATATAGGACGGAAAGGATCCTTGGAAAATTCACGAAGCGTTAAATATGTAAAACCATTTCTTACCTTAACAGTTTCGCCTTCACATGCCAACGTGACATCGCAAAGTGCCTCCCTTTGAAGCAGGGAGGTAAGCACACCTGTTAAATTGGTCGGATGATTGTTCCAGCGAAGACAGAATTGCTGGTCCATTGCTCCTTGGTCAGTGCTGTACCTGGAATAAGAGGAAAATAGGAAATATTTAGATGCCTTGCGTTTTAGATATAAATAAGATAAACTGTTAATTTGGAGCAGACAAGTGATGATGGGTTTTTTTTTTGTGTATTAAGAGTTTTCCTTGATTGGTAGTTTAGCTAATTTTTTACAGGTTTTGGTAGACCCAGTTCTAACTGCTCTAACACACTTCAAGGCGCTGATCGAATATGGATTGTTGCGCCAACGATTATTGTTATTAATGGTTCCAGCGGCATTGTATATGCCATAGAAAAATGAGGTATAACCAGTCCTGGGTCAGGATGAGAACTGACGGGTTCGCCCAGGGCAGAGCTAATTCTTCAGAAATTGCCTCACCTTTGTCCTCACAAGCATGACGGGAAGTGCTTCTTAGATGTTGTTCGTAACCTTATAAGTATCCACATAAATAGCACGGGTGTGAATTATATTCACGGTGATTGATGATGGTGATTGATTGAACTTCCACTTTAGGGACGTTACCACTGACATTCAATATGCGACCCCAAAACGTTAATCTACACAGCCCAGTTGGGCTCCCTAAAATAGCCCATCTTGCCTTTTAGTTCGTCTTTGGAATACCAGATAAAAGTGACAATTAGTCTTTCAAAATTTTTCACTAGACTGGACTGCACCTAGAATGATTCACTTTTGGAGCAACAGTCAAACGCACCTGATGGCCTATAAGATAGGTGTGTCTTTATGTGACAACTGTTCCTCGCTGCACTTAAATACGGGTGGACCAGATCAATGCTACTATTCACTTCCCTCCTGGGCGAGATGGTGCTCAGCCGTCGTTGATCAAGAAACTTAATTCGCAGAGGATTTCCCACCTATCTTCAACATTTTAAGTCCATTACAGGTTCGCGAAACTTGTTATGGTCGGCATAACTGCTTAGCCAAGAAAATAATTTGAAGAGTTACGGATGTTGGTAGCATACCGAGCGACATGGGTATACTTATCAGGTGCTGCCCCGTCGTGGTACTGCGAGCGAATTCACAGGACTCATCAGGTCTATGAATTCGGCCTTTTGATGACTGTTGTTGGCAGCTCGAAGCACCATGAACAAGCACCTGTTGAATATGCTTATAGTGTGGAATGAAGCAGCCAACTGGGGTATCTTTTATCCAGCTTGGATTAAATCAGCCAAAAAGATATCACTTTTTTAGAAAAAAGTCAATATCGTAGATAGTCTGTTACACTCAATATGACTTGGAGCAATTGGTTGCAGGCTTAGGCTTCTGGCTGATTTCTTGATTCAATCTTGGATTTTTTGTCACACCAGTTGAATTCGGGCATCCACGATGACATAGTGCAATGCGGGTATCACTACTGGGGATAATTTTTGATTTAGACGGTAATTGGTAATTAATGGTCGTAAAGCGGCCAGTCAACAGGAGTGAGGGAAGAGAGTGACTCTCCCTGCGTCTACAATAGAGAAACTTTCATAAAATTAGTTTAAATGTGTAATTTGGTGGGAGGCGCATAATTTTCATCCCCGGCTCAAATCTCCTTCCTCTGATTCTAGAAGAAAGGAAAATATGGGTAATATGAGAACTCTACCTCGGCGTGTGTTTGAAAATTAAGGGGCTTTCGGATTAAAGCGTCGATGCGACTTTTATAGGAATAAAAAAGGACTTGATCGCAAATGTATTTGGAGCGGATCTTTGGAGTGTTGGCGTAGGACCTTGTGTTCTCTTAGTTGGAAGGAGATCTATCGAACCAAAATATAAATTTGAAAATGAAGCTTCAATGCATGTGTCATCGTTGATGGGGAGCGTAATATTGGGGATGATTCGGATCAATCGCTACGGCAATTTCGATAGCAATTTATGATCATCAGCCCAGATTTTCTCCGGTCTAAAAACATCCTAAAAGTTCCAGGGGACGAAAAACTGATTGTTTTGTAGAAATCAAAGGAAGGGACTACTAACAACTGTTGTACGTGTAGAACAGCAGCTGGCTTGGAAAATTTTAATTTTCAAAGTATGACGGCAAAGGAGAGCTGTTTTTTTGGGCCATTTTGAAGAATATACTTTCCTTCAGCTATCCGTAGAGAGCTCTGAGGGTGGCTATTTTAACTCATTTGGTAATTGTTGTCATACTTGTGGTTCCCCCCTTTTACTTGCCTCCTTGTAGGGAGAAATCAGATCATATGGTTGGAAAAGTCTTCTGTCCCGCAGCTAGACAGCGACTCTATTATAAAACCCAATTCAATTTTAGTTTGGTTCAAAAGTTGCAGTGGTTTTAGAAAAATACCACCTAGGCGGTGAGTTGATAAATGGTAGACTTTGTTTCAAAAATATCAACAACGGTGGTCCATGGGTTTGCTGAGTTCAAACGCAGATGTTGTTCAACACTATGGGCGCCGAAGTGTCGAATAGGTTTGGCCAATCCAAGAAGACTACATACAGAAGGTGCAAGTCGAGTTTCTAGGTGGTACAGTTAACTGACGTGTGTATCAATGACGACTAAATAGCTTTGTTGTGTATGCTTCTCTCTACCACCAGCGTAAATGCGGCATATTTTTCACGCGCAAGTGATTCATCAATGTCCAACTTGTGCAATGCTTTTCGTCAACCATATAAATTCAAGCAATACGGCGGCAGACGAATCTCTTGCATGTAGCATACTTGGGCCAGTCTAAGAAAAAGCGCGCGAAATAGCACAGATTGAAATAGGATTCGATTATATATTGACATGAACATTTGGGTTCATCGTAGCAAGTACTCTGGAAAATGGCTACAAAATCTAATTGTTTGATTTGAAGTTCCTTTTTTCACCACTTCTTCCATGATCTCCTAACTCAACATAATTGTCCAGGCCATCTCTATAAATTACTGGTTAAAAATTCCAAAGTCTTCGCTATCTAAGACAATTTAAAGCATCGAATGGTGATGTGATTTGTAGCAGATCTACCGTCCCACAATCGCGATATTCGGTGAGTTGTTCAGGGCTATATATGCGATTAAGCTGTTTGTTCTGTGTTGTCAAGGTAATTCAATTTAGCTATATTTAGGTTCTGACGGGCGTGCACGGTTAAATTTGGCCACTTTTGAGGTTTGCTTATCGATAGTCGACCCAGGGATGTACCACGGTGGAACAGGAACCTCGCCAGAATCAGAATAGAGGTACGAAAAGCCTTCAACCAGGCAGAACAAACCGGGAACTGGCAGAGGTACAAAAATGCACTGGCTGCGTTTAGCAACGCGATCAGGGAAACAAAACGGAACAGCTTCAGGGAATTCTGTGAGGGGATCAAACAGATCACAGAAGTAACCAAACTTTACAAGGCTGTAGCCAAAGAGGGGCAATATCCTCTGTTTGTTTGAAGAAAGAAGATGGGACATTTACCGAGAATGAGGAGGACAGGGTACATCTGCTTCTTAGAACTCATTTCCCGAGACGTGGACGTGCTAACAAATACTAGAATACAGGTCAGGGTTACGCGGACGACATTGTTTTAATCTGTAGGGGCAAATATGAGGATACCATATGTGATAGAATTCAAATTGGACTAACCCTTAGTGCCAGGGAGGTGGGACTGCCGATCAATTCAGCGAAAACCACCATGGTACCATTCACTAGGAGTCGCAACCTTGATCACCTGAGAGCCATAAGGTTACATGACATGGAGGTGAAACAGAGGTCAAAAATTTGGGAATTACGCTAGACCAACAATTACTGTGGAAGACACATGTCGGAAACACTTGACGGAAACCCAAGAGGGTTTTGATGACTTGTAGGTCGATAGCAGGAAGAAAATGAGGTTGCAGGCCGAAGATACTATTATGGATATATACTGCAATAGTAAGGCCAATGATTACCTATGTGGCGGTAATCTGGGCAGAAAGAACCGGCCTCAGCTTACAAGCCACGGAATTACCCAAACTCCAAAGATTAGCTTGCGTGTGTATCAGTGGGGCAATGAAGACATGCCTGACGGCATTCCTGGAGGGTCTTCTGGGATTAACTCCTATCCATCTGCACATACAGATGCAGGCAAAGAGGGTAATATTCAGAATGCCCGGGAATATCAGTGAGGCGAGGAGCTGCTTAACTCGAAGGAAGATTGATATTCATTCTAGGCGGTATCCCGAATTACTGATACTAAAGGATAACATGACAACGAGGTTTCACTTTGATAAGAAGTTTGAAACACGTTGGAGTAACAAGACAAACTAGGAGAGCGTAGCTGGGACATACGGCGTAAACCAGGAACTGATTACTTGGTACACTGACGGATCCCTCACAGCAGAGGGTGCCGCTGTCATTGGTCCAAGGAAAATATACTTGGGTAGGTACACTAGCATATTTCAGGCGAAAATATGCGCCATAGACAGATGCGCCTCCTTTAATCTTTAAAGGGGGCAAAACACTGCTATTCTCACCGACAGCCAAGCAGCAATCAAGGCACATAGGTCCAACCAGGTGAACTCTAAACTGGTATGGGAATGCCTTGTGAGACTGAATACACTGGGCTCGTTCAATAAGGTCTGGATACTCTGGTTTCGAGGCCATACTCGGTTGGAAGGCAATGCCGCAGCGGACGAACTAGCCAAGAAGGGAGCAGGGACGCCTTTACACGAGCCAGAACCCTTCTGTGGAATCGGAAACGGTTCCATGGCTATGACACTAAAAAATGAAGAGGACGGTTGAGGGAACTATACTGGGCGGGCCTACCAGGTATGGAGCAGATCAGGGTGCTTATTGGGGGATACGAACGCATGCGCACAAAAGACTGCTTAAACCTCCGAATCATAGTGGGAATTCTCACTGTCGGCTAAACTATCACTTAGGGAAGCTAAGGATATCTATGGACACTGTCTGCAGGTTCTGTGCGGAGTGTGATGAAACCTCTATACACGTCTTGGGACAGTGTCCGGCACTTGCGCAAAGTAGGTCGAGATAAATGGGAGAACACTTAATACCAGATGCAAAGTTGAACGATCTAGATGGTAACTTTGACACCCTCCAACTTCTAGAATCCTTATAAGTTTCTTTTGTATGTCAGGGTTCAGTCCTTTTTTGTGTACTTGTAGGAGGAGGAGTAAAATGAAATTTCAGTAGTTAAGGAAGCGAACCGAGATCCATTTGTTGCTCACCTCCTGAACTTCCTCAGTGTGTTGACGAACTGTCGACTTCATGATACCATTAGATGACATGTTGTTGGGGGTTAGCTGGGTTTATCAGGTCGGTTTAGGAGTTTCCAATTTGTTTTCTAGATGTCTGGAGCTAAAGAAAATGTCGAGTGTATGGCTTTACCGAGGAATTGGATGCCTAAAATTATGGCATCCCCACTTAAGTGAGAAATCGTTTTCAGGGAAGGGTAGGATTTTGTGTTAGGCGGTAGGGTAAAATTACTACTGATGAGGATGGGGAGAGTGAAGTAAGATAGGTTAACGCTGGACCGTGAGCTGTTGGAAAAATTGTGGAAATTCTCTCCAAGGCTGTTCAAATATCCACTGATTCAAGCTCCTGAAGGTTACCAAAAGTTGATTCCATAAGAATTTCTTGGAAATGAGAATGGCTTTACTTACCAAGGAAGAGTGCACTCAAGGATTAGTCTGTGGTTGGCCAGTTCGGAAAAGGATCAAATTAAATAAATAAATTAAACTTATATTGGAGTAAAGGCTGGTTTCATTAGGTTGCAATAGGTGTGACGTGAGTAAGATAAAAAATAGCTCCAACTCCTGCTTGCAAGTCTGGCCTATTATGGACTTGGTCTAGTAATTCTTGAACTTTTTGTTTGAATAATTTGTGATTTAGAAGATTCTTCTTTTAAATTAATGGACAAACATTATGTATTTATTCTCCCCAAGTATTTCAATAGTTCGTGAGTCAGATGTTCTCTTCTTTAGATTGTTACTGCAATGAACAAGGGAGCAACTTGAAATATCGATATTTGTGAACAATAAATATACCGTGTTTGCCCATTAATTTAAAAGAATAAAAATGTTTATTCCAGATGTAGGTTTGTAGGTTTGTGTATTAATTCGAATATTTAGCAATGTATGGTATTATATTTAAATTAAATTATTTTTATTTTGATTATTTTTTAAATTTAGGGGGATGAATCGACTCAATCTCGGGTTTTCAACTTGAGCAACTGTTTCAGAAATTAATTTAATTTAATATTTAATTTTTTAAATATTTGAAAAGTAGTGATATATTATTTTATTATTTTTTTTTTAATGATTCATTAAATAATTTGTTTTATCAAATCAATTTGATAAACAAATGATTTATTCATTAACAAACATTTTTAGAAAAATTCTATTATTATTATTATAACTTTTTGATATTTGGCCTACTATTTTCGAAATATGACATATTTGCCTCTTTTTTATGCTAGTTTTATTTATAGATGAATGAAATGTATCATAATAAAGAATATTGTGCCCATTATCTTTGAAACAAGTAAAATGTATCATTACTAAAGTTCGCAGTGATTGAATTAGGAAATATTTATTTCTGGTTTTTGTTTAATACAAACGCACGTTATGTGACTATTCTAAACTTTACATGAGTATATTTAATGAAAATGAAAGAACTAAAGAGAATCCATTGAAATATCCACGTGTAAACAGTAAAAACATTTTATGGGATGATTTAATTTAATGTTAGATTTGTTTATTTGAGTGTTTTGGAGAAAGTTCATGTTACAGGCATTTGGAGGCTAAGTAAATATAAATAGAATGAGTATTATCCAGTTTTTGTATAGATCAGAAATAAACTTATATACATTGAACTGAATGATATTAGATATATAAAGCTCAGAAGAGATTTGCAAAAGAAAACGGAGGTAGATAGGATCTAGTTGAAAGTGGTTTCTTATATATAATTACAAAACTAGACAATATTTAGTTCAAAATGGCTCCTAAATTGTAATAAATATAGAATTTATATCTGATATATGTATATAGGTAATTGTCAGGTGATATTTAATAGAAATTTGAAATTCCGTTAAGCGCATTTAATCGAAGTCAACTATTTTTTTAAGTTTAGTCAGTATTCTTGGAAGTTAACTATTTATCAAAATCAAAAAAGCCCTGATTAGTGACAAAACTCCATAAATCTAACCACATTTGTTATCAATAAACTTGTTCCCCAAGCACGTGTAAGGTAGGAAAAATATAAAAAAGCAAACTAATATCTTTTCAATTCAATATCTTTCTTTGCTTTTTTTCTTCTTTTTTTAGTGTCAAAACAGATAGTAGATATGTAAACAGTTAAACCAGTTTAGATAGGGAGCCGCAGCGCCTCGATGTCATTACAAAGCTAGATGAGATGCGATAACATAGTCGAAATTTCTATAATTCTTTACACTTATACTTTGCAACATTTTTTTTTTATATATTTTGAGACATGAGCAAGCACTTTATCAATTACTATCATGAAATTCAAAATATCGTAGATAACCAAGCAAGAAGTATGAAAAAAAATACAAATAATAAAAGACAAATATTAATTATTAAGTAACATATACTTAGAAAGAAAAATGAAAACGTATGAGGAGTACAAAAGTGAAAATTTTGAGTTCGGGGAGATAATCATTATCGAAATCGGATGATTAATGTCCGGTTGGTAGGTCCAAGGGAACGGAATATATCAAAGAGAGAGAGAGTTCAAAAAATATAAAAGAAATACAAATGGCTGCTGGTTTTAATATTTGAACTAAATCTATTTTTAGTTGCAGAATATATAAAACTTTTTTTTTTCCTTTCGTTTGATAACATTAAGTTGACATTTTGGTCTCGCAGCAATGAAAAGGTTTATGCAAGAAAATATTTTTATATGTTTTTGTCTTGAACTTTAAAACTTTTTCGGGGTCAGGTCGACGCAGTTTGCTAAAACTAATCACCCCTAAATGAAGTTATCATTTGAACTAGGATTTGATTAGATTAGATTATCATCAGCATGATATCATTGATCTAGGCCTTGCCTTAATAAAGGGCATTAAATATCCCAGTTTAACGCCGTGGTCAACCGGGGGGCTGGAGCTATTAGGGATTACAGTTGGCCGGTGTTCTGATCTACTTCATCGCTTCATTTGAGCCAGGGTCTGTCACGTGTTCCTTTTTCAACTATAGATATATGGATTATTCTCATTCATACGGATTAGATAGGGTCCACAGTCTCCTCTCCGTATTGTCACTTTACTTATTTGATTTTCAATGAGACTGTGCTTCAGTTTCTTCATCATCACACTTAATTCATGCAAGTGATAAGTCTATAGCAGCGGGGTAGCACAAGGATGAAGACAAACGTCCATGGCAAAGCGTAATTTTAACTAGGGGCAAAGAGATCGGGAGACTGATGGTCAACCAACTCTGCCAGCGCACCCCCAGATTAGTAGGTGGCATTAATAAAAGACAATAATGAAACGAATGAGATCGAGAGACGAATCATGCTTTCTGACAAAACATATTGTATCACCTTGTGCTCTAACAAATAAAAATACACCCAGAAGAACAACACCAACAATTTGCAAGACATCAATTTGGTCAAGTGTGTGCTAGGGTAGTGACATTTGGACGATGAATCAGACCGAAAGACAGGCAATCAACGCCTTAGAATAGTGAGTCCTCAGGCGAATTTTATGGTCATTGGGGAGAGTGAATTTTTATATGAGGAGCTGGAAGCTATCAGCCAATCTTTTTGCGAGATTGCAATCAGGGCGGCAATGCTTCTGTTTTTTTTGTATCTAAAACTCTTTCTAAAGGGAGTTTTACTTTGTGGAGCTGGATAAAGATTTTTACTCACTAGGTGCCAATTCCAAACTCACAGAAAGAGTTAATTCTTTACAAAACGGGCTACAATCATGACCCATTGCGTGGCAATCAATCATAAGTAAACATAGCAACCGATTTAGCTGAGTCGCCTCGCTGCGCATGCCACCAAATGGAAAACTTTTTCGGGATGGAGAATAAAATGAATGATTGAGGTGGGAAAAGAAATCGTAAGCTGTTAATAAGGTCCTAGGGATTCAATGTACCCGCCGTGTAGGCATAATCCCACGGTCCTCTTGGAGCACGGATTGATTTGAAGACCAAAATCACAGCCGTACTGGTTTATACTGATAGCAGGCATGCGGCACCCGAGTTATACAACGCAACTCTACGCATGAGCTCCAAGGAGTGCTGCTCGCGATGTAGATATAACCACAACCACCATGAAACTCCACAATAGGCTAACCGCAAATAACCGGGCCGAGAGCAAATCGTCCAGGAATTCTCCTAGAAAATTTGCTCTCAGAGGGCCATCCCGGTTCCCGTGGTACCAGATAACCTCCGGTGAAGCTTCGTGGCAAGAGCTACTTCAGATGAGTCCCTTGCAGACTCGGGTTTGATCACCCTCCACGAGTACGTGGGGATCGTACTCCTCAACGGACTGACTGGAATTTGTGTCCTTTTCACCAGTCAATTACCGCTTTGCGTACAGTTAAGCCCTCGAATGTTTAACGTAGGTACCTGCCGCGGAGACTTAATCCTACGGTCTTCTTAAGACACGGATTGATTTTGTGACCACAATCTGAGCCCCGTTGGGACAAGCAACAACGGTACCAGTCTATAGCAAGTGCATGGCTTAGCATTCATACTGGTGGATGCAAGACATACCTGAATCTCTACCGAACTAAGGAGTACGGTACCCGTGTTGAAAAGCAACACCACGCCGAGGCCCGAAGGTCTTTTCTCGCTTGAGCATAACCACAACCCCCATGAAATTCCCACTAGGAGGCCTACCGCAAATAACCGAGCTGTCCCCACATACAACAGGAGTTCATCCGAAGTATGAGGGTCCAGGAGCTATCCCGGTTCTCATGGTACCAATATACCCCTGGTAGTGTTTCGTGACCCATTTGCCACTTCAGATGAGTCCTCGTGCAGACTCGGGTCTGATCGCCCTGATTAGGTCTTTGGAGCATTCGCCTACTGCATCACGGCCGACAAGCCAAAGTGAGTACAGCGTCTCCCGGTGCCACCATTATGGAGGTTCTGCTCGGTAACTTGGTTTTGGTTTGGCCGACTGGGTTGCCGTCCCGTCTTCCTCACCGCTACCTCTGAGCACCCGCTTTGCGTACAATACAACACGGAAGACGCCACAAGATAACACTAACACAAAATGCGCAAGACTGGTGGCTGTCCACCACGGTCACTATGGTCATCCGCCCATCATACTGCAACCGAAGCAGCGTCGAGGAATTCCCTCCTTCTGAGTGAAAGTACACGGTATTTCTAGCGATTAAATTATTTGAAATAATAAAAACATGCTTTTTCTATTCGCTAATGTTATTTATTGGTCTTGCAAGTACTGATATTTCGGGAACGACTTTCTGTCTTCATCAGTCCTCCTTCGTCGGAAGGCAGCACGCGCGTATTCATTAGCCCATCGAAATGTATCACTGCTAGCAAAGGACTGGCTAAAATCATAGATACCGTTCACCACGTGAACGCCCATATCATTTAGATCAGTCAGTATATGACGCAACTTCCTTTGGCAGACAGATTTTTGACGTATTCATACGTGACTCGACCTTTCTCACATTCGTTCCATCTAAGCTGCCACTTAGATGTCACACTCTCACCTAACAACTTTTTACCAGCAATTGGTCCAAGACCCTTACCCTGATCCACACTTACTAAATCCGTTGGCAGAAAGAGTATCCTGTAGGCCATGATACGCCAGATCAAGGGGAGGAGCAACCAACAAGACTTGTGTGACGTTAAGCGAAACCATATGACACACAAGAAGGCAAGCTTGTTGACAACCGTAGAGCAGTTTTCTGTCCTGTGCCATCATTGCAAGGTCATACAACATAGCGGACCCGTACATAGAATATGTAAGGTAGACTCCCACATATATGGATATAACAGCTCTCCTGCTTAGACCTCATTCATACCTCATTGCACGCCTCAATATACACACCAATTTAGTTAACGCAGTTAGCGCGGGCACAAGCACATATGCTTCGCGATTGTGGCTCCCAAGTATGTCACTTTCTGCCGATATTTTAAACAAACTCCACTTGATTTAACCAATGGCGCGCGACGTAGGCAGCCTTTCAGCATAATTGCGACGGTTTCATCCGTTGAGACCGCGATACCAACTTTTAGAAACCATGCGTTAACGATGCGCATGTACCCAGTACCCCGCTGCTCGAGCTCAAATCGGCCCTTCAACAAGAATGAGGAGATCATCCGCGTAGGCAACACATTCAGCGACCTTAGAAACCTCACCCAACAGTTCATCCATCATCAGGTTCCATATAAATGGACCTGCGATAGTTCCCTATGAACAGCCGCGCTACACATTCATCCACACACGCTCGTCGATACCTTGGAATAAATCCTCTCCTACCATTGGTACCACAGAAACAAAGTTTCGACATCACAGACGACCAACTTAGGTAATAAAATGCGCCTTTGAAATCTTCAAAGATTCCAAGGATTTATTTGCTATGACAACAGACAACAGAATTCTTCACATACATGGAAGCGTCGCCAGTGGACCTGCAAGTACGGAAGCCATACTGCCCGTCAGACATCAGACAGGATCTTTTCACCCCAAGTCGCTGGACCATAGTTCTCTCCAGGGCCTTGCCAAGGGCCGGGAGGATTTCTCTTCTTCCAGAATGCAGATAAATAACCCTCCCGCCAGCAACATTCAAACAGACACTGGACATGAGATGGGATGGCCCGCCAGATTGCTTTGTACATCTCGCCAGTCATCCCATCCCAGGCAGACGACTTCCGAGGCTTGAAACTCGACATGCTCTCCTCGACCGCACAACATCTCAGGGGAGGGATTTCTTCCCCTCCTTCAGTGCGACCGTCAGGAAGCACCGATGGCTCAGATCTCGGAAATAGAAGCACAAACACTATCATCATGTCAGCATAGGTTTACTGTTCAGCCTGATGCTGGTTATGTCGTGGTTACGTTTCTCTTCACATATCCGGCAGACCCTACTACAAGGGTCATTACTACGCTCGCTGATGAATCGTAACCGTAAGAGGTTATAAAAAAAGTGAATCGGATCATTGTGATCCCTGAAATTCGTCTGGATTAATAAAATGATATTTAGTGCTCGTTTGCCCCTTCCCGTCCTCATCGGGTGACCTCCGTGATCTCTTTCTTCTACCCCAATGTTATTTGGAGAGTACATTAAGATATCGTCGTCCTCTGGTCCTTTGACATAGAATTTTTCTGATCCTTTTAACTTCAAACTCTTAGCTCCTCTACTGTCTACTTAAACCTTCGTTCCATTCCGTTGTTTAATGCGTTAAGCTATTGCTGTCGCTATCGACAAATGGATAGACGATTTGGATGATGAGTGAACGGATTATAAGCATCTGCGAGAGCGCTTTATATGGGTAACCAGCTAACCGGGTGAGCGACAACCAGTATAGTGTAGTTCATAGTTAGTGAAATTTTGGTTGAGTGTTGGTATAAATTAAAAAAAAAAATGAAAAGGACGGCCTGTGTTATTTCCATTTTGGACGGATTTCAATTAGAGGAAACAAAAATGCCGAGCTGGTGTGGACAGTTTCTGGCTATTTCAAACTTCTGTGCAGGAGTAGCGAATAAAAACACAAAACAAATGATCAAATGTCTCTCTATTGCTTGAGGTGTGGCGCTTGGTAAAATACATGTTATTACGCGCTAGTATGGGCAGATACATAGCATGGCAGTGCTACTTACATGGAAAGAAAAGTTCAATGATCAAGAAAGCCCCCAATGACTTTTTTAAGAAGAGGCTGAAAAATCTTACATCTACACATTTTCAGGATTAACATCCGCACAAAAAGTTGTAGGAAGGCATTACATTTAATCGGTAGTACTTTAGAGGAGATGCCCAATGGATTCTGTAAAATTAAGCTTTTCTGACCTCAGTTCGGGTATTTCTTCGACACAACTCGTATAAAAGGACTAGAAAATCCAATGCCTAATATTAATCCAGGAAGACCTTATCTTCTTGAAAAAAAGATATCCAGCTTTTAATGTTGAGGTTGTTATAGATATGTTTACTACTATTAGATGGATATTTTAACTGTCATTGGAATTAGTTTTTAATCGGGGATAAATCCACTGTATCTGATACTATTTAATATTATTATGGGCATCTGGGCTCTCCTTTTTGTCTTCTATGCATGAGATGCACAATTTTAATGCTGCAAATGTCCTTAATAGTTCCAGATATTTGTTTTAAACAAATGGTAGTTGATTCCAAAGAACTGAGGCTTTTAGTAGGCTCATTATACTAGTCTGCACCTGTTAGGCAATCAGAGACATCCATGAGCATGACCTGGATTTGAACCCGGTGCACGAGGCCGAGATTGCAAGGCTGACTTTGTTGAGGAATTTCCTTCCTTAATATGAGCAGTAAAATTCGTGAACACGATGGCAAATATACTACAAAAATTTACTTGGAATTTAGTGTCAATTACGGAAATTTATTTATTATTATCTACGTAATTATATCGTGAGTACGCTGAAGGTGAAGTGTTGTAAGGAATTTTCTTTTAGGAGTCTTATGAAAGTCTTCATCAGATTAATCTTGGCACTTGGAGCCAACCCACCATTAGAAAGTTTCATCTGAAACTGCTTCCAATAATATTTATATCAATTACGGAGTAACAATACAAGAAATCCAAATGAGGATCAAAACGTGTGTAAATTGATGCTATCTCTAAAATATTTATCAAACGCCAAGCACATGTGTTCGTATGCACATTTTGCCGAAACCTTTTGAATGAGGTGTTACATTTCATTGTTGATTCAACCGATTGAATCTATGCTGAACAAGTGGATAACCTTCAACTTCACATGTTCTGTTAAATTTACATTTTTTATTATTATCTTTTTTCACCAACGTTTTTTTTTTGAATTGATGTTCCCTGGGCAATTTACGTCATAGTTACCCGTGCTCCAAGATGAAAGGTGAGAAACTTGTTAGAATGCAGAAAAAAATCGAATAAAATGGCATATTCAACATTTGAACCAATACATTGTGATAAATACGTAGGCGAACTGAGCTCAATATTCTCTATTCATATGTAGATAGATATGTTTAGGTAGGGTATCAGTATTGCTAGGAAAAAGATACTTTAAGGTGAATCTATGAGTGGAATATAAGGGACGGTAGTTTGCCTTGATTGTTTCTCTTGGAGAAAGTTTGTATATAATTAAGATATTTATATCTATGTATACATATAGTGGTAGACATTCGAAAGTACTCAAGTTTGAATATATATGTACCTAATAAAGCCCGGATAAGTAAGTGGTAGATTGGGATATCAAAGAAGTCGCGATGTTAGTATCTTTATTTTCACTCGAAATTTGATGGGGAGGAAAACCAGTGGGTGTGACAAACTCTCCTATAGTCAAAAAGATGTTCTTTGGTACAACGAATCAGTTTTCTTCCAAGGAATTTAAACCGGAGTTAAATGGGGTTTAATACACATATTTGTATGTATTGGCTACCACTTACGATGAGTTTACTAGAAATATCGCAAGTTAATCTACAGATAGAATGCTTCCTTTCAAAGTCATCTTCCTTTGCTAGCCTCGCGGAGAAGGACTTGCCCCCCAATCCAACTCCAACTCATTTTCCTTCCCTATCTTTTCTGGTAACCATGGATCACTACAATATTGGGATTCCGTCAGTCAACTTTTTGATAACGTTGGGTGTTTAACCCCCAAAAAAAGCCGGTGGACCAGAAGAGAAGAAGTAAGTTGCTTCCCAAGTGGTCCGGTCCGTTATCAAGCGGATGCGGACTCAGGACTCCCATCCTCAACCGAAAATTGGGATTCCGTTGTAAACTTCACTGTTCTGAATTGAAATTTGAATAATTTTAATGGGATCCCAAGGTATCCCAGCAAATATTCATTCAAGAAAGAATGGTTTTTCAACTATTGATGTTTTAGCAATTCTGGCACCAGTCACCAGCGGTGGAAACCTAGTTTACATATAATTCGGACGATCTAGGTTAGGTTACATATAATTCGGACGACAAAACTCAACGAATTTTTACTATGAGACTCCGAATTTTCACTATGACATCCTTTAGGGTACATAGATCAAGTCTATCAGCCGTTTCTCCCCAATAAGCGGTGATCACAATCATAACGTTGTCACCAATACCGAGTCATCAAATACAATCTAGCTGCCCTTCCAACTAGGTAAATAATTTTCCATGAACTTTTAGCTGGGCTCGGTTTAACTGGGCAAATCCAAGAAGTAATTTGAACGGCCCAAGTGAAGGCCACTACATGAACTCAACAATCAGGAAAAGCTTAGTACATGGGCATGTGGCCCAATTTATCATGAGATTTTGGCAGCATTTATACCGCATGCACCGAACATACTGATATTCACCTGAAGGTTTACTTAAACATACTAAATCCAAAGTTTGTTTTGATAATCAAGAACACCATTCCTGTCGCAAATAGATTTTTGGGAAGTCGTTCACTTTTCGACCTTATTGAGCTAGACATTCCCATCGCAGTTGTCACAGTTGACAGTCACACAAACTAACAATTAACGTCTTGAAGTGAATACTATGGGTATACTTAGGAAAACTTTAGCGCTCTGGGTATTTCGGTTTAGCAAAAGAGTTGGAAATTCGAAAAGGGAGACTGGTCCTGTCAGGGAGTCACAACTTGGGAATTCGTCACTGAAAGTAATTGACCATGCTATAGATCCCGTCTTATGCGCTCTCAAAAATAACCACATTTGTTTCAATAGGAATCAGTCTAATCTCATTCCGGGTCTGAATTTGGAGGATTTTGGTGCGAAAGTCGCAACTTAATTTGAAGATGCAGTCTTCACGGCACCAATAACAATAATTGTTATCCATAGATTGACTTTGTATGTGTATTGTAGCGAAAATTTAATTGCATGGATATCGAGGTGCAATATGTGATTCAGGATACTTCTATTTCACAAGTCCTGTTGGATAACGAAATGAAGTCCTACAGATAGGAACCGCACTCCCAGGTATCGGCAGATATAGACTGTTTACAAAACGAATCAGTGGAATTGGCATAGTATCAGGATTGGCAAAGCACTTCAAAAACAATCACTGGATGGTTCCAAATCAATGCTGAGAAAAATGTGGTTGCAGTTCGAAGTTGGAGTGGCGAAGCATGCGGAAGAAACATTAGGTGAACAAGCAGAACAAGAAAGAAAAAAAAATATGAAGAGCTAGATCGATTGGCTAAAGAAAAAAGCAGTACAATATACTGGGTCTATTATGAAAGTAGTATTACTGTTTTTTCCTCGTACAAGAAAAGTTCATGATCGTCGGAGGGGATATTGGAAACACTAGGAAAAATCGGCATTCGGCACAAGGATGTTGAAGAGAGCAGGTTGCTTATACTGTGAACCTCAGTCACGGAGCGTTCGAATTTTTCTGTAAAGACTGGTGAAACCGGCAAAGAGACTCAAGGCATGACTAAGTAGGCTTACGGTGAAGCTACCGTCGGTAGTTCGAGTATCTTTGAGTGGCACAAGCTATTCCGAGAGGGTAGAGAAAGAATAGAAGACGAGGACCCCTCCGGAAATTCTTCTAACAGCAAGACTGACGAGATGTGGGTGTTTGAGACCGACTCTAAGAGGAAGCAGCAGAGCTTACAATGGCACACCCCTTCTTCCCTTTAAAGCAAGAATGAGCAAATCGAAGGAAAGGTCTATGCTCATTTGCTTTACGAAGTGTTCGCACCACCCAGACAAACAGTTAATGCAGCTTTTTATGTGAAAGTCCTCACAAGACTGCAAAAAAAGCATTTTTCATACCTTGCCCAGCACAAGGTGGCAGCGCTGCGCATTGACTTGGCCTCACCAGAATTTTTCCTATTCCCGGAAATAGAATCTACCAGTAAGATAAATACTTTTGTTTGAGATGGATGGCAGACTTAGGAATCTCGTCCTCGGTATAATTTATACACATGTCGTGTTTTTAAGTAAATGTCAATTTGCAATTACTTCGGCCACGCTCCTCACAGGGCAGAGGTGAGGTAGCGTATGATGAGCTACCTCTGCCCTGGACGAAACCTTGAGGCGTAGGAAAACTGAATATGAAATTATTGAAAATAGAATTCATAAAAGGACGTTACAAAATCTGTCTATGGAAATGCGGAGGCAGATCTTTGAGCGCAAGGAGCCAAGAGCTTCATTGGTCGCTAGGAACAAAGGTGAGCGTGACACCTCGCAGCCCCGATACCATGAAAAAGTAGTAGTACAGTGTAGCGTAGCGTACCCCGCGACAAAAGAAAATCCACCAGCGTCTTTGACAAAGAAGCAGAAGCTGCCATAAATAACAACGATTTCGCTATCATATACCGCATCGCGAAAGAGCTTTCAGGTGGTCGTAATCCTTTCGATGGACTGGTGAAGGAAGGTAGGTTTTTCATTCAAGAAGATGACCAATGGCAGACGTGGCACTTCACCAAGCCTCCCTTGACCACCAATACGCTGAAACAGAGTGAAGTCGCTGGACGTGACGGCCTCCAGTAGGAACTGTTCATTGAAGCCCTTGCAGTTTCTGTAGAATTGCTTCTTCCACTTGTAAATGCTGACAATTTGAGGTTACAATTTCGAAGATGGTATTTGTTTTGAGTGCAGTAAGTGTCATTGCCTGGTCCCTTCTAGCGCCGAGGTAAACTCTAAAGTAATCCTCAAAAGTGTCTAAGAACACCTTGAAAGTGGTTATCATTTCTAATGCTTGTGATCTTCTCGAGTAGCTAAAGCACTGAAAAAGGAAGAGTAGGTAGCTCTTGAAATATGCATGAAAATAACATTCTTGTAGGAGAAGAAAAGGCGAGAGCTACAAAGATCCTTCGACAACCCTAGCAGGGAGTACATCTGAGGTGTTCCGTGTGAGAGGGGTGTTTCAGTGAAATCAATAGTTATTAATAAAGCGACAAAAGATGGCTCAAAATTTCATGTGATGCATCAAGACAAAATCTGAGAGAAGCCGAAAGTGCATTTTGTTGCCGCGATTTTTTTTATTTTGGTACTGGTAATTTCTTCTTTGTTGAAAACTAGCAAACGAGGACGAGTTTACGGTTTCGTACCAGGGCCGAGACCTCAGATGCTGCCTCACCTGTGCCCTGGAAGCAGCGAGACTGAAGCGGTTCGTAGGTTTTAAATGGTCCTTTATATAATTCGCAAAACAAGCCATGATTGTGAATTATATTGAGCGTAAATCCGACCATACTTTAGGCCAAAGTTTGGCCAGAGCTAAAATATTTGTTTAAGAATCGAGAGATCCTTAGTCCGCATCCACTTGATGTCGGACCGTACCAAATTCTTCCTTACGGTTTTGGCTATATTATTTTCCCTTAAATGTCTCGACTATGCTGATGATACCCTAGGCGAAATGGCTCAGAGTTTGAAAATGGAAACTGACAAGGCTCCTAATATAAAGGCCAGACAATTGGTTCTTTGCGAGAACGCGATATGCTGCCGACGAAGTAGCCGTTGACAAGGATCGAATAGATGATAGAAGAATTCGAACCGTCAACGCCTGGTACCATGGTTGCTAAAAAAGCCGAGTTGGTATTGTAAATTATTGTTCTTTTCCAATCGAAGTTCCGGATGATCTGAAAAGGTAATATTGCAGGCGTTGGTATATCTCCACGAGAATTCGATACTACGGTTGAATATTAGAAGATGGTATGGGTGGCATCGCGCAATTTAGCACGAGATTCGTTCGGATGATGATCACGCAAAAATAACTACGTGAAAATATGAATTATGTAAACCTCGTGCTGGGTACCACGTTGAAAAACTGGATGAAGCCAAAGCCGACCGAAGTAGCTATTTGCAAAGGGCGAGAGAGAGAGCAGGGCGAAATTCGCATTCTTTCTTTAGTTTTTCAATTCTCTATGAGGGTATTATTCTCAATTAACGCGAGAGTAATACCTTCCCTAACGTCTTCTCTGACTGGAGCGGTCAAACTGGAAATTTTCCTAACTCTCCCATTTCTAACAATAGGCAGAACATTAAAGGTATCGAACTATTTGTATATCTAGGAAGCGTTGTTTCTATCGACGGTGGTACCAAACATGATATCGCTCGACGTATCAACAGTGCTATACCCGCCTGGGCTGTTTTACCCAAAAACTGCGAATGCAACTATCTTAACATCAAAGTGAGGGCGTACCAGTGTTTTGTCTTTGTTGTTATATGGGAGTAGCACAGAAAAGGTGACGAACACTATTATTCGAAGTATCGTGGCGTAAGGCAATATTAAATGAAAAATTTTGTGTACCGAAGTACCCGCAGATGTGCTGATTAGAAGGCGGAAGTGGCAGTGACTAGGTCACATATTGAGAAACAGCGATAATTCGATTGTTCCAGAATGGGTCGACGTAGACTTACATAGCTGAGAGAACAGTGGCCGAGCAGTAGAATCTTCTTCAAAAATCATTGGGTAAGTTGAGGCGTATTGCTAGGGAAGGAGTGTGATGGCGATGATGACGTGGTTGACGTGGCACGTCCATTGACAGATGGCAACCATATACATTTATGGACAGAATTATAGGAGAATACTAAGGTGGACTCAGAACCGGACGTCTATGATAGACTAAGTATTCTCAGGTATTAGGTACAATCATGAGTTGTATAACGTGAACTCCGCCATGCTATTAACATAGTATGCTGGTCCCAAGCCCAGGTAAAGGAGGAGGGTTTGAGGCAACGTAACGTCCTCAGTAAAATAAAAATCAAATGCTGAGATCAGGGAAAGAGATAAATAGAGAATAGTTGGAGGTATTCCACTATGCTAAATCCTACCTGATCACTTTTGGTGACAGGTCCCGCGACAGGCCGACTAAGAAAATGCATACAATGTTGTTACAAACATGATGATCGGATTGAGTCACAAGCCTCAGAAAAATGATAGGGCGTCCACCTCAGTCGACGTGGCAGGACGGGCCCCGGTCCTGTCGAGAAATGGGCAAGGGTTCTTGACGCATGGATGGCGTCAGGACGTAAGCAAGTTAGTCCGAACAAAAACAAAATAAATACGTGTCTGCACGCTAAATGTTGGTACCCTAACTGGAAAGACCGAGGAACTCGCAAGAGTTCTTCGGAAAAGACGCATTAATATCTGCGCTCTGCAAGAAACCCGATAGTTTGGTGCCAAAAGCTGCGACATTGAACGCGAACGCGGTAAAAATGGCTATAAACTTCTCTATTTTGGTAACCCACACACTCAATATGGTGTTGGCATTGCCATCTCAGAGGGTTTCCGTGATGCCATTAAAGAAGTCGAACGATTTGATGATCGGCTGATGAAGCTCACCATTATATCACCTGATCGTACTATTCACTTCTTCACCGCGTACACACCACAGACAGGTCGACCTGATGCCGAGAAAGATGCCATCTGGCAACTTCTCGGTGAAAAGATTTGTCATGTGCTTGCTGACGACTATATTATCATTGACGGTGACCTTAATGGTCATGTGGGTGAAAAGGCACAGGGTAACAGATGCCATGGCGGAAAGGAGTTCGGAGCGCGCACTGAAGGTGGTGAGCGTATAATAGATTTTGCGGACACCCATGACCTTGTACTTATGAATATATGGTTCATTAAACGATTGTCTCATCTTCCTACATTTGATAGTGGGAACAGTAAAACCCAAATCGACTATATTCTCATAAGACGCCCACATTTTACCACCGTCACTGATTGCAAAGCCGTTCCTTTTGAGACCATCGCACCTCAATATCGGCCGCTGATTGCCGTCCTGCGGATTAAGTCATCGATAAAGCAGCGTAAGGAACGCACTGGCCCGCCGAGCATTAAATGGTGGCGATTTTGTTAGAAGAAAGAAAGAAATGGCCTCACTTACGCGATTACCAATCATTACGAATGTAAAAGACTCGTGGAACCAAATGGAAGACACGATCAACAAAGTGGCCTCTGCAAATCTAAGGGTCATCAAGCCAGGTAAGCGGTACATCAACCGAGATACTTGGCTTTTGAGTGACGATGTTGAAATGAAGGTCCGTGAAAAGAAACGCCTCTACCACAAATTTCTCGACGATAAAACACTGACCAATTGGGAAATTTATAAGAATGCCAACCGGGAAGCACAGAAAGCGGTCGCTGTCACCCGAGCGAACCATTACAAAAATCTTTACGATACTGGACACTCGGGATGGCGAGAGAGATCTGTATCGACTTTGCTAAAAACCGCAATGAACGTACACAGGATATCGAACACTTCTGTTACGTTAATGACAAGAACGGTACTTTGCCTACCAACCGTCGAGCCGCAGCGGATATGTGGCGAGAATGGCAGATTTTAACTGAAGAATTTGCTCATCCTCCACTTCCACAATCATTGCCGACATTTGGAGCAGTTCGAGGTCGAGGAGGCAATAAAAGGAATGAAATCGGGGAAAGCCACAGGACCATGCATGCAACGCCCTACACACTACTTTATGCAGATGACGTTTTGTTAGCATCTAATAGCAAAAATGATCTCGAGCAACTTGTCCAAAAATGGAATGATCGCCTCATGTAACACGGTCTCAGATTGAATCTAAAGAAAATTGAATTTCCGATGACCTATTCCTATGAAACAGGTACAATCACTACCAGTGACAGTGACCGGACCAGAACTGAGCGATTTAAACACCTCGGGTCAACGCTGTCAGCCAATGGAGGACTGCATTATGAAATTGCTTCACGCATTAATGCAACCTGGATGAAGTGATGTTTCACAACTGGTGTTCTCTGTGATCGACGTATCAACGAATGTCTCAAATCTAAAATTTACGGCAAAGTCGTCCGTCCTGTCGTCCTCTATGGTTCTAAGTGTTGCCCGACTATAAAAGACAATGAACGGCGTCTTGTGGTAATGGAGACGAAGATGCTGCATTGGACTAGTGGCGTGACATGTTTTGATCACATTCAAAATGAGGATATCCGCGATCGTTATGGGGTTGCGCCGATCGTGGTCGGCGAGAGAGGCGTCTTCGATGGTATGGTCATGTAATTCGTGCTGATTAGAATCCACTTGCCAAGACTGGCTGAACATCGAAGTCGATGGTAAACGACGAGCTCCTAAAGTTGAAGGCTGAAGAATTAGGTACAACCTAATGGTATCGACACTAGTCAAGCTGTGAAATTTACAAGGGTCTGGCTACAACTAGCTAATGGAAGAGGAAGGAGTCCTTAAGGGCACTATGAAAGGCCAAAAGTCCTTCAGAACCCGGATGAAAGTCTCGATAAACGCAAACACCAAATCACTGTTAAAGTTTTCAGAAGAAGCGCGAAAGGACTCGAGCCGAATCACAATTAAGGTCAAGGTCGTCGCCATTGATGATGATTATAAACTATTGAACTATTGTCACAGAATAGAAGAATTGCAGAAACGTTTCCTCTTATGACAACTCATCCAACAACTACGAAAATTTGTATCTTTTTCATTTATTTTGAAACAATAGTGAAGAAACCACCCCACATTTTACAAAATTTTATTCATTTTTCATTCTAATCTATGTTTATGGCAAATCTAGTTCTGTATCTGTTTTGTATAAAGTTGAAAAGAAATTAAAGCCACGTGACTGCCAGATAGATACACGAATTCCAATCCAATGCGCTAAAAGATTGTGTCATTTATTTAATTTACAAGAGCAAGTGAAGAACATACATACACCTGTACATGTAGAAGGGTTGAAAATTGGTTTAGATAATTTTTGGTATCTATTACTGCTCCTGGGGATTAAACGAGCGATAGTAGAATCGAACAATCTATTGTCCGAGTAACACGTAGACAATTTAATGAAAAGACAAGTTTCGATAATCTCAGGAAAATCCAATCTTAACTTGTGGCTACGGTTTACGTAAATGATAAGACATATTCGTATCTATCGCTGATAGGCTATTGATCAAGGTAAGCAAGAGGCATGGCAAGCAGCACTTTTCCTTTCTCTAAAGTTAGAAGTATAATAAATAGAAAAAGTTCAAATCATTATCAGATGATTCGGACTCATCAAAGTATCTATAGATACTAAATAGTAGTACAGCTCAGAATTTTGTGTGGTATCTCTATGTATGAGTGAGTGTAATATCTTCATATGTTCAATAGTCTATTCCGCTGGGAATAATTCGTGTGTGGTGTTGAGGAAGCGAAGGTGGCATGAGAAACATTTCGAATTAGCATACAAGTGTAAAACAGCGAAAATTGCCTCTCACAATTCTTTTCTGGTGGCCCTAAAGGAATAATAAACACAGAAACGAGAACTGTGGAGTGTGGGGTTTATAAATATCACACGCAAAATGTAAAAAGTCAGCTAGCACACTTCACCCGAAATTTATGACGGTCGTTAGTATGCAATTAGAACGTAGATACAATGCAGACCAATGAGGCGATCATAGCTTGTTTGCGTGGTGTTATCAACAGATACTTATTGAAGTGAGTTAAAAGAAATCAGGATTAAAAAATCCACCTTAGGGGTTGGTATCTTTTACAAGCTCTATCTTTAGATTGAAGAGGGAAATTACCTCCGTAGTGTACAGTAGAACACCCATGTCAAGTGGGTGGTCTTATTCATCTGAGTTCTGAGCATTTAGGAAGAACTCCTAACTCACTCAGGCATGGATTTCCGGGACTCTACGCCTTTTATCTTTGCACTAACTTTTCCGGTAATGCTCCTTCAAGATGTCGAGGGTGAGGTAGCAAATATGCACTGTTCATGCCAACAACTTCAAATATTTATAACCGAAGAAGTACTCCATGTCAAAAGTATCTTTAATGAACATTAACTTGTTGCGTTCGGAGAGCTTAAAGCCTACGATTAAATTCCAAGTGGACACACGAACAACAAATACTCGTAGACGCCCACATCACACTATTTCGACTGTGAATGATGATAAATTTTTGCGCTATTTTTGACTATTTTCATTTTGAAATATTATATGATGAGGCCGTTGACATGTGGAAAGGCTTTTCGAGCTTTTTAATCGCAAAAATCCAATCTGTTGCGTTGATAAAGAAGCCCTTGAATGTATTAGATCGGGTAATTGCTGGGTTCATAAACAAAATTTTGGGACGAGCGTACTTAAACCCTTAATTCAGTGGAAGTTTACACGTTTCATGTAGGTATCTAGATTTGTAAAATTAGCGAATGAGGTCATTTGGAATCGCAACAGGAACTAGTAGATTCAGTAGATGGATTTGCGAATTTGGACAAATTACCGCTTTTCCACCCAAAATATACATATTTACATAGATTTCAAGTAGATCAGAGAGTGTTTGTTTAATTTATATTCCAGATAACGAATTACAAGTAGATGAGATATTGATGAAATCTAGATTTACTGATTTTGTGCCAGATACCCACCCACCCACTTGTAGTTCGTACACGAGTAGATCTTGCATGATTTATACTTTTTTGCTGTAAGCTCTAAACCGGTGGTTGTTTTATTGAAACACTAAATGTCTGATGATCACATGGATATGACCTTATGCAGAAATATGAGGGTGGATCGGATACAAACTACATTCTTGCTTCCCATTTATAAAATGCATTAATAGGGAAAACTGAAGTAGTTCGGATTAGTTTAGAAGTAATTCCTACCAAGTTGGAGCAGTTGGTTCCTAACTAATTTCAGGCCAATGAATGTCACAGACTAGACGACTTTAGACAAAAATTGACTGGACAATTCGAAAATCCATCAGTAACAAGGACTTCTGTGAGTATCTGGTTTCAAAAATATTTTTTTTAGAAGGAGGTCGGTGCATCACAATTACTAAAATTGCAGCATAAGGTTGGAGCTATAGACAATCTCCAATAATCACTATCCAGGAGCTTGGGTTTTACCAAGTGTGAGCCACAAGTATTACTCTCTAAGTGTTAGCACCAATCTGTATGTCAACATTTGACAGCTTTTTCCAGTCAGCCCTCACCATCTCTCTTAACGCGATGTTAAATTTAGAAATGTTCCTGTTGCGGAATTGCTGATTACTTTTATGTTAAAGTTGGGTTTCCAGTCGATGACATTGAGTTAACATGCTTGAAGGATCATGTGTCCAGAGACAGCAATTCAATCGCGGTGACTCAAAACTCAACTGTTATATATAAAAGTTGGCAACAGGTCGGCAATATGGAAGGTGCTAGTTTTATTGCCGATTTTATTGACAGTGGTTCACCATGCAAGTTTTTCTAGAACTTCCTGCCGCTGAATGATAATCACAAAAGACATTGAACGTGGCGGTAATATTTTTTTTACAATTTATTTTAAACGTTGGCACAAAAAAACTATATTGGATCAGGGCCTTGAAGTGTGTTAGAGCACTTCATTCAGGACCATAACAGTGCACTACAGGATTACAGGACGTTATAGGGAGCACTGTGGTCATCATTGCGCTCGCTCGAGATTATTACACTGATTGGACTCAGATACTCATTGACAGCTGAGTCGACTGGTACCCGACGTCAAATCATGAAATCTTTCGTACGACAGCCTCGTGCTCTAACCATTCAGCTATCCGGACATACAAGAATTTCATCTGACAGAAACCTCAACATCTAATTTAAGATTCTATATGGAATCTTTAATAAATACCGTTGTTGTGTTGATTTCCGCCACTTTCAGGAAACATTTCCAACCGCAGAAGGGTGCTAAAAAACAGACGTTTCGAAAAAAGGAAGATAGATGATTCAGATATGAATGGTTTTGGTATTTTTTTACATAACGATTTTCGGATTCTCGGTCTCAATGTGATAGTTACAATCTGTGATGCCTCAGCTTGCAGCGAATTCATACGAAAAGCACGACTTTGAATTGGTATAATATTGTTGTAGTAGGATTTGCATCAAATTTTTCAGTTTCGTGCTTTGTCATAAAAAATCATCTCCTTATTTCTACAAAATGGGGTAAATGGGGTAATGGGACAAATTTAAGGGGATTTCTTTGTCTATTATCTTCTATTTTTATCGGTATTTGTCTATTATTATCGGTATGATATCTTATAATCTTTCCAAATTACTTTCTTCCAGTTTTTTGATTGGATAGGTTCTGAGAACGAAACCTATTATGCTTTAGGTTGCGTAAACTTTGAGCCCTAATTCCCCTGTGTTTCTGGTGATATTGAAAGTTATAACCCAGGCAATGGAGGTCGAGCTGACTTCGTTGCCGAACTTAACAAAGGTTAAAGAGAAAGAAGAAGCTTAGGCAATGTAAGAAAAATAATGGAAATATTGCATGTAGAAGCCAATTTCGGTACAGGTGTAGGAGGTATCCTGAAAAATATATTAGAAGTAATGGGAGGCGGGTGTAGTTAAGGGGGGACGAGATTTCTAAATGTTCTTTTCCCAGTTTTTTAGTTAATAATTCGATCGTTGATTCTGTTTTCGATTTTGTTTCGTTCGTACATGAGCAGACGCACAAGCCGCAGGCACCCGGTTGGGGGAGCTTTGCAGTAACCGCAATACACCCCATAACCTGTCGTACATCGGTAAAAGATCACGTTCAAAAATATATCCACATGCTGCAAGGGTTTATTGAGTTCAGAATTCCATGTTGTGTTCTAATCCAACCTCTTTTACGAAAAGAAGATGTCGAGGATGATAGTGTGATGCTACACTACTTCCTAATTTTGTATTTGAGGTTCCGATGCGGTCCTTCGCGTAGACTAATAGACACCTGAAACTTGTTAACGATGTGAAAAATATTTTAGTATTTAAAAGGATTCTGCCACATTCTGGTTAGCACAGAGTCATGTAAGGACGAGTCAGTGGGATGACTTCGTGAGGTTGCAGGATTTGCGGGCGGACCTTCATAGTCAACTTCGCATTCCTGTAGGTTATTGGAATAGCTCTGCCCTCATGGTCGACTCTGGCCAACTCGGATGGTTATTTTTCCATCGCAGGCCAAGGTTGTTGAATTTATTTCTTTGGTAATGAGAAGTTTGGAATAGTCTTCATCTCTTGGAGTCACCTATCATTCATATACAGGATATCTTGAAAAGTGGTTGTGATTATGATGATGTCAGAATGGATTACCTTAAAAGGCTTATAGTTCTAGAGCTCCCAGCCCTATAACTTCTTCGTGAGAGGGACAGATTTCTACTTGCCAATCTCAGTTACTGGGAGCGTAAGCTGAAGTAGCACTTCTGAAGGCTGGAACACTTACACACACACTAAACCTTGTCTTAACGAAAATACACTGATAAAACGTTTCAATGGGAGGGATAGGATAGGTGACGGAGAACATCAGTTACTGGGTGTAGCAGCAAAAGGAAAGGGAGGGGATCAAGTTTTTTTATTCAAATTTTTCGTCTATGAACAGAGTGAAATGGTTAAAATTAGGGATACGACACATATAGCCGATAAAAAGCAATAAAAGAATGAGATGTGATTCTGCCATTTCTTTTTTCACAAAGATTTTCAATCTTTGAAATAATAAAAACTTGTTTTTCCTATTCGCTAGTGTTGATTTTAATTTTGCAAATACCGATATTTCCGGAACCACTTGTTCCCTTCATGTGCTAACAAGTCCAACGGAACCTATTAGGCGATAACGGCTTTACGGTTTCTTACCAGGGCAGAGGCAACGTGTGTTCTGCGTTTTTTTCTTGCTTGAGTGCACACGATTTTTATCCTGTAATTTCTTCTGACGAAGAATCGGTTACTGCGGTCATAGAATAAGACCGAAGGGTTTGCAAAGTCCTCCAAATAGGGGTTTCGAATAGCAAACAAACCCAAAGTATAAAAGGATTCGCTCGGTGCGACTCGTGATGTAAAACCGAACGACCCTTGTGTACGAGTCACAAAGAATGGACGTTTTATCCTGCTTCGGTTTTCGAGCACCGGTTATCTTTTCTAATTCAATTCAATAAGAAATTTCGGCCCTTTTTTGATAATGGCAATCGGTAATTTTATGCGCAAGAAAATTTCTAGAATAACTGGATAGTTAGTTGTGAACTTTAAGCAGTTCTGCAGGGGCAGAATTCAATATTAGGAGGGAAACAATTCGCCAGTCTTTTGTTTAAGGATTGAGGTGTCCTAAGTCCGCATCCACTTGATGTCGGACCGGCTATTTTTTTGGTCCATTGATCCCTCGTTTAGGGCTTTGCACTCAAACTTCAAAAAATATTAGGCGAAGACCGGAGAAAGCGGCAGCCATAATTATAGCATAGAGCATGATCCTATCAAGTTTCGTGGAAATCACACCATTATTAACAAAGTTTTAGTAGGTCAAACTCAAGACTTTGAATGTCAGTATCAGGCGAAAGTGGATATTCTCACATAACATATGCATACATTACGTGCTAGGGATTAGTGTGACAAATACCCCTTCAAATGTTTTTATAAAGGAAATACACAAAACCTGAACCTGTTTTTGGTTTCCCGGCTTGTTTTATATTCTTTTTAGTAATAATTTTTATTTTATTTTCAATTCTATTATTTTATTTTATTTTCAATTCAATTATATTTTCTATTACATTGGCTTTTTTTAATTACTTTTCTCCAATTTATTATTTTCTTTCCTCTATAGTAACATGAAGTTAAAATAAGCCTTTGATTTGGGAACTCCTTCTTCCGCTTCTTCTCCCTAAAACCGACAAACTTACATTAAAAGAAAGGGGCCTCCAATGTCCATGCCTGAGCATTGCAAGGCAGGACGGGCAGGAGAAGCATTAATTGAAGATATGATCCGTCGAGGGCCTTCTCTCTCGATCGCAGTACTCGGTTCCAGAGTTTTACGGCTCTATGCGCACAGTTAAGCCGATATATTTTCTTTGTTTCATTTTACATCTTTCGCTAAAGCATTTCTACTTCTAGTTTACGACTTTCCAGATGAAATTAACAATTTTCCAAATCAAATTAATGGCTTTCCATAGCAAATTCACGTCTTTCAAAACCAAATTCACCACTTTCCAAATGAAGTTAACATTTTTCCGAATCAAATTCATGCCTTTCCAAATAAAATTAAGATTTTCCCAAAGAAAATTTTCAAGATTAAATTATAACGTTATCTAACAGAAAACTATGCAAGTATGGCGGTGCTAATTTTAATACTTCCTTGTCTGGAATTAGAACTGTTAATTACCTTTCTTTTCTAAGGAAGTGATCTACTCCTCAAAAGTTAACTAATTGCTAGAGGATTAACTAGAGGTATCACTCGGTGGAAGAAAGAGATCTTTTGTGAACACCACTATGAGAAGCAGGATCGATATTGGATTGAAATATATATGTCAAATATATGAACACGGCTTTCATCAACTTCTGCTATTAACCTGACCTGGCAATTCCCAAACCACAAAGGTCTATATTCCCACTTTTTCAACTTAGTTTTTCTTTTAGATTAAGTAATAACTTGATCCTGTAATTTTGATTTTAAAAAATGTGAATTTGGTTTGGAAAAACCTTAATTTCATTTGAAATACCGTAAATTTGACTCGGCAGCTGTTAATTTGATTTTGACACTTGTTAATTTCATGCGGAATGATGTTAATTGGAGGTGGGAATGCTATACTCCGACAGGTACCTGAGATGTCCCATGTTTGTTTCTTTTTCAAGTTTTTGTGTGGGCCCATGAATCGGTGGAGGGACATGTGAAGTTTCTGTTGAATGATACGTGATGGGTCGAAGTGCTCAAAGGGCCCGGCCCGCCACCCTCCCGAGGCGGGCTCGCAAGCGGGTGACGACGGAACACTTCAATGGAGCTGTAGTATTAGCGAATGATCCATTTCGGCAATTTTGGTCAACTCCGAGCCCTCAGGATTGTCTTTACACCACTGCCAATCTCTATTAGTCATTATATAGCGTTATCGAAAACGGAATATAATATTCTTCTGAATGATGATTGATACAAGTGCCTCAGTCTTTCGTGAGGTCGGTCAACCTTATCGTATGTCTGGATAGGAATAATCTAATTATTGGTTCTGCCGGTGATCCGGTTATGTATCATATACACAGGCCGACTACGGACAAAAGGATAGAATATCCCCCGAACTTAATTGTGGGAGGGGTCCGAAATTTGACTGGAGATACTCCAGAACGAGAGCAATTGATATTAAGCGGGATGAAAAGGAAAGGAAGGCTGCGAGATGCCGGTTAGCGGCAGTGGTGCTCAGTTATGTCATTTGTGTCTTGGTGGGACTTTGGAAATATGTTTGTTTGTTAAAATTACAACTATTGAATGACTTTTCCTTTGAATATTGTTATTATAAAAAAAAGAGAAAGATATATATATATATATAAGCGAAAAAAAATAAAATAAGAAAAAATTAGAACAAATATAATCTTTTGATAAAAAAAAAGTAAAAAAAGAGGAGTAAAAATTATTGTTTTTCTTTTTAATTTAAATTGTCTGTTGAATTATTAGCCTTAAGAGCAAATATAGTAATTTTATAATAGCTTAAAGTTTCAATTAGTCTTTTTCAGTTTACTTTAAAAACATTTTTGTATAAGTTTTGAATAAATTGTTGATTAGATTAAGTAGTTTTAATTATGATAATTTTAAGAACAATAATTTAAGTTAAAAGGATCTTTTTAAACGATTAAACATTTATTATAGTATTATTATTACTTTCACATTTCTTTATTTGCCACTAAGGCCAAGAGAATTTTGTCAGGTTTTTGACCATTTCCCGATAATTTATTGTAAAATTAGATTTTTGTTTCTTATTGTTTCTCTTCATACATCAATTTTAGTCTGTAAACTGTTATCAAAAAATTTTGAGAGCCCGCAGTGGCGGGTAGATTTAAGTTATTTTTGTTAGTTTAAAAGATTGTTTTTTTTTCTTTATTCGTTTTTCCAATTTATATATTATTATCTATTTTTTGAAAATAAAATGATTTTAAAACTATAAAACTAGTTCACATCCAATAAGAAAAGATACAATTAATTTTGAATTTACTATGGCTTTTTTATTTTTTTTTAGACTAAAGGGTAAAATGTGGTAGGAAGGGCTCTCTAATTCACAATTGAGAGACAATGAGATACTTATAAGTCGAAAGAATAAAAGGAAGAAGAATCTTTATGGAACACTGAATACATCACACAGTTTATCTATGTATCTTATGTTTATTTAAATGAAGTAAAAAATGTTATTACTCTCTAAGATCATAATTAATTTTTTTTAGTAATTCTTCCCCAACGAAACCCTCTTCATAGATGATTGCGAGTAAATTTTCTTGGCTCAAATCGAAAGCTACCAAAGAGCATTCATCAAAAACATTGTCAAGATAAAGTGAACGAGAAAGGTCGTCGCTGCAAAACGTGTAGTAACAATTTCAGATTTTTTTTTTAATGTTATTGTATATTTTTTTTTCTTGTGCGAGTGGTAGTTCGCATATATTACAATTTGTAGACACATATATTGAATCACTGCGATATCATTATGACAAAGAAATAACTTATCATTTCGGCAAATAAAACTGATTTTTTTTTTAGGTTTTATTTTGTTTTTACACTATCATACATTATTATATAACGACTTGTTCTTACATTCTCTGGTTCATTTCCTTGAATGAGATCTGGGTGCAAAGTGATTTTGGCATTAATAAAATTATCAAAATTTAGAATTAATTAATTCGGGCAGTGACTTTATCTTGTGTTCATGGCTCCCTCAGATCTAATCTGGGAACTATTCAATACATAGCCAAACATGTGACGCAGCAATAATATCGTAATGAAGCTATCGAGTTGATACTGGGACGTTATGCCATTTTCTTTACTATCTAAATAATCCGTTTCGTGAATGTAAGAAAAAATTAAAAAATGCAGATATATTGGCTTTATGACGTTAAATTATTTTGTTTTCTACTTTGTCAATTTCTTGTAATTAGAAGATCTTTCCCGATTAGAGGTTCCATTAAAAGCCTAAGTACTAGAAAAAAAAATTAATGAATTTTTCGCAGATCATATGACTGATAACGCTGATTATAATGAGTGAGTACTTAAAAATAAAACGCCCAAGCTTGTACTGTGGACATTTAAACAATGATAGGCGGTGTGCAGTCCCCTAATTTTCAATCTATTATCTCGCACGTGTAATCTGATTAACTTTGCGCGGAGGACGATAGAAGGGTTAACACGTAGCGAGAGGCAAAAATAAAGCCACGCGCGTGTAGGAGTTCCAGATGGAAACAAAGGGTTGTAAATCTCCAAGTGGCAAGAAGTCACAGGCTTCGAATCAACCCGCGACTTTGAGCAATCAGGCCGTGGCCGAGGCACGGATTTTGGAGGCCTCACTTAATTTATGCCCCCCACGGAGAAATCTGTGGAAGACAGGCTCTCCATTTCAGTGCAAAATCGTCACCTACCCTATCGTTTTTGGCTGACTGCGCCAACTCCCTTAATGAGAGGAACTGGAAATCTGACTACGATCGGTCGATCGGTGACACTGTTACCTAACTCTTCTAAAATACGGGGGAGAAGAGAACCTTAGCCGCAAAGGAAAAGGGACTACAGGCTTGCCTGTCAGAATCTTCTCCTCCGCCTGTACCCGGAAAACGGAAGAAAAGGAAGCTGGTAATGTGAATGCAACTGGTCTAACGCCGGTATGTGAAAATATTAGGGTGTTGCATATGAAATGGCCGTTTTGGCAATCAAGTGAAGTTAGTTGCGATTTTGGTGTATTAAACCACCAGTTGGCGCTGTTGGTGTTGAATATTGAAGTATAAATACTCCCACATTCAATCAAGGGATCATTTCAGTTTTGACCATCGTTGTGATAACAGGGAATAGAAAGGAAAAAAAAAGATGGAAAAGAGCCAAGAACGTATACTTTTTCTGTATGAGTTCAAACTCGGTCATAAAGCGGCGGAGGCGACCAAGAACATTAACAACGCATTTGGAGCTGATACAGTAACGAATGAACCAGTGGTTCGAAAAATTCCGGTCAGGCGACGTAAACCTTCAAAGTGAGCGACGTGGACATCCAGGACCATCGATTGACAATGAACGGCTGCGTTTGCTATTCGAATCCGACACACGTCAGTCTGTGAGGGACATTGCAGAGAAACTGGGCATACACTATTCGACAGTTTGCCGGCACTTGCAACAACTTGGAAAGGTGAAAAACCTCTACAAATGGGTTCCGAATGCCCTTACGGAGCAAAACATGGCGCTTCGAATAGAAATTTTCAGTTCTCTACTCACCCGCAACAGAACCAATCCTTTTTTGCATAGAATAGTGACATATGATGAAAATTGGATATTATGCGACAATCCTCGCCGATCAGTGCAATGGCTAGATGCTGATGAGCCATCGAAGCACATGCCGAAACCGAACCTCCATCCGAAGAAGGTGGTGGTGAGTGTTTGGTGGTCTAGAGCTGGAGTTATCCACTATTCTTTCTTGGCACCTGGATAAATGCACAGAAATACTGTGCCCAACTCGAGGAAATGCACCAAAAATTGAGTATTCAACGGCCGAGATTGGTCAACAGAGATGGTGTGATACTACTTCACGGCAATGCACGACCTCATGTTTCCAGAACAACGGTTCAAAAGTTGAACGAATTGACTGAGACTCTGCCTCATCCAGCATATTCACCGGACCTTTCGTCAACCGACTTCCACTTTTTGAAGCATTTGGATCATTTTTTGGCGGAAAAACAATTTAGGAACGAAGAGGCTGTCAAAATTGCCTTCAACGAATTTATCAACACCCGACAGTTGGACTTCTACGAAACTGGCATAAATGCTCTTGAATCTCGCTGGGAGAAGTGTTTTGAATCGACTGGCACCTATTTTGATTAAATAAATAAATTTTTGTAAGCTTTACAGTCGTTTCAAATTTTAGTACAAAAACGGCCATTTCATTTGCAACAACCTAATAGATCCATGCAGCCCGGACACCGTGAACCTGGGAGGGCTTCTAGCCGACGACAACGGAAGGCACTGCGAAAGGAAGCGAAGTTTCTTGGGAATGAGGACATGGTCGTTGCTACACCACCAAGTGTGGCGATATCCAAAGAAATCGGAAGCAAGAAAGCGGAACTTTCAGCGGGAGGTGAGGGCAAGCTTGTAACCTCGGTGAGATCCACACTGAAAGCAGCAGACTTTTCAGTTAGCGGTGGTTTTCATATAAGATTGCACTTATGACTACAAACATAAGAGTTACTCAAATCAACCTGCAGCATGCCAAAGCTTCTTCCTATTTACTGGCGACAAAGCTGGCGTAGTTGCAGGACTGTCCTTATATATTTCTGGTTCGGTAGCCATGGGTTCGTTTTAACAGAATCTGCGGTATTGGATCAGTCAAGGGGACCAGGATTTTCTTCAATGAAAGATGCTCGAGACCGAGGGCCTGCGTTCTGATGGCAAAATTGTTAGAGGCAACCATACTGAGACAATTCTGTTCCCAGGACCTTGTTGCGGTCAACTTACAATACCATGTTAATGGTAAGAGAAGAAACCTTATAGGTGCCTCTGCCTACTTGCAAATGCAATCTTAGAGGAGGGAAGCTGCTTGATTTTATCACTTCAGCTGGCCTAATGACCGTGAACGTAGGGTGCGCGACTACGTTCGTGGGGCCACGAAGAAGTGAAGTAATTGATCTAACAATTTGCACTTCAAAGTTGTTAGAGTTGATTAGAAACTGGTTAACTGGTCTCATTCTCAGATAACCGTTACTGAGGCAGACAGCCTGTAATACAAAGATGGAATCCTAGGAAAACGGAAGGCGACTAAGGACTCCTTTGGCGCACACTTTTAGAGTGCTTTGAAGAGGCTTGTCCTATTTCCCGAGGCCAAAGTGGTAAAACGGTTCTATGGTGGAACCGAGAACTGCAGAGACCCAGGAAATCAACCAGGCGACTTCTAAATCGTGCTTGCAAAAACAATAAAGATGAAGACTGGCTAAACTTCCGGAACTCACAGCGTGAATATAAGAGCTTCGTAAAACGTTCGAAACGAGACTCTTTTAGAGCATACTGTGAGGAATTGGAAAGTGAAAGGGAGACTTCCAGGTTGTGCAGAGTCCTTAATAAGGATGAGCCGGCCAAGCTGGACTATCTTAGAAAACTGGATGGTATTTTCAAAAAGTCCAGAGTTGAGTCTATACAGACTCTCTTTGAAGTACATCACCCGGAAGAACAGGTCTCGGAAGTGGGAAGAAGAGAATTGGCGGTTTCTGCAAACCCTTTAACGTGAAGGTGTTGTAAGGGGAATTGGGACACTGCGAGAGCGGTTGTTACTAATGAAAAGGCGACAGCTGCTACACTATCATTTGAACACCTCAAAGCACCTGGTATGAATGGCATCTACCCAGCGATGCTAAAGGAGGATAGAGAGCGCTTAAAGCAACTTCTAAGAAATATTTTTCGAGGACGTCTTGCTCTGGGCTACGTGCCTTCCTCTTGGCAGAAGGTGAAGATAGTCTTCATACCAAAGCCTGGGAAAGATGACTATTCTAGAAGAACTTCAAGCAAATCAGCCTAACATCATTTTCGCTGAAATGTCTGGAGAGACTGGTTGAGTGTCACATTCGCGAGAAGGCGTTCAAGTCGCATCCCCTAAATAAAAACCAACATGCTTAACAACGTGGAAAGTCCTCCGAGTCTGCTCTTCATTCTTTGGTTTCAGAGATAGAGGATGCAACTTTGAAGGGTGGGTTCGCGATGGAGGCGTTTGTGGACATTGAAGGGCACAACGCATCGTTGATTTGATTCACAGTTGGTGTCTCAGGCATGGATTTTCAGTAAAACCATAATGGACTTTCAAATAAAACCATAATGTTAGGAGGAGGAAACTGAATGGTCTTTGTCTTCCAGAGATGAGGGGTACAACCCTTCAACTGTCCGAAGAAGTGAAATATCTGGGAGTTATTCTAGGCAAGAAGTTTCTTTGGGACAAAGAACATGTAGAGGTAAAGATGAAACGAGCTCCCGCAACTGTGTAGGCGGACCTTTACCTCGACATGGGGACTTAGGCCTCAGAGCACCGCAATAAGAGCAGCTCATAGACTAATTTGATTAGATCTATGGGAAAACAATGGACGTGGGGGGCACAAAGCATTGGAAGAGTCATTGGGAGAACTGAATCTAGTTTTCGCAATGCCTTCCAATTCTCAGATCCCCACAGGCTGAAGTGTATGCGATCCTAAGGGCTGCAACCTGGATGATTGACGAGCGGTTGAAGAGCAGGCGCATCGCAATCTGTAGCGATAGTCAAGCTGCATTGAGGGCGTTGAGTAGTATTTTGATCACTTCAACAATCGTTCAGGAATGTAGAAACTGGTTGAATTCTGTTTCTAGATTCAATACGGTGGATTTACTCTGGGTACCTGGTCATTGTGGTGTAGAAAATGGAATCTCGGATGCCTTAGCAAAAGAGGCTTTCCCCATGCCTGGACCGGAACCAGCAATTGGCGTATCGGTAGCATTGGTTGATGCTGCTATCAAAAACTTGGTACAAGCTTTCCATAATGACAGGTGGCGAAGCCTTAATGCTGTTAGACAAATCAAACTCTTTTTGTTAGAACCAAACAAACAGACTGCAAAGTTTATCCTGTCGAAAACCAGGAAGGCTTGCAGAAGTATCGTGGGCATTCTGACTGGCCATAATTCACTAGCTGGGCAAATGTTCAGAATAGGTATTATCCCAGATGATATGTGTCCATCCTGTAGTGAGGAAGTGGAATCCACGGAACATTTTCTATGTGAGTGCCCCGATTACGGACGTATCAGACATAAGATTTTTGGTGCTGATGTGCTCCAACTGCAGCGGATAGCATCACATTCACTAATGGAAATCCTGCGAGACATAAACGAATCCGGGATATTCCGTTAGACAGGGGAATCGAGTACAATGGACCACTAAGGTGTGAGTGCTCAGAGACTTTGCCTCTCATCATCATCAACGGCGCAACAACCGGTAACCGGTCTAGGTCTGCTTTAATAAGGAATTATTCCCTAAAAGCTGTCTGGCGTTCTGACCTACGCCATCGCTCCTTAGGCGTTTAGGCAGGGTCTGCCTCGTCTTCTTTTTCTGGCCGTGTACAGTTTTTCCCTGGCTATGCTATCATAGGCGGCTTTAAAGTCGATGAATAGAATATGGTGTCCATATTCCAATAGTTTTTCCATTGCTTGTGGCAGAGAGAAAATCTGATCTGATTTGTCTGGAGTGAAGCCTCTTTGGTATGGGCCAATGATGTTCTGGGCGTATGGGGCTATCCGGCCTAGCAAGATAGTGGAGAATATCTTATAGATGGTACTCAGCAACGTGATACCTCTATAATTGCTGCACTGTGTGATATCTCCCTTTTTATGTATAAGACAGATAATGCCTCGTTGCCAATCATCAGGTATTGATTCGCTGTCCCACACTTTGAGCACAAGTTGATGAACCACTTGGTGTAATTGGTCGCCTCCATATTTAACCAATTCCGCTGTAATTCCATCGGCTCCTGGTAAATTATGATTTTTTAGCCGATGAATTGCACGGACTGTTTCTCCTAAACTTGGTGGTGGCAGTATTTGTCCTTCGTCTTCAGTTGGCAGGCCCTCCAAATCGCCGATGTTCTGGTTGTTCAGTAGCTCATCAAAGTACTCAACAAATCGTTCCAATATGCCCATTCTGTCGGAAATCTGATTTCCCTTTTTGTCTCGGCAGGATGAGCATCGAGGTGTATAAAGCTTTATCCTGCTAACTTGTTGGTAAAACTTGCGCGCCTGATGCGGTTGCTCCCTATACTTTTCTAGTTCACAGACTTATTGGTTCTCCCAGGCTTCCGTTTTGCGTCTGTGAAGTCGCTTCTCCGCTCGATGTGAGGATACCGATAGCTTCGTGCTCCAATTCTTCATCACTGTGTTGAGGAGAAGAACGACATGATTTATAATCAATGTAGGCTGTCGAGATATTTGGTTTTTGGTGGACAGCCTGCTTTACAGCGACCGTATCGATTACAAGCTGTTCTTTACAGCCTTGGGAGCCTTTTGCGCATCCTTTTTGCTCCTCAGCTATCAATTTATGAACATCAAGATGTCTTGAGATGTTCGCACACACGCGCAATGAAGAACTTGGTAGGAAGACAAGGATGGTAGGAAGACAAGAAATTGGTCGACATTTTGAAGGGCAAGAGGCATCCTGTTCCTTGGGGATGAGAAAAGTTATCCCCTTGGTGAAAAATTGTGGAACTAATTTCGGATCGACAATCATCTGATTAAAATGATTTGCCAATACCCGTTGAATGCTCTCGAACCGCTTCAGCCAGAAGTTGTGAATCTTATCAACTCCTGGCGCTTTCAATTACTTGTCTTTTCAAGGGCTGCTTCTACGTCAGCTTCGGTAACGTCAGGCATGGTCATTTCGGGGAGGGCTTCGCATAAACGCTGTTTCTAAATTGCAACGGCTAGGTTCGCTCCAAACACTTTTTCTGCCTGATCCAGATCGAGGTTACTTTCCTGACTTGAGTTGGTGAGATTTTTATAAAATCTCCGTTGGTTCTGGAAGAACAAGGTGTTGTCTGTCCTCCGCTGAGAGCTCTTTTGATACCTGCGGATGCGATTGGAGCATACCGCAAATTTCTGCTTCAGCAACTCGAGGATTTCTTCGATTGGCATATCATTGGAGAGATGGTAGTTTGCAATGATGTTCGCAACGCATCTGTGCACTCTTGGTGATGGATTTCCAAGAAGTGCTTGCGTGACACGGCCAATCTCCCTTCTCAACTTTTCGACTCTTTTATTGAGCCGAAATACCCAGAACGGTAAAGTCCTTCTACGCATGCCTCTGTTATTCGCTCCAAGATGTTGATTATGGAGGCGAATAACCGTGGCAGCTGCAAAGTAGATCAGGCTGTGAACCTCTGTAGCGGTAATCTCGCTAGCCAAACGATCAGCCAAAATTCTATCAACGGCAGCAATGATTTTAGTAGTTGCCGAAGTAAACTTTAGTTTTTGGATCTTTGGTCTAGCATCTGGGAGAATCTCAGCATATGCTGTGAATGCGGTCAAAGTCTCATTATAATTTGGGTTGACATCCCCAGTTACTAAGCTTCTCCTGATTACTGGGTTCATAGAATGCCTTACAGGTGGCGTACTTGTGATGCTCCTTTGACTAGTCCGGTAATTTGATGACTCCAGACCGGAAGATTTGTTGCCTAGTTGATAGGGCAACTCGGTTGTTATTCACTATCATCCGGTACTGGTTGACGACGTTCTGTTCCGGAACATGACTTAGCTCCGGAAATCGGGTTATGAGCGCGTCATGTAGTCGATGTCTGTACCCTGATGGATTCCGTTCCAAATCTGTGACACGATAAATTCGTTGAGTTGGTTCGCCCAAACCATACCACGCCTAGGTCTCCCGTCCCTGGTAGTTGACAGCATAACCGCCAAAACATCCAAGGGCGAAGAGCCGCTCTGATGTTGTTGAGCGACTCTTAACCGTATTGGGTACTGTCTTCGTGTCCCTGGGGTCCCATCAAAAGAATTTGAAATATTTTCCCTCATTTTGTTCCCACGAGTGTTGGGGAGGCAGTCAAGCCTGCAACAGAGCACCAATGTTGCAATGCCACATGGTTACCTCCAAAGGTAGGGAAGGTATTTGGAGGGAAGCCGCTGAAATACAGTGTAACGTCACTGCAATTCATCCGATAGGCGCGTCGATTCCTTCCTTTATATATCACATATTGGGACAGAGTATCGGCTAGCTGCTCATCTTCATCTCTGTCCAGGGAGCGCACCGGTACCAACTACGTTTCTCCCTGGGACCTATACTAACCTTTGAACTCCCCCCACCTCAAACACACACTAGAAAAAAATTAATGAATTTTTCGCAGATCACATGACTGATAACGCTGATTATAATGAGTGAGCATTTAAAAATAAAATGCCCACGTTTGTACTGTGGACATTTAAACAATGATAGGCAGTGTGCAGTCCCCTAATTTTCAATCTATTATCTCACACGTGTAATCTGATTAACTATGCGCGTAGGACGATAGAAGGGTTTACACGTGGCAAGAAAGAAAAATAACACAACGCGCGTGTACGCGCCTCCACATATGTAAATCAACATTTGAGTAATTATCCCACAAGTTCTAATAAATTTCTCAAATATTAGCGTTTACATTGTAAGTGGTAGACGAGCCCGCGGAACTACATGGCGTGTGATCTGCTTGAAATTTTCTAAAGATACTTTTTCTGATTTATAGATACTCCCAACTACGTAGAACCCATGATTTGATATGAGTCGCTAATTTTTCGTAGTGAATTTTAGGTACGGATTTTTTTTGACCGAACCACTTCTAAGATACAGAGAAATTTTGATGCGTCAAAAAACTTTTTTCTATAAATCTATTCATGAAGAAATTTCTCACAATTCAATGACCCCATGGAAAGATAACAATAAAAAATTTAAATAAATAAAATGTAAGAGGTATAAGAGCATACAGAAGTCACAAACACTATCATATATTGCTATTCAGATCTAGATCAAACGTCAAACAGTTTTAATATCTCTTGTATCTTTTTTTGCGCTATTTTTTTTTAATAACATGTTATAACAAGTTGCATGTAGCCAAAGTACGAGTATGTTATATTATATCTATTGTAATTAAGAGAAAAAAGATGTTCTGCTACTGGTCACTATGCTGTTACCATTCTGAATATTACGGATCTATCTAAAATCGAGTAAGTCGTTTAGTTTGCCGAATGGAATACTTCAGTACATAGTGTGGAAACGCATTTACAGCGTGAAAATCCTAATTTTAATAATAAATGCCAAGATCTACAATTTATTGCACGCTTCCGTAGGTTGCAAATTGAATTGTTTAAAAAATTCGGTTTTCTCTTGTAACCATGCCATTCTAGGTATCAATTCATCTTAGAAGATATTTCATCTGTTGTGAAGGTTTTATTGCGAAATGTGCAAAAAAACTACCTCCCAGAGATGGAATTATCACTCTAATGAGGTTAAATAGAATTCATTAAGACAACAAGGGATAAAGATGGGTAGCATGAAATACAAAAAAAAAAAAGATAATAATTTGAGCTTATTAGCGGTCAACAATGTGCTGTTTATTAACATTTATTTCCTGTCCGGTAGACTGTAAACATTTAATCAAAAAAAAAAAACTTGAAAAATCATGATACACTCAAAAGGAAGATCTAGTAGATAACAGTTAGTGCTTTCTCTAAGTATCTCGAAAAGCGGACACTACAAACACGTACAGAGATTCATCTTACCGCATTATAGATAAATTCGCAATTTATATTATTCTTAATCATATTATGTAGTTTCTATGCGTACCACCTCAGGTAATTTACCTAATCAACGTCTAGTTTGAAATTCGGGGAAGACCAAAAATTGACTCTAAACTAATTAGTGGTTTTCTTCCTCCGATTAGTTCTTTAAGATTTTTTTTTCGTAGTCACTTGTTAGGGTAGTTATTGTTGTGCTATGGCGTACCAAATTAAGACGTCGCCCATAATGAGTGTGGTCCAAACTTTAAGTAGGAATTTGATCAATTGTAATTTGTTAGGTGGGTTTCGTCGTTAAGAGATGTAGCTGTCAATTTCAATCAGCATGATTGATTGAAATTAAGACAAGAACGGTAGTTTAAAGTAAAATTAGAAATTACCGTGGAATAGGTGACCCATTTACAAGAATAATTTTTGTTAATTTTTTGGCTGCACATTGGACGCACGAACCACGAGCGGAATGCCGTGGTGTGTTTGCCTCTGCCGACGCATTGAACGGCCGCGGTCACCAAACTCACAGCGACGGTGGGCACTTTGCGTTCGAGGGGTAGATTTCGATCGCAATAACGGTCGAGGTCTGCTTCCCCAAAAGGGCGTTCGGGTAGTCGCACGCCGTAACCCTCATCGGCCTTGACGATTTGCTGGTACCACTGTCAAGCGCAAGGGACTAGGTGTATCATCGGTTTTAATGCAACAAAAAACTAGGCTCGCTGGTTCCCTCGGCGACAGCTACTCGAAACGCAGTACCACGTCGCCTCACTATTTTCGACCCCCTGAAAAGACGTTGCTTCTTAGTCGACACGGGCTCTGACGTTTTCGTGACGATTCGTTCTGGCGGACATTAGTACCCTCATTTTAGACGAAGACTTCCTGCGTCACTATGGGCCCCACGACCTCTTTACAGATGTCAGGGAAAATTTCCACCTGCGCAAACGACACTCTATCGATTATTTTCGAGGACGTTGCCAACCGATGCATTCGCAAACTCCTCCGAAAATATCGCAACATCAACAACATCTTGCTATTACAAAGAAACTGTTCAACGATTTAATGAAACAGGATATTGGCAGACCTTCCAATAGTTGTTAGTCCTCTCAACTTCATTTGGTCCCTAAGCCAAACGGTGAATGTAGGCCATGCGGAGATTACAGGTGTCTGAATGCTTAGACAATTCTCGAACGATACCTCATTCCATTCATCCATAATTTTGCGCACTCACTTATGAACTGCCGTATTTTTACGACCTTGGATCATCAACATCAAATCCCTGTCGCTCTCGAAGACATTCCGAAAACGGCTATCTGCACACCTTTCGGAATATTCGAGTTCACCAGGATGTCTTTTAGCTTGGGCAATATTGCGCAGACATTTCAGAGTTTCATCCACTCTGTCCTGCGTACATGGATGACGTTTTGGTCGCTCGTTCGTCCGAATTTGAGCACTTGGACCATCTCCAGTGGATTTTTCAACGTCTCCTTGAGCCCAGACTTGTTCTAAACGTTGAAAAATGTATATTCCAACAGAAACAAGTGAAATTTCTTGGCCATATGATAACCTCCTCTTTGGGGAATGTGGGGTCTCTTATGGCGAAGTTCAAGCCTATATTGAGAAGCTGTCCCTGAGTAATGTCCGTTGGGCTTGAGTAATGTTCATTGGGTTTGATGCCAAATAGATTGTAGCTGCGTAATATATTTCGAAGCGCTGGTTGACACAGGTGATATATTTCTTAGCGCTGATGCTATTTTTGGAAGAATTTCTAATATGGTATCAAGGTTTCTTTATACGACAGAAACCGACGAAAAACTAGAAAAACCTTAAACAGAAGCCGGGGCAATCAAGAGGGGTATAAGTGACAAGATTCTCCACCACCCCTTTGGAGTATTTAAAGTTTAGACATATCCTAAAACAAAAATTGGGTCTAAGATGAAATTAGCCAAGGTTGGAGACCTGGCGGTTTGGATGAATGGAATTCCACTTTCGATCACACTGCTCCACAGGACATAGGCGTGAGGTGGCGTCTCATGAGATCGCGTCCGCGCTTTTTATTTGACGCGTCTTATAAAACACATTTATGGCTGAGACTTAAAGTTGATTTAGAAAAAATGTTTCGACAGATAGAAGTCACCAAGGAGGTCAGAAACTACCACTGGATCTTATGACGTCAACATCCTCAAAGTTATATTAAGCTCAAAATGAAAACCGCGAAGCTTGTCATTCAGTCTATTTGGAAAGTAGAATGGATCACTATGTCTAGTTCGTGGTCATGGTCAAGAGTGAACTACAAGGTCTGCAGTGGATCAGAATTCTTCTTTGAATAAAATACCGGAAAAACTATTAAATTCAGCTCTTATTTTTTTGCAGCTTCTCAACGCATCGACAAACCATATACGGCCGTAATTTATGTCAGAATGATTGATCCTTTCGGAAAAATATGCAAAATACCAGAAGCTAAAACAAGGGCGTTGGAACGCCAGTAATCATTCTTCGAATGGAACTAAGGGGTGCATTGTTACTAACACAACTATTGACATGGTGCATAGATATGATTGACTTTGGAAGTCCAAACTTTTTGCCTGGTGGGATTGGGCGATATTCTTGGAAGCTAATGACCTTTCCAATCTTCGGCAAAAATCGTGTAAGCGGAATATAACAAACCTTTGACAGAATCATATGGAAGTTCGTTTTAACCTCCGAGAATATAGCTGATGTTGCATCAAGAGGAATAGGACTCGGGATGCGGAACGCCTTTGGTGGAACGGTCAGCAATGGCTTAGCCAGCGCACAGGTATCTGATCTATGAAAAAAAACCCAGTCATTACCACAGGGAAGGAAATTCGGTCAAAAGCCTTTCAGAAGATACAGGAGTTTATTCTGACAGTTAATGCTGTGGATGTGATGGGAAGGCTCCGAAAAAGGGTCATCAGGACGAGAAAAGACATCTCCGCAATGTGAAAACTCCATCACAACAATGTGCCTTGCTACAACGCACTACTAGCCCGCAAGTTCCGAACACTAGGTGCCAAAGCTGTCTCGTCCACTCTACAGTTTTGAGGTTGCCTTACCAGACTTCGTTTTGTTCCCTCGAATTAAGGTAGCGATGAAAGGACCGCGATTTTCGTCCATAGAAGAGATCCAATCAGCCGTGACGAAGACTTTGCGAGAAATCCCTGAAGACGCCTTCCAGAGCACTGTAAGGAGATCTCCCAGCCATTTTTGGGTTATTTGTCAGCATCAGGAACCAACTGGGACCACATTTTCCAAGATGTGGAATAAACTATGCAGGTTCATTCCTAATCAATGCATTCAAAGAGCGGGGAATCAAGACTATACCAGCATATATTGAACTATTCGTCTGCATGCTTATAAAGATGATTTATCTTGAGCTGGTAGCAGATTTTTCTTTACAATTTACAGCGGTTTTGTTTCTCGACGCGGTGTGTGCAAGAAGATATATAATGATAATGGGACGAACTTCCTGCAAGCGAAAAAAGGATTCAACAACTACAACCTGGAGAAGATGACATTGTTAGAATCGTATCTATGCAACATAAATGCGTTGTCAAAACCGACATATTAACAAGCTCTGCCAATACATATCAAGCAAGTGATAATGATTCCAAATCTTCGTGGTCCATTGTTTCTGAAAGGACATGCACCCAAGTCTACAGTATATCCTGAGAAGTGCCCCAACGAGAATGCAATCAAGTTCAGAGACATCAGAAAGCAAACGGAAGAAGATTTGTATCCACTCTGCATCTGGTATTCAAAACTGATAAGCACAACCGTTTTGATTCTGCATTGGTTGACTGTTGCCTTTGTTAGGGACTACGAAATTTTTCAACTAAGGCATGGTTTCTACATAGAAAGCCTTGCTAGCTTGCATGTAGAAAGCGAAACTTTTCGTCTAACTATAGTTTCTAGTACAGAAGAAATGTTGAAGGATCAAAACAAAATAGCTAACACCTGGCTTCACTTGATCAACAAGTAGCCTTTGGTTTCGTCAGTCGTGGGTACCAAAATTTAAGGTTGGGTCCGGAATCCATCCATTAATTAAGCATTACTTTCATTAGTCGTAAAATAAGTTTACGAGCAGAAACGAAAAAGAAGGCACAACTTCAGTCATAAAGGGGAGGAGATTACAATTCAAAGCTTGCCTATCAGAACTTTCTCTCCGCCTCCATCAGGAAAAGTGGAAGATAAGGCAGCAAGGCTGGCAAAGTTGCAGGATTGCTTCTACGATGCTAAGACATTTATGTTGTATGGTTAAATTTCAGGAGCTCGTAAGCAGTTTGACGCGAGACTCTCACCGTGGCGAAAGAGAAACTTCAACATCCTTAAACAAGATGAGTCGACCAAGTTGAGCCCTCTTAGGCTTTGCGCCTAGCTCTCGGCAGCATAATAGAATAGATTTCGTACTAAAGCCTGGGAAGAATGGGTATTCAAACCTGAAGAACCTACGAAAAATTAGCATAACATCATTCTCGCTAAGATGTCTAGAGAGACTGGTTGGTCGTTGCAGTCGGGAGAAATGGATAAGGACGTATTCGTCAAATAGAAATCGACAAACTACCAGCGTGGAAACTGTAGTGAGTCTCTTCTCTATTCCTTTCAGAAGAACGCACGGCAGGGTATACTGAGGCCTTCGAAACCGATGGCTAAAAAACAATCAATCTCTCAGATAACAGAGAGAGGGGTGGACTTTTTCTTTAAAGCAATATACATACAACGGCCGAAAACCTGGGTATCGTCGCAATCTACTTTGATACTCCAGCAGCGTTGATCTGTCCCTTGTTCACCTCAAAAATTCTTGAGGAATATAGAACTCAAACAAAGATACTGGGAAGCTTATCCTGTCAAAAAGTGGAAACACATGGAGAGGTGTTATGTGCTTTTTGAGGCTTACTTGTTGGAGATATATTCAGAACAGAAGTAGAAGATGGTATAAGGAAGCGGAATCCACGGAACAATTTCTACTTCAATATTCCCTTTATGGACTCATAAGGGTATGCGGTGCTGATATACAGCGTCCTCTGAATATTACTTTAGACGAGAACCGCGAGTATAGTGGAGCACTAAGACCTGAGTGTTTTTTGTTTAAAGCTTATATTATGAAGACAACCCCGATAACGTTTGCAACGATAAATAGTTTTTTCATATAGGGCGAGAAGGTGAGGAAACGGACAAAACTGGTAAATAAAAAGGATTTAATTGGAAGCAACGAAAAAATAAATATTTTTAAGGGAAAATTGAAGGTTAAAAGCACAAATTGGGGTAGCAGGCAGGAGACCAAGTGCTGGAAAATTTTGAAAGTTACTTCTTTAAAAATTATGGTGGTTCGAAAAGAGGATATTTTGATATTATTATGGTAGTTTGAATTTTCAACTACACAACGGGATGAGCATGGTGGATACCGAAGAAAAAGCCCTCCGAAAAATCGAAGCAACATCATAAGGGTAAGCTCCCCAATCTCGGATAGGATTAAGAGCATATGGACGACGAAAAAATTTGACGGGAAGGGATAAGAAAGGAAAATCCCTCCCCTCCATCACCGATGACGGTCATAACGATGATCAAATTTTTCAGTCGACTATCATATTGCAGGTGTAAGTTCCAAATGCGGCAGGATCAAGTCATTTGCAGTTGCAGTTTTCAGTGAAATAGGAGAAAACGAAGTACCCATGGTTGGCCAAACGACCACGCCTTCCAACTGACATCGTCAGCGAGCCCTTCCAGATCGCGTGCTTTCTATTATAATTTAAAGTAGGTGCCTAGGAGTTCTCCTATCATCTAAAGCAGATGGATTTGGCTTGCTCACTAGAACTTTCAAATGTTGATGTGGATGGTGGCTTTTGGCTCCTCATATATGGTTCGTAATCGGCTATCCTACCTTATTGGACCTAAAATTCGTCTGATATCTCGCTACTTGAAGGTGTTGATTACTTTTTTTCCGGCCTGATTCATTGACCGAGTGTCTCTGAAGAACCACGTGACTGGTCGAATCAGTGTGCAACTATTCACCCAAAGGACTTAATTTCGATGATCACTAAAGGGCTACAAATAGGAAAGGGGACGAGTCCATCAGCGCCCTTTGGCTTTTGCGTGCGTTCGCTCCCAGAAGCAGTTTTTCAAAATTAGCTCCATGAACAAATCGTCAAAGCCTTGATTGTTGGACCACTAAACTAGTGATTTTCATAAGGTTTTTACTGGTTCTTCTAATTAACATAGTTTGCGCCCTGTTCAAGGTGTCTCAGCAGGAACTAATGAGGAACAAGTTTTAGCTGCACTTCCTCTAACTTTATTGCATCGAAGCGGCATGTGCATCTTCCAATATTCCAGAATTTTCCGTAATGAAGAAGAAATTATCTTAATCAAGGACGTGGTACTTATATATGCATTTATCTTAGGAGGGCCACGAACGAGGCTATTTCGTCGGTACGAGTATGCATGTATGGCTGTATGTTCGTATCCACTGAGGTATCTCTGGATAGGCTTCAATATTATCATAAACCACGCACTTTTCCACTAGTACCTACTAAAGATGGAAACTCTCTTCACCTGCTTTGCGAAACGAACCTACGTAAGCGTGTAACGAAAAAGCACGCAATTCATGTGCCCATTGAGCCTATTCACTAAGTGGAATGGTCACCGCCGGCCGTGCAGGCATGATGGCAAAATAGTAGAAAAGACCAGCAAACACCAGATACTAAATATAATTGTAATTTGCACGTAACTCCAACAAGTTTTGCACTAAATTGCGCCATAAAGTTGTGACTTTATAATACGCTTGTCTATGAACTGAGCCTACACTTGTCCGTGGATTTTCTGGGCCCCCTCCCCCACCCCCCGTACACAAGCACGCGAAACTTTCAATGGTATGTGTAGAGCCCCTTCAGTGCAATTATATTAAATTCCGCCCTGTGAGCTGTGGATCGTATGACTTAAATTGTGAACTATTCGCAAAAATAATAAAAAAAAAGATAAAAGTTTAGACTTATACGCTTAGAAGCGCGTTCCTAAACGCCACGCAAGGCAAACAAGCTCTCAATTTAAAATTCAGTATTGTTTTTGTTGTTGCACTTTTTTGGGAAGGCCACACAAGGCACTCAAAGTTTAATTCAAACTCAATATGTGATGTATTCGCGATGATGATGTTGATGATGATGATGACCATACAGTCAGTGATGGGACGGTTAAAAACGTTGCAAGTCTACCACTTTGGAACATTACGCGTGCTCCATTGAGGGAAGAACGATCTGAAGTGGGCAAGCTAGAGATTTTGGCATGATTTTTGGATAACGAAAGAAATTGGAGTGAATTTGGCCTCTATTCATAGGGTATAGACAGACCTGACGGGAGGGGGGTTCACACCCGTATAATCTTCGCCTCGGGGCTGTTTTTTTGCCTACTTTCCACCCCAGATTAGGATTTCATCTCTACGGTCCTGGGGTATCTTTGGTTCAACAACTGCTTCAGCCAAATTTAGGCGCGAACAAGCCGATTTTTGATCTGGTTATAATTCGCACCCCTATCGTGCTTGCGAATGTATATAAAGAAGTAATCAGCGCCAGGAATTATTTTTGAATGGAGCAGCTTCTGATTGATTGCCTTTACTTTGGATGAAACCGCTAGGAGCCCTTTTTTATGACACTTGACGTGTTAATCCTAAAACGGCGAGGCAAGCACAAAAACGAGATGAAAGATCCATGACAAGCCAAGATTCGAACTTGGGCCAATGAGATCTCTTGATCTTTGATGGCCTCTTGGTTGATTTTGTTCAGACAGCTCGGCCACCGATGCCAATGCAGAAAAATTCAAGAGGATCCTCTGCACTCAGAAAAGCTCACCCTTTAGATAAGGATTCTTGGCTTCAATTTCTGAGATGTGTCAAGTTCCAAAAGTACACAAGAAGATCACGATTTTTCAGTCGGGTTTGGGTTTGGACTATTATTCCTTATATGCATATAGTAAGCCTCTTATGTTTCATGAGATCACATCGTTGACGGACTCGTTTAGTAATGACGGGATCAGAGCCAAATAAGAGAGAATCAGACCCAAATTTAAGATAATTAAATGATGTCATGGTGGTGGTGATAAATTAACTTAATAAATAAAACAGATTTTCTGTAGAATTCGACCCCTGGTTTGATCAAAATATATTTCCTTTGAGAATTTTCTGAGAGGAACGAATATATCTGGCCATTGTTCCCGCCAGATATATTTCAATAGTACTAATATCATTTGGTACATTTCAAAGGACGTCTTTTGTTTTTGGTTGCTTTTAAGGGGTTTCATTTTTTGTTCTCTACTCAATTGGTGACCGGTTTTACTCTGGATTCCTGATGAGGGTGCCAGGGAACTCAAACATCGGTAATGAGAAAGCTGACACACGGGCTCGGCAAGGTTCTGAATTCACAATGGTGGGGCCAGAACCAGATTTTGGCATCCGGCTATCTACTGTCAAGTCTATTCTGAAGGGGGAAATGGCAAGAATGCATGCAGCCGAATGGAGAAATTTGAGGTTCTGCCGGCAGGGGAAAATCTTTGCGGAGGAACCCGAGGTCGCTAGAGCGGCATTTTTGTTGTCGCTGAGGAAGTGGGATACCACATTGAAAAAATCGGAGTAGAGGTCCCGGCCATATGCAGCCGATGCGAGAAGGAAGAACAGACGGCCCTGCAACTCATATGCAGCTGCCCGGCCTCCTCAGACCTCAGCTGAAGATACCTCGGTAAGGTTTTCTTCAACGAAAAGTCTGCCAATTCTCTGCCTCTGGAGAATGTGTGAAAGCCTGCGACCGTCGTCAGCAAGAGACCGATGAATAGACGATCTTCGGGGATAGCACAATAGGCCTAGCAAACGTCTGAATGCTTGGAGCTGCGGCTCCCCCCGCTAAATTAAACTAACCAAACTACTCAGGAGCCTAGGGGTGGACTTAGGTTGCAACCACATATTAGGAAAAAAAATCATTTTATTTATTTATATATTTTTATATTTTTGTTTTTGATCCACTCTGAACAAACGTGGTACCCAATTCGAATAGAGCCCCGACTAAAAGAAGTTCGGCTTATCGGCAACGATGGTGAAAAAGTTAAAATAGTATATGTCGCTACCATGGGCTACCCTGAGGAATGCGTTAAGTGAAAGTAGGCATTGCAGATGAATCAGAGTTATGAAAAACCACAGCAAACCTGGAATGTCAGTCTGTCGCAGTGTTATTTGAACAAAGTGTCATTGAGTGCATAGGACTCTACCGGTAGCGTATATTGCAGTGCTTATTCTTACGCGACTGAATGAGAAAGAGGAAAAACTCAAGAAAACTTAAAAAGAATTAAAAATCCAGAGAAATGATTTAAGAGAAGCAATTTCCCCACCTATTTCTGACCATCAATACAGAGTCGCATGGGACTTAATTGACACTGGAATCTAGGTTTGATTTGGTAGTGTAGGAACTGGGGTAGCTTTCTGGAAGCGGACTTTTTCGTCTGGTTATTTCTAATTGGGTCTCTTAACAGAGTTGGTTGACACACCAGATGGGAGCTCTTCGCCTCGGTATGAAGCATTTTCTTCCAATTCGAATGGTAGTACTCAAATAGGCAGAGTTGTAATATAGGCCTAGTGTCTATTAGCGTGCTAGGCAGGTACTTAGTATAAACGAATATTTTCTCCTAAAAGTTGCCGCCGATCTAGGAGTAGGAATTTCCCTATGCAGAGATATCAGTACTAGTTTCGGCTGGTTCAGTTGATGAAAGGTCCGTTACGGAGTTAGGAAATTGTATTTCAATAGGTTTGAAGATGTCTGTAAATGAAGGACCCGTAGATGTTTTTAAAAATCTAGCTGTAAGCTACATAAAAGATAAAATATTTGACGACCGAGCCAATCCGAACTGAACCTTAAAATGCTGCCAAAAAACATCCTTCACCGGTAAATCGAAAACTTCAAGCCAAACCCCGGAGAATAAAACAAACAAAGAAGAGATTACTCTTTCGGTTGAGGAAGCAGGGAATCCTAAGTCCGGGTCCACTTGATGACCAAAGCAACTTATTTCTCCTCTTGTGGTCCACGAGTCCCTCTTTTTGAGTTTAACACCCAAGTTTCTTTTAAAAAGAAGTTGACTGACGACTTGCCTCTGCCCTGGACGAAACCGTCAGTCAACCGATTATTCTTTTTTTGGCATGCATTAATAGGTCAGGCATTCTTTGCTCTTCATGGCTATGCATTGGAAAATCGAAGAGTCCTAGCACAACTAAAAATATCATAGAAACTCCACAGGAATGAATGAAGAGTCTGGATGTCAAACTCAATATTTTCTGAGCGGAAATTTTAGTCGTTAAATCATTTTTAAGGAGTTGTCCAATCTAATTGTCAATTTGACAACTCACCCAAACGAATTAAAATGTTATTATATTACAGTCCACCAAGTCGTACCAAGTCTTAAATGCATCGGATTCAATTACGACTGATTACCAAGCAAAAATACCCCTTGTAATCGTCTTCTGGTACGCAGGGAAACCAAAAATTATTGTGGGAAGCCACTAGGAAGAGGAGGCGGATGCACTGAAAACTCTATCTTCAGGACAACGTACCTGCACAAAAAACTACACTTACGATGGATGTCATGAGTGGTTGGGGGTTTGAACTGGTGAACTGGTGATGAGGGGCTTGAACTGCCCGAGTATTTTCGTTATTTGGCTCCTTGTGACTTCTCTTGCTTCTTCATCTGAACGAACCGCTTTGAGGATAGAAATATACAATTACATGGGGACTAACAGTCTTGAGCAGGATAGAGACAACTTGTCAGGTGCAGCTTCACCTCTACCTACGGAGCAGCATGGCCGAAAGTTGATCGCAGGTACTGTTCGCGCACTTATATCTATTCATAAACATGATATAAGCATTAATTATATTCAGGACGAAAACTGACTAGTTCAGGCATAAGACGGCTAAGCCAGAAATAATTTTGATTTAAGGGAGTCCTTGGCCCCGATTAAATCGATGGAGGCTTAGGACTCCCTCAATCTTAAAACAAAATTTAGTCTTCGATATTGGTTTTGAACTTTGGACTTGTTTGGGGAACGTTGAACAGCATAAGACACATGACCTCAGTGGCTAGTTGGCGTCATCTTTCTGCGACATTAGAATAGAACAAAAAGTTATATGTGCTTGCGGTTACCATCCGAAATAGGCTATGAAAAATTAGCTACTGTGTCCTTATAATGGGTTCCATTGACAGAAATTTTAATAGTAGCCTCTTTCAGGAAAAAAATTCGGATCATAGATGCTTTCCCCCCTACAAAGTGTATATGCAGTGACTTGTGATGAGAGTGGTAATTGTTCAGAACATTAAATAGGACTTTTTCCTGATCGGCAAACGTGTATGCCGAAAATTACCTTTGCTGGAAAAGATGATTTACTCAGAAAAATCAGCATCCTCTTTGGTGGCTAAAAACGAAAATCTACACAGGCCTAACCCCGCCTAAAGCGGCCTTTCTGTCAAAATTTGTTCAAAATTTTGACAATTTCAGAGTTATTTCATTTTTACGTTTGAGTAGTTTGGACTTCTGGGAACTCCTGGTAAAGAAAGATATGGAGCTAGGTCTTGAAATGTGCTGATTACCAGACAGTAATGGTGAACATTATTGCCCTGATACAGATCCTTCTGGTAATGACGGGATTGATTCTGCGATATTCCATTGCGACAGTCTAGTATTCCAACCACTAAGCTAAGTTAGCACTTTTTATATCGATGACCTATTTCTATTTAGCAGATGATATCAACGGCTTAGGATTCTCAATACCTCGCCAGCTATTGTTGAAATTACAGAATGTCGATAAATTCAGATGAATTCTAGTTTGATGAGGATAGTTCGAGTACTACTTTTCTAGTTGCATCAAAGTGAAAGTTTGACATTTCGCAAATTGAAGAGAGATTTTAGGTTCGAAAGAGCCAAATACCAACCCAAACCAAAAAATGATCACCTAGGATGTAGACGAACCCTTTAACGGTGATTGGAGTAGGTGAAAGCAACAAGAAAAAATCTCTTTGAGTCAATAGTTGAGAAATGTTCACTTCAACCTTTTAAGATTCTACAGGAAGGAGAACACTGTAATACCAATTGGTGGCCAGGCCAGGTGAGCTTCAGGATGGTATGATCAGCCTCCACAATATCAGCTCGAGCTCATATGTCACCACTTGATTATCCGAAGTAGGAATTGGAAAATTTTACCACAATCACCTTATCCTTTACACCACGCCTTATTTGATTTTATGCGTTTTCCATCAAATAATTTTGGCGGGGAAACTTCGATGCTGAATTCAGCGAGCCAGAGCTGGAGATCAATGTGAATTCCTTGATCAGTAGTTAAATTTGTTTTTCTTGCGAAATTGTAATGAAATAAAGGGAGGATTGCGATTGTCAACCGGCCATCCTGAGTGGCCAAAGACGACCTGGATGGAAGGGCTAGCGCAAAAATCTAAAAAGTTGGCGAAATTGACCGTGAAGTTTCGACACCATAAGACGAAGTTGTGAGGGAAAATAAACTATCTTCCAGTGATTCAGGAAATCTGTAGATAAGAAATATTAGACCTCAATCCAGGAAACGTTGGGGCCCACTTTGGACGCCATTTGTAATGAATTCAAGGGGATTAGTGACGGTCAAATGACCATCCTGAGTGATCGAAGGCGACCTAGAGGGAAGAGCTATCCTATAAACCTAAAAAGTTGGCGAAATGACACGTGAGGGATCGTAGTGCTCATCGGAAAGGAATTCTAAAAAAAACAATTTAAGGCTTCAAAGCCTTAAAAGATTTGTTGGAAGCGACAGGCTAAACCGAAAACTGTTAAAAAATTTCCACCCGCCAGGGCTGAGGATTTATTCTTCATTTTAATAGGAAACCTGCTATACGCTACAGGATGCATTGTAGATTACATTGTATACGAGTGTTGAGATCCATATCTACCTGGACATAGACCCTGCTCGGTGGTCTAAAGATAGCTGATATGGTCTGGAATGGATAATTCTCCGACTCTATTAATACACAGAACGACTGAAGCTCAGAGGAGTAAGGATAGGTCGATGCATTGAAAGGGAAAGGGGAGGATAGGAAATGCTGTGCAGCGAAACTGTGAAAAGTCTCCATATGAGAGTTAGTCTCCTTAAAGAAATATAAAAGGTCATCAATCATGCAGTGATCTCTGCTTAACAAATATTTGTTTAAGGTTAAATAACTTATTGTACCATCAAACACTTAACCAGAACCCGGGCACAATCCTTATACCAAAAAATTATGTGTTCATTGGTTTCCCTAACCTTGCCCGACTCTATGTTTCCAAACCTCATGAGAAAAACTTTATTATAGGAATAATTGGTCTGAAGACGATTTCTTCGGAAGCTGTAAGTATACGTGTGGTTTCCAATTTAATTATAGGACGTTCGAATGTTGGAGAAAAAGGGTCCTTTGATCCATGATTTTGCCAGACAGCCCTCCTTTCATTGTCCAAAGCAGTGTTCTTCTTCTAATGATAGCAACAGAATGGGTCTGAAGGCCCCATTAATGGCCTGAAAAACAGCAAAAATTCGGCGGCTAAGACGGTACTTACTTCCAAGGAAAAACGTAAGACATGCGACCCATCAAGACCAACTACAACGCAGGCAGACCCATCCCGCATGAAAACGGCGTCTGACGCAAGGACAAAAAAACCCCTTGCTTGGAGGCCATCCACGCTATACTACATGCAGACGCCACACGGGTTCTGAGACAAGTGTCACACTAGTCATAGGACAGGATAACCTGAGGCTCATGAGAGGTTGCGGAAATTACAGTATCGAACAAGCTTTGGAAAGATTTATAGATCGAGGACAGACCGTTGTCAGCACCTGGGTTTTGTGCCACCATTTGATAGGTTTCAGGATTCTTTTTCTTTAATTTAGGAAGTTCCTTGGCCGCCAGAAGAGCTCTTCAGAAACGGAGCGCAAAGACCTGGTGTAAAAGGGGCTGGTAAACCCCACGTATCTTCTCAAGATATAAATAGTGAGTTGATTTTGTTTTCAAAGTACTTTGAAGGGTTCATGGTAGAAGTGGCAGCATATTTTATAATGGGCATATATATATATACCAAAGATCTATAGAAATTAATAGCCTTTTAGGGTGGGATACCCCAAGAAAAACTTTCCTGTCTTGAGGGTTTTAGGAATGATAGAGTTCAAATGGTCCCTTACAGAGCAACAAAGGTGATGGATTTAACATGGATGAGGGTATGATCATTAATTTTAATGAGCCGAGGTGTTACCCTGCTTCTTGGATTTGGTTAAATTAATCGGTAGGCCCAATCTATGGGATTCAGCGATGAACGCATTTAGTGGGTAGCATGAGAAAATCGTCCGAATATTGGAAGATTTTAATGCTGTCAGAACATTTTTTTTAAAGGGATGCTGTGTAAATATTAAATAGCATTGGACTTAAGACGCACCCTTGGGGAAAGCCATTGTCTACTTGCACACAGTTCAGACCTCTCTGAAGGCGTCTATTGGACATTATCCATAGAACAATCTCAGTTAGGTAAAAGGAACTTAGGCATTGTGCCACTCAGCATCACCAGATGAACGTTCTCATAGGCGTTCTTCACATCAAGCTTCACAGCCAACGCCTTTTGACGTTTACCATTGTGCAATTAGACATCATTGATTCCGGAGGATGTGAATTTATCTGGAGAATAGGCGTAGCAGTTTGAATTCTTCAATGAATTGATTGATTCAAACCTTTATCATTGAATTAAGCAGATTAAAAAATACATTCATGAGAGCAATTGGACGGTGACTAGTCAAAGATGTTTGTTGATTATACGATAATTGGCATGCATACTGTTGTGGAGATATGGACATTAGTCCCACTGAAAGGGCACCCAAATTCTGCAGGCAGTAGTACAAATTTCGTAATATCTGAAACTTCGATATGGAATTTGCCTAACATAGTGCTCCATGATTGGTTTGTACCAGGGTTCTGAAGCATCTCCGGTAGTAACACTAATAGTGGCGTGACATTTCGGCTCCTTCTGAAAATTCTATTAAAAGAATCACCCTAACCCTCCGACGAGTGAATAGATCCCTGAGGACCTTTTTGATTTTTGAAGCGATTTTATGACCATTTTCACCAAAGAGTGGTACCTTCGGCCCGACATGTATTCCAGAAGTATATGGTTTTCTGTGTTTACAAAAAAAAATCGAAATAATCCGGGCAGTAGTTTAATCTTTATAAGTATTTACTTTTGTTATGTACTTTATTAGGGTAATAGGCCCTCACGGACCTTCAAACATTTTTTGCGCGAATTTTTGTTTTCCTTTTGCGTTTATGGAAAATTCCGGAATTTGTATCCGCTGTTTACTTGTGAAGTATCATTTGGCCATCGGGGTAGTCAAATTTAACCAGATGAACTCCAAGCTGACGTGAGAATCCTTTGATAAATTGAGAACCCTCAGGCTGCACACCAAAGACTGGGTACTGCAGATTTTAGGGCACATTGGTGCACAAGGTAACGAAGTTGTAGATAAACGGGCAAAGAAAGCGGAAAGCGATTTACAGTCATAATACTCAGAGAAGAAAAAGATCAGTTAGCGGAATCGTACTGAATGAGCTCACCAGGAATAAACTATAAACTAAAAGTATTCGTAGGGTCGTGAAAACTTATCCAAGAGGCATTGATCATTATGTCTGAGAACATTAAATTTATTCAAGTGGTATTCCCGCAAGTTACTAGGTTGAACTACTGTCAAGGGAAGCTTAAGACAGTTGAAGATATGTGAGAGGGGTAGTGAAAATTCTGAATATATCCTGGGGCAATATTCAGCACTAGGCCATAGCTCCGGTTCTCAGACAATAGTAGACTTAGCTGTGAGTGATTACTAGAATTAAATTAAGGTAATAGCCCTAGGTGAATTGGTTGACCTTAGTGCAAACCCAGATGTCTGCAATTACTTACTAAGCCAGACCTAGACCTGATACCGATGGATTCGCTGTTGATAATGATGAACCTGAGTGAGCGCAATGCTGACCGCATTCCCCTCTCAGTGTACCATTGTTGTCTATAAATGAAGCGCTCTAACATAGCTAACACTCAGGTTTAATTGGCACTGCGCTACCACCAATCATTATTATTACAATGCCTAGTACATACTTATGAATAGGAGGAAAACACAAGAAGATCGCTAAAGTTGACATACTATTGTTGAGATAAGGACATTTTACCCATCGAAGGAAGGGGTACACAAATTCAGCAGGCAGTAGTACAAATTTCGTTTGACATGGAATTTGCTTAATATGGTACTCCATGATTGGTTTGGACTAGGGTTTTGAAGTATCTCCTTCCTTTAGTAAATGACAAGAACTTAGGTAGGTGTCGCCTGCCTACCAGCGACTCAATGTCTCGTTCTGTTCTACACTGCCAACAGTAATATGTTCAAAAAAGATTAATATAGAGAAACACGGATGACGTGCAACAAACCTGAGCCAAAAAAATAGAGGAAAATATATCGTTTTTGCCAATAGCATAAATATTGACATCAGCTCTCAAATGTTAACTGGAGCTTATTAGTTACTATTTGGTTGCTCAAAGACCGGAGGAGCTCAATTGGAAGGTCTTACCACATCCACATTATCCCTTAGACCACGCCTTCATTCGATCAAAAGTCAAAAGTGATTTTGACGAGGAAAATTTTGGCACCGGGTCGAATGTTAAAATCTATTTTATTAGTTTTATTTCACTAGACTCTTGGGCGAATTCGCCGAGCGATCTAAATTTTAATAGCGCAAGAACTTTTCCACTCGCCCAATATAACAACAATAGTTATTAATGCTCATGGGAAAGGAATTCCAAAAAGCAGTTTTAGACATCGAAGTGAAGTCTTAAAAGTTTTTTTGGAAGTGAGAGGGTATCAGTGTCAACTTCGAAAAACGTTTCAAAATTTAGACCCGTCAGGGCTGAGGATTTCGTTTTAATAGGAAACCTGCTGTTTACTGGAATTTTGAACACTTTGAAGATTGCATCACTTTTTGTAGTGGCCACCCACCTTCGATAGAGGTTCGCTTCCGAAGGTGTTTCAACCGCCGCGGCACTGCTGAATTCATGTGGTCCAACTGGGTAACTTATGGTCCAATTAGGTGACCAAAAAAGGTCCAAGTGCATATATTGTCCAGCACGTTTTCCAAAGGTCTTGGAAAATCACGGTTGGTTCAAGAATGTTCACCAGAGCGGCAAATTATGGAAGATTCGTTTCTAGAATTTATAATACTTCGTTCAAGATGCAAGGGGGCGACCTAATGTCCCTTTTCGTACAAACCGTGTGTCTCAAATGAGTACATACTTTCATGCATACATACATATATGAGTGAACCAGTGAATAGGCGAAGAAACCAACGATGAAGCGCGAAATGACATCATCTCGCATATAATGTGCAGGCCAAAACCTAGCAACAGAATGAACATCTTTTTAGCTCGCATTTGAATTCGTCGCGAATCTTGGATAACAGATTGTTTCTAGATTTTCAAAAAAATGGTTTAAATGGTGTAAATGATTTTGCTTGATTGCCGCAGTTAATTAAATTGATTAAAAAAATTAATTCAAAGTGCACTTTCGAAATTTTACCTTAAAACACAAACTGAGGGATGAATGGTGAAGATAGAAACTTCTCAAAAATTACCAGCGCATTTTGGGATTCTCGTTGCAGCCAGTGTATGACACGCAAAAATCACAGCTCAAAAAAGCTCAAATACCATACAACACATAGATAACTACAAACACTTTAGAGGGCCTGGGTCTACGCGGTGCCACCGAGGAGTATCTTCGATTCAAAAAGTGCGCGCGCGTTTAATATATATCACAAAAAAAAAAAAGATAGATTTCACACAGTAGATGCTTGGCACAAATTTTCGCGTTGATTTGATCCAAGGTACTCAAGAATTTCGCGATGGAGGAAAGGAAACAGTTGTGTGAAGGAGGTCGATTGAAACTAGCAAAGGGACCTCGGTAACTTCGTACTTGCCCTAAGGGCTACAGTGTTCAACCGTGTTATCACAATTAATTCCAAGTGTATACCTTTTGCGCCGCATTAGATTCGATTTTGGCGGAAGCGTGGTATCAAAGGGGTCGCATCCTTCTCAAGGACGACTGGCACCTCGCTAATCGGTCGTTCCGGCCAGAGTATCTATCACAACACGAACCTCGTACTACTCCACCACAGCGCACTGCACAGCCAATTATTTTTTTTTTCTGGGTAACACTTTGAGCCTAAAATTAAGATTTCGTCACATTCAGTGGGCCGAATTCGCGAACCCTTGCATGCGAAAATCACGGATTTCCCCGACACCAGGCCAAATTCCAGATATACCCCCTTTTCGGGATACTAAGCGCGATCGGATTTTGATACAAAACACACGCGGAAGCGGAAACGAATCTAACTATCTTTTCTGAAAATTTCAAATCTGCGAAGAAAAGATATTTTTGCAAAAAAATTGTTGGGACTGAAACGGAAAAAAAAATTTGTGAATCGCGTAGTTTGAAGGTCAATCGCTATATGCTTAAAGATTATGAACTGAATGTTTGGCAAAAATTTAGGACACTATTGTATGTTAACGTTTTTTGACGGAAGATAAAAAAAGCTCACACTAGTACTAGTACCCTTATACAATACATAACGTGCGAATCTGTTGCTCTCTCTGAGACACGCTCTTATGGGCCGAGCCCGATTCCAAGGCAGTGTTGGCAAACTTTTTTTTGCAAATAACATCGTCATTGGCATCGCGACGAGCCGCGGCCGCCAACAAACTTGCTAAAAACTCTTGTTTTATAAACTTTATCGGTTTCAGCTCGCCAAAGTCTTCTATCTATCTATCTTTTTTTCCAACCGCATTTCGCATTCGCGTATCTTTTCTCATTTGGCTATTCGCGAAAAGCACACATGCAATCGGCCACTCAATGGGCTGCCTGTTGTCTGACCCACCAAATTAGCCACCCGAATCCGCGAAACATTAGTGGGCCTCCTCTCTGGCCTCCCAATCTCTATCCCTTCCACCGGTCATCAGTTAGCACCTCTTGCCTCTCCCCCTGCGATAAAATCTAACATATCATGTGTCTCTCTAGTATGGCCTATAACACACTACATTGCGAACCTACTATACTTTAGGTCCCTTTACTGTGTAGAAGGTGCCCACACGAAAGCATGTGTGAGCCAAGCTGGAATTATATTGCACGTATGGTGGAAAGTGCTTAAGGAAGAACAACAACAATAGTAATAGGGAGCACACGAATGAGCAGAAGTATTACAGCAAGAATAAGACAATCATCAACTTTAGGCGCTACTAAAGATTTCGCGAATCTCCGAACCCCAGCCGGAAATCGGTGCAGCCACTGCGGATTCAAATGCTCCCGCATACGACATGGATTAGCCTCTCTTCCTCTGGAAATGCTCCTTACAATTTTCCAAAAAAGCGAGGCAAAAAGTCTAGTGATTGACAGAAATCGCTGCCTATGCAAAACTGGCGAAAAAAGGCAAAAAATCTGAAAAATTACAAAGTATCTTGTATCTTGTATCTATAGCTTTTAAACGCAATCAAGTGGCTAACATGATTTCAACTGGGCACTAAGAATCTTTCAGTGCACACCTGTAGTAGTTAAGATTTAGCTAGAGCGTACAGTGTGGCTTCTCAGCACTGTCCACATACAGAGCAAGTCACTCAGGCAACCACCACAAAATCAAATTTCAAAAAGTATCTAATTTAAAGAACATATACGTAGCCCTAGAAAGCGGTAGTAACCGCTAAAGAGCAAAAAGTCTGAAAATGTGCAAACTGTATAGCGAACCCGAACTAGTACAGCAGCCGCTCTCAATCATGGTATTCAGTAATTTCCATCTATTTCTCGGTGCAAGCTTGCAAACTTTTATTCGCATTCAACGATCCCCACTTCGCCATAGATACCGGAATACATGCAAACCAACTAATAAACGCCAAGCTCCATCGAGAATTCCAAATGTGCTCTGAACACTCCATCCATCGTCAGTGGGGAGCGCTTCAGATACTACATATTTTCTGCAAATACACTTTCAAAAAATTTTGCGGCTTATTTGGACACCACCAACCAAAAAATTTGCAATAGTATTTCGGCAAGTCAGTTGGACCGAGCAGGATAGATACTATTAGGAAAAGAAGATTGATCGGGATCGCGCTAGCGCGTCAGAAAGCTGGGAGAGCGAGTCGTGGGCTCGTCACGATAATAGGACTGGGGCTAGAGATAGACACTCCACATTAGTCTCATTACCTCCGCAGTAGCGACAACAGAAACCACGATATACCAAGATCTCGATCTTGGCGCTACTCAGAGGCCTCATTATTATGGGAAACTCCTCTGCAGGGAAAAGTATCTGAAATTGTACGCGGGTACAAGTGTATCTGCGATTCTTTCAGAGCAAGCTGTACATTTGAGAGTTGGGGCGGCCAAAGCAAGAGCAATGTGGATGACGTGATATATTTATGTATATTAAAAAGTTTGGCGATCGTGAAGTGACTACGAAGCGACGTGGTTTTGTTATGGGTCTGTGTCGCGATCGTGATTCTTATCTTAAAAAAAAAGAGTTACGCAATCTTAAATTTGGTACTGTTGGAATGAGTTGAAATTCTTTATTCGGATCAAATGGGCTCCAGTCAAATTGATCGTGAACTGATCGAAGTAAGATATAAGTATCTTTATACTCGCATAAGCTACTCCTGGCTTTCTCGTTGATATGACCATACATACTATCCAAGGGAAGTTATGAACTAACTTTTATGTATCTAGAGGAGCATTTGAATCTTTTAATTGAAAGAAAAAATCGGGCCAACAGATGTAACGTCCTCAAAGCCTGACAAAAAATTTACTTCGGCCTGAACTTAAGATAGATTTCACTTCAATATAATTCGCACTCAAGTTGTGTTGGCGATTATATATCGATAAATGGAGCGATTACCACCTGTCAGAGGTGAGACAACGTCTGATGAGTTGCCTCTGCACTGGACGAAACAATCAGTCAATTTTTTTGGAAAACTGACAAAAAGGGTTTTAGTTCAGCAGAATGCTTAGAGAATAGGCGTACGGTAAGCATGCCCCCATTTTAGGCTAGAAATTACACTTGAAGAACCATCACTGAGGGTGGAGAGCATGTTTGTTAGTCAATCTTTAAGTGCATCAGTAAGTCTGTAGAAGATTTTTCGGCTTTTGTTTAATTTTTTAATGCAGACACCAGTAGTACACACCATCGAGTATATTTTCGAGAGCTCGTATTGATACGGGGAGTGGCGACCCCGAGGTGGTCGAGTAAGTAGTTTTGACCCCCTAGCTGGCATATCACCTGCATCCTAGGTAGTAGCCCCGAGAGAGTTTCTCGGTGAAGAGTGAACTGCTAATGATTGATATGTCTCGGGACACACTGGAAGTCCCCGGAGCCATCAACAACTCCTTGTCGACGCCGATGGGGTGATGTGAGCCTAGCTCTGCCAAGGTGGTAGGTAGGGCGTGCATCAGGAGCCAGCCTCTTCGCGACCCTGGTCGGGTAGCCTGCATTGAATCAGTATTAGTTGACCGCGTTGTCCCGAGCGAGCGCTGATCCTTCCGTGAGTTCCGGGATCAACCAATCGTAGTTGAGGCCTCAGGGGACTAGGGGGCCTCCAAGATATACCCGTTCCTGACTATTGTAGTCCGCTCTCTTGGACACGATGTGCTGCAACGAAGACGGGAACCCAGATAGTACCATGCAGTGCTATAGTTGCGGAAAGGGGCACAGTGGAAACTGTCGAAACTAACCAAATGGTTTCGAATATAAGCCGAGTGGGAGGGCTGTCGACTACTCTGGCGCAAGCTGAAGAAGAAAGGCTTATTAAGTAATGCGCAATTGCGAAGCGCCTGCGATCTACGATGTTCCTCCAGAAAAACATCAGCAAAGGAGTGAAAAACGTGCTGATGGAGCTGGAGGAGCTCCTGGTTTCATATTATAGGCAGACATGGAGAGTAAGAGAAAATCCACGGGAAGCAGAAACAACCGCGCCTCCCAATAAGAACACTACGAGTGCCAAACAGATCGCAGACAGCCCATTAAAAAGTGAAAAAACGAAAGCGGTACCTGAAGGAGACTTCACTCAGGTACTCCCCAGGACTCAAAAGAAGAGGGACAAGAGACAGCAACTCGTCGCGTCATCATAAAATAATAATAATCGTTGGCCCAACAATCCATATTGGATCAGGGCCTTAAAGTGTGTTAGAGCACTTCATTCAAGACCGTAACGGTACACTACAGCACTATGTTGCACTGTAGGAGGTAATGTGGTCAGCATTGCGCTCGCCCGAGATTATTACCCTGATTTGACTCAGGTACTCATTCACAGCTGAGTCGGCTGGTATCTGACGTCAAATCACGATACAAATTGCACTCCTACCCAGTGAAATTTGAACCTCGACCTTCCGTACGATACCCTTGTGCTCTAACCACTTATCCGGACACTCATAAAACCCTTTGCTTAAAATTGCAACACGGAGGACGAAGCACCAGAAGAAAGGGCGGGGAAACGAAGGAGGACGAGACCGCCAATTTCTGCTTATTAAGCCGATGCAAGGCAAGACTTTTGCAGAAGTCCTTAGTGAAATCCATTACAAGAACAAACCCGAAGATAGCATAGCGCAAGTGTCTTCCATTCGTAAAATGAAGGGTGGTGTTGTCCTAGTCGAACTAGGTTCGAGGACAACAAATAAAGTTACGTTCTGTAAAGCAGCCAAGGGGCTTCTGGGAGAGAAAGCTTTTGTTTTCAGGCTGGAATCCACGTATTCTCTGGAATTCCGAGACCTTGACTGCCTCACAGAAAAGAAAGAACTAGAAGAGGCCATCAAACGCGAATGTTTGGAGGTAACCAATATCCGGATTGGTATCACCTTTGCGATCTCCCGAGGCCAAAAACTCGTTGCGGTGGAAGTTGTCGGACAATACGAATTGGTTTGGCAGTGTGAATCCGGGCCATCTCAACCAAATGTTACAGATGTTTGGATTATGGGCACACGTCTGCAACCTGTCGCGAACCTGACAGTAGGGTATGCGGTAAATGCGAACACCTGCAATGAAAAGGAAAGCTGCGTCCTATGCAGGGATCATGGTGCGCCTTATGAGAACGTTGCGCACACTACGGGCTCGGAGCGGTGTCCAGTCTTCAGAGCAGAACTAGAAAAAGCTAGGACGCGGTCAACATAACATGATTCGCATCCTACAAATCAATATGCACCGGAGTTCAACCGCTCACGAGTTGCTAGCGCAGTTCGTTGCGGATACCAAAGCTCCAATGCATTTGTAAACAGTGGAAATTCCAGAACTTCGGAAGGAGTGTCACAGGCTCCCCCGCTTAACACAACGTTTAAGCGACCGGGAGGAGGCATGTAACATAATAAAGGAGTACAAGTCAGCGCAGCGAAATAAGCAGGAGCAAAGCTCGCTGTTGGCAGGATCTGGTCATCGAGTTGAATGGTGACCCGTGGGGACTCAGTTACAAACTGCTAATCCGAAAAATCGGAGCTTTGCGGAAACCCTGTTCACTTAAGGTTCTCTATAAAAGAGCGGAATCACATAGCTGCCGAACTTGTCAGATGGTACTCCTCATAACGCTTGTCGTCAGAAACGCCTTTAATTCCGTAAAATGGAAAGACATTCTAGGGATACTAGACAATACTTTTCACGTGCCGAATTATCTCTTATGGATATTGAGGGACTATCTGAGGAACCGGTCCCTGCTTTGACCCTCTAATCAGAGAAGGATGGAGGTCACGTCGGAAGTAGTACAGGGATCCATCCTATGGTCAGACCTCTGGAACGCTGTCTATGATAGTCTACTTAAACTCGACATGCCAGAAGAGTAGCGGTTGTGCAGATGATGTCGCGGCACTTGTTACTGGGCGCACTGTAGAACAGGTGCAAAGCAGATTCGGCATATTGATGCGACGGGTAAGCGGATGGATGATTGCTCATGCTTTTAATCTTGCACTGGAAAAAACGAAGTAGTCATTCTGACTAAAGAGAGAATTCCGACCCAGCGTTCCATATCGTTCGCTCCCTAACGCACGAGGGCATTGCTTATTAGAAGCATTCGCGCAGTTGGATATAGCTCTAGCCAACGAAGGTGATGTAAACACTTATCGTAAAGGGGGATCTGGTTTAATTGTAGATCTGACTTTTGTCAGCCCTGCGTTGGTACATGATATGTCCTGGCAAGTTAGCAAGGACTTCACGTACAGCAAGCACTAGGTAATGAACTAAGGAACTAAGGACAGAGTCATAGGGGGGACACCTGCACCCGGCAAGCCGAAATCCCAAAGAATACCAAGATGGTCTGTAAAAGCGATGCTTAGCAAAGCAGGCACCTCCACGTATAGAGCTCTTCACGTCACACAAAGCATCTCTAAACCATGTGATGGACCGATGCCTAGGAGATGCTCGTACCCCACTAGAAGACCCAATTATTAGTAGAATAGCGAACTTGCCAGCCTTCGATTACTTTAAAAATTATAATAAAAATTTATTTTTCCTATTCGTTAGTGTTAATTTAATAAATTCATCAATTCGTTCATCTCCGCAGATCACGTGCCATATACTGTTGTTTAAAATAACCCAGAATTTATTTCCCCAGCAAGAGAGAGGTTACCGATACCTTCCGGCGGCCACTGAATGTGACGCCGATTCCACCAATCACCAGGGATGAGCTGCTGGATATATCTGCAATTGAATAGGCGATAGCAAAGCCCCGGGTCTGGACGGCCTTCGAGCTTGCCTCCAGGGGAATAGTCCTCCTACAGACCCATATGTCTTCTAGACACCATGGGGAAACTATTCGAGCGGGTAATTTATAATAGATTACTTCCGAGAGCCAAGAAGGCCTTTCAGATCAGGCATTCGATAGAGCCAAATGGCGAAGCCGATCACGACGAGCCGACCCCGCTTGTGAACGGGACAAAGGCTGAAGAAAAAGAAGAAGAATATGGGTTCCATAAACCATTGATGTCATCAAAATGGTCACTGGCTTGGCCGAAAATCCAATTCACGGAAGGGGCTGTACATGTAAATATTGACGATGTTTCCCTGGACGTCTCAGATGATGCAGTGATCGTTGTCTCGGGAATGATGCCGATTGACATCCTGGCACACGAAAGGATGAACACGAATAACATCAGGTCCATCTTTCCTTCATCGCAAGTGAAAAAGGGCGAAAAGGAGAGCAGATAGATACAGGGATGTTACCCGTCAGAAAAGGTTCGTTGCACTTACAGGTTGATCCCTTCCATCGGAGAGTGGCTTTAGAGAGAGCATAGGGAGGTCAATTATAATCTTGCCCAGTTTCTCCCCGGCCAGGTTTAAATTGGACACCTCAACTTATTGTCCAATGGCGTCCCAGAGGACCCAGCGCACGTATTCTTTCAAGGCGCCAGTAAACTGATTTTAATAAGGACGGCTCGACCGAAGCGTCAAATTGTGCGTCAATGAGTGCCGCGATCGAAAAGGAGGATCCGCGACGGATCACATCCTCGATCAATGTTTCTCCTGCTTCAGATGTACTGTGAGGCGCGGCCTGCTTTGACATCCTTAGGCTATGATATTGGAGGATGTCCCTTTTCCACTTGAGTTTTGCGGGGGTTCTTAACGTATGCAGAGACGAAATATTAAGATTGGAAAATACGCGAGCTGTGGTTGAGTAAGAGTGAAATTGTTTCAAAATTTCTCCACGCGACGTGTTTACGTGAAAAGGAGGATTGTGAATGTGTTCTGTTGCAAAAGAGTGAAGAGCTTCGACCTTTGTTAAAGTGAACATAATTCACTCGAAACAGGTGGTGATGCTTTCGGGAATACGTTCCTGAAGGACATAGGCTTTGTGGACTTGAGGATCAACGCTAAGCATATCAAAAGAGCATAGTGGCATGATCACGGCCGGTGAAAGAAAATACAAGTCCGGGGTTCGCGTAGAAAAACGGGGTCCGGGATGAAAATTATACGGGTTGAGATAAGAATTATGCGGGCCCTGCTATTATCCCTTTTTCCTATAGAAATTCATATTCTGGATCAAAAGCCAGAATGAGGGCTCTGAAAACTATTCAACCGTTCGAAACAAACTGGGGAGTGAGCGAGGTAAAAAAGCATACTGATGATGTACGTGATCAGAGAAACACAGCCAAATAATTTCAGCAAATCCTACGAAGGAATTGAACAAACCATACAAGCATCCAAACTATACAAGGCCTTTGCCAACGATATTCTCTGTCTGTCTGAAAAGGGAAGCGGGTTACCGGAAATGATATAGGCCAAGAAGTCAGCGGATGGTTTCCTCAGCCAGGTAGAAGAGGTGTTAGAGGTACAAACAGAAGTTAAAACCCAAAAGCAGGAATAGTAATCGAGTGCAAGGATCTAGACGAGGGTACGTCACGGGAGGATATTTGTGTAGGGCTAAACAATTGAAACTTATCGTATAGAATAGAGTGCAATGAAGGGGATGAAGAAGGTATATGGGGGTACACAGACGGCTACTATTAGCCTTCTGATGGAATCAGCGGTTGAACTGAATATTTTGAGCAAGCAAAGAATATGTGAGGTCGTATTCTGGCTTGGGTAGCAAGTATCTCTTAACAGATTCTTCAGATGCCTCGATTCCGGCCATTTTACAGTAGAATGCACTAGCCAAGGCAAAGTGTGTGGAGAAGAAGGCCATCTAACCAAAAATTTTACTGGATATCGACGATGCATATTGTGCAAAGGGAAAGAGCGAGTGGACGGTCTGCACGTTGTAGATGTCCGACATATACGAGAGAATTGAATCATAGGGCTAAATAAGGTTAATACCTCTCCACCAGGGAGAGACAGTTCACGACGTGTCCTCACAAACCATTCGAGGGTGGACTGTGGACGTGGCGGTAATCTTCGAACCTTACCAACGGAAGCGCTCCATGGGTGGTCGATACATCTGGAAACGTTGCAATATGGGCATGCGTAGGGCATTCCTAAAATTATTACCGGTGATTTCGGTGATCTTAACGGGTCTTGAAGCGGAGCGAGTAGCAAATACCAGAGGGGAAATCTTACTTGAAGTCTTTGCGGAGTTGGTCATTATGCTAGCCAACATTGTATGTGTGTCCGACTTCCTAGTTAGAGGCAGGAGGCTACTCAGCCACCTTAGGAGGGCCCCCTTGAAGTCCGCGAGCGAGGCCTACACCATTGTAGCGTCAGCGTCGACTAAAGCCCTTCTTCCAAGAAAAAAAGGCAAGTAGGAGGAGAGGCGCGCGACGCGTCCCTTTTGAGTTGCGGCGTTGAGGCGGCAAATTGAGGGAGCCGTACATCTGGTTCCCCGCTTATACCACCATTCCTTTCAGGTGGGGGTGGAGTGTATCGGCGAAATGAGTAATTTGCTTGTCAAACGCATGCAAGTGCAAATCGCGGTGACCATGATAACGAAAAAAAATTTTTGACAGCGAAAAGCGCTCCCATTAATTTTGTGCTTTCGAAAAAAGTGCGTATGACAGACTTACAAAAAGACAGACAGACATACAAAGGAATCGACAAACACTAATTCAATGCAAGGTTGGAGTTTCGTTTTTCAAATTTTTTAAAAAAAAAGGAATTTCAGTTTTTTTTTTAAATATCTAACGCTAAAGTTGCTACCCACAGAAACCTTACCTTGCCAATTTAAGTATTAACAAACTGGTTCTAGATAGGTCCAAGATAGCTGCCATCTGGCTAGGGAATAATCCTAAGCAAATCATGTTTTCCTTCAGAATAGGCTGTCTGAACCCGGGAGTTTTCGGGAAAATATCTATAATCAAGTTTGTCAATAGCAAGATACGCGTGGATATAAGAGTAATATCCGTCCATTTTTTTCTTTTTTCTTTTTCAAGCGGTTGTTGGAAACTAAATAGTATTTGCCTTCCAGATATGAGGGGAACAACCCTTCAACGAACCAGAAGAATGCCTGGGAATCTTTTACACCGATGGCTTGACAACAGAACAGGGCTTTGGAGCAAGAGTCTTTTCCTTGGGATAACAGTCAACAGTCTACAGATTGAAATGTTTGCGATCCCAGATGCACAAATCTGGGCGATTGACAAGCAGAGGCTCATCGCAAGCTGCACTGAGGGCCTTGAACACCTTTGATAACCTCGAAAATCATCCAGGAATGTAGAAAAAGTTTGAACTCTTAATTTTTGTTTGGAATTGAGGAAACCTTGAGCTCGTCATTAAGAAGATAGAGCTTCCTCAATTCCAAATAAAAGTTACTTCAACTTTGGCCGGCTGTAAATGTAATTCGCACCCATGATGTATTTGTGGATTAACATAAGGCCACGAAGAGCAACTAATAACCATTTCGATCACGCTGCTCCCAGGGCAGATTCGAGACAAGGTCTGGTGAGTTACCTTTGTCCTGGACGAAATCGTAGCCGTCTGTATGTTGTTTGAATTCTATTGCTAGGTCTAATACAGTGAAATTACTCCGGGTACCTGAGCACTGTGGTGTAGAAGGGAATTAAATCGTAGATGTCTTAGCAAAAAAGTTCAATTTCTCCCTTGCGGACGGAAACCAGCAATTAGAGTATAGGTGTGCCACTTCCTAATTTGCACATGCCCAGCAAATTTCATCTCAATAGGAGTAGCCCAAGAACTCTACATAAAGAAGGAGCAAATTAAGTTTCTAGGCAGCACGGAATGACATTGTGGGTTAGGCACGATAGATAGTTTCCTTGTGTATGTTTCCCATGCATCACATACACGACACTATGTAACATCAGAGTAAATGCGCATATGCAATGCTTTTCTTCCACTATACAAATTCAGGCAGTGCGCCGGAAGACGAATCTCCTATATATAGCCTTCTTTGCGTAGCCGTTTCCGAAAAAAAGACAGATGGACAGGCGAGCAGATAAACAGACAAAAATTTTGACATCCTTTGTCACAAACTTCCAACAAAGACAGAAGCTGAATCAATGTGGATAAAAACGAGCAAATTTGATTGCCTTTACCTAATCAGTATAAACAAAAGAGATATCTTTGCATTAGACTTGCTGCATCGTTATAAATCTGCGCTAGTTACTCTGTTACAAAACATTGCGAAAAATAGATATCACTTAAAACTTTTAATAGTCGTCATCAAAATTCTCATCCTGGACTTTCATACTTTCATTCTCTCCATTGAAAAAGCTGGGAAAGCCTCACCTCAAAAACCAGAACTTGAAATAAATAAGCGAAGAATGTTGTTTCAGATACGAGAGAATTTCAGTTGTTATGGAAATTGCGTTTTGTTAAATTAGATATAATTTCGTTTCGATTGTTTATGCTTATTTTAATTGTACCATCAGCAGCAGGCATACCATTTGGAAATCATTTTAAGAACAATTCAAATATACCTGGTGATGTTCTAATCCTTATGGTTAACTTTCACCTTTGCGTAAAATAATATTTACCTGGTGAGGTTATTTTGTTAAATATATATCTATTTTTACATGTTAGATAAATATATAATCACCTGTTGTTCTGCTGACATTCTCTTGTGTAATTAAGAAAAATTTATACACAGTTGTTTTCTGCATCTTATTTTCATTTCTGTTTTGTATTTTCTTTAAGTTATATTTGCAATAATTGGAAATAAGGGTGACAACCTAGATAGAATATGTATCTGAACATTTTTCCGATACATTGTAAACTTGAAAGTTGTTTGATTTGACTGTTTTTTCGGCACATATTTGAAAGGTTGTCAGCGGCTGAAATAATGTTTAATTTCTTTTTGTTGATTACAATAGAAGTTGAACTAGTTTTTTTTATCAACATATTTTTCGCGAAGGTACAGATAGAAAATTATGAAAGAGATACTCAATATAAAATAACGGTTGTTGCCTTTTCTGTGGCTTTTTAATTAATAAATAATAAAAAAATGGATATGAGATTGAAATGTTACATGCATGAGCGATCTAAGTGGTTTTTCATGCAGTCTGGGCTGCATTGCACAGATAAATGAGTTTCTCAGTAAGTAGCAGTGACTGGTTCGTTTCAGCCGAAACAGAAAAAGAAATTATCCTTCCTTTTAGAGAAGAAAATATAAAGAAAAACTTTGAAAGCATGAGTAATTTTGAAAGACTTTCAATTATTTAAAAAGTCTTTACAGATACATTTATCCCTTCAGAAAAGCTAGTCTTCCCGCTAGAATACCCATAAAACGAAAAGGTATGTTACAGGCCTTCCAAAGTCTTTCCGGTATTTCAGCGTTCCACCAGCAGTTGGTATTACGCTTTTGGGAGTGTATACGTTTTGGCATGGAAGCATCGTAGGGTCGATATATATTTTAGGACAACTGCGGCGCCTTATCTGCAGCCGTTCCAATAAACTCAGTACGCTACCGCAATAGAAATGTATCCTCATCACGAGATCTTGACGACCAATCTGGTTCTCGTCTCTCCAGGTTAACATTTATTGTTTTAGGTTGCTTATCAACACTGATATACATCCCCTGGTGGTCACTATGCGTTTACTCCTTGCTAACATGCTAGTATCGAGTAACTTACCAAAAAATAAGATCCACGATGGAGCCTAGTCCGCGTCCTCCTACTCTGACCAGGCGCACCGGGGTGCTCGAAAGTAATCATTTCTTTAACGGACCCATTCTCAGAAACTACCCAACCGAAAGAGGGTGTCACTATATGGTGCCTAGGCTCCGAAATACTTTCCATACCGATATCTGTTCTGTTGAAGTTAATTATAATATTTTACTATAATTTTTAGTAATTGACTACAAAACCCCCCTTAAGTTCATCCTACCCCGAGTGAAGGGGCAACCCTGAGCTCATCGATGGAGAACCTGAGTCTAGACTCAGATTCCCCACTTATTCAAGTGGGAACCAATTCAAATGGTGCCCAGTCCTTAACGGACGAGCCGAAGCAGGCCCCTCCTGTCAGTACTCCTGACCCCAGGCTCCAATCGGCGCCACCTGCTGAGGCTAAAGTCTTGCCCATGGGCAAGCACCTGTCCACGGACAGCAAAATGCCTTCGGGCAAACCGCGTTCGAAGACACGAACGAGTGGCTCAGGCAGTATTGCTCCTCCCTTAACGATGTTTGGGAGGGTGCGCGACTAACCTTGAAAAGGGTCTCTGAGCTTCCATCGATCAAAAAGTGCTTTCTCTGGCTTTCAGAAGAAGAGCGAAATGGTGTTGGGGTTCTGGAACAACTTGGTGTACAGAACAACCTTAACACTTCCACCTGGTTGCTGCTAGGCAGCAAAACAGGAGAGAGAGCCGATAGGCCGGGAACTTTTCTCACTATCGGCGTTCCCGAACCCGATGTTAAGAAGGTTCGGGAAAAATCGGGCTGCCGGCTCTACTATGGGCTAGGGACCGTCACGTTACAAGTGTCGGCTCCTAAAACCGTGTAAGGGGACGTGCAGCCCTCGGCATCTACATCTAAAACGTAGATGAGGTGCCACATTTCCCAAGTAAATTTGCAGCATTGTAAAGCGACGACTGCACTTATCAGTCGTCGAATCAATAGCTGCAACACATTTATATACCTCATACAAGAACCGTGGGTTGTTGGTGGGACAGTCAGGGGCCTAAACTTCCAACATGCTGACCTATTGTATGCCAATTGAAGCGATCGATCCCGCACCTGCATGGTAGTCTCCAAAGACTTCCAGGCTAACTTGGTTAACGATCTATGTGATGGCGACACCACATCGGTTAAGCTAACCATAAAAAGTCAACAGGGAGATAAAGAGATACTATGGTGCTGGGCATATTTCCCTTACGACGCAGAAGACGTTCCCAGTGGAACATTCATCAGAGCTATTTAATATGCCAAAAGTAGAGGTATGGGGGTAATAGCAGGATGTGATGTCAACGCTCACCACATATGCTGGGGAAGTTCGAACATCAATGCAAGAGGATCGAGACTAATGGAGTATCTAGTAGGAACCGATTTGCAGATCCTAAATGTGGGTAATGAACCCACTTTCTTCAACGTGGTCAGGCAAGAGGTCATCGACATCACGGTGGCATCACTTGACATCGCGGCTCTGATCGGGGAGTGGAGAGTATCAAACGATGTCACACTCTCGGATCACACACTAAGAAGAGAACTGGAAAAACAAAACAAAAAATTTAAGAAACTAATAGCTCTTTTGGTCGTGGGTATCGAGTGTTTTTATTATACTTTACATACGTAATTTGTCGGCGTTTATGAACAGGGGGCTATTTTCATTTCGTAATGATAGGGTTTAACTTGAACCTTATCTCCGTCTCTCTCAAACACCTTCGAAAAATCGGAGCAGTCGGTCCCCCTTTTAAAGGTTGGGCACTTTAAATTAGGGGTATTTCGATATCATCATGATAAAGTTTAATTTGCCAGCCCTGCACCTGGATATGGAGGGGATAAAGAGAGTATACGGTAGGAAGAAGAGGATCACCCTTTCTAACACAGTTGAAAAAGTCTGGTACTCCTCCGTTGAAAGCTTGTGCTGCCCCAACAGAGGCTGTTATTGTATCGTTAGTAAGCTTATTGCTAGAGCAATCGCGTCGCGATCTGCAGGAGGGGTCACAGAAAGAGGTCGCCGGTTTGCCTCTCCACCCCCTCCCGCACCCGCGAAAATAGGTCCTTTTGGAGGCATCGTAGGCTTTTAAGGAGTAGGGGTAGCGGGGAGCATTTCCTTCCTCTTACATTCTCCTTTTTTCTTCTCCCTATTCCATGGATGAGGTTGCCAAATCAAGTTTTTCCATGATGATATCAAAGTACCTCCCATTTGCAGCGCGTGACCTGATTAAGGGGGGAGGGAGCGGTGACCGCCATCATTTTTCGATGGGGTTTAAAAGACCGGACCTTCATGTTCTCTCTGAGGGAATGGTTGAAAAGAGAGGACCTTCATATCCTCTTTGAGGGAATGGGGTTCAAAATGAAACCATGCCTTGATGACATAAAAATAACCCCACTCTGAAATGCCATCATTCTTTAAGGATTTTTCCGGATCCGAAAGGGAGGAACTTCATCTTCTGTCTACATATCCACCCCATCTTCTCTCGCTCGCAGAGTAGAGAGTAGGAGTACCAAAGTCTTTACCAATAAATACGTTGCTTCCTCCCTACATTATAAAAATGAAAACGTAGTTTTTGGTCATACGTAGAGCCTAGCCGGCGCATAGTCCATCCAGAATTGCATTTTAGGAATCTGCATGTGAACAATTCCTCACAATCAACTTGCTCTTGCAGGAGTCAATATGACACCGAATGCGCAATGAACGCTCTAAGTTTCCCATGAAAATCTATGACCTTAGGTTTCATCGACCCGGATCCCCTTGCTAAGTTTTAACGGAGTCAGTCCCTGTTCAAGCAGGGCCACTAACTGCACTTCCCCTGTACCTAGCATTTTAGCGAGAATCGCACGTAAAATGAGCTAGCAAAATAGCGACAAAAGATACAGTACTACTAGAAATACAAACAAATTGTCAACCGGTAACTCGGCGCTTCAGGTGTGAAATTTTTGGGCAAGATTTGGGTGGACATAGCTCACAGGTACTATTAACTTTAAAGTAATATTCTGTTCGTCATAATTGGCAACACTGACATACTCTAACTTTATTAATAATAGAAGAATTTGCACCAAACTTTCCAAAATGCAGTTCTTTCTTTCTTTTGTAGCAAACGCCATAGCCATCGCGAAATTGCCTGATTAGAAGGGGTAAATTTGGATACGAGTACACGTGTTCTGAAGGAAGGAGCGACCATCCAAGTGTACGGTTAAATTGAAGGGGCAAATACAAAACCCAGAAAATCGATCGGATTGTGATTTGAAAATGATTTCAGAAGCGGAGAGCAACATTTAGGGAAGTCTGAAAAAAACTGAAGGCGAATGGATTTTTTTTGTCCATTCAAACATTGAAGCGTCGATTTACACAAGCTCAATATTGTCAGAGGGGGTGGAAAAGTTCCGTCTGAAGCCATAAGGCATAAAAACATTTACCGCGACTGACTGGGAAAATGAAGGACTTAAAATTAATTTCAGTACCCTTATTATGGCAACTCCCTCGACGATTACCTACCTTGTCGTGGTGAGAGAGCTCAGTAATGAGGATCCTTTGCAAAACCGAGGATTGAATGATCACAGGAGTTAAGATGTGGCCGTGAATGGTGAACTCTGGGTACCAGGCGAACCCCAGTACCAACTAGCCTTATCTCGGCAAAAAGGGGCTCCGCCGAATTCAACTTACTTTCCTCGATGAAACAAAGGCCAGGGCAGCCAACTACGAAGAAATTTAAAACTCAAAATACAATAGAAAGCAACAGCACTTCGATCATAACGATCTAACCCTAAGCCAAGGAACAACTCTCAGCTCTTCGATGGAGAATCTGAGTCTAGATACAAATTTTCCACTTATTCAAGTGGGAACCAAATCTATTGAGACCCAGTTCTTAACGGACGAGCAGAAGTAGCCTTCTTTTGTTAGCACTCCTGACCCCGGGATCCAATCAGCGCCCCCGCTTAGCTGAGGCTAAAGTCTTACCTACGGGTAAGCATCTGTCTTCGGGCAGTAAACAGCCTCCGGGCAAGCGGTCTTCTTGGAAAACAATGCTTCTGGGCAAAAAGCTTCCGGGCAAATTGCTTTCGAGCAAACCACCTCCGGGCAAACCTTTTCTGGGCAAACCGTTTCTGGACAAACCGTCTTTCTACAAATCACCTCCGGGCAAAACACAACCCCCGGGTTGTGCCCATGTTGAAGGGAAAGGATCGTCTGGGGCATCTGCGGCTAAGGGTAAACCAAAGCGTCAGCGGTCTTCTGACGATCAAAACCTATCTTTCTGGTCATGAAACAAAGCAGTACGAGCAGCTTAGGGGGAAACTCCTTTTAGCTGTAAGGACTGCACGCTTTGTTACGGATAAACTTTGCCGATGAAAGCAGGAACGAGTGGCTGAAACAGTACTGCTCCTTCTTCAACGAAGTGTGGGGGGGTATACGATTGACCCTGAAGAAGTTTTCCGAGCTACCATCGTTTAAAAACTGTTTTCTCTGCTTCCAGAAAAGGAGCGTAATAGTGCTGAGGTCCGAGAACAACTCGGAGTCCAGAATAACCTCAATTCCTCCGCCTGGATGCTATAATATTAGGCAACAAAGCAGGAGGAAGAGTCGATAGGACGGGAACTTTCCTCGATATCGGCGTTCCTGAACCGGATATTAAGAAGGTTCGGGAATAAATGAGCTACTGGCTCTACTACGTCACATTACAAGTGCCGGCTCCTAAAACCATTGTGCAGGCCACGTAGATGAGGTGCCATATCTCTCAGATAAATTTACAGCATTGTAAAGCGGGGGCTGCAATTATCAGTTGTCGGAGCAATAGCTGCAAGACATGTATACACCTCATACAAGAATCATGGGTGGTTGGTGGGAAAATCAAAAGTCCTCCAAGCTATTACGGTTAACTACCTATTTGAAGCCGACGCCAAAACGATCAACTTGAGCATAAAAAGGCAATAGGAAGAAAACGAGATTCCATGGTGCTCTGCTTATTTTCCTTATGACGTATACGAAGTTCCCAGTGGAACACTCATCAGAGCTAACTAATATGCCAACAGTAAAGTCATGGGAACAATAGCAGGATGTGATGTTAATGTTCACCATATATGCTGGGGAAGTTCTAACATCATCGCGAGAGGATCGAGCCTATTGGAGTATCTGGTAGGAGCCGAATTGCAGATCCTCAATTTGGGTAATAAACCCACTTTCCACAAAGTGGCCACGCAAGTCATCGACATCACGGTGGTATCCCCTGATATTCTGGGTTTTGCTGGAGAGTGGAGAGTATCAAACGATATCACACTCTTGAATCACAGGCGTGTTGATTTCGTAATAGGCATGGATCCACGCAAGGCACCCCTGCATCAAAATGTGATGGCGATGGCGCTCCACCTGCTGCAGAAGAAAAAAAGTGTGGCACACATCATCCACCACGTCCTTGCAATAAATGCAGTCGGACGACCGTGATTTCCCTATTGTGTACAGGTAAGATTGGAAATACCCATGTCCTCGCCTCCGCCCAGTAGCATGGAGAGCAATCGGAAGAACTCCCGTGATCACCATTATGGATGGCTCCGAACAGGTACGACAGGCGAACACAACTCACGGAGTCCCTTGTCCTTGAACTTGCGCTAGGCGCTTACGGTATGTTCCCTTACTGAGGAAGTCGTCCCGTACTTATGAACCGTAAAGGAGGACGGACTGAACCGTGCTCATCAGCAAGCGACGCCTGCTAGATAAGGGAGCTCCGACATTGGACATCAGCTGGCAAATCGCAAACATAAAGCCCTCAATCGGAAGATTGGATTCTGGCATCCAAAGGCTGACGCAGATTCAGAGGCTCGGTTGCCCAAGTATTACGGGCAATGCGTAGTACGCCGACCGTGGCGCTCGAAGCTATTCTAAATTTACCTCCAATCCATTTGGAGATACAAGTAAAGCAGCTAACGACGCATATAGGCATGATACCATTGGCACGTGGGAAGGCGGCCAATCGTACGGTCATGCGCCCATCTGAAAATTTCTTGGCAAACATCAGGTGGCTTTTGGCATTCGGCTATCTACTGTCAAGTCTAGTCTGAAGGGGGAAATTACAAGTGTTCACGCAGGCGAATGGAGAAACTGGAATTTCTGCCGGCAGGTGAAAATCTTTGTGAAAGAACGCTAGAGCAGCATTTTTGTTGTCCCTTCAGAAGTAGGACATGAAAACCCTAAAGGGCTTTTACCGGGACACTGCACCCATGACACCATGTGGTAAAAATGGAAAAAATCGGAGTGGTAGTTTTGACCATATCCAGTCAATGCGAGGAGGAAGAAGAGACGGCCCTGCACTTCGTACGCAGTTCCCCGGCCTCCTAAGACCTCAGACGAAGATACTTTGGTAAGGTTTTCTTCAGCGAAGAGTCTGCGCATTCTTTGTCTCTGGAGAATTTTCTCAAATTCGGGAAAGCCTGCTAACGCCATCGGTGAGAGGTCGATGAATTGATGATCTCCGAGGATAGTACAATGGCCCTAGCAAAGGTCTGAGTGCTTGGAGCTGCGGGTCTGTAACTCTGTAATCCCCTTGGTTCCTTACTTCTCGGGCCGCACATTTTCCGCGATATCTTGCGTTCCTGACATCGTAGCCTGAAAATTCTTGCATTTCCTCAATCTGGGCCGCGTCCTCTTTCGACCGAGGCATCGCTCGCGGAAATATGAGGATTTTGTTTTTTGGCCATTTTGTCGACCCGGGGGTCGTGTAAATTTTCAATTTTCTGGGATTTCGGCCGGCCTCTCGGGCTCCATATTTTTCGCGATATCTCGCGTTCCCGCAGGGGGTGCCTTCAATAGATGTATGAAATCCTCTTATCAATAAATATTATTTGGGATTTGATCAAATACGAAGAGAAGCTTTGCAGATTGGCTAAAGACGCTTTTGGTGCGAAGGACGACATGAGCGGAAGTCATAGGGATGCTGTTAAGTCTGTAAGGGCTTTTTACCAGTATACATAGGATCAGAATGAATGCGGCCCCCTAAGCTATTAAAAAAAACTAACTTTGTTAGTCCCTATTTGAAGCCCTAGATAAAAGATTTGGGTCTGGGGAAATCACGACTTCCCACACTTCCACTAACTTGGCCTGCTTCCGAATAATCCTGTTAACTCTGCTAGGAAGGATTAAGGTCCGGTTTCTCCGGAAGGGATACCATGGAAACGGCTAGGTTATCAAATCAAAGGGTGTTCTTTTTTAGCCCCTGACAGATCTCAAAAAAATTTCGTAGAAAATCAACCCTTAGTGATCCCCCACGGTGTAAGAGCTCGAAAACCATGTGGTCATCTGAGTGTACCTAAATGAGCGCGGTACTGATGTACTCGTAGCTAACAAGTTGGTTCAGAATAGTCTAGCATAGCATAAGTGAGCTTTTGGCAGCAAGCGTTTTACACTGTCCAGTCACATATATTATACATTCATATGTGAATATAGCGAAACCTCTGGCAAAGTGTATCGCATCATTTGCGCAACCTCTATCAACTTTATAACCATAAGAGCGAGTGCGTTAAAAGCTTTCGAATATTGGACGACATGCATGTGTGGTTTCATAACCGACGTAAATGTTCACATGTGATATTTTGTGTACTGTACTATGACGAAGTCAAACAGGTGTGTGGGTGCGAGTGTGAATTAGAAGGCGAGAAAAGCATATGATACTTATGAAGACAGTGGTACCCCGCAGGTTGCCTCGTTGTAAGTCCATGCTTTTGCCATTTTTTTGCAGAGATCCGCTAGCAGCTTACCCTTTGGGATAGTGCGACATGTTCTCGTACCAAGATTGCTACGACAAACGTACCTATTCTGCACGAGTACGGTTGGCAAAAATGTCTTCAAGCAAGCGTAGTTATTACAATAATGGGACGTTGAAAAATTACTCTGAAGGTCATCATCATATTTTTTTATAGGCATGAATGAAGGTATGTAGGAAAGCATGTGCTAATTTGATGTATTCATAGATGTTTCTTCGGCATTGTAGCTGCAAGCAGTTGGGCTTGTTTGAACAATAAACTTAACCCAGCGGAAAAACTGGAAGTGGTGGTCACACATGGACATAATAGTGTCATTACTACCTAAACCTGTCTCTCGTTCTGAATCTATGTTTGTTCATCTTTCCTTTGAGCCTGAGTCGTAAAAGTTACCATGAATTAAGTTTAGTATTTCCCGGCGTCATTGGATTTCAAATATTCAAAACACTTGTCCAGATCACTAGAAACTTCGCCAAAAACCATTTCAAGGTCGATAACGAATAATTCAAAAGATAGAAAGAGTGTCTCGTCTCCATGAAGCGGGTTACACCACACAGAAAAGCTCAGGCATTGTCAATAAAAAGGATTTATGGTTTTGGTAGATTACACTCTGTGACCAGGCAGCGGCTTTAAAGGGAAGCTTCCATGCTTACCCACAGCTGGCTGCAAACGACTGAGGATTGTTTTGGCGAAATCAGTTTCAGCAGGCGTTGTCAATGCCGCTATCGATAACTAGTCCGTCGACGCAGACCTCATCTAATGGAACAGCGAACAAAGAAGTCTGTCGCTCCAGACGATCTGATCATGACATATAGTTTGAAGTATCCTATTTCTTTGGGTGGTAGTCATTAAGAGGGAATTAAGTTAAGTTTTTGTTAGTTGTAACCGCCAATCTTACCTGTCTCAGCTGGTGACCTTGAGATGATCACCGTGTAAAGTTCGAATCGCCACAGAATTACGCAGTCAAACTTTTACCATTGTGGAAAGTGTAGCTGGTGTTGGTTCAAGTGGAGGTCATCTTTATGGTATCCAAAATCACTAGCGGTAGGACAAAATTTTGACAGAGCATCGCCAACCTAGACCAGCAGGTACTTTCATACGTCATCGATATGGATAATAGTCTTCCAGAAAGTGGGCAGTTCGCAATCCTGGGGGTGAGTATTTGAAGAGCGCAGGAGTTCCTTCCGGGAGAATTTTTCTCATTGATGCCACAGAACTGCAGATCCCTCACGCAGAATTCCTGAGAACACGTTGAAATAAGTGTTTTGCAGAAAACTACCGCTTAGAATGCAGGATTCGCTAGTAATTAGCGGATTGGCCGGTGGGTGTGACAGACAGACAGACATTAAAGGTTAATTATTACACAAAACCTTAGAAACGCATATGATCTTTGATCCAGGTTGTAAGCGATTTAAGGGTGAGTCCGCAATCTACAAATCTAGCTTTCATGCCTCATTTCCGTAAATGCAGATGAAAAACTACCCTGCAGCTGTTCGCCGCCAATTCTTCACAATGTACCGCAGCGGCGATTTCCAAGTAATCTGTGATTGGAGCGTAGACCACGTGGACGTTTCACACTACCATCGTGCCTAGGCCCATTATCGGATTTTCTGAAACATTTTAGCTTCATAGTGGACATAAAAAATAAAAGCCACATCGACAACGAGTTAAGTGCATATTGCCGCGGAGGGAAATACAGCTCAAAAACGAATTCCATTACATCCTCGAGGAATTCCTGAAAGGGTTTTCGTTTGCCACCGCACCAGGTAAGAAAGGTCATTGTATCGAACATTCTGTAGCAATAGAAGTTCGAACGCATAGAAGAATTTTCGTCCATGTAACAGTTTTTACGCAAGCTCGATGCGCCTAAAAAATTGGCGTCCGTAGTGGTGACTGTCGTAGTACCATACTGGACAAGCCACTTGTTCCGCGCATCCACGCCACATTACCAGTGGACATCATTTCCAAATCGTACTGGAACGATTAAAAAACCACAGACTTATGACGGCTGAATTCCTAAGACTAAGATTTCTGCAGAAATATTTGATTCACTGCAGAACCATGCCGAACGGTCGTTGAGACCAAAAAAAAACCCAACAAAGAGTGCCAACGGCGAAAAATCCTTGGCGTCATCGACTTTTATGGACGTTTCACCTTACACGCGGCAGATCTGCAAGCGCCTGGACATGCTCTCCTTGGTAGCGGCGGAAAAACAATGAAAATCGAGTCCCTTAGTCAGTAAAACTTTCGACCTATACAAAAGTACGCTAGCAAAAGCAACGTAGTTCACCTTCGTGGAAACGCGATCTCTGTCTTGCCACCAATGCTTCGGATACCAGTGTCGACGCCATATTAGAACAATTCACATCCGTTGTATGGTATTTCCTGGATTACTTCTTCTGTAAATTAAGGGAACTGACATGCTATCCCGCATGGATTCAATAGGGCTCTCGGTCGCTATCAGTACGCAGTCTCATACCACCCAACTAGAGGATACAGAGTTTCAAAATTTCCTTCCAGGAAACACGAGAGAAATTGTGCTAAGCTGGTATCGACCAGTCAAGCGTCGAAATGTACTGTGATTTCTCGGTGGGTTCATCCCGATTGTATAAATTCGATTGGTACAGATGGTTAAAATTCTTCAAAATAGTCTCCTCTTGCATCGGTACACCTGCGGAGACATATATAGGACTTCACTACGCACTTCTGGTGACTTCAATTGTTGAAGCTTGGACGCTTCCGACCTCAAATAAAAATCCATCTAAAAACTTTGTCAGCGAATGGGATCACTACAGCCAAGCCTTCAGAACCGCCATAGTGCGGCGACCATGTCAGTTGTAGCCATTGTTGACAAGCGTTTATGATTTGTGAAATAGCGCCCCATCTCCTTCCCAGGACCTCCCGAGACATAAGCGCACCTCCTCCACTGTCGTGCGCAATATACTCCTTTTGTGACTCACTCGTCGGACATCTTGGAATAGTGGGCTTCACCGCACGTTGTAGCCAGCGATGAAGTTGCCACCCATCCTTGTGTGGCCTATTCACCGCTACTTTCGCCTGATCAAGATGTCCACGGGGGACTGGCCTGTGCACCAAACAAATTCTTTGTTCGAAATAGTACCAGGACACCGTAGTCTGACAAGTGTTGACGAAGGCTTGGAGCTTTTGAGTAAAAATGGGGATCACTTCCCATATGCCACTCCCATATAGCAACACAGAAAGAGCACTAGCACAGAACAGTCTTAACTTGATTTTGGTGTTGGGATAACTGCATTTTCAGATTTTAGGCAAAGCAGCGACGGGGGATCTAGCGGTGTTAATGTTTTGAGCAATATTCAGTTCGGTGTAACCGCCAGCGGAAACTACGCTTCCTAGATATATAAATTGATCGATGCTTTGCCCATTAGTGCAGATAAGGACCGAGAACCTTCGTTTTGGTGTAAGTATTTGCCTTCAGTCCCACTCTATTTGCTCTCTTTCTAGAACCATCTCCATTTCCAAGTTCGTGACCCGATGAGGGAGCAAACGGATGTCCTTAACCTAGTCGAAGTGTCTGAGGAAAGATGTCATAGTCCACTAAACTCCTCCACGTTCTTCGAACAAGGCATCGTGAAGAACGTCACCGATAACAAGAAGAAATAACATCGGTGACAAGATGCAATCTTGGCGGACTTCGTTTCGGACACCAAATTCCTTTAAGATTTTACCTAGATTGAGTACGTGACATTTTGCGTCACCATATGTTGCTTTGATAATAGCTATTAGTTTCCCCGGGATGCTCCTCCTGCTTGGAGCATGCCACCTGTTCACGCTGTCGAAAACTTTTTTGAAATCGATTAAGAGCAGGTTTAGCGAAGATCAGAACTCCGCGCATTGTTCCAAGATGTTCTGCAGGGTGCTGATGTGTTCAATGCAGGAAGACCTAGAGCGGAAACCAGCTTTTTTTCTGTCGATCAAGCCATTCAGGTATTCCTTGATGCGTCTCGAACGATTTCAGCTATTATCTCGGCGACGGCAGGGAGCCTGCAGACACCCCACCAATTGTCTCACTCAAAACGGTGGCCCTTATTTGGAATCTTAATGAAGCTCTTGAAGACATTCCAAAGACGGCAATATGCACACCCTTTGGACTCTTCGAGTTCATCCGAATGAGTTTCGGATTGTGCAATGAGGCGTAAACCTTTCAAAGGTTCATTCACTCAGTCCTGCGAAACCTCGATTTCTGTTTCGTATATTTGGATGATGTTTTGGTCGCTTCTTTCACTGAGTCTGAGCACTTAGCCCATCTCGAGTGCATTTTTCAACGTCTCTTTGAGGTCGGTTTAGTCCTAAACGTTGAGAAATGCAAATTCCTTCAAAAACAGGTGAGATTCCTCGGCCACTTCATTTCCCCTGAAGGAATACAGCCCGACCCAGACAAGGTGCAAGTAATTACAAGCTTCCCGCGTCCGAAGACAGTGAGGGAGTTGAGGAGGTTCTTGGGCATGCTAAACTTCTACCGTCGTTTCCTGCCCAAGGCCGCCCATCACCAGTTTGTTTTGAACGCGTACTTGTCTGGCCCCGAAACAAAAGACACTCGAGAGATTGTGTGGTCTGAAGAGGCTGTCCGCGCGTTCGTAAATCCCGACAGCAACTGGCTGATGCTACAATCTTGGCATTTTCTCTGCAAGATGCACCCCTAGCCGTTTTTGTTGATGCCTCTGACATAGGTAGGTGCTGCCCTTCACCAAAAGGTGGATCAAGTTTGGCAGCCGTTGAACTTCTTCTCGAAACAGTTGAATCCCGCTCAACGGAACTACAGTACCTACGATCGCGAACTGCTCGCTGCGTACTTGAGCATCAAATACTTCCGTTTCTCCCTAGAAGGCAGGCCGTTCACAGTGTTCACGGACCATAACACAACTGAGCTTTATAAGCCAGTTTACGTCAGACATCCAGCACGTGTCTGGCAAGGACAACATAGTTGCTGACGCTTTGTCTCGTGTCTCCAAGGTTAACATCCCCGCCTCACTCGATTTCTCGGCTATTGCCAAGGCGCAGGAGGATGACGCAGCACTTCAGAGCCTCAAATCCAACCCCAAATACAAATTTCGGGAGTTGCCCATCTTCGGCTCAAACCTCTCGCTCTGCTGCGAAGACTCGGAAAAGGGACCTCGGCCATACATTCCGGCCACATTTCGCAAGGAAGTGTTCCACGCAGTTCACGACTTGGCGCATCCCGGCATCAGGACAACAAATCGGTTAGTCACCGGAAAATACTTCTGGCTCTCCATGAACAAAGATATCAATTCCTGGGCCAGAGAGTGCATCGCATGCCAGAAGTGTTAAGTCTCCAGGCATGTAAGGAAAGAAGTGGGCTCATTCCCCCGCACTACCAAGCGTTTCCACACGATACACCTCGACATAATAGGGCCTTTGCGTGACTCGCACGGTTACAAGTATTGCCTCACAATCATCGACAGGTTCACGCGGTGGCCTGAGGCAATACCTCTGAAAGACATTACGGCGCAATCTTGTGCCGAAGCCCTCTGCCGAGAGTGGGTACCTCGCTTTGGCGTCCCTGCAGTGGTCACCACTGACCAGGGAATGCAATTTGAATCCACCCTTTTCTCGGAGTTAGGCAAACTCCTGGGTTTTAAACGCCAGCGGACTACTGCATACCACCCGCAATCCAATGGGATGCTAGAACGTTGGCACCGGACGCTGAAAGCCGCCATTATGGCACGCGATGATCCGTCCTGGACTCAAGTCTTGCCTCTCGTCCTACTCGGTCTACGTACAACCCGCCGCGAGGAATTTGCTGCCAGCCCCGCAGAGCTGGTATACGGGGAGAACCCAAGACTCCCAAGCGATCCGGTCTTCGATAAGAGATCGGGTCTCATAGAGTCGGGGTTGGTGCGTCTGCTGAGGGACAATCTCCGACGCATCAAAGCGCCACCACCCACTCGACACTCGTACACACCTGCTTGTTCGCCCAAGGAACTGGACACTTGCATGCACGTTCGGGTCAGGACGGATGCCGTCCGGAAGCCGCTGCAGCCTCCATATGAGGGCCCGTACCGCATTCTCGAGCGGGGAGAACATTTCTTCCAGCTCGAGATCGGTGGACACAAAAAGGCAGTCTCTTTGTCCAGACTGAAACCCGTGTGCGCCCCGAGGCAGCGTCGTGTCCGCTTTGTGGATTAACGGTGAACGGAGTTCCGAGATCAGTTGCCGAAACCCCCTAGGTTTCATCTGGGGGCGGAGTGGTGTGGCGCGGCAGGATTCGCAGCATTCGAAATTTATTTCGAATGTTGCGAATGCGGACAAGTAGATGGCGCGGAACTCTCCACTCGTTTTAGAACTCGCCACGGGAGTGGAGGACTAGCGGTGAGAAAGTGCCGTTGGTTGGGACAGGAAAAGACCGCATGGAAATAAGCCGGTCTCTCCTGTCTCGACCACCGGCGTGTGCGGACAGCATTTTTGCGTGTTGGATAAAAAAGTCAAATTAATATTGTTATTATTATTATTATAGCTAAATATTCATTGAATGTGTAGTGGTTTAAGAAATATGGAGTGCAAAATAAAAATTTAATAACTAACAAAATTCGATTTTTGTGTCTTTCGAAGTGGACGTGCCTGGCTTTAAAACTAGTAGCAGCCGACATAGTTAAAATCCCATTTTTCCACTCTTTGAGAAAGGCCCCGAATTCCCAGGATCTCCTTACGAGTGCAAGTAGCAGATCTGCAAGAGCTGTGGTGGCAACGATAAATAACTCTGCGGAGAGAATGTCAAGTCTAATGGATTTATTCTGTTTGAGGGCAGTCATGACTTAGATGATTTTTATTTTGTTTGGGAGAGCGCTGTCCATTTCGTCCATAAGACGCGCAAGTTCATTGAATGTGATGCTGCTAAGAATCGTGGTGAAGTCTCCTACCATGTAATTTCTCGTAAAACGCATCCCTCTGCATAGTATCCGAAGTCACCGGTGATGCATACTGCATAGCACTATACAATTGTGATACTCCATAACCTGGGCCAAAATCTTGCAATCGGAATCCTGTCAGAAACCCAAGTGAAGAGAGCGCGGCTTTGGTAACTGTCAGTAATAATCCGACACTTGATTCGCGTCTGCTGTCACTTGAATTTCTCTGAGTGCATTGACACCATTTTAGGCCCAGAAAGTCCAGCTCCAGGATTGTAAAGAATGTAAAGAAGGCGATACTTCTCACGTTATTTCTGCATGAGTAGGCATGCAATGTGTTTTGCGTCAGTAGTTCCGCAGTTCTTGACAAATCTGCCTGGATTCACGATCATTTCAACGATTTCGCGAAGACGGTTGTCAAGAATATGTTCAAAATACTTCATATTAGGGGAAAGTAACTGGATCGGACGGTAATTTAAACATTTTGCTGGACTACCTTTCTTTTTCCGTATTGGAACTGTGGTATTTTCTTGCCAATCAGATGATGTTCTACCTTCCTTAATAATCCGATTAAAAAATTCACTGAGTCAAAGTGTTGGGCCTCAACTTTTCGCTTTCCAGAGCTCAGATGCGTTATCGTCAGGTGCTGTTGCTTTCCCCGATTTCATTTGTTTTATTGCCTCCTCGACTTCAGTTGCGTTGACAGGTGGAATTGCTCCAAATGTCGGCAATGCTTCTGGGAGTGGAGAATTAACAAGTTTAGTTGAAATCTGCTTGAAATATTCTCGCTATCTATTCGTCGCGACTCGGCGGTGGATAAGCAAAATATTATACAAAAGTACTTGTCATTAACAATTGTCATTTTTGACAAGTCGATACAGATCTGTCTCGCCATCCTGAGTGTCCAGTTTATCGTAAAGATCTTTGTAACGAATTTTGTAGAATGGTTTAGAACCATAAGAGAGGTTTGTGACCTCCCAGTACCTTCTTTGAGCAAATTTTGAGGTTTCTTGGAAGGAATATCTATAACGTCGGTAGAGAAATTTCAAAATGGAAAATTTTTATTTTTCATAATTTACACCTCCAGAAAACGTAATCACGCTTTATCTTTTTTCCAATTTTAGGGTCTGACACATAAATTATGATAAATGAATAAAAGGTAAAGTGTTTGGATAATCTGTCCTTCGGTGCCTAGTCCACGCGTTTTTCCCTGGAAAGATTGTCGCCAATCTGAGCCAATAGGAACCAAGAAGCAGATTAGTAACGCAATTTACACAATTCATACTCTCCCTGTTCGTTGCCAATAAATTCTAAGGTATTTTTACAATGAGGCTATTTAGTTTACAACATTAATATTTAAACAGTAAAGATTAGCGCACGGGCGTGAATCTGGCCACGAATTATTATTGTTTACATTCGTTAGATACAACATTACTTTCTTACCTCAAAGTTCCTAATGAGCTTATCATTATGAGTAAATTGTTTTGTAACTACACACATGGCAGCATGTATTTGTTTTTGCTGGTTATTATGCGTAGATTTGTTTGATTATGATAAAATTGTAGAAAATGAGCGTAAGTACAGTTCTTTCTTCTACCAATGATGAGGAATTAACTTTATAAGGCTTATTTCCTCCTGAACGATGAGAAATAGTTCGCGAAACGAGTCTAAGATACGAAAATGCTTCTAATTTATTTTACTGTACTTAAGAATTGGATCCCTTTTATCTGAATTTGTTGAACTTTTGAACTGGAAGTGTGCGAAATTATTCGCATCGAATCCAATGGGAAATGAATTGGTGCAATTTCTTAATTTGGCACACACGTGCGCGAGGTTAACTATATCTACATGCTCGGTATGTACTTGCAGATAGATTGCCGGCTCATAGATAGATGCAAATTACTATCTGGTTTTGTTTGATGAAGGGAAATTTTCGCATTTCCACTGATTTATATTGAATTGAACAAATCGCAGATCTTAATCATATATTAGTTAGTAGATTTTATTATAGATTGGAGCACAACGCGATTTTAAATGTATCTTTATCTTTTAGTTTGCAATGTAACTGAAGTTTTAAAATAGGTTAAATTTTTCAAATGATGAGCGGAATTTCAGTTGAAGAAGTACCTCCTCATGCTGAGAATATTTGGAATGGAATGTGAACTGTAACCACTTTTGTAACACATAAATGAGGATTTTGTTGGTAGGCAACCATAGGGGTTACATCATTAGCACTTCCAAAGGAACAATAGTGTTTTTGCATTGGCTAACGATAGTAGCCTGCAATAATACTGATAAAATGGAAGGACTTTGAATGGCAGCAAATTATTCTTTGAAGGGAATTAATACTTCATATGCCAACAAAATCGAAGAGCTATCCTGGGGTGCTGCCAGAGACTTATGTAACTTAGTATTTAGTTATGAGATTACAATTACTGGAAGGAATCATTTTGGGTAAATTCATCCCTCTTGAGAAAAACGACCTCTTGAAGTTACTCAGAGCAAACACAACAATGTAAGATACTCATAAGGATATCCGTTTAATCCCCAAATAACAAGGATGTCCTTGTATATCAAATAGTTGGAAATCGTTGGTACTATACTGTTCGGACTAAGTTTCTCTATAAAGAGGATCTAGGATATATGAAAGGATGAATATGGCTTCAATGCACGTTCCTAGCGACTTTGGTTGTTTAAATTTGCAACGATCCTGACCCCACATAGTAAAATGAAAAACTTCGCTAGCAGATGGGATCACTGCAGTGAAGCCCTCCGAACCGCCATACCCAGGGTCATTTCAAACAGTCATTTGACCCGACGATCCGGAGTTCCTGAAATTATCACTTAGTATTGGGCGGAGTATTGCGGCAACCACATCAGTTCCAGCCATTGTTGTCAGGGGTGTCAGTGCTGCTAGCGAGTCGATCAGCGCAGGATTGATTTAACGAACCAACAAAGAAAGAATTCAGTTGCCCTGAAGAATCTGATGGTGATACATTTATGGCTACCATTCCCCTTAATGGGCTGTAGGGCGTCGGAATTTAAGGTTTTCACGCTTTTTGAAAACTGTGTTAATTCTGCAGGCGCGTGGCTTTATAATATTACAGTCCATTCCTCGGAGTGGTTTTAAGATCCACTTAAGGCCACCTGACTTATTTCTGCACTTTTTTGACCTACGGAACTTTACGCCTCATCATTAGTACCATGGCATCGTCTTCGTCAATCTGCGATATTGTCTGCGCTATTTGTAATGAGCCGCCCAAAAATCGTTGACTGCAATGGGTACTATGGTAAATCATATCACACAAAATGTCTTGGCATTTCCGCCGCTTTCCACGATATTCGTGCAAAGATTGCTTCGAATGTGTCCTACCGCTGTAACAGTTGTTGTGGCACTACGCTCTCTGATGTGATCCAGCTTCTGCATCAGCACTCAGGAGCGTTAGCGGCGATCCAGCAAGCAATTGGAACGGCCAACTTCAATCTGCAGTCACAAGGTGCATCCCCGGGCTTATTTCCGGCTTTATCTGCCGTCAATATATCACTACCACTGGATCATCCCCGCTGCGCGCTTCGGCTAGCATGCCAGCAAAAGTTGCAACAAATACGGCTGCTGTACCTAAGTTCCCTCGTGTATGTAACCCGCCTACTCCAATTGCTTCGCACTGTTTTGATGCGGCTTCGATAGCTTCGACCTTCCCGGCGAACCCTCCAGCCCAAACTTCGCTCGCCGAACGTGCTTCATCAGGAGGGGCTGCTGTTCACCCGCCACTTGGAGTACTTGGGAGCCCCATAGTTATTCTAGTAGCAGCGTACCCATCTTCAGCGCGCTATCTTTCCACCGGGTTATCAATGCCTTCCACCGCAGTGCACCAGACGTCAGCCGCTTTCATACCGAGCTCCTCTCCAACGCACTCAGGTGGCTCTTTGCTGTGACTCGCATCACTGCCTAAGCAATTTTTCCTTACCAGACTTCCCAACTCTACTACTTCTGATCATGTTCTTAATTACATCAGAAGTGAAGTTGGTTTGCCTTTGTCGTTTCTTCCGTGCGTGAAATTGACGAAGGATGGCCCCTCCGATCGCATAATTGCATTTTACAAAATGACGTATTCACATGACTTCAATGCCGTCACCCAACCATCCTTATGGCCGCAAGGAGTATTCATTAAGCCTTACCAGGGGAAGGAATTACGAACAAATTTCCAGCATAAGCAATAACAAGTAACTTAAGTCTTCATTATCAAAATGTGAGAGGTCCACGTACCCAGCTGTCGTGTTTCAATCTTTCTGCCCTGGCTTTCCAACACCATCTCACCTGTATCACTGAGACGTGGTTGAATGATAGGATTTCAAGCTCTGAGCTCCTCGTGGGATTCTTTGTCTTTCGCGTAGCTTCAGGTAAATCAACTGGTGGTGGTGCCTTGATCGCGGTTAAGCCCCCCCCCTCCAGCTGAATCCATCTTTTCTTCATCTTCTATGATTGTATCATTTTGCATGTTTTCCCTCCCAACGCCGGTCCTTTTTGCGTCTACTTCCCTTACCTCAGTTCCTCCTATCTGTACAATGAATTCTTCGACAGTCTTTCAGAAGTCCTTACTGTCACATTCCCTGCTATTCCCATCATTACCTGTGGTGACTTTAACCTCCCTTTGCTCTTGTGGCCTATCATTCCCGGTCCGCCACAACTTCCAATTTGTTCCTCTCATCCGTCTCTCCCTTTATTCACTTTTATGAACAGCTGTGCTGCTCCTCAGTTCAACCGCACTACAAATCATCTAAACCGCACTCTCGATCTCTTTTCTCAACCTTCTCTTCCTCTTCCCTATGTTGTTCCTGATGCTCATCATCGTGTTCTTGAGTTCGAGATACAACTGTCATGTCACAACTCCCATACTATGCTCAAGCCCTCTAAGCTCAATTTTTGCAACTTTGGGGGTTTGAACTTAGCTCTGGCGTCAATCAACTGGGCTCCCATTCTCTCACCGTTAACCTGCGACCAAGCCTGCCTCTCTCCTTTTACTCCATTCTGTTTGACCTCCTTCCTAGTTACGTTCCTTTCTCCCCCGAATCCCTGAGCTCTTGAAGCGCAGGATTAAGCATTTGGAGTCGCCCAATATTCGGGAATACCACACTAGCTTTCTTCAACGCTCGATCGACCCTTTTGAAAGATTCAGGCAGCGGGTTGTTCCTCAATTCGAACAAGTTTAAACTCTCCAGTTTCCGAACTGGTGGTGAGCTTCGTGATAAACCGCTATACTTTCTCAAGGCGGACAAGGGGAGCAACGTCGTCGTTATGGAAAAAGGTAAGTATGACCAGGTTGCCAATCCTGTGCTTCCAAGAATCACATGTCAGATGCCTCCTATGATATTGCGGGGTATCTGGAGTTCCTTATTAAGGCTGGCCTAGACCGAGTTTTTGCCATGTTGTGTGAGAGACGTGAGAGTGTTGAAACGGACTCTACCCCACATACACAACTTACGCCTGACTAGCATAGATGGGTTCAAGTGCGTGTCGACGGAAGGCTTTCGTGAAGCTGCAGCTTTGGCAGACTTCCAGAATCAATTTCAGCCACCTTTTTATCTACCATACCCTTGCGATTGGTCATTGTGACCATCTCCCATACTTTCCGCTCATTACATACTACGAAGCAGTTCGAGCACATTTTGTGCCCAACTTTCTTGTTACCGGGGGTTGAATTCAAAGCACATTCACTGGGGATTACGACTTGTCTGACCAAAAGGATTCCATTGAGTCGATATAGCGTTTTGAACTTTAACTCTATCAGACAGCCAATATATTGCAAAATACCAGACCTGGTTGACTGTGGTGTCATAAGGCATTTATATTTCGAAATACCAACTTGTGCTACGATCTTCCTTAGGACCATTTACAGTATGCCTGGTCACTTTTTAAGTTCAATGATAACTCAACCAGGTAGCTCATTTTGACTCTTTTCAACTCAAGGGGGAATTCCCACGATATAAGTTGAACATTCCCAGCCTAGGCGATGGTGGGATTCTCCCCTCCCTCTTGCCATGGTTGGAAATATACTTTTGTAATCTGACAGGCCGAGTAGTAGCAGATGTGAATCCGATGTCGGATTGTTTCTGATGGCTACTGTAAGGTGCGCTCTCTTAACCTGGGTGTCGGTTTCTGACAGACTTCTGACTGCAAGATTCTGGTTCAGGTTAAGGAGCATCACAATTATGAAGTGCTATCCACCAATGGAGATTTGTAAGGATAGGGGAGAAGGATAGTTTCTTCGAGCCGCCATACACAGTCCAGGACATAAAAATGTCCTAAAGGTGATATTATGATCTGCTCGGGCGCAGAGCATAACATAAGGTCAGATGGGGTTCAACCGACCGATATCATATAAGCAATCAGATTAATAATTTTGCGATCAGCAGTAAATTTGGGAATTATCTTCAGGATGTGCGTAATAAGAGAGGCGCTCGGAACGACCTGGTAAGGTTGGAAAGCTGCGACCTCTGAGTTCAACATCGACCGCTGGTATGATCCAGCCGTCTCTCAACAATGAGAGAGCTATCCTGATGATCTGAAGGCAGATACACTATCTAAGTCCCCCTATCTGAATTGAGGGGCAGCGCATTGAAGGCGTCGCTCAATTTATATATCTAGGGAGCTTGGTTTCTAGCGACGGTGGCACCGACTGGATGTTGCCTAACGTATTGACAGCACTAGATCTAATTTCACTGCCTTGTCTACAATCGGCAGATGAGGTTATCTCAATACCAAGATCAAGTTGATACTGTTCTGGGCTAGAGTTTTCTCTATGTTGCTATGGGCGAGGAGCACATGAAAATTGAACCCCACTGTCACTCGAAGGTGTCAAGCTCTCATCTGCACCTGCTTGCGTCCTATCATCTGAGTGCGCTGGATTGATTCTATTACAAAAGAAGAACTTGGTCAGCACACAGGCCAGGTACCCGTGTGCGATGTAGTCGGAAGATGGAAGTGGACAGGTGACACATTAAGGAGGGGCGACAATTGCTAGCTACGACATACAGTGAAACAAGCTTTCAAAAGATGGCCTACGAGTGGTTCGTGGGGAGAGCACTTAGTTCAAAGCAGTTGAGCTGAAGGGCATTTCACGTAACCGCGAGCGATGGCGCATGGGTGTAGTTGACGCGCTATACCCCACCAAGGGACAAATAAAGACTGTATATATACATCTATGTATATATGGGCCATTACTCGCGAGCCCCCTATTTATGGGAAAAAAATTACCGCCAGAGGAAACAATGGGAGATAAAAGAACAAACAAACAGAGCCAAATGGTTGATCCATCAAATAGATATACATCTTCACAATACTTACAATAAAGAGGGGTGAACATAACGTCGAGACTAACAAGCATGATTGATTTTTTGGTGAGGATGCTGGGAGTCCTGAGTCCGCACCCACTTGTCGACGGACCGGACCACTTGGGAAGCAACTTACTTCCTCTTTTTTTTTAGTCCACGGACTTTTTTTGGGTTAAAGTTCAAGTTTTCAAAAAAGAAGAACGAAAAAGTTGACTGACGGTTTCGTCCAGGGCAGAGGCAACTCATCAGACGCTCAGAAGTCTGCTGAACCACATACATGTAATCATAGAGACGGGTTATTTTCTGCAAGGTGACTCCCAGGTAGCATCGTCGTGAAAAGAAGGCGCTCCCGCTTTTGATTGGTGATAATACGCAAACTATAGGTGCAAATAGACTATATAAGGCTATATTTGGAAACAGAATAATAACCTCTATTTTTGTCTGAAAAAGAATTCCCAAGGTCTACTAAAAATGAGGAAGATAAGGGATACCCACTTACCAACATTTATTTCCCGAATTCATTTTGTGAGAAACCAAATTTAGAAAAAAAGGATGCTTTCTATCCTAGATTTTTCAGACCTGTCTCCCTGACATTATTTGTACGGAAAATGTTACACAAAGGTCTGCATAACTGCATCAATCTTAGCTTGTATACTGGGAAGCGAGAAGAAAAATGGCATAATATTTGCTCCTGGATATCGACAGTGCCTTCGATAATACCCCCATAAGGAATATTCATAAAGGGATCCAGAACACCCTCGTCCTCTGGCCGAAAGAAAAAACGGAAAAAGAGTTACCAAAGTTGTCTATAGGGTGAACAATTTCTGAACGAGTTAACAAATACTGAAAAGAAAATCGAAGGATATGCTGAAAAATGTAATTTTAGCCTAAACCAATAAATATGAGTATACATTATGTGACAGAATCCAACTAACACGAACGGCGACGACGAACGACGGGCTTAAGAGGAAAGAGAGTTTAACATCACAATAACGTATACACTTGCCTGAGACGTATTCTCGATACTATTTTAAACGGAGAACTTGGCCGGCGCATAGGCTTACCACTCGTACGCGAAATGGGTCACGGATTAAGGAGGGGCAATAATACCATGATGTAGGTCAGGACGCCAGACCGTTTTTAGGGATATCGAATTGGTGTACCTCGGCGCAAAACCGGGATGCCTGGAGTTTCTAATTAAGGCAGGCCTAGACCGGATACTGGTTGTTGCGCCGTTGATGATGATGATGACAATGCTATTGCAGGCTAGGAACCCACTCTATCAAAAATTGCTGACAAGTGGTGCGCATTTCACATACGTGTGGTTGACGCCCTACACCCCACCCCACATTTATGGAAGGCGAGTCATGAGGAAAAAAGGGGGTCTTAATAGGAAAGCTGCTAGATCCATACACATACATATCTGGGACGTTTCCCATCCCCCTATCCCCTCTCGGGTGTTGGCACAGGACCGGAATCTGCTCTTTGCAGAAGTGCATGCTGCCTCTCAACGAACGATAAAGCTTCTCCATACTTCCATACTGAAGGGCCTTATCCAAAGGAATTTAAATTTGGACACAAAATAAATACAATCATTCGATATCGCTTGGAGTGGGAAAATTTTGACCTAGCGGCGAACGATCCCTAGTGGGTCATATCCACACCAAAAAGACCTGGCAAACCGCTGAGGACGTTCAGGCGCGACTTTCTTCGGGCACCCGCCCTACTTTGCCATTACGAGGACTAATTGATGATACTAGATAATTTTTGACAAATTTGGAAAATTCAATAGTGGTAACTAATTTATTTGTTTTCATTTAAAACAAAAACTATTTTTATACTGCCGGAAATATTTGCAAACGAAAAAAAAAATTATCAAATAAATGATATTTGCTAAGCTAATCCCCTCGCGACGTCTCAAGCAGTTCGCTCAAGCGGTGAATCATCATAAAGCATACTAGCTCGAGAGGAATGGGCTGGGCAAAACAAAACAAGTTCAAGATGATACGAGGTTTGACCAAAAAGTTCCAGGACTTTTCAAATTGCGCGTCTTTACGTTAACGTTGGCAGCTGGTTCGGCGCTCGTTTTTTAGCGGAAACCTTCCTGAGTAATCTCCATTTTGTTTTGTTGCTCTAACCTTCAAACCGATTGTTTAGCTGTTTAAGTGAGGTCCGGTTTTCGTTTTCTGGGTTTTTTTGTCATGGACGCGATGGAGGAGGAACGTGCTTTCGTGAAGTGTCACCCCAGGTATTCTACGAGGACGATTAGAACAGACTCGGGAACGGACTTAATTGAAGTCTTCTTTTTCTTCAGCCTTTGTCCCGTTCACCAGCGGGGTCGGCTCGTCGTGATCGGCTTCGCCATTTGGTTCTATCGAATGCCTGATCTGGGTGCAATCTCGAGGCTTTCAAATCCCCATCCAGCGTATCAAGCCACCGTTGCTTAGGTCTGCCTTTTGGTCGTTTACCATCGACTTCGATGTTCAGACCAATCTTGGCAAGTGAATTCTCGTTTGCACGAATTGCGTGACCATACCATCGAAGACGCCTCTCTCGCAACTTTTCCACGATCGGTGCAACCCCATAATGATCGCGGATATCCTCATTTCGAATGTGATCTAAACGTGTGACGCCACTAGTCCAACGTAGCATCTACGTCTCCATTACCGCGAGACGCCGTTCATTATCTTTTATGGTCGGCCAACACTCAGAACCATAGAGAGCGACTGGACGGACGACATTGCGGTAAATTTTCGATTTGAGACGTTCGTTGATACGTCGATCACAAAGGACACCAGTTGTGGAACGCCACTTCATCCAGGTTGCGTTAATGCGTGAAGCAATTTCATAACGCAGTTCTCCATTGGCTGATAGCGTTGACCCGAGGTATTTAAATCGCTCAGTTCTGGGCAGATCACTGCCGCTGACAGTGATTGTGCCTGTTTCATGGGGATCGGTCGTCGAAAATTCAGTTTTGTTTAAGTTCAATCTGAGACCGTGTTGCATGAGGCGATCATTCCGTCGAACGGACTTAATTGAAGTGGCTTTTGCAATCCGGCAACATGAGAACCGGAGTGCCCTTCTGAAAGTATATGCCCCAGGAGACATCGGGGAGGTTGTACTCGCTACCTGGTTATTTGCGGTTGCCCCCTGTTGGAGTTTCATGGCGACTATGGGTATCTTCATATTGCGGGCAGAGCTCCTTCTGGACTAAATACATGAGGTTGTGCGTTATAACTTGAGAGCTGTACCTCTCAATTGCGGCAGAGGTTTAGCATTCGGGAATTTAATTTTGGTCTCCAAATTAACCCATCTCCGAAGGGAAAAGTGGGATGGGAGGCGAGACAGGTGTTACAATTCGATGCGTTGAGCTTTGTTCCGCGGTGTTAGCCGCAAAGTTATCCTCTCGCATAAAGATAGATCTCAAGATAGAAGGAGCTACTTCATATCTTTGGACAGATTTCCAGATAGTTTTTAGTTGGATTCATGCCCAAATTAAAGCACGGCCTGTCTTCGTTAAGTGCCGAATTGTAAAACGTAACACCGCCTCCGTGGCTAGTAGTGATTATTTTATTAAGCAAGTATCCATATTTCGGGAACAATTTGTTCCCTTCTTCAGTGCATGGGTATACAGTGAGTATGAGTATGCGTAGAGGTGTATACTCACGAGTATACCCCCGTGTATTGAAGAAGAGAGTAAGTTGTTCCCGAAATATCCATATTTACTTAATAAAATAATCATTACTAGTCATGGAGGTGGCGTTACGTTTTAATTCTTTAAATCTTTTCGCTAGAACCACCGCGAATCACGCATTGATTAATTGGCATTATTATAATAAATTTTGGAGTATCTTTTCAAAAGTCGCTTTATAAGAAACCCTTAAAAATTTTTGGTAGTGAGATGTGTGTTTATATAGGTATATCTATCTGTTGCATAGAGATTTTGATAGGAGTCTATTCATTTTTCCAGGAATTGAGCATATTAGATACTTACAAAATATCTTTCTCAGGGCAAATTATTCTGATTTAAAGATACATACCTGGAAAAAAAGAAATAAATACATTAATTTGATAAATATTTTATTAAAACCTTGGAATATATATTAATTATATTTCTATAATTATAGATATGAATGTATGTATTATAAGTAATGCTTGAGTATTATTTAACATTTTTGCTTTAACATGAAAATCGACTGCAATTTTTTGGGATCTATTCAATTCGAAGATTCTTTTAAAAAGTGCAAATTGCGTACCGAACATTGTACCCAAAAGTTTATTTTTCAAGTGCACACTTTTCTTGAAGTTGTCTAAAGCGAACTAGAACCTTTAAAGATACATCCCGGATCTGACTTTACTACAAAGTTCAGTTGTTCAGATAGAAAATTTTCAAAGTACTTGAGACATCCATGACAAGTCTTAAAAATTATTAACATTGATTATTACAAAATGTGAATGAACTTTTCTGGGAATTAGATTGCTAAGTGGTTTTGCTCGTGCTCGTGAAAATGTAACTAATGAAAAAGACCTTCAGAACCTTATTCCATTGACTTTAAGTTCCAGCAACTTAAGTTCTTCAGAAAACTTACAACTGGTGGAGAGATGAGATCACCAAAAAATCTTGAGCACATTGTTTCCACCTTTTAATATCTACATGGATGTACATGGAGGTACTTAAAAGCGAAAATGGCAGGAAAAAAAAAGATCTGGAAAAGAAACAAGTTCCCAATACAATGACTTCATTGTACCCCATGTACGTGTAGTAAGGGCGTGAAAACTAAACTTTACATGGATTCCCGGTTTCGGTCCGAGATACAAATGAAAAAAAAAATCGAAGCTCTCAGAACCTTCCAAGTTCACATCACTGCAAGATCTTTAAGATACTTTCGAGCATATATAGTATGAGCTAAGCCCATACATCGCGTCAATGCCATATGGAGGCGGATAATTTTTATTTTATTGCTTGGGCACGTGTAGGTTCAGCATCGTATCAATGTGATTACAATTACAGACAATATTACAAGCACATTTCGTTCAGCTTGAATGATTCAATTATGCATTGATCTTGTAGCCAGAAAATCTATGTAGATACAGAGGTGAGTATTTTTTGGCAAAAAATTGAGAATGTTTCATTTAATTATAATAGCTTAGCCTACTTCCTAAATTAACACAAATCATCTGCGAAATTGCACATTAAAGTTTGGTGGAATTTATTTTTATATGAAGATTCTCATCTTTAGCTGGATACCGGAAGCGCAATCTTTTAAAAATTAACAATTTTATAGTTTTCTTATGTATCTAATTTTGGTGATAGAAGTTTTTGCTACAACAATTGTAATTTTTTGATGATTTGACGTGAAATGGTTATTAAAAATTAAATAAAATAAATATATTTATTTATATCTATAAAATAATGATTATCAGCCGCAAAATACGAGTATATGTGAAAATAAAAAAAAAAATTGGAGAAAACAGTGAGGACGCTTACCTAAATAATTAGAACAAAAATCATAAACAAAGCTAACAGAAAATAAAAAACCAGAAAAAAGGTAAAAATAACTATTTTTATCTTATTATATCGGTAAATAAGAATTGTTACTAGCTTTGAGCAGAATATAGTTTTTTTGAGTGCTTTTTGAAATGGGTGAAGACTGTAACGAGACTTTGAGTAAATAGTTGTAGGATTAGTTAGTATAATATATGTAAGTGGTTTATTTCAATCTAAATTTCAAACTAAGGCAATTTCATATTTTTGCCGATCCGTTAAAAACATGATGTTCCTTTTATTTGCACTTTTTCTGTTTTGCTACTGAAATATGTGATATAAGCAATTCGAATGGTATCTATTTATGTAAAAATACATTATACTTGAAGTAGATTTCTTAATAAATTGGTTTGCTCCAATTATAGCAATTATTCGTAAAGGAATGTATTGTTTTTTTTATATGCCCGATATGAGGATACAAAGCAATAACTTTTGAAATTCCATGACGATTTTTAACAAAAGAACCTACTTGGATTCCTGAAATCAATTAGCATAATTAGCATTACCATTCCTAGCTATTTAACTAATCATATTATGGTTAATTAAAAAAAGTATTGTAATTACGACAATCCTGTACATATTTTAATTTGGATAGTTTTTAATTCCAAGGGTATAATATTTAGGAAGGAAATAGACGAATCCCGAAATATGGCGAATGTTAACCAAAAAAATATTTGAGCTAAAATCAGAAAATACAGAAAAGATGTACCTCCACAATCTTTTTCGATTATTTTACAGTTATATTTATCAATTTTTAGTTTCGTAAAATAGGATCTAAACGAGATTTTTGACAATTTGTTGCCAAAAAGCATCAAGAGAAGATTCGGCGACCTTACTATATTATTTATAGTTTAACTTTAGAAATCAATAAAAAACTTGCTGAAGAAATACCTATTTGCAACGATGTAGATATGCTGAGCGTTAAATTTCGCGCATTCAGTAAAAGGCGGGGGGGGGGGCGGGGGTCTGATATAAGCAAAGAAGTGGTGAAATTCTGTTTCTTTAAATTCATACTTGCTGAGCATCAAACGAAGGGCCTCGATTCGTACTTTACGAAATAAAACATTGGTTATAAAATAAGACGAGGCTCGTTTTCGGAAACAGCTCGACTGAAAGTTTAAAAAAAAAATTATAAGGATGCTTCTATATGAAAACTAGATCTCAAAATACAGTTTGTGCTGACTTCTGCCCAAATAAGCTTAAAATAAGGTTATTAATAATATGTGTCCAGATGGCTCAGTTGTTTTTTGTATCGTGATTGGATGTCGGATACCAATCGAGTCAGCTGAGAATGAGTACCTGAGTCAAATCATTCTAATAATCCAATTGGACTGTTGCCCCATCATCATCATCAACGGCGCAACAACCGGTATCCGGTCTAGGCCTGCCTTAATAAGGAACTCCAGACATCCCGGTTTTGCGCCGAGGTCCACCAATTCGATATCCCTAAAAGCTGTCTGGCGTCCTGACCCACGCCATCGCTCCATCTTAAGCAGGGTCTCGTCTTCTTCGTCTTCTTTTTCTACCATAGATATTGCCCTTATAGACTTTCCGGGTGGGATCATCCTCATCCATACGGATTAAGTGACCCGCCCACCGTAATCTATTGAGCCGGATTTTATTCACAACCGGACGGTCATGGTATCGCTCATAGATTTCGTCATTGTGTAGGCTACGGAATCGTCCATCCTCATGTAGGGGGCCAAAAATTCTTCGGAGGATTCTTCTCTCGAACGCGGCCAAGAGTTCGCAATTTTTTTGCTAAGAACCCAAGTCTCCAAGAAATACATGATAACTGGCAAGATCACTGTCTTGTACAGTAAGAGCTTTGACCCTATGATGAGACGTTTCGAACGGAAGAGTTTTTGTAAGCTGAAATAGGCTCTGTTGGCTGACAACAACCGTGCGCGGATTTCATCATCGTAGTTGTTATCGTTTGTGATTTTCGACCCTAGATAGGAGAAATTGTCAACGGTCTCAAAGTTGTATTCTCCTATTCTTATTCTTCTTCGTGTTTGTGTTTGACCATTGTGGTTTGATGTTGTTGGTTGATTCATCTTCGGTGCTGACGTTGCCACCATATATTTTGTCTTGCCTTCATTGATGTGCAGCCCAAGATCTCGCCTCTATTGCCGCCTGCTCGATCTGGATGAAGGCAGTTTGTACATCTCGGGTCGTTCTTCCCATGATGTCGATATCGTCAGCATAGGCCAGTAGTTGGGTGGACTTGAAGAGGATCGTACCTCTTGCATTTACCTCGGCATCACGGATCACTTTCTCGAGGGCCAGGTTAAAGAGGACGCATGCTAGCGAATGGTCTTGAGAGTGATCCTGCTGCTTTTATCTGGCCTCGCACATTGGTCAGGGTCAGCCTAGTCAGTTTTATTAATTTCGTCGGGATACCGAATTCTCTCATGGCCGTGTACAGTTTTACCCTGGCTATGCTATCATAGGCGGCTTTAAAGTCGATGAACAGATGGTGCAACTGTTGTCCATATTCCATCAGTTTTTCCATCGCTTGCCGCACAGAGAAAATCTGATCTGTTGCTGATTTGCCTGGAGTGAAGCCTCTTTGGTATGGGCCAATGATGTTCTGGGCGTATGGGGCTATCCGGCCTAGTAAGATAGTGGAGAATATCTTATCGATGGTACTCAACAATGTGATACCTCTATAATTGCTGCATTGTGTGATATCTCCCTTTTTATGTATGAGACAGATAATGCCTCGTTGCCAATCGTCAGGCATTGATTCGCTGTCCCATTGCTCATAGTAGAGGGCCGAATTGAGGGTCTGGCCATAGTTGAGCAGCTCATAGTGGATGATTCCCTTCCAATCCCACCAAACACACAGCAAATCCTTCCTGGGCGTCAATCCGGGCTTGACGATGGTTTGGACCGGCTTCCACGATCTTTTTCGCTTGAGATTTTCGTACGTGACCCACTTTTCATCACCAGTCACCATCTGCTTTAAAAATGGGTCGAATTCGTTCCGTTTCAGCAGTGCATCGCAGGCGTTGATTCGGTCCAAGAAATTTTTTTCCGTCAACTCGTGTGGCACCCAAACATCCAGCCTTTTTTAGAATTCAATCTTCTGCAAATGGTTCCAAACGGTTTTGTGGTCCTTACCCAGTTCCTGGTCAATCGAGCGAATGCTCACATGTCGGTCCAATTGGATGATTTCGACGATTTTATCGGTTTCTACGACGATTGGCCTACCAGTACGAGGTGTATCTTCGATATCCACAACACCAGAACAAAATCGATCGAACCAATGCTGTGCTGTGCGAATCGTTACAGTATCGGACCCATAAACTTCAGAAATTTTTTTGGCCGACTTCATTGCATTTTTACCTCTCAGGTAGTAAAAATGTAAAATATGACGAATTTCTTCCTTGGTGGACTCCATCTTTGACGCGCTATAACTTGAGACTGAAACGTACGATCATAAAAATGTCAAGAAGACACCTGTAGCCCAGATTGTCGTCTTCAAATCGCCGTATAGTATGATCCAATGTCGAAATATGACATTACTTTTTCCCCAAAATAACATTTTGATGTCTAGATTTCATCTAAGCGCACCTTGTTGATTTCTTTCGGCTTTTTAGGTTGGGTAGTTTCCGAAAATGGGTCCTGTTTCACTGTAAGTGTGTACATTTTGTTTCCTTACTCGCGCACTTTACAATTCACGTCAAAATTAATATCAGTTTCTGAAAGTACTAATCGAGCCCTTTCCTTCGATACTCCACACGACTATATCCCGTGAAAAAAATTTAAATCAACCTTTTGCATGTATGGGGGGGATTCCATAGTTTCCATATGTCCACCAAATTTCGTTCGGATCGATTCAGCCGTTTTGGAGGAAAGTGCGTGTGACAGACAGACAGGCAGCGGAAGTAAATGTTTGCCAGGACTCAATGTTGATGGAATGCTAGGACTTAGATGAGATCACCACAAAAGCGGAGATCAGCCAGGCCTTAAAGACTCAACTCGGCTTAGATTCGATTCTTGAGTCTAATGTGATAAGGCTCCGTAATGCATATGGTGGTACTCAGACGGCCACAATTGCCTTACCATTTGAAGCAGCTAAGAAGGCTATTGCTATTGGCAAAATTCGTGTCAGCGGGGTTGGCTGTCGACTGCGAGAACATATATCGTTAAAGAGGTGTTTCAAATGCCTGGAATTTGGACACATCTCGAGAAACTGCTCAACCAAGTACGATAGATCTAAGTTGTGCCAAAGATGTGGAGAAGAAGGGCATATTGCCAAAGAATGCAATGAGATCCCAAATGCCTACTATGCAAAGAAGCACAGGAGGGTAACATCGACCACATCACAAGCAGTTACAGATGTCCGGCGTTTAAGAAGGAGATTTCAACTTTTCGTAAATGAAGTTCCTACAGCTGAATTTTAACAATTGCCAGACAGCTCAGCAGCTGATCTCTCAAAGCGTGCTTGAAAATGAAACTGAGGTTGCCATTATATGCGAATATTACAAAGATTTCCACAGTGGTGTCTTTGTATCAGACAAGAGCGCAAAAGTAGGCGGCATTCACATATCCAGTTGCTACGCTGCGTCGAGTCTCACGCTGGATGAATTCGTACTAATGATGGAAAAATTAGCTTCCGAAGGAAGTCGCCACAACCCAATAATAATAGCTGGCGACTTTAACGCTTGGGCCGAAGATTGGAGTTGTCGCGAAACAAATGCTAGAGGCCGCATATTGCTCGAAGTATTTTCACGTCTGAATGTCGTTTTAGTAAACTGGCGGCGTCAATACTTTTCGGAGACGTGATAAGGATAGACCTTACGTTTGTTAGTGATAAATTTACCAGGGATGGAGCAGTCCAGGGTGCTTATTGGGGGATACGAACCCATGCGCACAAAGGATTGCTTAAACCTCACCAAAAAGAACCTCCGAATCATAGTGGGAATTCTCACTGGTCATTGTCGGCTGAACTACCACCTAGGGAAGCTAGGGATATCTACGGACACTGCCTGCAGGTTCTGTAAGGAGGAGGACGAAACCTCTATGCACGTCCAGGGACAGTGTCCAGCACTTGTGCAAAGTAGGTCGATACATCTGGGAGAACACTTAATACCAGATGCAAAGCTGAAACTTCTGGAAGTGGGGAACATACTAAAGTTCCTAACGGTTACTGGCCTGCTTGAGATACTATGATCAACGGGTACACTATAACCAGTAAAAGGGGCACAATAGTTCTTCAAGGACGCGGTGCGACTTTCCCTTAACAAATAATAATAATAATAGTGATAAATTATCTAAGGACTTTCAATGGCAGGTAAGCGAGGAATATCCCCACGGTGACCATCAGGCTATCATCATCGGTGAGTAGGTAGGACAGGAGCAAAACGAATCAAGAACACTGCAGTAGCGGGTTGGACATCCGAACAACTTGACAAGCAAATGTTCGATGTAATACTTCTGCAGGAAGCGATGCTGGTGGGAAATGCAGAAGAAAGGTGACACAGGTGCTTGAGAAGGTACAAAAAGCGAGTGACGTTTCCATGCCTTGTTGCACTCTACTCAAGAAACGAATGCCCAACTTCTAGTGGAATGCCGAAATCGAAAAATTTCGTAAAGTTTGCCTTAAAGCTAGGAGAAACAGCTAACGCAACAGAAACCCGCCTTAATCTGAAGAACTGCACAACCGATATAAGAAGGCGAGGAAAGAACTGCAAGCAGCCAAGCAGAAATAAAACTTCAAAAGGTTATGCAAGGAAGCGGACTTGAGATGCATACAAGGCAGTTATGGCGTCAATCAAGGGTAAGCGCTCACCGTCGATTACCAATCCTGCCGCGAAGAAGATTGCCGACAATAAAGCCCCTGGTTTAGACGGCATTCCGAATAAATTATTGACAGTGGCCGTCGAAACAGTTCAAAGGTGATTCGCTGAAACATTTACGACATGCCTCATAGAGGGGATTTTCCTGGAAGAGTGGAGGACACAGAAGCTTATGCTAATCCCGAAGTCAAATAATCCTTTGGATGATCCTCCGTTTTACAGGTCTATATGCCTGCTAAACGGCATCGACAAACTTTTCGAACGGGTCATCTTCAATAGGCTTGTACCAATCATAGAAAAGGAGGGTGGTCTCTCAGCCAGGCAGTGCGGATTCCATTATAGGTACGGACATGTGGAATATTTTGTAAACAGAGAAAGCAAAAATATAAATCTGCATTTTTGTGATTAAATTCTAGATACCTTGGACCTAGGTGTATTCATAAGAAAACTAAGCACTTGAAGATCAAAGTCAATAGGACGTCAGTGAGCAGGTCACAATCGAGCAGGTACTTAGGAATCTAAATAAATGAATTACTGAAATTCAATTCCCATCTTGAATTTGCTATAAAGCGCACGGTACATTAGAGTAGGATCTACTTTGTTTCTTTGACTATGATAGCTGAAGATCCCCCCTTTGACTGACAGATGAAATCGCAATGACTTCGGCAATGTAAAAGGGACTTTTGGGTCTTGTCGAACGGGTGCACTCCAGGAAGTATCCTGTAACAACATTAGCATCCTTGGGCTCCAAGAAATGAAATGGCTTGAGAGCGAAGTAAATGATTGCGGACTTCATACAATATTTACCAGCGGCAAAGAGCGAGGATGCAGAGAATTAGATGTCGCATTTGTCATAAATAACACATTTTGGCAGCTGGTAACTGATTTTAAGCCGATTAATCAACGGATCTGCTTAATTCGCTTCAATATGAAGCTTCTCCATGTGTGGTATATCAACTGCCATGCACAAACGATTGCCAAAGATGATGTCATTAAAGACGAAGTCTACACCCGACTGAACAGACTTTTTAACGGGTTGTCCTCTAATGATTTCGACCCTAAAATTGAAGAGCCTCTAAAATGTAACAAACGATAAGGGCCAACGACTCATCGACTTTTCCAGCAAGTTTCAGTTGCTTCCCCCATAAGAACATACATAAAATGATGTGGGCATCACTAGACGGGGAGACATTCAATCAAATCGACCACATCTTCGTCGGAAAAAGAGCTGCCTCAAACAAATTGAACATAAGGGCGTTATAGCCATAGGAGCTGGCCTCCCAGAATCAATGTGAAAAAGTTAAAAGTGTTGTCTTTCAAAGATGATGTCAAAGTCGCTTGCATGCCCACAATCAAAGCACATTTCAACGCGATACCTGGTCCTGAAGAAAGATGTGAGGAAATATGGCGAAAAATTAGGGATGGTATCCTGGGGGGTGAAGAACGGAGCAACTGTAGCGAATAGTTCAATGATGCCTGCCTGGAAGCGATCAACAAGAAAAACGAAGCTTACCAACTACCGAATCCAAGAACTATCCTCTGTAGAAATCAGAATAGCAATATCATTAGCGGCGCGACTCAAATAAAAGCAACATGAATTCGGGGAAAGCAACAGGACCTGACGACATCGCATCTGAGCTCTGGAAAGCGAAGAGCTGGGAACCAACACTGTGGCTCAGTGAATTCTTTAACCGGGTTATTCAGGAAGGAAGAACACCATCTGACTGGCAAGAAAGTACCACTGTTCCAATATGCAAAAACAAAGGTAGCCCAGCAGAATGTTCAAATTACCGTTCGATCCGGTTACTTTCCCACACCATGAAGATTTTTGAACACATTCTTGACAACCGTATTCGCGAAATCGTTGAAATAACCGTGAATCAAGCCGGATTTGTCAAGAACTGCGGAACTACTGGCGCAATACACGCTGCGCGGTTACACCGTGAGAAGCATCGCCCTCTTTACATTGCCTTTCTGGATCTAAAGAAAGCGTTTGACCGTGTACCACACGAACTCATCTGGTATGCTTTACGACAACACTTCGTGCCAGAAGAACTTGTGCGCTGGGTTCAATTGCTCTACCACGATCCGAAAAGTAAAGTTCGAAGTATGGCGCCTATAATCGCCTCATGCAACACGGTCTCAGATTGAATTTAAACAAAACTGAATTTTTGACGACCGATCCCCATGAAACAGGCACAATCACTGTCAGCGGCAGTGATCTGCCCAGAACTGAGCGATTTAAATACCTCGGGTCAACGCTATCAGCCAATGGAGAACTGCGTTATGAAATTGCTTCACGCATTAACGCAACCAGGATGAAGTGGCGTTCCACAACTGGTGTCCTTTGTGATCGACGTATCAACGAACGTCTCAAATCTAAAATTTACCGCAATGTCGTCCGTCCAGTCGCTCTCTATGGTTCTGAGTGTTGGCCGACCATAAAAGACAATGAACGGCGTCTTGCGGTAATGGAGACGAAGATGCTACGTTGGACGAGTGGCGTCACACGTTTAGATCACATCCGAAATGAGGATATCCGCGATCGTTATGGAGTTGCACCGATCGTGGAAAAGTTGCGAGAGAGGCACCTTCGATGGTATGGTCACGCAGTTCGTGCAAACGAGAATTCACTTGCCAAGATTGCTCTGAACATCGAAGTCGATGGTAAACGACCAAAAGGCAGACCTAAGCAGCGGTGGCTTGATACGCTGGATGGGGATTTGAAAGCCTCGAGATTGCACCCAGATCAGGCATTCGATAGAGCCAAATGGCGAAGACGATCACGACGAGCCGACCCCGCTTGTGAACGGGACAAAAGCTGAAGAAAAAGATGAATTCAATATTTTCAAGACCCCTTCAACCCAAGGACGACACGTTTTCACCCCTTTGCCACTCCGGATGAACCAAACGGAGAACAAGTGCCCAAACCCCCGACTTTGTACAAATGGAAGCAGCTTTGATTGAATTAAAATCACATAAAGCTCCCAGAATCGGTGGCATCCCAGCCAAGAAAGGGAGACAGAGCTCACTGGTCGAATCTACAAACTAATCAGTAAAACCGAATACAGTCGTCAGGCAGGAAAATTGTAAGGGTGATCGTCAGCGTTACGAAAACTACAGGGGGATCTAATTGCAAAGCACGTGCGGATCATATATTCGCAGTTGAGCGGGTGCTTGAAAAGTGCTGGGAATATGACATCGATGAGCAGTCGTACGATAGTGTAAATCGCAATGTTCTGTAGAAAATAATGATCGTGCAAAGAATCCCAGCTAGTCCGGCTAATGAAAGCCATAATGATTAATAACGAGGGCCAGGTAAAAATCCAAAATCAACGGACACAAAACTTTTCTGTAGCCTCAGGACTTAAGCAAGGGGATGGTCTCGCCCCCACCATTTTCAACTTGGTGCTCGATTACCTTGTCTGGGAAGTGACCTCAGTTGATACTAGAGGTAGGTTACTGGTAAAATCCACGTAACGGGTGGCGTACACAGACGACGTGAATATTCTTACTCGATCGATGGTTCGTGCAAAAGAAGTGTTCAAGCAGTTCGACTCAGCAGCGGATGAAGTGGGACTCAGGGTGAATCCAAAACAAAATACATGATCCACACTCGAAAGGCGACTCCTAGTATGCGGAACATTGCCATGGGCGAGGATAATTTCGAAAAGGTATACCAATTCGTCCACCTAGGAGCCCTACTCTCGACGGACGGAAATGAAAAGTATGAAATCCAAAGGCGAATTACTACTATTCACAAAGCATTTTATGCGGTCCTCCCCATAATGAAATGGAGGAAAGTACACAGACGCAATAAACTACGCATCTACAAAATACTATTTCGTCCCGTGCTTCTGTATGGATGCGAGACGTGGACCTTGACACAAAAATTATTCCGAAAGATTTTCGGAGCCTTAAAGAAAGGAGATGGCCTAGTGAATCAGATACAATCCTGAATTATTTGACCACCCACCAGCATCGACTCTATTCAAAATCCGGAAATTGCATTGGTCACATCGAACGAATGCACGAAGAAAGGCTCTTGAAATGAGTGCTGAAAGGCAGAGTCGATGGTAACCAATCAAAAGGGAAGCTAAGAAAACGTTGAGAAGACTCAGTGGCCTTAGATTGCAGATCAATTCTAAGATTTTCTAACCGGAGGATGCGGTCTTTGGATCGTGATAATTGGAGGCAATGCATCCAGGAGACCAAGGCTCGATTTGGGCTTTAGCCCCATCGGTTGCCTCATATACAATGGCAGAACAACTACCAGATCGAGCAGGCGGCGCGAGATCATGGGCTGCACATCAATGAAGGCAAGACAAAATATATGGTGGCAACGTCAGCACCGAAGACGAATCAACCAACAACATCAAACCGCACTGGTCAAACACGAAGAAGAATAAGGATAGGAGAATACAACTTTGAGACCGTTGACAATTTTTCCTATCTAGGGTCGAAAATCACAACCGATAACAACTACGATGATGAAATCCGCGCACGGTTGTTGTCAGCCAACAGAGCCTATTTCAGCTTACAAAGACTGTTCCGCTCGAAACGTCTTATCATAGGGTCAAAGCTCTTACTGTACAAGACTATGTTCTTGCCAGTCCTCATGTATTGCTTGGAAACTTAGCAAGAAAATTCTTAGCAAGAAAAATTGCGAACTCTTGCCCGCGTTCGAGAGAAGAATCTTCCGAAGGATTTTTGGCCCCCTACATGAGGATGGACGATTCCGTAGCCTACACAATGACGAAATCTATGAGCGATACCATGACCGTCCGGTTGTGGATAAAATCCGGCTCAATAGGTTACGGTGGGCGGGTCACTTAATCCGTATGGATGAGGATGATCCCCCCCGGAAAGTCTATAAGGGCAATATCTATGGTAGAAAAAGAAGACGAGGCAGACCCTGCCTAAGATGGAGCGATGGCGTGGGCCAGGACGCCAGACAGCTTTTAGAGCAAAACCGGGATGTCTGGAATTCCTTATTAAGGCAGGCCTAGACCGGATACCGGTTGTTGCGCCGTTGATGATGATGATGATGAATTAACATTAAAATCTTCGGTAGCCCTAAATGTTAAATAATAACTCTAAAAAAACCTTTAAAACAAAAATAATCACTGACCCTTTAACATATTAGCATTACAATGCTATGTATATTTTTATGCTCACGCACAATTAGATGCATTCTGTCTATGGGGACCGAAATCTGCAATATGTTGATTTGTGCAAGGTTGTCAAACTGTCAGATGCGAGAAATTCATCGTTTTGGGGAGGCAGTGGTTGGACAACAAAGTAAACGAACGAATAGTGGTCTTATGACTATAGGACTAATTGCAGTACTTTATTTAAAAATTGATAAAATATTAATTTAAATTAAGGAGCAAACATCGCTGCCATATTGAATAAGCGTATTATTTGATTTTTGAGAGCATATTTTGTTCGGTAGTAGGAAATTCGATCTCCGAAGAATGCATATGGGTGCAGGTAGCGCGTACAGGAGGATTGACATACAGTATTCTGTAAGCCAAGCTGAAGTAAGCATATTTTCATAAGAAATAATTAGCTTAATTGGAGTTCCATTTAGGTATGGGTGCTGAAAGCAGCGGAGCGAATTCGTTACTTTGTGGTGATAAAAGACTGTGGCTACCCCCAACAGGATTTTAGGTGATGTCTTGAAGGGAGAGAGACATTTTGGTAGCTATGAAATCAAAAATGGTCGAGGTCGAATGGGGTGTTGAATTTTGGCGGGAAAATGAAGGGACGAAGAGCAGTCGCATGAAGGATTTGAAAGTGTTGTCTCTTTGAAACGGTTTGGCGGAGACAGCGGTTCCATGCTAAAAGTGAAATTCCGATGAGAGCGACAATCTGGAGTTCAACTCTGTGCAGCAATATGAATTTTAGATAAATTTCTTTAGTTTGAGGAATCCCCTTTTCTCTCTTCGTTAGCTCCGCAAAACTTTTACAAAAAAGGGATATCCTCAAAAATCATGGTCGGAGGATGTCAAGAAAGGGTGGAAATCTGACAAGCCACGCCTCACTAAACATGTGAGTACAATGATTGAGGATGTAATCCGTAGTGGATAACCCGTCCCGACCGCGACACTCAGGTCCGGAGTTTTACGAATCCACGCGCGCGGTCGAGTCGTTTTTTTAGCTTGCGTGTTTTGTTAGCTGCACGCGAATTCCCATTTTTGAGTATTGTTCAGGATCTGGTGTCGACCCATGCACGGGCAGTTACAAGTGAAACTTTGAATAATGGCACGTGAGGTATTGAAGTGTTCGAATGATCCCCCTCCCCCCACACATTTCCGAACCTGGTTAGCACAGAGGCGTGCAAGCATGTATCGACGGAGCACTTCAAAGGAGCTTCAAAATTTGTAGTCGGACCGTCACGGTCAATTTAGTCAATTTTTTTTAGGTTTCTTGGGTAGCACTTCCGTCTAGGATGGTTGCTTGACCATCGACAATTACAATTTGTCATTACAAAGGCGTTGAGACGAGCATTTATAAAAAATGTTTACCAAGGATGAAGATGTCGATAAAATTCTCGCTCACAGTCTAAAAAAACAGGTTTGGCCGGTCGATACCAGGCCGCCTAAATAATCAAAACTGACAGGCCAATTATATCCCGTTCTTGTTACAGCCGCTGGTTGGAACTACGGACTCTTCAGGCGTAACTGACAGGCCGAACTGAATGTGGATGGCAGGCTTTATATCGCTCTACGGTTTTCTCGGTCTTTCATTAATAACAGATCCCTCCTGATTTTGACACGTGCTTTTTTTGACATCACGTGAGGAGGCGGACTGAAATGAAGTGTCTATAAAAACTTATCAATTTTTCGAGATAGGGTGGTCTAGAGATGAATTCAAATTCTGTCATTTTTCAGGTGTAAGGATGGCTTTGTTCTTGTGGTTGACCCTTGTCAATTCAGTGATTATTCTTTGAATCTTATGGTCCAAATTTTGATCATACCGTGTTGGTCGGATCTCTTTAAATTTTCGATTCATTTTCGAATGAGGAGAAACCTGCGCATCATTTTAGTTATGTAAAGGTAGACAAGGTGTGCTGTAGTTGCCAAGTCACAGTTTATGTACAATTCTTGCATATAGAACGCGCGACCAGTTCCTGAGGAATGTACCATAGTGCCTTCTAAAAACAGACAATCCTATCCCACCGGAAGGAATAGAAAGTTGGTGGAAGGTGAAATGGGAGGTGTTTTTTCAACACCAGAGAGGGAGAAAAGGTTAGGGGGAGGGGGGGCTATAAAGAGTAAAGAGAACGGTCCCCTGTTTCTAATTTTATTAAAGAATTGCTTCGGTCACCCCCCGCCATAATGGTGTTCCAAAGTGGGGCTATTTTTATGTCAACGCGTTCGATTTTAATTTTGAGCCCTACCCTCACAGGGGTAAAGGAGGGTATGAATGGAGAAGTGGAAGGTCTTCTCTCTCAAATCCAAGTTATGGCGCCTCAATTGGGGGTCATTTTGATATCATCATGGTAAAATTGGGTTTGCCACATGGACAGAGAGAGAAAGAGAGAATCAAGAGAATATATAGGGGAAAGAAAAAGGTTTCGGCTCTCTACCCCTGCTAAAAACCCACAGCGGTCACCAACCCTTAAGAAGTGACAACGCCCCGAAAAGGGCCTATTTTTGTATCATTGAAAAGCTTATTCGAAGGGACAAAGGAAGCCTTTTAAGCATATATACCAAGGTTGAAGTCTTCTTACTGTTCAGAATGTAGACCCGAGAATCGAATGATTTTTTGGAATAACCAAAAATGTTTTGTTTGGAATTAAATGAATGTATGTGAATATATCGTCGTTTACAATTTGGTCAAAGTAAAATACAATTAATACGAATCAGTTTTCTATTTAAAAAGATACAACTTTTTTTTCAGATTCAAATTAGCACCGTTACTAGGTTTTTTTGAATTCAGTGCTACTGACACCTGTCCAGATGAACAAAAGCTCAATTGTGGAATATAATGGGCTTGATTGAGTGATTTGTTTTACTTTTCAAACAAAACAAATTGATTTCAAACGAAAAATGAAGTTCGATAGTTATTTCAACGGAATTTTGGCCTTACGGCGAGCCCGGCACACGTATAAGCACTCGTGCTTTCCCAGACAGTAGTCACTCACCTCATTTTTTTCCAGCCATTTTCGCCTATTGTGCTTTAGTAATGGAGTAATTTCGATCTGTTTTACAGTAGATACCCGACCCAACGGAAGAACATAATGCCCATGTGTGCTCACTGAGGCTGGTCCCAGTATGTGTGGACCTAAACTGCTCCCATTTCAAGTATTTCTTCATTTTGCAATTCTTAGTTAATGCCATGGTTTTTAGCATGCTTCCAACTATTCATTTCTTTTCTTAGTTTTGTTGGGTAATAAATTTTAAAATTAGTTTGCAGCATCAACTCCGGACAATATCGGACCTCTCTCATCTTCTGAAAAATGGAAGATCAAGCAATCATTCAATAGAAGTAGCGGAAAATCAAGACATGGTCGGGGAATGGACTAAAGGAAATCAAATTGCCGAAAAGCATTGTAAAATCTCCACATTGTTTTTTGGGTACTTGGATGCAGAGAAGACCAAGTTGACTGTTATTCGCGAGGCCACCATTATGCGGAGTTTCCGTCATCAGAGTCGTTGGGTCGTTATGACCAATCTTTCTTGAATGGACAATTTGCAGTGACATTGGAACAGCGTAGATATGGCTAAGCAGGCTCGAACGCACTATGGTAATTAAACTGGAATGTTTACATGGTAATAAGATGCCAGAAACTCACGTAGGCCGGCTGGAGCCATGGAGTACTAAGTGATCTAATTTGAAAAATGATTTGGTACTCAGCAATTCCACTGAGTAACCCTCAAACAGATTAACCAAATAGGGACATATATGCAATTTCTTTTGACTGCAAGGGTTTTGTATCATGCGTTTTTCATGAAATTAATGAAGATATAGAAAGCCTTCGTATCGACTCGGCATGACATGGACTTGTGGTTTCCAAACGATTCGAAATAGGTTTCACATACGTTGACAGCTGTGTTACCTTACTATACCAGTGTGACATGTTGTGGCAAGGGCTATCAGGTCTCTGCATCGAAATATCTTGGCAAAGCTAAAAGTACGTTCAAAGCTCGTTCAGTTGGGAGTACAGAGTCAGTTAAGAGACTAGCGCCTGATCCCAGCTCTGAACATAACGATTTCTGTCAACCCATGTTTGACTTCTTTGCCTGCTTGGACAATTACGCAGCTGGAAACCATAATTCAATGACAACATGAAAAACAACCACAATAAGAATTACGAGGTAGTATCCAAAATGTTTAGAAGGAGCGACAATATACAGCCAACACTGCTTCTGCCAGCTAAAATGGGAGATTCTCCTATAAATTCCTTTGTAAGAATCATGAAGCTATGACGATCACATACTGATAAGGTAGAAAGGCCCATAGTTCCAGCAGAAAAGGCGGCTGTTAGTGAGAAAGCGAGAGGTTCCGTGGAGGGTAACAGTTATGGCAGTCAAAAAGGAGAGACGCCATCAACTTCGAGGTCAGCAAAAGGGCTACAAGAAAAGATGCCAGCTCCAAGCTGCATAACACTCGTTTGTCGGGAAAAAAAGAATGACAAACTCGCCAATCGGGTGGAAAAACAAGCCATCTCATCGCAGAGGGTGGACCTCATCCGAAAGAAAAAAATACTACTCAAGAAGTGCAGGGTCATCATGCTGAAAATTAAGACTATTAGACATCGTCCAGCAAAATATATATCTCTATGGATGTCAAAGACGATATAATTGCAGGAACTCCGGGATCACTCGCGAAACTGCTGGAAGGCAGCTGAAGAGAAGCCAAGGAAGACGCGAATCGCTAACACAGACCCTATCTGCAAAAAACGCGGCTACCTCAGTTTGACAGAGCGGAAATAAACAATTGATGAAAGAAGACAAGAATAAAACAGCGTAGATCTGCCGTCAAGGATGCAACAAGCAAAATTGCGCCAGGTGGAAACCAAGCGGACCAAGCTGCATTGAAAAAAGGTGAAAATTCAACAACAACAACGTAAGTTGAATAGCGACGGCAGTGACTTGACTGAAGTAAAGTCCAGATCAGTTACGACAAAATCAGTGCCAAAGAAAAGGGAAGGGGCACGCTATTGTCGGAGGACCTTCTCATCAAGCCGAACGAAAGGAAATCTTTTGCAGAAATTCTTCGAGAAATCCGCAACAATGGCCCAACAGAGGACTCTAGAGTAGCCGTTAAATCTCTTCGGCGGATTCAAATCGGCGATATAGTTGCCTAACTTGAGTCGAAGACTGACAAGAGGAGTCCAGATGGCACGAAAATAGTAGTCTTAAATCTAGAACCCATGTGCACCCTCGAAATAATCTGATTAGCCTCACGAACATGGAAGAGGTGGAGTAGCCGATGAAAAGAGATGACCCAGATGTGAGTAACTTCAAGATGGGAGCTACATCTGTCAATTCCAAAGGACAAAAATTTGATATTGTCCCTTTCCTTGAGAAGCCAGTGAACTAACTTCTTTATTGCAGGAGAATAAAGATCGAGTGGATTATTTGCAGCATTAGACGATGGGCAGTTCCAATCCGGTGCTTTAAGTGCTGAACTACGAACACCAAGCAGGGGTTTTCAGAGGACAGAATAGAACCACTTTGTGCTATAGGGTCCGAACAGTGTCAAACAAATTCCGTAACAGAGTGACGCGCTACATTGCGTTGTGCAGTTGCATTTCCCATACACTTAGTAAAATTTAGTTAAAACATTAGAAGTTGGGAATGGTACAAGTAACATGTCCTCAAATGCCATTGCATCTACTGTTATCGCGTATGCCGTAGATGGTGGTGATGTTACCAGGAAACGGAAAAGAAAACAGAGAATTTGGGGGAAAGAATGGTTGAAGGTAGATCAAGGGTTACATTTATCGTCCCCTATTGATTACAAAAATTGTTTGAGGATGGACGCAAATAAATACGGAGATCTTCTGCAAATAGCAAGGGTGACCCCCTCTGTAGACTCTTGTATCAGACGACACGACGAAGATCATCCTACCAATAAGCTTAGTTAAGGTACGCAAATAGCCCCTTTTCGGGGCGCGCAACTTTTTAACGAGTAGTGAGCACTATGGGTTTTTGAGCAGCTATAACGAAGGGGGTGAACGTCACCCTTTAACGAGATTAGAAAGAGGAGGCCCTTCTCTTTCTTTTGTATCTCCTCTCAATCCTGTCCTCCTTACGGAGTAGGGTTGAAAATTGAAACTTACCTAAGATGATATCAGAAAAACCACACTTCGAGGGATCATAGCTTTCTGAGTTTTCATCTAGTTTGAAAAGGAGCCAACTCTGTCTTCTCTTTTGAAAATTCAACCTTTACTAAAGTTATAATTCAGCCGTCACCTGGAAAATATTGTGCAACGAAGCGTCATTCACCCATACACAGTACAACGGGTTTCCATTGCGCAAATGATGTCAAACAAGTTTGAAACTCGTCAAACATTTGCGCAACGCATCTAACACGCTCACACACTGTCAGATTATTGCGCAACAACATGGTTTCCGCAATTTGTTTGACAGAGTATGGGCCCTTTTACAAGTTCGGCGAACCCAAGCACAAAGCAAAGACTTGCAAGTTGAAAAATATTGTGTTCTTTGTAAAGAACGCATTTTGTAAAAGGATGTGGCTCATTTCTAGTTCAGGCGGTGCTAGGTCTTCAAAAAAAAAGTTGCGAAAAGGTAGAAATCAAGCACATATGTACACGCGAACAAGTATAGGAGTATAACTGTTCATAACCTGAAGGGGCAGATGCAAGGAAGAAGAGTTGAATTGTTGTTCCTCAACGAGCTGTTCCTTAATAGGAACTATCGTGGTATGCCAATATATCTGACACTGTTGCCATCTGGGTGAAAGATACGGTTAACTTGTAAATACGGGGCCATGGTCCAGGGGACGCTTTCGTTTGGGTTGGTTGTGCTTAAGTGCCTTTGTCAGGATTCACCTTACACAGAACGAATTGATGTCCGTTTTTGGGAATAAGCTTTGGGCCTTAGAGGTTCTGACGTTCAGATAATATCTACCCGGTGGAACAACGGGAAAATTGACGTTGGCAAATTTGCCGAGGTTCTCCGAAAATTGGTAAAAATGACTGCATCGTTAGTGCACCCAAAAAATGAGCCTTATCACCGCATCTTGAAATACATTGTCGTCCAAAAGGAGACTCCGCCACGGGAAGTCGCCTGTGCACTGATGGACAGCTAAAATTGCAAGTCTATGGATGGAACTGCCTCAGACTTCCGCAGATTGCTCAGCGTACAAGAAGCTGAGATAAGGTAACCCTTAGGTCCGCACAGTTCAAGGAATTTCGTTGCGAAATCAAGTGGCGAAAAGCACGCTGCTGGCAGGAGTTACTGCTCCGCGATGTCATCAGGGTCCCATGGGGTCCTGGGTATAAGTTAGATACCAAAAAACTCGATGCTTATTGACCGCGCTTTTGCATGGAAACCATGAAGATGGAAAAAATCGTTCAGGTAATTTTTCTAACCACACCATCCAAATTGATGTTGTCGATGATAGGTGCGGAATTATAAAGGAACTGGAAGAGATGGTCCTACCCGTAAAGGATAAAACGGCCGGGGTCGGTTGATAGGCTCAGTGTAGTGCTGAAATTTACATTCAAGTATAAGCCGGATTTGCTATTCGGCACATTTAACACCGGATATTTTTCCACCCGCTGGAAGGTTGCGAAGCTCGTGCTGACAAGCATGGGCAAAGGCGTCTTTGAGGCGCCGTCAACGTACGGTTTTCCCACTATGTTCGACGTAGCGAGGAAACTGCTTGAGCAACTCACCAAGCCAAGCTGCGGGAGGCTATATAATTGATCCGATTGAGGAAGTGGTCTAAGTGATCAGATTGGCTGAGGTACACAGTGGTCACTGTCGACGAATAGTTTTTCAGCCTTCAATTCTGTGAAGTGGTGCTACATGCTCAAGGCAAAATTGTTTCCATATTCCAAGCTACCATTTGCGGATATTGAGCAACTGTTTAAAAGATGAGACGAGACCCGGGAAGGGCAGCTGAAAATGACTGTTATATCGCGGGCGGTTCGCGGGTCTCTCCGGTCTGGACTAACGTGTCCAGCCCAGCACAGGCGAAAGTATTTGTGATATCCAGCAAGTAACATATTCAGTGCAGAACGTATCAGACACAAAAGTATTTTCTTCCATACTTTCACATGCGAGTATTCATACTTGCTAGGAGCTAGCGTGACGTATCTAGTACGAAGCATGTCAGATACGGCATCGTTATAAGTCAAGAAAACTAATCCTCCAGCTTTAATTTGTATGGTGGAAGAATATGATTGCGCAAATCTGGTGTTTCACACATCCCAAAGGAACTTTGTGCAATCATTTCGTTTTTGCATTACCGATTTCATTAATGCAAAGTGATGAAAAATGAATCCATGGAAAATAAGTATAGGTTTCTTATTCAAAAGGGCTTGTTTGCTGTTGAGTGCAATTCCGTCTCCGTCTCCATTTATTACCTCAATGTATAGGCTGACACTTTCAGCATGGAAATGCATCGCAACCACCTAGCGCAAATACAACGGCGACGAGCTTTGCGAGTTGCGTCCGCCTATGATACCGTCTCGGAGCCAGTAATGATGGTGATAGCAGGAGATATTTCGATCGAGGTCTATATACCGCAGAAAAGACGAAGGAAATAAGCAACTTTTGCTTGTGAAGAATGAGTCCGCACCCTCAGCGCATAGCAGCAATCACGGGAAGAAAATCGAGGGATAGATGTAACATACATTTCATAAAAGACGTACGACCTTGGCTCAATCGAAACCACGATGAGGTTGACTATTACCTAAAGCAGCTGCTCAGCGGACACAGGTATTCTCAGTTTTACCTGCACGTAGTCGGGAAATCGCGGTCATCTGACTGCATATCATGCGGAAAGTAGAAGCACCCTCGCCTGTCAACGGAGGTGTATAGGGACGCCATAATTAAGGTCATGTTGCATAGCGTGGCACGTGGCATAGTTACACGTTAAGCTCAAAGCATACTTAAGGGAAAAAAGAGGAAAATGGATGGCCGGATAGCTAAGGCTCTCTGAACCACGGCGTTGTGCTCCTACACTGAATAGTCCTAGTCTGAGGTAATGTATCAAACGCTTTCGGGTTAATGTCCTAGATGTAAAGGGGGTTGCTTTGGTCGATAGTCTGCCTGAGATAGAAGTGCGGCACTTTAGCGTATATGTTATTCATCCTTCCCTCCCTCGAGGGGGACAGTATTTGGAGGCCTGGATACCATACAGAGGCAGCTTCTTGATTTCTTTTTCAGATTTTTCGGTTGGGTCGTTTTTGAGAATAGATCCGTTAAAGAAATGTTAAAACTAAGACTGACTTCGGAAAGTACTAATCCAAACCTTGCATTAGATACCCAACAATGACAATATTTGGTGGAAAAAAATGTTGCACCCTCTTTTTGCCTGCAAGAACTAATTAGATCTCCAATTACTTTTGGATTCATCTTTTGACCGGTTGTTTCCCCGCAACACAAGGGAAAACCACACCTCAAAGCAAGACTAATCCTATACCACCGTATCGGCACATCTAAAAATGTTGATGGTACATATCCCACCAGATCCATCATGATTTTACCTAAACTACGTGGGGCGACGCTGTAATAGGGATATACGCGATGAAATTACTAGAAAGCTGTTTGTTATATGCCACCCTTTAATCATCGACTGTATGGGAATTGAAATCCTTGTGGAAAGAAAATTTCCACGATTTTCACGGTCGAGAAAATGGGCAAAAATGTAAAGTCATCGGGCTGCCGAGAGCAATACCCTGATCGAAAAAGGAGGCAGTCCAGATTCCGCAAATGCAAGAATTTTCACGCTACGATGATGGGACCGCCTGGTATCGCAGAAAATGCATCGCTGGAGAGGCTGGCCAAAATCCAAACAAACTGAAAATTTCCATGATCCTCGGGTCGGCAAAATGGCAGAAAATGCACAATAGTCGAATTGCTGCGGGTAATCCTTACGAATCGAAAGGAAAGGCGGTCCAGGTTCCGGAAATGCAAAAATTTCCACGTTGTGATGCCTGAGACGACAGTTATTATAGCAAATGCGTCACCGGAGAGGCTGGCCGAAATCCATGAAAATTCAAAATTTCCATGATCTCTGGGTTAGCAAAATGGATAAAAATGCATAATCGTTGGATTACCGCGTGCCATACCTTTATCAAAAGAGGAGGCGGCCTACATTGCGGAAATGTAAGCACCAGTGCCGCTGGAGAGGCTTGCCGAAATCCAAGGGGAACATTTCTACGACCCCTGGGTTGCCAAAATAGCCAAAAATGCAAAATTGTCGGATTGCTGCGCTCCAAAGGAGAGGCTACCTAGAATCCAGAAATGCAGGAATTTTCACGCTGGGATGTCGGGCCTGATACATAATACTGGCGCCATACCTAAGTCGCCCCGGTCGACAAATTCTCTGCCTCTATTTGCCACACACTATTCCTGTGCGTCTATAAAAGATTGTATTAACCCGACAACATCTGCTATCCAACTGAAAAATCGTCCTCCATCCTAGGAACATGTTCCCTACTCAGCATCGGCTGGGATATGTACTTCTCACGATTGTCCTACGGTCGCTGCATTAGCACCACCACACGCTTGTTCCTGTGTATCATCGAGACCCGCCACCGCTGAAATGCAGGCCTTTGCGACCTCTTATCGCCCGAGCGAGCCCCAATTGAACGTCGCCTCGCCGCCGAAACAGTTGTTCGTGTCAAGGCTAGCGTACTCCACCACATCCGACGAAATTCTGGCGTATATCAGAAGCAAAGCCGACTCAATTTTTGCACCTCTTCCATGTGTGAAAATAATAAAAAACAAGTTTTTTATTAATTCAAAATGACGAAGGATGGCTCTCCTGACCGAGTGAGAGCTTCCTTCAAAGTGACATATCCCCACAACTTCGATGCTATCGTTCAAACTTCCTTTTGGCCACAGGGGTTTCCTCAGCTAATGCCCCCAACTATTTGGTGATTTACTCAGCTGCTACTTTTCCTCAGTCTATGTTCCCCCTCCTTCATCTGAATCCCTCCCGATAGTGGATGTAGCTTGCTGACATCGTCTACCATTCCCCTTCTTACCCCCATCTTTGCCGAGAACCTCATTGGCAAACTTGATGCCAATGTCTGACCTGGCTACGATGGTCTCCCAAACCTCTTTGCTCAAAACTGGTAAGTCTATCTCTCCTCCCCTCTCTCTTATTTTCAACAAAAGCCTACCGGCTTCTGGAAAGAGGCTCTCATTACCCCATACACAAAAGTGGCGAACATATGCTTACCGAGAGTTGCCGTCCCATTTTCCTCCTCTCCTCCTGTTCCACAATTTTGGAATCATATATCAGCGACTGGTTGTCCGCCCACTTTGGCCACCACATAGTGAAAGAGCTAAATGGCTTCGTTAAGCGTAGGTCCACTGCCTCCAACTTGCTTGACTTTAGCAACTTTGTCGCCAAACGTCTAAATTCATGGAAAGAAGTGCATACCATTTACACTGTAAATCACAAGATACTTCTATCTAAACTCTCGTCTCTTAGCGTTCCCATGCCACTTGTTTTATGACTTGCCTCTTTACTTTCCAACCGATCCTGCTGCGTCTATTTTGACGACTGCACTTCCAGCTCCTTTCCGCCTCAACAAAATGACCGAAAGTGCAAAATCGTCGGATTGCCGCATGTTATACCTTCACTGAAAGGAGAGGCGGCCCAAATTCCGGAAATGCAAGAACTTCCACGCTACGATCCTGGGAGCGCCAGATATCCCCGGGAAATCCGCCGCTGGCAAGGCTTACTGAAATCCAGGAAAAATTGTAAATTTCTGCGATCCTCGGGTTGACAAGATGGGCCAAAAACTAAAATCGTCGGATTGCTGCGGGCAGTTCCTTGATCGGAAGGAGAGGTGGCCCCAATTCCGGTCATACAAGAATTTTCATAATACGATGCCAGGGACGTCAAATATAGTCAAATGCGTCGCCGGGGGCTGGTCAAAAATGCAAAATCGTCGGATTTTGACGAGCGATGCCTTGATTGAAAGAGGAAGCGGCCAAGATTCCAAAAATGCAAGAGCTTTCACGGTACAGTGCCAGCAACGCCAGATATCGCGGAAAGTGCGCCGTGGCGAGGCTGGACGAAATTCCAGAAAATTGAAAGCTTCCATAACCCCGGGTCGACAAAATGGCAAAAAATGCAAAATCGTCGTATACCTTGATAGGATTGGGGGGCGGCTCAGATTCTACGAATACAAAAATGTTCACGCTGGGGGACCGGTGACGCCAGATAGCGCGGAAAATGCCTCGCTGGAGAGGCTGGCGAATACCCTAAAGAATTAAAATCTTCCACGAACCCCGGATCGACAAAGTGACTAAAAAAGGAAAAATGATCGGATTGCTCCCAGCGATACCTTCATCGAAAGGGGAAGCGCCACGTTGGCGGAAACAACAGATATTGAAGGAGATGCGCCGCCGGAGAGGTTTTCAAAAATCCAGGAAAATTGAAAATTTCCAGGACTCCCACAAAATAGCCAAAAATACAAAATCATCAGCCGGCGGTACCTTGATCAAAGGTGGAGACGGTTCATATTCCGGAAATGCAAGACGTTTCACGCTACGATGTGACAAACGCCAAATATCGCTGAAAACGCATCGACGGGAAAGCTGAAAAAACGGCCAAAAATTGTAAATCATCGGATTGCCACGGAGGAGCTTCCACCGTAATGAGGACTGCGAGAATGCCTTGAGGTCCCTGGGGGTTGTCGACTTCCGTCGTCGTGTGTTGGGAATATTGAGTCGACCGCAGTCCCTGACAGACACAGCATGCTGGATTCGCTTAACCCTGCGGCGCCCCCTTCCATCTCAGTGGGACTGGCCATGAACTCCCTCTTGATGAGCTGTGTCAAAGCCGAGGAGGATGAAAGGTAAGGTTTGCGACCTCGATGGATCGTCGCGAGCCATTAAGGCCGTTTATAGTGGGAAACTATAATTCATTGGAAAATACCAGGAAATTGTAACAATTATTTTTTACCAATTTAGCGAAAAATTAAATTTAATTAACGAATTAACTAATTTACCGACCCTCCAAACGGTATAATTAAAAAATTTTGATTTTTCACTTCCAATTAAAACTATCATTAATTTAATAATATGTATAATAAAAGCATCATATAAAGTTGAAACTAACGGTTGATTTCTGCTATGTTAGTTTGTAAGACTTTTACTAATAATTCCGATTTACATAAAACAATTCAAAATTTATTGAGACGAATAAATAAAACTCGACTTTCAAATTTTATGTGAATTTGATTAAGACTCCACACATGTGTTGGCCTGAATTAGTTTTGATGGTTGGTAATTGTAGTGTTTTCACGTTTTTTTTTTCCTTGTCATTGAAAATAGATACTTTTACTCTAATTGCAATTGGTTTTTGTACCTATAATCGATGAATTTATGAGTGAAAATACAGATCAAGATTGCAAATGTAGTCTATAAACAAATGAATGTAGTAAACTAGTTTCAAGCATAATTGTTGAGATATTTGATAGTAAAGACTTTTGATTTACTTGTGGTTGTTTTTCGTGATATAAAAATTATATTACTTTTGAAATGGGGGAAACCGTTTGTTCTTTGTTTCAGGCGATAGTTATTCAGGAAAAGAAACTTAAACGGTTAAAGTGAATTAGAAAAACTCGAAAATCTGGTGAAAAACTAAAGCTTAAATGGTTTGAAAAGTATTGACACCTTAAACAGTATCTGCCTAGGGTACCTGTTACGCTAATGATTTTACGGAACTGTAACATGTGCTGTTTATATCTTATGAAACATTGAACGTTAAAATTTATTAGAGAATTTGGGAAATTCATGAAAAATCCATTACTTTTTTTGGTGGTATTTCGGTTGCATTGTTATAACTATGAAATGATATAAAGGTAACGTACTTATGAAATTTATATTATTTCTTGCTTATTTCCACAGCAAAGCTAAATTTATGTATCTAGATATGTTCGTCTATCTTTTTATTGGGGATGAAAAAGTGAAACTTGGTGAATGAATAAAAATACTTCCCAGAAAGGGAGGGGCTGGAAAATTATTTACGCAAAAACAACATTTTATTTATAAATAGTGGACATTGCACTGAAATCATCCTTAACCCAAGATAAGCCTTAGCAATTAAATAAACCTAAGGTTATGTGTGTGATTTCACTTTTTTCCTGGGGATCCCAGCGAGCCTACACTAGATACAACCCACGATGACCCTTCAAAAGGACTAACGTCAGGATGTTGCCTTCGGCGATGTCATCGAGATCGACACTTTAGGATAACCCCTTGGGTTGGGTTCAAGGTAATGAAAATTAGGAAAACTGGCCCAGAAAACTTGAAAGTATTAGCTAGAGTGTGACAGATTGTAATGAACTTATTTTTCGACTCTCAAAAGTGTCGTTTATTCGATGACCTTTAATTATCTGTCGGTGGTCTTCATAATTTTCTGCGTGTAGAAGAACCTGTTTTTATTGATGAAAAACTAAGCAAGGTGACCATTTACTGCCTCATCTGAATTTCATGTTAGATCATTCAAGGAGTTTTAAAGCGAGCGCAACCACTGGAAGCTAGGCGAGCACCCTGAGTGAGGCAGCACATCCCACCCAAGTTTTAATGATTTCTGACGGGTCACCAAACATTTTAGGATTAGAAAGCTCCAGATATTTGTAAATAGGAAATGTGTTCACACTGTCTAACACCAAACAGCACGCTTCCCATTGATAGTTCGGTGTCTTGGTAGGAACCCGGAAAACAACACATCCTTTTAATCAAGCCAAACTGAAAGCATAACTTCCCTTTGACGAAGTTCTCCTTTTGAAGTCTTTTGGGGCAGTTGTAGTGTACCCTTCTGTTGCCACATGTGCAGTACTTCTTTCCAGACACAACCTTAAAAGGGAATGCATTTGATAATATACAATATTCATCCCGTTTCTTCTATTTTAACACCCCTTTCCTTTCCTAATATACTTCTCCCGACTTCCTTTTCTCCACTCGCGACATTCATTTACATCGATCATTTAAAAATTTAAAAGAAAATTGTGAAATGCAGTCCTAACGGTTGCCCTGGTTGAGCCGATTGAAAATGAATTTGGCATGAAATGAGCGTGATCGAGACCGGTTGATCGATTGACAGCTGAATTTTCACTTTTTAAGCGAGTCTTGGACAGTGAAATGTGTTTCAAAAGTTGAAACACATGAATATCTACTATAATGAAGCATCCGGCAGTAAATACGTGCTACGTGCCGTACTGAATTCAGTATGTAACGGACCATTCAGTTAGATTTCCCGACCAGATAATTTTCTATTCGGACAGTTCTGTGTTGGTACTAATTGTGCCAAAGGACATTACACAGAAGGAGTTGAATTAGTTGATTCCGTATTGGATGTTGTACGAAAAGAAGCAAAATTATATGATTGCCTACAAAGATCCGTCATTGGGTGGTGGTGCCGGTTTAGGTAAGGTAACTTTGCTTACTTCAAAGATCTGTGAGAAATACCCAGATGGGATAAGGAACACATCTTCCGTTGTACAAAAAATAAATATCAGCCACCGTGTAGGACTATGCAGTGGGACATTATCTGTGGTCAATAACAAAGCTCTCTATGACATCTGCTTTAGAACACAGGATTTGTAGTGTCAGTGATTGGTAAACAACAGACGTGACACGAGGGAAGCATTTAAAGGAATTGCGCGCGCCACGATTTTGGATGCCATTATTGGTTATTTTTGGCGGAAAGAGCTCCGAGCCCGGAATTTAGCGGGAAGAAAGAGTGACATTCGCTTGATATTCCGCACTCGAGAGTGTGCGGCTGGAAGGGGTTGTGCTATCCCCGGCACTGTCCGCTCACGACTGCGTCCAGGGCCAGGACATCCTGCGCATTGATTGCAGAAGATATCACCGACACAGAAAGACTCACGAGGAACAGTTTAGTCCCATTAACTTCATGCAACACTGTTGTTAGCGGGGCTGTGTCGCATCCATCAAGACTCGGGATTACACCCCTTTCTCCTGACAGATGGAATTCCATAAGGATCCGGATTAAAATATCTCAGGTGGGAGAATTAACACACGTAAGTGTTCTCATGCGATATTTATTGCAGTCAACCGAAAAGGCCAAAGTAATCACCCGGCCACCCAATTAAATTTATTTTAAAAGAAGATATACAAGGGGGAGGGAATGAGAGTCTTTTCAGGACGATTTTATCCTTTTTTCGTTCAAGGTTAATTTCATCATTTTTTGTTAGGTTTTTGGGGTAGCTCTTCCCTCTTGAGCGTCTCCGGCCGCTCGGGGTGGTCGTGTGACCATTATATAATTATTAACATTGGTACCAAGAACGTTTGTGTTACATGTTCTTTTAAATGATATACTTGTCATTACCACTTATCATCGTTTTCCAAAAAGGACCATTTTCTTATCGCTGCAGCAGTATATCGCAAATGTTAATATGCAAATGAACTCCATTGAGGTTCATATCGTGCAAGTAAATCCTTTTGGTTAGCCTTTAATGTCTTTGGAATGTCACGCATCATGTAACGTCGGACTTAATTGCTGTCAAAATTTTATCGTATCAATTTTGGGGACCTACTTGACCGGGCAGCATCCATAATATAAAAATTCTCAGCGCGAAAGCCAGTTTTGGCACTAACATGACATATGCCAAATACACATATGACGAATCCGAGTCCTGCCAAAATTGAACCGACACTATCTGTTTGACGTAACTCCGCCACCTTATGTAAATATCAAGCTAGTTCCAAGCTTTGGTGAAGGAAGAGGGTTTGACGGGAATGTGAGAAAAAAGTAGAAGTGGACGCTCCGGTTAGTTGGGATAACTTCATCATTCTGCATCTTATCTGATCACACTCCTTTGTCAAGGGGGTTTATGCAATTGACCTGGTCTTCCAGATTGGGCGTTCGGAGCAATAGCATTACAACCATCAACCAAAAAACCAAACATCTTGTATAGAAAAAGGATGAATAACTTCGAACAGATTGATACCAAGCAAATGAATGGAAGACTATCCTCTTGGGTCCTGGTATGTTAGATCGCTAACAACAAACAGGCCAGCAAGTATAGGATAAGGGTACTACCAGCCCAGGAAACGAATTGGAATAGTTGCGAGATAACCGACATGAAGTCGAAAACAGTCTTTAAAAGTGGGAAGTTGTCAGGGTCAGGTGAGTAGCTTTCATCGTAGATAGGGACTTTAAAGCGAAAGTTATCAACTTAACCAATACACGAGGGATTGTTTGCGCTTCGCATCAAAGCAAATGTCAACTTACACGTCCCAACTGATGAAAAATATACCCTGGAAAGACTATACAACTCATTGCTTCCGAATGACGTTAACATCCTGCCTAAAGATTTCAACGTTAAGGTGGAAAACGAGGAGATACATATATCGAGCAACGATCGAGGGGCACAGTCTCTATGAAATATCAAATGACAACGACGAACGCCGCATTGACACAAGGAGGGCGAGGAGGAAGAGAAATCAGCATAGGCATGGGAGTTGCACCAAATATTTGATAATCTTGGAGTCCCCAAAATAATAAACCAATAGAAGCTGCAATGGGCTGGCCACGTTCGACGCATGGACAAGATTCAAATACTTAAAAGACTATTCGAGAGAATAGCAGTAAGATGAAGACCGGAAGGAAAACCCCGAAAGTGTTGGGCAGCGCATTAGCAGATTTTGAAATTAGAGGACGAGATGGATGGATCGAGATAGTTAGAAGAATGACGTCTAGAAGGCCCAGAGAAGATTGTTAATCCACTGCGAAACGAACCGCAGAATTGTTCAAAAGAAAACCACATGCACTCTTTAATTTTCATCAGCTTTCGAATGCCCTGATCTGTGGCTATCCTAATCGATTCTATGATTCCTAGAAGTGTATTTGGTAAGAACGAGATGATCGAGAATTTAGGTCTGCATTTAATAAAAATCCCGTGCAGCTGGTTCTAGTGCTACCACCGCTGCCTCCTCCTCGCTTTTTTTGATGCCATTTCCAGCCGAGAGACCTGATTAACTCCCAAAAACGAGGAAGTAATGGAAAGATGGGGAAATCTTTGTTGACAAAAGGTTGTCAAAAAAATTGATTGCTGCTATTGAGATGAGCCCTTGAGATCATGCTTGTTCTAAGTGCCTCTCATCATCTGGAAACGAGAAGCATCGTTTCACGATCAATGAAATTTTAGAAGAGACAGACGCTAGTTGGAACTCTTGCCAGCGGATTCCGATTGAAATTTTGCAAATGAGACCTGCTACGTCTAAATATGTTTCAAGCCCCCTCAACCAGAATTAAAAAAAAAAACAATTGAGTAACTTTGAGTTAGAACTTCAAAAAGGATACTCAAAGTGATCCGCATTTTTTGTACAGAGTCATTAAAGGTGGTGGTGGAAGTTGATGTTGGGGTTATGACCTAGAAATCGGGCGTCAAGGCAGTGAAAGACCCGCCCCCCCCGCCTTAACTCCCTCAGTCCAAAAGAAAAAACCAAATAGGTTAGGCTAAGTGTGAAGAAGATCCTTTTTGATGTTCGTGGAATTGGTTCCTCCTGGTCAGGCTGTTAACTAACAGTTTTATTTAGAAGTTTTAAGACGTTTGCGAGAGGATGTCTGCAAGGTATGCGCAGAACTCTGACCACTTTCTTTAGGTGGAGGGACTCCTTGGAACCTTTTGGGGTTTCAGCAGGTCTATTATATGTGAATCACTATTTCTGAGCCTTCATCTGGCATTGTCGCCCATTCAAGAAGTTTAGGAATAGCTTACAAAGAAATTGAAGATACTTTCCAGTTTGCAATCGAAAGCTTTCCTTACAACAAGGAGACAGGCTATTGCTGGTGTCTTGCAATTGATTCCGAGTAAGACATCGGATTGGAGGATACGAAGAACGTAATCAATCAAGTGACCTGTTCGGTTGTTCATCAATGACTGATTCGCTGGTCGGCTAGAAGATTTAGACGAAGGTTAAAAGGATAAAAATTGGCTTGTACTAAGGGGGACAGAGAGGATTTTCATTTTTCTTAGGGACGGGTGTTAGTTGAGATCACTTCCAGCACGCAGGCATTTGGGCGTTCAGCAAACTATTATTAATGAGAGGACGAGAAAGGAACAATTGTTGCAGAGCATTTCTTAAGGATGATGTTTGGGATTTTGTCAAGCCCGGTTGACTTGTTGTGTTTTTTATAATTAATGAAGTTTGTGGGCATTTTGGGCTTGATGGTACCAAGTATTGAATCTAGTTTCGCTGACTGTTTGTGGTGTGGATGAGATGTCCTGGAGAATACGGTCCGAAAGGGAGACGAGGTTTCGGTAATTAAGAGCGGGAGTTAACTAGTAAACAGTGCTAAATATGCTACGATTCAATACACGATCCTTGCGGGGAAATAGAATTTGGGGCATCAGGAATGTAGTGGATTGGTTGATAAGCCATTAGCTGACATTCCTCAAGACAGGTGCTGTTAGCAATATCGCCGAATGGTTCGCTTCGAGAGTTGTATATGGACGGCGATGATGACTGCGGCAGCTGATGTGAAAGACAGTTTCTCAGAATGGGAAGGACTCAAACCAGGTTGTATATTTGGCATTTAGGTCACTCCCTAAGATTAGCGTCCTCTCTGAAGTCATTCGATTGAAAGGTTTGCTTGGGATAATAGATGGAGTCTATTTATACGAATTTGGAACGGGTTTGTCAATTCAGGCGAACAATTTGCGGTTATCCGCCGGTAGAAAGAGTTGCGTAGTGAGAAACTTTCCGGATACTAGAATTGCGGTGCCTCCGGCGAGAGAAGTGGACGTGTTCTTGTTAGTGACTGTTTGTTGGAAAGAGAAGGGAGAGAGCTGGAGAGATATAGAATAGCGTCAAAATAAAAAAAAACTAACACAATACCATAGTAATTCCGTAACAAATTATTAAATTATTGTAAGTAGCAATATTCCAGGATAATGTTAGCAAGGGGGTGGAAAGATGTTAGCGTTAGAGTACATTGAAATAATGAAGGCGATGATACCTGAAATGGTGTTTTTCATCGCAGGTTACCTCTAGGTCTTGAAATACACTAAGATACGATAGGCATCAAGAGAGGAAGAGAAAGAGGTTGGAAAGGATTCGTGCGAGTAGCACATTTCAGTTTATGCAGGGAATATCGGCGAACTAAGATGTCTGAGCTGGATTGCAAAGAAACACAATGTTACTGGGACGAAATAGGAACAAACAGTTTAGTGTCATTATCGTAGCGTAAATTTAATCAAGAGAGGGAAAAGGGAAGATCGTTTGTAAACAATATGGGTAATAGGAGATCCAATATGGAACTTTGAGGGCTCCACAGAAAGGACAAAAGGAGAGATGTGTCAAACCATGGAAGGATATCTTGTAAAATTAGTTCAGTCAGGTATGAGAACAAGTTGAGTAAAGTGAGTTTGGACAGAAGTATCTTCTAGTTGACGGAGGGAGCTAAAGAAAAGTTGGTGAAAAGGATATGTGAATTAAGACGTTTAGCAAACAAAATTGATAAAGTCGAATAGATTCGATTTAGGGTATTGATTTTTTTAGGGATTGAGGAGTCCTAAGTCGGCATCCGCTTGCAGGTCAACTTACTCCCACTGTTTTTAGGCTACGAACTCCTCTTTTCGGGTTTAACACCCAACTAGCAAAAATTAAAAGGAGACCAAGACGGTTTACGGTTTCATACCAGAGAGGAGAGAACTCATCAGAAGCTCACTTCTAGACGTAAGCCATCTTTGTCTCCTTTTCATTTTTGATGTTGGGGTGTTAAGCCTGAAAAGAGGAGTCTGTGGACCATAAAAAGGAGAGTAAGTTGCTCTCCATTCGGTCCGGTTCGACATCAAGTGGATCCGGACTTTTGGCTCCTCAAACCCTAAATAAAAATCTTTAATCTGTCCGTGTTCGAGGTGTTCTTAAGCTCGATCCTGACTATATTAATATTTTTGTAAATTCAGCTCCTAGATATGAGTCTTACATTAAGTCTTTCTCAGAGCTAGGGTGCTACCTTGTATTACATACAAAGATTACATTTTCATAAATGCAGTAAATTGTCTGTATAATTTGTGGAAAATGACTTATCCATTGCCTTTGTACTTATATTCCAAGGAAAAATTAAACAATTATTCTACAGGCTACAGTATCAGGCAACATACACAACTCAATCCTACACAAAGCGCCCAACCCATCTATCTATAGTCTAAACAATTATATTAGATCGTTATTATTAATTACCGTTTACCGTATTTTGCATCTATGATCTAATCTTCCATCATTTTCTTATTTATGTAATTATGGTTTTTACTAATTTTTAAAAGTCAATCTTAAAAGCGCATAAGAAGTCAACATCGTCATCGCTTGCTTTTCCCATGCGGGTTCCATTGCAGGTTGACTCGAACTTGGCTTGTGTTGATTTTAGATAGATTGGTGAACGGTAAGAGATTGAACAGTGGTATGTCACCTTTCCCAATTTGATTTTCTTGTTGGCGTGGAAAAGATGACGCGTGACGAGACTAAATCTGAATTCAAAGTAAAAACATGTTCAATATTAACTTGGAAAATCAAGGAATCTGAACATGGAATTGAATTATGAATCAATAAAACATTAATAAGTCTTTCCAGATATTCGGATTGGGAGACGCAAGTTGGTCTGGTAAACGTTTGATTACATAGTATAGCCATAAGTTCTGTCAGTCAAGCAAATCTTTATTTCTCACGAAGTAATATACCAAACCAATCGAAAAGTACACCACCAAAAACAAAATTATTCAAAATGACCACCGCTAGCAGCTATATAGGTCCGAAGTCTGCGAGGCCAAGCATCGATCGCTTCACGCATCGTATGAAGCGGCCTTCAAACTTTCCGAATCGGTGTAAGGTCCATTGCAGGCAGTCTCCTCTAGCTTAGCCCAAAGGTTGTAGTCCAGAGAATTTAAATCTAGGCTGCCTGAGGCCCATTCATCCGCTGAATTATCTTGGCTTTGTGAGCGGGGGCCGAGTCCTGCTGCAAGCACCACGGTTTAGCAGCGAATAGAGACTCACTCAATGGCTCGACTACATCCTCTAACATCTTTTCGTACACGCTCGCATTGGTTTTGACACCGTCTTCGCAGAAATGAATATCAGTTACTCCGTGATATGAGGCGCCCCCCCATAGCATGACAGAAGTCGGATGGTGACGATGTTGGGCCCTCTTCTTTGGCTTCATAACAATTGGTAGAAATTTTTTCATCAGAAAATAGAATTTTTCGATATTTTTTACCGGGAAATCATTGCAGAAAAGCAGCACACCGAGTTCGCCGCATTTCCTTCAGTTTTGGCATTAACATATGGCTAACGCACCGGCGGTACGCGCCGAGACCGAGATCATCTCTTAAAATACGACTTATACTTCGAGTTGAAACGCCCATTTCCGCCGACATTCGTTTCTGCTTGCGGAGAAAATTGCGACGAACATACTCACACACCGAATGCACGACATTCGGGTGACGTATGGAGCGCGGGCGCCTCCCCCGTGGTCTATTAACCACATCAGCTGTGTCGCGGTATCGAGATAACGTCCTAAAAACGAATCGTTCGTTTACCGGCAGTTTTCTTAACAAACTATGAATCTTTCTCGGCGTATTCCCACATTGGTTCAACGCGATAATCGCGATTCTTTTTTTGTAGTTACTGAACTTCATCGCGTTGTCGTTCACGCGCTACTGACCTTCGGAACCTGAAAATTTGACGGAAGTGGGGTATGGTTAGGTACTTTCGCGTGCGCAGTGTTACCAGTTTTGGCGGCCTAACATTTCTCGCTATACGGATCAACTGACAGAACTTATGGCTTACTATGTAGTATCATAACCGAGGGTGATATATTCCGCGTTCCAGAGGAAAGGCGAATAGATTGTATTCATTAGATACGGAGGTGATTTCGAGGATACTCAAGCGATTGTCACACAAGGGGATCAACAGTCATGATTTCTTCAAAATTGGTGGAGTCGTGGATCATGTGGGTCTGTTGCCAAATATTTTAGCAAAAGTCTAACAGCACATACGTGAAAACCAAAGAATTAGGAGATGTTGATTAGAGAGTTATATTTGTCCAGGTCAGAGTAGATGATGAGAAAAGTAAATGGTGAAACCAATGGAGATATTCATTTGACAACTGCAGGAAAAATATTGGACGATTAATTTTTCTTTTTTTTTTCACAATACTCTAACCCACTTCAAGGACCTAATCCAATAGGATTGTTGCGCCAAAAGATTTACCAGAACCGAGAATAAAAATGTGCGTCGGTATTCTCTAGCTATGAAACTTTCACCAGAATTTTGTAAGAAAATTGACGACATTATTGAAGAAAATTTGACAAATTTGAAAAAAAAAATTTCCAGTGACGAACCTTATTTGGATTTACCCGGGAATGTCAACAAATAAAATATGGGATATTACGCTACTAAGAGCTGGGAATCATGCATATCACATCCTTACGTTCTCTTTGTATCATTGCATGGTGGTTAGTCTAGGTTAAGGTGATAATCTGGTTTTACTTTTTTGAAGAGCAGGATTTAAATGTCACTGTCAACGGTAACTGCATACCTAGACACGTTAGACGAGTTTTTACCCTCTTTGAGTATCAGAGACGAATATCTCCACCGAAGATATGATTCCAGCAAAAAGGAGCAACTTCACTTATTACTAATGGAGTTTTTTAAACTTCCTGCAAGGCAAGCTTTCGAGTCCGTATATTCCAGAAATACGGAGTTTTTTTTTGGCTACCGCGCATGCGCAGTCCACACCGTATTCCAATAGATTTTTCTCGTGGTGCCATTTAAGGAATAAGATATCTTTAAATAAGCCAAAAGATATTGAGGCTCTGAAATCGGGAGATAACTTTCGAAAATTACGGGGCGGAAAACGTAAGTGTGAATTTCAAAAAAAGCGTAAAGTGATGAAGGCATCGAGCGTTGCTGCCGTCGGCAAAGACCGGTGCTACCTATCTTAACGATCGTCCTGCGGAACTTATAGGAGTTGCACGGAATATTTCTGTAGAGAGACCGTCAAGATTGGCTGCTTTACTTCGTTTGGGTATGTTGATGGCAGTGATAACTTCGCTTTTTTTTGGAAACGTAGTCCGCATTCCCATTTCATATACAAGAAGTAAAAATTCATCGGATATTATACGATATCGTGGTGAAGTGCTCTTCCCATGTTCTCAGCTACTCATCCTTGTGGATGAGAGGCCTACCGATAATGTCCCTCATATGACCATCCAAAGGTTTGCGACCACTTGCAGGCTCTGCGATGCAGTATATGGTGGTGATATTTTTGTTATTGATATTGCTAGAGCAATAGTGAAGTTTTTTTGTCATGGTGTACACTACGGGGAGCTTCTCGTACAGTCGTACACTTTGGATACAGCTACAAAAAATGGATTTAGGCCAAGTTTAATCCATAGCTTAATTAGGAAGATGCAAGGCAAGTGCAACAAATTGGACTCTTACCAGAGTTTCTTCATTGGAAAACACCCTCAGGAAAACAAGCCAGTCGGCAGCTGGGTCTTGTAATATCCTTTTGAGGCCGACAACTGGCGGTCAAGTGCTCATCAGGAAAAGTGACCCTTAGAAAATTTCAAACACCATAAACCGTGATGCGCCTAGAAGATTCTTTGAGTTCATGATCATCATTTTATGTTCCAGCAGTAAAAGGAAAGTTTTTTTTTATTCCATCGTGACAGGTGATTAAAAATTGGTTCATGACAAGTACTAGAAAGTCATGGAGGCAGGCCGGTATGTTTCACATTCTTGACCTGGGAGCCGGTTTTTGACAGATTTCAGACTGCAATATTCCGATCCAAGTGAAGGGGCATCACAATTGTTTATTTGTTGAGAGCCAGGCAGAGTTGGACTGAAGATAAACACCAACAAAACCAAGGTTCCCAGCCTGACAGATCATCGTACTCGTCCTCGCATTGATTGGCAGAGTACCGACTGCACCGCAAGATCCACTTTCGCTGCCTATTCTAAAATCTGGAAATACGGTTATTGTAACACCAAGATCAGGTTAAGATTGTTCTGTACTAGTGTATTTTTTATGTTGCTATATAGGAGTAACACAAGGAAAGTGAACCCCACTGTTACTCAAAGCCTTCGTGAACACTCGTAGGCGACGTGCCATCGGGGTACGCTGGCCTGATACTATTTCAATCAAAGAACTTAATCGGAGCACAGGACTGACGCCCGTCGGCGATGTGATCGAAAGGCAGAAGTGGCAGTGGATGGGTCACACATTAAGGAGGGGCGACAATATCATTGCTGGCTATAGTCCATGCAGTATAATCCATTCTCCTGAGATAGCCGAAGACTGGGTCCCCCTAAGAATACTTGTTGCAGAACAGTAAAGAAGGAGTGCAAGCGTCTCAGGATATCGTGGGCGGGCGGGGAGTTGAAGGGCACGTAATCACGAACGAGTGCGCGTAGGTGTGGTTGTCTTGCTATACCCCACTAAGGGGTAAATATTCAAAGCAATGCACTAGCGCTTTGTCTTTTTCCAAGGACTTATTGAATGACCCTCGCAGATAGGTCTTACAGCCCCTGGCTTCGAGATTATCCTGTTGTGGTTTCAATAGAAGTGCAAATGATCTTCTTGTGTCGCTTCTCCAAAAATTGATATGCTAATCCCGCGGGTTCTTCCTTGTGGAATTATTGTAAGGTCAAAGCGTACTTGAACATTCCAAGGAATACCGGAGACCTTAAAAAATACAGTACCTGCCGCAAATTTTGCGAAATGGCAATCAATAGATATCATTAGTGTGTGTAATTAAATGGAAGATATCTAGAAGGCAAAATCAATATTTATGTAAATAACAACTATCGTAATGAGTCATTTTTTATCTAATGAAATTTAAAAAGCTAAACCTCGTGGGCGTGAAAGCGGGACAAATTGTACCAACTGGTGCTCACGTTGGGGGTTGGGTAGGGCTGACAACATTACACGGAAAAGTGATCTTACGAAGGCACGAAAGAAGCCTCGGCTTTGAAAATATAAACGAAAGGCTATCCACTCTGCTGAAATATAAGGCTCATAAACCTTTACGCCCCTACAGTGGAGACTGCAGAGTCGGGGAAGGATACTGCGACGAGGCAGTTGAGCGGATCCTCGAAGCCTGTCCCAAGTATGATATCAAAATCAAACTTGGAGATTTCAACAGTCAAGTAGGGACGGAGCCCGTATTCAGGCGATACGGCTCCCATAGCTCACATAGGGATACCAATGATAACGGACTACGGATTATTCAGTTAGCAGCATCGTACGAAATGGTTATTGGAAGTACCTGAGCGGAAAGGACCTATAAGGAGGAAATAGAGGCCGCAATAACCGCAGCTAACAGATGTCCTGGAGATGAAGCATCAACAAATGATCTGCCAGGAACATACTTGGCCCCAGCCGCAAGAAAAGTCGAGATCTTGGGCTGCACATAAATGAAGGCAAGATGAAGTACATGGTGGCAACATCAGTGCCAAAATCAGAAGAACGGACAACATCGAATCGCACTGGTCACACGAAAACAATGAAGATCGGAGACTACAACTTTGAGACCGTTGAAAATTTCTCCTATCTAGGGTCGAAAATCACAACCGATAACAGATACGATGATGAAATCCGCGCACGCAATTAATAGATACCATTAGTAGTTTCATACAATGGAATAAATAACCAATATTTATGTGAAGAACGCTCTGCCCGCCGCACATTAAATGGTAGCAATTTCGTGAGTGGACAGAAAAAACGCGATTACCAACCATTACGAATATGGAAGAATCGTGGAACCAAGTTAAAGACACGATCCACAAAGTGGCCTTTACAACCCTTGGGATCATCAAGCCTGGTAAGCGGTACATCAACCGAGATAGTTGGCTTTTGAATGACAATGTTGAAATGAAGGTGCTTGAAAAGAAACACTTCTAACGCAAGTTTGTCGACGATAAAACGCTCGCCAATTGGCAGATTTATAAGAATACCAACCGAGAAGCAAAGAAAATGATCGTTGTCACCCGAACGGTCTATTACAAACATCTTGACGATAAACTGGACACTCGGGATGGCGGGAGAGATCTGCATCGACTTGCCAAAAGCCGGAACAAACGCACACAGGATATGGAATACTTCTGTTGCGCTAATGACAAGAATGGTACTTTGTTTACCAACCGAATATTTCGGGCATGTTTCAAACAAAGAATTTGTTCATCCTCCACTTTCACAATTATTGTCGACATTTGAAGCAGTTCCACCTGTCAGCGTAATTGCTGACCGTGATGCAGTAGGCGAATGCTCCAAAGGCCTAATTAGGGCGATCAGACCCGAGTCTGCATGGGGACTCATCTGAGGTGGCTTCGGCCACAAAACCTTACCAGGGGTATACTGGTACCACGGTTATAGCCCCTGAATTCACATACTTCGGGAGAATTCCTGTTGTATGTGTGTTCAGCTCGTTTGTTGCGGTTGGCCCCCTAGTGGGAGCTTCACGGGGGTTGCTGGTTACGTTCAAGCGAGCTGAGATCTTTGGACTTCGACGTGGTGTTGCGTTTCACCATGGGTGCCGTACTCCACAGTTCGGTAGAGATTTAGGTGGGTCTTGCATCGACCTGTATGAATACTGAGCCATGTATAGTTTGGTACCTTTCTTGCTTTCCTCAACAGGGCTCCGATTTTCGTTAAAAATCAATCCGTGTCTTAAGAAGACCATGGGGTTAAGTCCCCGCGACAGGTACCTACCTTAAACCATAGAGACGTAGCTGTCAGCGCAAATGAAGCCGAGGAAGCAACAAAACGAATTAAATCAGGAAAAGCAACAGGACCTGATGATATGGCGTCTGAGTTCTGGAAAGAGAAGAGTTGGGAACCAACACTGTCGCTCAGTGAATTTTTTAATCGGGTTATACAGGAAGGTAGAACACCATCTGACTGGCAAGAAAGTACCACAGAATGTTCAAATTACCGCCCGATCTGGTTACTTTCCCATACCATGAAGATTTTTGACAAACGTATTCGCGAAATCGTTGAAATAACCGTGAATCAAGTCGGGTTTGTCAAAAACTGCTGCCCGGTGGCTCATGGAGAAATGAGAATGAGAGGCATCGCCTCCTTTACATTCCATTTCTAGATCTAGAAAAAGCGTTTGACCGTGTGCCACACGAATTCATCTGGTGTGCTCTAGGACAACATCTAATAACAGGAAGAACTCGTGCGCTGGATTCAATTTCTCTACCACGATTCCGAAAGTAAAGTTCGAAGTGTGGTGGGTGTATGAAAATCGTTTCGGGTCTCTGTTGGTGTTCATAATCCTTATTGTTCTTGTTATGGACGCTATCACACGGAGCATTCAACCTCAAGCTTCCTAGACGCTCTATGCAAATTGTGTTTTTTTTAGCGTCTGATAACAAAGCTGATGTAGAGCAACTTCTCTAAAAGCGGAATGATCTCTGACAAATCTGTGTAAAAAGGAGTTTTTGAGGACCGACCTCAATGAAACAGCACTATCACTATCAGTGTCAGGGATTAGCCTGGAACTGAGTAATTTAAATAACTCAGATCAATGCTATCAGCCAATTGTGAACCGCGTTATCAAATTGTTTTATGCATCAGGACAATTTGAAATCAGTAACGTTCCATAATTGGCGTTTTTGTGATCGCACATCAAAGAAAGCGTCAACTTCATCCAACCCGAGTATTGGTCGACTATAAAAGACAATGAATGGCGCCTGGCGGTAATCGAGACGAAAATGTTGCGTAGTATCATCAAATTCAGTTGCCGAGATTGGTTTGGGTATCGAAGTCAATAAGACTAGTTCGTAGAAGTGGTTTGAGCGGTACGAACCCATTCCCGATAGTGAAAGGATCACAATGGATCAACTTCGTAAGCTGTTTTCCAACGACCCCAGATTGGATTTCTATGGATCTTTCTCTGGGGGAGTACCCTGAAAGCAAAATTCCACGCCACTTTTGCTAATTAATTTTCAATAAAAACCTTTTTCCTAAAATGTGTGATTTTTTTCAAAAATTAAATTTATAAAACCTAATCCTGCTCATCACAAATTTTTAACAATGAAGCTGATATTTAATAATGGAATATTTGCGATAAAAAAAACCTATAATTTCAAAAGTTTAGATAATTGTTTACTTTGATAGCATGATTTTGATTTGACGCACCCCTCTGCGTCAATAGTGAGGGCAATAAACGGAAAATTCAGTAAAGTTTGGCCCATGACTCACTTACGTGCGTCATGACCTTGGTTGCTATAAAAAACGGAGGGACCCCGCTGTGGGCTCAGTGTGTGGGCAATGAAAGGGTTTAGGCGTGTTGAGGAAATATTCAGGAGATATTATGAAATCCAAGTTCAAGATTTTAAAATTAAACTTTTCTATCTATGTATCTTTTTTCAGTATTTTTCCAGATACTGTTAGCTTTGATTACGAATAGATTCAAGTTCATGAACCACTGCTCTTAGTACAAATAACACTCATTCGAGCGTCTCGGATATATGACCATGCTTGGCATTGCTACAAATACGGAATGGATTCGATTTTCAGATGATATAATGGTTAAATCTTGTCGATAGTCCAAGCAAGCGACCTAGGCAAGATACAAATGGATTAGGCAATCACGTTCATTCTTTCCTCTCGACTGCCCACAAGGATATTTCCAAAATAGGCAAATTATTAGCAAAAGGGGCAACACCACACATTTTACACTATTTTGTGCAAATTTCTGAGTTGTATTGGTTTAGGTTTGTTTGATATTTGAATAGATATTAGTGCAAGTATCTTGCAATGTTCAGTTCCCAATATAACTATTTCGTAGAGAATGGTTTCACCCAGAGTTTTCTCGTGGATTTTATAACAATAGAAAATATTGCGAAATTGGCGGGGCCCATTAATTTGTAAATGGACTGAATGCCTTGTTTTGACATACTTTCTGAAGGTTTTCATTAACCGAAAGTAGCGAAAGATACAATCATTGACATGGAGAGATGTATCTATTACTTTGTTGAGACCTCATTTTAGGGTCAAATTAATAAAGAAATTTTCTACTTAAGGTCTAGGAAATGTAGCTAGAATCTCTAAAGCTCCAATCGAAAGTAAAATTACGACAAAAAATCATCGAAATCTAAAATATCAGCCCTAGATACTTAGATAGATACGTCTAATGCCATATTTTCTCTTACATGTGCGAAAGCTCGATGGGCTAAGGTCGGGGCAGAGCAATTATAGCGACCAACGCTCTCGACAATGTCTAGTTTCAGGTTAGGCAAATTTATCTGAAATTTGCATTTGTCTATTAAACGTACAATAAAATCTGAAATGATACTAGCGAAATTTTTCAGCAATAGATGACCTTAATACGTCGCAATTTAGGGAAAATTAGGCCAAACATGTGCTTTGCTATTCGATGTGTACGAAGGTATCTGTGTATGTGGTTATAAATAGTGTATTAGAGCCGTTTTGGGCGAATTATAGATACCGTGAACGTATGCAAATTAAAAGGTTGATGGGTTGTTATTTGGAAAGTACGATTTGTAAGGTCAATGTAACAAAAGTAGCTTTTTATGGGTACCTATGTATCTAAGTTTTAAAATTGGGATTTTCTTTGAGGAGTTCGTTCTGGAGCAAAATTTCGTTCCGTTGTTTCCGAAGATAAGTTCATTAACTGACGAATTAACACTTAAATTACTCATAATACAGATGGAAAGACTAAGATACATAGATTGCATTCATGTGAATAGTTTGAAGAGAAGTGATAGAACAGCTAACCAGCTGGAACGATAGATTTTCATTGGAAGCTTAGAGCGGTCATTGCGCAGGCAAGATGAAGTTCCTCCCTTTCTGATTCCGGTAAAAAATGTGATGTTCAACCCCTTAAGGAGTTATGGCGCTTCGAAGTGGGAATATTTTTATGTCATCAAGGTATGGTGTAATTTTGAACCCCATTCCCAAGGGAGGAATGAAGGTCATGTCTCTTAAAGCCCGTCGAAAAATTAAAAAAAACCTCACTGAATAAGTCACGCGCTGCAAATGGGAGGTACTTTGATACCATCATGGAAAAACTTGATTTGGCAACCTCACCCATGGAAAGGGGGGTCGGGAAGTGGGCATGCAAGAAGAAAAAAAGGATGCCCGCTAACCATCCCCGCCAACCTTACTCCTTAGGAACCTACGATGCATTAAAACAGACCTATTTTCGTGGTCGCGGGACGGGGTGAACAGATAGGCGGGCGACCCCTTTCTGTGACCCCTCCTACCATCGTGACGATCATTCCTCTACCAATAAGCTTACTAACGATAACAGCCTTTATTTGGGACGGCAAAAGTTTTCAACGGAGTATGAGTGCCAGGGTGATCTTCTTAATAACATATACTCTCTTTGTCCCCTTCATATTCGGCTGTGGGGCTGGCAAATCCAACTTCATCATGATGGTATCAAAATAGCCCCAATTTAAAGCACCCTAGCTTTATAAGGGGTACTGATTGTCCGGATTTTTCGATGTTGTTTGAGGTAGACAGCGATAGTTAGTTAATTTAGTTTACTGGGGTGGAGCCGCAGTTCCGAACACTCAGGCTCTTGTTACGCCTATTGTACTATCCCCGTAAATCATCTATTTAATGGCTTCCCGCCTACGGCGTTCGCAGGCTTTAGCGAATTTGAGAACATTCTCCAGAGGCAGGGAGTGTGCAGATTCTTCATTCAAGAAAACCTTGCCAAGATCTGCGGAGCCCAGGCAGCTGCATAAAAAGTGCAGGGAAGTCACCTTCTCCTCCTTGCTGGTTCTGGCGCCACCATTGTGGATCCACCATCCAGTCTATCAGCTTCCTCATCGCCAACCATGTTAGAGCCCCGGCATCCACATCAGGAATGTTTCATTCAGTCGGCCAAGTTTCGGCAGCACCTGATGACAACTACACCCCAACTGGCTTGATATGACGTTGCTGACATTCTTCTGCTGCCAATGAAATGGCATATATCTCTGCCTGGAATATGGTCATCATTTTTCCGAGGGGTCGTGACAGCTCTATAATCGGAATCCTCGAGAATACCTCTGCGCCCGATCCGCCCTCCATGACTGACCTGTCGATGGGGATTATTAAGTCTGTAATATGAAAAGACTTATGGCCATTTGTCGACCATTCTTCTCTTTTGGTGATTACGACAGTGTATGTCTTTTCAAAGACGAATTTGGAAACCATATAATCAGTCGGCATCAGAGTTACCGGAATTTCCAGATGTGATTGGCCACCTTTTCATGCTCCAATGGTATCGAGTCTATATGCGTTATTGGCTGCTTTTCGTTTCACCTCCAAGTAGATTTAGGATAGCTTGAAGTGCCGTAGTCGGCGTAGTACCCATTGCTCCAGTAATACTTAGGCAACTAAGCCTCTTCCTGCTGTTAGCAAAGTTCAGTCTCCGCCACCAGACGATGCATGACAGCGATAAGCTTCAAAGCCAAAAAATTGTGGAGGTCACCCCCCCCCCCCCCGCCCTCTTAATTAGTCACACGCTGCAAAAGGGGGGATACTTTGATACCATCATGGAAAAGTTTGATTTGGCAACTGCACCCAAGGAAGAGGAAGGCGAAAAAGGGCGTGTAAGAAGAAGAAAAGGATCGCCACTTTCTACCCACTCACCTCTACTCTTTAAAAATCTACAATGCCCCCAAAAAGGACTTATTTTCATGGATACGGGAGGGGATGGACAGACAAGTGGGCGGCCCCTTTCTGTGACCACTCGTGCAGATCGCGACGACGATTGTTCTACCAATAAACTTACTAACGATACGATAATAGCCTCTGTTCGGACCGGCATAAGCTTTCAACGGGAGACGAGCACCAGAATTCTTTTGTGTTAGAGAGCGTGATCTTCTTCTTCCTACCATATACTCTTGTTATCCCCTCCATCACCGGGTGTGTTTGGATAGCTGAGTGGTTAGAGCATAAGGCTACCGTACGAAGATTTACGAAGGTTGTGGTTCAAATTTCACTGGTGGCAGTGGATTTGTATCGTGATTTGACGTCGGATACCTTAGCTGTGAATGAGTACCTGAATTAAATCAGGATAATAATCTCGGGCGAGTGGAATGCTTGTTACGGTGTTGAATGAAGTGCTCTAAATGGGGGGTACTTTGATACCATCATGGAAAAAGTTTATTTGCTCGCCCTACCCCCGGAATAGGAACGGGTAAAGACCGCAGATAAATGGAAGAAAAGAATCCTTCCTTTCTCGCTCCCTGAAGGTCTGATTCCCTGACTGGACTCTGCTTCCTTGCTTCTATAACAGCAGTCATGGTTTTAGAAGTTAATAATAGTCCCTATTCGGGGCACCATAATATTTCAACAGGAGATGAGCGCTCCAATCCTTTCCTGTTAGAAAGGTGGGCCCTTACTCCTTCTTCCTTTCACATACTCTCTTTATCCCCTCCATTTGTGGGTGTGGAGCTGGCAACTAAAAGCTTTGTCAGAGAGAGCAACAGAAAGACGGAGATGAGGTTCAAAGTTGAACATTACCGTTACGACATGAAAATAGTCTTACTTTGGTGCGCCATAAATTTTCGAGAGGAATGGCCACGCAATTGTTTGGACTGTAAGAGAAAGGGGAGTTTCCCCTTCCTCCTACATATCCTCTTCAACCTCTCTCTCTCTCACGGAATAGGGTTATCATGTTAAAATCAACAAACCCCACTGTTGAGGGGTTTCAACTTCTTAAGGAGAGTGATCGCCACGAATTTTCATCGCTCCCTCACCCCTTCCGGGAATGGGGTTGTAAATTCAAATTTTCCGAATAATGTTAACTGCTACATTGAAAAAATGTGCCCTGTCGATGTGGGACACCAACGAATGATGTATGAAAACTATGATATGTTCCTGGAATATAGCCAAGGCACACAGTTTTTTGGTGTTTCCCTTCCATCTATACTGAGACTGCTGAGTGATAAGCTCACAACAATGGGACAAACATGAGTTGAAGACAAACATCCATAACGACTAGGACCAGGGCAATGGGATTGAGAAGTTAGTGCTATACCCCTCAACCTCAATGTTGTGATTTAGCTTTTATACTCATTTCACGGTTGAGCCCAATAAAAAATTGCCTTACCTTCACCAGAAGGAATCAAACAGTACGATCGATTGCAATACCATTCTGTTCTGTATTGTTTTTTCCGCACAATGATTCAATTGCTGACTTCGTTAACACGACACCTATTCCAAAGGAATTTGCCTGACTGTATTTTTCAGATCTAGACTGATCATAAATCTAGCCATCGGGGACGACTGCAAATTCCTTCGACGATAAGCCCCTTTCACGTTAGCACTGTTAACCTCACAAACATCAAGGCGAAGACGCACTTCTTTACCAGATTTCATCACAAGGATGACCGGCGAGGACCAGGCGTTTCGCGACTCCTCCATGATTTCCAAAGCCAGCATCCAACAGATCTTGGCATAGAAGGGCTTCTTCTCATTGGCGGAAGAGACTGACAAGTATCTTTGCTTTATTGGTTTATTACAACCAGCATCAATGACATGGGTCTAAGACTTTCTGTATGAACAAGAAACACGGGCACGTCACTTGGAGTAGTTTTTTTCTCCAAAGAATCTTCTTCCTTATGACCTTGTATTTCGCCACGGTTTGAATCGTCGTGGTCCGTTTCGGGTCGTGACCTTTTCCGGAGCCGCTAGAAATGTCTACCCTTCCAGAACTTCAGTAGAATCGCGCACTATTTTTGCTTTTCGAGATGGCCTGGCGGGCACTGCGGAGGTAATATGTAGTCACCTGCCAGAGGTGTGTAGTCACCTGCCAGAGGTACTGAGGTATGTTAGATTCTAAAGCCGATGGAAGGGATCGTGCAAGTAGTTGACAAACGGTAAGACTAAGTTGACATGTTGCATGAGAGTACCAGTCAGGATATTCGAAAATCGCAAGAAGTCATCAGTTTGGAGGTGACTAAAGAGCAGGGGCGAAACTACCGAGGAGCAATAGACCATGAAGAAGAAGCCATAGGTGAAGGTGTAAAATAGGTGAAGGTGCCTCCTCCTAGGCCATGCGAGAAGTTACGAAATAGCAGGAAGTAATTTCTAAGGAGGATGAGCGCACCTGGTCGGACAGTGTAAAGCCCGAGGAGGTGACTATTCTAGAGGTGATTAGTTGACAGATGGAAAGTGTGATTTGGCGAGAAGCGAGTGAAAAGAACTGGAGACCTTTCAGGACAGAGGTAGTAACAGGCATATGCTGGACGGCAAGGAATTCAACAACAGTGTACAACTCGCTTAGTGACTTAAAGGCAATAGTTCGCTAAGTTCTAAAGTTGATGAGCGTACACTTATGCGTATTTTTCGAAGCGTATTGGAGTAGAGTAAGGCATGTAACACGGAATTATAAGAAGCGTCGCAGGAAGTGTCAGGAATCTGAAGGGATGCATAAATGGACACGGAAAATTCAAGAGTTTTAGGATAATTACTGTGAAGAAAGTGAAATGATAAATAAAAGAAAATTGAGAAGTAGCGAGGATACACGAGGGATATCGTAGAATGATGCAGTAGTGCTACGGCAGAAAAACGACCGACTTCCGACTAAGTATGGCAAGGCTCTGGAAAAATGGTAAAGATAAAGGAAACAATTAGTCTGGAGGAGCAGAACCCAAGTCGAAACTGGGGTTAATTAATGGTTACAATTTGGATAGCTTAGGTTTATGTGATACAAAGGCAGAATCTTCTTCAGTTGGGGGACACGTGTTCAAACTTTCGGAAAATGAGGGTCGTGAAGCCGTATAAGGGGAATTATTTTGGGATATCATGAAGTAGTAACTACTGAGCATTTGCATGCCACCGGAACTATAGCGAAGGACAAGCGGCAATTCAATTGGGCTACATGTTTAGGATCAGATTGCGTAAAATTTTGTGATCAACATGAGTTTTCAAAAAGACCGAAGATAGGAAAACGAAGAAAGATACTGATATGTGGGGGGAATGGAATTGAAGCAAAGCCGTTATTAGGATGCAGTAAGGAGAAATTAAACCTCAAGTAAGACATGCAACCTTTATTTTAAGAATGTTCTGTAGATAGCGGTAGCGGTCAAAGGGTAGTATAGGTCCCGGGGCGAAACGTGGATTGGTACCCACGATGGAGCATAAAACCTGGGAAATGCCTGCTGAACCATCACCAACAGCTCTACTACCAAACCCTAACTCCACCTCCACGTGGTGACCGCTGGGAGCTCTTTCTTGACGAAAAGCTGTAGACGGAGAAGGATGAAGGCGAGTCTCCCGCGCCTAAAAACGGGACAAATTGTACCAACTGGTCCTCCAGGTTGGGGGTTGGGTAGGCCTGACAACCCTACACGGAAAACAACTTGTTACGAAGCCACAACAGGAGCCTCGGACAGGACGGATTTTAAAACGACGGACCCGGCAACGACAACGGAACAACGATTTGCGCATTTTCTCATGGAACGTGCGTTCCCTGTACAGAGATGAAGCTGATGAGCAGCTAGCCGATACCCTGTCCCAATATAGGGCTGATATAACAGCGTTGCAAGAGATGCGATGGACAGGGACCGGTTTCCTGGAGAAGAGCCACTACACCATATATTATAGCGGTCATCCAGTAAACCATGTACTCGGAGTAGCTTTCTTAGTCAGCCAAAAAATGAAACCTGCTGTTATCGGCTTTGAAAACATAAGCGAACGGCTATGCACTCTGCGCTTGCGAGGCAAGTTTAGAAATATAAGCCTAATAAACGTTCACGCCCCTACAGAGGAGACTGCAGAGTCGGAGAAGTATACCTTCTACGAGGCAGTAGAACGAACCCTCAAAGCCTGTCCCAGATATGATATCAAAATCATACTTGGGGATTTTAACACCCAAGTAGGGAAGGAGCCCGTATTCAGGCGATACGTTGGCTCCCATAGCTTACACGAAAAAACAAACGATAACGGACTGCGGACTATTCAATTAGCAGGGTCACACGAAATGGTTGTTGGAAGTACCTGGTTTGCGCGGAAAGCGGTCTACAAACATACGTGGGCCACTCCAGACTCCACTTTCAACCAAATTGACCACGTGTTGATCGAACGCCGCCACCTCTCAGCCTTGATTAATGTCAGAACATATAGGATATAGACTCGGATCACTATCTCGTTGGAATGGTGCTCCGAGCTCGAATAACAATACCACCTAGAATCCCCTCTGACAATCAGGTGAGAGTGAACACTGAAGCCATCCACAACACAACCCTCCGCGACACCTATAAGAGGGAAATGGATGCCGCAATAACCGCAGTCAACAAAGGACCTGGAGATGAAGCATCAACAAATAATCTTCACAATCACCTGAAGAACGTTATCATGGATACGGCCACAAACATACTTGGCCCCAGCCGCAAAAGGAGTCGGAACGGTTGGTTTGACGATGAATGTAAGCTAGCAACGGAACGGAAGAATGCCGCATACCGAGTAATGTTGCATTCTTAAAGAGCGCGGGCACACGCAGAGACTTATCACGAGCTCCGTCGAGCGGAGAAGCGACTTCACAGACAGAAAAAGGAAGCCTGGGAGAATCAACAAGTCTGTGAACTAGAAAAGTACCGGGAGCAACTGCACCAGGCGCGGAAGTTTTACCAACAAGTCAGCAGGATGAAGCCTTATACACCTCGATGCTCATCCTGCCGAGACAAAGAGGGAAAGCTGATTTCCGACAGAATGGGCATATTAGAGCGATGGGTTGAGTACTTTGATGAGCTACTGAACAACCAGAACATCGGCGAGTTGGAGGTCCCGTCAACTGAAGACGACGGACAAATACTGCCACCACCAAGTATAAGAAAAACAGCCCGTGCAATTCATCGGCTTAAAAATCATAAGTCGCCAGGAACCGATGGAATTACAGCCGAATTGTTTAAATATGGAGGCGACCAGTTACACCAAGTGATTCATCAACTTGTGCTCAAGGTATGGGACAGCGAATCAATGCCTGAAGATTGCCTCATACATAAAAAGGGAGATATCACACAGTGCAGCAATTATAGAGGTATCACGTTGCTGAGTACCATCTATAAGATATTCTCCACTATCTTGCTAGGCCGGATAGCCCCATACGTCCAGAACATCATTGGCCCATACCAAAGAGGCTTCACTCCAGGCAAATCAGCGACAGATCAGATTTTCTCTCTGCGGCAAGCGATGGAAAAACTGTTGGAATATGGACAACAGTTGCACCATCTGTTCATCGACTTTAAAGCCGCCTATGATAGCATAGCCAGGGTAAAACTGTGCACGGCCATGAGAGAATTCGGTATCCCGACGAAATTAATAAGACTGACTAGGCTGACCCTGACCAATGTGCGAGGCCAGATAAAAGCAGCAGGATCTCTCTCAAGACCATTCGACATCAACAACAGTCTACGGCAAGGGGATGCGCTATCATGCGTCCTCTTTAACCTGGCCCTCGAGAAAGTGATCCGTGATGCCGAGGTAAATGCAAGAGGTACGATCCTCTTCAAGTCCACCCAACTACTGGCCTATGCTGACGATATCGACATCATGGGAAGAACCACCCGAGACGTACAAACTGCCTTCATCCAGATCGAGCAGGCGGCGCGAGATCTTGGGCTGCACATCAATGAAGGCAAGACCGAATATATGGTGGCAACGTCAGCACCGAAGCCGAATCAACCAACAACATCAAACCGCACTGGTCAAACACAAACACGAAGAAGAATAAGGATAGGAGAATACAACTTTGAAACCGTAGACAATTTCTCCTATCTAGGGTCGAAAATCACAACCGATAACAACTACGATGATGAAATCCGCGCACGGTTGTTGTCAGCCAACAGAGCCTATTTCAGCTTACAAAGACTGTTCCGCTCGAAACGTCTCACCATAGGGTCAAAGCTCTTACTGTACAAGACTATGATCTTGCCAGTCCTCATGTATTCCTCGGAAACTTGGGTTCTTAGCAAGAAAAATTGCGAACTCTTGGCCGCGTTCGAAAGAAGAATCCTCCGAAGAATTTTTGGCCCCCTACATGAGGATGGACAATTCCGTAGCCTACACAATGACGAAATCTAAGAGCGATACCATGACCGTCCGGTTGTGGATAAAATCCGGCTCAATAGGTTACGGTGGGCGGGTCACTTAATCCGTATGGATGAGGATGATCCCACCCGGAAAGTCTATAAGGGCAATATCTATGGTAGAAAAAGAAGACGAGGCAGACCCTGCCTAAGATGGAGCGATGGCGTGGGTCAGGACGCCAGACAGCTTTTAGGGATATCGAATTGGTGGACCTCGGCGCAAAACCGGGATGTGCTGGAGTTCCTTATTAAGGCAGGCCTAGACCGGATACCGGTTGTTGCGCCGTTGATGATGATGATGTAGGTTCCCCGAGGATCAACTAATATTATTCCAAAGTTTACAGCCCAAGAAGGGAGATAGACGGCAGTCGCAATCAATGTTGCAAGGACTTCGTTGATAAAGCCTGACGAAAATGAAATTGGAGTATCTGGAGAAATGACCATATTACGGAACACTAGGCAAATAGCAATGATTCTTCTCCGGGACGAAGAAGTTTAGGCAGTGTATGACGAAAACTACTTTGGGAAAATTATGTGTAACGTCAGTTTAAATACAATAGTAGTAAGGACAAGAACAAAGTAAGCAGAAAGCCATATTAAACTCAGCAGCTATCAAATAAATTGAAGTGATGATAGGCGCTTGATTGAACTTCAGTAACGCCAACAGCATCTACAGCATAATTGCGCTAAGGCATCCTCTTTTTGATATTTGCTAAGTATTGACGTGAGCAGAGAATACCATGAGATGGGTATCATATTTGCCATCGCTAAAAAATTATCGGCGCGCTCTTTACCTAGGTCCGAATAGTATAACGCGATCAGAAATCAGGATTACAGTAAGGAGTCTCTGGTGACTAAAAGGATTCTTTGAGCTCCCTTGTGCAGAATAGGTTTTTCTTGATATTGTGTTTCGCTTTTATTATCATCATACTCATGTGTGTGTGATAAGCCTAAAATAGCAGGACAACCACAAAGCCGAACACAGGGAGAAAAGTGAACCGAGATACAAACCGAGGTTGGCACTCCACCAATTGGGTCCTGGCACCGCCAAGTCATCAAACTCCGCAGAATCCAACGGTTTTTGTGACTTTCAAATTGTAAGCTTATCCGTTAAATGTTGGATTGCTTAATCCGCTTTGTTTTGTAGACATAACATAACTATCGTAACCATCTTTGACAAGAGTATAAACAATAATTTTACAGGGTCTACGTGGATAACAGACCAAAAGAGAGGGCTCCTCTGACCAAAAACTTGAATTTTTGGCGCGCTTGTAATGAACCAAAGGATGTGACGAATCCGATTCAGACGAACTTATCGTTTTACTGGACCGAACAACGACTAAAGAAAACGAGCTTCAGAAAGGCTTAAAAGATCTAAAGGAGGTCTCTTCATGGCAGACTTCAAAATTAGATATTAATTTCATTTGTTAGTAACATTCGTCAACGCTGCAATCATGAGGTGATAAATGAGGGTTGGGCCGAGCGCCCAAAATGTTCACTCATATTTAGCCAACAAAGGATTAATCTAAATTATTTCGCGCCTAATCTTTATTAATATCTTTAATCCGCCTTTGAAATTTATTTATTCAGATTTCCAAAAAAAAAAAAATTCTTACACAAATCCGGTAAGAATTTTTCTCTGCTACATCCATAATAAAAATTCTTAATGCATCCTGTTTCTATTATAATAATTAGAAAATGATTTACAAAAATTACAAAACCTTTGAATTCTCGACTAGATCATAAAAGAATCAGCAGATGTTGAAATTTACATATTTCAGGCGATTTTGGCGATGCCTAATTTAACATTCACGTGATATTTGACGTCAAAAGTTGCAGGTGCTGGTGTATCTTAATAAATCCCTGGAAGCCTGGAGCTTGAATATTCAAATAAATTGAAAAAAAATCTTTAAGGCAAAAGCTAAGGTTATCTATTACATTAAATATGTCTGGAAAAAAAAACAAAAGATAGAATGAATGAATTTTTACCAGAAAATGGAAGAGAGGTAGATTTCAGCACCCTTGCACATGTGTAGCTACATAGATACCGGGATAATGATACCTCGGTTAGTTTCAACATTAAAATGGATATCATTTTTAGAAAACTGGTTCTCTTTTGTACAGATTCGAAAGGTTTTTGACTCTATTGTAGTTTCTGTAATTCTGGAGATTCTAGACAATCATTAGAATTTCCAGCAGTTTCATCATATGCTTTCAGACATATCAAATAACGAATCTAACGAATAAATTAATTAAATTAGGATCTATTTGGTGTGGAATAGTTAAATCGATCAATGGAACTATTAATTGAAGAAGCCAATCTATTTTTTCTTTTCGGATAAATGCCAGGTTTTTTGTTTTTAATGTGTTACCCAAACTGATAAAAATAAGCGAATATCTAACATCCCTCTAAAGAAACACCTGTGTTATTTTTGGTATCTTCAAATTCTATTTTAAGATATAATTATAAACCTGAAGCCTTTTTACATTTATATAAAAAAAAATCTGGAAAATAAATTATTTTTTTCTTTGGTTTGGGTTTTTTCTCCGCTTGGGACATTGGATTTTTTGTCCCAATTGGGTTCAAAATCTAAGCCATATCCCATGGGTTCTCTGGTCTGACTAGTAAATTAACTACAATTAGATTTCCACGAACCATTTTAATTGATTTATTGGCTTTAACCTAGAAGGTTTCTGTCAAACTATATATTTCAGTCTTCCCCGAGAAGTGGGCTGATATACGACCAACATAAAAGAATCATTAATTAATTTAAGACCTTCCAGTCAAATGTAAGAGGCCTAGAAATCTAGACGCTGCCCTCTAATCTTTTTGGTCTAGCTTACCAATATCATATCATCTTCATTCCAGAAATCGGGCTTGGTGATAAGATTTGGAAATCTGAGTTTCTTGAACACAACTTTGCCTTCGCTTTGGTAGAGGCCACGCGGCTTGTGGCAGGTCAATTGGCGGAGGTATTCTGGTCACTGTTAAAATTCCTTTTCGTACCGAACCCATATTTTCCCTTTGCTCTTCTCCGTTGTTCCATTTGATTTATCTATGCTCACCTGACCTAAAATTTTCGGTTGTCTGCTTCTTCCCAATAATTACCTCCATCTTTCTCTTTTTTTATGCACCTTCTTGAACACCAACTAACCAAAAATCATTTAAATCGTATTCTAGATCTTGTCCTTTAGACGGGGTCAATATACTTCTCCTTATTTGGTATGGGAATCACTCGGGTCAACTTCAATTTTGTTCGCAAGTCTGCCAAGTTCAACTAACGAAACGCCAATTTCAAGGGTCAGACTTCAGTACTGGCGACTCTCAACTGTGATCTCATCCTCACTCGCTTAAGGTGCGACTACAGTTTTGACTCCTTTAATTCAATTCTATCTAGCCTGCTTCCTTGTTACGTCTATTCCTTCTTGTTTTGTTGTGGATGCTGGGAGTCCTGAGTCCGCATCCACTTGGTGACAAACCGGAGCACTTGAGAAGCAACTTACTTCCTCTTTTGTAGTCCACGGACTCCTTTTTTTTTTTTGGTTTTAACACCCAAGTTTTCAAAAAAGAACGAAAAAGTTGATCGATCCATCTGTCGTTACATCCGGTCACGCGGCTCCCAGGGCAGAGGTGTGGCAGCGTCTAATGAGTTGCCTCTGCCCTGAACGAAACCGTCATTCAATTTTTTCGTTCTTTTTTGAAAACTTGGGTGTTTAACTCAAAAAATAGGAGTCCGTGGACTACAAAAGAGGAAGTAGGTTGCTTCACAAGTGGTGCGGTCTGTCATCAAGTGGATGCGGACTCAGGGCTCCCAGCATCCTCAGGTGGAGCGATTACCATCTGTCGTTACTTTCGGTTACGCTGCTCCCAGGGCAGAGGTCTGGTGAGTTGCCTCTGCCATGGACGAAACCGTCAGTCAACTTTTTCGGACTATTTCTTCCCTAGATCCCGGCACTCTTACCCAATCTAATTTATCACTGAAATCCATAAAAAGCTCCATTTGAAACTTGCAGCGAGCAACTGTGTCCAGAAAAGAGTATTGGGCCATGATTTAGGCCGCATTGGCATGTAGCTCACCCTGTCGTTGGCTTACTGTTAACTATGGTGCTCAGAAGTGGCGAGGAGGCAGACGGAGTAGCAGCTCTGTCGACCGAACCTATAGTAAGTGGCCAAGGACAACTTCCTCGTGGTGACCCTGGGAAACGCTGCATTTATATTGACTTGCTGGTCGCGATGCAGTAGGTGAATGTTCCAAGGTGTTGAGCGATCAGATCCGAGTCTGCATGTATTTCAGGAGAATTCCTGGGACATGTGTTTTAAAGCCCGGTTAGTTGCGGTTGGCCCCGTATAATTCTTGGGAGTTGTGATTATGTCCACATAACGACAGAGCGCCTTGGGCATAAAGAGTGGATTGCGCTGTATAGCTAGGGTGCTATACTCCTTAGTTCGGTAGATACTTTGGATAGGTCCAGCATTCACCAATATGAATGATCAGGCTGGATTCAGTATAAACTGATACCACTTAGCTGGTCACATTGGTTTCTTAAGGAAACCGTAGGTCGACAAAGGGGGTACTTATGTAAAATCTCCAGGGCGTAACTAACCCCTCACTTTAGCAACCTTTTAGCTGAAGAGCAACACGACCTTGTAAGGCATCGGCTCACTTTTATCAACCTACTAGATTTCACGAACTTCATGGTTAAATATATAAATTGTCGGTAGAAAAGGCAAGGATTTTTCTGAAGCCTTCGACTCTTTTCTGTCCAAACTCGGCTCACTTAATACTCCCCTATAACTCATTACATGGATCGCCTTCAACCTCTCTAAGCATCACTCCAGTGCTTCTTTTGATGTCTGCATATCCCATTCCTTTTCCCCTTCCTCTGATGTATTACAAGGATCGATTCGTGTTTGGAAGCCCCTGGCTAGTTTCACAGGAACGAAGAGGGAGAAAAAATCGCTCAAGTGAACGGATGGAGCCAAACATCTTGCAATCCAAAGCGACCCCAATGACAGGAAATGATCGTTGGTCTTACATGCCTATGAGGTACGACTTTTCGGGGCTTCAGGATCTCAGGGCCGACTAAATTTGAGTTTTTGATTGAACCTCCTGAAGTGGAGGCTTTGGAGGTCGCCTTATCATCTTTTTTATTGACAGTCCCTAAATGACTTTCTCGGTTTTTGTCCTCGGCTGTGGATTTATTCCTATAGGACCAAAGTTGACAGACAATCCAGAAATTGTTTCATCAGAGCGTCCATAAGCCGCCTCAAGTCGGTTGATGGTCTCCACAATAACACTCACTAAGGGTGGAAATTCGCCTGGAACGTGTCAGTGTCTCTTTCCAGTATATGAATTTGTAGGAGGGCAGCAAACCGTCAGTATTCATGAATATGAGGCACCATGATATATGAGGATTCAACGAACACAAAATTAACTGCCACCTGAACCAATTCCTGAAAGTACAAAGAAGATATTTGCACCGATACGGGTTGGATAATTCTCCTTTTTTCGAATGTTCTGCACTTGCTACCAGAGACGGAGCTTCTGGAGGGTTCCAAATCAACCTAAGTCCGCACAGCATTGTCGGGGAGATATTGAAGTCAGAGTAAAATTCTGCGCAATGAAATCTATAATATGGAAAATTCAGGCTGAACTTGGCAAGGCGAAGCGTCAAAGGAAAACTGAAGGATGGAATGCTTGATTGCTTGAAGCGCAACCTTGCGAATTAATGCTTCGCGGTAGTTTGACACGGAAGGAAGAAGAAGAAAGTGGGTGTGGTTTTAGTGGTGCAGTAGTGACTTTCAAAGATTTCATAAGGATATACTACGTAATAAGTTTCGCAGTTACACGGCATGATCAGAGATCCCAATGATTGCACTGATCATATATCAAACGTCCAATCAATATTCAAAATGATCTCGATATGGACAGATAGACAGACAGATAGTTTCAAGTGGACTGCTCTCTGCTCTACTCCAGGAACTTCGGAATACGCAGGACGAAAGAACACTGAACTACCAGAACTTGGTTGGTAGATCCTTCGGTGAGGCAGTTAACCCACGAGATAACTGCAGGGAACTTGAGGAGATAAAGAAGAAGGAGGACATTTGGAGAGAATTGGTCTACCGCGTGGGGAAGCAAGGTTTCTAACGACAGGGGGCTCATATTTCTGGAAGTTTTTTCTTCGCTATACGTTGTTCTTGCTAATATCGGAAGTATAGGTACTTTCCGGAAAGGGTGGATAGGTTCAGTGGTAGATATTACTTTCATAAGTAGTCCGTTGATGAGGGACATTACCTGGCGAGTTAGTGAACACTACACACATAGCGACCATCAAGCTATACTGTTTAGTGTAATGGAGAACAGGAGAATGGAGCATTCGAAGGACCTAAAGTCATGCCGGACGAAGCAGAGGAATTCAAAGATGTTTGACGCGGATATGTTCACTGAGATATTTAAGAGTAGTTCCACACCACACGGGGGGAGGAGCCCATAGAGAGGTAATGGCTTAGTTGAAAGGAAGCAGGACCCCGCAGAATAGTGATCGCTCTATTCGTACAACAAAGCAAATGCGCTATTGCAGTCGAAAGAGAGCATCCCACAAAGGATATCCCAAGTACAACAGTGGATGAGCTTACCATTGCTTGCGAAAAGATAGGGGCTAAAAAATCACCCGGGCCAAACGTGGCTTTGAAGGCGCCGATAAAAGCAAGATCGGAGCGGTTCATTTCCTCTTTTAATATATGTTTGGAAGAGGACACCTTCGTGACTCAGTGGAAAAGGCAAATGCTGGTGCTGCTACCAAAGAGTGGTAAACCACCGAGAAAGTGATCGTCCTATCATCCCATTTCTTTGCTGGACAGTATGGGAAAGTTGCTGGAGCGCATTATATGCAAAAGCTGTTCCCAATTGTAGAGGAAGCAGGAGGCATGTCCATACAACAATAACAAACGGTGGATGCTGTCAACGCAGTAGTGAATCTGACAGAGGAAGCAATTGCAGGTATAAGGTAGTAGGGTGGTACCAAAAAATACTGTGCCATCATCATCCTGGACGTGAGGAATGCTTTTAGCTCAGCGTAATGGCAGCATATATACGATCCTTAAGCCAGTTGAATGTGCCCAACTGTATTCAGCTAACCATCAGGAATTATTTTGTGGATAGAAAGCTATTCTATAACACCGACGTAGGCCCAGTTGAATGATAACTGGTGGAATGCCTCAAAGGTCAGTGCTGGGCCCTCTGCCCTGGAACGTGATGTATGGCCATGTGCTGCGCATCAAACTCCCGGGAGCATATTATCTGGACATGAGAGGTTAGACTGAGTTGGCGAAACACAAAACTGAGGCTGTATTGGTAAGCATCCGTAACAGAAAGAAATTCTGCGGTTTCATCAAATACCCTGGCGTTATGATGGATCAACGATTGACCTTCAAGGAACATTTGAGCTACGTGGGCGAGAAAGCAACGAAATTTGTAGTTGCGTTAACTGGCATGAAGCCCAGTTTTGGAGGACCAAGACTACCGAGGAAGCTGTTATTTGCCAAAGTGTGTTCGTCCATTTTATTTATTTATTTATTTATGTATTTAATGAGGACAAATTTCCTGTTACATATTGTCCTTAGAGGGAGGAGCAAGAGAATGGCTTATTTTACGCTTAAAACTAGAAAAGGAAATAGAGTCAAAGGACCGAAGCTGTAGGGTGTTGTAGGACCGGTATAGCCTCGGGATCGGAGAGTGGAATTAAATCTCGAGCTCCGCGAAGGGTACATCAAAAATGTCCGCATTACGTGTGTTATGAGACGAGGCGATACGGAGAATAAAATCCGAGTCCGTCTGCGCAAAGCAAATACGGGCAGGTGAGGATGGCGGCGAGGTCATTGATAAAAAACAAGAAGAGTAGCGGGCCAAGTATAGAGCCTTGGCGAATACCAGAGGAAGGAGAGAAGGAACGAGATGAGTAACCATGAAAAGAAACTTTGCAGGAACGGTATGAGAGATAGGAGATGACTGAGGGAGGGGTGTCTAGTAATGAAAGTTTAGAGAGAAGAATGTTAGTGTTGGATTCAAAGGCTTTGAAGGAATCGGTATAAATAGCATGTACCTCCTGTCGTGAATTCAAGAATCTAGCAACAAAATTGGTAAAGACCAGAAGGTTTTAAGCCGTAGATCTAAGTGTTACGAAACCATGCTGCTCTTTGACAATGAGTTGACCGAAGTGCGCGGTCAACCAGTCGTTGATGTATCTTTTTACTGTATGCAGTACCAGTTTGGACAAAAGCCCTTAATGTTCAAGCGTATAGGAGTCGTTAAGGGTCGCATTCCGAACAACGTCAGACAAAGCAGTTTTCGTAGTCGCGGGAATGGTGCCCATTGATATTTTGGCTGAGGAGATGCGAACACTATACAGTTTGAAAGCATGCAGTGACTATAATGCCGAAGATCGACGACGAGAAGAGAGAGCGTGCATAATGAGGGTGTGGCAGGAACGTTGGGATAATTCTCACAATGGAAGGTAGACGCACAAGCTGATTGCAAATACCCAGCTCTGTATTGTGCGCAGACATCGGGATGTCCACTATCACTTGACCCAGTTGGATGCCATAGGCATTTACATCGTTTTGGACATGACGATTTTCCCTTCTGTCTTGAAAGTATAAACGAATACGAGGACCTGGAGCACAATCTCTTTGTACGTTCGAGATTTGCAAATGAGAGGGAACAGCTTTAACTTCTCTTGACAAGATCCTTACAAGTGAAGACGATCATTCCGCAAATGCTCGAATCCCGAGGAGTGTGGAATGCAGTTAGTGGCGCCATAAGCTGTATTCAGGACGAGCTTTGAAGGTTAGAGCGCTTACGAAAAAGCGGCAGGGAGTGAACAATTTTCACCGTAGGAGTAAGCCGGTGAGGCTTTAACCCGCCCCACGATGTAATGTTTCTAGAGAATTCCGTGGGGCATTGTGGGTAAGGAGAGGTGGTTTACGTGGGTTAAAGTCCCACACTGTGGTTTTCGATGCTTTCCACCTTTGTAAAAAAAAAGCGGACTGCCTATTCGCATAGGTAGTGTCTGTTTTCTTCCTTATTATTTCATTTGCAATGAGATTGTTTTTCAGCTTCATTAACGTCACGCAAAGCTGAATGAGTGATAAGCCTGTAGCAGCGAGGCAAGCACAAAGCCAAATACAAACGTCCATGACGAAACCAAGATTCAAACCGGGGGGGGGGGGGGGGTAGTGGGAGGTTGAGGCTCCACTAACTCGGTTATTGCAGTGGGCAGTTTTGTATACTGTTGAACCCTATTGAATTTTTATTTCATTATCTTTAATATTATTTAGTATCTTTAACTATTTATCGATTATTATTTAGAAATTATTCAATATCTAAGGGTGATGTATAGTTTAACCGAAATTAACATTAGGGAAAAAATATGCTGAGTTTCTTAGGGTCCCTAAAATTTAATGAATTAAGTGGAAAAGTGCAAGACAATAACACTCCATATATGACTTGTATCTATTATCTTTTAATTCAACCGATTTGTATCTTTTACTGCAAATTGCGTTGCTTTCTTGCATTATAGGATTAAACTGTTCATTGCCCAGTTTTTTTACCTCAGATTTTTGCATGTTCGATACAGAACCGACGGCCCCTTCACAAGAACAGTATAAAATTTTACTTATATGTTCCTACATCGGCGTTAATCTTTTAAGGCACCTGGGGACCGTTACGGCTCTTTAGCTGTTTAGATCTTTTCTTGCTCCAATTTGATGACCTTTCCCAGCTTGTTTTCCTTTTAAATCCGTTTAGGCCTTAAAGGGGGCCAATAAAATTACGTAGCCCGCGAGAAGCCAAGACTATCCTCCCAATGAAGTCTAAAACAGGTCGAGAAACTGGAAACTGGACGCTTCAGATATTCAATGTTTTGTGTTTTTGCATATAAGGAACTTTCCAGGATTCCAGACCCACATGTTTGACAAACTTCAACAATTCCTCGAAAATTAAAAGTGTGGTTAGGGTGTTTGGCTTGGTTTGTCTAGGTTTGGAAGCGCTTGTGGTTGATAAGTTCGAGTATCGGTTTTTAACTACAAATCAAAGGAAGATAAAAGGCAAGTAGCCGATATTAGGAGTCTCATTGCTCGCCTGCTCAGAATACATTATCGATCGCACTTGCAAGCGTATGGATGGCGTTGTTTGGTCTCCGAAATCAAGTCAAACGTGTGTGGGGATTTGGGGTTTGCAGCAAATGCCAAACATGTGTAAATTTTTAAAACATAGTAATAAACCATTATTCACTATATTTAACCACATATGGGGATGGGATCTATTTCGAGGCCTAGATTTTACAAAGAAGCATTATGTTGGGTTTTGCCAGATTTTTCGATTGGATAAGACCTGAGAACGAGTCGTGCTTCACTTTATGGTTGGTACATTTTCCTACCTCCTCCACTTTGTAACTAATGTTTAAAGTTGGACCAATGTCGTGAAGTACTAATCAAACTCTTTTATTTGATACCCCACATGATCATATTCTGAGAAAACAAATCCACCAACTTTAACATGTGCCATTCTTAGGGGGATAGGACGACCAGACGATCATTCTATGTGCATTAAAAACGGCGCCCAACGTGGGTCCCAACATTTCCTGGATTCAGGTCTAATTTATTTTTTGTAGGTTTTCTGAATCAGTGGAAGATAGGCTATCCCAACTCACAACTTCGTTTGGTGGTTTCGGATAGAGAATCAATAGGGTTTCAACATTGTTCCCGCCTAGGTTCCACGTACACTTGCTTTCACATTTCTAGTTTTAGGTTTCAGCCCTTTTTCCCTGGAAGCAAGTGGTCCTAAGCCTAAATTTCCGTTTCCGCCTTGTAACGTAGAGTTTCCTGGCCTATCCTTGGTAGAATACCACCAGAGCTAATCGTTTGCCTTGTTGGGTTTGAGACCTAACGTGTCCTAGGTGATTGCCTTCCAGAAGTCTCTGGATCTACGGGCCCTTCCGGCTATAAGCTTTAAGGTATTGCCGTCCGAGCTTCTCAGAAGCTCGTGTCCTTCCCTATCTTTATGTGAAATGTTCGTTTCAGAATTTGGTAAAAACTAAATATTCCTTTTCTTTTGTTTGTATCGATGAAGTGACGGGTGAGATGAATCGTTCATGGAATACGGAGGTAGTCGGTTATATGCTGTGCCGTTTCGTCCTCAATGATTCATCGTCACTTTGTTCTCTGACTTCATCATCGTCTGAAGATTGAATTCTCGCGATACCTTTTGTTCGGGGGAGCAATTCGATTGTTGTTTCTTCCTTAACAAGCACCGTGTGTGGAAGTTTTTCTGCACACAGGTGAAACAATTTTTGAGGTTGGGATACTTTGCCCATCCGAGAGTTTTGCGGACGCTGTGAATAAGGGCCTGGGCGTCGACCCATAACCTGGGTGCGCGAACAAAGCAGTGTTGGAATTCGGCCGCCTTCGAAGACTCCGCCTATCCGGCGACAGACACTCAACAGGGAATTTCTAGCACGGCGGCTCAGGCTAGAGAACCACATGATGTGACACCGGGATCGCCGTCGATGACATATCTAGAAGCTAGGTTGAAGTCAAGGCTGAGTATGTTTGTTTAGGAGGTGCTGGACGAGAAACAGCGCTCTACTAGGCTTAAGATTCTTTCGAGAATGGATCGACCCCCAGCTCCTGTTCCAGTTCGTCGGGACTTGTGCGCGGCGTGATGTTTCCGGGAAAAAATATAGCATATCTTGAACTCTTGGGGCTTAAGATATGACGGCTTTGAGGAATCGCTACCAATAGATAAATTCTTTTTCCGAGTCGAATCCTTAGCTCATTCGACTCTGCAAGGGAATTTTTTTCTTTTGTTGGAATACACCTACACACTATTTACCGGAGAAGCGGCGGACTGGTACTGGGAATATCGGCAAGGCAATCCAGACGCTCAATGGCCGTATCTGCGGGGCGCTCTCCGGGATCGTTTGCCAGACATCGATCTTTGGGAGCGGATTCAGAGCGGAACTTAAAAAGACCATGAACCTTTCGCGGAATTTTACAAAGACATCTGCCGTTTGGTGTCCCGACTCCAACTACCGCCTAAAGAGGCTGAACTGGTGGAAACTCTGCGTTGGAGCCTGAGACCTGAGATCATGCGGGCAATTTTCCTTATTCATATAACTACAATTTGCGAGTTACGTGGATGGGTTGAAAAATTTTAAAACCAGGAAGATCACTTGGCCGTACGTTAACTGGTTAAATTTTCGGGTCCAAAGCGTCATTTGTCGGAAGTGGACGCAATCGAACCTTCTTGTGAACGAGGCAGCCCGAATCACCATGACATGGACGAAGCAGAGGTTGAAGCTGTACAGCCCAGTGTTTATTGGAACTGTGGGGGTTTGGGACACCAATGGCAAGATTGCGTGGGGGAGTTACGTCGTTTTTTCTATGACTGTGGAACTCCTAACATCATGAAGCACAATGCCCCCGCTGCCCGCTGCAAAAAAACAAACTGGAGAACTCGTTCCCCCGGGAAAGGGAGCCGCAAAACTTTTGTTGGGACATCCTCTGAAATACTAGCCTGAGCATGTCAAGGATGGGAGGGAACCTCAGGGGCCGCGCCTCAATCACGATCTGAAGCAGAAAATACCATGATCGGGATTGTGGGCCGTCGTCGATGTTCCTTCTCGATCACGGCCCTTGGGTCCGGATACTTACGGTTCCAAGCGCGCGGTCGATCGTTTTTTTTTTATTTTTCAGTTTTAACTCGTGCTCTGGTTTTTTTTTTCGTTGGGGCATCGTGAGTTCCTACGCATCGATATGGCACGTTACTTTTGTAATAATGACACGTGAGGGATCAAAGCGCTCAAAGGAGCCTTCCACACTCCCGAGCCTGGCTAGCACAGAGGCGTGCAAGGACATTTCGACCGAGCACTTTGATGGAGCTTCAGTCTTTACGGGCGGACCTTCACGGTCAATTTCGCCAATTTTTTAGGTTTCTGGGATACCTCTTCCCTTTAGGTCGTAATGGGCCAACTAGGATGATCGTCTGGTCTTCCTATTTCCTTTAAGTTCATTACAACTTCGCAAATTACATATATTTCAGCGTCAGCGTCAGTCGTTCTCGAGTTCATGGCTACGACAGACGGACGGACTTACATGAAACCAATTTTAATGAGGATAAAAAATTTTAAAAAGTATCAAACGAGGATGCAACCCGCCATGGGTTTTCGTTGTTTAATTGCGTCATTTCTGGATTTTCGACTTTAGGTGGAGGATTCAGTCGTTTACTTTGTGCGTGTTGATTATGGGGTTTTGGGTCAAGCCATATTGTTCAAACTGTTGCTGGTTGAGTGGTGGGGCTAATACCAATGCAAGCCTTGGTGTCCGGGGCATAAGAGACATGAATTTGGCACCGTATTTGTTTTCTTCCTTATTATTTCATTCGCAATAAGACCGCTCCTCAGTTTCGTTGCGGCCACACTTAGTAATGTGTTAGTGATAAGCCTGCAGCAGCAAGGCGAGCACAAAGATAAATATATACATCCCTGACGAAATCAGGATTTGAACCCCGGATAGCGAGAGGTTGAGGCTCCATCAACTTGGCTGAATTGTTATTTCATTATCTTTAATATTATTTAGTATCTTTAACTATTTATTGACTATTATTTAGAAATTATTCAATATCTAAGTGTGATGTTTAATATAGCTGAAATCAACATTAGGGAAAAAATATGCTAAGTTTTTTAGGGTCCCTAAAATTTAATGTTTTAAGTCCAAAAGTGCAAGACAATAAGAGTCCATATGTGACTTGTATCTATTATCTTCTAATTCAACGAACTTGTATCTTTTACTGCAAATTGCGTTGTTTTCTTGCATTATAGGATTAAACTGTTCATGCCTAGTTTTTTTGCCTCAGATTTTTGCACGTTCGATACAGAACCGAGGGCCCTTTCACAAGAACAGTATAAAATGTTACTTAGATGTTCCTACATTGGCGTTAATCTTTTAAGGCACCTGGGGAACGTTACGGCTCTTTAGCTGTTTACCTGCATACAAATCGTATTCCGTAGGTATCAAAGTTACTTAAGAATAAAAGTTAGCTTAATCATGGGTATATTTAGAAACGGACGACGTCGGTTCAGGGTCATCTTTCTAGTGTCTTGAGCCAAAAGAGAACGTTTTATTTATGTCGCAAGACAAGTGGAACTGCAGTAGGTTACATGCACGCCGAATACACGCTCTGCCATTTCTAATGGCCACAATAGCGAACCTGTTGTATGTCCATAGTAACGTGCACATGTACGTATGTATGAAATGCTGGTAGAACTCCGCTAGTTGGCCACGGCCAGTTGCAAATATCTGGACCTAATGGCGGTGAGGTAAGGTTAGGTAGATACTTGAGATAGCACAAATACAAGACTAACCTACTACCTACCTTTAAACCACCATGTTTGTACTTTTCCATCAGTTCTCTTGTCTTAGATCATCGTAACTGTTTTCTAGCATGTTACATGACCGGTACACTTTTGAGGGACAGTAGATACAAGTGTACAGAAAATCTTTTTCGCACAACAGTTAAGATTTGCGCTCTGTACCAGGTTCCGTTTATCTTTAGGTTGGGATTATAAATAATTACACAAATGGAAATCCCAAGGCGCATCTTTAAGAACAGAAAGCGCACATATTTATGTGTGAAATTGCCGAGGTATCGATATTCGATAAAATAGATAAAAAAATATCTATAATTGGTGGAATATATCTCGCGGATTGTTTACAATGCTTGTATGCAATGCAACCTTTGTGGATTCTTGTTTTGAAAGAGCACTGACATCTTAATCTCTGGACAGACCGTTAACAAGCGTAACTTGGAACGTTAGTGCTTAAGAGAATGACAAAAGTAACATTTGAAGTAGATAAGGCAGTTATTTGACCAGAAGGTAAAAGTATCAGAATAAGCGGAAGCAATTTCAAGGTAGCTTTAGAGCAGGCCGACCTACAATCACAATCGTGAGAATGTTAGCAGTTAGACAGTTGGTAGTCGTCTACTGTGCGGCTTGGGGCGGACCAAGGCGGGGGTGGCCTATTTCCTTTTCAATTCTATCCATTTTCCTGAATGATACCAATCGATACCTTGGGTTTATGTATGTTATCTAATAATCTTTCTCAGGTGGTCACCTTGTACTTAACATAGAAGATATGATGTGGTCAGTAATATCGACCAAAGTAGCTTTCTTAGATCGTGAGGCTGAAGAAAAAAGTTCTTCAAACGGTAAATGAAAGTAGGACCTATGCCAATCAGATAAAAGATCAGATGGATTGCGCTCATTTGTGAAGGCATTGAACTGTTCATCTGGAAATCCAATTAAATAAATTAATCAATCAAAAGGACGAAACTAGGCTCTGTACAAATCTTGCAAATAGGGTCCATTTGTCAAGCCTCTTCTTGACAAGTGAGAAAGGGAACTGTTCGGGAGGAATAAGCTTCTAACTTATCAAAATCTATTTATAATGCATGGAAATTGATTGAAAAATTTCCAATTATTTTGTCGGCCTTTTCTCCATTTTTATTCGCCAACTTCATACCATTTCTGCCATTTTTTCTATTAAAAAAAAAAAGAGTTTAACATGAAGTGATTAAGTTGAGATCATTGATCAAATTCATTCTTCATAGATTAATTATCTTGAAATGGATTTTTGGCTTTGTTGTAGTCATAACAGTTGAAGAACAGGTGAATAGATTGATTCCCTATTGGATACCAACATATATATACATGCCAATGTACACATGTGGAAAGCACGCGCTTAGCGTGCTGCCTTAGAAATTGTATTAGCGCCTTAGCGCCTGCTTGTTATGCTAGCAAATAAGTGGATGGTAAAAATTTTGTCGGCATTTTTGACTATCGAATTTAGACCGCAAAGTCACAAACAATAGAAGAAAATTGTGATGCTTTGGGTCGGCGGATAAGTACTTGCGGATTTTACCGTTAGACCTATTTGATAGATTTTTTTGACACATGGGCGATTTTTTAAATGCCGAATTCAAGCTTTCAGTGCTCTCTTTGGTCATCAGCGATTCTTACAATACGAAAAGTAGTATCTAAACAGAAGAATGAGTTCGTGAAAGACTAAAGATATTGCTTCTAACCATGTTGATAATGTAGGGTGATTGCCTTAAAAATAAGGATTAAACATGGACTGAATGGGTACGAAGCATGAGATATGTTTTTTTTAGGAATTGGAAAGCAACTTGCTCCCACTCATGATGGTGCTTTGATATGCAAGTGAAAAGATCTCATTACGTGTAAGCGAAATAACAGGTTTGGGCGCGGAAAAGGATTCAGGACTTTTCGTTAAATCGACACTCCGAGATACCAAAACATTATTGACTATTGATGAGGAACCGGAGAATACCATTGATGAGCCCCTTTTGACCCGTCCTTTTACAATTATAGGTCCTGGGGAGTCCCACCTACATCCATGCAATATAAAAGGATGCCATTTCAGGACATAATGCTCATTCATAATGAACCTTTAGACATGCAACAAACGAGTGATTTACTTGGGGTGCATATGTCCATTTTCAAGTTTTTCGGTATGTGGCGAACAGAAGACAAAAGGAGAGATCTTTGGGGTTACTTCCGAGCATTCTTCTTTATCGCGTGTTTAGCTTCATTGACAACAGTTTCCTTGTTTGCTGCCAGTTTCCATCATACTGAGCTGACGGAGATAATTATAAGTCCTTTGTATACTGGGAATGCAGTGCTGACAGTTACAAAAGCGCTAAAGTTCTGCCTTAAAACTAAAGAAATTGAAGATTTTCTTAGTCAAGCCGGAAGCTGGGGAAAAGTACACGAAATTTTCAACAGTTCGAAAAATTCAGCTTCTACCGAAAATACTGGGATTTTCATTTACATTTCTGGTTTTCATTGTGTTACTGACCCCCGTCATTCTTGGAAAAATGACAACAAGCCGAACCCTTCCTACTTGGTATCCTTTCGAATGGGAGGGAAAGCTTGGTCTATGTTTCATCCTGTTTACTTACGAGCTTTGTGCTGGTTTCACTTTTGTCATTTTGGAAGTTGTTGTGGATACTTTCATGGCATGTCTACTTTTGATTATTGGCGGACAACTCGAGTCCCTTGGGTATCGGTTTAAAAATCTGCCAGCTGATAATGCCATAATGTGGAGGATTAAATTCAAGGAATATGTTGAGGACTATAACTCTATATACAAGTAAGGATTTTGGTTGGTTAGTGCCACTCTTACTAAAATGTTTTTCCTTATTTAGACTCAGCAGGGAATTCGAGAATCTTTTCTCAGGAACGATATTCATCCAGGCGTTGTTCGGCTGTTTGTTAATTTGCCTGAGTGCCTTCGCATTGGGATTGGTAAGTTTCCGTAGATTTTCCAGGTAGACGGTCAGATAAAAGGAGACCTAATATTTTATTTCAGGCAACTGATACTGGAACATTCATGCGATTCGTTGCGTTCATATTCACTATGCTCTATGAGGTATTCCTAATGTGCTACGCAGGAGACTACCTGACAGAAAAATCAGAAAAACTACTTTTTGACTTATATTCATCATCTTGGCCAGATATTCCTCAAGATTGTCGCAAGATGGTATTGATCCTCAGTATGAAGTTTGGTAATCCGATTGTTATAAAATTTGGGTTCATACAGCATCTACTCCTGCAAACTTTTACAAAGGTAGAACGTCTCATTGACACTCGGGGTCAAATAGTTTTCATTTGAACCACTTGTCAGATCGTTGACGCCGCCTATAAACTTTATGCTTTACTGCAGCAAGTTCCCGAATGAAGGGCTTTAGCTGAGTGATTCGACCACCAACGACAATGGCCAGCATAGTTTTTCACTAATTTTATTGTTCAATCAGGCTTAGCACTACGTTGCCAGTGGTTGTTGGTGAAATATTCAAAACGTTAGCATTTGCATGCTTATTTTCCGCTTTGAATTTATTCTAATAATCAAGTTACAGATATTTAGCTACTGCAGATTATTTAGATGTTTCTTCTTTTTTCGTTGCCCGTGAACCACTCCTACACGGCATCGCACATGATTCGCGGAAATACACTTCAATTCACCCCAGGATTTGCCGAGTTACTGTAGTGTCCGCGGCTTCGTAACATGCCCAGTGTTTCATTCGCCTTTTCCAGGAACAATCTTACAAAAGAGAGCATTTAATAATGTGTAATATTCCACTCCTATCAATTTCTTATATAATAGACATCCCATCCCAAGTTTCCTTTATATCCAACATTTGACATTTAAAATGATTAATTTTATTTTTTAAAAAAACAACCCAACAATTGGTACCTTTCCCCTAAACCCTCAAATCCGTTCCCACTCCAACAAATTTCATTTTGTATTTGAAATATGCAGTGCGCTGAAAAAACAATTTTAGTTGGAAAAACTGGAAGAAGAATCCATCGTGAGCTTGAGAAAGGCCACAATGTGACTACCAGTTTAGGTAGCACAGAATTTATTGTCGGCCGGAAAGGTTCGAATCAGATGGGTTGTCTACCACCGGCAAGAGCAGATCTCATTAAAGATACCTGAAGTACCCTTTTAATGAAATCTGCTGTGCGGCAAGCAACCTTACGTTTGCACACTTTGTGAAGGCATGCACCAGCGGCATTGATCGATCTGATCGATGTAGAAGGTGTGGGGGGAAAGGGAATATTGGCAAAGAGTGCAATAGGGACCGCAAATACCTATTATGCGAAGGAAAGGAAGGAAGGGGTACCCACATGTGCATTAGACTTAGAAAAGGCATTTGACTCCGTATGGGTAAACGGACTAACCTACAAGATTAGATCATGAATTCTCAATTCCGATAATTGGAACTGCACTAAGCTTCTTCGAAGATAGGTATTTCTGCGTCAGCGTGAGAAATTAATTCTTCGATTTCTTGTCGGTAACAGCGGGAGTACCGTAAGGATCCATTTCTGGACCCACCTTTTATAATATCTTCACGGCTGACGTCTCAACTCCTGAGAGAGGCACCGACCTTATTCAATATGCCGATGATACTCTCATCTTGTCTTCAAGCCTCCACCCCAACAGGGCAGCCAAAGCGGTCGAGAAATATGTTAAAGGCATATTTCTCGACCGCAAATATTACCTACAATGGTGCATTAAAATTAATGAGGTCAAAACGCAATTCTGCACATTTTGGAGGAAATCTAGACACCTAAGTTCTAGAGGAATCCATAGGAAAGCTGAACGCTTAAAAATGAAGACCGGAAACACTATAGTGAGCAGTCCCCCCCCAGTCCATAAAGCAGTTAGGAGTTAAGCTTCACGAAATCCTTAAGTTCAAACCACACCTTGAGCTCGCTATCGGTAACGCACGCGATTCACTCAGCAGAATCTATTTTCTTCTTCGAAAGAAAGTAGGACTTAGCACTAAGGCCGAACTGACTGAACCCTCCTCAGACCCATTATCTGCTATGGGACACCTACGTGGATCAATTGTTCCACTCAAACCATGTCCAAATGTGAGGCATTCGAACACCAGATGTTAAGGCACTGTACTGGTTTCTCCTACAATTGGAAAGCCAAGAAGGTTGGGAGAAACGCTGAAGTGCATCGGTGCGCGAAAATAAAACCTCTTCGAGAATTCGTTCTCAGTTTGGTGGAACGGGACTTCGAAAGAACGGAGGATCACCCAAATCCACTAATCTGGCAACTCTGCTAACAGGGTAGCACCTTCCCATTGACCAACTTACTAAGACCGGGCCAAATACCACACCAACTCACCATCCTTTGCCTTTATTATTCCCCTTACCCGATAGGGGTACACCGAGGATAAGCACAGGAAATGTAATGTGCTATTGTAAATAGCGTAAAAGGTGAGGCAGCGTCTCCCCCGGTACGAAACTGTAGCCGTCTTCGTCTCACTTTTACTTTATGAAACATTTGTGTCTCTCCTTAGGTCAAGTAAAAAATGGTAAAGCAAGTACTTTTTGTGGTACTTATTCCCTAGAATGACACGCAGCCTATCTTTGCAAGGTGATCTACCACTGCGAAGACCTTATGGTGGAGACGATGCACGGCTTTATTGCAGATATCAGAGCCTCTCCTTGCAGTTTGAAATCGAAAAATCAAATTAGACAACGTCGGTCTACTAGCGTCGTCCTAGTGTATACTAAGTGCACATTTGACAATCATACCCGAGGTCATAGAGAAGAAGTCCGGATCGGGAGTAAAAATTACGCGAAAAAAATGGTGTCGGGGTGAATATTATACGGATATGGGCTGGGCTCACTCCAAGTTTTATTCCGGGGACTCAAGAACTTTTCAGGTTCGGAAGTGATGCGTTCATCAGGTCTAATCATATCAGTGGATATAGAGTTTATCTAGCACCTATGCCGTTTTAAGGCCAACTTAAATGGCTTCGTTCAGCGGACCAAACAGATGCTGGTCAAATCAGGGACCTTACAGTTGATTTCAGCCAATGTCCCCTAATTTGCTCTGAGTTTTGCGCGCCCTGCGAGGCCATGCATTGTCGTGAAGGAGACTGACACTTCCTTTTGCTTCGAAATCCAGCTTTGGTTTTGTCCAGCAGATCACAATAATTTATTGTTCGCGGAAATCAACTGGAAGAATGCCTTTGGGATCCCAGAAGTTGATGGCAAGTTTTCCCGGACATAAACACGCCTTCGCTTTTTTGGTGCAGCTTCATATTTTGGTCGCCAGTCTTTGCTCGTTTGTTTTGAATCAAGCCTGTGATGGTGAACCCACGTCTCATCATAGGTGACTTATATGACTAAGAAAATCGTCTTCTTCCTCAGCATAACAGGCTCAAAACCTCGGGGCGGTTTTTTATTAGGAGAAGGAAGCCGAAGAACGTGCTGAAGAAGCAAATTCATCGACGGTGAGGCACCGGTCTTTCTCCAAAAGCTGGAGATGGAGACGGTCGAAATCAATCATTAGATACCTAGGGGTAGTTATTGATGTCAAGTTGAGTTTCACGGTGCACCTGGACTATACGCGAGAAAAGGTAACAAAGCTTAGTCCATCTCTAGTAAGGCTGATGCCTAATATTGGAAGGCTAACTAACTAAATTTGCCATTCCGACCAGAAAGAGAATCCCGACCTTGTGTCCCATATTAATCCGTGAGTTGGCTATATATATATGGGGTGAAAACCAGCGGGTAAATATAATACATTGGTTTAATGGTTGACTCGAAAATGAACTTATTCAGGCAAATTAAAGTTGTAGCTGGAGTCTCGGCCTTAAGTCAGCTACTAGCGAATGTTGGAACCCTATATCTACGAGGAGACGTCTTCTTATGGAAGCAACGCAAGCCCATTGACAACGCATCGTAAGTACCTTGCCCATGTCCAGAGATGAGGAGCTTTGCGGGTGGCGTCCGCTTATCGGACTGTCTTAGAACCGGTAGTGATGCCCATTGTTCTCCTTGTTAAGGACTACCAGAATACAGCTGTAAGGGCGAAGACTTAAGGGAGGTGGTTGACCACGAAGAACGGCAATGTATACTAATCGAGAGGCAACTCTATTGGCAAAATGAGACAAGAAGCAGATGGACTGCGCGTCTCGTTGGCAATTTAGATCCGTGGCACAATTGAAACGATGGTGAGATTAACTATTTCCTTATCAGCGTGCATGCAGGTTTCTGTCTTACCTTCACAAGATTGGGAAGGCACGATCTCATTATTGTGTATTCTGCAATGAAATGGTGGATGACGCCGATCACAACTATTTCTCTTGCGAAAGGTGGGATGGATTTCGTAAGCAACTTTGTCCAGACATCCAGACAACGCTGTCAGAGAGATGCTGAGTAGCGCTAGCAGATGGGGTCGTTTTGCGTATTATGCTAAGGTTTTTCTTGATGTGAAGAAGATTGAGCTCGATCGCTGGAGGGACGGAAAGGCCTCTCCCCTTCCGTTGGTGAAAGTAATTCCCTGTCTTGAAAGCTTCCGAAGACGGGAGAGCGAGCCCGAAGTAATGTGTCCAAAGGTTCCCGCCTAGTTCTCTTCTCTGATGACGGGGGGAAGTATTAAGTTGGTAGTCCGCTCTATACTACTCAAAAAAAGTCTCAATCCCCTCGTGATGAGCTTCCCCAACTAATATGGTGGGCGTTAACATCGCGTCCTTCGTGCGGATAAGGGAATGCTGGGCGGATGCGTATGAATATGTACTTGTACGCATTCGAAGGTTTGCGTACATGGGCATGTTTATATCCAGACCGGGTAGCTGCGATAAAAACGCCCATCCGTGGATAAAAATGGCTATGGGAAAGTTACTCAGAATAATAAACCAATATGGACGAAGAGAAGGTGTATAACCTACGATGCAGAGGCGGTGCTTACCACGAAGTGCCACAAGGAAACCACTGCCCGTATCAGAATGAGGAAGCATATTATTACTTCAAAGCCAATAATTAAACACCTTGGAGTGATAGATGCTAGGCTGAATATCAAGCAGCCCTTAAAAAATGTTTGCACCAAAGCGTCCGATGCTAGCATGGCGCTAGCAAGGATGATGCCAAATGCTGGGGGCCCACAATGTACTCGTAGACTGCTTGTAGCTAGAGTGGTGAGCTCTATACTGCTTTACGCAAGGCCAATTTAGTCAACTGCATTGCATACCGCATGCAATGCTCTAAAGATTAGCGCGGTATATAGAAAGACCGCCCTATTATTATTATTATTCTATTAAGGGAAAATCGCACGCCCCCTTGAAGAACTATTGTGCCCCTTTTACTGGTTATAGTGTACCTATTGCTCATAGTATCTCAAGCAGGCCTATAACCGTGAGGAACTTTAGTATGTTCCCTACTTTCAGCTCTTTCAGCTTTACATCTGGTATTAAGTGTTCTCCCAGATGTCTCGACCTACTTTGCACAAGTCCCGGACACTGTCCCAGGACGTGTATAGAGGTTTCGTTCTCCTCCTTACAAAACCTGCAGGCAATGTCCGTAGATATCCCTAGCTTCCCTAGGTGATAGTTCAGCCGACAATGACCAGTGAGAATTCCCACTATGATTCGGAGGTTCTTATTGGTGAGGTTTAAGCAATCCTTTGTGCGCATGGATTCGTATCCCCCAATAAGCACCCTGGACTGCTCCATTCCGGGTAGGCCCGCCCAGTATAGTTCCTTCAACCGTTCCTCTTCACTTCTTAGATTCATAGCTATGAAACCGTTTCCGATTCCACAGAAGGGTTCTGGACCGTGTAAAGGCATCCCTGCTCCCTTCTTGGCTAGTTCATCCGCTGCCTCATTGCCTTCCAACCCAGCATGGCCTGGAACGCAAAGTATCCAGACCTTGTTGGACGAGCTGAGTGTATTCAGTCTCTCAAGGCATTCCCATAGCAGTTTAGAGTTCACCTGGTTGGACGTAAGTGCTTTGATTGCTGCTTGGCTATCGGTGAGAATAGCTATGTTCTGCCCCCTATAGTTTCTTTGCAAATTAAAGGAGGCACATTTGTCTATGGCGTGTATTTCCGCCTGGAATATGCTAGTGTACCTGCCCATTGGCTCAAAGTACATTTTCCTTGGACCAATGACACCGGCACCCGCTCCCTCTGCTGTGAGGGATCCGTCAGTGTACCAAGTAATCAGTTGCTGCTTTAAGCTCTATGTCGCAGTCACGCTCTCCCAGTTTGCCTTGTTATTCCAACGTGTTTCAAACTTCTTATCGAAACCTCGTTGTCATGTTATCCCTTGGTATCAGTAATTCGGGATACCGCCTAGAAAGAATGTCGATCTTCCTTCGATTTAGGCAGCTCCCCGCCTCACTCTTACTACCGGCCATCCTGAATATTGCCCTCCTTGCCTGCATCTGTATGTGCAGATGGAGAGGGGTTAGTCCCAGAAGGACCTCCAGGGATGCGGTTGGGCATGTCCTCATTGCCCCTCTGATACACACGCAAGCCAGCCTTGGGAGCTTATGTAATTCCCTGGCTTGTGTGCTGAGTTCGGTTCTTGCTGCAAAGATTACCGCTCCATAAGTAATCATTGTTGGCCTTACTATTGCAGTATATATCCAAAGTAGTATCTTCGGGATGCAACCCCATTTTTTTCCTGCTATGGATCTGCAAGTCATCAGAGTCCTCGTGGCTTTCCGACAAGTGTTTCCAACATGTGTCTTCCAGAGTAATTTTTGGTCTAGCGTAATTCCCAAATATTTGACCTCTGTTTCACCTCCATATCATGTAATGTTATGGCTCTCAGGTGATCCCGCCATAAGAGTGTGCTGTTGTTATAGAAACATCTCGGACGAAGCGGCCTATGCAGTAGCCGGAATGATGCCGATCGACATTTTGACACGTATGTATGCTGGACCCGATTCTTTCTCTGATCAGTAAATGAAAAACACCAAAAGGGAGGAATCCTTAAGCAGGTGGCAGCAATGGAGGGAAGAGGTAAAAAAGGGTGGATGGATCCACAGATTGATTCCCAGCATCAAGGTGTGAACGCAGAGAACGCATGGTGAGATAAGCAATGATCTCACGCAGTTTCTTATGGGGGATGGCGGTTCCCGTAAATACCCCTATAGGTTTAAACTGGACAGTTCACCCAACTGTCCCAGCTGTGATGGTATTCCGAAGGATCCGGAGCATGTTCTCTTCCATTGTCTTGGATTCGGTGAGGAAAGACAGAGTCTAGAGGAGACATTGAGAGGAACACTAGCATAGGAAAATATAATTGGAAAAATGCTGGCATGACAGGTGAGCTGGAATGCAGTGAACGACATGGTAGGGCGGACTCAGTGCAGATTAACAGAGGCACAGGAGGCGAGAAACGCGCGGTTGCGAATGCAAACGATGGGCGAAGGGAGAGGCTAGAGCCATGTCCACCTCTGCGATGAAATACTTTGAGGTGGTTCCGAGGGCAAGAGGACAGGAGTTAGGGGGTGGTTTTAGTAGGTAAAAATCCCACACGCTGGAACATATGTACCCGTGTTTCTGGCTCAGATGAAACGATAGCGTTGACGGCGATGGAGAGTTGAAGAGTCTCGGCGCCAAACCGGGATGTCTGAAGTTCGTTACTAAGTCAGGCCTAGACTGGGTATCGTTTGTTCGTTGTGGCGTTGATGATGATGCTTACGGGAAGATAGACATGGGGACTCAGGCCTCATGTGGTAATGTGGATATACGTTGCCATCATTAGGCCGATGTTCGTATATGTATACGTAGTGTGGTGGGTTAAGGTGAGACAAAAAGGTTTTCACCGTAAACTAGCCGCACTGCAAAGAACTGTTGGTCTGGGTATCACTGGTGCCATGAGCACGACATCCGGCGCAGCTCTGAATGCACTACTCAATTTGCAGCCCCTGGATATATTTATTCAAAGCACTGCAATAAGAGCAGCTCATAGGCTAATTGGATTAGATCTATGGGAAAACAACGGATGTGGGGGGCACAGAGCATTGGAACAGTTACTGGGAGGACTGAATCCAGTTCTTACAATGCCTTCCGATTCTCGTGTCCCCATACATCTGTTTGGTAGAAGATATGTAGTTACCCTGAAGCGTAGAGAGGACTGAGAAGACCCAGAGGAATGCGTGGCGGGATATACGGAAGTCTTCTACACCGATGGCTCAAAAACAGAAGAGTGTTCTGGATCCGGAGTCTACCTCTCGAATAAAAACGAGAAGTGGGCTTTTCCTTTGGGACAATATGCAACGGTTTTTCAAGCCGAAGCTTATGCGATCCTAAGGGTGGCAAACTGGGTGATTGACGAGCGATTGAAGGGCAGGCGCATCGTAATCTGCAATTATAACCAGGCTGCGTTGAGCGCGTTGAGTAGACCTTTAGTCACCTCGAAAAACATCTAGGAATGCAGAAACCGTTTGAAATCTATCTCTAGATTCAATACAGTGGAACTGCTCTGGGCACCTGGTCACTGTGGTGTAGAGGGCAATGAAATCTCGGATGCCTTAGCGAAAGGGGGGTCAATCTCCGCCATGTCGGGACCAGAATCAGCAATTGGAGTACCAGTAGCATTGACATATACACATATGTTGTGGCAGAAGGTGTTCCCCAGGGGTTCATATTGGGGTGATTCTTAGTTACAAATGGTTAAACTGGCTCTGCGGACCAAAAGACGAAGGTGGTCTTAATACCAATTGTAGAAAAAACAATACTGTCAAAATCCGGGTTGGTAATCACGAGGTCGTCCAAAATTAATTATTATACACCTGGAGGTAATGACTGATGCCAAGTTGAGCTTCATAGGGTACTTGGGCTATGAGCGAGAAAAGGCAGCAAAGGCTAATTATTTATTTATTTCTTTAATGAGGACAATACACAGAAAAAAAATTTCTTATTACATATTGTCCTCAGGGGGAGGAGCAAGTGAATGGCTTATTTTACGCTTGAAGCTAGAGAGGGAAATAGAGTCAAAGGACCCAAGCTAAATGTAGGACCGACATAGCCTTAGGATCGGAGAGTGGCAGTAAATCTCGAGCTCCGTGAAGGGTACATCAAAAATGTCCGCACTAAGTGTGTTAGGAGTCGACGCGATCCGCAAAGTAATATCCGAATTGGCGGAGCAGTCCATTAGACAATTGCAAAGTTTGAAAAGAGTATACATATCAAGGAAGATACGGCGTTGTCCGGGTGAATTTGCGTTGTACAACTTCAAGCGCGGGGCAGTCACCAATGCGGAAGGGGGACCAGACTACACAGCAATATTCAAGGATGTTTCTGACAAGGAAATTGAAGAATAACACTGAGGGGAGGGGGGCTGGATTGAGGTAAAGTCAGAGGAGGAACGTAGGATAAAACCAGACATTTTGGAAGCTCTATTGATGATGACAACGAAGTGCGAATCGAGACGAAATTTTTCGTCAAATATTACACCCAGGAACGGTATGAGAGATAGGAGGAAAGCCAGGAGATGACTGAAGGAGGGAAGTCTAGTAATGAAAGTTTAGAGGGGAGAATGTTATGGTCAACGGTATCAAAGGCTTTGGAGAAATCGGTATAAATAGCATGTACCTCTTGTCGTGAATTGAAGCATTTATGCAACAAAGTTGGCAAAGACCAGAAGGTTTGAAGCCGTTGATCTATGTTTCACGAAACCATCCTGCTCTTTAACAATGAGGCGCCAGGCGTTCACGTATTTTTCCAGGATTTTGGAGCAAGAGGAGAGGGATGATAAGGACCTCCTTCCAGAGACGGGGAAAGTAGCGTTCGTCTAGACTTTTGTTGTAGATTATACTCAGGGGGAGGGAAATGTGCTTTCTACAGTTAAGGAGGAAGAGATTAGGAAGCCCATCGGGGCCAGGTCTGACATTGGGGTCAAGATTACCAATGAGGAACTCAACCAAGGAAAGTGTAAGGAGCGGAATGGCTAGAGATTCGGAGAAGTCTGCAGTTATGAGAGGGGTAGAGGGTGGAGGGCTCCAGGGAGAAAACACTGACGAGAAGGTCGCAGGAGTGTTATGGGGAGTTGGCAATGGAGTCAGCGAAGCTGATAGAAGAAGGGAGCGATTGAGTGGGATTAGAAGAATTGCGAACGTGAGACCAAAAGGGTTTTAAGTTACCGCGGGCAAGGGCGGCTTCGACGCTCAATAAGGACGCGCTTTTCTGACCATTGACTTCACAGTAGAGCATATAGCCTTAAAGTGAGCAAGGTCGGCATCATTCTTAGAAGCCCGAAACTTTTTCCGCAGTGTATGTTTCAAGCGAATGTTAATAAGAATTTCCGTTGTGAACCAAGTTGGGTACGAATGTAGGCAGGGAGAGGAAGAAGGGACATAACAGGAGAGGAGATCGGACAGGATATTGTAAAAGGTTTTTACCGCTTGATCACACGATGAGTTGCTTAATATATGTACCCAGCTGAAAGATGCTAAAACTGAGTTCAGACCGTCAAAATTGGCTTTGCGGTAGTTAAACTTAGTGGGTTTACGCTTGGTTTTGGATTTTGAACGAGGGAGTTCCCCTTCAAATTCAACCGCGGGGTGGTGAGCGTCAATTTTGACATACGGGGACGTGCAAGGAAATAAGGAGAAGTAGTGCTCAGGGAGGTTGGAAAGGAAGAGATCGAGATTGCGGCCCAAGGAGTTTTTCGTGGTATTGAAATTCAGGGCTGAGCAAGTTTCATAAAGGAAGAAAGTGGGAGCGAAGAATGGGAGAGATTGTTGAAAGGAATTGGAAGGCTAGGATGATTCAGTCAGTGGAGCATGGGGAGGTTGAAATCTCCGTAAAGAAAGAAAGGGAAGGAAGGGAATCTGACGGTAAAGAGTTCAGACAAACTGTCAAACAATTCTTCATACGGGTGAGAAGGGCTAGCACAGCGGACATATACACAAGATACAATTTACCGGGCAAGGTGGGTACAGTAAATGCTTACATAGCTTCGGATTGAACGAGTCCTGAATGTGCCGCTACATCCGAGGAACCGATTGAAAGAAAGGCGCGATAATCTAGGTGAAATTGGATTTGAAAGTGGTTTAAAGCACTTCATTCAAGATCATAATGGTATACTACAGGATTATGGTCTCCTTAAGGAAATCAAGGTGATTAGCATTACGCTTGCTCAATACTCTCATTTGACCTAGGTACTCATTCGCAATTGAGTCGACTGTCAGCAGTGAGAGAGCCGCGACCTTTCGCACCAGAACTTAGTTATCGGACCCTATAATTTCGTGGAAAAGATGTTGAGGTCGATTCATGAAAAGATGCTGGAACTGGGAGAGCGCGGACGCGTGACTTAATCATGCTAGTGTAAACCTAAGCCCTCCTCGCGAAGTAATTCTTCACATGGGTGGAGACGTAGGGATGGTTTTAGTGAGCGAAAATCCTTATGAATATGGTTCCCTGCTCACTAGAGAACTCTGGAAAGCTTGATATGAACCAAGCAATTAAGTTTTCAGCACCGAAATTTGAACAGTTTTAATTATTTCTTGGACGATTTTCCGTACGGAATTATGAATATATTAACGTGTTCGGAAATTATGCTCACCTCAATGTGAAGCGATAATACCTAGCAAGCAAGTTGGGTTTTTCATGAGATGCTTTTCGAGTAATTCAAGATTTTTTTTCCATACTGGAAGTGAATAAAAATTCAAAATGAATCATCGCAAAAAATTATGTGTGCTCTAGTGAAATACCTTCCGGTTTGCTCTACATCTATCTGAAAGGTTTCAGATTTCTTCATTAATCCAGGCACCTCAGAAATACTGAATGAATATGCTTTGTATCTTCCATTTTTTCAAAAAAGAGTTCATCATTCCGTTAATTTTTGCCAAAATACTTATTATGTACATAAAAGATTACCTTTTTGATACCTGCAAACATTAATTATTCTAATATTCATCAAGTTGTTGCTTACTAGATCATAAAATGCTAAGAAAATATTTGGCTCATTAATTTTGTAATTCGTTGAGCATTATTTAGGAGTGGTGAATTTTTGAACTGTACTTTTAACAAATTATTGCCTGTCCATTTTCCTATTGCTGCAAAGAGGAAAAAAGGCGCACATATGAATTATTCTCGTTTTCTGTCTTTAAATTAAACCAAAAAAAAAAAAAAGAAAAAAAAAATGGCGAGATTGTAGGATAGCCGAAATATGAATATAAATGAATTTGCGCTAAAGTCACTGGGCGTGTCCGAATAAAATAAATTTCTTCAAATTGGGCCCAAAA